>NC_133503.1:81194642-82552857 GCF_049354715.1 Callithrix jacchus
GACACCTTTCTATTCCAAGAAATGCCCTTGTTCTTTTTCAAGGGACTAAATATGTAATACCCCTCTCCTTGATATTCTCACCTGGATTCCTATGGGCACTTCCTGTTTCCACTTATACATCATTTCTCTTGAGAGATCTCCCCACCTGCTCTCGGGCTCAGTTAGGGGCTATTTCCAGACGTTGTCACAAAGATGCATATTTACCCTATTTTAGCATGCTACACTCTGCATTGCAAATGTCTGCTAATTTGATGGTGCCCTCCACTGGTCTGAAAGTACCAGAAGAGACACAGGCAGTCATCTTTATGTTGTTCATCACTATGTGTGCACAGACCCTGGCTCATAACAGATGATGACTAAGTATTTATTAAATAAACAGGTAAATAGTAATTGGCAAACAAAGATCATACTACTTCTAATGAATCTCTTCTTTTGTCTTTTTGTTAGTAGTTTACCAGATGACTCTAAGGCGTGCTGCATTTTTCTGTATGGTTTCTACTTAATCAAGAGAAGTTTAATCTTTTCTCCAGACCACACATATAGAACTTGAAGGATGCTTTAAATTTCTTAAAATGACTAGGTAAAGATTGAAAAATGAATTGTGGAGTCAAGTCTTCAAATTCTTAGCAAATGGCCTGGTGCAGTGGTTCAAACCTATAATCCCAGCACTTTGGGAAGCTGAGGCAGGCAGATCACCTGAGGTCAGGAGTTCGAGACCAGCCTGGCCAACATGGTGAAATTCTGTCTCTAATAAAAATACAAAAATTAGCCAGGCATGATGGTGGGTGCCTGTAATCCCAGCTACTTGGGAGGCTGAGGCAGGAGAATCGCTTGAACCTGGGAGGTAGAGGTTGCAGCCAGTCAAGGTTGCACCATTGCACTCCAGCCTGGGCAACAAGAATGAGACTCAGTTTTAAAAAAGAAAAAAAACTTATCAAATAGTGGGTAGAAAATTGCTGACCTTGGCGGCGAAGGATTTTACATGGAGAGAATTCAGGTATACACCTCTCATATTTCTGTCCAGGCGCTGGTGAGACTGCTCCTATGGTGTGGGAAGTTAGCATCTGACCAAATGATCAAGTTGAAGGCAAGCATTCATTTATTGTTTTGACATTTATTGTTGGTCCAGTTATTTCAGGACAGCCCTTGCACATTGCACAGCTGTGTCTAGGCAGGAGAGAACTGCTGAGTTAATGCCAATAGGCAGCATAAGGTGTTCTTCTGCAGACCACGCCTAATTCTTTTACACTAATTAAATATTTAAGAACAGATTGGTTCTGTAATTTAAAGACACCATAAACCATGCCAGTATAAATTACAAGATCTTTAAAATCAGACAGTTCCAAGACTTTAGGCTAATCATTCACTATTAGAAAATAAAAATAAGCTAATTTTCTAAACAACTGAGATCTGTTCTTTTTCTTTTAGGCTTTATTCCCAAAGGACACAATGGATATTATGTGTGGCTCAAGAAAAGCAGATAGTGGAAAAAAGCACTAGAAACTGCCCTTTGAAGTTTGCTGCCAAGATCTAATTTCTTGACAGACTAAATGGGTATTTGGTGCCCACTGAGAAACCTGTACTCCTTTCACTCTTCCTAGAATCAAGGAGGGACAAATTGACTTCTTTGAAAAAGGTTCTGCATTTGGGGAATTTTCACTACTTTGTGTAATTTTCTATTCTGTAGAGCTGGCCTAACCTGCCCTTCAAATGTCTCACTTCCACTAAAGGCCCAGATCTTGGAACACAGGCCTCTATAGGTGACATAATTCATCCACTACACAAATCATGATTCATTCAGCATTTCCATATTATCTTGATTTGTCACATTTTAAAAATAAATATACACACAAGTTTTAACACTTGGTTTCAAAATATCTGGAGAAAAGCACACTGATGGAAACATTGTTCCTCTTTTTAAAAATCACTCTATTAAAGTTATCACCAAGGCATGGTCAGAACATTGGAGGTAGAGAAACTTGAGAGATGGTCTCTATTCTTGTTCTTCAGTAAAATGATTTCTTTCTTTAAAAAAATTTTTTTTATTTTATTGTTAATTTTTTTTTACTTTTATTTTAGTTTGAGGGGGCACATATGCAGATTTGTTACCTGGGTATTACATGATGCTGAGGTTTGGGATGTGAATGATCCCATCACAGCATAGTACCCAATAGTTTTTCAACCCTTGCCCCCCTCCCTTCCTCTCCCATCTAGTAGTCTCCACTTAAAAGTGACAACATGCGGTATTTGATTTTCTATTCCTGCATTAATTCACTTAGGATAATGGCCTCCAGCACATTTTCCTTGTTCAATCCACTGTTGATGGGTTGATTCCATGTCTTTGCTATTGTGAATAGTGCTGTGATTAACCTACAAGTGCATGTGTCTTTTCAGTGGAAAGACTGGTTTTCTTTTGGATATGTATACCCTATAATGGCATTGCTGGGTCAGTTGGTAGCTCTGTTTTAAGTTCTTTGAGAAATCTCCAAACTGCTTTCCACAGAGGCCAAATGAATTTACGTTTTCACCAACAAAGTATAAGCTTTCCTTTTCCTCTACAGCCTCGCCAGCATCTTTTGTTTTTCTGACTTTTTAATCATAGCCATTCTGACTCATGTGAGATGATATCTCATTGTGGTTTTAATTTGCATTTCTCTGATGTTAGTGATGTGGAGCATTTTTTTCCGTGTTTCTTGACCACTTATGTCTTCTTTTGAGAAGTGTCTGTTCATGTCTTTTGCCCACTTTTTAATGGGGTTATTTGGTTATTGTTTGAGTTCCTTATAGATTCTGTATATTAGACTTTTGTTGTATGCATGCTCTGTGAATATGTAAATAGATCTATTTCTAAGGTCATTATAAAATTCAATTCAAGATTACCGTGATCTTTACTTCAGCAGGAAGAATGGATGAGTTTAAACCTCAGAAGAACCAGGGACAGTCATCTCTAGAGGACATGCATTTTAGATTTACTTAAAGTCAATCCCTACTAACATCTTGAAATACTCTTATAAGATAAATGGCGAGCCTATTTTGTCTGTGGTTCTGAAAATGCACAGGCTGGGTGTAGGACAGCCACAGATAGATTAGTTATTTCACTCATTTAGTTTCCCTTACACTAATATAGTCTCTTTGGTAACCCAGCTATGTCTCCTGGCAAAAGGTTTGTGTGTACTCTTCTCTAACTTTAACACATTGTAGAGTATGTCATGGATTTAGGCAGTGGTTCTTCAGCCTTTAATAAAATTGCAGCCTACATCAGTGGTAAGGAATGGGGGAAGCCAAAGGTTCTAATCCATCTCTCTGATTCATTCCTCCTTTCCAATGAAAAAAGAACACAGTGACAACTAAGAAAAGAATAAACAATTTGAAGTTTGAGCTTATACACACATTGTGCTATAAAGCAGCATCCTACAAAACAAAAATCAATACATTAATTTTATCACACGTACATTAACAGTATTTAACCACTTAATCTGCACAAATTCAGTTAGTACATCTCATCAATGAGTTTCATGTTACTAGCCATTTGGTAGAAGTGGGCTGAAGTGGCAGTATGGGTACTATATACATCTTTAGTATGGGTGATATGAATGATTCCTATTTAAACTTTAATATGCACATGTCATAATGACTAGTTATTTGAAAGATACAGAATTTGGAAATAAGTGGTACTAAAAAATAAAATAAAATTTAAAAAATCAAAAATGAAACATATAAACTTGAAATACTATTAATGCTAATACTCATCAACCAAATATCCAAATAATCTTTAACCTAATGACCCTCAATAAATGACCAAATAATTCTCAATAAATCAAATTGAAAATGATAATGCTAAAGTAACATTCATTTATAATTAAAAAAACAAAGAAGCAACAACTAAAAACCAAAAATCAACTAATTTTCCATGTTCACAGCAGTAGCTTTCTAGTATTGCTAAGCATTGCATTAAATATGGAATATTTTCTTATGGAGTATCTTCTTCCTTAAATTTTAACAATGTACTAACTTTAGCGTATGAGCCTCAAATAATAATGCATAATAATTCATTTAACTATTAAAATTTATTTAACTAGTAAAAATCTTAAGCCCTCCCCAAAAGTGAATTTATATGAATTGTATATGAAATGTACATTATTGGCTATAAACGGAAGGAAGAATGTGTACTTTTAGAGCAGAACCTCCCAGAAGCACCTAGGGGTGCAGACCATTCTGGGAAACCCAAGTATCATGTCCAGGATGACATGTCCAGGAGACAACTTCAGCCACTCATGCTATAAATGGAGGAATATAAACCTCTAAGATAGAGACATTCCTGATGGAGTGTAGCAGGCTGCCTTTCAAGTACTGTGATGCTGCTGAGAGGTTCCAGTCATGCATCAACTTTGAACAAAATGGTCTCTACAGGTCTAGCCGACCTGGAAGTCACCATTTATGACTAATGAAGAGATATTTCTGCTCAGAGTTTTAGCTGTAAGTTTTATTTCAAAAACTGTGCTCTTGATGTTCTGGGACAGATACCACTAATACAACCTCTTAGCTTGTAGACTGTGTCGCTGAACTGTTACTCTATGCCATTGTGGGTGATGTGATTTATATTAATGTGTTTTAATAGATTAAAAAATAAATAAATGCTATTATCAAACCTTTTCTAAGTGATTATCCATTCTTAGTCAGTACTCCTCAAAACTCTTAATATTTTGTTTCCTAAAAGTATCAAAATCTGGTCAAAGAGTTTGACATCACTGTTGTGGTGTTCCAGTTAAGGTATCCAGATGATCTTAAAGATCAAGCTGTGTCCTTGAACAACTACCAATCTAATCGTCTCTAATATCAAAAACTTTTAATCCCTTTCATTGTTTCTCTGGAAACAAGTATGTTTGGATTGAAGGACTTGTCACAAACACAACCTCATTTATCTTAACACAGGTGGTGAAAAATAGACTACTTCATAAGCAACTCTGTGACTTCCTGAATATTCTTTTTTCCAAGACAGAGTGACCCTAGGGAGCCTGAGGAGAGAAGACAAGGCATGCTGAGGTGATCCTACATCCTACACAGCCCACAGGGCTCCCATTGCTCCAGAAATCGCGATGGATTTTTAAACAGAGATTCTGACTTCATCTTGATCTATGAGGCAATTTCTAAATTTAATGATATCCAAAATCTTCCCAGCTGTATCTCTGTCCTTGGGTCTGTGAAATTCCACACACAAAGTTCTCAGAAAGTGCTTCATTCAGTGAAAGATTTGGGGAGTTTTGGAAAGACTCAAATAAAATCTGTTTAATTTATATAAACCTCCAGTGAGAAAAGCATTAAGAATGGAAGTTTAGAAATAAAAATTTTCCACATTATTTTGCAGGTTCTGTTTCCTTACTGAACGTTGCCTGTTGCTTTTATAAATAATATTCCTTCCAGCTGGCATGCTTAAACAGGATCCATTCAAATGGATTTCATGGGACATTGAGCAACTCTGGTACCTTTCTCAATCAAAACTAAAGGTTATTCTCTCTATCCTTTTCCTTTCCTTTCTAATGGCTAAGAAAGACGTTGTTGATATTATTGTTAGTGTTCAAAGGAAACCCTAACACAGCTGCTAGTTGTTTTCTTAAGGGAAGCACATCTTTTAACCTTCATCCTGTCCTTGAAGATAGGCTCCTTTAGGTCTAGTATTTCCTAGAGGGCAAGGGGCAATAATAGAAGTTTTTGGCCTTTAATCAGTTTGCTTTCATTTCTTTCCTAAATGTGCTTCATGGTTAGAAACCTTGATATTCGGTGAAGGTGCAGTACACACACCTGATGTGGCCTCTGGTTGGCCTGTTGTGCGAGGTGACATGAGGACTGCGCATTTTGAAAATGCCCATGATTTCCATCGGCAAAGAAAAAACTGATCAATCGGCAACTAAAGGTTCAATCAATAATAATTCTTCTGTGTAGGCACAGTTAGAACAGAAAGCCTTTCACCGATTTTAACAACACTTCTGAAACGTGATTGTAGCCTACAAGGACTCTCAGGGTGACCCTAGGGTGACTCTGGAGGGCAGAGAGGGAATGAAGCTTTGAGGACCACTCTGTCCAATGAGAACAGCCCTACATGTTATCAATGGCTTTTTAGATATAAGGCAGAAACCCCAACAAGGCTTGAAAATAGAAATTTATTGGCTGGCACAGGGAAAAACTGGCCTAGTAGAGTTTAGCAATCTTTAATTCATAGGTGGAGAAAGGGTCGTTCACTAATAAAATAGTCTTCATTGTGGGAAATTGAATCAGTAAAATCAGCGCTGAGAGAAGAATATGTTAAGGATCTATTAAAATGTGACACCCAATAATGTGACATAATGGAGACTTTTGGGTGATCTCAAGGGCAATGGATCAACCTGGCACTCAATAATCAAAAGCAGAGGATTCTCTCCGACCCAAGACCTGGGCTGATGGCAGAGGAAAGAGGCTTGATTGTAAACAGTCTCTGTCAACATCACCTGTGCCCCCAGATTTGAAAAGACGGACTTTACCCATACAGAGTGTGGGAGAGACACCTATACAATGACATTACTGTTGCTGCACTATTGCTGTCAGCAAGTACTCAGAGAAGTACAAATCAACAAAACCCCATGAAAGACACTTTTGGGGAGTGGTAAGCTTGCCTGGGTTGCCCTCTTGCGATGCAGAGCGGATAGGCAAGGTTATCTTTATCAGAGAGTGAGGTGGTGTTTTTCTGGATTTGGGGCACTTCTTGAGGAGTGTTGAGAGGGCACTGGTTACTTCTCTCCCTGGGAACCGTGTCTTAAGGCCTGGAACCACAAGAAGATATCTAGCCTACAATGCAGACATGGTCTAACCCTGAAGCTGGATGTCACTCACTGGGCCTCAGGGGCCTGAGGACAACCTGCAGCAACAACACTTCATGCTTGAGGGTGATTTTATCTGTTATCCTTTGGAAATCTTAGTCTGCAGAGACCTGTGATCTGAAATCTTTCCTAAGACCCCCAAAAGAATGGTCTTTGTCCTTCCTGGAGCCTCCAAGACGCATCCTTCCATAGTTGCTCCTAGAGCTCTCTTCCTGACTCCCTGCACATTCCTGCTCTGATGTCCACTCACCAGTGAGGCCTTCCTGACCGTGTCATGGAAAAGAGCTGCATATCCTCTCCCAGGATCCCTCCCCCTTTTCATGTTCTGTTTTACTTTTTAGTCCTTTTACCATCTGATATTTCATTTATTTGCTAGTTTATTTGCCGATTGTCTTTTTTGCCCCACTTGGACATTGGTTCCTTGAGGATAGAGATTTAGTTTATTTGCTTACCTCTATGTCCTGCCATAGGCATCCTGTAAATATTTTTAGAAAGGAATGAATGAGGTTTTAAGCAATGCTGTTAACTCTTTCTAATCTCTGTGTTTCCTAAGACCTATGGGCAGATTGAGCCCTGAAAGGGATGAGAGATGGAAAAGGCTTTCTTCAAAGGACACAGCCTGAAAGGAGCCGCCAGGGTCCCGAGCCTCAGCCATGTATGAAGGGACAGTGTGAAAGGCACTTCAGTTTGAGAAGGGCAAGCAGTTTTCAGTGTTTCCTGACTATGTGTCTCAGGCAGGGTCCTACCAAGCCCAGAATGGTGTCCTTGGAGTTGCAGTGCCAAGTTCCTGTTTCTTAGGAAAAAAGCACCAAGACAACTGATTCAAAGTAACCCAGGAAAATACGAGAGTTCAGTAGTTACTAACTTGTCTCTAAATTTTAATTTCTTTAAATCTGCCCTTTGGTGTCTCTTGATTTAACTTTTTGAGACAATAAAGCTTGTGAGATATTTACAGTTATCTTCATAATTCAGTTGTATGAAAAGTCATGACTGGCTGGATGTTATGTAAGCCCTTCTGTTCCACAGTTTCTGAGTACCACCTTCTATATCAGGGTCTTTATGGCAGTTATAGTCATACTGCCATGGAAGAAATAGTCACTTACTAGGAAAGGGTCTCCAAACATCACTGGGTCTAAGGACCACCAGAGGAGGTACTTGATCTCCTAAGTTCCCTCTTTTTCTACCACTCTGAATTCCGGATGCCAGGGACCATAGGTTCTGAGCTGGACTTTAAGACTTACTGCAGGAAGCCTGGGCAAACTCTTAGCTTCAACATTGGTAAAATGGAGATAAGCCCATAAAGTCCACAAAAGCCTGGTTGCCCCATACCAGATTGAGAGCTCCATTAAAGATCCCTAAAGTATATAAAAGGGTCTCATGGGATTCTTAGAAAGTTGAATTCTCCAATCTCTTGTCAACTTTGGAACAAGGCAGAGGACTGAGATGACTTTTTGGATTTCCTGAAAAAGAGGCTGTGCCCTAGATGAGTTTCTCCACCAGCCCCAGGATACTTCATGTAAATCACAGCACCTTCTATTGTTGACAACATAACCTCTGTCAGCAGCAGCCTGAAGCCAGCTCATTTAGATTTGTGAAAGTCAGTTGTTAAAATTTTAGGAAATTGGGAACTGGTTGATCTAACATTGGTAGCTCAAAAAGGACCATGGCGAAAGGATGTATTTAAACCACAGAAATAGGCAAACACTATAAATCAGCCACCCTTCCACCAGAGCTAGTTGTTAAACATTTACCAGCACACCACGAGCCCTTAGTCAACACTCAATGTTACTGTGAACTCTGCCTGCCTGAGCTTTCAGTGTGTGGATATATGTGTGTGTGTATGCATGTACTGTTTGAATACTATAGGAATGGAAGGGAAAAAGAATGTTGGAAAAACACTAGCCAGATGGAGACCAGAGGGAATAGGAAGATGGAAAGTGAGATCTCAAAGTGAATGAGACATTTTTATATTAAAATATATTTAGATTAAAATAATCCTTGGTAGAGATTTCACTAGTTTAAGATTATATCATTTGAAGTCATATTATAAATATGTCTATGACTAACTGATAAAGAAAACAGATACATGTATTTGAAAAATAATACATATAGAAGATCACATTTTTGTTAAAATAAAAAAATTAACTAAAAAGAAATAACTTGTATATGTGTGTTTTTTTGTGTTACAGAGTATAGAAAGTATATACTGTTAACATAGGGAGTGAGAAAGTAGGAAGGAAAAGGAAGACATTTTAAAATTAATTAATTAATTAATTAATTAATTTAGAGACAGAATCTTAGTCTGTTGCCCAGGCTGGAGTGCAATGGTGCAGTCTTGGCTCACCTCAACCTCCGCCTCCTGGGTTCAAGCAGTTCTCCTGCCTCAACCTTCCTGAGTAGCTTGGATTACAGTCATGTGCCACCAAGCCCAGCTAATTTTGTATTTTTAGTAGAGACTGAGTTTCTCCATATTGGTCACGCTGGTCTCAAACTCCCGACCTCAGGTGATCCGTCTGCCTTGGCATCCCAAAGAGCTGCGATTACAGGCTTGAGCCACTCGGCCGACATTTAAAAATTTGTATGCCTTTATATTATTGACCTTTGTCCAAATATTCATTGGCTACATTTTAAAGCCTGTATGCTTTAAAATACTTTGTGAAAACAAACAAGGATAAAGATATCCCTGAGAATGGAAACTAAGGCTTCCTGTGAAAGTACAAGCACCTGATAGACAATGGACTATTCATTTGTGCAGAGGAGCAGGAGTCTAAACCTCTTTCTCCCTGTTTAAACTATGACAATGATGATTCTCTAACCTTGGACCCGCTGTTGAATCTCCCTGCAAATTGTTTTATAGGGATCCTGGTGGCAGTTTAAGCAAAGAGCAAACTTCTTGGTGAAAGGATTTCAGAATCTATGATGCAATCTATACAATAGATTTATTTTAGAAGTAAAGACATCTGAAAAGAAACAACCAATAGAGGGCTTGGCTCCCACGCTAACTTTCTATTTTTTGTGTGTGTGTGAGAGATGGGGTTTCACTATTTTGACCAGGCTAGTCTCAATTTTTTTTGCTGTTTTTTCTTTTTTTTTTTTAGTTATACTTTAAGTTCTGGGGTACATGTGCAGATCGTGCAGGATTGTTACATAGGTATACACATGCCATGGTGGTTTGCTGCCTCCATCCCCTTGTCATCTACAATAAGAATTTCTCCTGGAGAGGGATAGCCTGGGGAGAAATGCCAAATGTGGGTGAAGGGGAGGAAGGCAGCAAAACACACTGCCATGTGTGTACCTATGCAAATGTCTTGCATGTTCCACACATGTACCCCAAATCCTAAAATGCAATAAAAAAAAAATTTCTCCTAATGCTATCCCTCCCCAATCTTCTCACCCCCTGCCATCCCTCCCCTACTCCCCCACTCCTCAACAGGCCCGGGTGTGTGATGTTCCCCTCCCTGTGTCCATGTGTTCTCATTGCTCAACACTCACTTATGAGTGAGAACATGCAGTGTTTGGTTTTCTGTTCTGGTGTCAGTTTGCTGACCCATGCTAACTTTCACTGTGGTACTAAATGTTTGCTAGGGCTTCCTTTGTTTTAGGTCTTTAAAGTCACATGATGGAAGTGACGACCCAGACTGAAGAAAGAGAAGATATATTATCATATCACTGACTCCACCCTGACAGATAAAGGCAACCTCCCTACAATCTTAAATATTCCTGTGGAAATAACACATGGGTTATTTACCCTACCTGAGAACCGCCTGTATTTATATGGCAATCTGACTTGGGGAGAGTAAGAACACAGGGTCAGGAACTAGAGCAGAGTCTGTTGACTTAATTATGTGGTGACTACCCAACCCCCCAAAGTTCTTATGGGGATAAGAAAGAAACAGGCATCTCTTGAAGGATAGTCATTGGTAGCTCACTCCCTAGTAGTTGCTTTAGTGTGTACCCTCCCTGCTTTCAATGATGGCTTAATTTAGGGACAATAGAGGTTCTTTATCTGGAACATGGGCTTCAGGAACTTCTGGAAAAGTGGCATTGAAATGGATATGGGTAGACATGTATGAAACAGTTCACAAACAAATAATGAACTCTAGGATCTCTTTCAACAGTAAATAGTCTCAACTGGAAAAGCTCAGCACTGCTAGGTGTTCTTTTTCTACTATGAGTCCATTACGTGGGCATTAAGGTATTGTTGCTTTTCCTCAAATGAAACAAAGCAAGAAGATGTCATGACCTGAAAGTCCCAGCATTGCCAGCTCACATTGATTTCTGAGGAAACTTCCAATGGCTGTAGCCAGCTATAAAATATGTGACACGCCTTTTGGGGATTTCCTTGCCAGCCCTTTCCATTACCTAACATCCAGGCTCTTTCAACTCTCCTTGCCTTTGCACAGGCTACTTCCTCTGCCTGGATCATTCCTGCTCTCACCTCCATCTTCCCTTGGACAGTTCCTCTCCCTAGTTTAATACTCAGCTCAGGTATCACATGAAGGTTTCTCTGAGTAGTCTCCACCTCCACTCTGGGTTAGGGATGGTTCCTCTGAGTTCTCATAGTAATTTTTGACAGCTGCCGTCATTCCACTTGCCATAATATGCTATAAGATCTATGTATGGGGTCTCTATGTAATCTCTTCCTGATAGCAGTGACTCCATACTTTGGTTGCACATTAGAATGACCTAAAGAAATGTTGAAAGTCCCAATGTCCTGTTTGTACTCCAAATCGATAGAATTTTGGATTATCTGGGAGTAGAACCTAGGATTCATTTTTTAAAAAATGTTGCTCAGTTGACTTCGGTGGTAGCTGAGGTTGAGATCCTCTGCATTAGATGGCAGTCCTACAGGCTCAGTCTTTAGTATGTCAACCCAATGCATAAGCCTGCTTGATATTAAAATTTTGGTAAATTAACCTATTTATAAATTCAAGTTAGAGTATTTTATACTCTTATCAAGTGACATTAAGAGGTAGCAATTTATTTATTCCAGAGTGCAAGCAGGTTATGAGCAAAAAAATATGTAAATAACATGTTGATTAAAAATCACTAAGCCCATTGATTTTCAAGCAGTGATTTGGGGAAAAGCCATGCTGAGTTTTTTAATATACTATATTCTGAAGACTCTTCTGACAGTAATTTGTACTATTTTTATGGATATTTTCTAAAGCAAGGTGATGACTTTGAAGAATTGTGGATTTGTATGAACACTTCTACAACATCATAGCTTAGGAGATTTATACATGTAAGGACTAGATGCAATGTTTCTAAAGGCATGGTTCACAGATCAGCTGCATCCAAATAAAAACACAGGTTTCCAGCACTCACCCTACATCTGCTTTTAGATTCTTTGGGAAATAATTCAAGAATCTGTTTTTATTTTTATATTTTAATTGAGATATAATATTCATCCTTTAAAGTGTACAATTCAGTAATATTAGTATATTCACAAAGTTGTGCAACTACCACTACTAATTCCAGAACATTTCATAAATACAAAAATAAATCCCTATCCATTAACAGTCACTCACTCACTCCTTATTCATCTCACCCTCTCAGGCCAATGGCAACCAGTACCTCTTCTGGACATTTCAATCAATGGAGTCATACAATATGTGGATTTTTGTTTTTGGCTTCTCTCACTTAACACAGTATTTCCAATGTTCATCCATATTGTAGCATGAACCAGAATTCCTTTCTTATAGATAATAATATTTCATTAGTTGAATATTTTGTATTTTGTTTATCCATTCATCAACTGCGGGACATTTGAGTTATTACCAGTTGGCTATTGTAAATAATGCTGCCATAAATCTTTTTGTACAAGTTTTGTGTGGACATATTTCCATTCTCTGCAGTATATATCTAGGAAGAGAATTGCTGGGTCATATTTTAACACTTCTACCTGTATTTAAATAGGCCTTTTAGGTGCATCTTAGACTCACTAAATTTGAGAACCACTTTATTAGGGTGTCACTATTTCCTCCATGGCACTGTACCTGCCAACCATCAACTGCCAACTGGTGTGACGTTGCACATAGTAATAGGTGGAAAATAAAGACTTTCACAGCATCCAATCAATTATGATTCATAAACAAAAAGTTCAAGGCATGAATAACTAATAATATCACATTATCACCTTTGACAAATTTAAATCCAGATATAGGGAAGGACAAGGTTTAAAAAAACAAACAGCATGGAATAAGTCAATCATTAAGAACTCTAATATTTTTCCAGATTATAGTTGAACTTGCCTTGGTTTTCTTTTATCTGAGAACCACAAACATACTGGGTTGGGCCAGCCCTAGGAACCAGATTTTGAATTTGATAGGTGTGATGGAAATATATCATTCTTTTTGCCTGCCAAGCAGCTTTGAACATGTTTCCTAAGTTTGGTTGTTTCCCCACTTTGAGACCTCAACTTCCTTAAGTAGAAACCTCCTTTGTATCCTCAGTGCAGGCTTGAAACATTTGTGCCGGCATTCAGATAAGAATAGCAGCTATGTTCCCTCTGCTCACAGCAGAACACCCTGTTTAGAAACAAAAGTTCTTGTGGAGGCTTCCAGTGCCCAGAGTCAGGTACCAGCTAGAACTAGACAGCAGTGGTAGGCTACCTGGGGAAGTTCTGTGGTGTGATTTGACCATTATTCCGGCTTCCATTTCCAAGTCTGGTCCTCTGGCTCTCCTGAAGAGGAAGAGTTAGCCAAGACCTTCACTTAATTCCTATTCTACTTAAATTGGTGAGAATATGTTTCTTTAAAACTAGAACATGACTAAAATCATGGGACTCTACCTTATAGCCCCACTAAAGCTAAACTTTAAGTAGAGGCTTACCCCAAATTTGCTAATTAGCCTTAGGGTCCTAGCAAATCTTGGTCTGCCTCCTTTGCAGAAAATCTTCCCTTTTCTTGGCTCAATTGAAGAAATTTCCTCTAGAAAGCTTTACTGATGCAATTTGAACACTTTTTAATGTTTATTGCTAATTATAAAATATTTATCCACAAAACAGTATGTTGATTTCTAAGTCACTCTTTCCAGAACACTAACTCTGAATCATGATTTCTTTGCCAAGTCCATCAAATCCCCTCCCCACCTTGTCACCTTTCTGTAACACATATTAATGTACCTCAACTGCTTTAAAGTACATTGTCTAATAGTTTTATCTAACCAATGATGGATGAAAACTTTTAGAGACAAAATATGGATCTGTGATTTTTGTACTTTTTCTATATATACTGTACATTTAATAACACTTGATCACTAATATAGTCAATCATTGATTTTGACAAATTCTCTTTCTTGTAACTATCTCTTTAAAGAATCTCCTTAGATTCCTGTTAGCAATCTGGAAGGCTTAAGAGAAGATTGTTTCTGTGAAGCTGAAGGTAGATTCCATGCAGGAACTTTGTGAATTTATAGAAATTATGTAAACCCTGATTTCCGCCATCCCCTACCATCCCCAAACGTGCTACTGGACAGACCAGACTCAAGATTCCAGGTTTTGAGTCTCTTTGACCACTTGCTCTTAAATGAAATCCAGCAAGAGAGAGGCAGAATTTTACTTGCTGTTCTGACATTTCACCATCTACCTCAGATTTAGTTTGCTCTGATATGTGGGAGTCAACAGAAAATGGCATGTAAATATCCATCAACTCGTTCTAAAATATGTTACAGTTGATGCGTACAATAGCTGCCAGATCACACAGTCTATTCACACACCATGTAGATCTGAAATATGCCCTTGAACCTACAGTTTCAAACAGAGAAACACCAGCCCGGAGTCTTACTACTGAACATTTTTAAGGCTACACATGGTCATTGCTAAAAGACAGAGATACTTCTGTCACAATATTTATTTATGAGGGGTGGAAAGAATTATATTTTGAGGCTAGAAATTTTTCCAACACATACGGGGTCTTGAAAATAAAAATAAACAAAAACCCATCTGTGAAAATTAATCAAAATATCTTTTTAAAATTTTGCTATACTGAAGATGTTGAAAACAACTGCTTACCCTGTTTAAGACAACACCTGTACTTAGGACATGAATGGGAGAGCAGTGGGAGCTGAACAGCTAGAATTTCATTGACATAAATTTCCAAACATGTCAGATTTGAAACTAGCCAGGAAGGGATGGCTTTGCTGGGAAGTCAATCTAAAGTCTAAATTCTTATTCTAAGATCCAGGGCTGGAAGGCATATTAAATTCCTCGGGCCACACTGTTTTAGAGAAGTCATGCAACCAATCTCCCAAAATGTTACTGAGTCTTTTTCCAACTAAGTTTTACGCTACTCCAATTAACCGAAAACTACACATTTATGAGCATTAAACATGCCACTGTTTTGTCTAAATCCTCAATCCTCCATTTCCATGCAGTGAAGCTTTTATCCACAACGATGAATTTAACTCAACATGGCAGCCTTATAAGGGTTACCATGGGAGAGCTCTTTCATTACTTTGGTTAACTCCTGAGCTCCACACTCTGGGGAAGGTGTGTTTTGTGCCAGGAAGAGCGTGGATTTGGAAACATTGCCATGGGCTCATACTGGACATAACTTGTTTTTAATGCTTAATGCAAATATTTAGCTGTATTCTCATTAGCAATTCCACAAAGAAGAATAATGCCTCCTATTCTGATTTCCACCTATTCTCTCTGCTGAACTTCCAGTCTGACTGTTCACATTGTTCCTGCCGCCACTCCTGTCCCACTGCCCTCTGTGTTCTCCGCTACTCCTGCAGCAGCCTCCCTGTTTGATCCTCCAAACCTCCTCCTTCTCTTTCTCTTAATCCTTCCTTTAAACCAGTTTTTCTGCCAGGGCAGACAATAGCAATTCAGAACCAAGGCTCCCTGCACCCACTAAGCTTGAAGTGTGAGAGACTGGCTTGTTAGAATCAGTAAAAATAGTTGAAGAATGAATAATTAATAACTATCTATTTTGGCTTTGCATTCCTTTGCCTCTTCCTGTATTTTGTGATTTACTGGCATTCTTTCCATGAGAAGCTCGGGTCCTTCTTAGTTCCTATAACACAATATTGTCATAAGTTTTTAATGGAAAAAGTTCAAGAGTTACAGAGTTACTATTTTAGGTTTTTTTGTTTGTTTTTAAAATGACTCATATTTAAACCATTTGTGAACTCTGACCTGGCTATCCTTCCTTCAGAAATCACACCTGCTTGAACAAGTCTGTCTAAATCATTTTTAAAATTATATGGACATTGATTATTGCTACAGATTCTGAGACTATGACAAAACTTTTCAGTCATAAAGGTTCAAGCAAACTCTTCCAGGTCCCTTTTTACTCCCTTTAGTCTCCCAGTGGGATTTATGTCAGCCCTCCGTGAATCGCACATAACAGAAAGGGAAGACATTGGGCAAAACATAGAATTATTTATATTTGAAACACTACAAATGATAAACATCAGCACAGAAGCAGTTCCTTAAATAAAATTTAAAATCAGAAACAATTTCCTTTTTTCATTTTGCAAAAGAGGGGATTGATATTCTCAATGATTTTTAGGAAGCTACACAAAAGTTTACTTGTTTAAATTTTCAAAAATTCTGAGGTTTTTCATGCAATTTGCTCTAAGGTATTCTAGAGATATTCCTGACAAGAGAATTTGAGAGTGGACAGGTTAATGCAGAAAAAGAGCAAAATAAAAAAACGGGGACAATTTAAGTCCCATCCAGGGCCACTGAAATCAGGAAGGTGAAGAGTAATGTCAAAAGGGTCTCATGGAAAGGCATGTGCCATCAGGCCCTTCTCCACCCCACATGGGCTCCCACTCTAAAGGGACACAAATGTCTCCAGGAACATGCATCCAAAAATGGATGTCAAAGATGCCGGTAAAATCAGCTGCATTTGATTTAGCACTGAGAGAGCACTGGAAATATGCATCATAAAAATTCCCAGTTGAGGCATTTGGTTATGGGGTCAATCAAAAGTTAGAGAGAAACAGGTAGGAGGACATTCTCCAGGAAGCTGAGAAAGTAAAGGTTAGGGCAGCAAAGCTGAAGGAACAAGAGTGTGGTCAGAATTGCCTTGAAACATCAAAGCTTGTCTTTCTCAGTTGCAAAACTTGTAGGCAGTAGTTTTCCATTCCCCATTGACCTTTGCCTATGATCACTGTGTTCTTACTCAAGTGAAGGTGAGCAGAAACACCCCATACTAATTCCTCCTTTGGCAGAAACAGAACAGTCTCCTACATGCTCTCCTCGTGCACAGAAAGAATGAACAAGTAATTCTTTGGGCTCAACTTTTTCTGAAGACAGTGAAATAATTAAGAGTTAAAATCAATAAAATGGAATTTGGTACTGAAAAAGTTATGCTTTTAATCAGGTAAATGTCAAAGCATACATAGCAAATGAGGGTCAGGACAAGGAAACAACGGCAGCAGCACCGATGCACTGATAATCACCACTGATATTGAGGGCTGGCTACGTCCCAGGACCAATTTCAGCTCTTAACCAGTGTCATCGCATTTAATTCTCACAATCACTCTGGTGAGGTAGGGTCTACCATTATTCCATTTTACAGATAATCATGATGCTGAACATTCAGAGCATTCTCTCACAAAGAATGTGGTTAAAACTTACCACTGAGCAAAACATGGAAATGTTTGCTGATTTTGTTGTTGTATTTTTTGTTTTGGTTTTATTGTTTAGCAAGCATGAACATAAGATTGACTGTGTTGTAGGTACCAATCTAATGATTTTATAAAAAATAATTCATCTAATCCTCATGACAAATCTGTGAGCTAGATACATTTAGTATCCCCATTTTGCAGTTGTGGAAATTAAGCCTCAGAGAGATCAAGCAATGTACTCAAAGGCACACAGCTAGTAACTGGTAGAGCTGGGCTCTAAACCCAGGCAGTCTGTTTTGAATGTTCAGAGGAGAAAATGTTCTATACATTCAGTTTATACTCAAAAATTTCTTAAATATTTAGTCAATTCAGCCAATTTAGTGGGGGAGGGAGCAGTGTGTATGGAGGGTGTAGCTAGTGTGAGGAGAGGCTGGGGAGAGGAGAGACAGGCATCTATTGTGTCTCTCTTTTCTTCTTTTCAGACCTTGCCAATGACCTTATCATGTATCATGATTGTTGGTGTAAGTATTCACATTTCCTCTTATGCATGTTACCACCTGGTAAATCCGATGATAATAAACTTACCACTGAGGGGTAGAAGATATCTAAGAGGTAAATGAATAGGCAAAGTCAATTTCAGTGCTAATAACTAATGCTTACAGCTCTGATTTTATTTTACCTAATAATTTCAATATTTCTTCATATTTTCCAACAAAATAAATTAAAATACATCACATTTCACTCAACTATCTAAGCACATATTTCGGTCTAAGCATTTCTGTTTAAGCCTTTCTATCTGAGCATTAAGTACACAACTCTCTAAAAAAAAAATCCCTTAAGTTTCAAATAAGTTTAGCCTAAAAACATCAACTTCTTCAAAAAGAGGAACTGATGCTATTCTATCACTGACACTACCCCCAACTCCCATGCAAAAAGAGGAAATTAACTTTAGTGATAGAGTTTGAGCATCTGGAAAGCCTTTGGTTGGGAAACCTGGTCTCATTAATAAAACAACCTGAAAATGTCCCAACTAGGGAGGGAATGGAGATTGGTGCTTTGAAAAGGAAAAGGAGGTAGAAAAAACTAAGGGGAGGAAGTTGCTTCAGATTCGGAACAGAGTAAGTATTGGGGATTCCTAAGACGGCAGAGAGTGTACACAGCTCTTCTGGGTAATAAGACCTGAAACAGGCAGTTATACATAGAGAGGCCTGATGTTGAGTGTTGTATATAGAGTAGGAGCTCCATAAACCCTCCGTTAAAGCTTAGCACTGAACAAAAAGAGCCATAAGTCTTTGAATGGGCCTGTAGACATAGCCGTGGACCAGAGGGAGGGAAAGTCACAGCCGACTAGAAGTTAGTGGCCCCAACTTTTGGCGAGTAAAATTCCTGCGGTACTTCTGCAAATCACAGGAAGGAGAGAAGATCATTCTTCCTCCCAAATGACTGAAACTGAACTTTCTGCTGACAGTAACACATGGAGCCTAAGTCAGATTTGATTTTATTAAACAACAATAAAAAAGTGACTTTTTTCCCTTGAATACCATAGAGCAAGATATGGAGTTATACTGTACGTTCTCTTTCATATCTTTGTATTGTCTGGTATTTATTGAATAATTTTTTATCTCCAGTTTCACTTGGCTTAAGAATAAAAATAATAGTAGTAATAATAAACCATTTTCTAATGTTCTTCACCCTGGAATCAAATTGTGAAGAGAGATCCAAGTTAAAATAAATCACTTGAAAGACTAACGTGGCAGAATCTGATGGCTGCTCATCAAAATCCATGTTCTCCTCTCCTTCCTAAGTGTACAGCTAGACTACCCTTTTCAGCGTTCCTTGTAATTAGTGTGGTCTCATGACTGAGTTCTAACCAATATACCACCTCCAGCTATGACCAGTTAGAAACTTTCCGGGGCCGGGTGCGGTGGCTCAAGCCTGTAATCCCAGCACTTTGGGAGGCCGAGGTGGGTGGATCACGAGGTCCAGAGATCGAGACAATCCTGGTCAACATGCTGAAATCCCGTCTCTACTAAAAATACAAAAAATTAGCTGGGCATGGTGGTGCACGCCTGTAATCCCAGCTACTCAGGAGGCTGAGGCAGGAGAATTGCCTGAACCCAGGAGGCGGAGGTTGTGGTGAGCCGAGATCGCACCATTGCACTCCAGCCTGGGTAACAAGAGCGAAACTCCATCTCAAAAAAGAAAAAAAAAAAAAAAGAAACTTTCCAAGCCCATACCTCAACAGTCTCTTCTCTTGGCCAGTTGGGATAGAGATGACCTCAAAATGATCTTAGATCTTACATGTTGAGCACAGCAGAGGCTCCAACAGTTTTGATTACAGAATGACACTATATAGCAATGAATGGGCAGAGTCCACCAGCAAATCCTACAATGGACTGTTATTTGAATGAGAAAGAAGTAAACTTGTATTGTGGTAAGTCCTGAAATTCTGGGATCTATTTGTTACAAAAGCTAGCATTATCTAACTAGCAAACTTAAAGAGGCTGAAACAACCACCACAAAACCTAATTCTCCCTCACTTACAATCAGTCACCACTTATTCCTGTCCTTTATGGAAGAACATCTTTCCAATAGATATAAGAATATAGCAGCCTGAATATAAAATCCAATGTAAGGCTCATATTTAGGCTACACATAAATATATTTTATTTGCCACACAGAGCAATCTATTTTATTCAAATCAGTTGACAACATTTACAAATGAGATGATTGCACACCAAAAATCTGGAATTTTCATTAGCTGAAAAACCAGTGATCTTGAGTTTTGTTCTCCTTTTTATGTGAGTCAGGCACCCACCGAACCCACATGACTGGTTCTGGCCATCTTCCCTCTTCTACATTACTTACTTGGCCTTAGACTACCGTTGACTTTGTCAGCTGGATTATCATAAATAGCTGAGGATTAAAACTATCTGCAATACTAGCTAGCCTAAAATTATCAAAAGGAAATATTACTTTAATATGTAAATTTCTATTTACGTGTTATGTCTTTGGCTTGCTTCTTTTGATGGAAATTACAGAAACAGCCAAATAAAACCAATTATTAGATTTACTGGTCTGATATTGTTGAGTTTTCCCCCTACTATGTCCTTCGATATTGCGATACGATATTCAACATAGAATCTCATTTTGGTGTTAACTCAATAGAAATAAATGGTAGCATCCTGTAGAATACCCCCAATACAATAATTATTTATTTGATTATTTTCCTTGCTCTGTCTTTGGCTGTTTTTGTCCATATTTATGTTTCAACCATATTGCATGGGAAGTTAAAACACACACTTGCATATTCTATTTTTTTCCTGATGTTTCTATTTTATTTAAATATATTTTCAATTATGGCTCTTTAAGTGCTTTTTAAAAATTCAACTATTTCATACATTTGTTTCTTATAAATAATCTCAAATCCTTTGTGAAATTAAATAGAATATAAATAAATAAATACGGTTAAATCAAAATTAGTTAATATTTAATAATAGTATAAAATTGTATCAAGAGAACAGTAAAACTTTAATATTCATAAAGTACCAGGCTATATCCAATTGAGATGCAAATTTTTATTTGATTTCATTTCTTCCCTTTTGAAAATAAGATAAAATTATAAATAAATCTCTTAGTATCTTTTTTTGATGCTTTGCTATAGAAAGACACATTTAACTGTTGTCGCTTTGCTCATTTTTAAAAATCAAATTTATAAAATTTATAAATCCATGTGTATGGCATTTAAACATTCTTTCATTTACTCCATTCTCATTCACTGAACAAGGCATTTACTGAGTACCTCCTAGCCAAGCCCCAGAACCTGGGGAACTCAACTAATGGAGTAGAATAGAGTTTAAAAAAGAGATCCATGGAATATGTGCAAGGAGAAGTTGGCTTCTGCCTGAGAAGTCAAGAAAGGCTTGTTCTTTAGGGGAGATGAGTGCCAGGTGTTGAAAGTAAGTAGTGGATGAAGCAGAGGGAAAGACTCACTTTGCAAAGGGATAGAGGCCTGAACCTAGAGAAATTATTAGTGAATTTCAGGTCCTCAAATGAGCACCATCATTGGGTATTAACTGGCAGTAGAGGGTAGGGGCAGAGTGTCAGGAGACCTATGGGCAGCCACTAAGGGTTTTAGGTAAGACTTATGTAACTGAACCTACAGTTAATGGAACTGAATCTGGAAAAACCACTCAGGACCATATATTAATTTGATTACTTCCCTTATGATTCATTGATTTAGTTTGAGACTACACATTTCAGAAATAATTTAGTGTAGCTTGAAAAAAAAAAAGAGGTAGCTATAATAAGGGAGAAGCTGCTAAAATAAGAACTCCAAAGATGTGATAAAGAGAATTTAAGGGCAGATAAATAAAAGGGGGCAAGAGGGAAGGTTCACACAATTCATGCCCTAACATAACATACTCACTTGTTGGAGGTAAGGCACAAAGTTGGCTGTAGTGTTTCTGATTGTCAAAATAACCACTTATAAAAACAAAAATGCATCCATGGAATAAATCATTCCCAGTGTTCAGTAGAAGCAGCAACATAACTGGTGCAGAAAGTCATACTACCTGATAGAATAATAAATGTCCTCAATAATAACCTGACAGTAAACACAGTAATAAGCTTCACAGGGCATTTTCTTATAAAATCCTCCCACATTAAGTCATGAACATTGGACTACCCACTCCTGCCTGCCATTCAATCAAAGCAGCTCTAGGGCACTTGGCAAGGTCTGGGAATGTGGTTCTCTGCTGATCTCACTTAATTAAGGAAGGATTTTAAGTTATGTATCTGAAAAAAAGGGTCTGTATTTTAGATAGTCTTCTGTGATATGCTTCTTTTCACCTAAGCTTTTTAAAGCTAAGCATTGAGCTCAAATACTGACACGTGATCAGCCCAGGAGTGGAGTGAAGCACAGAGCTCTGTGGTAGAAATGGCCAGCTGGGGGCAGGGCATGGTGGCTCAAGCCTGTAATCCCAGCACTTTCAGAGGCCGAGGCGGGTGGATCATGAGGTCAAGAGATCGAGACCAACCTAGTCAACATGGTGAAACCCCGTCTCTACTAAAAATACAATAAAGTAGCTGGGCATGGTGGCGCGTGCCTGTAATCCCAGCTACTCAGGAGGCTGAGACAGGAGAATTGCCTGAACCCAGGAGGCGGAGGTTGTGGTGAGCCAAGATAGCGCCATTGCACTCCAGCCTGGGTAACAAGAGCGAAACTCCGTCTCAAAAAAAAAAAGAAAAAGAAAAAGAAAAAGAAAGAAATGGCCAGCTCTGTTAGAGATAGAACAGAAATCTTTTGGAAATGTGAGACCTGAAATGATATTTCTTGAATTGAAGGGCTGCCCACATTTATCCATCCACTCATCCATTGATTGACTGAAGGACTAATTGAACAACTGATTGAACAAATACTTATTGACAATCTACTACTCAGAAGGCACAGTGGACTAGACCAGAGCTCTACCCTCAAGAAGCTTATAATCTAATGGAGGATAAAGAAAGAAACAGACAATTAAATGGCAAGCAGATAGCTCTGTGAAAGGCTTAAGAAGACATTCACCGCAGAAAGAAATGTATTGAGAAAGTACTGATCTGACAGGAACATGACAAGATTCTCTTCAGAAAGCAATTTTGTGTTTGATTAATTAACTTCCTTCTATTGCCTGTAAAATAAATAGGCAGCTAACATGAGGTGCCTTGTTCTATAAAATAATGAACTATAATCTCATAAACTGCAGAACAGTTACTGTAAGGGATAACTCAATTTTAGAATAACCTGGTAATAGATTTATGGAACACTTAATATGTGCTGGGCACTCTGCTACCACTTCATGAGAATTATCTCACTTCACAACTTTACATAACTTCTAAAAACCTCTAGGGGGCTTAGTAATGTCACCTTCTTTTTACTGACAGGAGGAACAGAAGTAGAGTAACTTTTCCCAGGTCACACAGCTGGTAGTGGAGCTGAGGTCTAGCCCAGCGCCTCACTCCCCAGGGCTGTCTTCCTCTCTGGCAAGATTAGGCAACAGGACAAGAGGCCTTTTAAAACCCCTCATGATTGGCATCAATAGCTCATCTTTCTGCTCCCTGTAATGAAGAGGTATGCCTCTCAGTCTTCTTAAAGTAATTGAAACTTTTAAGAACAATAAAAATGTGATTTCTATTAGATTCTTGTAGTAACAGTAAAGGGTGAGTTCTGGGTGAACCTCAATGGCGGGAGGTTTATATAGTAGATGGATGGGCCCAGGATCAGAGCAGGGAAAAGCTGAGACTGTCTTACATTGTTCCCAACCAATTTTACAACAAGTAAACAGTTATTTAACGATGATCTGTATTTTAATACGAGAACCTCTAAAATTTGTATATTTCTTTGATAGATGTTGGTGTGAGAAGTCTAAGCTTATTAAGTAAGAAACTGCAATACATGTTTGAAGAAATGCATGGTAATAGATATTTATTTTAAAAAAAAAGTCTACCCCCATCATGTCCAACCAAATAGCTAAACAAAGACCAGATACATGCAAGAGTAGCTGGCGTGGCAGAAATTGGCATAAGTAGTTGTTTAGCTTAAACTTACTTGTTGTCCATAGAAAAATGAGGAAACAGGACTTAGATTTGCTCAGAAAGGGGAAAACAAGCCTCCTGGGTGCCAGTTAGAATCCAGCCTTGTGTGATGTAATGAACTCAACTCAAATTTTAGGTCCCCACCCCTGAGAGTGTCCTCACTAGTAAATCCAACAACTAATTAGTGGCTCCTAGAGCAATTCATTGTGTGTTGGCTTTGATGGGGCAAAGAAAATATAATATGCCTGGTGGGGCTCCGAAGTTTCACTTTGAATACTGCCTCGATGTATTAGAGATTAGCTTCTTAACCACGCCTAAGTGGGCAGGATCTGATAATGGATCATAGTCCAGAGAGTGCTGACTCTACCTAGGTTAGGAGCAACTTGCTGATGTAACGAGAGCTCAAACGCCTCCTCTTCTGAGCTCACAGAGAAGCTTGGCAGCAACACCCACTAATAGAATTTGAAAACTTCTGCTAGTTTTCTATGATATTCAACCTTTCCAGATCAAGCATTGGAAGAAAAGCCATGGAATAACCACACAAAGGGTTAAAATAAGGGGCTAAATAATCATCCAGTCCAGACAATCTAACTAAAGATGGTGGTATACAGAGAAGGGCTCATTTTAATATAACGAACACATACAACAAAAATATTTCCCAGATTTATATCACATGCAATCATTCAGTACCACCTGGCTGTGTTCATAAATAATCACTGAGGGATTTTCCATTTATGTTAATATATATGTGGCATTAAGAGAATGGCCCAGAGGAAAGGAATTTCCCCATTCCTCATTGGCTCCAGGTAGAACTCTAATATATCCTACAGCTACTATCTGTCAGGCTGATTAACTCTGCCATGTGGTCTGAGGAATGCAATAAAGTTAAAAGATAATTAAAATTAATTTATTGCCACAGCTGGCATCTGTGCATTGGCATATATCTGCAGCAAAAATCCTGACTTAGAAGTGAAATTCAGCTTTAAAAACAGGCGCTTTAGAGTCAAAACATCTATACACAAGTCTTTGGTGTGCTACATACCAGCTATTGGCTGTGAGCAGGGCTCTTTGTGTCTTTGACTCTCACTTTCTTCTTCTGATTAAGGATGGGGAGTGATACCTACTTCATAAGATTATTGTGAAATAGAAATGACATGATGTGGGTGGGAGCATTTAGGAAGCTGTAAATTGTTATGTGACTCTAAGATGTGATTAATTGCTGTCACTTTATAGTAGAATTGTGATGACAAGCCTCAGGAATGAAGTGATGCTTCTAGAGTACATAGAAGTGTGGGGTTGGGAGAGGGAGGGCTGGAAGATCATTCTCATTTGACTCATCAGTTGAACAGACATGTATGGTGTGCCACAGCGTGTTTCCACATCTCGATCCCCAGCACTGTGCTAGGAATCAGGCTGCAGGGGTATCCCAGCACCAGGAGCACGAGGCCTGTGAGGTCAGCCTCATCCATGAGATGCTGGTCGTGGACAATGTCCTGGTCAGAAAGTAAGGGTCTATGCTGGAAGAACTAGGGGCATCAGTGGGCAGTGCAGTGCATCTCAGATGTTACCACCATCACAATCACCTACAGGACTTTAAAAACTCTGCATCCTTCTCCCAGAGTTTCTGATTTTAGGAGAATGGGATGAGTCTTCAAAATCTGCATTTCAAAGCCCCAGGTGATGCAAGGGGCCCCACTTTCAGAACCACTGGGGTAAATGAAGAATGATGGGTTCTCAGTTATAAACAGCTGACAGATTCTCACTAGGGTAAAGAAAAACTTACCGGAAGGTTTTGGGGTAGCTCCTAAAATCAGTAGGAAACAGGCTCAGAAATGGAGAGGATCTAGGACAGTTCCGGTTCAAGCAGCATAAGCTACTTCGCCGTGATGCCTGGGCATCCCTGGTAGAATGTACCAGCTCCAACTCTTTTTCCTCTCTTCCTTCACCTGAATTTAATGTGCTGAGTCCCTGGAGAAAGAGTCCAATTGGCACATGTCCACTTCTCACCTAGTAGCTGACAGTGTTCTTTGAATGACAGGCCCTGGAAGACTACACATAATGGGAGAGATGCAATTGTAAAGAATATCTAGGTATTATTGCCAAAGGAATGTCAGTGGATGCTTAGGCAGCAAAACAAAACAGACCCGAACCCAAGAAAACAGGCCATGTCCTTTTTCATGGTAGGAACAGTTCAATTTGCAGAGGGCCTGGAATTCTAGGAGGGAGCAGTCTGCTCTTGCAGATTCTTAATTTAGAAAGTAAATTGGCAGTTTATAGCTTCCTTAGAGGAGAAAAGGAAGTTAAACCAGCATTTTGGAAGCCCCTGTCCTGGGTGCCTCCTATGCCCTGAGTTCCTCACCCTGGGGTTCCAGGCATCAGTGGATCCTTGGGGCTGTGGTTCAGGATCTTCTGGTTTCCAAAATTCACTCATCTGTCCTACACCTTCAAGCATGATGTATGATTCATTTGAAGGATCCCTTCATCTGGATTTTTTTTTTAATTTTTCACTTCTTCTAAATTTTTCTTCTTTTACTTTGATCCTAGGACTTTACATCTGGATGTTTTTAACTGTTCTGTTTATTGTGAAATACATCAAACATACAGGGCATTACAGGGAATAACATCACACTTGAGTGCCTACCACCCAATTACCCACATTTCCATTTTGAAATAAACCCATTGAATATTATAGAGCTTTTGGCCCTGGACAGGTCTTGTGGGTAGCTGTACACTGAGCGATGGGATGGCCATTGGGATGGCGATAAAGAGCGGGGGCAGACATCTGGAGTACTGCAGATATTCAGATCAGCAATGACGGAGTGAACAGATGGGGCTGAGCACTTATACCTGCCAAATACTAAACATAGGCAATATATGGATTCCATACTTTGGAAGGCATACATTTTAAAAGGAATTTTTTCCTTAAGATACCTAGTCCTAACTCAAATTGCCCTAACATGAACAAATATCTTTAAGTAATTATAAACATTCACTTCAAATATTTGTTTTATCCCATGTAGGTCTTTAAGCGGATAAGTAGTCACGGAAGGGAGTGATAACAACGCCTAGGGCAGCTTAGCTTGGTGGTGGCTCAGGCCGGGTGCCCAAGTGTGCACTGGGAGGGGTAACACTTAGTAATCTCTTTAGAAGTATAAATTGTGATTAGGCACAGTAAATTTAATGGGATGAGATTTTAATCTTCAAAGTATTAGCAAATGATAACTCTGAAATGTTAAGGCTTGTATCTCCTCTCTATTTCACAGCTATCAATTTAATTATACAATGACATTATTCAACTATTGAGTTCTAGAGGAGTGAACTCTGAATAAAAGCAAGCCAAGACACTAGGTTGTTAATTTTCATGTTAAGACAATGTTTCCTTTAGAAACTCTTTTTTGTTTCATGTGAAATACGAATTTCCAGCAACTGTGTTTTCTTTCTCTGCTATTTTTTCCTTTGTTTCCACTCTAAGAGATCCTTATCTTTTGTCACTTGCATAGTATACCTTGAAAGTGTCAGCCTCATTAAATGAATGCCGGATGTAATACTGACGTCTTCAAGGAATACAATCCTTTTTCATAAAATAATTTTCCCTGATATATAAAGGATGCTCCTATAAATGCCAAAATAATTTTATTTTTAATTTAGCCATTTTAGCAATTCTTTTCAATAAAATCTGTACACGGCATTGAGCCAGACAGTGTGGGAGCCATAAATATAAACAGACATACTTCCTCCAGGAACTCCCAGCCTTAAAAAAGAGATAGGCCGCTTCAGATCATTCTCTTGTGGGGCATAGCCTGATGAATGACTGAAAAGAGGTGCAGAGAAGTGCTGTGAATGCACCAGGGCAGGAGAGATTACTTCTGGGTTGAATAGGGAGAACTTCCTGGAAGAAACAGTCTTGATAAAGAATGGGGAAGGTCTGTCAAACTCAATGGCAGGGACAGGTATTCAGGGTAGCAAGTAACTAAAAGCAAAGTCACTAGGGCAGGGATGCAGGGCACAGCTGGAGGTCACAGATGGAGATGCAGATGAGGCAGAAAAGGGGGTCAGGTCCCCATTGTCAGCATGATAAATGCCGTGGTCAGGAGGTTAGACTTTATTCTGGGATAATGGACAAGGATTGTCTCACTCTAGGCTTTAGAACTCAGTAAATGACATGATCAGAGTAAAATTCAATTCAATTCGGCAAAATGTATTGAGTAGCAACGATGCACCCAGCCCTGTACTTGATGTAGTGCATTCAGAAACCATCCTAGTGCTGCCTTCAATGTCCCTAGAGTCTAGTGGGGGATGGATATATGAACAGATAATGTAAACAAAAATAGTATATTGAGCTCTGTTAAATAAGCAGAAGGCCATTGGCCTGAGGTTCTCGCCCTATTTTCAGTTTCTACTTAACAAACTGAAACCTAACTTAGGAGTATATTTTTTATAACAAATAGTTGGGTTTCAGTTAATCATAAACAACTGAGCTTTAGCCAATCCCAGGCACCCAACTGATCCAACTACACCCAAATAAGGCAAACACCTCACAGTAGCCAACAGATAATATCTTTACTTTGCTTCTGTGTTTGGCCTGTAAAACTTGCTACTCATGCTGCTGGATGGAGCCCTCTCACCTCTTCTGGTTCTGATTTCTACCCAATTCAGGAATCATTCTTTGCTCAAATGAACTCTGTTAAATTTAGTTTGTCTAAAATGTTTATTTTAGCAGCTCATATAGATATATCTAAAGGAGGCTATGAGAACCCACAGAAAGTAATATGGGGGCTAAGGGAGAAGTTGGTACCTGAGTCTTAAAGACTTAAAGAGTTATTTGAATGAAGAGAAGAAAGAAGGATATTCCAGTTTAAGAGAATACTGTGATCAAAATCACAGAATATCAATTAATAGAGGATGTATAAAAAAAAAAGACAGCAGCTCCATTTAACTAGTGGCTCAGAATGAGGCAGAGAGAGGGGAGTGAGGGAGAAGAGGAGATGAGGGGCAGGGACTGTGCTTTGGAAACTCAGGATGGAGGCAGGGAAACCAGGAGACTATTAGAGAAGTGAAGTCCCACAGGTGCTACATTAAGGTGGCACACCCAAAATAGAAATTCCAAACTTTCCATGGGAGTCTCACTTAAAGGGGTTCAAGTATATATTTTGCCAGGCAACTCTTACTAATACTTCAAGTTATTTCCTAACCTTCAGCATCCTCAGAACTCCCATTCCTATTCCAGAAGAACCCTCACCCCATCGTCAGTGTTTCATTCCCACCACCTGGTTTTTTAATCCCCTTTCTCTTCTCTGCCATTCCAGCAGACCACACTGCCC
Organism: Callithrix jacchus; assembly: GCF_049354715.1. Taxonomy (NCBI): domain Eukaryota; kingdom Metazoa; phylum Chordata; class Mammalia; order Primates; family Cebidae; genus Callithrix; species Callithrix jacchus. The sequence goes on from NC_133503.1 coordinate 81,223,975, forward strand.
TGTGAGTGTTATACTTTGCTCTGTTTGGTTTTCTGCACCTACTCCAAATCTTTACACACAGATTTTTATCCTCTCTTCTCTGCCAATAGGGCTTGATGGTGTTGGAGCAAGTGGGCTGCTTTGTAATGAGGATGGGGGTTGTGGGAGGCTCTAAATTCACATATGTTAACAATTTGGGGCCAGTTACAATAATTAAAATATAAGACAATCAGAAAGAGCTAGAGAAGTGGCAGTATAATGGAATAGAAGACATGGAAGTGAGATAACTTGTAGAAACATAGTCAGGGCCGAACAAGTACCCAAAGTAGGACAGAGGCAGAGAGAAGTAGGACTTTAAAACTGCTTTGTAGTTTGAATCTTGAATAAATAACAGTAGTGTGATATTATTCACCATGTCTGGGGGATACAAACAGAGAAACATAAGAGATAATAAAAGAAGATGAGAAACTCGGCTTTGTATATGCTTAGCCTGAGCTGTCAACAAGATATTAGGGTCATATTTAAGAACCAGAGTACTTCAATTTGATGCCATATACCAGCTATCTCTAAATCTGTGTGTTACAAATCACCATTCATAATCAAAATCAAACTCTTGGAAAATGACCTACAATAGCCAGTTCTTGGAGATTGTTTGTACATGGGTAATGCTTGCAGGAAATAAACCCATTTAACTTTGTTTCCAACATTCTTCCTACCCACCCCCTCCCTTCTATTTTTCTCAGAATACCTCAGCATCCTAGGGAATGTTTTTTTCAGGGACAGTGCTCTAAGAAGTGCTCATTAAAACACTGCAGGTCTCTAATCAGGGGAGGTTTAAGACAGAAGGAACATGGTGTGGGAGAAGGCAGTTGGTTTGCATGGGAGTGAGAGTTGAAGCATTATGAACTGCAGAATCACCAAGAATGAACAGAGAGAGAAAAGGGGGTTGGAGGCAGAACATTTATAAACACCATTTGATATATCAAATGACACATAGAGAATATACTTGGAAGGATGGCAAGTTGTAATGGCAAAATCATGTGTGTCAGAGTGATCTAATCTTTTTAAGATTCCATTTTCTTTCTGAAAATTGATGTCTACCTTGTTGAAAGGTACTGAGATTTAAAATAGATATGTGAAACATCTTCCACATAGAAAACACATAATCCACTCCCAATAAATACTATTGTTAATACTGCTTTCATTTAAGTCTTTCTTGATAAATTGAAGTAAAACCTTGATGAATACACTGTGGCATTAAAACTTGAATGTTGGACAATTACATACGAGAAATCTCAGTCATTTGTATCAAAACCCTAATATAGGGAAGCAATCCTAGTTTCAGACAAGCCTCAAGCAGTAATAGCATGGTACAGGAGTAGCATCCATAGTAATAGCATCCATGGGCAATGAAAGAAGACACCATAGGAATTTCCCTATGGTACTAGGAACTACATTTTTTTCATCTATTTTTCATGAAAAGATGCTGAAAGCTAATATCTGAGCCTCAGTAAATACATTTGCTCTCCATATAAAATCCTACACTAAAAACCCCTTCCATGTGAATGACTGTGGGTATCAAATTGTCATGACGGGACATCCTCTGACAATACTCATTATCTGGCACCCTCAGGGTGAGACCAGGGGAAAGGCATCCACAACAAAATACTGGCTAATGAGATATATTTCTGTCTAATATATCACAGTGATACAAATGCAAACCTTAGTCATTTTCAATATTGGATAATTGAGCATACAAGCCCAAAAAAGATTTTGAATTTAGAGTTAAAAGTTCTGTTAACTGCCACAGCAGATTAGATTTTCTGTTCTCCAGCAAAAAATGGGGGCAATTACCAAGATTTCACCCAAGTCAATTCATTCCAAACCCCAAAGGAATGGTCACCAGAATTTATTATCTTGCAGTCTTTTGGAGGGCGACCTCATAGGTCTCAGGTCTGGCTGAGGAGCCTGGTGTAGTTAAGACTGGGCATTAATGTGACTGGTCAGTGTTTTCAATAAAGAAGACATTCCATAGCAGCCAAGATGTGGGTGAAAAACATGACCAAAAGGATGGCAATCAAGTCATTGCAGAGGTGTCTGAAGCATTTGGGTTATTTAGAGCCTTGGGAAGGAACAGTGGCAGGGTGACAGATTTACGGTCATGGACACAAAGGGCACTGTGGCAGGAGATGCTCACATGTTATTCTCCGAGCTAACATAGGCTGGTGTGTAAATGAAATTTGCCATAGAAATTCATGGGGTTTCTCTCAGGTGAGTACTTGCAGGAGAAAATGGACAACTATGTACTCTGATTGGTTTATATGGTCACTTGCCTAAAATCACAAGACTGGGGCAGAGTGAATACACATATATTCAATCTGTCCCAGTGAATATATATATAAAATATCTTAAATATATATATTATATATGTATGTATAAAAAACAATGTTACTTAAATGTGTCCTGAAAGACTGGCAGTGTCAGCATTGCCTGAATCTATAATTACCCAAAAGTGCAAATTTCCAGGCCCACCCTATGCATGGAGGAAACAGAATCTCTGAGCAATTTGTTTTAAGAGGCTTTCGGGTTGTTCTTACATACAGTAAAGTTTAAGAAGCACTGCTCTAGACCTTTATCTGATGGGTCAACAATTGACACATCTCTCCACTTCAACCTAATCCCCAAAATGGGCTGGCTTCTTCATCTTTCTGCCCTGAGTTTCCGGTTCTCTTCCTCTGATAGCCCCTGACTAGACCATCTGATTACACATAAGAGCTCAGTTTGGAAGTTTTATCACCTACAAAAATCAAGAAACTGTGCAGAGGCAGTAAAAATACTAATTTTTAGCTTTGTGATTTGGTTTGCAGCAGACAAAACTCATTTATAACTTTTTTCCAAGTTCTATTCATTTCCAAGTTAACGATGATATAAATAAAGGAATGGAAAAAGGAGGGAAATACTTACATGGGCTATAAGTTGCTCCTGGGAAGCTTTTACTTCAGCTTGCAATTTCTCGATGCACTGAAAAGGAGAAAAGTCTAGAAACCAAGTATGTAACTCTTTCTTTTACATACTCGAAGTATTGCAGACATATCTGTGTATCAGTTTTCAAGTCTCGTGAATGGTAGCATTATTTCAGCTACATTTTTGGAAAATCATTATTGGAGAAATCATCCCCCCTTTCCTATTTCTCTTCCATTCTGTGGAATAGCCCAAAGAAAAAACACACAAATATATTAAGAACTAGGATATGTCTGAATAAGGTAATGTTAGCTTGATGTGCTGTGGTTAATGCAAACACCCCTATATCATATATATATACATACACACACACACACACACACACACTCTATATATAATATCTATATATCTATATCTATATACCTCCACATGAAAACATATTCCTATATTCCAAAAACAGATACAAAGCCTTTAGATTGAACAAGATGTAAATTTATATAATGATATATATAAATGCTCAGATATTCAGAGATCAATCATTTCTTATAAAGTAATTGATTAAAAAACACATGCCGAATGTTAGAATCCTCGTTTTACTGCACAGAAAGAAACTACTCCTTGTTTAACCTTGACAAGTAAGAGACATTTGTACAGTCAATATCATTTATAAAATAAATAGAATATTTAGCTCATATTATTCAAAAAGATGCATATCAAACTTTAAAACTACTACTAGCCAAATAAATTTTATGTCAATATTCACCAGGGAATAAAATTACTTTTAGCAAATACAAATACTGTTATTTGCCATTGTGAACTTGAAAATCTGAACTTTTAATCCAGACTGAAATGGCTTTGCAGAATTGTCAGTTCATATAAAATTAGGTAACTTTTAAAGTAAAGATGACTTTGTTCTACAACATACCTGGTCTTTTGCAAGTAGCATTTTTTCATATGGTTCCTCACGGGCTTCCTTGTGGTTCACAGCTCCAGTTTTTCCTCCAGCCGGGATACTTGTTCAAGCGGTTTTGATTTTGTTCCTTCAGAGACTGAAAGCTGAAGATATTTTCTTTATGAGGGCGTGTAAGTACAGTAATATTTTAAAAGCTCCTTTTAAAAATTCAACTTATAAATAATTTATCTTCCACCAATATCCATTAAGTATAAAAATCGTTTCTGGAATATTTCTCATAGATGATAAATTAGCATAGAGAAAGAAGGAAAAAATTGATTTTATTTATTGTTTATAATTAAGATCTTTCTAAGCAGGAGATTAATCCACATAGTTACAATGGGCAGATAAATTTCTTAAAAATCTCAACATTCATCTTCATTGTGTTTCAATATTGTACTTTATTTGTACAGCTGAATCTGAAACTAGTATTGTGGTTTACATACGGTCTTTGAAACTTAACTCTTGGGGAGCTACAGCTTTTTAGAAGGAGTGGGAGTTCTGATTCCCTTGAATGTTCACCATAGAAGCAGCAGGGTGCATTTAACTAGGGGATATGCAGAAATTTCAAGTTAAAGTCTCATCAAAGGCAGATCTATACTAAGCCACAACCAAAAAATTCCTAGCAATGACTTTGTCTTTGTTTGACTGTTTGTAGATTCCTCTTGAGGAAAGTGGTAGTTTGATAGTCCTTAGTCTCTAATTCCCCTGGAGAGGGCCTGTGCTAGCTTCTCCTTTCATTCTGGCAGCTATTGTGCTTTTTCGCTATAGTTCAGCAACAATCCTTAAAGATTCACTGAAATCCTTGAAGACTGTCTTGGAAAACAGCACACGATTTTGTATTCACTGCAACTTCTAGGGTTTTCTCTAAAGCATGAATTATCTCTACAGCTCTTTTGCATTACTCTAAAACTTATTGCAAGGCATACTGTCTCATCTTGAAAAAACTTGATTGTTCTTAAATTTTTAAAGACAAGCTACCAAATGTGGAAGCAGGAAGAGGTCAGTCTGCCAAGGAAATAAGCACATCATCTCTATTGGTCCATCATATACTGGCATATCGTATATACTGTGAGCATATCATACTGACACTGAACCATCCAGCCACACACTCGTTCACTGGGCAAATGTTTGCTCAGTTGCCTCCCTCCACAGCTGTTGTGTTATGTGCTGCAGATAGAAAGTGCAAAATAAGGTTTAGAGGGAACACACATGTTACGAACTGTTAGCCATGCCTTTTGGCTCTTGGTGGCCTTGAAGACCTGTGGTGCTCCTCATGATCACTAACATGTTTAATTCCTGAGTGCATGGTGGTTTGGAATTGCAGTCTGGCTTTTCTGTCTACCTTTCTATTTTATTAGAGACATAGTATAGCGTAAGGGTTAAAGCCATAAACTCTTATGTCATTATCCTTTATGTAAAAAAATCTCAATTTTTTTTACAAAAATTAGCCAGGCATGGTGGCAGGTGCCTGTTTCCCAGCCACAAGGGAGGTTGAGGCTGCAGAATCACTTAAACCTGTGAGGCAGAGGTTGCAGTGAGCCAAGATCTTAATTTTGCTGTTTACTATCTGTGTGATCTCAGCAAGTTACTTAGCTTCCCTGGGCTTGAGTTTTCAGATCTATAAATAGCAATAGGAATGAAAAGAATACTACTTATCTCATGGTTTGGTTGTGAGGATTACATGAGTTTAAACCACAGAAATGCTTAGAACAATGCCTGGAACATATCAAGCATCTAGCAGTTCTTATAATGATTCTTCTGCCTCTTCTAGATCACAGTAGGTGTTCTTCTGGGTTTTATCTACATATTTATCAAACTGGTTTTTTTTTTTTTTTTTTGAGATAGATTCTCACCTTGTCACCCAAGTTAGAATGCAATGGTGCAATCTCTGCTCTGCAACATTCACCTCTAGGGCTCAAGTGATCCTCCTACCTCAACCTCCCAAGTAGGTGGGACTACAGGTACACACCATTATGCCTGGCTAATTCTTTGTATTTTTGATAGAGATGAGTTTTCACCAGGTTGCCCAGGCTGGTCTTGACCTCCTGAGCTCAAGTGATCTGCCTGCCTTGGCCTCCCCAGGTTCTGGCATTACAGGTGTGAGCCACTGTGCCTGGCCTATTTATCAAATTATAAAGCAAAAACAAAATATCTGAAGACGTCATAACCTTTATGAGCTGCATACCCTGAACTCAAACTATATTTCATTTGTTCATTTCCTGTAACAACTCTAATCTTCAGGGGAAACTCCTTTCTATGTCCGGAATTATTTTTTTCTCAAATATTATATCTCTTAGTTGGGCCCATTTTGCTCCCATATTCCGTCTGTTATGTGATCCATTGTCACCACTTTGTTGTCTTTCTTTTAAATCTATCTTCTCTTGTTTAAAAGCCTTTCTTCATTCACTCAACAGACATCATGTATTCAATCATTTGTTAAAGAAATAAGTTGGACATTTATTATATGTAAGAATATATAGATTAAAAAATGAAAACAATATTGTTCACATTCTCAAAAAACTAATAGTTTAGCCAGAAAGTCAGAGCATTTTAAAATAGCTATTGGCCGGGCGCGGTGGCTCAAGCCTGTAATCCCAGCACTTTGGGAGGCCGAGGCGGGTGGATCACGAGGTCAACAGATCGAGACCATCCTGGTCAACATGGTGAAACCCCGTCTCTACTAAAAATTACAAAAAAAAAAAAATTAGCTGGGCATGGTGGCGTGTGCCTGTAATCCCAGCTACTCAGGAGGCTGAGGCAGGAGAATTGCCTGAACCCAGGGGGCGGAGGTTGCAGTGAGCCGAGATCGCGCCATTGCACTCCAGCCTGGGTAACAAGAGCGAAACTCCGTCTCAAAAAAAAAAAAATAGCTATTATATAATGCAAAACTATATAGGTGAATAAATAGTATTAATAATACTTAACATTTATTGGGCACTTACTACATGCCGGACAGTCTGTTTTCAAATTTATTTTAGTATTGCAATTTATCTTCAAAACATCCTAAAGGTTCATTCTATTATAGCTCCCATTTTGTGGATAAGGAAATTGAGTTTCAACAGAATTATATAACTTATCAAAGGATATAGCAAGTAACTTCTGGAATTCAAGTTTTCAGTAGTGGACATCAGATTTGACTTCCTACCCCCAAATTTGACCCCAGCTACAAAGTAGGCCCTGGTCATCATGACAATTTTATCCTCTTTGCTGTTGATTGGTTCAGGAACCAAGGCATGAACTAATCAGAGCCTGGCTTTCCTGTGGCAAAATTATTGTATTAGGAGATGTGACCTAATTTGGGTTACCCACACTGCAGAGAAGTGGAGAGTGATTTGGAGAAGAACCTTCTGTCACCAACCAGACGTGAATGCTGCTGTAGCCATCCTACAGCCATCAGGAAACGAGACACTCAGAAAGGAAGAGTAAACAACAGAAAAAAACTGAAGTTCTTGCTGACGTTGTTAAAGTGCTCTATTAACTAATCTTGAAGCATACCCTACCTTGCAGCTTGCACTTAGTGAGCCATAAGTTCTCTTATTAAGGAGTTGAGTTTTCTATTACTTGTTGCTGTAAGTATTCTACTGATACGTTGTTTGGTTCCAAGATTCCATGCTCTTGACCGCAGTGAGAAAAGTTAATGAAAACCAGCAGAAGCTAACATATATTTTGTAGCTACAGTATACTAGGCATTCTGCTGGGTGCTTCATAAATAAATGTTACCTTATGCCATTGCTCAAAACCCTATCAGCAATTTTCTTTAATTTTTTTGTTATCATCATTGTAAAGATTGTGAAGCTAAATGCTTTAGTGGTAAATTAACTTGCATAAAATTCTACAGCTAATAAGAAGAAGTTAGAGTTAGGCCCTTATTTGTCTAGCTCCATTCATGGATTTTATATTGTATCCAAATCCTGACTCAGAGGCTGCCTGTCACAATGAGGCCTGTGATGTTTTTTTCCTTATCACGTGAATTTCAATCTTTCTCAGGTTGTTAACTTATATTCTTAAAGGAAATTTTTTTCCTAAGACCTAAGAACTCTCTCTAACCCGCCATCTTGCTTCCTTTTTATATAGACACCAACCCCTTATTTCCTCTCCTTTTTAAAGAAGTTTCTTACTGGATATCTCTTTGACTCAGATCTATTTAGCTCAGGTTCAGCTTAAGACTAAGAATGTTGACTTAGAATCAGGATATCTATGTTTTAGTATTAATTCCACAGATCACTGACTCTATAACCTCATAACAGAATTTTAAAAATAATTTCAAAATTTTTTTTTAGATTCAGAATTATATGTACAGATTTGCTACAAATCAAGAACTCAATCCCTTTTACAATAGCTGCAAAAATAAAATAAAATAAAATAACTTAGGAATATACATAACCGAGGAGGTAAAAGACCTCTGCAAGGAAAACTCCAACCACTGCTGACAGAAATCATAGAGAACACAAACAAATGGAAACACATCCCATGCTCATGGATGAGTAGAATCAATATTGTGAAAATGACCATACTGCCAAAAACAAACTACAAAATCAACACAATTCCCATCAAAATACCACCATCATTCTTCACAGATTTAGAAAAAAAATTCTAAAATTAATGTAGAACCAAAAAAGAGCCGGCATATCCAAAGCAAGAGTAAACAAAAAGAACAAATTTGGAGGCATCACATTTCCTGATTTCAGTCTAAACCATAAGGCCATAGTCATCAAAACAGCATGGTACTGGTATAAAAATAGGTATATAGACCAATGAAACAGAATAGAGAACCCAGAAATAAACCCAAATACTTACAGCCAACTGATCTTTGACAAAGCAAACAAAACCATAACGTAGGGAAAGGACACCCTTTTCAACAAATGATGCTGGGATAAATGGCTAGCCACAAGTCAGAGAATAAAATTTGATCTTCATCTCTCACTTTATGCAAAAATCAACGTAAGATGGATTAAGGACTTAAATCTAATACCTGAAACTATAAAAATTCTAGAAGATAACATTGGAAAAATCCTTCTAGATATTGCCTTAGGCAAAGATTTCATGACCAAGAACCCAAAAGCAAATGCAATAAAAACAAAGATAAATAGCTGGAATTAAATTAAATTAAACTGTGAAGATTTTTGTCATGCAAAAGGAACAGTCAGCAAAGTAAACAGACAACCCACAGAGTGGGAGAAAATCTTCACAATCTATACACCTGACAAGGACTAATATCCAGAATTTACAACAAACTCAAACAAATCAGCAAGAAAAAAAACAAACAATCTCATCAAAAAGTGGGCTAAGGACATGAATAGACAGTTCTGAAAATGAGATATACAAATGGCCAACATATGAAAAAATGTTCAGCATCACTAATGATAAGGGAAATGCAACTCAAAACCACAATGCAATACCATCTTACTCCTGCAAGAATGGCCATAATAAAAAAATCAAAACACAGTAGACGTTGGCCTGGATGTGGTGATCAGGGAACACTTCTACACTGCTGGTGGGAATGTAAATTAGTACAACCACTTTTGAATACAGTGTGAATATTCCTTAAAGATCTAAAAGAACTACCATTTGATCCAGTAATCCCACTACTGGGTATTTACCTAGAGGAAAGAAGTCATTATACAATAAAGATACTTGCATGCGCGTGTTTATAGCAGCACAATTCACAATTGCAAAATCATGGGAGCAACCTAAATGCCCATCAATCAACAAGTGGATAAAGAAACTGTGATATATGTGTGTGTGTGTGTGTGTGTGTGTGTGTGTGTGTGTGTGTAATGGAATACTACTCAGCCATAAAAAAGAATGAATGAATGGCATTCACAGCAACCTGCATGAGATTGGAGACTATTATTCTAAGTGAAGTAACTCAGAAATGGAAAACTAAACATCGCATGTTCTCACTTTGTAGTAAGTTTTGAAAAGTTTTACAAAACTACAGTGATCCAAATAGTATTTGACTGGAATAAGAACAGACCACTGAAATAGAACTGAGAGCTTTCAGAAATCAACTCAAAGATCTGTGGCTAATTGATTTTTGACAATGGTGCCAAGACAGTTTAATAGACAAAGAAGAGGGTCTTCAACAAATGGTGCTGGCGCAAATGGATAACAAACATGTAGGAGCTTGAAGTTGGACCCCTTTATCACTTCATAAAAAAAAATATTAAACTAGATTGATTACCTAAATATGTAAGCACAAACTGTAGAATTGTTAGTAGAAAACATTGTGGTAAATCTTCATGATCTTGAATTAAGCAATGGGTTCTTTGACAGCAAAAAAACAAACAAAAAATTTAAAAATAGTGAAATTGGAGTTGGTCAAAATTAAAAACTCATGCAGCAAGGAATATGATAAAAAATGAAAAGACAACTTGCAAGACGTGAGAAATATCTGCAAATCATATATGTGATAAAAGTTTAGTGTGCAAAATATATAAAGAACTCTTATTATTCAGCAACAAAAAGGCAAACCACCCAACTAACAACTGGGCAAAGGACTTGAGTAGACATTTCTCTAAAGGAGACACACAAATAAATGGTCAAGAAGCGTAAGAAAAGATGTTCAACATCACTAGTCGTTCAGGTAGCAGAAATCAAAACCACAGTGAGATTCTACTTTGTATCTACTCTTATGACTACAATTTTAAAAATGGAAAATAAAAGATGTTGCTGAAGATATGGAGAAATAGAAACCCTTGTACATTGCTGGTAGGAATGTAATATGTTACAGGCAATGTGGAAAAAATGACCGATCAAAAAGTTAAACATAGAATTGCCATGAGATCTGGCAATTTCACTTCTACATATATATGAAAAAGAATCGGAACACTTACATTCACAAAATATGGCAAACAAATGTTTATTCATAACAGCTAAAACTTGAAAACCAAATATCCATCAACAGATGAGTGGATAAACAAATTGCATTGTGTGCACACAATTCAGGCATAAAAAGGAATGAAGTACTTATACTTGCTATAACTTGGATAAACCTCAAAAACATTATGTTAAGTGCAAAAAGCCACATACAAAAGGTCATATTAGATAAAGCCTTTCATCTGAAATATCCAGAATAAATAAATCCACAAAGACAGAAAACAGATTAGTGATTGTCAAGGGATGGGAGGAAGAGGATTTGAGGCATAAAGTGCTCTTCTGGGGTGTTGGAAAAGAGTTGAAACTTGACAGAGTTGGTTGCACAATATTGGAAATGCACTAAATGTGACTGAATGTATATTTCAAAATGATGAATTATAAGTTCTGTGAATTTTCCCCCCATTAAAAATAAAAAACAAATAAAATGATTTTCTTAGGTTTAGAAAATTGTTAGCATTACATCCACTCATTGAATGCTACCTCTCAAGTTTGTGAGATAGCATCACAAACTTGGACTCACTGGTTTCACTTTAAATTAATAAGCACAAACCTCAGGTGGATACTCCACACTACCCTGAAATAAAAATACCAAAAATACCACTATATTTTTCTCCTAATAAATTGGCTTTCCTCTTTTTTGAGGTAATTTATTTCCCTCAACTTTCTCTTCAAATATGATTTCATACTTCCCCTCTTCGAAAATTCTACTCATCCCAAATGACAATCTCAGTGAGTCCCTGAAAAAAATAGAACCTGCAAGATACTCCCTCACCTTCACACCAGTTAATCTATAAATCTTACTGCAGCAGATACTGATCATCTATTTCCCATGAGTTTTTTCCCTTTTATCCCTTGCTAACCAAACCCAACTTGGATTAGCTAGCATCCATGTGTTCAGGAGAGCTTGGCCTTGTCCTGCTCTGAGGTTCAATCATGATTGAACTGTATCAGTCATATTTGTTTCATTTTCAGGTATAAGAGATCATTTTTGACATGGGCAAGCAATATATAGAGGCCCTGGGAGCTTGAGGAGGATTTTTACCAGATTTTTAAAAAAGGAGGAAGCACATATCCTTTTATCAGGATGTAGTTTTAACTGCCTATTGCATCGAATTACTGCAGATGCCTTGCAAGTATGACACAGCCAACAAATAGAGAGTGGTAGAGCAAAGGATGGATAGCCTCTATAATCTTGGTAACTTGTGTGTGTGTGTGTGTGTGTGTGTGTGTGTGTGTGTGTGACAGATTCTCACTCTGTCACCCAGGCTGGAGTGCAGTGGTGTGATCTCGGCTCACCTCAAACTCCGCCCCCCAGGTTCAAGCGATTCTCCTGCCTTAGCCTCCAGAGTAGCCGAGATTACAGGCGTGCACCACCACGTCTGGCTAATTTTTTTGTGTATATTTAGTAGAGACGGGATTTCACCATGTGATCAGGCTGGTCTTGAACTCCTGACCTCAAGTGATCCACCTGCCTTGGCCTCCCAAAGTTTTGGGATTACAGGCATTAGCCACCACGCTCAGTTGGTGACATTCTTGAGCCACTGAAACCAATTCTAAAACTGGCCCACCTATAGATATAGTGTTATGTAAGATGATAGCTGGCATTATTGAAACAGCCAAATGGGCGGGGCCCTGGCAAAAACTTCAACTGGCCTGAGCACTGGAAGGAATACGCACTGGGGCGGAGCTACACAGTTCATGCCCTTTGCAGTGGGGAGGAGCTTTCCCCTCCTTTTCCTGTGTGGAACCTGGGATTCAAACCGGAAGGTGGGGGCCGGGCGCGGTGGCTCACGCTTGTAATCCCAGCACTCTGGGAGGCCGAGGCTGGTGGATCACGAGGTCAAGAGATCAAGACCATCCCGGTCAACATGCTGAAACCCTGTCTCTACTAAAAATACAAAAAATTAGCTGGGCATGGTGGCGCGTGCCTGTAATCCCAGCTACTCGGGAAGCTGAGGCAGGAGAATTGCCTGAACCCAGGAGGCGGAGGTTGCGGTGAGCCGAGATCGCGCCATTGCACTCCAGCCTGGGTAACAAGAGTGAAACTCCGTCTCAAAAAAAAAAAAAACAAAAACAGAACGGAAGGCGGGAAGTGAACCAACAGAACTCTGGCTTTGTGGAGAGTCCCTGTTTCCCCTTTTTGCCTTTTCACCCAATAAAACCCTGCTTTATTCACCCTTCAAACTGTCTGTGAGCCTAAACCTTCGTGGCGGTGGGACAAGGACCCTGTCTTTAGCTGAAGGAAGGAAAAGTCCTACAACATTATTACATTACTTTAATTGGGATTCTGTTACCTGAAGAGGAAAGCATCCTTACTGAAAAAATAGAGACGATATTCTTCCGCTTATCAAAGGCCAGTCATTGCACTTGGCTTTGAATCCTATCACATCTACCTGTCACAAAGCCTTTGCTCCTATAATTTCTGTACCCTATCTCCCAATCCTCTCCTGCGTTTTCTAGTTTACTCTTTCTGAAAGAAACCATTCAGCTTATAAACACAACATAGACATTTCCATGAATGAAAGGTGTCCACTAAACTCTCCATTGCCTCTCTCTCCATCATCATCCCATACTTTTGCTTCTTTTCCAAAGCTTTGTAAAACAATCACCTTCTATACTGTTATTTTTTATAATTGTACTCTTAAAAAGGCACATAAAAAATTATTGGCTTATATAACTGAGGAGTCAGAAATAGGGGTATTGTTTCACATACACTAGATTCCACAAACTTAAACAAGGTCATAGTATTCTGTCTCTTTCTACCTCCAAATCTCAGTGCTGATCCTATGTGTTTGTCTTGTTATTTCCCATTGCAGACAAGCTATCTTCACAGTGGGAAAAATGGCACCTAGAGACTTCCAGTTTTATGGCATTAATAGTAAGGCACTTCATCTTCCAGTAAAAATTGAAAAAAGACTCTCTTAGATCATATAAGACCTCTCCTGAATCAATTTTTATGGTCAAGAAAATGGGATATCATAATTGAAGGGACCTAGATCTTGTGCTCAAAAGTCATTCACTCCAGCCAGGAATACTGTGATTTACAGCCACAGAATTATTAAAAGGTTGGAGTGAGAAAGGAGCCATTCTCCAAATAAAGCAGACATATAAATGGAAGCCAATTACAGTCCACACTTGCCCCCTGGTGTTCAGCACAATCAAATCCTTATACCTATACATAATATGCATTTCCTAAAATGCTCCTGCATAATATAATGCATCTATTCTATGTTAATCCAAAAATGCACTCACTCCCTCTGAAAAGGAGACAAGACAAAATTATATCAAGTTACTGCCTTTAGCTCTACATTCAGATTTCCAAACTATGTGCATTCCCTCCTGAATCAAATCTGGAAGAGAATCGTCATGATATAGCATCTAAAATTAAATAATGTACTTGGGGGCCACGGTGGCTCTGGCCAGTTGTCCTGGCACTTGAGGAGGCGAGGCCATGAGTTCAAGGCCAACCTGAGCAACGTTACAAGCTCTCATTGATTAACAACAACAACAAAAAAAGAATGTACCATCCCTAATATGCCCAATATACAGAAAAACCAGAATAATCAGGAACAAGGGGAAATAACTTATAATTGCCACCAGCCATCACAAATTCTATTTGCACATTCTATTAGAGATAGAAAGGACAGACTGTCCGGGCAGTGCAGTGAGTGGAGGTAGCTGAAAAATTTGACTGTTTCTGACCTCTGAGAGCTTTCTTTGTCTTTTGCATCCATGGCCATAGCCAAGAAAAGAGCTACAGAGAATTCCTTTGGTGGGGAATTGTACTAAAGTCCAGTTTCAGGTATGTCACCAATTTATCTATTTGTCAAGGCCACTGCAGTTATATTATAGAAACTCAGTGCAAATATGTTTAGATTAAAAAGAGAATTGAGCTAGGTTCGGTGGCTTGTACCTGTAATGTCACTAATCAGGAGGCTGAGGTGGAAAGGTTATTTAAGCCCAGGCATTCAAGGCTATACTGAGCTATGATCATGCCTTTACACTCTAACCTGGACAAAAGAGTGGGGTCCAGTCTCTAAAAAAATAAAAAAGAAATTGGTTCATTTAACTGGGAAGTGGAGGCACCCCTAGATCCTGAATCTCAAATAAGATTTTCAGAAATCTCTCACTCTACAATTGGCTCTTTGTCCATTCTCTCTCAATCTCTCTCTTCCTCCCCGCTCCTTTTCTTTCTTTCTTTTACTTTTCTTTTTTCTGAGACAGAGTCTCACTCTGTCACCAGGCACCAGGCTGGAGTGCAGTGGTGCAATCTCGGCTCACTGCAACCTCCACCTCTCGGGTTCAAGCAATTCTTCTGCCTCAGCCTCCCAGGTAGCTGGTATTACAGGCACGCGCCACCATGCCCAGCTAATTTTTTATATTTTTTAGTAGAGACGGGGTTTCACCATGTTGGCCTGAATGGTCTCGATCTCTTGACCTCGTGATCTGCCCGCCTCGGCTTCCCAAAGTGCTGGGATTACAGGCGTGAGCCACTGCACCCAGCCTCCTTTTCTATCTCTATTTCTCTTTCTCTTACTATGGAAAAATTTTCCAGTAACTGGGAAGAGGGCTGCCAGCAGCCTAAATTACATTCCTCTCCCAACCACTCTTCCATTCTGACATCTGCCTTCAACTACTTGATTGAAATGGATCTTGTCAAGGTTTCCTCTGGCACTCATTTTACCAAATGCAATATACAATTTCCTAGCCACCTTATTCAACATCACAATAAAATATTATACATTTGAGCACCTCATGGCCCTTGAAATACTTTCCTGTTTCTGCTCCTACCACTGAGTTATCTGGATTTCTTTCAGATTCTAAGTTTCCTTAGCTGGATTTTCCTATTCTTCAAATCTTCTACATATTGAGATCTGAGGATTTGCTCCTGGGCACTCCTCTCTGTTTTATCTATCCTCTTTCTCTAAGTAATCTCATTAGGTACCACAGTTTAAATGCCAATCACATGTTGATGACTCCCAATTTTCAAATGTACAGCCACTCAGCTACACACACACACACACACACACACACACACACACACACTCCAACAACCTATTTGACATTGTCCTTTAAATGTATACTAGGTAAATCAGAATTAATGTGTTCAAAATGAATTTCTCATGATCTCTTCCCTCCCAGACTTCCTTCTTTCAATAAATGGCACCATCCATCCATATGTTTAAGCCAGAAAGATAAAAGACTTCTCTTTTTCTCACCATCCACCCAATCCATCACTTAGTGCAATTATTAAATCCACTACACTAAATAATGTGAATATTCTATTTGTCTCCTCTTATTGTCTGTTCTCCAAAATTTTCTCCTCCACAACCCACACATTTACATGCAGAAATTAATATTGCAGAATAGATCTCCAGTGTCACTCAAAAGCCACTGAAAAACAAATTGTCTTGCCAGACCTTGTAGAGCTCATGCTACAGAGAAAGGAGGGACTTAATTTAAAAACAAAGCCTTCTCTTGTGCTAAATCCTTTGCAAGCTGAATTGGATTAGTAACACAAATTATGAAATTTCCTGGCAGTAAATAACAGAGGCAAGCTTTTCAAAAATTACCTATTCTACCTGTGGAATGGGCAGAAAGCCCTAAATCTGAATGTAGATTTAGCTCACAGAATGGATTTAGTCTCATTTCAGTTTTAGGAGTTAAACAAACAACAAACTCTTCATTTTAACCCCATCCTAGACAGAAGAGATTTTTATGTTTATTAATACTTTTTGCCTTTAACTGCTTTTGTGGTCATTTCTAGATTTATGCACATAGATCTCCAAGGGTCTACTTAGAAGCATAATTATCTCCTGTACTTGTCCAGCTGCCATGAAAGAGTACCACGAACTGAGTGACTTAAACAGCAAAAATGTATTATCTCACAGTTCCACAGGCTGCAATTCTGAGATCAAAGTGTCAGCAGACCTAGCTCCTTCTGAGGACTATGAGGGAGAAACTATTCCAGCCCCTCTCCTAGCTTCTGATGGTTTGCTGGCAATCTTTGGCATTCATTGGCTAGCAGAAGCATCACTCTGGTCTCTGCCTTCAGGTTCACATGGATTTCTCCCTGCATGAGTATGTCCAAATGTTCATTTTTTTATAAAGACACCAATCAGATTAGACTAGGGGCCTATCCTACTCCAGTATGACCTTATCTTAACTAATAATGAGGGAATGTATTAACTTCTCTTCCCTGGTCCACAGGGGGCGCGGTTTCATAGGCAAGAACTTCCCAGCGACAGCCAGACCTGCCTTCTTTTACTCCTCCATCCGGAGCTTAGAGGTCTTTGTCTAACTTTCCCGAACGTGGGAAAGGTAGAGAGCCAGGTGTGCTCTTTTGCTTAGAAAGCGCGGCTATGGAGGAGGGGCTTTTGATTGCGAGCCTAGCAGCCAATCCAATATCGAAGTCAGAAAAATCAATCATTCCAGAGGAAGTTCTCCTTTCACTGAAGGAGAACTTGAATGGGGTGGGAGTAAGTCCCAGATTAAAAGACACCCCTGCCACTTACCTGTTTGGTTTTTCCCTCTGGGGATCTCCTTCCAAGACAGCGTGAGGGCTCGCTCTCTATCTATCTAATTCTTTCTTTCTCTCTCTCTCTCTCTCTCTGCCTAAATAAATCATTTTTTGCAAAATTCTTTGGGTCCAATATTTACTTGAATGAGCCCACGGCGATGCCGGGATCCCCTCCCCATTCTTGGGTGAGTGAGAAATCAAGGGCCTGAAAAGAAAACATCTGATGGAGAGGAAGCAGAGCCGACGTTTCTTCCCCTGCATCCCGCAACCCGGTCACAATTACATCTGCAATGACCCTTTTAAAAGATAAAGTCATGTTCTGTGGTATGGGGCGTCAGAACTTCAACAAATGAATTGGGAGGTTGGTATGCAATTTAACCCATACACCTTCAAGTTTTTTGGGGGTAAA
Source organism: Callithrix jacchus (assembly GCF_049354715.1). NCBI lineage: Eukaryota > Metazoa > Chordata > Mammalia > Primates > Cebidae > Callithrix > Callithrix jacchus. The sequence goes on from NC_133503.1 coordinate 81,241,678, forward strand.
TGATCCCTAACAAAGAATCATTTAAGCTCCAAGTGAAAATAGAAATATTTACCAACAGGTCAATTGAAATATAAAGTTCAGGATGCAGGCAAATGGATTCCTAAGATTCCTTTAATCTTCAAAAAAATTATCTAGGCCTTAAGAATAGACAAGAATACCAGAGAGAAATGAAAAGACATGGGAAAGGTGACGTGATCAATCATTGACTTAGAAATAAAGGGTAACAATTAGATATAAAGGTCAAAAAGCAATAATATTGGGTTCTAAGAAATTAAAGTCAACATGAGATTGGGCATAAAGTAATTACACAGAAATAGAGCTACTGAAAAGCAGACAGCTCTCAATCCACAAATCCAAGTATATAAGAAATATCACATTTTTTACTTTCTATAAATCTTTTTTATTTCAACTTTAAGTCCCCACCTCTAGTTACACAGCTGTTCTTGAAGATCTTCTCTGCCCAGGATAGTTTACCTATATGGGAACCCTGTATATCCCCAGGCCACTGGTGATGCTTTTCTCGTCCCACCAGAAACCCTTGTATGCAATCATAGATCCTACAGGTTAGCCAACATTTCACAGGGGTCTAGGACACATTCCTAGGTTACAAAACTCCCTCTAACTGGCACATTCTCTGAGCATTTTCATGGAACAGGGTACAGGCTTCCCCTGCTAGTGTGACTCAGAGAGCTGACTCTCTACTTCCGGTTTGGGGAAAAGGCACTCTGCTCTCTTTTGAGTCTCTCTCAGGAGTCTCCATTTCTCTCAATACTTATTAGTCTCTTCAATAGGTTTAGGCTTTTGGAAACAAAAATCAGGCAACTTCAGGAAAAGTCCTCTGAGATTAGGAACTACAGAGTCCTCTACTCTGAGGAAGGCAACCATTCCCAGATGAATTTTAACACAGGAAATGATTGTTCCCACCAGAATGGAAGCCCAATTCAACTTACTGCTCTTTTACAGAGTGTGTGGTTTCCAAAGAAAGTACAAAATACTCAAGATGAGAACAGAGGAACAGAGATGGGAAGTGGGGGTGGACAAGGACCCCACACATTCAAAGCAGTAAGATGTTGCAGCAGTCCTTTGTGTTACGAAGGGAAACGATCTGAGACAACATATTTGAAGGTAGTCAAAGTAAGTGAAGCTTTAGAATTCATACTTTTTTTGGACACAGGACATGAGCACAGACACAGATAATAAGGGAATTTGAAGTAAGAAGTAGACTTCTTGGATGGGGTAGGACAGGAACAGAATAGAACCACAGAAGTCCCATGACCTCAAATCAAAATCCAGAAAAGATCAGAACTGTCCCTTTAGTTATATGAGGTAAGAGGTTTTTGTTTTGTTTTGTTTTGTTTTACCAGTTCCTTAGAGGGGAAGAATTAGCAATTGATTTCATAACCCATTATATATACTCTCTAGAGCTTTTTTTCCTGTATGTGCCTGCATAGTATACTCTGTGTAAAATCAGTCATTCTCAACAATGCCTCTCTGCTGTTCACCACGTTATAGAATACTCCCTGGAGGTATTTTTCCTTGACTGAGCAGATCGGACTCAAACCATTGACCCCAAGATTGCGCTCCATCGTAGGCAAAATGAGAGAGAAGTCCCTACCTTTTCCCCCCTTAAACAATTCTATAAAAAGGCATTTATCTGCCTGGGTGTGCTATAAATTTAAAATGATTCTGTCAGAATCAGAAATGTAGTGTCAACACAGGGCATAAGTGAGTGGGATGGGTCAACATAGGGCATATTGTGAAAATAGGCTTAAGAAGCTGACAGCAGGCAGTGGAGGAAAAAGTTCAGTGAGGGGAGGAGAACAAAACAGGCTCAGGAAGCTTAGATGCACAAATACTGGGAGTCAGGAAGAAAACAAAGAGTCTCCATAATGTGGACAATTCCTTTTTCATTCATGGTCTTGTGGAAATATGAATAATGAACATGTTCATTTCATTGATATCCTCCTACTAATTGAAGAACATTTTCTGTTCGGTGACAGAGTGACCTGCTGTTCCAATTACCAGCCACTGATGAGGTTCCCCTCTTTGGAGGTCTGTTTAGCATATTATTTTGTTTATTAATAAAATTATGTTAATTTACTATACATTTTGTGTAATGGCAATTTCCATCATGATTCATGTTCCCAAACAGACTGTGCTTCTTGAATTATACTCTACAGGGTCAGAAATCAGCATTTTGCAAACTTTTGATGCTCAGGACGTTTTTACATTTCTAAAAATTACTGAGAACTTTTAAAAGCTTTTATTTATATGGGCTATATCTACTGATATTTACTGAATTAGAAATTAAAACTTAGAAATTTAAAAGTGCTTTTATTAATTTGTTTAAAAATAATAAACTCAGTATATGCTAACACAAATATATTTTAATTAGAAATAACTTTTTCAAAACAAAACAAAAAGGAAACAGAAAAAAGTGGTATTGTTTTAGATTTTGCAAATTTCCTTAATGTCTGGCTTAATAGAAGACAGTGGGACTTTCATATCTGCTTCTGCATTGATTCTGTCATATAGAATCTGGAAAATTCTACTCATAAAAGAATGATAGCAGAAAAGAATAATAACCTATTAGTATTATTATCCAAATAGGTTTAACTTTGAAGATCATTTAAGGGTGTTAGCAACCTCCAAGGGATCTCTTGGACAAAATGTTGAGGACCTCTGTATTGGACCACTGCTTGTCACTAGACATTCATTCAATAGCCTCAAGAGATTTGCATTGGTATAACTCCAAACTTCAACACTTAACACTTTCTGAGGCTAATAAATGAGATCTTCACACGCAAAACACATGGTCTTCCTAAATTTTCTCCCAGAAACTCCATGGACTGAAAAATAGAAGAAAAACTATTTCCAGGATGGGTTAAAACAAGCACGTCCCATGACCCACATGCAGCCCAGGACGGCATTGAATGTGGGCCAACACACATATGTAAACTTTCTTAAAACATTATGAGGTTTTTTTGTGATTTTTTTTTAGCTCATCAACTATCCTTAGTATTCGTATATTTTATTTGTGCCCCAAGACAATTCTTCTTCTTCCAATGTAGCCAAGGGGAGCCTAAAGATTAGACACCCCTGGGTTGAAGGATCTGACATAATAGCTAAAATGGCAAGATTTAGAAGATCTATAAAAGGAAATTAGAATCATCCAGAACTTGGATGAAGAATCTATAGCATAAGTGGTAAATCAAGTCTGCATGGAGTCATCCATAAGAAATGAATCATTTTTAACATCTAATAATTCCAATATAAGATAGTTGGGTAACCACAGGTTGCACAGTCACCTGAAACTTGAAATCAGTCGACTTTCCCCTCAGCTCCTACATTTAATTAATCACCAAATCCAACTCATAAATATATCTTGTTTCAGTCTTCTCTCCACTGATAATTTAGGCCTTTATCATTTCCAAACTGGATTTTTATAAGAGCCTCACATTGATCTGCCTGGCTCCGGTCTGTCAAATCTGTCCTTCTCAGTACCCTGATTGCTTTCTCTCTTGAGCACAGATCTGAATGTGCGTCCTCCTATGGCCCTCCTTGCCTGGGGGTCAACTCCAAGTGCAAAATGGAAAAACATGAGCTTTGACATAAAAGGGACAAGTAATGAATTCTAATTTGACTTAGGACCTCATAGGAGTTACTGTCTGAGCTTCTTCCATGGGGTATACAGTATAGTGGGAGATACAGACAAGCAGTTATAGGTGGGAGGTGGGAGAGAGATTATGAAAGCACCTAAGGACATCTAACCCAAACTTGAAGGAAGAAGAAATGCATTTTGGAGGGAATGACATCTAACTGAGGATCTGAAAAGTAGTCTCTTGGGCTTCTTTGGATAATGAGGAAGGAGATAAGAGGGAGTGGAGGGAGTTAGCATAGAAATTCTAGGCAGAAGCACAGGGGAAGGAGTGTATTAATGAAAATTTGACTCTAAGAAATGGGGTCTTTGTTTTTCCTTAGATTAGATTAGAAAGGTGAGAGAGGATATGATACCTTTAAAGAACTGAAAGTGGTGTAATAGTGGTATACAGGGAGTGGTGTAAGGTAAAGCTGGAGAAACAAGCAGGTGGTCGTATCATAAATGGCACTGTAACATCTGTTAGAGCACAGATTTGACCCTGACAGTGAAAGTGGGCTAATTTAAGATTTAAAGTTGAGAAATATGAGGTCTGTGTTACAGAACCTTCATTCTGGTTGTAGTGTTGAGGAGTCATTAAACAAGGGCCATAATGAAGGTAGAGTCAGGAGAGGCGCTACAGATTGTGACCTAGACAAGAATGAAGACAGTGGAGACAGAGATTTAAGAATGATTTGGGAGTCATCACCCACACTACTCAGCAATTGATTGCATATGAGGGGTGAGGAAAAGGAAAGAATCAAAGCAGCACAGAGTGGCTGGTGGCACTGATCGTTGGCCTAGGGAATGTGGGGGAAGAAAACAGGCTTGGGGCAAGAAGCAGGCAAGTTGAATTTTAGAGATGGAGAGCTTGAGTTGGCTGTGGGAATCTTGGTGGAGCTGTTCAGTAGACACATAATTAGGTCTGGAGTCAGGGAAGACCTGGACCAATGGTGAGGACTTAATGCGTTTCAGCAGATTGTGTACCCTGAAGTCGGATCACCAAGGAGAGCATATAGAAGGAGCAGACAAGAGGCTTGCAAGCCCACAAAAGAGCTTTCTTCATTTGCAAAATGGCATATACGATTTTCCAGGACTGTTTGGAGAAATACATGAGCTGAAATTCACAGGAGTACCAAACAGAATGCCTAGCTCATAGTATAAACTCAATAAATATTTATTGAATGAACAAATAATTGAAAGAAAGCATATACCTAACTTACTAATTTATCTGTAGACAATAGGCAAAGAGAAAGTTTATTTGCCATCTCAGAGAAAACCTTATGAACAAAATATAAGTTAAGCCCAAACAAAGACACCTCCTTCTAACAGCAGAACCGTGACTCTTAAGGCAGGAGGCTTTTTGCTTTTTCTAAAAAGAGAAAGTCACATTTATCAGCACCGGTCAGCTATTTAAAACTGACCTCTGTTTGATCTTGACATTTACAAGCAAAAGGAAGTCTTCAGTTATGTAACAGGCCAGCAATCCACACATCCCGCCTGCAACAACAATACACTACAGAACCTGATTCGTCATTGTGTTTGAGTCTATTCAGAACAACACTATCTCTTCACCAGCTTCTATTTGTTTCCTTGCATTCTTTGAAGCTCTTAATTTACACCAACAAACCAGTAATGAGATGAAGATGAACACCTGCTTAAATGAGAAGTTGTCCGATTTTGTTTTGTTTTTTAATAAGGAGGGAACTTGTCTGCTGTAAAATCAATCAGAACTCTGGTTAGCCAAATTGTTTAATGAAGTTCCTGATAACTAGATTTCATGTTGATAAGGAACCCATTCCAGGTCAAACAGACTGCTTGTGATGTTATGGCATTAAAGTAGACTTCAAAATAGTTCTGAAAACAAAAACTCATTCACAAAACTCATGATTTCAGATTGGCATGTCAAGCATAATTTCTGAGCATTTGCAGAAATGAATACTCCTACCAAGGGCACATTGTTTATTTCAAATAAACTTGACATCAAAAGACCTACTGTTGCATATAAACAATTAAAAAAAAAACCAGAACATTTTTGGACAATCTAAGTATGCATCAAATTACTTTTATCCACTCAATACACACATTCAGTATCTAAAAATTTGCTAGTGTCTTTGCTCCTTCTATTCCTAAACGTAAAGAAAAGATAGACTGGACACGAAGATGTACTAAGAGAGAAATAATGGGAGTTTGTCCTAGGGTCTTAGGCATAACATGATTCATAATATCTTGCTGATTAGAGTTAAATATATTAGATTTTTTTGCGTGTGAGGCATTGTTTCTAGTCCAAGCTTTGTAACAATACAAATAAATATGCCTGAAGAATTTTTAGCATAAATATTAGCAAAGTGGTTAAAACTCTTAAGAGAAAGTAAACTGCTAAAATCCTTCCTTTTCTGTTACTATGATCTATTTCCTTCTTTCTCACCAGCTGCTATTTGAGCCCTGTTTCATTGCTTATGGCACACTGTTACTACCTCATGGCCAAAGAAATCCTAAAAAGAAAAATCCTGTTTCTTTGAAAATGCCATCTTGAAGAGAAAACCTGAGCCCCAAGAACTTTGATCTAACCTGGGGCAATAATTTGGCCTTAGCTTTTATTGTTTAATGTCAAAAACAACAGGAATAACATACAAACACATGCACACAGAGCTGCAGTCACCAGTTTCTCAAGGACAAGAGCCCAAAGGTTATTTTCAGGAACCAGATTTTCCAGTGGGATTTAGGGTCAAACTTAGTCCCACAGACACCCGTTAGTGTGGCCCAGCAATACTCAACACCATCTGAAGCTCTATGTATTTTCAATGTTTATTTGTTTGCTGTCTGTGTCCTCCCAGTAGACTGTCAGCTCCATGAGACAAGGATCTTATCTTGTTTACTGCTGTATTCTCACTTCTAGATATAGTACCTGACATGTAGTGAATACTCAATAAATACTTGGTAAATGAACAAATGCCTGCTTGCCAACAAAAGCAAACAAATAACAACAACAACAAAGAAACGAACTAAACATGGCTTTAACTTGACTTTGAACAGTGAGCAAAGCCACAAATGCCCCAAATTGAGTTTCTGCAATAAGCCAGAATGGACCTGAAGGGGAACAGCATGTTGGGGAGCCAGGCAGAATAGATACAAGTCTTTTTCAGAATGGGACGGTTTCTTCTTTTGTGTTTTTGCCTCCTCTTGAATTTCCTTTAACTTCCTTGTTCATTTTGACAACATACACTTAATGTTTTCTTTCTTCAAATCAATATTACAGATAATTTGTCCCCACCTCTTACATTCCAGGAGAGTCTAGTCATATGACTCCAACAAGGAGGGGTATCTTAGAGTTCAGCTCTTGCCATCTTCTGCTAACTTGAGACTTGGTTTTCGGTTTTGCTGAGATTATCTCTGCAAACTATAACATGGGGGTCTTGGAGCAATATTATTTTGTCATACCTTCTACGTCTTTCCATATTTAAAAGACATCCAGTTGTTAATTTATCTTTATAGAGTGTTGACATTATGTCAGGGATTTAGAGAATTGAGAAACCAAATGAAGAAAACCTCACTCCATTTGTTGCAGTTTCAGGTGATGAAACAAAATATCCCATATTTGTTTCTTTCCAGATGAAGTAAGCCTAAAACATCAATATCTCCTCAGGGACAAACCTGATGACTGGGGCTTCCAACCAGTAGTACCTGGTGAACGTCACACCCAGTTATAGACTAATAGCATAGAATTGAGAGTCCAGAAATAAGCTAATACATCTATGGTTAATTGATTTTGAATATAGATGTTCTTTTAGCCCATTTTCACCCTGCTAATAAAGACATACCTGGGACTGGGCATTTTATAAACAAAAAGAGGTTTAATGGACTCACAGTTCCATGTGGCTAGGGAGACCTTACGATCATGGTGGAAGGCAAATGTACTTCTTACATGGTGGTGGCAAGAGAGAATGAGGGCCAAGCAAAAGGGGTTTCCTTTTATAAAACCATCAGATCTCGTGAGATTTATTCACTATCACAGGAACAGTATGGAGGAGAATACCCCCCTGATTCAGTTGTCTCCCACTAGGTCCCTCCTGCAACATATGAGAATTATGGGAGCTATAATTCAAGATGAGATTTGGGTGGGACACAGCCATGCATATCAGATGTGAAGATCATTGAATGGTGAAAGAATTGTCTCCAAGAAATAAAGCTGGGAAAACTGGATAGCCACATACAAAAGAACATGGAGGTTATCAGGACAGTGTACTATGTGCATCAGTAGGGTCAAGCAGTTGAATGAGCAAGGCCCAGATTGCTACTTGCCAATCAAATATCCATTCTTCTCTTCTTAGTAAAAAAAAAAAAAATCCCCCTACTTTTGGGAGTGGCAATGTGCCCAGCTAAATGTTTGCATTTCTCAGCCTTCATGCAAATAGAACTAGTCAGTAATATATAACAATTCATTTACTGAGGGTGCCACAGAAGTTCTTAAAAGGGGCTGCTCGGCTGACAGTTGTCCATCCCTATTCGCACATGCCTCTTTCTTCTCTATGATGCCTGAAGTGTAAGTAAGGTGGCTGCAACTGCAAGAGTATCTTGGACCCGAGGATGGAAGCCATATTTGTGAATGCAGAAAGAGATAGATCTTAGCCCTATGAAGGTTGTGGAGCTACCTGTCTTTGGATGCTTATGTCCACACTCACTTTAGATGAGTGAAAATTGTCTACTTTCTTTAGGACATTCTGATTTGGGTTGTCTATCTAATGTACCCAAACCTAACTATACTTGATTCAGTGACTCCCATGCAGCTGGAGAACACAGGATAAGGGTGAAAAAGAACCTCGGCTTGAAGATCTGGGTTAGCATTTGGTACCTAAGCTAGGTAGGAACTTGTTATAAATGCAAAGTTTTGAAACTTACCTCAGATCTATGAATCATAAACACTAGAGATAAGGCCCAGCAATCTATTTATCAGGCTCTTGAAGTGCCAGTTTGAAAACCTAGGCAAATTCTTCTTGTTTGATGTTGCTGTGTAAGAAATTTCTTTTAATTGTGTTTGACCTATGACCACAATGCTGTTAAGGATAGGGGCTTTCATCAATGATAGACTGGATAAAGGAAATGTGGTATATATATATACCATGGAATACTATGCAGCCATGAAAAGGAGTTCATGTCCTTTGCAGGGACATAGATGAAGCTGGAAACCATCATTCTCAGCAAACTAACACAGGAACAGAAAAGCAAACACCACATGTTCTCATTCACAAGTGGAAGTTGAACAATGAGAACACATGGACACAGGAAGGGGAACATTGCACATTGGGGACTATCAGGGAGTGGGGGTCTACGGGAGGGATAGCATTAGGAGAAATACCTAATGTAGATGACAGGGTGATGGATGCAGCCAACCACCATGGTACATGTATACCTATGTAACAAACCTGCATGTTCTGCACATGTACCCCAGAACTTAAAGTACAATAAAAAAATTAATTAAAAAAAAAGAATAGGGGCTTTGAATTTTAAAAATACTTCGGTTCTACTTGTAGATTAACAGTTCATATTAGTCTGTTCTCATGCTGCTGATAAAGTCATACCCAAGACTGGGTAATTTATAAAGGAAAGAGGTTTCATGGATTCACAGTTCCACATGGCTGGAGAGGCCTCTCAGTCATGGTGGAAGGCGAAGGAGAAGCAAAGGCACATGTTCTATGGCGGCAGGCAAAAGAGCTTGTTCAAGGGAACTCCCATTAATAAAACTATTAGATCTCATGAAACTTATTCACTACCAGGAGAACAGTATGGGAGAAACTGTCTCTATTGTTCAATCATCTCCACCTGGCCCTGCCCTTGATATGTGGGGATTATTACAATTCAAGGTGAGATTTGGGTGGGGACATAGCCAATCCATATCACAATTTATTAACTATATGACCTTTAGTAAATGACAATATTTTTTATTCTCATTGTCCTCAATAGAAAATTGGGTTATCGTGTAGCTAAAATGAAATGTTTATAAATGTAAACATGACACATGGAAAATTGTAGGTGCTTAATAAATGTTAGTTCCTCCACTTGCCATCTATCATTTATAATGCATTGCAGGGGTCTGGTCCTAGGCATGTATTTCTGCAGGCTGTGAGATTAGACACCCTCCCCCACCTCTTTTTATGTCTCCATTATTGCTTCTGTTATTATATAAGATGTGAAAGAACCTAAGGTAAGGGGAAAAAAGAAAGGGAAAGACACTTTCTTTGCATATAACTTAACTGTTCAGGTTAGCCATAGAGTGAGGATACAAGAATGCCTTGTTCCTAGTTTTATTTTGGGCCTTAAAAGGCCTTAATAAATGTCTCTCTCATCAGGCAAGAGGAAACAATGCCCAGCTCACACATGAATTATTATTATGAAGTTGGAAAAATGCTCACACATGCTTTTTCTGAATGTTGGGAAATAAAACTACCACATTTTTCTCATTGAAATTTCTTTGCATTTTGAATGTCTCCAAAAAAACCTCTCTTAATGGAAGCAAAAGGGGCAAAAGACCAAAAAGGGACCCCTTGCTGTATCTTGCCTATGCCTCATCCCCACCTGAGAGAAACAATGATAAGAAAAAGAGGTCAACTTTCCCACCCAGTTTCCATCTCCTATCCCCTGCATCAAATCATGAAATCTTCTTTCTAGCTAGCTTTTATGGCATACTGAATATGAGGGTTCTTCAAAAATATCATAGAAGTGCACATTTTGAAAAAATTATGGATTTCAAAAACAGTTTACACCAAAATAAACTCACACCAACCTGTTGTAACACATGTGAAGAGGATCTAGTCTGAGTACTAAGAAGGATAACACAGTTGGAAAAGAGGCCCTATCAGAGGAACATGAATTCTGCTAAAGTGGAAGCAAGAACAAACATCAAATGTACATGAAGCTTGAGTTTAAAGAATAGTGAAGTTTCGATGCTTTACAAAAAGTTTACATGCACAATGCCCCAAAGAAATTGGCAGTTTATATGCAGATAATTTGTTTTAAAAGTGATGAGACCATGTTGAAGAAGCAGCTTGTGCAGTAAACCATTTGCATCCATTTTTGAGGAAAAAGTTTATCTTGTTTGTGTCCTAATTGATGAACAATTAATAAGAGAAACAATAGCCAACACCACGGACATCTCAACTGGTTCAGCTACACCATCCTGACTGAAAAGTTAAATTTGAGCAAACTTTCTACTTGATGGCAACGGGTGCCAAAACTGTTGTGCCAAGATCAGCTGCAGACACGAGCAGATCTTTCAATGGAAATTTTAAACAAGTAGGATCAAGACCCTGAAGCATTTCTTCAAAGAATTGTAGCAGGAGATGGAATGTGGCTTTGCCAGTACAATCCTGAGGACAAAGCACAATCAAAGCAATGGCTACCAAGGGGGGAGGTGGTCCATTCAAAGCAAAAGTGGACTGTTCAAGAGCAAAGGTTGTAGCAACAGTTTTTTGAAGTTATCAAGTCATTCTGCTGTTGGCTTTCTGCAGAGTCAAAGAATGATAGCATCTGCTTATTATGACAGTGTTTTGTGAAAGTCAGCCAAAACTTTTGAAGAAAAACACCCAGGGGAGTCTTCATCAGGGTCCTTTTCCACCATGACAGTGTTTCTGCTCATTCTTCTCATCAAACAAGGGCAATTGCACAAGAGTTTCCATAGGAAATCATTAGGCATCTTCTTTATAATACTGATTTGGCCACTTCTACCTTATTTTTGTTTCCTAATCTGAAAAAAACACCTTTAAAGGGCACTCATTTTTCTTTAGTTAATGATGTAAAAAAGGACTGTATTGAAATGGTTAAATCCCCAGGACCCTCAGTTCTTTAAGGTGGACTAAATGACTGGTATCATCACTTCAAAAGTGTTTTGAGCTTGATAGATCTTATGTAGAAAAATAAAGTTTGTGTTTTTTATTTTTATTGTTTAATTCCATTTTCCATGAACTTTATAAAGTTCTCTCTTATGTAACTTATATTTTGCTAGGTATAGTATGAAGAAGATGTATGAAACTAATTCTGACTACATAGTTTTACTGGATTCACCTCCTGACACACACCTCTACCCTGCTCCAGTTTGCCAAGGAAAACAACTCGCAGCCTGGACAAAATCAGATAATGGGCAGAAATAGACACTCCAAGAGATGAAGCAGAAAGGAAAGACAAGGTTAAAGAACTAAAGTCTCTTTACAAGACGAAGAGATGAGAAAGAGCAGAAGAGAAAACTGTATGGTAGGAAAGCCAGTCAAGTTAGGAAAAGAGAGCTTGGGTTGGGGGGCAGTGTGGGGATGAGAGAGAGACTTTTGTGATAGGTTGGTACTCTTTAATTTATGTGGCTCAAGGCATAAAGAGAACTACACAGTTCTGTTATGACCACTGGTAGGAGTGAAAATAAACAGATATTTATTGAGAATCCTAATGTCTTAGTTCATTTGGGCTGCTATAACAAAATACCATGAAACAGCTAGCATATAAACATTAGGAATTTCTTTCTTTCTTACAATTCTAGAGGCTGAGAAGTGCAAAATCATGGCATCAACAGTTCTGGTGTCTTGTGAGGGTCTGCTTCCTGGTTCACAGATGGCAGCTTCTTGCTCTGTCCGCACATGGTGGAAGGGGTGAGGGAGCTCCCTTGAGCCTCTTTTATAAGGACACTAGTCACATTCCTGAGGCAGTGCCCTTAGGAAATTATGATCTACCAAAGATTCCACCACCACATACTATCATATTGAGGATTAGGTTTCAATATATGATTTTTTTTCTTTTTTGGGGGGGTGGGGTGGGGAACAGAAACATTCAGCCATAATACCTATGAAGATGCAGATGCCTATCCCATGTAATCCTCACATAAGACAACGGTAGCAGGGGAGACACAGTGAATTGCCCAAGGCCATAAAGCTAGCAAATAGTGGAGCAGGAAAAAAGCCTGGACTCTCCCTGATCTGATGCCTGGAGCTGGGAACCAGAAGCCATTGATAATGAGAGAGACTCTGGGCTAACACTGCTGCCAAAGGGAATGTTGTCTCATAAACTCTACGTTGACATGCATCTGGATCCAGGCTTCATTGCAAAAGCATGGGTTTTCTTGACACTTTCTTTTATCTCAGCACAGAAGCTGTATGGTATATTTGCTTGTATGTGGTCATAAACAGCAGTTCACCAGAGTCCCTTTCTTTGTTCTCCTATATTCACTGGTGATAGAAGCCAGCACACATGAAAAAATTTCTTTCTTATGGGCTTCTCTAGAAACCCTTTTACTTTTCATCTTTCTTTCACATTCCTAACAGCTTTTCTCTCTTTCTTATTCATCCTTTTTTTTTTTAAATCTATTACCCAACTTCCAGGCATTTAGCTTTCCTCTCACCTGATCTTAACCTATAGGAAGCGTAATAAAGTCTTTTCTTAAGGAAAAGATGGTAATGTGTTGAGTAGTTTATCATTAGAATCCAGGTTAGAAGTTGGAGTCTAATGACACTTTCTCAGTCTAGGTTGGCTGAATTGCTGCAGTTATTTCTCAAAGCCTTGACTAACTCAGTTTATAAGTCTTATTTGCAAATTATCCTGATCTCGTGTTTTTTTTTATTTTGACATTAGTGACTTGACTGTGGAGAAATAAAGAATAATTGTAAGCGAAAGTGAAGCCCAACCAAGAATTCTGTTGACTGTGTGACCTCATCAAGGAAGTGACCACAACTTTTTTATTTCTTGGCTATTTCTAATTTTCTTCTTTGTAACAGTGGACCTTGCCGAAGGAGACCCTAGAAATGTTCAGTTTGCATAAACTGAGCCCAGGACCAACAGATGATTAATGTAGGTAACAACCCTAGGCACCTGTACTTTCCAATCTGAGTTAATTCTGTGTTCTCAGAGGCAAGGCTAAGAGATAAAGACTTGAATAACAGTGGGATTAACCCTTTTCTCAAAGGCAGGATCCATTGTTTGATAATAGTGTAAGCTTCCAATGCTTTGTTCCGACACAAATCTTTGTTCTTGTCATTTCTTCCACTCTCCCCATCTCATTCTACTCCACCAGGCCAGACCATAATTTGAGTTACCAGTAAAGGCAAGCTAGCATTCCCAACATTCTGTGACAAATCCTAAATTAATGACATTCAGAAGAAGGCTTAACGTCTATAGCAGGCAAAAATATTCTTTCACACACACACACACACACACACACATACACACACACACACAGATTGACACAGATTGAGAGACAGAGAGAGAGTGTGTGTGTCTGTAATCATTGTTTTTAACACTAAAAACAATCTTTCTGCAATTCCTTAGTGGCACGGCCTGGTAAAGAAGACAGTGGCACCCAGTGGACAAATGTTTGATTGTTTGAGACTGGTGTTCCATTCTGAAATATTCTCAAGAACATTCTTAGGAAATATCAATTTCTCCCCTTTCCCTATCCTCTCTTCCATTTGTTTTTAATGTCAACTTAAATTTTAAAATAGGGGACAGAGGACTGTTCTTAAAGTTTTATCTTTTCAAGGAAAAGACCAGACTCAAACACTGGAAAAAGCAAAAATCTCAGGATTAAATTCTCTGACAGCAGTGTTGATTGACTCCTCTCAACAGTAACAGTGAAGACAGTCAAATCTCATCAAATGCTCAAGTTAATTAAAAATGCAATATTGAAAATGCCTGCAATGTGCTTTTACACATCATACTCTCCCTTTCCTCATACCATGGCCAACTTCCAATTCAACTTACTTGGTTATGCAAATTTGGCAGCTTCAAGAACTATACTTTAGTACAATTAATAAACACAGATCCTGCAACTTAATGCTATTGTGCAGTTTATCTTGAAGTCATATGAACACCTATTTTCATTCTCCATGTCTTCCAATTATTCTGTTGTCTGTGAGCTACTTGGGTAGAGAGGCTCTGGTTTATATGTCTTTCTCCCCAAAACACCTAACCAGTACCTTACAGTAAGTACAAAGAAGTTAAGTGAAATCCACTTTCTATTTTATATATTTAATCTGATAAATATTGAAAAAATAAATACATCTAATTGTTTGGTGTTATACAAAGAGATCATTAAACCAAGAATCTTAAATATTAGGGTCTATTTGTGAAACTGCCTTTGCAAAATTATGACAATGAAAGAAATAAGACCTAACTGACTCTATCTTGCTTCTAACCCTTAAGCTGTCCTTGTTGATTCTTGGGCATAGGCCAAACCAACTTTGGGAAAGAATTCGGTTTATGGTTCAACTCTGAAACAAATCGATAATAGCCCTTTCCCGAAAATACTCCCTTCTTGCCTGGGGTCCAGTCTGCCTTTGCAGGACTACCAAATTAGCTACAAGATTAGAAATTACAATTTAGGGGTCAGGTAGCCTCTGGCTCCCAGAGTCTGAACCTCCCCAAATTGTTCCTGTATTCACTATTGTAAAACCTAAGATCAACACTTGACATATTTTGCAGACCCTGCAATGGATGGATCAGCTGACACCACCCAGACCGTAATCTCGCCCAACCAGTTCTGTCATTGCAACCAGGCACAGAAAACATGAAGAAAACCTAACTTCGACACCCTATGATTCCATCTCCAACCTGACCAACCAGCACTCCCCACTTCCCAGGCCCCTCCCTGCAAAATTATCTTTAAAAACTCTGATCCCCGAATGCTCATGCTTGGGGAGACTGATTTGAGTAGTAATAAAACTCCTATGGTCTCTTCCTGCACAGCTGGCTCTGCTTGATTTACTCTTTCCCCGTTGCAATTCCCCTGTCTTGATAAATCAGTTCTGTCTAGGCAGCAGGCAAGGTGAACCCACTGGATGATTACATTTGCAATGGATAAATATATTTCCTAAAGAACAAAACGATTGGGTACTCTTATGAGTGAATTGAATCTTACTTATTCAAATGAGATATTATTAAAAGCCATTTGATTACCAAAAAAAACCCTATGTATCTTACTATAACCTAATTTCAGCAGGGGTGCCCTCCTCTAGTTATCCATTGAAAAGTCCTTCCTGATTTGGAGTCTGAAATTCTTAGTTTTTTTTCTTTGAAATATTATCTCATGTTTATCATTATGTTCTTGGTAATTCTTAATTTTGCCACAGTTCAAGGCTTGTTTTTGTTTGTTTTAGAAAAAAAAAGAAGCACTTGGCAGGCTAGAGCTATGGCTTAAGGCTGAGATGGAAACTTTTCCAGAAGGGCAACACATTTTTATTAACTGACACGAGTACCCTGTGACCCCTTGCATCAATCGCATTTAGTCAGTAAACAATAAGTAGATACCAAAGTAAGGAATGCATTCTTTCAGTAAGCTGAAAAAGAAATGAAGGGCATTTGTGTGTGTCACTACATTACACATTAATCATATTTCTTTTTCTCATAACACAAGCACCTTTCCTCTTAGTTTCTGCCAAAATTCTTATAAAATTCTGATGCAATTAGCTCTTACTGTACAAAGAGTCTACCTTTATTATTAAAAGTACCTTAAAATTCTTTTTTTCCAAAAGTATCTAAAATATATTTTTATCTAAATGTATCAATCCAGGAGAAATTTATAAACATTTCTAACATTGCAGGGCCTCCTCTATCCTTTTTCCTCCACTGACTGTTCACCAAGAGAGAGCGCTGGGGTACCCAGATTCCAAGCGGCTTTGCCCTCTGGGGCCAAGCCTCTCTGATTAGGGGAAAAGGCAACAGTAGTTGCACTATTTGCAAAGTATAATCTTATTGTGAAATGTTCCAGCCCTGGCCTGCGCTTTACTGATAACCCACAGCCACCGCCTCTGAAATCATGGACCTATTGTACATGCAAAGCACCTATATAAGGTGTCCAGGCCAGCTGGTATAGGCCAGGCTCCACTTATCGTCTGCTACTTTGCTTCTGTGAGTTTCAAAAACCAAAGAGGATGTCAATATTTGAAAAACCCTCTCCCAAGTAAAATTTCCTGAAATAAAAGAAAATTACATCTGCGTGACTCCTATAGGTTTTACCTTTGAGCTTACCTGCTGATAATGCAAATATCCTTTGTTTATTCTGGGAAACCACTTAGTTAAAGAGGGTTTGCCTAACTCATGGCCTATGGTGAATGAAAGTCAAATAAAATATAAAGATGAAAAAAGTTTAAAGGTTTGCCATACAGACTAAAGTAAACACAGTTATGTCTAAAATGAATGGAATGCTGTGTGTGAATGTGTGTGTTGGCATGTGTGTATGTGCATAACAGCAATGTGTATACATATGTGCGTGTGTGTGTGTATTAGTAGAGGCAGAGGTTAAAACATGTGTTTATATTTAGTCTTGCCATTCTGCGCACTGAGGAACGTTTGTTTCCAGTTCCCATGACAGATATTACCTGTTTAGATAAAGCTTTAGCCTTTTCTTCTGCTGCTTTCAGGCAAATCTCCAAGGACTCTAGTAGGGCCAAGGTAAATGCCATCTGTCCAGTGTCCAGCGACACTTTCTTTAAATCAAGTATTACTTTTTGACATGGATAGTTTAAGCGCATCTCAAACAATCTTATAACTAATGATGGGATTGACAAACTCACAGAAATCCTCCCCTTTTCTTAACACAAAAATAAACAGCAAAATGTTTTAACAATCATTTTATTTAACATACAGAGTGTAAAATGAGTAAAAAACAAATGATGACAACGAACAGTTTTAGAAAGTTAGATTAAATAACTGTTGTTGGAATTGGATTACTTTAAAACTTTTATTCTTACTTCAAAGGGTTAGGATGAAAATATCACATTCCTAATGGAAGACATCACCTAGAATGTCTACGTTTTTAACAGTCACCTAACAGTGGGAACAGAGTCAACCGAATTCAGAGAAACTTTGTTTCCTCTGATCTTCACCTGCTTAGCACATGCCATTAAAACAAAGATACCACATGTTTTAGAATCAAATCATTCTTCCTCAGAGCCTGGCTATATCACTCAAATCAGCAGATGTGTAGACTCTGAGTCTCAAAATTTTTCCTTTTCTTTTTTTTTCCAAGTGGAGTTTCACTCTTGTCTACCAGGCCGGAGTGCAAGGGTGTGATCTTAGCTCACTGCAACCTTCACCTCCTGGGTTCAAGCGATTCTCCTGTCTCAGCCTCTGGAGAATACAGGCGTTTGCCACCACACCTGGCTAATTGTTGTATTTTTAGGAGAGATGCGGTTTCACCATCTTGGCCAGGCTGATTTTGAACTCCTGACCTCATGATCTGTCCACCTCAGCGTCCCAAAAGGGCTGGGATTACAGGCATGAGCTACTGTACCTGGCTTCAAGATGTTTCTAAAGTAACTTTTTCTCAGATACAAGCTGAAGAGTATGCAAAATTGCTATGAAAATATCAGGTACAAGGAATGAGCAAAGTCTCCAAGAAATATGGGACTACGTGAAAAGACCTAATTTATGTTTGATAGGTGTACCTGAATGTCATGAAGAGAATGAATTCAATCTGAAAAATATTCTTCAGGATATTATTCAGGAAAACTTTCCTAACCTAGTAAGACAGGACAATACTCAACTCCAGGTAATACAGAGAACACCACAAAGATATTCCTCAAGTAGAGCAACCCCAAGACACATAATCATTAGATTCACCAGGGTTGAAACAAAGGAGAAAATTCTAAGGGCAGCTAGAAAGAAGGGAAGCCTATCAGACTCACAGCAGATCTCTCAGCTGAAACCCTACACGCCAGAAGAGAGTGGGGGTCAATATTAAATATCCTCAAAGAAAAGAATTTTCAACCCAGAATCTCATATTCGGCCAAATTAAGCTTCATAAATGAAGGAAACATAAAATTTTTCACTAACAAGCAAGCACTCAGAGATTTCATCACCACCAGGCCTGCTTTACAAGAGGTTCTGAAAGAAGCACTGTATACAGAAAGGAACAACCAGTATCAGTCATCCCAAAAACTTACCAAAAGTTAAAGAGTATCTCCATAATGAAGAATCTATATCAATTAATGGGCAAAATAGCCAGCTAGCATTAAACGACAATATCAAACTCACAAATATCAATATCAATCCTAAATTTAAATGGATCAAATGCCCCAGTCAAAGACAGACAGGCAAATTGAATAAAAAGTCAAAACCCATCGGTACGTTGAATCCAGATCCATCTCATAAGCAAGGACACACAAAGACTCAAAACAAAGGGTTGGAGGAAACTCACCAATCAAATGGAGAGCAAAAACAAAACAAAACAAAACAGAAGTTGTAACTTTCATCCCTGACAAAATAGACTTTAATAGTAACAAAGACTAAAGAAACAAAGAAGGACATTACATAATGGTAGAAGGATCAATGCAACAACAGGGTCAATGATCATAAATATATATGTACCCAATATAGGAACACCCAGATACATAAGACAAGCTCTTAATGACTTATAGAGAGACTTGCAATAATAGCGGGAGACTTTGATGCCACATTGTTAGTATTCGACGGATCAATGAGATAGAAAATTAACAGGGACATCTATGATTAGAACTCAGACCTGGAACAAGTAAACTCAGTGAATATTTATAAAATTCTTCACCCCGGGTCCACAGAACATACATTTTTCTCAGTATCACATTACACCTATTTGGAAACTGACCACATAATTGGAAGTAAATCACTCTTCAGCATTGCACATTTCACAGACTTAAATGAAATACTTGTTGGCTGTTCGTTATTTTCTTCCCTTATTCCTTCCTGTCTCTGCTGTTAAGCACAATTATCGGCATAAAAGAGGTTTTTAATACCTATTTTTAGATTGCATTCCAGCCTGGGCAATAGAGCAAGACTCCTGTTCTCTCTCCCCCTTTCTCTTTCTCTTTCTTTCTTTCAAAAAAAAAAAAAAAAGATGCATGAAGTTCTCAGATTCATCCTTCTATATTCCTTTATATACTATTCATTGCTTGACATCTCAAAGATATCTTCTACCCCTTCTGTCATCTTTTTTCTAGGACTCTCCATTCTCTTACTCTGGTCTTTGGGTCCACAGAGCTATGGGCTCTGAGTTTAAAAAAAAAAAAAAAGAAGAAAATATCAGGTACAGGCCCTAGTGAGACTAGACACTTCCTAGCTACTCTTTTGCTATTGTTTATTGTGATAATTAATAATTACAAAGCAATATGAAAAGTTGAAAAACCTCGTATATGCTAGGATGATGACCTTCCTATAGCCTCTCTGGATGTGTCCTGTTTCCTTATGAACACTCCTGCTCTTACTGCTGCTTCCAATTAGCACCATAAAGAACAAACTTCATTCCTACATACCTTAAAGGTCTAACTTCTGCTTCATTTTTTCCCTCTGGTTTATGAGACCACTGATTTTACATGTGTGCATTTCCTGACGATACAATAGAGCCATCTGGTGGCAAATGGAACCAGATGTAAAAATACAGCATTCATTCAGCTTCTATAATTGTTTGTACTATATGCTGAACCTCCAGGCTTTGCCACTGGCCTCTGATATAAACAAAATTCTATGGGATGAAGGGTGAAAACATATTGCTGTGTCACAAACAACCTGGCTCCACAGTCAAATTCTGCCACTACGGGTGCATACTTACCCTCAGAAGTTTGCCTTTAGGGAAGGAACATCTCAGGCTTGAATGGTGTTACCAGGAAGTGAACCAATTGTCCTCAGATTCCTGATGGTTCCAGTAATTTAAAAAGTGGGTTCAAAAATTCTCCAAAAAAAAAAAAAGCCTCTAAACAAAATTCTTGTATATTTACACTTAGAGATGAATACATGCTGTAAGACATTAATTATATGCAGAAATGGGGAACTGTCACAGGCCAAACTGTTTTTAAAAGTTGGGGAATCCCTGATCGGCTATTTCCAGGGAAAATTTTCTTGTTGAATGTTTGATCCCAAGAGGAAGTTTTCAAAATCTGTGTGAGTAGACTCAGCAAGATCACCTAATCCATTTCTCCAGGACTTCCTTTCCAAACACCCAACATTTCCCCAGCCAAGAGGACAAACATTTCCATAGAGAAAGCAGTATAAGTCAAAGCCAAATGAAGCAGGCCTAACCGAGGACTGTTATGAAATAACACAGGACTTTCTGTACAAATTTAGGAAATCGTCAGATGTTTCAGGACAGGGAAAGACCTGAGCAAACCGTGGAGATGCAAAGTCGGTCTTCTGCACCCTCACTCCTGCTGCAGTGAGTACTGGCCGCTCTCCAACCAGCCTTTCAACCTTCCCCCACTCCCTTAAGTGAAAGAGTCTATACAAAAGCAAGCACTTTTTAAATAGGAGGTAACCCCATTAACAGAATAAAGGCAAAGGAAGACCGAGTCAAAAACAATTTCGGAAATAAGTAAATACATAAAGATAGAGGTTTTGGAAGTGGGTATGTGGTTTCAAAGACTAAAAAATTTAGATGTACTCAGTCGTTGTCCGTGCAATGGCAGAAGGGCAGAAGGACAGGACTTCCACTATTAATTTTATTTTACTTCCAGGTATGTTCGGACACATACAATTTGTGATAATAATGAAAATGAATATTCTAAGTGGTTAAAGTAGTTGCAAGTGAATTACATTAATCAGCAATCTGTTACATGATATCAAAATGATGAAAATACAGGCAATATATAGGTGTTTGGGAATTGAACCTGTGTATGGATTTCCACATGGTAAATTCCAACCATTTAATAATAATTCCCACTGTTAATTTCTACCTTTTGTCTTAAAATTGTCTACCTAAATATACGGTTATTATTTAAATACATGTACCTAATGTAGCCAAGATGAGCAATCTAAAATGACACCAATGAACACTAAAAATTCAATAAACTCTTTCTTTACAGTAAAAATACCTGACTATTATTATGCATGGATGTTGAGGTTGATAGTCTACTAATTGAACAAATCTATTTTTTTTTTTTAGGAAGGGAGGGATGAAGGAAGGGAGGAAGGGGGGAGGGAGGTAGGGAGGGAAGGGAAGGAAGGAATTCAAGCAATGAGAGAGACATTGCCGACCTGGATCTAGAGGTTTACAAGTTGATTTCTTTTTTTTTTTTTTGAGTGAAGGAAGGAAGAAAAAAATGAGTAAAGGAGAGGAAGAAAGAGGAAGAGAAAGAGGGAGAGTGAGTGGAAATATTGCTTTATTCTTAAAAAAAAATGGGTATTAATAATGGCCAATCAATGTTTCATTTAAACCTATGAGTACGTGTGATGTGGTATTGACTAGAATGTTTATTTTGTGTATTTGAAGTGGAGAGCTCTATAAATATTTATTAAGTTTACTTGTTCCGGATCTGAGTTTTAGTCCTTGATATCCTTATTAATTTTCTGTCTCATTGTGTCTAAGTCTCTATGTATCTGGGTGTTAGGATCGTTAGCTCTTGTTGTTGCATTGATCCTTTTACCACTATATCTTTGTTGCTTTAAAATCTATTTTATCCGCTACGAGAATTGCAACTCCTGCTATTTATTTATTTATTTATTTTTGCTCTTTATTTGGTTGGTAAATCTTTCTCCATCCCTTTGTTTTGAGTCTTTGTGTATCCTTGCCTGTGAAACAGGTCTGGATGTAACATGCCGTTGGGTTTTGGCTGTGTCTTTTGATTGGGGAATTTAGTCGATTTAAATTTAGGGTTACTGCCCTTTGATGTTAACTGGCTGTTTTATCCATTCGTTGGTGTAAATTCTTCTTTATGTTGGTGCTCTTTACTTTTTGGTATATTTTTAGAAGGGCTGATACTGGTTGTTTCTTTCTGTGTGTAATGCTTCTTTCGGAAGCTCTTGTAGAGCAGGCCTGGTGGTAATAAAATCTCTGAGTACTTGCTTGTTCATAAAAGATTTTATTTTTCCTTCAGTTGTGAAGCTTAGTTTGGCTGGATATGAAATTCTGGGCTGAAGGTTCTGTTCTTTGAGGATGTTGAATTGAACAAATCTTACATGACATTGTTAGAGCAGACTTCGTTTTGGTTGCAAAGGTTTCTCATTTGGGAATTTAAAGAAAGATTTACATATTATTTTCTAATTTTATATTTCTTGATTTCTTAATCTATTCCAGGATCTTCTCATTACCCTCACCTTGTTATTAAGTCTTTATTTCTCTGTCCTAAAATGACCGACCCTTAAGGACTGGCTCAAGGTTTCCCACTGATCCAACTTCATGTGCTGTGTCTAGAAAGGTTCCTGTCTGCAGAAGCCAGAAAGGACTTTGCTGAACAGTAAGTAGGAAACTGATAAATAATTGTTGATTGATTAAAGGCTTGGAAGTCAAGAAAGGTGGTTGCACCAGAATGAGCAGTCCTTCATGCTGAGAAGCTATAACAGTGACTTCTTTGAGCAATACTTTTCATGAATCTGACCTGGGACATTGGCAGGGATCAGAGCCGCAGAGAAGCTCTCCTTGCTATGGTCAGGGGCCAGATAGTGCAGATGAGGGCAAGAATGTGGTCACAAGATTAAGTGATGGTAGGGTTGTTGTAAGAATTGAATGATTTGATGGATGAAGTGCTCAATATATGTTAACAATTCCATTATCCCAATTCCTTTAAAGAGAATGATTTGATATTAAGACTCTCTAGCTTATTTTAAAACCCTAGTAAAAGAAAATACCTATAGGGACACTTTTGCAACAGCAGTGGGAAATTCAGTCAAGTTTGTAATTAAGAAGAGTTAATGTATTAAATACCTGCATATGCATTTATTTAAGAGCAAGATTTCTAACTAAAAGTGTGGTTATGGCAAATTTCACCTTTGTGGAAGAACATTTTGACACAGGTCAGTTTTAGAGAATTCAATGTCCCTAAAATCTGAGGCTTCTAATATGTCAGAGTTCTAGCAGCAGCTCCTGCTCAGCAGTACAGTAATTTCCGGCCAGATAGACACATTTGCAAATATCCTGTTTGATATATATTAATTACTGCTGTCTGTTCCTCTCTCCTTTGCTTGACAGGCATCTATCACCCTATTCTTCCTTACCCTTCTGCAACCTACTCATTTTCTCATGCAGACTCAAGTCTTCCCCCAGCTGATCATCTTCCCCCCGACCCACCACCCATGTCTCAGCCCCTCACCCTGGGCACATTTATTTCATCTCTCCCCACTCCCCTTCATGATCAGAATTCATGTCGCAGTGGTAATTTCGTCATTCTCATGTTCTTTTGTGTTTAGTATTTGCAATAATTCCTTCGCTAAATTGCTCATTTCTACTTAGGCAAATATTTAAAAACTTAATTTTCCTGGTTCTAATCCATTCCAGTGAAAATGGCATTCCTCTGTGTTTGGGTTTGCCTTAACAGTCACCTAAGAAGACATTTACATTTGAAATGTGAACCAACTACAACTAGTTGTTGTGATGCCTATCAATAAGCTGAGTGGAAGATAGTCATGGGAGGATGGTGGCCCGGATGAACACTGCCTAAAGAGCACTCTGCTTGTAATCTGGAAGGCCATGGTCTATGTCTTACTTGATTTTAATTGACTGTGTGACTTTGGGCCAGCTACTTCATTTGTCTGCACCTCAACATTTTCATCTTTAAATGAAGAATGTATTGATCAAAGCCAGGAGGAAATAGATGGCCACTCCAATGCAGAAACTGAGGAGAGTTAAACGAAGGGACAATTTAGAAGGTGTGAGTGAGATTAAAGGAATTAACAAAGGTTGGTGAGGTATTCCCTGGAAGTATGGGTGCCCTTTGTCTTATCTTGACCTGAAGAGGTAGGGGAAGAGCAAAACTGCTGGGTCTAGAAAGAAAGCTTGAGGAGAGGAACACAGCCACGGCCAGTGATGTCTAGGCAGTCATGGTGGTTGGAAGGGAAATAAACCAGTGGAGTCAGTAGCCTGACTTTGTCTCCTCTCATCCCTTTCTCCCGTCTGTGTCTTTCTTGAGCTGAGCTCAATAAGCCAGAGGGCAAGAGAGCCCAAATAAATGTCCAGAGATCAGTGTTCCCTGAAAAGATGACAGGTGGGAAGGGTGGAGAGTGGATAGGGAGGAGGAAACAAAGAAACCTCAGCCCACATGGGTTTAATTATATTAGTGGTTCCCAAATGCCACCTCATAGATCAGCGTGGTGTGTGATAACATTTGTGCCAGCCAGCAACAAACGGACAAGGCACACTTTTAAAGAGAACGTATGAATTTTTCATGAAGTCAGATTGATTCCACTTTAAAGACTGCCCTTTATTCCGAGATCATAATCATTCTACTTTCTTTGGTGTTAAGAGGGTATTTCTTTAACAAATGATGGTGGTATATGGAAATTATTGCGTTTTAGCATCTTGAAAAAAATTGAAAAGATGGCAGTCCTATTAGAACTAATCCTAATTATTTTGGGTGAAAAAATTCTTACTGGTTTATGAAATCTAAGTGTAGAGACCTCCTATCTAAAAGATTTCTGTTAAATTGTGCATTGAATGTTTTGTCAGGTAGACTTTCCAAAACGAGTCCCTGAATTCCCCTGGATCTAGCCCAAGATGGACTTGTATTCTATATCAACTTATCTGCCTTAGCAAGGTTCCAGGATACTTAAAAAAAAAAAAAAAATAGAAATAAACACCTTCCTAAAGGTCAACCTTTCACCCTGTGAAATATTTAACTACTTTTCCATTTTTATAGCATCTCTGATAAAATAAAAGGAAAAGGTATTGGAAAGAAATTGTTGACTCAGAGTTTAATTTATAAAAAGGTTGTTGGCATGGAAGTTCAAACGAAATGACCACGTAACATTTGATAGCTTCATAAATAAATTTAAATAATGGCTTACCCAAAACTCTTAACATGACAACTACTATTCCAATTCAGTTCAAATCAATTCTATTCATTTAAGTTCAACAAACATTTATTGAAGGCTCACTATTTGCCAGGCACTATAGTAGGCAATGGGAAAATAAGGAGTAATAAGGCACACATGATTAATACACTCACCAGGATTCTCAGCCTAGAATTTCTCTTCAATACAGAAATCTTGGGATTTGGGTTTATGTAAAAATGAAAAGAATGGCACATATTTGGTGGTTAATTTAACATTTTTATGCCTACTCAAAATACACTGGTTTGTGCTTTGGGGTTTTGTTCTTTCCTCTTTGATGAGGATTCTGGTAGATGTTAGAGGGTGGTAAGAGGGCAGTTCTAATCTGTTTTCAAATATTCCAGGTCTAGCTCTGGTAACATTGCTTTATAGGCTCTTGTACAAACAGCATCAGAGGAGAAAATTTGGCTTGCAAGCGATGGATATCTTCTATGGTTTAAATCAAAGTTAATAGCAAAATAAGATCTGGATTAGAGGAGTACTGAATTCAAGTTCATATTGTATTACACATGTTACAAAATCTGTTCCGTGACCTAAAATAGCCCTGTACCATTCTGATTTATGAGCAACACAGACTCCTTTGAGTACCTGATAACATCTGTGGATTTTTTTATTTAAAAAAGAAGTGTTCACAGCTTATACACACATGTAGTAAGCACACACACACACATAATTTTGTATATGCTTTCAGGGTGTTTAAGCACTCTTCTCAATGTCATTCATGTAGTTCATATTAAGCAATACTTGTTTTGAAGAAATATCACATGCTAGCCACCTTTAATTTTTATTCAAAAACAAATTATAGGCTGGGGGTGCTGGCTCATGCCTGCAAGTCCAGAATTCTGGGAGGCTAAGATGGGCAGATCTCTTGAGCTCAGGAGTTCAAGATCAGCCTGGGCAACATGGTGATACCCTTGCCCCTGCAAAAAGGAAAAATAATTAGCAGGTGATGATGGTGTATGCCTGCAGTCCCAGCTACTTGAGAGGCTGAGGCTGAAGGATTGCTTGAGCCTGGGAGGTGGAGGCTACAGTGAGCCGAGATTACGCCACTGCACTCTAGCTTGGACAACAGAGCAAGAATCTGTCTCAACAACAATGACAACAACAAAAATTTAAAAAATACTGTTTGTTTTTGAATAAAATTTTCAGGTAAGTGGGATATAAAATACTGCAAATACGTTTGCCATTTGTAAAAATGGTCCTTTTTTGTATGACAGGATTACTTATTTTCTCACTTATCATGCATGAGTTTAGATTTTGAGTACTTTGGCATGTTGACCAATGATGCTTTCATTCTCCAGCTGAATTTTAGTGTTTTAGGAAATGCACATGTCTGTAGGACTTTGAAGTCAGCTTATGAGTGAAGTGATAGAATTGATGAAATTTTATTGCCCAGGTCGATTGTGGCTTTTCAAAGTTAGTTTTGTTGTATAAATTTTGCTATACTATGTAAAATTAACAGCAAATGTTTTATGATTGACAGTGTTCAGACTGGAGGTAATTTTTTCTATTGAAGAGTTTTAGATTCTAAATAGGTAAATTTTAAAAAATTTAAAAATTAATTACAACGATCAGAACTTCAATATTCCAACAATGCTATTTCTAAAACTTAGCAAGGAAATCCTTAGTTGAACTTGAAGTTTCATGAGAAAGCTTTTTCATGAGAAAATCTTTTTTTTTTCCTAACAGCCTGGCATTTGCACAGACTCCCTTCTTTACCAAGATCTGAAGGAGAAATGTGTTATGTATCCTTTCATATCAGATAAAAGTTTAGCAACAATTCTCATAGTACATTCCAATATGATAAGGCACGGAAGACAGTTGGAAAGACTCACTTTTGCTGTGAATTTCCACGTCTTTTAAGGTCTTGCAGTTAAAATGCCTCTAGGAGGCATGGCAACAATATTGGAGAAGAAAGCACAGTACAGCCAACAGTAGTTACTCAGTGGGCCTCAGTTTTCTCATCTGCGAAATGAGAAGACCTTCATACCTCTGCAACTTGACCTCTGCACTGAACATTTGGCAAGCTGTTTTGACTGCCCAGTGTCTTTCTCTGGAGAGTTTCTTATCCCATAAATCCTATCTTCCAAAGTTAAAAGTCAGGAGCTCGTTCCCAAGCATTCTTCACAGCCAAGGTGTAGGCATGGACATAGACTCCACCAAGTCAGCCACACAAGCGTGAAACTTCAGTGTGGATGGGAATGAAATGAAAAAGGTGCCAAACAGCATGGAATCTGGCTTGTGGATGGGGTCATTCTGTTTTCAGAGGCTACAGTGACAGAAGACTTAGAAGTCATTTCTCAGAGTCAGGGAAAGTAACAGGTTATGCATCCGGTCGCAGCAGTTAACAGATTTGTCCTCAGAATCTGCAAGGTAATTGGGTGTAGCCTCCAAGGTTGATTCTCTGACTCTCCTAAAGAACCTCTGAAATAGCTAATATTTTCCAGTAATTCTTTCCCTGCTGAATCCTAACGAGTATAGGTTCTGTTGATTTCAAATATGAATCTAACGATGCAAGGTCCTTGACCTAATTATACTTATTGTTTGTGTGACTTTAAGACAGTAATTCAATTATTCTGAACCCCCATTTCCTCATCTATGAAAATGGAGATGATAACTCCAGGGACTGCTGGATTGATTAAATGGGGTAATGCAGGAAAATACTTAGTATAATGTCTGGTCCACAGTAGCAAGTAAAAAGAAAATTCTCCCTTTAAGCTGTAGGTTTTATGTTCCTATGGGGTAGCTTCTGGGAGTTCACCGCCTAGGAGAAAGTCTGGGAATTGATTGTAAGGACCAGAAACTCTTGACTTATGTGAATGTATCTGCTAGCCTCTTTGTTAGAAAAGGCATGTCGTTATGCAAAACTAAGAGCAAAAATTCAAAAATGCAATTGGGAAGGGCACAGCCTTGTATCCTCCCCTGCCAGCTATAAAGAATTTTTACTTGATCTATTCCTTTTTTTCTTTTGCTTGAGCTTCTTTTTAAAAAATTATATTATTTTATTTTAAGTTCTGGTTATGTGTGTGGGATGTGCAGGTGCATATTGTTTGGTTTTCTGTTCCTGCATTAGTTTGCTGAGGATAATGGCTTCCAGCTCCATCCATGTCTCTGCAAAGGACATGATCTCATTCCTTTTATGACTGCATAGTGTTCCATGGTGTATATGTACCCCGTTTTCTTCATCCAGTCTATCACTGATGGACATTTGGGTTGATTCCATGTCTTTGCTATTGTGAATAGTGCTGCAAAAAAACCTATGCTTGCATATATCTTTATAATAGAATGATTTATATTCCTCTGGCTATATACCCAGTAATGGGACTGCTGGGTCAAATGGTATTTCTGGCTCCAGGTCTTTGAGGAATTACCATACTGTCTTCCACAATGAATGAACTAATTTACATTCCCACCAGCAGTGTAAAAGTGTTCCTTTTACTCCACAGCATTGCCAGCATCTGTTGTTTCTTGACTTTTTAATGATTGCCATTCTGACTGGTGTGAAAAGGTATCTCACTGTGGTTTTGATTTGAAGTTCTCTAATGATCAGTGATGTTGAGATTTTTTTCATGTTTGTTGGCCACATAAATGTCTTCAGAAATGTCTGTTCATGTTCTTTGCTCACTTTTTAATGAGGTTGTTTGTTTTTTTCTGGTAAATTTCTTTAAGTTCCTTGTAGATTCTGGATATTAGACCTTTGTCAGACAGATAGATTGCAAAACTTTTCTCCCATTCTGTAGGTTGCTTGTTCACTCTAATAATAGTTTCTTTTGGTGTGCAGAAGCTCTTTAGTTTAGTTAGATCCCATTTGTCTACTTTTTACTTTGTTGCAATTGCTTTTGAAGTTTTAGTCATGAAATCTTTGCCACAGCCTATAACCTGTGGTATTGCCTAGATTTTCTGTTAGGGATGTTATCGTTTTGGGTTTTACATTTGTCTTTAATCTATCTTGAGTTAATTTTTGTATATGGTATAAAAAAAGGTGCCCAGTTTCAATTTTCTGCATATGGCTAGCCAGTTCTCCCAGCACTATTTATTAGACAGGGAATCTTTTCCTCATTGATTATTTTTGCCAGGTTTGTCAAAGATCAGATGGTTGTAGATATTCAGTCTTATTTCTGAATTATCTATTCTGTTTCATCGGTCTATCTGTCTGTTTTTGTACCAGTACCATGTTGTTTTGGTTACTGTAGCCTTGTAGTACAGTTTGAAGTCAGGTAGCATAATGCCTCCAGCTTTGCTGTTTTTGCTAAGGATTGTCTTGGCTATATGGGTTCTTTTATGGTTCCATATGAATTCTAAAGTAGTTTTTTCTAATTCTTTGAAGAATGTCAGTGGTGTTTTAATAGGAATAGCATTGAATATATAAATTACTCTGGGCAGTTTGGCCATTTTCATGATATGGATTCTTCCTATCCATGAGCATGGAAAGTTTTTCCATTTTTGTGTTTCCTCTCTGATTTCCTTGAGCAGTGGTTTGTAGTTCTCCTTGAAGAGGTCCTTCAGTTCCCTTGCTATCTGTATTCCTAGGTATTTTATTCTCTTTGTAGCAATTGTGAACAGGAGTTCATCCATGATTTGGCTCTCTGCTTGTCTATCATCGATGTATGCATAGAAATGCTTCTGATTTTTGTATATTGATTTTGTATCTTGAGACTTTGCTAAAGTTGGTTATCAGCTTAAGAAGCTTTAGGGCTGGGATGATGGAATTTTCTAGGTATAGGATGATGTCATCTGCAAATAGAGACAGTCTGACTTCCTCTCTTCCTATTTGAATACCCTTTATTCCTTTTCCTTGCCTAATTGCCCTGGCCAGAACTTCAATACTATGTTGAATAGGAGTGGTGAGAGAAGGCATACTTATTTCGTGCTGATTTTTAAGGGAATGCTTGTAGCTTTTGCCCATTTGGTATGATATTGTTTGTGGATTTATCATAAATGGTTCTTATTAGTTTGAGTTATACTCCATCAATACCTAGTTTATTGAGAGTTTTTAACAAGAAGGGATGTTGAAATTTATTGGAGACCTTTTCTGCATCTATTGAGGTAATCATGCAGTATTGTCTTTAGTTCTGTTTATGTAATGAATTACATGTATTGATTTGCATATGTTGAACCAGACTTGCATCCTGGGGGTGAAGCTGATTGATTGTAGTGGATAAGCTTTTTGATGTGCTGCTGGATTTGGTTTGCCAGTATTTTATTGAAGATTTTTGCATTGATGTTCATCAAGGATATTGGCCTGAAATTTTTTTTTTGTTGCATCTCTGCCAGGTTTTAGTATTAGGATGATGTTGGCCTCATAAAATGAGATAGGGAGGAGTCCCTCCTTTCAATTGTTTGGAACAGTTTCAGAATACATGGTACCAGCTCCTCTTTGTGCCCTTGGTAGAATTCAGCTATAAATCCATCTGGTCCTGGGTTTCTTTTGGTTGGTAGGCCATTTATTACTGCCTCAATTTCAGAATGGGTCTATTCAGATATCAACTTCTTGGTTCAGTCTTGCGAGGGTATGTGTTTCCAGGAATTTATGCATTTCTTCCAGATTTTCTAGTTTGTTTGCATAGAGGTGTTTATAGTATTCTCTGATGGTTGGTTGTATTTCTGTGGGGTCAGTGGTAATTTCTCTCTTCTTTATCATTTTCAATTGTCTAATTGATTATTCTCTCTTTTCTTCTTTATTAATCTAGCTGGTGGTCTATTTTATTAATTTTTTCATAAAACCAACTCCTGGATTCATTGATTTTTGGAAGGGTTTTTTGTTTCTCTATCTTCTTCAGTTTCACTCTGATTTTGGTTATTCCTTGTATTGTGCTAGCTTTGGGGTTTATTTGCTCTTGGTTCTTTAGTCCTTTCAGTTGTAATATTAGGGTGTCGATTTGAGACCTTTCAAATCTTTTTTGATGTGGGCATCTAGTGCTGTAAATTTTCCTCTTAACACTGCTGTAGCTGCATCCCAGAGATCCTGGTACATTGTCTCTTTGTTCTTACTGGTTTCAAAGAACTTCTTGATTTCTGCCTTAATTTCATGATTTACCAAGGAGTCATTCAGGAGCAGATAGTTCAATTTTCGTGTAGTTGTGTGATTTTGAATGAGTTTCCTAATCTTGAGTTCTAATTTGATTGTGCTGTGGTCTGAGAGACTGTTTGTTATTATTTCAGTTCATTTGCATCTGTGGAGGAGTGTTTTACTTCCAATTATGTGATTGATTTTAGAGTAAGAGACATGTGGCACAGAGAAGAATGTGTATTGTGTTGTTTTGACATAGAGAGTTTTATATATACATACATACATACATATATATATCTGGTCCATTGGATCCAGAGCTGAGTTCAGGTTCTGAATATCTTTGTCAGTGTCCTGTCTCTATGATCTGTGCTCTGTCTTATATTGACAGCTGGTCTTAAAATCTCCCACTATTGTGTGTTGAGTTTAAGTCTCTTTGAAGGTCTTTATGAACTTGCTTTATGAATCTAGGTGCTCCTGCATTGAATGCATATGTATTTAGAATAGTTAGCTCTTCTTTTTGAATTAAACCCTTTACCATTATGTAATGCCCTTATTTGTCTTTTTTGACCTTTGTTGGTTTAAGGTCTGTTTTGTCAGAAACTAGGATTACAGCCAAGCTCAGCACTTTGGGAGGGCAAGGTGGGCTGATCTCCTGAGGTCAGGAGTTTGAGAACAGCCTGGCCAATATGGTGAAATCCCATCTCTACTAAAAATACAAAAATTAGCTAGGCATGGTGGCATGCACCTGTAGTCTCAGCTACTTGGGAGGTTGAGGCAGGAGAATTGCTTGAACTCAGGATGCAGAGATTACAGTGAGCTGAGATCACACCACTGCATTCCAGCCTGAGTGACAGAGTTAGACTCCATCTACACACACACACACACACACACACACACACAAACTAGGATTGCAACTTGTGCTTTTTTATACTTTCCATTTGCTTGGTAAGTTTTCTTCCATCCTTTTGTTTTTAGCCTATGTGTGTCTTTGCACATCAGATGAGTCTCTTGAACACAGCACATTAATGGGTATTAATGTGTATCTTTGTCCAGCTTTTTTCATTCTGTGTCTTTTAATTTGTGCACTTAGCCTATTTACATTTAAGGTTAATATTGTTATGTGTGAATTTGATCCTGTCACCATTATGCTAGCTGGTTATTTTGTAGACTTGTTGATGTAGTTGCTTCATACTGTCAATAGTCTTTTTACTTCATTGTAGTAAATGTACTATTTTTGTAGTGGCTGGTAATAGGTTTTCCTTTCCATATTTAGTGCTTCCTTCAGGAGCTTTTGCAAGGCAGGGTTGGTGGTGACAGAATCACTCAGCATTTGCTTGTCTGAAAAGAATTTTATTTCTTCTTTGCTTATGAAGCTTAGTTTGGCTGGATATAAAATTTTACTTTGGAAATTCTTTTCTTTAAGAATGTTAAATGTTGCCCCTCAGTTTCTTCCAGCTTATAGGGATTTCACTGAGAGGTCCTCTGTTAGTCTGATGGGCTTCCCTTTATAGGTGACATGGCTTTTCTCTCTGGCTGTCCTTAACATTTTTTTCTTCATTTTGAGTTGGAGAATCTGATTATTATGTGTCTTGAGGTTGATCTTTTCATGGAGTATCTTACTGGGGTTCTCCAGATTTCCTAACTTTGAATGTTGGCATGTCTTGCTAGGTTGAGGAAGTTCTCCTGGTTGATATCCTGAAGTATGTTTTCCAACTTGTTTTTGTTCTCCCCATCTTTTTCAGGTACCCCAATCAGTTGTAGTTTTGGTCCTTTTAGATAATCCCATAGTCCTCAGAGGTTTTCTTTGTTCTTTTTCTTTCATTTTTCTCTAATATTGTTTGCCTGTCTTATTTCCACAAGATAGTCTTCAAGCTCTGAAATTCTTTTCTGTGCCTGGTCTGTTTGGCTCTAGTTACTTGTGGTTGAATTGTGAACTTCTCATGTTGTGTTTTTCAGC
The DNA here is from genome assembly GCF_049354715.1 of Callithrix jacchus. NCBI lineage: Eukaryota > Metazoa > Chordata > Mammalia > Primates > Cebidae > Callithrix > Callithrix jacchus. Next base: position 81,275,038 of record NC_133503.1, read on the forward strand.
TCTATCAGATCATTTATTTTCTTCTCTAAACTGGTTATTCTGGTTAGCAGCTCCTATAGTGTTTTATTGTGGTTCTTAGCTTTTTTTGCATTGGGTTAGAATAGGCTCCTTTAGCGCAGCAAAGTTCATTATTACCCACCTTCTGAAGCTTACTTCCTTCAGTTTATCCATCTTAGCCTCAGCTCAGTTCTGTTCTCTTGCAGGAGAGATGCTGTGATCATTTGGAGGAGAAGAGGCACTCTGGCTTTTTGAGTTTTCAGAATGAGTTAATATAACTTTGATCTTTAAGGCTGCTGAATTTTGGATGGGGTTTTCGTGGAGACTTTTTGTTGATGATGTGGTTGCTTTCTGTTTCTTTTTCTTTTAACAGTCAGGCCCGTCTTCCATAGGCTTGCTTGCTGTGGTTTGCTGAGGGTCCACCCCAGACCCTATTTGCCTGGGTCCCTCCTGCACATGAAGGTATAACCAGGGGAGGCTGCAGTACAGCAAAGATAGCTGTCCACTCCTTCCTCTGGGAGCTCTGTCCTAGAGGGGCACCAACCTGGTACCAGCAGGAATGCTCCTGTATAAGGTGTCTGGCAACCACTGTTGTGGGGTCTCACCCAGTCAGGAGGCATGGGTTCAAGGTCCTGCTTACTGAAGCACTCTGGTGGCCCCTTGGTGGAGTGGGTGCACTGTTTAGGGGGGAATCCCACTTATCCAGACTGTCTGGATTCCTCAGAGCCAGCAAGGGGAAAGACTAAGTCTGCTGAGCCCCTTACCCAAGGGGTTTCATCCCAGGGAGATCAGAGTTCTGTCTGTAAACCTCTGGGCAGAATGGCTGAAATTCCCACAGGGAGGCCCTGACCAGCAAGGAAGGATGTGTCTGGGCCCAGCCTAAAGAAACAGTCTGGCCACGATCTGCCACAGCTACAGTGCTGTGCTATGGGGAATTCCTCCTGGGTTCAAACCACCCAGTCTCCCTGGCACCCACAGGAGAAAATGATAGACTGGAGCTGTAGTGATGGCTGCTGCCTCTTCCCTGGGTGACCTTCTTGTTAGAAAGATTCTTTAGGGCTTTTGAGATGAACAGAGTGTGGACTGGGGCTAATAGAGACAGTTTTTCAGAGTATTTTTGAGGAGAAAACTTGAGAAAAGTCCTATGAGATGAAAGCCTCTGGAGAAGAAAGGGAGACTAAAAAGTAAATGTGTCTTTGAAGTTTTCCCTCGCATGCTGTTTATTAATGCAATTTAACCACCCACATACCATCAGAGTTCATTGGACTCAATTATAGTTTTGTTTCTTTTTTTGAGCAGTTCTATTTGTAAAAACTGATATTTCATGAATTTTATTAATTCTAAATAGTCTTACAAAGCACAAAGATAACATACATTTATTTTCAAATAAAAGAAAATTTATTTTATATTGCAATTATCATACACGTCCATTGAGCCTTCTATAAAGCTAGGATATATTGTGGGATCTCCGTGAACTTCTTTTTATAACATTTTAAACATTTTGCTATTTTGTCATCCTAGAAATTATTTTTTTCTTATTCATCTATTATTTTCAACTATGACTTTAAAATAAGACTAAAGAAAAAAACAAAAAATAATGAAACCTACTAGAAAGACAAATAGTGAAATAAATAATCATCTTTCAATTTTATACTGTGTTGCCAAAAGTACTGCATCATCTTTCAAGATGGTATAGAAGAGGAGTTATCACGTGTATATTATGTTTTTAGCTTTTATTGAACACAGTTGAAAATACTGATTTTTCTTTTTCCATCTATAATGACCAAACAGAAGAAAACTGACAGAGGGAGACATTTCACAATTCTTAGACAAATCGGAAGACAAATATCAAGAGTTACAGCAAGCTCTCTGGACCAGTACTGTCCCACAAGGTAGTCACTAACTACATGTGACATTCAGGTACTTAAAATGGGATTAGTTTGACTTGAGATGTGTTTTAAGTATAAAATACACACTGATTTTGAAGCTTTAGTACAATAAATGTGAATGTCAGATATCTTACTAATATTTCAATATCAATTACATGTTGAAATACTATTTTCAATATGTGACATTAAATAAAATGCGTTATTAAAATTTAATTTCACATTTAAAATTTTCAATGTGGCTACTAGAAAACTCTTTAATAACATATATAACTTGAAATATATTTCTGTTGGACAGTGCTACCTTACACACTAATGTTAATGATGGAATTAATCATGTAAGTAAAATAGGCTATGAATCTTTAGATCATGATTTCCTACAAACCGTAATAAATTTCCTCAAACTCATGAATCAATGAGTCAACCTGTCTGTGGACCATAAAGAAAATAGGGTACTCTCATATGGGACAGACTGTATCACACCATATTTTGCCACAAGAACTTGGACTTCCCTCTTTTGCTAATTGAATATATGACAATATTTTTTTATCTTTTATAATGTGTGTGCGCTGACTTTTGCATTTGATATAAAGAATTCTGCTATGTTTAACTTTTATTATAATTTCCAATCTGTTTTTCTATTATGCCTTTATCTTTCTGTAAACTATTTGAAAAATGACTTTGAAAATAAAAAAATTTAGATGACTTTATTTAGTTCAGATGGTGAATGATGATGACTATTTTCCCAGTATACATAGGGGTTAGTACTTGAATATTTGAAAGTTATCTTGCAGGTACTAGACATTTTTTTTTTTTAGATAGAGACTTACTCTGTTGCCAGGCTGGACTGCAGTGGTGCCGTCTTGGCTCACTGCAACCTCTGCCTCCCAGGTTCAAGTGATTCTCCTGCCTCAGCCTCCCAAGTAGCTGGGACTAGAGATGCAACACCACGCTCAACTAATTTTTGTATTTTCAGTAAAGATGGGGTTTCAGCGTGGTGGGTAAGATGGTCTTGATCTCTTGACTTAATGATCCATCTGCCTCAGCCTCCCAAAGTGCTGGGATTACTGGTGGGGCCACTGCACCCAGCCTAGACTTTTTTTAAACCACAGACCAATTCCAACCATTTAGTACATTTGGATTTCAACATTACATGATTAGTGGTCACAAAGAAAGTACTATGGAAGACTTCTTTCTGGATTTTCAATAACATAATTATTAGAAAAGAATGTGAGAACACATTAGGAGGCAAAAACTCAATGCTGTTATAATTCAGAAGAAAGATTAATAGAATTTGTAATGTAGTCACCACAGACATAGATGATTTTATTTAAGGAAGACTGCAGGTAGAAATAGCCCCTAGAGAAAGCAGGTTTTTCTAGAAAATCTAGCATTTTCCTTAGGCATTTGAGGCAAGATCTTAATATATCAAGGTATATTATATTGTAATAAACATTATAAATATTTTTCAATCACTTATTTTGAGTATTTGGAAATACTTCTTAAATGGATTGAAACAATGGTAAGTGATAACTTTTCTTATGAGATACAGAATTTTCAGAATCCAAATTATCTTGTCATCTTTGTGTGCTGATGCATAACTTCAAGGAGACAATCAATTTCTTGAAGAAGCAAGCTCTAATGAAACTTAGAAAAATCTTCTATTTCTCTGAACCTAAATTCAGGTTATATACCACATTAACTGAAGTATTTAAACATATTTCAAAATAACCAATGGACTCTGATACCTGATCTAACATAAACAGTTCAGCTATCGACATGAAGACCTGGGGCTATTATTCCCAGCAGCAAATTTCAGTTTAACAAAACTGTCAAAATAAATTAAGCTGATGTCACCCAATCTGCCTGGTGAGACTGAGGGCAGCCAGAGGTCAGACCTTCCTGAGAGCCTGCATCCTTGTGCTATTTACCCTGCTGCTACCTGCACTCTCTGCCAACTTCCCCAAGCATCCAGAGAAAGCCTCTCAAAGGGAAAGTCTAGATTGAGCAACCGTCCTAACCCCTTGGAAGGATATCCTCTCTTAAGGAAATTTTAAATAGTTTTGAAAATTAATTTTCTTCAGATAATAGCAACTGAAGTATGCTCTCAAAGTTAGAGTGAATAATTTTGATGGTCTCTCCACTTTCACCACTGTTATTCAACTTAGTACTAGAACTCCTACCTAGAGCAATGAGATGAGAATGAAATAGAGAGCATCTGAATTGGAAAGGAAGAAGTCAAATTATTCTTATTTACAGATAATATGATCTTATGTTTAGAAAAATCTGAAGACATCATTTAAAAAGCTATTAGAACTGACAGATTTAGTAAAGTTGTAGAATACAAAATCAACATACAAAAATCAGTAACATTTTTATATGCCAAGAGCAAACAACCTGAAAAAAGAAATCAAGAAAGTAATCCCATTTACAAGAGATACAAATAAAATAAAATACCCAGGAATAAACTTAGCCAAATAAATGAAAGATCTCTATGACAAAAAACTATATAACAATAATGTAAGAAATTGAAGAGGATACAAAAAAAAAATGAAAAAAGCATTCCATGCTCATGGGCTGGAAGAATAAATATTGTTAAAATGTCCATGCTGCCCAAAGCAATTTACAGATTCAATGCAATCTCTACCAAAATACCAATGAAATTCTTCACAGAATTTTTAAAAATTTCCAAGAATTGTATGGAACCACAAAAAGACCCAGAATAGCCAAAGATTTCCTGAGCAAAAAGAACAAATCTTTACAAAAACAAAACGAAACAAAAGTCATATTACCTGACTTCAAATTATACCATAGAGCTATAGTAACCAAAACAACATGATACTGGCAAAAAAATGAAAACAGACCAATGGAACAAAATAGAGAACCCAGAAATAAATTCATACATCTACAGTGAACTCATTTTTGACAAAGATGCCAAGAACATACATTGGAGGAAGGGCAGTCTCTTCAATAAATGGTGCTGGGGAAACTGGATATCCATATGAATAAGAGTCAAACTAAACCCCTATGTCTCGCCACATACAAAAATCACATCAAAATGAATGAAATACTTAAATCTAAGACTTCAACTATGAAACTACTGAAAGAAAACATTGGGGAAACTCTCCAGGACATAGTTCTGGGAAAATATTTCTTGAGTAATACTTCATAAGCACAGCAAACCAAAGCAAAAGTGGACAAATGGAATCACATCAAGTTAAAATCTTTATGTAGAGAAAAGAAATAGTCAACAAAGTGAAGAAACAACCCACAAATGGGAGAAAATATTTGCAAACTGCCCATCTGACAAGGGATTAATAGCCAGGATACATAAGAAGCTCAAACAATAGTTAAAAAAAAAACTAATACTCTAATTAAAAATGGGCAAAAGATCTGAAAAGGCATTCCTCAAAAGAAGACATATGAATGGCAAACAGGCATATGAAGAGGTGCTGACATCACTGATCATCAGAGAAACTCAAATCAAAACTACATAAGGTATCATCTCACCCCAATTAAAATGGCTTTTATCCAAAAGATAGGCAATGACAAATGCTGGAGTGTATGGAGGGAACCCTCAAGAGTGTATGGAGGGAACCCTCACACACTGTTGGTGGAAATGTAAATTAGTACAGCTACCATGAAGAACAGAATGGAAGTGATATGGTTTAAATTTGTATCCCCATCCACATCTTATTTTGAATTGTAATCCCCAATGTTGGATGAGGAGCCTGGTGGAAAGTGACTGGATCATAGGGGTAAATTCCCCTTTGCTGTTCTCATGATAGTGTGTGAGTCTTCACGAGATCTGGTTGTTTAAAAGTGTGTGGAACCTCCCTCCCTTTCTCTTTCCTCCTGCTTCAGCCATGTGAGACATGCCCCCTTCCCCTTCACCTTGTACCATGATTGCAAGTTTCCTGAAGCCTCCACAGCCATTCTTCCTGTACAGCTTGTGGAATCGTGAGCCAATCAAACCTCTTTTATCTATAAATTACTCAGTTCAGGTAATTCTTTATAGCAATGAGAGAATGGACTAATACAGAATATTGATACTGGGAGTGTGGCATTGCTATAAAGATACCTGAAAACGTGGAAGCAGTTTTTGGACTCAGAATTGGCAGAGGTTAGAAGAGTTTGGAGGGCTCAGAAGAAGACAGAAAGATGATGAAAAGTTTGGAACTCCTAGATACTTGTTGAATGGTTTGAGCAAAATGCTGATAGTGATATAGGCAATGAAGTCCAGGCTGCGGTGGTTTCAGATGACGATGAGAAACTTATTGGGAACTGGAGAAAGGTCACTTTTATTATGTATTAGTAAAGAGGTTGGAGGCATTGTACCTGTGCTGTAGGGATATGTAGAATATTGAACATGAGAGAGATGATTTAGAGTATTCAGTAGAATAAATTTTTAAGCAGCAAAGCATTCAAGATATGCCCTGGCTGGTTCTAACAGCATATGGTCATATGTATGAGCAAATAAATGATCTGAAACTGAAACTTATATCTAAAAGGGAAGCAGAGTGAAAAATTTGGAAAATTTACAGCCCAGCCATGTGGTAGAAAAGAAAAACCCATTTTCTGGGGAGAAATTCAAGCCAGCTGCATAAATTTGCATATGTAAAAAGAAGCAAAATGTTGATTTCCAAGTTAATGAAGAAAGTAATGCCTTGAAGACTTTTCAGAGAACTTCATGGTAGCCCTCACATTACAGGTTTGGAGGCCAAGGAAGGAAGAATGGTTTTGTGGCCAGGCCCAAGGCCCTGCTGCTCTGTACAGCCCCTGGACATGGTACCATGCATCATAGCCACTCCAGGTCCAGTCAGCTTAAGGTCTATCTTAAAGGTCCCAAGATACAGCTCAACCTGTTGTTTCAGAGGGTACAAATTATAAGCCTTGGAGGCTTCCATGTGGTGTTAAGTCTGCGGGTGCAGAGTGTAAGAGTTGAAGATTGGGAGCCTTTGCCTAGATCTCAGAGAATGTATGGAAAGGCCTGGATATACAGGCAGAAGACTGCTGTAGGGGCAAAGCCCTCATGGAGAACCCCTACTAGGGCAGTGTGGAGGAGAAATATGGGGTTGGAGCCTACACACATAGTCCCCACTGGGGCACTGCCTAGTGGAGCTGTGAGAAGAAGGCCACCATAGTCCAGACCCCAGCATGGTAGATCCACCAACAGCTTGCACCGTGCACCTGGAAAAGCTGCAGGCACTCAGTGCTAGCCCATGAAAGCAGCCATGGGGGCTGTACCCTGCAGAACAACAGGGGCAGAGCTGTGCAAAGCCTTAGGATTCCACCCATTTTATCAGTATTGCCTAGATGTGAAACATGGAGTCAAAGGAGATTGTTTTAGAGCTTTAAGATTTAATGACTGCCCTGCTGAATTCTGGACTTGCATGGGGCCTGTAGCTCCTTTGTTTGGACTGGTTTTTCCCTTTTGGAATAGGAGTATTTACCCAATGCCAGTACCCCCATGATATCTTGGGAGTAATGAATTCGTTTTGATTTTACATGCTTATAGACAAAAGGGACTTACCTTGTCTCAGATGATATTTTGAACTGTAGACTTTTGAGTTAATGCTGAAATGATTTAAGACTTGGGGACTGTTGAGAAGGGTTGTTTGTATTTTGCAATGTGAGAAGGACATAAGATTTGGTGGGGGGTGGGGGACAGAGTGAGAATAATACAGTCTATGGTCTGAATTTGTGTCCTTGCTCTAATCTCATGTTGAATTGTGATCCCCGATGTTGGAGGAGGAGCCTCGTGGTAGATTACTGGATCAGGGAGTGGACATGCCCCTTGCTGTTCTCATGATAGTGAGTAAGTTCTCACAAGATCTGGTTGTTTAAAAGTGTGGCACACCTCCCTCCCTCTCTCTTCCTCCTGTTCTGGCCATTCAAGATGTGCCTCCCTCCTCTTCAACTTCCACCGTGATTGTAAGTTTCCTGAGGCGTCCCAGCCATGCTTCCTGGACAGCCTGCAGAACCATGAGCCAATTGATCCTCTTTCCTTAATAAATTACCCAGTCTCAGGAAGTTCTCTATAGCAATGTGAGAATGGACTAATTTAAAAAAACAAAGCAAAAAAACAAAAATAGAGCTACCACATGATTCAGCAATCCCACTGCTTAGTATATATCAAAAAGAAAGAAAATCAGTATATTGAAGAGATACCTGCACTCCCATGTTTATTGCAGCACTATTCACAGTAGCCAAGACTTGGAAGCAATCCGGATGGATGTGGTGGCTCATGCCTGTAATCTTAGCACTTTGGGAGGCTGAGGTAGGTGGATCACGAGGTCAGGAGATTGAGACCATCCTGGCTAAAATGGTGAAACCTTGTCTCTACTAGAAATACAAAAACTAGCCTGGTGTGGTGGTGCGTGCCTGTAATCCCAGCTACTGGGAGGCTGAAGCAGGAGAATTGCTTAAAACTAGGAGACGGAGGTTGCAGTGAGCCAAGATCTCGCCACTGCACTCCAGCCTGGCAACAGAGTGAGACTCTGGCGCAAAAAAAAAACAAAAAAAGATTTGGAAGCAATCAACAGATGAATAGATAAAGAAAATGTGATACGTATACACAATGGAGTACTAGTCAGCCATATAAACGAATGAGATCCTGTCATTTTCAGCAATATGGATGAAACTGGAGGACATTATGTTACGTGAAATAAACCTGTCACAGAAGGACAAACTTTGCACGTTCTCACACATTTGGGGAGCTAAAAATTACAACAATCGAATCCATGGAGATAAAACGTAGAAGGATGGCTAACAGAGGGTGGAAGGGGTGTATATGAAGAAGTGAGGATGGTTAATGAGTACAAAATTAGAGAAAATGAGTAAGATCTAATATTTGACAGTGTAATAGGGTGACTACAGTCAACAATAACTTATTGTACATTTTAAAATAACTAAAAGAGTATAACTGGATTGTTTGTAACAAAAAAAGTATAAAAGCTTGAGGTAATTGATACCCATTTATCCTGTTGTTATTTGATATATTTACACTTGTATCAAAATATTTCATCTCATATACCCCATAAGTATATACACCTACTGTGTACCCACAACAATTAAAAATTTTAAAAGATTTTAAACAACATGATTCCCAAAACATGCTTCCCATTTCCCAGCCTTCCCTGATTTAAATATTCAGTTTCCAGAGGATGAGCAAGTTGCATATAAAATTTGATTTTATTCAAAATGTTAGTACAGAGTAACCCTTAAACTCTAAGGATATATATTTCTCTCCTCTTTTCACCTTACCAGATTCCCTTCTTTCTATATATACAAACTCCTCAACATTTCCAGTCTCATAGAGAAGAAAATGTGCCAGCACTACACAGCACAAATTAGTATGCTTTCCTCAAATTATGCCAGTGGTTAGGAACTTTTTGCCATTTGAAGGAGCCAAATGGAGAAAAATGTCATCGGTATCTGATGAAACAAATTTGGAGACACTCAAATGCTTCCATTTATAGAGGTTCGTTGCACCACTGGTACCTCTTGGGGAAATTCTGAAAAACATTCTGTGTGTAAACAATCTGTTTCAGTGCCACATGTTTTCTAAATTTCTTTGCCTATTGACATTTAAAAAAATTAAAATAACACATTTTTATGAAGACAGAACCTTTTGTTTCTTTTACATTTGCACTATCATATAAATTAAAAATGAAATAGGTCATCTTGCCCAGTTGTTTGTGAAGGATCATTTTCTAAAGCGCTTCCCAGATCTTTGGCCAATCCCATTTTAAATCTCTAAGATCTATTTTATGGCCTCTGCTCTCAAGTTAAATAGCACTTATTATTAAAATGAGAACTTCTGGAGATAATGCTTTTCTTTATTTTGTATCTATCTATAGTATTTCCTTCTTAGGTTTGTTTTTTCTTTTAAAGGTCTAGTTTTATATTGCTGTAACTTTCTGTCCACAGGTTAGTTCTAAAACTTTTCCCAGATGCATAATATGATTTTACTTTTGCAGGCCTGAAGTTTTTGGGACCATGTGACTTCTTTGGCTGATGAAGGAATACAGAAGCTATATGCGTAACTTCAGAATAGAGCCCTCACAATGACACCACTGTTGGTCAGATTGCAGAAATGCATTCTCAGGTAAAAGAGAGTTCCCTAGAGACCCTCTGCTTCCCACCTTGAATGGTTTTCTGAAGGAAAAATAAACTATTAAGGTAAATAAAATATTAAGAATTTAGCCAATTGCAGCAGATAACTTTTAAAAATTAATGATAATCAAATTAAATAAAATTAATTGAAGTTTTTATCTTTCTTGATATCGGGCCAAAAAAAAAAAATCCCAATTACAAGGACACAAATACTACCATCTTTCTATGCACTGTTTGAGCTGAAATCTGTAGAAGCTTTTTTTCTGAAGAGGATTTAGGCTACACTATTTAAATTGGGTGAAGATAGTTATATAGGGGCAGGGAAGGAAATGGGAAAAGGAAAGTTAATGTAGGTAAATAAGATCTGGAGAAATAACATTACTTCCTTTTAGCAGAAGAATCTAGAAATAAAGATTCAATTTACATACTGTGTCCTTTTGTGGCAAAAAGTAAATTCTTAAAACTGAATATATGAACATTACAATGATTTGTTGAATAAAATAGTTTAATTCCCTAAAGTTTGCAAACAGATATTCATTTAAAGTCTATATATATTAAAAAAGATTTCTCTAAAGTTCTGTCAGTTACAATGACAGTTTCTATTCACATTTTTTTTGTCTTGCCTTCAGTGATAACACCATGGCTGTTTAACATTTCTTATTAATTTTCATTCACACAACCTAATTCAGTAGGTTACGATTTATTCTGATCTTGTGATTGTAAGAGATTAGGGTTCCAGAAAACAGAGTTTGAAAGAGATTTGGCTACAGAAGACTTATTGGAGATGGCCCCTATGAAGGAAGGAGAAAAGGAAAAATACAACAGAGACTTCAGCCAGTTTCAAGGGGAGATATGGAGCTGGGCTAGCCCTTCAGAATTGTTCCCAAAGTAAGGAGGTCACACCTTATGGCCCTGCATCAGCAGTCATTGAATCAAGGTTAATCCTGTGAAGGAGGTGGGGCAGGTAATTGTGGCACCTTAGCTGAGGGAGCTCTCTTAGCTGAGGGAAATTTCTGGAGAGAGACTCAGCTTTGAGTCATCAGCAGCCAAAATTAATTCAAAATGGACTATAAACCTAAATATAAAAAGAGAATATGTGCAACCTATCAAGAATGAAACATGAAGAAATAGTAAACCTGGACTGACAAATAGCAAATAACAAGATTGAATCAGTAACAGAAAGTCTCCCGTCAAAGAGAAAGAAGCTCAGGACCTAACAGCTTCACAGCTGAAATCTACCAAACATTTAAAGAAGAACTAACATCAATTCTTCTTAAACTATTCCAAAGAACTGAAGTGAAGAAAATTATTTCTAACTCAGTCTATGAAGTGAGCATTACCCTGATACCAAAACCAGGCAAGGACACAACAAGGAAAAAAACTACAGGCCAAAATTTGTGATGAACATAGATGCAAAAATCCTCAACAAAATGCTAGCAAATCAAATCCAATAGCATATCAAAAAGACTATTCATTATGATTAAGTGGGATTCATACCAGGGATACAAGAACAGTTCACAACATTACTCAACATTACTCAACATATCAACAGAATAAAGGCCAAAAACATATGATCATTTCAACAGATGCAAAAAGAAAAAAAAGCATTTGATGAAATGCAACATCCCTTCATGATAAAAACTCTAAACAAATTTGGTATAGAAGGAATGTGCCTCAACACAATAAAGACCATGTGTAACAAAGCCACATCTAATATCATACTAAATGGAGAAAACTTGAAAACATTTTCACTTAAATCAGGAACAAAACAAAGATGCCAACTTTTAACAGTTTTATTCAACATAGTACTGGAAACTCTACCCAGAGCAATTACACAGTAGAAAGAAATACAGGGCCTTCAAACCATAAGGGAGGAAATCAAATTGTTCCTATTTACAGATAACATGATCTTTTGTATAGGAAACCCCAAAGACTTCACACAAAAACAGATCTTTACAAAGAAAACTACAAAATATTGATGAAAGAAATGGAGGACAGAAATAAACCAAAAGATTTCTCATGTTCATAGACATATATTAATATTATTAAAATGTCCTTACATCCAAAGCAATTTACAGATTAAATGCAATCCCTATCAAAATGCCAAAGATATTCCTCACAGAAATAGAAAAAACTATCCCAAAATTTGTATGGAACCACGAAAGATCCCAAATAGCTAAAGCAATCTTGATCAAATAGAACCAAGCTAGAGGCACACTACCTTACTTTCAAATGTAGTGCAAAGCAATGGTAAACAAAACAGCATGGTACTGACATAAAATGGTGAAATCCACATATTTACAGCCAATTGAACTTCAACTAAGTTGCCAGTAATACACGCTGGGGAAAGGACTGTCTCTTCAATAAATGGTGCTGGGTAAACTGGACATCCACATGCAGAAGAATAAACCTAGTTTCCATCTCACCCAACTTACAGAAATAAACTCAAAATCAATTAAAGACTTAAATGTAAAACCTGAAACTATGAAAACACTAGAATAAAATATAGGAAAAATGCTTTGTGAGATTGGTAGAGGTGAGGATTTTTTGAATAAGACATCAAAAGCACATATAACAAAAGCAATACTAGACAAACGGGATTACATCAATTTGAAAAGCTTCTGTATTGCAAAGGAAGTAACACAGTGAAGAAACAATCTACAGAATGGCAGAAAATTTTTTAACAAAGTATGCCTCTGACAAGAGGTTAATAAGCAGAATATATAAGAAATCAGAACAACTCAACAGCAAAAAAACCCTAATAATCTGATTAAAAATGGGCAAAAGACCAAAATAGACATTTCTCAAAAGACAAACAAATTGCTAACAGGTATAGTTTTAAAATGGTCAAATTCACTAATTGGGAAAATGGAAATCAAAACCACAAGGACATATCATCTCATTCTAGTTAGAATGGATGTTATCAAAAAGTCAAAAAATAATGAATGCTAGAGAGAGCACAGAGAATGGGAGATTCTTCTATATTGTTGGTGAGATTGCAAATTAGTACCACTACTGTGGAAAACAGTAGGAGGTTTCTCAAAATTTAAAAACAGAACTACTGGCTGGACACAATCATTCATGCTTGTAATCCCAGCACTCTGGGAGGACGAGGCAGGTGGATCACTTGAAGTCAGTAGTTGAAACCCCATCTCTACTAAAAAAATACAAAAATTAGCCAGGCATGGTGGCATGTACCTGTAGTCCCAGCTACTCAGGAGGCTTAGGCAGGAGAATTGCTTGAACCTGGGAGGCAGAGGTTGCAGTGAGACGAGACTACACCACTTCACTCTAGCCTGAGTGACAAAGTTTTATTACTCAATTCTTTTATAGCAGAGATTCTGCCTAAAAATAAATAAATAAATAAATAAAACTGCCATATGATCCAATAGCCTCACTACTGGATATATATCCGAAGGAAATGAAGTTAGTATGTCAAAGAGATGTCTGCACACTCATATTTATTGCAGTACTATTCACAATAGCAAAGATATGAACTCCAACTAAGTGTCCATCAATGGATGAGTGACTAAAGAAAATGTAATCTATTTACACAATGGAATACTATTCAGCCATAAAAAAGAATGCAATTGTCATTTGCAGTAACATAGTTGGACCTGGCGAACATCATCATAAGTGAAATAAGCCAGACACAGAAAGAAAAATACGGCATAATGTTACTTATATATGGAATGTAAAAAAATCAATTTCATAGAAGTAGAGATTAAAATAGTGGTTACCAGAGGCTGAGGAAGGTAGGGGAGATGGTGGTATAGGGAGACGTTGGTCAATGACTACAAAGTTATAGCTAGCTAAGAGGAATAAGCTCTAGTGTTCCACTGCAAACAATAAATGTATCATTGTTAACTGTATTTATAGTTAACTGTATTACAGTTAACAATGGTACATTTGTGTTTTTCAAAATAGCTGGAAAAGAGGTTTTTTACTGTTCTTACCACAGAAATGATAAATGTCTGAGGTAATAGATATGCTAATTACCCTAACTTGATCATTATACATTGCATACACATATTAAAACCTCACACTGTTCCCCAAAAATATGTACAATTATTATATGTCAATTACTTTTTAAAAGATGAAAAAACAGGAAAAAATCTCTAAAATTATAACATTTCTAGAATAAAAATTAGGAGAACTACTTGTAACCTTGGGCAAAGATTTTTTAGATCAGATGCCAAAAGCATGGTCCATGTAAATGCAAATTGATAAATTAGATATCATCAAAATAGAAAACTTCTGCTCATCTACAGACACTACTAAGGGAATTAGAAGGCCAAATACAGACAGTAGAAAATACTTGCAAAATATATATAAAAATTAATTCTATCCAAATTACATGTTTTAAACCCTTAATATTTAATAAGAAACTAACAACCAACTTGAAAATGGACAAAAGGCTTGGATACTTTACTAAAGATACTAAGATCTAAGGATGGCAAACAAGCAAGTGAAAAGATGCCCAACACCATTAGCTATTAACAAAATGCAAATTAAAACCGCAATGAGATATGACTGAATCTAGCAGAATGACTAAAAATTTAAAGGCTGACCATCATAGGGTTGCAAAGAATGTAGATGAACTAAAATTTTCATGCATTGCTGGTGGGATGCTACATGATACAATGACGTTGGAAAACAGTTTAGCAGTTTTTTAAAAGTCAAAAATACATCTACCATATGATTCCACCATTTCATTCTTGTGTATTTACCCAAGAGAAAAGAAAGCATATGCCTAGACAAAGACTCACGCATGAATATTCATAGAACCTGTATTTTTAAGAACCTAAAACTGGAAATTATCTAAATGTCAGTCAACAGGCAACGGATTGTCTTAGTCTGCTGTGTGTTGCTATAAAAGAATACCTGAGGCTGGGTAATTTAAAATGAAAAAAGGTTATTTGGCTCATGGTTCTGTAGGCTGTACAAGAAGCATGGTGTCAGCATCTGCTTGGTTTCTGGAGGATCTCAGAAACCACTAATGGTGGAAGGAGCAAGAATGTGCAGATATCATACGGTGAGAAAGGATGCAAGGTGGAAAAGCAGGCAGGTGCCAGACTCTTTTTAACAATCAGCTTATTGAGAACTCACCCCCAAGGGAAGGTGTTAATCTATTCATGAGGGATCCACTGCCACGACCCAAATACCTCCCGTTAGAACTCCCTCTAACACTGGAGATCAAAGTTCAACCTGAGATCTGATGGGGACAAACAAACCATGTCCAATTTGTAGCAGAGATAAGCAAACTGGTACCTCCAATACAATGGGAAATTATTCTGCAATAAAAATGAGTTATTGATACACACTACATAATGAATAAATTTCAAAACAGTTTTTCTGAGTGAAAGAAACCAGTAAAAAATGGTACATTCTGTATGTCTCCATTTATAAAAACCTCAAGAAAATGCTTGAGGGGTGTGGGCAGGTGGGGAGAGGCAGGTGGAGGAATTCCTAAGGAGCATGAGTAATTTTTGAGGGTGGTAGATAGGCTCATTATCCTGATTGCGGTGGTAGCTTCACGTGTATACATATTTCAAAACTCATTGACTTGTATACTTTAAATGTGTCAATTATGCCTTAGTAAAACTGAAAGAGAGAAAGAAAGGAGAGGCAAAACAAAGAATTTTGAGATAAAATTTCTTACCTATTAGAGTGGTAAAAAAATCAACCGATTTCCTAGAACAGCCACAAATCTTGATTTAAATAGAGATAGATTTACAGTTCTATATTGTTCTCACCTTAACAATAAACAAGGACATCTACTTTAAATCAGTTGAAATGTTCATTTAAAATACAACTGACGGAATGGTACCAGCTCCTCTTTGTGTGTCTGGTAGAATTCGGCTGTGAACCCGTCTGGACCTGGGCTTTTTTTGTGTGGTAGGCTCTTAATTGCTGCCTCAACTTCAGACCTTGTTATTGGTCTATTCATAGTTTCAGCTTCCTCCTGGTTTAGGCTTGGGAGGACACGGGAGTCCAGGAATTGATCCATTTCTTCCAGGTTTACTAGTTTATGCGCATAGAGTTGTTTGTAATATTCTCTGATGATGGTTTGAATTTCTGTGGAATCTGTGGTGATTTCCCTTTATCATTTTTTATTGCATCTATTTGGTTGTTCTCTCTTTTATTTTTAATCAGTCTGGCTAGTGGTCTGTCTATTCTGTTGATCTTTTCAAAAAACCAGCTCTTGGATTTATTGATTTTTTGAAGGGTTTTTTGTGTCTCAATCTCCTTCAGCTCAGCTCTGATCTTAGTTATTTCTTGTCTTCTGCTGGGTTTTGAGTTTTTTTGATCTTGCTCCTCTAGCTCTTTCAATTTTGATGATAGGGTGTCAATTTTGGATCTCTCCATTCTCCTCATATGGGCACTTATTGCTATATACTTTCCTCTAGAGACTGCTTTAAATATGTCCCAGAGGTTCTGGCACGTTGTGTCTTCGTTCTCATTGGTTTCGAAGAACTTCTTTATTTCTGCCTTCATTTCGTTGTTTACCCAGTCAACATTCAAGAGCCAGTTGTTCAGTTTCCATGAAGCTGTGCGGTTCTGGGTCGGTTTCTGAATTCTGAGTTCTAACTTGATTGCACTATGGTCTGAGAGGCTGTTTGTTATGATTTCAGTTGTTTTGCATTTGTTGAGCAGTGCTTTACTTCCAATTATGTGGTCAATTTTAGAGTAGGTGTGATGTGGTGCTGAGAAGAATGTGTATTCTGTGTCCAGATGGATTAAAGACTTAAACATAAGACCTGGCACCATAAAAACCCTAGAAGGAAATCTAGGCAAAACTATCCAGGACATAGGAGTAGGCAAGGACTTCATGAACAAAACACCAAAAGCATTGGCAACAAAAGCCAAAATAGACAAATGGGACCTAATGAAACTCCACAGCTTCTGCACGGCAAAAGAAACAGTCACTAGAGTGGATCGGCAACCAACAGAATGGGAAAAAATTTTCGCAGTCTACCCATCTGACAAAGGGCTGATATCCAGAATCTACAAAGAACTCAAACAGATTTACAGGAAAAAAACAAACAAGCCCATTCAAAAGTGGGCAAAGGATATGAACAGATACTTTACGAAAGAAGACATATATGAGGCCAACAATCATATGAAAAAAATGCTCATCGTCACTGGTCATCAGAGAGCTGCAAATCAAAACCACATTGAGATACCATCTCACGCCAGTTAGAATGGCGATCATTAAAAAATCTGGAGACAACAGATGCTGGAGAGGATGTGGAGAAAAGGGAACACTTTTACACTGTTGGTGGGAGTGTAAATTAGTTCAACCATTGTGGAAGACAGTGTGGCGATTCCTCAAGGCCTTAGAAATAGAAATTCCATTTGACCCAGCAATCCCATTACTGGGTATATATCCAAAAGACTATAAATCGTTCTACTATAAGGACACATGTACACGAATGTTCGTTGCAGCACTGTTTACAATAGCAAAGACCTGGAATCAACCCAAATGCCCATTGATAATAGACTGGATTGGAAAAATGTGGCACATATACACCATGGAATATTATGCAGCAATCAGAAATGATGAGTTCGTGTCGTTTGTAGGGACATGGATGAATCTGGAGAACGTCATCCTCAGCAAACTGACACAAGAACAGAAAATGAAACACCGCATATTCTCACTCATAGGTGGGTGATGAAAAATGAGAACACATGGAGACAGAAAGGGGAGTACTAAGCACTGGGGTCTATTGGGGGGAAAAGGGGAGGGCCAGTGGGAGGGGGAGGTGGGGAGGGATACCCTGGGGAGAAATGCCAAATGTGGGTGAAGGGGAGAAGAAAAGCAAAGCACACTGCCATGTGTGTACCTATGCAACTGTCTTGCATGCTCTGCTCATGTACCCCAAAACCTAAAATCCAATAAAAAATTAAAAAAAAAAAACACAACTGACATAGTAATAACCTTGATTCATTAATGATTTGAAAGTTTTGTCATCAAAGAGAAGGATCTTTTGAAAGTCATCTTAGAATGTTAACATTTATAGATATCAGAAATATGAACAAATGTATGTTTCCAGCAAAAGTAACCATGTATTACACTAAGTATTAAAAGAACAACTGAATTTATATAATTTGACGCAACCTAAGACACTGCTTGCTTTCCCCAACTTATCAAATATAACATCTTCTAGCTACTTTAGGGTCACTTTGTATAGTTGATTTCCTATATAGAGGACTATGATTTGATGTTACAAATTAAAAACCAAAAAGTGCTTTCATGTCTTTGGCACTTAAAATAATAATTCTTTAATAAAGTCATCACTAAATTACTACTTTAAAGTTAAACGGCTTATGGGATTTTATAATAAACCTAGTTTTGCACACTGAGTAAAATACTTCATATATATTCTAGAGCTAATGAATTCACACCCATAGTCTTACTTTTAGCTGTACCATGCCACATAACTAATGACATTATGTGTTTTAAACTGCTCATTTTTATGTGTTTAGATTCTCAGAAATAGTTCAGAGGGAGCAGTCCTGATCCAATTTAGGCCAACCCTTCTTGCAATAGAATTTGTATTTCCTAAACAATTTCAAATGAGATAATTTATATGCACTAGGTATTCTGTCCGAAGATGTTAAAATGCAACAAAAGCAATCGTTTAAATAACATTCTAATTCTTCAGCAGGCCCAAGGAATAGATAGGGTTGAGATTAATAGGGACTACCTGGAATCTGAGTGTGGATTTAAATAAACTCTTACTGGATTGCCCCATAAGGTTCCTGTTATAAAGTAAACACATATTCTTTGATCACTTAACATCTGGAGGTCCTTGAATCTCCCTGAATCTCAATTTCTAAATTGGTAATAATAATAATAGGAAGAAAATTATCAATATAACAACGATGATGCCAGACGTCACCCTCACGTGCTGCTCTATGGATTCAGAGGGACAGGGAATTTTAACCATGTGCTACTATTCCTGGAGCTCAATCAGTTTGTTTTATTTCAAATGATATTGGTTGAGAGCCATTTTGATGTCTGAAATTTTGTTCCAGAGACTAATAAAATCCAATCCTTTCTTTAGGAATGCACAGTTTACTACGGAAGTCCACAAGTCAACGTAGATTCAGAGAGTAGTGCAGTAAAGGCAAATAAAGAACCACCATGACACAAAGGCAGAGAGAGCATGGTTAATTCTGCTTGGTGGTCAACAAATCTTCAAAGAGTTGAAAAGATTTTCTCATCTCTGTGTTCTCCACCAAAACTAAAAGTAATTATTTAAAAGGGGCAACTGAGATCCACCTGCAATTTGGTTCCTCATGGTTCACAGCAGAATCCATTCTGCTGAGTTCTGTGCTCTATGAGTTCCTTGACTTAAAAGGGACTGTGCTGTGGAAGAAGGCAGCAGTAATCATGGATATCCCCACCACCTTGAGTTTTCTAATCCCAAATTCCTCTAGCTAAATGTATTTTTTTCGAAATGTATATGTATATGTATATGTATATGTATATGTATATGTATATGTATATGTATATGTATATGTATATGTATATGTATATATAAATCAGAAACCGAAGCAGAACCAATTCCTTCAAGCCTCAGGGCTCCCAACCTTGTCAAATGAAAATTGGGAGGGGATCGATTCTGAACTCCAGGAAGCTAATTGGAGCCCTGGGCAGAAATCCTAAATGTGGTGGATAATTGGCATCTTGTCCTTTTCAGTGTAGATACTGCCCATGAGAGGGTTACTTCTAGGGTGCTGGTTGATCAGCATCCTTAAAGGATGGGGCAGTTAAGTAGAGATTGGAGACCTGAAGACTCCCATGTCCCAAATTCAAGGGTCCTCACCAACCAGAGACAAATTATTTTCATATGGTTCAGTGAGAGACATTCTTTAAGCAACAGAATCATAAACAGCTCCATTAAATGAACTAAAACTTCATTACTAGGTTTTCTTAGCTTAAAAAAAGCAACTTAAGATTAAATTATCATTAGAGTTAGATAATACATTTTTAATTGAAACCAAACTAATTTGATTTGCCTTTGGCTAATATTTCTTCAAGAGTAATTCTCTTTCTGAAAACTATAAATTTGACAGCTATGTCCAGTTTGTCTAGGATGAAGTGAAATGAACTACACTGAGACAAGAGATGTTAGCATTTTATGAACAAAAATAATTGCACAGAAGTGAGGTTCCAGATATATACCTTGTAAGAATCAATTGTTCTTAGCTAGTGATGGGATTTGGATCTTCGTCTCCAACCAAATCTCATGTTGAATTATAACGCCCAATGTTGGAGGTGGAGGCCTGGTGGAAGATGATTGACTCATGGAGGCAGTTTCCCACGAATGATTTAGCACCATCATCTTGGTACCGTGGTGCTATTCTCATGATGGTGAGTGAGTTCTCAGGAGATTTGGTTGCTAAAAAGTGAGCAACCAACCTTTCTCTATGCCGCTCCTGCTCCTACTGTGTAAGATGCCTGGCTACCTTTTTGCCTTTTGCCATAATTGGAAGCTTCCTGAGGCCTCCCCAGAAGCAGAAGCCACCATGCTTCCTGTACTGCCTGCAGAACCAAGAGCCAATTAAATCTCTTTTCTTTATAAATTACCCAGTCGCAGGTATTTCTTTATAGCAGTTCGAGAATGAACCAATACAGCTAGTAATGCTGGGATTGGAAGGGAGTGATAGAGCAGACCTGTTGAATCCAGAAAGTAATAGAGAAATTAAAGAACAAAGTCCCCTGGCCCAAAGGGGAGGCCAGTGGAATGCTATCACTTTGAATAACCATGCTCCTGCATACTTTCAGGTACTTAATCATTTTCACATCCCCAAAATCTTATTTGAAGTAGACTAGTTAAGCCTCATTATCTTCATTCTAGAGATGAAAAATAAGGGTTCAAGAGTTTAAATGACTTGGCTATCATCAAACAGCTTAGAGATGGCAAATTTTGGCCTCATTCCAAGTCTTTTGATTCCTAGTCCTGTAATTTTCTCCATACTACAATGCCTCTACATTAGAGCTGAAAAGATTTTTCCAGAAATGTCTCTGGTGGACTCCAGAGGGTCTTCAACCTGAATTAAAGGAGATTGGGGGAAATATAGATAGCTAACTTTTTCTTTTTAAAGACAAACCCTCAAACTTACATCAAAGTAGAGAACTGGTATAATGACCTTCTGTGTACCCATCACTCAGCTCCAGCACCTCTCAGCAACCCACGTTTCACCCTAGGCCTAGGGAGGGACTCAATGTTGCTCAGGTAGAAAGGACCCAGCTTTCCCAGGACATAATGGAGCTCACAGTGTCAGAAGCCTTCAAGGGTCAGAGCTAGACATGTCATAAGCTGAATTGAAAGAGAATAAAACTAGATATATCTGGAATAGACTGTGATTTAAACCGAAGTCTAGCTAAACCAAATAATGTGTTGTAACTGATGTATATCATTAATGTGTGAATTCTAGGGTTTCCTCATATACAAGCTGACATTTTAAAAAATAGCCCAGGATGTCTACAGTATTGTAGGAGCAGTGTGGTGTTTATCACATGTCAAAATGAGAAAGGCCATGCCATATCATATGTAACTTTTCCAAAGCCTCAGTAAAATCCCATAGTTACCACTCCACCCCATTTTACATCAGTCTTCTTCTTGGAAAACAACTTCCTATGTTTTATTTCTAAAATCTTTACTAGTAAAATGTGAAAACTAAACAATATCAAGAAAACCTCAATAATAATTAAAGAAGTCATTTTCATTACCAGTAATTATTTTTTTAAAACAAAGAATTCATACAAACTACCTTTCTTACCGATGTTTTGTTTTCTTGTGTATCTGATTCTAAACTTCCAGAGGCCATGCTGAAATAAAGTAAAAGTTTAGAATTCCAAAATTTTATTTCAGGCATACATGTGCGCGCACACCCCGCCCCCATCTACATTGAATAGATTGTTACACTGTAACATTTAAAATAAATTTTCTAAAGTATTTCCTCCAAATGTCAATTTCTGGACATTTCTAAAGGAAATAAAAATAATGGAATGTAAACTTTACTCGCAGAAGATAAAATAGCCTTCAAAGGTTCTCTGGAGAATAAGTAGTCTGAACAGTACAATCTGTTCTGAAAACCTGCAAAATCTTGTAACTCAACTAAAAAAAAAAGTGGAGAGAGGAAAGCATAACCCCCTAAGAATCAGCAGACGTGGAGAATTCATTGTCTCCTACACTGTTCTCTCTCCCTCTCTCTCCTCTCTCTATCTCCTCGATCATTTCCATTAACTTATAAACATGTTGTTAGTTATCATGACTTGAGACTTACCACTTTAGTATCCACTTGATTACACTGACCTCTTTTTGCAATTCAGGTTACAGCAAAACTATATTCTCATTGTCTCCAATTCCTTCTCTTTTATTTTTATTTATTTATTTTTTTTGCTGAAGTCACTGCAATTGGCTTACTCTTACTAGTACCACTCTACAGAAACTGCACTTTTCAAATTCACCTAAGATCTCTGCATTCTTTTTTTTAACTTTTTTTTATTGCATTTTAGGTTTTCGGGTACATGTGAAGAGATCTCTGCATTCTTATTCCCAGTGATTATTTTTCACAACTCATCTTAACAGGTTTTGGCATGACTCTTCACTCTCCGAAATACTTTCTTCACTCAGTTCCCAGAACATCCCAGGGTCCCGGAACACTTTCTCGAAGTCTATCCACTTGGCTTACTCTTCCTTCCTTCTTGTCTTTGCTCAAATGTCATCAACTCTGCGAGACCTACCATACGTATCTCATTTAAAATTTAACCCCTCACCTCATCACCATACTGTTTTCTCTGTAATACTTACCATATTCTAACATTCTAAAGAGTTTTCTTATTTATTATATTTTTTTGTCATCTCCCAACTGAAAATGTAAACTCCTTGAAGACAGGAAATTTTTTCTGTTGTTTTTGCTACTCCACTCTCAGCATCTTGAAGGATAGGATGGTCAACAAATATTTGTTAAATGAATTATCTAATAAACCTCATAGACTTAATATATTTCTTTCTGTTGTTGTCAATCAATAAAGCCTTACTTTTAAATCCCAAGGTACTTTTATTATTTTCTGTCCCACTATCTTCCTCATGAATATATTGTCTTATTTCCATATTTCTGTGAACATTTCTCTCTTTTACTCACTTTTTAAAAAAATTGAAACCATTTAAAAATGTTCACAAAGTAATCAGTGACTACTGAACAAAATTAATTAAGTTCTCACTTAGTGGAAGGAGACACTGGGACCCTGAGAGATGTAATTGCTTTTCTCGTGTGACACCCAAACCAGCAGAAAAACAGTATTTTGGTACTTTCTACTTGACAATACCTCTTTATCGTGAAATGGAAAACAAACTCCAGGTCACTGCAGTTGCTGAACAAACCAACAAATGGCTTTAAAGGAGCTTAATAAACTGAGCCTTCTAACTAATTTCATCTTCTATGAGTGAAACTCGCAAAACGGGTGTTTTCCCTCAACTGCACTGCCTCTCAGTCCAGAGTGCATGCTTACCCTTTTCTTAGTTGTTTCCTCCGGCCAAAACACTCATACTCTCTTTTCTGTTTGTTGAAATCTTACCATTTCTTCACACCGTAACTAGAATGCTGCCTCTCCCTGAAGGCCCTCAGACCCTACTGGTCAGAAATGTTTCTTGCCTCTGTACTCCACAAGCAGGTTTCAGACATCCACCTTTTAGAGGCCTTATTACGGTTCATGATGTATGTAATGATGTGTGTACCTGTGTTTTGCATTTTCTCAGTAACACCCTCATAGAGGACAAGGACTGTGCTTTATTTTTCATGCTAGGCAAGGAAGTCATATTCAGTCACTGAATGAAACCAAGCAAAACAAAATATGTGAGTGCAATACCCTTATGTGCGTAATCAGATGTGCCACAAACACACCACAGAAAGTACAGTTTGAGACTACTTAAAAAATAATGCCTGAAACAAAACTCCTGATTTAAAAATGAGAGCTTTGGCTGCCTGACAATTATATTTAAAGGTCATGAGTCATGGCCTCAGAGTAACCATGGTAACTCAGCGTACACAGGAGAAGTCATGTTGTACAATAATTAAGGGGGGAAGAAAGCTTTAGAAAGCCTATTAGCCTTCAGATAAAAAAAATAATTAACCAATGTGTTTATGAAGCTTGTTTTTATTGCAATGTTTTCTTACTTCGGGGTTCATTGGAAACCTGGAAAAATTTCTTTAAATTTCTGTTGGCAGGGGCATATCAATCTTACATAGCTTTTTCTCAGTGTGTTATAAGAACACTGAAATTTCTTCCTTTAAATGAAATTCCTTTCTATCTGCTTTCTAAACTTTTTACTTCATGCTTTTTATGTCAAATTGGAGGACTAATTAGTCACCAATTAGTCTGGGTGAATAAAGGATTTTATTAAAATTGGCTAGGAAATACAGCTATTGCGCACTTAATTTTTATAGGAGAGGATTTCCTGGGAAAATTCTGTTTTGTTCCTTAGATTAATTGGATCCAGGGCCTAACTCTCCCTTACTTAGAGTAGGAGCAAGTTCCCATTAAGTTTATGTAAACTGTGGAGAAGGTCTGTCTCAAGGGCATGAGAAGAGGAAAGTAGAAGGGAAAGAAGAAGGGAAGGCAAACAAAACACATGGGACCAGTTCCTGCTTCGAAGTGAAGAAGCTGAACTGAAGTTACCTAAAGATCAACAGGAATAGCACGACACTCCCCTGTCTCCTGCCTCAAAAGCCCAGCTTTCTATCAGCACAGAACATTCAGCTCCATACACCAGGAGTAAAAAACACTCACAATAATTTACAGTGAGAGCATAGTCCCGCTTTTCACTTGTTTTTTTCTGTTGACTGTACACTGGGCTATTCATCTGAAACTTGTTCATCACAGGCCCACCCTGCTTTGTTAAGTTTTAAAACCCGGGAGTCGGAGGTTGCAGTGAGCTGAGATCACGCCATCGCACTCCAGCCTGGGCGACAGTGAGACTCCATCTCAAAAATTAACAAACAAACAAAAACTTAACAAAGCAGAATCATGGTTGCATGTGAACATCCCATAAGGATACTGCCTTATAGGATGTAGCTCTGCTACAGAGATGTGGTCACCTCTCACTCGAGATTTAAAATAGGCCGGGCGCGGTGGCTCATGCCTGTAATCCCAGCACGTTGGGAGGCCAAGGCTGGTGGATCACGAGGTCAAGAGATCAAGACCATCCTCGTCAACATGGTGAAACCCCGTCTCTACTAAAGATACAAAAAATTAGCTGGGCATGGTGGTGCATGCCTGTAATCCCGGCTACTCAGGAGGCTGAGGCAGGAGAATTGCCTGAACCCAGGAGGTGGAGGTTGCCGTGAGCGGAGATCGCACCATTGCACTCCAACCTGGGCAACAAGAGCGAAACTCCGTCTCAAAAAAAAAAAAAAGATTTAAAACAAAAATTTAAATGGAAGATATTTCCACATTTGAAAGGGAAATGAGTATAGTGTCAACATGTAAAATTTCTACTAATTAAATGCAAATCAATTAGAGAGGGGAACTGTACTTCCATATTTCTAGCCAGTGTTGATTTAGGTTTTTGTGTGGGGATTATGTAGAGGAGGAATGATCCACCTTTCTCTGTGTGCATCTCTTGGCAAGAAAGTGAAGATGACATTTCATTTCAACTGAAAGAAGGCTGACTTCTTACCCTCCCCATTCCCACTTCAGTAAAATGGCTGGGGTGAGTGAGTTGTGATTTCTGAGAAGACCAAGTAAGGGACATTTTATTTGTTCAACAAATATTTATTGAACCCCTTCTGTGTGTTAGGCCCTGCTCTATGATCTGGGAAGACAGTGGCTTTCAAAGTAAGGGAGTCACTCTCCAGGAAAGGAATAAAATCTGTTGTTATTCCCCAAACTTTAAAGAAAGATTTTCTTTGAAGTACTGAGTAAAAGCTACTTTATACAGAAATTCCCATGAATTATTTTGGGATGAGAGGAGCTGGGAACTTACCTGCTTCTCTCTGGGGTGTCAGATTCTGAGAACACAGATATCTTGCTATGGCATTGTCCCATCTCAAGTCAGGCCCACTGGGATCCCCTGTCCCTGGGAGAGATGTCAACAGGCATCATTCCTTAGAGTTTTAGCATCCCTGCTATTGCTCTGCTGTCTCTTGTTGCTAGGCTACCACAATGGCTGTGGAAAAGACAGTTAATTTCCCAACAAAATAAATCTCGGTTATAAAGCCTCAGTAACCCCTCAAAACATCTCACAAATCAGATCCAGGCATGAGAATAGGTGAAGAATCACCACATGGTCATCATTTCTGGAAAACTCATTCAAAGTGGAACAGAAACTGGTTTTATGCTCAAACACAGGCATGTTTACATCCAGAACCAATACTAAGGAAACAGTCACACTGCTGTCTGAGAGGAGTGCACACCCAGAAACGCATTGGTTTACAAGCAGTCAGTGGTTCCACCACAGACCAACCCCTTAGGGCGATGATCTGCTTTTCCTGAGACCCTTGGGCTCCAGATAGAAGACCCCACCTGGCCATATTCTCATGGATGCTTCTTTCCTAACACAGGAGTGCATAAGTGATTCATTGCGCCTGACTAGCTGGTATTTTGCTCATTGTCACACCTCAACTGCAGCAGGGGATCACAAGTCGTATTACCTCTCCCTGTGCTTTGGATTTGTTATTTTAGGAAAGAATGACTGGAACTATTTCTGTCTTCCCTTCTAGCTCTAATGTTTTGTTCTGTTTCTTTAGCTCATCTTATTAAAAAAAAAAAAAAACCCACAGAGTAGATTACATTTTAATTCACTTTAGAGGAATGTCTAGATGTTCACCATGTAGTGGGTTCATAATATTTTATAAAAGAAAAGTCATCTCAATAATGGCTGGTGAAAGGCACTGTAGGCACTAATTATTTATAATGGTTATTAATCTTATCATACATCTTGCTGATCAAAAACAGAGGTGGAGAGATATAGCTAGTACAAAGCAGACTTTAAAAAAGTCCTTGAAAAACAAAGTGACTTTTCCATTCCCAATCCTTCTTTAAAAAAAATACTGCATGGGAAGGATTTCAGAAGGTGGTGGTGAGGAAATTGGCTGGGTCATTAAAGGCATATTGACCTACAGAATTCTGAACAAGCTAACTGATAAAATTAGTGGTATTGTTCTTTTATAATTAAGAAAAAGTACTCATGAAAGTTACTCAAATGATTTTATTTTAAAAAGTTGAGCTGTAGTTTAAAAAAAACTACATTTCCCCTCCTCTAACTGTAAAGAAAACAAGGAGGTATTATAACAAAACTTCTAGAAATACGTATAAATCATTGACACTTCTACCATTAACATGATTTTAAATTTCACCCTCCTTACTGTGCTTCACTGGGTTGAGCATTTGTCATTTGGAGATTCTTAGCAGTAAAATTTACCTGTAGCCTGTCAAAAATATATCTTTTCTTAGAATCAGAAATCATATAATATGGCTATAACAAGGAATATGCATATTTTATATGTTCCAAGGCTCATACTTATCAGGATGTCTTATCTAACTTAGATGAGTAAATACCACTAGGACCAGAAAGGAGGTTGGAAGGGAGACCGTTGCAGTGAGAAAAGGGCAAGACAGATGAGATAATAGATTTACAATGAAGTGATGTGGCTGAGGAGAACAGAGACAGCTGTGGTGGAGGTCTGCAAAGTCTCTGCTTGGAAAACAGTCCTTCAGCTCCATCTGTCTGCTTACTCTTTCATTTGTGTGTTTATTTGTTTATTCACCAAATATTTCATGAAAACTCACTTTGTGCTAGGCAGAGTGCTAGGCATGAATAAAATCGACATCGTTCCTGCCCTTGTAGAGCTCATTCTATTATGTTACTGTTTTAGTAGCCACTAATGTCTTATCGGAAAAAATTAATGAAGCAGGTCTGGGATTTCCAAAAAGCTTTTCTAATTTAACATATCCCAAGCACTGAAAAGAAATAGGTAAATAAAAGCAAACAGGAGCACCTCCTAGGTGTTCCTCTTGTGGATGTAGAATCTTGTAGAGGAAAATGACTGCCTTTCCCAAAGCTGACCTGGGAAAGTTTACTACGTTTTCATCGTGATCCATGCTAGGGGAGTGTGTCCATGCTAGGGGAGGACAAGAGGAGAGGGCGAAAGTGACAGAGAAACCAAAGTAACAGCAGGCAGACAAGTACAAATTAGGCCATGACCACAACAGCCAAAACATCTTCCAACTGATTGCAAAGGCCTTCCTCTGTTTCTCTTAAGAATTAGCCAGGTCGCTTGTCATTGTTTTTCTGACCTCTTCCCTGTGTTGCTGATTGCTTGACACAGTGGGTCTAATTATCTCCAGACTCCCAGCCTGTTTTGATGGAGAGAGATGTTTATCTGTATAAGCAGAAAGACTTGTCTATACCCTTGATCCTAAAGTTTTTCTTTTGGAAACCTAGGGATGAAACTGACAGCTGTTAATGGATGAACCGGAATGTAAACTTTTTATTTCTGGCTTGTTTGTGGCAAGAAATGAACATTTCTTCACCTTCCTTACTGTGCTTTACTGCATCGAGCATTTGTCATTTGGAGATTCCTAGCAGTATTTGACTTTCCTGTGAGAATGGCCTCTCTCCCCTCTTAGTTGGCTTTGGACTGACAGTAAATTCAGTTGCTTAGCCCCCGTCAAATAACCTAAGGTAGTGCAGACCCTATCCAGACAAAGGACTACACAGCTTTTTTTCATCAGCAACCGAATCCTGGGTCTTTGAATCTCAAACAGGTAATATAAGAAAGAAAGAAACAGTTGAAGTTCTGGCTATCTGTTTTTTAATTTATGCTACAAGTATTTATTAAGGCTCAGCTTTGCAACAGACACTGTTCTGGATGCTTGTATGACAGTGATAAGCAGGAGAAAGTTGCAGCTCTCATGAATTTTATACTTTAGTTGGTAAAGGGCAATCAAACAAATACAGAAGATAATTACAGACAGAGACAAGTGCTATTGAGAAAATAAAACAATGTCATCAGACCAGGACCTGGAGGTGACATAGAGCAGAGATGTGAAGGATGAGAAGCAACCAGCTTTGGGGTGCTTGCAGGTAAAAGTTTGCCGCCAGTGATTCAGCCCCGTCGACACAGAAACATGCTCAAGCAGCACCATAAAGACGAACAAACCTCTTGACCTTCTCTCTTTCTGTGCTCCCTTTCGAGAAAAATTCTGCAGAAGAATAGCTTATCTTCCATTCCCTCTTCAATCCTCTCCAATCGAATATTCACAGTCTCTTCTGAAACAGCTTTCATTTGGTCACCACCAACCTCCATCTTGTCTTTAAACAGCAGCATTCTGATCTAACTTTTCCTGTTTTAAGTCTTACTTCTTAGTCTCGGGAGTGGACTTGGTTTCTGCTCATTTCTAAACCTAACTCAGCCTTTTCTTGATTCCATGAGCCCCAATATGTGAACAATCAATTCCTTTTTTTCTCTTCTAGCCAGAATTGCTTCCTTTTACTTCCTACCAATAAATGCCTAGTTCACACACTTACATTTTTTGTATTATTGTTGATTTTTACCCAGGAAACAACTGTTCAGCTTACAGCACAATCTTTATTCATTCTTTTGCTTATATACACTGTTTCCTTAAAATTTGACTACTGTATTGGTGAGTACCTATTTATGGTTTTCCTAGGATTGATTTAGTTTTCTTTATAACATTTACTTCTTGAGAGTAAATCACTTATTTGAAAACATTTATCATTGTCTTGTATCACAATGCAAGCTGTTAGAGATAGGCATGGTTCAAAACGGTCATGGTTTCAAGATATATTTGTTAGACTGCTATCCTTACCAAGAAATGTCTTCTAGGTTGTTTCTGCTGTCAATGTTTTAAATACTCTTCGCGTCTTTTCTAATGCTTTGCTAGTCTAGGTTCTGTGGAATCCATGTTCTTTATGTCCCTAGTTATGTCTCTAATAACATTTCTTTAAAATTTATTAGCTGTAAAATTAAATATAATTTTTCTAAATATTTCATAAAAATCATTTTCATATACTTTCAATAAAGAATCTGGTCTCAGATAAGTAGAAAGAAACAAGACAGTAGGGAATCCTAAGAAGACATTTGTTGAAAATCATCTTCCAGGATATGGCTTGCTGTCAAATAGATGAAGATGTTTTGATGGCTATTGTATTGTGAAGGATAATACTTTCAGCTACAATTAACAGAAATGGTGACTAATTTTAGTTAACTCATAAGGGAATTTGCGGGCTCATATGACTAGCAAGTCCAGAAGTTAAAGATACTTCAAGGTTAATCATTGATATTATCAGCATGTGGTATCTTTTTATAAACAGTATGGCTTCTTCTGAGGGCTGGCTTTCCTGTGGGTATGGAATGGCTGCCAGCAGAACTGGGCTGCAGATGACTTTGTTCATGGCCAGAGATAAAGACTTGTTTTCCATGACCTTAGAACTGAAGTCCTATGTTTTATTCTAACTGACTGATCCTAAATAGGTAATCACTATGACTGAGGACGTGTTGACTGGCTTCAATCTGAAATATATGCCCACCTGAAACCAATCACTGTGGCAATGAGAAATGATCCATCAGAACCCACCCTTATTGCTGCCAGTGGGATCAACCCACTCAAATTCCAGGGCTACTACATAGCGGGAAAGGGTGAAATATACCTGGGGAGCTCTAACACTATCCAATGCAGGTACATATTTGCACATACTTTGTATATAATTCACATAAATTTCTCATTTGATTATTCAACCATAGAAATAATAATGAGCTGGGTGCAGTGGCTCACCCCTGTAATCCCAGCACCTTGGGAAGCCGAGGTGGGCAGATCACAAGATCAGGAGTTTGAGACCAGCCATCCTGGGTTTGCTTTAATGTCATTAGGTAAACCGAGAGAGCCCAGTAAATAGGACTCTACATATATTGCTATTTTCCATATGCTCTTAAATTATGTATAAAAATGGAGATGTAGTCATACATTTTAATGATATTCCTAAGTTTCTGAGTCCATTCATCCTCATATCCAATACATATATTTCTCATTTTATACCATCATTTTTCTCATACTTTCTTTTATAATATAGATGTACTCCTGATAAACTAAATCAATATTTTGTAAACCAAATTATATTTGGTAATGAGGGGTAAGTATTACACTAGAGAAACATATTCTTTTAAAGAAATAATTTTAAAAATTTATTGAAACATATTCTTTTGAAAATCTGATGATAGCTACGTATGTGTTCTCTACCCAAATACACAAATCCTTACATGCATAGAACTTTATATATACTTTGAGGGATATATGACCCTTCTCTAAAAATTTTAAGAAATTTTTAATGAAGTGTCTAAGCATTTGAATCAATAGCTCAACCATTAATTTACCTGTTGTATAAAGCCAAATTTATGTATGGTAACTTTTAAAGAAGTACCTTACATTAAATTTAATGTTTAATTTCATCTGAAATTAAACATTAAATTATATGTCACAGTGTCACAGTGTTTGTTAACACAGTTATTTTTAGCCTAGGCTTATTAACTATGCTGTACCTAGCAGTTTCATATCCAGTAAATAAACTGTCACTGGAGTACTATCAAGGTTAGTGTCAGGTGGAAATATCAAATTACATGATCTGATGAGTTACTTTTCTTTTAAGCTTCTTTTGTACCAGAGAGGCAGAAAACATCCTTTTTTCCCCCAAAACAGTTCTTTTAAAACTCTACATTTTCAGTAAACATCTTTTAGAAATTTCTATAAAGTACTTATTTTCCCAGTATATCAAGATCTAACAGGCATTTGAATTCTAAAATGAATTAGCAAGGTGGTAAGTTTACAACTACACACTTAGCTTCACTTCTGTACTCAATATTGTATTAAAATTAATGCGACATTATGTTTTAGCATTTAAAACATCAAATTGTTAATAGCCTCTAAAGATTTCCCTGAAGCAAAATTTGCTATTTCTTTTAATAAAAATAAATTCCAGTGACACCTTCTGAATCTGAGTTTAAAGATTAGTTTCAGAAGATAATGAGATCTTAAGAAAATGTAGTTCAGCTATTAGATAATCTTTAAAATTTCATTTCTGAAGTTGAACATTAACCAGATATAACCTAGGTTACCATCTCAATTGCAGTTTGATTTCCTGTATGTCTCTAAAATTCAGCTAAGGGAGCCCGATTGTTGGCTTCATCTGTTTTTTTTTTTTTTTTTAACTATGGGATTTTAATAATCTGTTGTCTGTGATGCCTTACTGCAAGAGTTATATTCGTTTGTTCGTTTGCTTTAATGTCATCAGGTAAACCGAGAGGCACATAAAAGCAGTTCCGGGCCGGGCGCAGTGGCTCACGCCTGAAATCCCAGCACTTTGGGAGGCCGAGGCGGGTGGATCACGAGGTCAACAGATCGAGACCATCCTGGTCAACGTGATGAAACCCCGTCTCTATTAAAAATACAAAAAATTAGCTGGGCATGGTTGTGTGTGCCTGTAATCCCAGCTACTCAGGAGGCTGAGGCAGGAGAATGGCCTGAACCCGGGAAGCGGAGGTTGCGGTGAGCCGAGATGGCGCCATTGCACTCCAGCCTGGGCAACAAGAGCGAAACTCCGTCTCAAAAAAAAAAAAAAGCAGTTCCTATCGGGCTACTGAGAAACAACCTATGCTGGCAGTTTGTTGGGTTGTTGATCTGGTGCATCTGACATGTGTAAAATGACAGCAGGATCACTCAGGAAATTCGATATACCCACACACAGAAGCCAAATACGCCAGCTTATTTTGGGAACCACTCTATCATGAAGATGCATTTGTTCTTGGAGCAGCCTCAGAAAGCCTCCTCTTTATCCAACTGTCTCTTGATTAAAGAAGCAGCTGATGTATACTACATAAATAATGTTTTTTCTCTGGAAAAGTTGTCTTATTGTCAAGATTTTTCTTATTGCAAGGAAGATATTTTATTGCTAAATATTTGTTAATTGTCTGTTTTGATAACACAGAATGAAAGATGGCTCCTGGAAAGCTGGGTACAGTCATCTGATAAATTACAAATAGTAAATCTTTATAATAAAATATATGGCATTTTTATTGTATGAACAATGTGCTTCCGAAGCAGGAGGTATGGCAATGTATCTGCTGTTTGTTTAAAATGTTAGATTTTTTTTCTTTGTGTTTGTAGTATAGTTCACCAAAAATTATGTAGCAACTAAAATTTAAAAATTAATTCAAATGCTATTGTGTTTTTATCAGAACATTTATAGAAAAGCAAATAATACTATATTAATCGTGACTAAAAATGAAGAATGACATTTGTTAGGGTACTAAATCATGCTTTTCCTCTATCATTCCCTTGATTTATTTTCTTTCCTTTACCTCTAATTTCTACCCTATGTTGGGATTTTCTGTTAATGTAACTTCTTTTGCTAATGCTATCCAGGATAGCCAAAGGAGTACTTTCTAAATGATAAGTGACGCATATGATATATTGAAAGTAGGTGAGTATCTCTGTCTTGTTAGTTTCTGGGACTTGACACTAACTGAATTACTTTCAGATTCAGCAAGCATTTCACAAAACTCACAGAAAAATATAATCATCAACATCCTGCAAGGACAAGCAGTACTTCACTAATTGAGATGTATCAGGTAGGTTGGGGCATTTTTTTCTCTGTGTGATATAGATTAAATGTTTCTAATTAAAACCAAGGACTATGGCAAAACTGTTTGGTTTCTTTTGAGCTTCTCTACTAAAGAAATTTTTTTTCTTGTTTCTAACCTGCCACACATTAAAACTCTCCAAGATCGAATTGTCCTTTGCTTACATTGCAGTTAACAATCCATTTTCTCCCCAAAATTAAAACTACAAATACATTCTTCTATACTTTCTAGTTGTTTGAAATAAACTTAATTTTGAATAGTTCCCATATGGTTTTTTTTGTTTGAGACTGAGTTTCGCTCTTGTTACCCAGGCTGGAGTGCAATGGCGCAATCTCAGCTCACCGCAACCTCAGAGGCAGGAGAAGCCTAATGATCACAGTGTATCTATCCTTCTGGGAACTAGAGAAGTGGCTATGATTCCCTCTTCCTTTCATCTCACTGCCTCACATCTTTTCAAGAACAGATAGTAATATTACCTCAAACTTCACCTGTTTTTGCGGTCACTTTCTGTTGACTGCAAAGGACATGGCAACTTAATTCAACAACTAATTCAACGGTTGGCTTCTCTTAAGACTCATATTAATTAAAAGGATATCATTTATATAACAAGACTGGCTGGTGTTTTTCTGTGTGGTAGATTAAAGAAAATATATTTTTAGAAAAAATATTTTAGTTGAATTCTTTTAATATTTAAAATGTACATGATAAACTTCAAAGTCTTTTTAAAATTTTTATGTCAATTGAAAAAAGCTTTCCAGGGATCCCTTGTGCAGGCATATCTTTGGATGTACCCTGAAGAAGTGGAATGAAGATTTAAATTTGTCATGCTGCTTATGAGTGGCAGAGTTAAATTTCTGTCACAGTATCTGTGTTTGAATAACTAAATCATGCTACTTTTCTTAGAATGTTCTGGAATTTACACATACGGAGCAATAAAAATCACAAGGGTAATGTGTACAGCAACTCTTTTCATACTTTTTATCTTAACGTTTCAAAACAATCCTGCTGAGATTGTTACTAAAGAGAAAACTGAGGTTCAAAGAGATTGAATAGGTACCATTGCTGGGTGGAATCCCAGTGTTCTGATTTCAAACCATGGTTCTTTCTCTCCATCAGCATGCATGGCATATATGGTCATTCTGAAAGTCATCAGATGGAGAAGGTAGAAGTGAAACCCTCAGTGGTCTATTCTTACATATTAATCACTTCTCAAGGAAAATCCACGAAGACAGTTTTCTTTTGTTAAAGTATCATCTTACTACTTCAGTGTTCTGTAATGAGGACTGGAGCTGCTCTAAGTGGATCAGTCCCCATCTTCTTCCTGAGATGTAGATTCTTCGAAGTTTGCATTGAAGACAGTCTTTTGTTCCTCTGGACTTGTGAAAAGTAGATTAATTTCTTGACTCCTCCATAGGAGACATCATAAGTGTTATTTATTTATTTTTTTTGAATTGCCAAGGCTAAGAATTCTCTTGATATTTAGCATGGATTTTTGGACTTCTCTTAACCAAATAAATAAAGTGCTGAAAGTTCATACTAGAAAGAAGCATCTGATTTTGGGCAGAAGAGAAGCAAATAATCTCTTTTGTTTAGAACAGAATGTGTGGTTACTCAAAAGTGGCTTGGTTAGGGTACAGTCGCAAATGAGGTGATCTATTTCCTCTTTTCCATCCATTTATTCATTCAAGCTTCCCCCAGACCCACTTCAGTCTATCAGTAATGTTCACCTTTCCAATTCCTGGGTTGTCAATGTCCTTTATATGAGAATAAAATAGAAATAGATAAGTATTTGATAGATAAAACCACGAGTCTATTTTGTTCACTACTGAATTCATTATTTTGTGAAAATGTGGAACCTTACACTTAGTGAATGTATGAACAAAATCCCAATAAGGAGTTATTAAATTTTTGCTCTAATTCCTGGAATAATGGGCATTTAAATGAAAAGAAAATAATGTAACTCTCCCTTTCTCAAAGGAATCTCTTGAGGTGATATTTAATGTGGGGAAGGCAGGAGTCAAGGAGTAAAGGAGGTGAAGGTAATGTGGGAGGGAAGAGAGGCTTTCTCCTTTTGCCCTAAATTACAATTTCTGGGTCCCTGACAATGCCTTACATGCAGAGGGCCAAATGAGACATTCATGGATAATTCCCTTATGTTCATAAAATGGCTTAAATCTTTAACTACTTTGACCCACCTTAATACAGAACTGCTGAGAGACAACTGTTGTTATTCTAGGTGAGGAAACAGAGGTGCCTTCAAATCCTCCCAAGACAAAATGGGGTGCCTTTATGTAATTCCCAGCCCTCCCAAGGAGCATTCCCCAGGGGAATTATACATGCCAGAATTAAAAAGTAAGATATTTATCTTTTATTTTTAACAGAATCTAGATGAATGAGGACACATAATAAGCATATTGTCAAATATATCTGTGTATTTTACATGTATAATATATATATAAATACAAGTACATGGAAATCAATTGTGATAAAATTTCCAGTCTCTATCATGAAATCAAAACAAAGGAGTGTCCTTAAAGAGCTCAGTGCTAGTTGCAGAATAAAATGTTGAGTGTATTTCCAATAAATTCTTTAACAAAAACAAGACACAAATACATCAGGCAATTGATAAGGCAAACAAAATCTCATTACAGAAGATGCTAAGTAAATACAATTATTATTTTTCCAACACCATCCATCAGACTAAGAAACTTTCAGCTCATCTACAAAGCTTTTAATTGTCAAAAATAAATAAACATGAGACCAAATTTCCATTGATTACACTAAAACCACCCAATTGCCATAAAATATATAGTAACTCATACTATGAAATTTTAACACAGATATTTAATCTGTATTTATAAAATAAAAGCTAGAGTTACAGTTCTGTACATCAGAAACTTTACATTGTAAATATTGGAGATGAATGCTCCACAGAGGAAGTTTATTATGAAACATTTTGTATAATGGAATGGGTATGGCAAGAGTGGGTATGGAAGTGGTTGTAATCAAGGTTATTAGCCAGAACTGGGGTCTCATCCAAGACACAACTGGGAAGGAGCCACTTATGTGACCACACAGCTGATGGTAAAAATCATTTTCTCATGGGCTGTTTACCCTTCCTTCCTGGCTCTTGGCCAGAAGCTATCTTCAGTTCTTTGCCAGGGAGGGTCCCTCCAACATGGCAGCATGCAAACTAAGAAGGCAACAGAGAGAATCTTCTAACAAATTAGAAGTCATGAGACTTTATGATCTAATAATGGAAACAATATTCCATTCCCCTTTCCATATTAGGCTGGGCATACAAAGAAGCAAATCACAGGGCCGGTTGATACTCAAGGGTAGGAGCCTACAGGTTGTGAATATCAGATGCCTAAGATCCTTGGGCACCATCTTAGAGGTTTCCCACCACACTAACTGCACTTGAAAATGATGTCGAAAATGTCAAATATATTAAAAGATAAAACTATAGTTTCGGGCAAAATAATAAGAAAAAATAATGTTTAAGGGCCATTTTAAAAACGTCACCTTAAAATATTTTTTAAATCTCAAAAGAGAAATAAAGATGTAAAATACTGTATCAAAAGAAATGCAAATTAAAACAATATATCATTTTTGCATGTCAAATTGGAACATATTAAACATTTAGTTGATAATATCTATTGTTGGCAAGGGCAAACAGGTACTTTATAATCTACTTATGTGGTCAAACATTTCTGAGGGAAATCTGGAAATATCAAGATTTCCATATCTTTTGACTTACCAATATTACTTTTAGATATTTATTTTTCCAGAAATAATTAAACCAAAGTTCACAAATTGATGCACAAGAATGTTCATTTTAAGTGATATGTATACTGTTAGAAAAATTGGAAATTATTTAGTAGTATGTCAGGAAAGATTGGCCAAATAAAATATGTTCTGACAACTATAAAATAAAATGTCTCACAGCTATTAAAATTATTATTCATATTTATTATTATGAAAATATATCTATAATATACTTTTAAATGAAAAGAGCAAACTATCTATATAGAAATGCATTATCTGTATAAAACTAGATGTATATATGCTGATGTGTTGACATCCATAGGTGCAGAGGAAAATATGTGAAAGGATATGTATCAAAATATTGAGAGCGATTATCTTTGACTTGTAGGTAATGAATAACCTTTATTTTCCTTATACCATCTGTATTTTCCAATTTTTCTTGAGCATATTCACATTTCATAATATTAAAAAGAAATTACTATTTCCAAAATAATATCTAAAATTATTACCTACTAGACCCTTATATGGGAATGTTTCAAGCTTTCATTACTATATCTGTTAACTGGAACAATATAGCATCATAAGATTTTTTCAAGTTAAATATATTTTTGTCTTCTGTTCATAAATGGATATGTTCCAACTCTTCTTGGCAAACTACATTTACTTAAAAAAATCCTTCAGAATTCCATATACACACAAATATTATCAGTCAACATGGAACTGGAAATTAACTGTCAGATTTCTTCTTAACCTGGCTGTTCTGGAAGAATAATCCCCTGAGGGACCAGTATTGAAGATTTTGATAAGTCAAATAAGAAAACAAATTTCTGTCAGCCATATATAATTATTCACTTATTATTTTTTATTTATACCCTCATTCTGGAGCATCCACTAGGTTCGAGGCATTGGGGTAAGTGCTAGCAATGCAACAGTAAATCAGAAACAGTCCTTGCCTGCTCTTACAGCCTAATAAAGACAAATCAAAGAACTTCACTGCTGAAGATGTCTCAGAGACTACAGTCTAGAATTCCCCAACCCCCAATTCATGAATCAGAGAAGCAGATTTTTATACATTTTTCTTTACCTATATTAATTGATAGCAGACCCAAATTCATTTCTCTCAACTATTCTGTTGCAGGCAGAATTCTATGAAAGCCCCCACAATCTTTCCCACTGCTGTTACTCCCATGATTTCATTATATAATACTGCAAAAGGGATATTGCAGACATAATCAAGATTACTAATCCATTAAGATGGAAAATTCTCTGGCTCACTTAACCTAATTGTATGAGCCCCGTAAAAGCAAAGAGTTTTTTGTGGACAGTAACAGACAAGAAAGAAAATTCAAAATGTGAAAGAAATTTGATGTAAGAGGGGCTCTCTCTTGCTGGGATAGAGGGGGCTGTAACGGAAGGACCTGAGGACATTCCCTAGAAGCTGAGAGCAGTCTCCTGATGACAGCCAGCAAGAAGGTGGGGGCGACAAGCTGGCAACTTGATTTCAGCCTTTATCAGAAAACTCCGGTCATCACAAACTTCTGGCCTACCAAACTGAGAGCTACCAAATTTGGTAATGCAGCAATAGAAAAGTAATGCACATTGTTTTTTCTTTGTATGTCATTCCTGGGGACTAGTTAGCACGTTACAGTACACCTGGAGCTGAGATTCATGGATTTCAGCTATCTTCTTTATGTCCCAATGTGGAAATCGAAGTCCAAAATTTCTAGCCATATTGGCCTTTTTTTGTGTGTCTTTTTCAGTTAATTGATTTATTTTTTATTTTGAAACAATCTCAAACTTCTAGAAAGCTTGGAAGTAGAGCACACATATATTTTTTTTCAGGAACCATTTGGGTGCACACATTGGTGACATGACATAATGTCACCTCCAAATACTTCAAAGCAACGCATTTTTTTTTTCTCAACAAGGGCATTCCCCTACATACTTACAGTACAACCATCAAAATCAGGAACTTAAGGTCACTTCAGCTCTTGGAACTCAGTCAACTTTCACGAAGTATCCAGATAATTTCCTTTACATCCAAAGCTCCATTTTGGAGTCACGTGTTGTGTTTGGTTAGTCTCCTTCAACTCGGAACAGTTTATTATAGAATCCCTTGACTTTTAGGACCTTGAAACTTGAAGATTACAAGCCAATTATTCTGGAAAATGTCCTTCAATTTAGATTGTTCTGATTTTCCTTTATGATAGTCATATACTTTTGTAGGAATGTTAGAGAAATAATCTGTGTTCTTCTCACTACTATAAAATGGCACACAATTTCATTTTGTACCAATACTAACGATGTTAACATTGATCACTTAAGGTGGTGTCTGCCAAGTTCTCGATTGTAAAGTATTATTTTTTGCTGTGTAATTAACAAATATTTGTGGGAAAGTAATTTCAGACTATATGAATATCCTATTTGTTATCAATTTTTTAATTTATTCATGCCTAATTGATCAACACATACTCATGGTTTATTATTTTATTCCATGTTTTATAATCTGTTGTTATCATTTATTTTGGTACTCAAATGGTCAGAAATTTGGTCAAAAGGAACCTCTTGGAGTTGCTTCAGTGTTATTTGACAAGTTCCAAGTCCCAAGTCCATTTCTTCTTTCAACACTTTCTTACTTTCTGATACATCAAGATGTCCTGGAAGAATGTGGCCTTTTATCTGAGAAATACTGTCCCTTTTTAATAAAAAGTGATGTTTTGAAACTAAGATCTGGACACTGAGTTTACTCATTGCTTTTAGGATGTTGTTATCCCTAGGAACACTGGCTTTACCATCTCCAAAACACTGTGCTCTCGGCTTCCCCATGACTTTTGTAGATGCTGTTCCCTCTACCTGATTGTCCTTTCTTCTTCAGATAGTGAACTCTTCCTACTCATTCTTTAGATCAAGGCTTAAATCCTGCTTCTTCAAGGAAACTTTCCCTGGATGCCTAGATTGGTTGAGCCCTACACTCATAGCATCATGTTCTTTTCAATCTAGAATATAGCAATTATTTAGAAACATATACCTCCTCCTCATTAGACTAATAAACTTTGGAAGACAAAATCTGGTTTTGATCAACATTGTATCACTGATGCCTAGCACAAGTCCTAAGACATAGTAGTTCTCAACAAATATTTATGGAAATAATAAATGGGAGAGACAGTGAATGAGTGAATGAATGAAATCAGAAGTAAACCCCAGTGCTTTCCTAGCTATTCCACAGTGGACACTTAGAACAAGGACAGAGCTCACTGAAATATATTCTCTAAATTCTTAGACATATGGTAAAATTTTATTCTTTCTAACAGAACCCTGAATTTTTGCACACTGGATCAGATAATTTTCCACATTATTTTTGAATTTAATTCTTCTTGAAATTGATTCAGACAAAAGTGGAAAACCAGGTACTCTCTGAGAAGGTCATAGTGTTTGCCACTATTGAGTTAATTACTTGGGCTTATACTGCATCAGATTTATTATATTCTGAGCAACTTAGCTAAGTTACAAGAAAATAAAAAGCTACAAAAGAATATTTAATTTGATTGCATAATACTAAATCTTCACCACCTCCTGGGTCCCTAATTAAATCTTATTTTTACACGGTGCCTTGTTTTTGAATATGGGCAGTTCTGAAAGTCTCAAAAGGGAATTTATGATACAGGAAATCCAGAAACTCACTTTGAGACAATGTGGACTTCTAATAATTCTACCACTGTCTCTGCCGGAAGGCCAAACATACAATTGTCTTCTTAGCTTGATGCTTTTATTGTTTTTCTCTTGGTTTTGAATCAGACCTAGACTCAACAAAGACCCACCTATGGTTTCTGCATGTCCCCCGCTGTAATTCCAATAACTGTGCTTGGGCATTATGTCAGACCTTTTGGCATCATTTGAAGCATTTGATTATTGAATTCTGTTGACTTGCTAGAAAGAAAGTGGGGTCAGAAGGGCAGGCCTAAAATAGTTATACTTCTTTCAGTCCTGAGAGATATATTAGGAGAGTTTTCAGAAGGTATTTTTCTCATTTTACAGTTTCTGAGATGGACTTCTCAGACACT
The DNA here is from genome assembly GCF_049354715.1 of Callithrix jacchus. NCBI lineage: Eukaryota > Metazoa > Chordata > Mammalia > Primates > Cebidae > Callithrix > Callithrix jacchus. The sequence continues at coordinate 81,316,544 of NC_133503.1, forward strand.
TGGTATTTTCTCTTCCTTTCATTGTATGCACTGTTTATTATAAAAACAGAGAATCTTGAAGCAACTTACACATTGAAAAATTGTTATTCAAGATTTCTCCTTTTGCCTGACTTGCACTGTGCTGTTCTTTATTTTAAGGTATCTGGCAAAAGTGAACCTATTTTTTTCAACCTGGTTGAAACCTGGTTTGAAAAAACTGCTGGTAATTCCAAAAAAAACATGAGAAATGAAGAACAGCCCATGTGAGTCAGGAATCTCTCTTTTGTTCTTGTGAGGCTACAGTGAAACAAAGATTCTTAGCCATACTGAGGCTCTTGTAACTTGTTCAATACTTCACACCAGAGTCTATAGTAATTATAAATTCAAGAAAAATTTCTCTATTCTTCAGCTTCTTTTCAGTGGCATATTTTCCTCATTCACTAAGCTATGTTTCAGGTGGTTTAGCATTTGATTGTGACTCATTTAATGTGATTTTTTAAAATAACATTTGTTATTGCATCACATTGTAAAAATAATTGAAATGGATGCAATTCAAGGATGTGATTTAATTAACTAGGACTTTTCCCCTACACTGAGAAAATGATAATGGGGGCTTTACTAGGCAAACTAAAATACCTCAACCAAGACAACTCACTATTCAAAGAATCAGAGCAAGCTTACAAAAGTCTCCTGTAATGAGAAGACTGTCTGAAAATACAGTTTTCAGCTTTGGAGTGAGTATATGCTGAGCTGCTAGACTCTACCATTTTCTACGCAGAAATGCATCTTAATTGTTGTATCACTTCTGAATTTTGGAAGGAAAATTGGCAATGTGTGTGCCATTTCTAGCAAAGGGAAAAAAAGTTAATTGGGTTTCTGTATACCATGCCTTCAGTAATGGTCCGGAAGATGGAACTGCAAAAGGCTCTTTTTTTGCTCCAGGACTATATTTCATTTGTCAAAATGAAGAGAGGATATCAGATCATTCCTAATACTGAGTAATATTCTCCCAGTTGAGCAGAGCACCACTCTGTACCAGGCATTAGCAAAGCAGGGCATGCTGACTAGAAGAGACTTGCTGGTGATATTTTAGCCTAGTCAAGTGATGGCCTCTGACCACAAAGAACATTGGCTGGGGCTCTGTCAAATTATCCAAGGGATTTTCAGGTATCTAGTCTATTTTTCTATATAGAAATCCTATTTAACATCCCACCAAAAGCTACTTAACTTAAAATAGTATCCTACAAATACCATATTCCTGGGAGGAATCTAAAATACCTCTTTATCTACTGGGGCGGCTGAGTAGGGGTAATGTTATTATGGCAAATGTGTACATTCCTGGTGTAAATATTTACTTAGCTCTGCTTGTCAACAGCTGAGTCGTCTCTCTGTTCTCCCACTTGGAGTCATTTGATACCCGGTAAGGATCACCTCCCTTGGAGGCTGCAGTGTTTATCTTCCAAGCACTAATATTAAAATATAGCTCTTGATTTAGGGGACAGCAAGCCAAGGGATTTCTGAGCGTCATTCTTTCACTTATTGAGTCTTCCATAGGGACAGCCACCTTTAAAGAATATAAATCATTGAGCAACCTGTTTCACTATAAACCACAGGTAACTTCTCTGCCAGAAGTGAAATCTATTTTAAATCATATTTAAAAGTATTCATATATTTAGAAAATTTAATTTTTCTAGCTTTTAAACATGTTCATGAAAAAAATTTTTCGAACTGTTTAGAAAAACGGAATCATTTAGGAAGTCTACAAAATGCCTGAAAAAATTAGTTAAGTTAAGGTACTTTCTTACATAGAAAATTAAATCACTCTATAGAATTAGAAACTAGAATTCACTAGCTCTTTTAAGGCAGAAACCATACCTAGCAATTAGTAAATTATTAGCAATCATTTGTTGAATAAATGAATAGATGGAATATTAACAAAATCAAGATTGTATTAGATAAAATGTATAATTAAGTAATAGTAAAATTATGTAATTCTTTAAGTGCTAGATAACATGATTTTGACTTATCCAGTGGAATTTTTGGTGGATATATCTTCACCTACAAGAAAAGCATCTTGGGAAATTATTGGGATGATTGGTATGAATAATCTATAAAATTGTTCCTCGTATCTTTATATTCACACTGTCTTGGTTGTTTTGCTTTTTTAAAACATAGTTTCAGAGCCATCTATTGTAAAGAGAACTTCAAAATGTCAAGGAGAATTCACTACCTACAGAATGAGTGAGTAGAGTCACTTGGCAGGTGACAACCCAATGTCCAAAACCAAGGAACACTAAACCAGGGGATTTTTTTTTAACTGTCTCCTGCAAGAAGGAATAAGGGGATTTCATTACTTGCAACAAGTAAAGAGAACAACAGGGATAGCTCCCAAGGCAGTGTCTCCCCAAGCTAAGGCTGGGTCAGGTTTTATAAGCATAGGGTAATAAGGTACAATCTGATTGGATCTTGGAATAAGGTGATGCTGTGATCTGATTGGATCTTGAAATAAGGTGATCTGACTGGATCCTGCCATGAGCTTGGCCTAATTGGATCTTAAATCCTTCTATGGGGTATCTCATTGTAATTTACTCCCTACTCCTCAGTTCAAGCACTAAGGTTCCCTCTGGTTGCACACCTGGTTCATGTGGGCATGCTCAGGCTAGGTGATCTTAAACCTGGGGGTCCATGGCAACCAAAAAAGAACTTGCAACTTTGATACATAAAAGTCGAATCAGATTGGCCTGATGCAGTCACAAACGGACTCTGAAAACAGAAACGTGCTAGAACACAATAACGGCAAATACACAGAAACAGCAAACCAAGATGTTTCCTTGGCGCTTTTAAAAGCGTGACATATTTATGATTATCATTTTGCTGCAAATCATATATTGAAAACTTAGAAATCAAATTTATTTCCTTTTGTCTGTCAGGAGTTTTTTATGTCTCTAGGATACAGAACTTAAGCTGCCGTTGCAACTTAGGAAATAATGTACAATAGTGCTTAGACTTTTACTTTTCTTTTTAAACTAATGTAGAATACCAAATAATGAATTAATATTTAGCATCTCCTATTTTCCAGTACTATTCTAAATATTTCCCAGTATGAAAAAAAGAGCATATGTCATTATCACTATGTTCAAGTGACATATTTCTTATAGGGAAAAGAAATGTAACTATTAATAATGACCATGAAATAAATACTAAACAACTCAAAACAGAAAGAACTAAGTCCCAAGTAGCTATGGAAAAAACATGTTAGGGAAAGATGTGATGAAGTGGTTGAAATTGACTTTATGCTTTATGCAAATAATCCAGAAAAATGAAGGGCGAGAGTAGGCATGTGCAGCCCCGTGAGCAGCAGGAACCTGATAGCAGAGAGGAGAAAGCATATGACATGAGTGAAGTCAGAACACGGACCCTTTGAGAACAATGGTGCTTTACTGGAGGAGTGTGTGGGATGAGTGCACCTCACAAGCTATTGTCAGTAGAAATGTAAATGAAGGGAAGACTTTCATTAGAAGCCAGGTTAGACCTGAATGATGTTCAATTGTCAGGGGGATAATTCAAGATATCAATTCATTTTTTCTTTTTTCTTCTTGTGCCCATTCCATGATGGGTCTTCCATTCACCTATAACAAGCAATCTGTGGTTAGGAATGGCTAAGTAATGTGTTTCAACTATGAGCTTATTCTTCAGACAATTCTGGTACTACAGCCCACTTCCTGGCCTATACTCTTAACATTCATGTCTTCTTGGTAAAATTACTGTATTAGTCTGTTTTCACACTACTGATAAAGACATACCTGAGACTGGGCAATTTACAAAAGAAAAATGTTTAATTGGACTCACAGTTTAGGTGGCTGGGGAAGCCTCACAGTCATGATGGAAGGCAGGGGGGAGCAAGTCACATCTTATGTGGACGGCAGCAGGCGAAGAGAGAGCTTGTGCAGGGAAACTCCCATTTTTAAAACCATCAGATCTTGTGAGACTCATTCACTATCATGAGAAAAATGCAGGAAAGACCTGCCCTCATAATTCAGTCACCTCCCACTGGTTCCTCCCATGACAGGTGAGAATTATGGGAGTTATAATTCAAGATGATATTTAGGTGAGGACACAGCCAAACCATATCAACTACTTCTCGGCTAATTATTTATTTATAATTAAATAATAATTATTTAAATAATTAAAGCTTTTAAAAAAAACATTTTATTTTGAATACTGGCACACTTACAAAAAAGTTATACAAATATTGTTGGACTATGCCTGTATGCCTTTCACTGAACTACCCCAAATTACTGTATTATTAAGCAAATCCACATGTTTTCCTTTCAAATTTTGCCGGTCTCCCCCTAATATCTATTTTCAGGTCTAGAATCCAATTGAGGAGGTCATGCTGCATTCTGTTGTCATTCTCCTTTGACTCCAGTAATCTGGATGGTTCCTCAGACTTTGTCTTTCACAACCTTGACTCTTTTGAAGTGTATTGTTTGGTTGTTTTGCAAAAGGTTTCTCAATTTGGATTTTTCTGATGTTTCCACATGACTAAATTCAGTTGTGTAATTTTAGCAAAAATACCAAAGATCAGACATGTCCTCATCGGTGTGTTATATCATTAGGTACATGATGCCAATGTGTCTTATTACTGATGATGTCAGTAATAAGATGAACATTTGGCTAAGATAGCATCTTCTCCACTGTAGATTCTGTAGTTCCCACCTTATTGCTGAATTGTGGATTCAAGTCATAGGTGTGAGACAGTGACTTAGATTGCAAAGCTTCTATCTTTATCTAGTTCTGCATTCAGCTTTGCCAACTCTGGACCACATATGTGTGTTAGCTTTGTGATGAAGAATTCTGACTTCAGTATGGGTATACCACTCATACTGACAAGGTAAAAGATAACAAGAACCAACAAGCATTTCATTCCTGCTTGTGCTTGTGGGTTCCAGGTTTATTTTTTTGTCTCTTCTCTTGCCCCCAGCCTTATGCACATCAAATTCTAGTAGCAGACATGCAGGCAACAACGTTACAGAGACTGATTAGCTAGTTCTCACAATTGCTTATGGTAAAATCATTTATTTATATTATGCTTCTCTGACTGATTCCAAAGTTTTGTACTAACAAGTGGATGCTATTATAATAAATACCTAAAAATGCTGGAGTGTCTTTAGAACTGGTTAATAAAAGATAAAAGGTATTTTGAAAAAAAAGTATGAGAAAACGCCTAAACTTCCTTGAGTAAACTAATATAAATCTGGACTTTGAGAATGCTGCTGGCAAGGGGTCTGAAGGAAAGGAGGAAAATGTTAAGACTGGATGAGACTGGAATAAGAGCTGTTTGCCATGCAGCAGCAGAAAACCTAGTGCACCTGTAATAACTTGGGAAGTAAAAAAATGTGCCTAACAAGCTGGAAGATCTAACTAAGAAAATTTTCAAGCAAAATGTTGAAGCTGCCACCTGGTTTCTTCTGCTGTTTATAGTAAAATGCAAAAAGAGAGAAATAAATTCAGGAAAGTACTGTTAAACAAAAAAGAGCTAGGACTTGATGACTTCAAAAGTTCTCAGCCTCCTCAAACAGCAAACAATGCTAGGAAATGGCTTTTAAGCAAAGAATCAAATTTGGAGCACTACCTGGAAAACATGATCTGGATATGAAGATTTGACTGCAAAGTCTTTTCTTAAGACCTTAGAAAGGCAGTGCCTCAGAGAACTATTCTGTCAAACAAAAGGCCCTTTAAGATTAAAGATGTGCCACTGCCACCTTGGGTTGAAAAGGACAGGCAGTACAAAGAGGAAGCTGGAGCCCTAAAAGGTCAGAAAGTAGGCAAGGAAACTACTGATATGAAAACATGTGACATCTTTCACGAAAAGGGGAGGGTGATCCAGCAGGCAGAACCAAGAGCCTTGTTATAGACCAAAGCATTTCCCCCAAAATTCATATGTGGAAGCCCTAACCTCATATGAGATGGTATCAGAGATAGTGCTTTAGAAAGATACTTAAAATTTGAAATAAGCTCATAAGGGTGGAGCCCTGATTGGATAAGACAGGGGTCCTTATAAAAAGAAGAGAAACTAGACCTCTCTCTCTCCCCCCACCCTGTTTCTCTGCACACACACAGAGGAAAGACCATGTGAGGACACAGTGAGGAGGCAGCCATCTGCACGCCAGGAAGAAAGGCTTCCTTGCTTGATCTTGGACTTCTGGCCTCCAGAAATGTGAGAAAACAAATTTCTGTTGTTTATAAGGCACCCAGGTAGTGGTGTTTTGATAGTAGCCTGGGCAGACTAGTCTAATCCCAGACGGCAGAGCCAACAGCCATAGAGAATTATTGGTAGGCCTTAATACCTAATTAAGGAATTTCCAACATTTGTCCGGTTAGATTTTAGAATTGTTATCAGTTAAAACGCATGCTCTGAATGAAGAGACCCCGCAAACAGGCTTTGTGTGAGCAACAAAGCTGTTTATTCACCCAGGTGAGAGTGGTCTGAGCCTGAAAAGAGAGTCAGCAGAGGGCAGTGGGATAGGAGTTGGTTTTATAGGTTTGGGGTAGGCAGTGGAAAGTTACAGAAGTTACAGTTTAGGGAGGTTTTTGCAAGCTGGAAGGGGGTCATAGGGTCTGGAGTCACTAGGTTGACCAAGGTCAGTTATAAAGTCCATTTGCCTTATCAATTACAGTGGGAATAAGGAACAATAGAGAATGTCTCAAAGTTAATTAGGCGCCACAGGGTTTGATCATTCACTTCTGTGGTTTTCCAGTTACTTCAAACTTTCTGTTTCCAGGAACTCATCTGGAGTGTCCATGCAAGTCATAGAGGTTACCATGGTGTAGTCCATGGCACTGTCAGTTGGCCTAAAAGACCATTATGGATCAGAGACTCCTTCGTGCCCCCCACATTTTCCCTGTTTTTGAAGGAATATTTATAGTTTTTATCCTATACCTGTTCCACCACTGTATATTGATGTGTGAGAAGCAGAGAACCTGGATTTTTTTTTTTGAGAGTCACACTCTATCGCCCAGGCTAGAGTACAATGGTGTGATCTCTGCTCACTGCAACCTCCGCCTCCCAGGTTCAAGTGATTCTCCTGCCTCATTCTCCTGAATAGCTGGGATTGCAGGCACCTGCCACCACACCCAGCTGATTTTTGTATTTTAGTAGAGACGGCGTTTCACCAGGTTGGCCAGACTGGTCTCAAACTCCTGACCTCAGGTGATTCACCTGCCTTGGCCTCCCAAAGTGCTGGGATTACAGGCGTAAGCCACAACACCTGGCCTGGATTTTTATTTTCACAGGTCTCTATAGTAAGAGAAACTCCACATAAGGAGCTGAACTTTGGAATTAACCCTGAGAAATCTCTTTTGTACCTGGACCAGACTTAGTTGATGAAATCCTGAACTTTGAGCTGACACTGTAATGAAATAAGACATTGGGGACCTTGGGAGGGAATGAGTGTATTTGGGATGTGAGAGAAATGTAAATTATTGGGGCCCAGAGTCTAGACTGTGGTAGGTAGCCTCTAACATGGCCCCAAATGATAGCCTTCTCCTAACTTCAAACTTTCTGTTTCCAGGAACTCACCTGGAGTGTCCATGAAGGTCATACTATTGACATACTTCTGAAAAATAGAATATAGAGGAAGCAATGGTATGTCATTTGAGATTAGATTACAAAGAGACCCTGGCTTCTACCTGAAGATGCTCCCTAAATCACTCTTTAAGGGAAACCTCTTCCACGTTGTACAGTTCCCCTGTGGAGAGAACCATGTGGACAAGAAACTGATGTCTTTGGCTAACAGCCAGTAAGGACCTGAGACCTGCCAAGAATTACATAAATGTGTTTTTGGACAGGTATATTCATCTAGCCCAGCCTCGTATGATTGGAGATCCAGCCAACAACTTCATGGCACCCTTGCAAAGCATATTGATCCTGAGAAATCCACTTAAACTTTGCCCAGATTCCTGATCCACAACTTTGGGATAATGAATGTCTGATGTTTTTAGCCACTAAGTTTTGGTAATTTTTGTGTGCACTAAAAGGTAACAAATACATTTGTTATAATGGCATCTCTCCTTACAATTTTTTCAGTGTATCCTTAAGTTTGCCTCCCTTCCAGTATTTGCTTTTACCCTGAGTTTTAGTCTATTAATCTCTTAGATTGGCTTATAGTAATTATCTACATAATTACCTATTATAATTATTATTGATATAATGTATACTATAATCTATATATTATAATATAGATTAACTGTATTATAATACATAGTAGAAAAAAGTTAGCTTGTTATTATAGAATATTTTAAGGATATACAAAGGTAAAGTAAACAAATATAATAGATTCCCATGTCCCTATCACCCACTTTCAACACTTATGGTCAATATTGATACAACACAACATTGTTGACACAACAACCCATAGTCAATACCATTTCGTCTCTACCTTTACTCACTCATCTCTCTCAGATTATTTTCAAGCAAGTCCCAGACAAATAATTTATTCTATAAAATTTTTAGTATGTATCCCTCTTTAGTAAAACATTTTAAGGTTATGAGTTAACCGTAGAAATTATATCAAGGGGTAGTCGGGCAACAGAGATAAGACCTTCAGAGCAAAGCCAGGTATAGTTATTCAAGTTAATATTCTTCTACTCGGGATATGAATAAAGTATTGGAAAATGCTAAGACTGAATGAGACTGGAGTAAGAAAGCTCTTTGTCATGGACAGGAATTTTGGGTTAGAGATCAGCAAGCTAGAGAGGGAAAACAGTTGAAGAAAGAAAGGGGAATCCAGGAGCATGACAATAGGATAAAGCCAAAGTCAGATGTATAACTGATGATGGTTAACTGCAGTGAGAATGATCAAGTGACGTTTAAGACCAAGGCTGTCTAACACTGAAGGTTAGATGACATCAAATATGTTACATATTTTATATATTTCTCATTTAGTCCCCCAAGTCCTTCAGGAAAATCTGCTATGTACATATCCTATACTCAGAGGACTTTAGTAGTAAACAGTTTGGACAGTGTAAAGCAGAGTAAAATATGGCCTTACAGATAGGAAGTGAAAGGCTGAGAAGAACTTGATAATTCAATGGAGCAAGAACTAGAAGTCAGAGTGATCAGAAAAAATGCAAGTGACATCCCCCCATTGATCAAACCCAATAGGAATCAATGTAGCTATGGAAAAATATGCTAGGTTTCCAATAATATGTGAGAAGAGAATTCAACAGACTTTTTTTGTTTAAACACTGAAGGAAAAGTGAGTCTAGGAATCTAGAGAATATGTCATTACACCAAGAGGCTGCCATTTTTGTTGCACACACAGGCACACAGACTCACCTGCAAATGTACCTCCTGTTGATGAAATCAAGAACAACCCTAGTACTGAGGCCTATTGTAATATCTATAAGTTATGATGCATTTTGTAAAAGAAAAAAAGTTTTACCACCTGGTTCTACTGTCAGTGAACTACCAGAAATGATCATGTACAAATATAAATGGCCCAGCTGAGTACATCTGCAGAATACAGAAACGGTTTTTCCTGCAAATTGCTCAAACTGGGCTATTAAGGATACAAAAATAGAACAAGGATATTATACTCAACTGATATGAAAAAAGCTTTTAAGTTGAGTCAGTGGATTACAGTTTTTGGGTAAATAAGAATTCTGTTGAAGAAATTTTTTTATTATCAGTTGTAAAAATCTTGTGGCAAATAAAATCTAATTTACTATGTCTCAAAACATTTTTTTAAAATAGAAATTTTGGTTTATTTGTTTCATATAATCAAGGCTGCATAAGACAGAGAGAATTGTATATATGGATTCCCTATCCTGGTCTTAAAAATGTAGTTTTTTAAGTAACAGTACCTATAATTCACAACTCTACCTACCTATAAAACTGGGAGTTTTCATCTCAATCACCTAACTCACTGGACTGGAGGAAGACTTTATTTTTCTTGGATTTTATTGTCAAACACAGAGGAATAATATTACAGAGCAATTTCCTCTCTATTGCCTAGAGCAATGACAAAACCAAAAATGTGTACAAGAGTAAAATGTGGTGTCAGTCAAAAAACAATCAATTTTACCATATTCAGAGGGTTTTTTTTTTTAAATATAAGTATCTTTCTGGTATAAGTATTGACTTGTCCTTGATTTCTGAAAGGAGGGTGGTATTGCAGGATATGGTTGAAGGATAACCATTATCTCATTTCTCTCTTACGAATGAGTTATTGCAGATTTAGAAGTTATAAATTGCCCTCTCCCAGTAATCCATTATATTAGGATTCTCTCATAGGGTCAAAACTAATAGGAGATATATTATATATATGTATACATATACATATATATATGTGTGTGTGTGTGTGTGTGTGTATTAAGTATTATGAAGTATTAACTTACTATTAACTTAATACTTAATATTAAGTTAATATTAAGGAGCTTATTAAGTATTAACTTACACAATCAGAAGGTCTCACAATAGGCTGTCTGCAAGCTGAGGAGCAAGGCGAGCCAGTCCAAGCTCCAAAACTGAAGAACTTGGAGTCTGATATTTGAGGGCAGGAACCATCCAGCATGGGAGAAAGACGTAGACTGGGAGGCTAGGCCCATTTCCTTTTCACATTTTTTTCTGCCTGCTTTACATCGGCTGCAAGCTGATTAGATTGTGCCCACCAAATTAAGGGTGGATCTGCCTTCCCCAGCCCACTGACTCAAATGTTAATCTCTTTTGGCAACACCCTCACAGACACATGCAGTAATAATACTCTGTATTCCTCAGTCCAACCAAATTGACACTCAGTATTAACCATCACAAGTCCACCCCTTGTCAACTTGAACCCATACACATCTACTGATATCATACATAACATTCAAATGAAGACAATAATGAGGTCATAATTATGCCTACCTTAATACAACTATCCTTCATACAACCAGAAATGCCAATCTCCAGCTCAAATACTATCACATAAAGTTAACAATACTTAAGTGCTGATATGAGGTCAATAAATCTTATGTTACTTGGTAAAGAAAAAGAAAATAAAGATATTTTCTTAGTACAAGTGTATACATGCACAAACATGTTTTTAACAAAAGAAAGAGGAAATACTCGTACAGTTACAGTCCTCATTTCTATAGCTGGTCATGTAGTTGGAGCTGGTGTTGATGACTACCTTCTTCTACTACCTTTTCTGTATTTCCTTTGCCTTCAGCAAGCGTCTCAGCAGGTTGCGATTTTTCTCCTCGTGGAGTGACCCAAACCTTCATTCCTGAGAAGCCTGGGCCATTTGTAGTCCTGCCTGGATTGGGCTGTTGTAGATTCCAATTGGCCTTAATCACAGGGCAGGGTAATATTAAGAGACACCCTAATGGATCTCCTGTATTCCATACATACTGTTCCTTACTTCTGTTGTGGAGTAGTAGACTGATTTCATGTTGACAGTCCGGGTCAATCACTCTAGCCAACTCTGTAATTCCCTTCTTACCCTGTTGACTAAGTGACTACCTTTAAGTAGGAGGACCCCAAAGTGTCCAGGTGCCAATCTTAAGTTCCAGTTTAATTAACTCTTTGTTGTGTCTCCTGGTGGCACCATTCCTCCCTCTGGAACTAAGACTTCTAGGCTAGAAGAACATAATGTCATGGGAACAGGAAGCAATAATTTTGCTAGTGGATCACTAGGGGTGATGGTGAGTGGTGCCACTTCCACTTCCACCCCTTGATTCCTGGAGCTATGAATCCTGGCTATGGGAGAAACAGTATCATATATTGGATGCTGATTCAGACCATACATGGTCTTCTGGAGAACTTGGCCCCAGCCCTGCAAAGCATTGTCACCTAGTTGGCATTGTAATTATGACTTCAGAAGACCATTTCACCATTCTATCAATCCAGCTGGATGATGGGGAACATGGTAAGACCAGTGAATTCCATGAGCATGAGCCCACTGCCACACTTCTTTAGCCATAAAGTGAGTGCCTTGATCAGAGGCAATGCCGTGTGGAATACTATGATGGTGGATGAGGCATTCTGTGAGTCCATGGATGGTAGTCTTGGAAGAAGCACTGTGTGCAAGAGAGGAAAACCCATAACCAGAGTAAGTGTCTATTCCACTGAGATCAAACCTCTGCCTTTTCCATGATGGAGGAGGTCCAATATAATCAACCTGCTACCAACTAGCTGGCTGATCACTCCTAGGAATGGTGCCATATCAAGGGCTCAGTGTTGGTCTCTGCTACTGGCAAATTGGGCACTCAGCAGTGGCCATAGCCAGGCCAGCCTTGGTGAGTGGAAGTTCATATTGCTGAGCTCATGAGTAACCTCCATCCCTGCCACCATGGCCACTCTGTTCATGGGCCCCTTGGGCAATGACAGGGGTACCTGGGGAAAGAGGCGGAGTGGTGTCTACAGAACAGGTCATCCTATCTACTTATTAAAATCCTCCTCTGATGAGGTATTGCATTGGTGAGCACTCACATGGGATACAAATATCTTCACAGTTTTTGACCACTCATAGAGATCCATCCACATACCTCTCCTCGGATTTCTTTGTCACCAATTTTCCAATCATGCTTCTTCCAAGTTCCTGACCATACAGCCAAACCATTGGCTGTGCACTGCTCAGAGTTCTGCCCACTGGGAAGATTTCCCTTCACTGCTGTCCTACAGGGATGTTCTAGAAAGGGGCTGTAGTGCTGCAGATGTCCACTTTCAGGTGGTGCCTGCATATCGTGCAGAACCAGACCCTAGTATTCTCTTCCTCTGTCAAGTTGATTATAGGAAACTCCCCATGAGGCTATTGGTGCAGGCTAGGGGATAGAAGACAGAGTGGCAAGAGTGGAGACCATGAGCATTTGAGCCACTTCCTCATGCCTTCAGGACCTGCTCAAGGCTGATCATGTATATGATCAACCACTTCCATTTGCTGATGGAATGCTGCTGTGCACAGCCCACTTTGTGGCTAGATGGGTCAGAAAGCACCCAGTTTATCACAGGCAGTTCAAGTCACATGGTGACTTGATGACCCATGGTCAAACATTCAGTTTCCACCAAAGCCCAATAACAGGCCACAAGCTCTCTCTGAAAAAGAGAGTAGTTATCTGCAGAAGATGGCAGGGACTTTCTCCAAAATTCTAGAGGCCTCCACTGTGATTCACCTCCAGAGGCCTACCAAAGGCTCCAAACAGCATCCTGTCTGCCACTGACACCTGAAGCACCACTGGATCTGCTGGGTCATATGGCCCAAGTGGCAGAGCAGCTGGCACAGCAGCCTGGACCTGTTGCAGAGCCTTCTCCTATTCTGGACCCCACTCAAAACTGGAAGCCTTTTGGGTCACTCAATAAATGGGCTGGAGTACACACCCAAATGAGGAATGTGTTGCCTCTAAAATCCAAATAGGCCCACTAGGCATTATGTCTCTTTCTTGGTTATAGCAGGGGCCAAATGCAGCAACTTATCCTTTACCTTAGAAGGAATATTTCAACAGGCCCCTAGAAATTTTTAGAACCCTAGAAATTTTACTGAGGTAGAAGTTTCCTGAATTTTAGTTGGATTAATTTCCCATCCTCTGGCATGCAAATGTCTTACCAATAAGTCCAGTGTGTTTGCTACTTCTTGCTTACCAGATTCAATCAGTGTGATGTCATCAATATAATGGACCAGTGTGATATCTTCCAGAAGCAAAAAACAATCAAGGTGTCTCCTAATAGGATTGTGGTGCAAGCTGGAAAGTTGATATACCCCTGAGGTAGGACAGTAAAGGTATATTACTGGCCTTGCCAGCTGAAGACAAATTGCTTCTTGTGGGCCTTATGGACAGGAATGGAGAAAAAGGCATTTGCCAAGCCAGTGGCTGAATACCAGGTACCAGGAAATATGTTAATTTACTCAAGCAATGAAACCACATCTGGTACAGCAGCTGCAATTGGAGTCACCACTTCATTAAGCATATGATAATCCACTCTCATTCTCCAGAATCCATCTGTCTTCTGCACAGGCCCAATGGGAGAATCGAATGGGGATGTGGTGGGAATCACACCCCTGTTTCTTTTAAGTCCTTCGTGGTGGCACTAATCTCTGCAGTCCCTCCAGGGATGTGGTATTGTTTTTGATTTACTGTTTTTCTAGGTAGAGGCAGCTCTCATGGCTTCCATTTGGCCTTTCGCACCATAGTAGCCCTCACCCTACCAGTCAGGGAGCCAATGTGGGGGTTTAGCCAGCTGCTAAGTATGTTTATGCCAATTATACATTCTGGCACTGGGGAAATGACCACAGGATGAGGCCAGGGACCTGTTGGACCCACTGTAAGACAGATCTGGGCTGAAACTCCATTAATTACCTGACCTCCATAAGCCCCCACTTTAAATACAGGACCACAATGACATTTTGGTCCTCTAGTAAAATGTCAGCTCAGAGCCAATGTCCAGTAGTCCCCAAAATGTTTGATTATTTCCCTTTTCCCAGTGCACAGTTACCCTGGCAAAAGGCCAGAGGTCTCCTTGGGGAAGGATGGGAAAAAGATTCACTACATAAATTGTTGGTAATGTAGTGGGGTCCTTCCTCAAGGGGACTCAGCTTCCCCCTCATTCAAGGGGTCTGGGTCTGTAAACTGGCTCAAGTCTGGAAATTAATTGAGGGGTCGTGATTATTTATTTATTTACTTTGAGACAGAGTCTCACTCTGTTGCCCAGGCTGGAGTGCAGTGGTGCAATCTTGGCTCACTGTAACCTCTGTCTCTCAGGTTCAAGCGATTCTCCTGCTTCAGCTTCCTGAGTAGCTGGGATTACAGATGTCCACCACTACACATGGCTAATTTTTGTATTTTTAGTAGAGACGGGGTTTCACCATGTTAGTCAAGCTGGTCTTGAACTCCTGACCTCCAGTGATCTGTCTGCCTCTGCCTCCCAAAGTGCTGGGATTACAGGTGTGAGCCAACATACCTGGCCAATTCTCTATTTCTATAATTCAAATTAGTCTTTTTTCCATTCAATCTAGAAGTTTTCTGTTGGTATAATTAAGTAGGGATGCAGCAGGCTTCCTATCAATTTCACCTCTAGGAACACTGTGATTGACTAGCCAGTGCCAGAACTCTACATGAGTCAGACTATTCTGATTGCTGCTTTACCTCTGCTATCTGTTATGGTAGCTACTCCAACATTGCTTTTGATAGTTGAGTGCTGCTACTTGGCTCCTGCCATCTTGGGATCCAATTGTTGCCAATGTATTTAAATTTTGTAGTTGAGTGACTGCAGTTCCCACTGTTAGATCTGACATACAGAGAAGAGCAATTACAGGGCTCTTCTAAGATACAGGTGCTGCCCTCACAAATTTATTTCACAAGGCATTGGTCAGGGCATATCTTCTGGACACTCCCAGCTGGGATGAGTAGGAGTATAGTGAATGATCCACTCCACCATCCCAATCTTCCTAAGTCTTTGGATCCCTTCCTCTACATTAAACCAAGGGAGATCAGGCATTTCCAGCTCACTCACAGTGGGCCATCTTTTAATTCATATTTCAGCTAACCAAGCAAATAAATGATTAGAATCTTCTTTAACTCCCCAAGCCGCAAAATTAAAAGCAGAGTCCCTACTTAGCGTGCCCAAATCAATAAATTCAGCCTGATCCAACTTTATGCTCCTTCCACCATTAACCCACATCTTTTATATCCATTCCCATGCCTATTTTTCAGATTGCTATTTATATAAATTAGAGAACTCAAACAGTTCTTTCTGAGAATAGCGCACCTCCTAATGGGTCACACTCTCAACCTGATCTCTAGGGTCTCACTGGAACTTTAGTTGTAGGTCTAGAAGCAAACAGAGGTGTTGGGGGTGGCTCCTGAGGAGAATCAATATTATCTTGCCTGGTAATTGCCTCAGGGGAAGCCATCACTGTTACCTCAGTCAGTGCAGGGTTTATCTCTTCAGAGAAAGGAGGAAAGGCTGATGGCAACATGGGTCAGGAGGGGATGTTGCCACTACTGGGGAAGGGGAAGCTGTTCCTTCTGGCCAAAAAAGTTCATCAAGTTTACAAACTCAGTGTCCCCAGCTTCATCAGGGTCCTCCCACACATCTCCATTACAAGTTTCAGGGTCCCATTCTTTTCCAACTGATGCTCTCACTTAAACAGTAGACACCTGGTAAGGCTGTGCATGCACCTTTGGTGGCAGGTCAGCCACTGGCATGATAAGTGCTTGTGTTTGTTTTTCCACAGTTTCAGCTCTCTCTCTCTTTTCTTTTTTTTTTTTGGTTTGGGTTTAGGTTGATGTTCTGCTTTTTCTCACTGAATAATAATTTTAGAAAATGCTAAACAGATTCTCATTATATAAATGTATTATTAAATGTAATCTTAAAACTTCATTTTTGAGTTTAAGTAAAAAAAGAAAAAATAGGTGAATTTTTTTTCTTTTTTTTTAATGGATTGGAGGTTTTTTTAAATTTCAGTGGAATGGGAGAATCACAGGAATCAGGTGTTCAGAGGAATGTATTGAGTAGAATTGAGGAACTAGGATGTTGAAAAGTAAAAAAAGGAGAGAAGGAGAGGAAGAAAGAGGAAGAAAAAGAGGGAGAGAGAACAGGAATATTGCTTCATTCTAAAAATGGGTATTAATAATGGCCAATCAATATTTTGTGTATTTAAAATGGAGAACTCTATAAATATTTATTGAGTTTACTTGTTCCGGATCTGAGTTGAAGTCTTAGATATCCTTATTAATTTTCTGTCTCGTTGAGTCTAAATCTCGTTATGGGTCTTATGTATCTGGGTATTAAGATCTCTTATTGTTGCATTGATCCTTTTACCACTGTATCTTTGTTGCTTTGAAATCTATTTTATCAAATGTGAGAATTGCAACTCCTACTTTTTGTTTATTTATTTATTTTTGCTCTCCATTTGGTTGGTAAACTTTTCTCCAACTCTTTGTTTTGAGTCTTTGTGTATCTTTGGATATACCATTAGGTTTTGGCTGTATCTTTTGACTGGGGGATTTAGTCGATTTAAATTTAGTGTTACTGCCATTTGATGTTAACTGGCTATTTTACCCATTCGTTGATGTAAATTCTTCTTTATGTTGATGCTCTTTACTTTTTGGTATATTTTTAGAAAGTCTCATACTGGTTGTTCCTTTCTATGTATAATGCTTCTTTCAGAAGTTCTTGTAAAGCAGGCCTGGTGGTAATAAAATCTCTGAGTACTTCCTTGTTCATAAAAGATTTTATTTTTCCTTCAATTGTGAAGCTTAGTTTGGCAGGATATGAGATTCTAGGCTGAAAGTTCTGTTCTTTAAGTATGTTGAATATTGGCCCCACTCTCTTCTGGCTTGTAGAGTTTCTGCTGAGAGATCCGCTGTAAGTCTAATAGGCTTCCCTTTATGGGTAACCTGGCCTTTCTCTCTGGCTGCCCTTAGTATTTTCTCCTTCGTTTCGATCCTGGTGAATCTAACGATTATGTGCCTTGGGGTTGCTCTTCCTGAGGAATATCTTTGTGGTATTCTCTGTATTACCTGGGGTTGAATAGTGTCCTGCTTTGCTAGATTGGGAAAATTTTCCTGGATAATATCCTGAAAAGTATTTTCCAGCTTGGATTCATTCTCTCCATCACATTCAGGTACACCAATCAAACGTAGATTGGGTCTTTTCACATAGTCCCATATTTCTTGGAGACTTTGCTCATTCCTTTTCATCTTTTTTTCTCTGTTCTTGTCTTGTCATTTTATTTCATTAAGTTGGTCTTCAACCTCTGATATCCTTTCTTCTGCTTGATCCATTCTGCTATTAAACTTGTGCATATTTCACTAAGTTCTCGTGTTGTATTTTTCAACTCGTTAGTTCATTTATATTCCTCTCTATATTGTCTATTCTTTTCAGCATTTTGTCAAACCTTTTTTCAAAGTTCTTAGTTTCTTTACATTGGGTTAGAACAAGTTATTTTAATTCCCAGAAGTTTCTTATCATCCACCTTCTGAAGCCTACTTCAGATAATGGAACACAGTCCTTTTCCATCAGGGCTTGTTCCGTTGCTGATGAGGAACTGCAATCCCCTGTAGAGGGAGAGGGGTTCTGATTTTGGGTATGCTCGGCCTTCTTAGGCTGGTTTTTTCCCTCTCTCTCGCTACAGGAGATAAGAGTCTCAGTCAGGGCAATCTTAGCAGATTTGAGGCTCAGTATCTGCTTCTGAAGCTGGGAAACAGAATTCCCGAGTTTATCCTTTTTTTTCTGTCACTTTGTCCACTGAATTTAGGAGCAATCAACCAGCTTCATTATGTGCCTTGGTTCTCCACACTGGTGAAACGTATTATGTATAGAGTCACTAAACTCCTTGCCTCTCAGGAGCAGTGAATCAGGAGTGCCAAATTCATTTATTTTCCACAACTCTCTAAATAGTTAATGCCAAGGACCATCAGTGGTCTCCACACAGAAGTAGAGTCCTTAGCACTCTGGGGTCTAATCATTGAGCAGCCAACTCCAGAAGCCCCAATGAAAGAACTCCACCCTTGATATTCTGCTCCTCTAGAACCACTTCTGGTACCAAAATCTGTATGAGTCAGGGTTCTCCCAGAGAAACAGAACTAATAGGAGATGGATGGATGGATACATACATACATACATACATACATATGGGAGTTTACTAAGTATTAACTCACATGATCAAGGACCCACAATAGGCTGTCTTCAAGCTGAGGAGCAAGGAGAGCTAGTCTGAATCCTAAAACTGAAGAACCTGGAGTTTAATGTTTGAGGGCAGGAAGCATCCAACATAGGGGAAAGATGTAGACTAGGAGGCTAGGCCCATCTGTCCTTTTTACATTTTTCTGCCTGCTTTATATTTGCTGGAAGCTGATAGGTTTTGCTCACCAGATTAAGGGTGGATCTGCCTTCCCCAGCCTACTGACTCAAATGTTAATCTCTTTTGGCAACACCCACACAGACACAGCCAGGCACAACCATCAAGTTGACAGTATTAACCATCACACTCATCATGTTTCTGAGTTTATCAGAGTCATTTTAATACTGGTGCAAAACAAGCATTATAAGTCTGTGATGTAAATCTATATATATATTCTCATATACAGTGCAAATATTCATGCATGTATGTATGTGTATACAGAGAGAGAAGAAAGACCAAAGGAATGAAGAATATAGAAACCATACCATGTTCATTCCCCTCTCTGATATTCTAATCACCTTCATCTTGCTCGTCTTGCCAGGGTCTCTTTATAGCCTCCCTCCTCACCCAGTTTCTCCCTAACATTTAAGATCCTCTACAAGTCTTTTCCTGACCACACTGGAATTTTGCATTCTCCTTCTTCTCGATGCTCTTCTAGTACACGTCCTAATATACCACATGACTTAGCATTTAACTACACACTTTTATTGCTCTCTGGATAGTCCATGTGACAGTTTCATCTCCCCAAGAAGATGGCTCAAGGGCAAGGACTTTGTATTCGTGAGGCATTACCATATTTCTTGCTTTGCTGTGTCATGGATGCTAAATAAATAAGGATTAATAGATTGAAATAACCAAGTTTGCAATTAGCTTGTCATTTTGATTAGAAAATTATCATTGGTTCTCAAAATTAGGGCCTACAATATTTAGAATGTTGGTGTGCATTCCAGGCATTCCTATCCTCTATTTGGAATATAACATAGCTTAGTAGTTAAAGCCACATTGTCTTTGAATCCCAGCTCTCCAGTTTACCGGTTGTGCCATCTTGAACAAGTAACCCAAATGTCCTCTGCTTAGATTTACTTTCAATAAAATATGAATAATTATAGCATCAAACTCACAGAATACTATGAAAATTTAAATAGATTAATTCATGAACAGCATATACAACATCTTGTATTTAGAAAGCGCTGTACAGATAATGACTATTTTGCTATAGATGAATGGAAATCATAACTTAGATTTCTAAATTGGCCACTTGTACAAAAAGCTGGCTGTTATTGGGTTGAAGAAACCACAGGCATTTTAAGCTCAGTTTCTAGGTGGTAAATAAATAATCTGTTTAAGAAGATATAGATGGTGAGGTCTGAATTAAGTGACAGGAGGTTTATTCCAAACGCAAGGCAAAAATGATCAAGATTAGCCTGTACCAAAAGCCTGAAATGTTATCCTTCTCCAGTCTTGGTCGTTTTTTAGATCCTCACTGAACAGTTTGGATCAAGTTGAAAAGAGAAAATTGATATTAGGAGCAAACCTAATCTAATAACCTGGTGTTCTGGGGTTCACATGCCTCCACAGCCTAAGAAAGTATATGACTCCGCTGACAGAAATGATGTTGATCTTGGGGGAAATATATGTAAACTGCATCTGTGTGTGTGTGTGTGTATTATGTATATATAGTATGTAAAGGAAATGTTATCTGTGTTAAATAAATGCAAAGTTTTCTGAATTTATGAGATGTAAAATATATACATATATATTTTACATTTACATATATATATTTGAAATACATATATATATATATATATATTTGAAATGTGAGATAAAATACTTAAAATCAAAAGTAGGCCAAGAAGACGGCTAGGTAATAACATTAGTTCCAAATAACCAAGCAACTTAGAATGTTATTTCCCTTGACACCCTCTGCAGAGGTTTCCTCACATGTCAGTGCAATATAACTAACCTAATTAGCCTTGTAGAAATGAAGTGAACAATAACAAGAAAAGCCAGTAAAGTGTAATACAAATAGTATGAGTTTAGAAGTCAAAACACATTAGTTGGAATCCTACTTCCTAATAAAATACTTGCAGAAGTGTAGAATGCTAGTTCTAAGTTCATTCAGTTATTAAGAGCTTAGGATTTAGAAAGGACTGATTTTGAATCTGAGTTCTGCCGCTCCATAAAGTCAAGTCTCCAGTAAGTTCTTTGGGCCTCAATTTTCTCATTATAAAATAGGGACAAGAGAACCTCCTGGAGACCTCAGAGAAAGGGCAGAGAGTATTTCATTTCTCTACCCCTCTCCCATTACTCCTCTTTACCCCCTCAATGTATCTGGTTGGTTAGAGACCAGGGAATTTATTGAGCCATTTTTATTAGTAGCAGGTCACTGTGCACAAGAAATATGGATACATGGGCTGGGTGCCATAGCTCATGCTTATAATCCCATTACTGTGGAAGACCGAGGTGGGAGGATTGCTTGAGCCCAGGAGTTCAAGATCAGCCTGAGGAACACGATAGACCTCTTCTCTTAAAAAAAAAAAAATCCAGATAAGGTGGTGTGTACCTGTGGTCCCAACTACTCTGGAGGCTAAGATTGGAGGGTCACATGAGCCCAGCCTAGAAAGTTGAGGTTATAGTGAGCCGTGATCATACTCCAGCCTGGGTGACAGAGTGAGACTGTCTCATAAAAAGAGAGATGTGCAGATGAGTGTGTCTGTCTCTGGCATGTCTTCTTGAAGCTGCTGAGTGGTGACCTGAGTCATGGTCCCCCCAGGAGTAATGAAAGGGTTCATGCATTTCAGCCTTTTTATCAGAGGCTTAAGTTGGGGTTCAAGGCAGAACCCAGAAAATGTAAAGCGTACCACACCTGCTATTTTTCATTATACCTTATGCATCTGTCTACTTCATGATAGCTTCACTAGGCACCAAGTGTCTAAGATAAGTTAAAGGGCTGGGTGCGGTGGCTCAAGCCTGTAATCCCAGCACTTTGGGAGGCCGAGGCGGGTGGATCACGAGGTCAAGAGATCGAGACCATCCTGGTCAACATGGTGAAACCCCGTCTCTACTAATAAAATACAAAAAATTAGCTGGGCATGGTGGCGCGTGCCTGTAATCCCAGCTACTCGGGTGGCTGAGGCAGGAGAATTGCCTGAACCCAGGAGGCGGAGTTTGCGGTGAGCCGAGATCGCGCCATTGCACTCCAGCCTGGGTAACAAGAGCGAAACTCTGTCTCAAAAAAAAAAAAAAAAAAAAAAAAAGATAATTAAAAATAGGTCCCTTGATTGTATTATCATCTAATAATGTTCTATCTCAGTATAACCCCTAAAATATATTTTATAATGTTTTTCATAAAAACAAAGTGAAATAATGGTCTTAAAGCACTCAACAAAGTGTCTGGCATATAGGAGAATAAGCAGGTAATATGTATTAGCATCTATTATTTTATCACTGCAATTAGAAAACAAAGATTTAGAAAGTTGGAGCCGTTTCTCTAAAGTTACTTGGTTAGCTAATGGTAGAATGAAATTCAAACTTGAAACATCCATTTCTTACCTCAATTTTCTTCTCATGCTTCCATTTCTCTCCTACCCTATGTGCCTTCCAAATCCTGGGTAGGCTCCAGCTCAACAATCCCTCACTTAGGCACTGCCAGAACTGGCTCCCCTCCCAGCCTTCCACTGTGACCCTTTCCCCTTTACCAGATTGCCTTCTTCCTTGAGCCCTCCAATTTCAGGGTTGCTCAAGGCTTTCTCCTCTCTCTCTGCACCTCTGCACTTGTAATCACATTGAATATGACTGTTTCTGATGTTCACAATTTTAGAACCAGTTCCCAGGGTTGTATCTCCTTTTTGAGTTCTATCATCCATGCTGAGTTTTAACCCCACCTTTACAGTTGCCTGCCACATATCCCCAACAGGGGTTTTTTTGATTTTTTGTTTTTTGAGGCGGAGTTTCACTCTTGTTACCCAGGCTGGAGTTTCACTCTTGTTACCCAGGCTGGAGTTTCACTCTTGTTACCCAGGCTGGAGTGCAATGGCGCAATCTCGGCTCACTGCAACCTCCGCCTTCTGGGTTCAGGCAATTCTCCAGCCTCAGCCTCCCAAGTAGTTGGGACTACAGGCACGCGCCACCATGCCCAGCTAATTTTTTGTATTTTTGGTAGAGATGGGGTTTCACCTTGTCAACCATGATGTCTTGATCTCTTGACCTCATGATCCACCCGCCTCAGCCTCCCAAAGTGCTGGGATTATAGGCGTGAGCCACTGCGCCCGGCCCCCAACAGGTGTTTCACTGGCCCCTTTAAGTCAAAATTATGGAATCATTATTTGCTCATCCTGTAGCCCTACTCTCTTCCTCAATCATATGCATATTCTGATATTTCCAGTTTTAATAAAGGAGCCACTCTTCTTCTTCTTTTAGACTCAATTCCCCAGATTCTCCCTCCCCTTCTTCCAGTGTAGTTCATAGGATTTGTCATCATTCGAGAGCTATGCTGAACAGTATGGTAGCCACTAACCATGTGTGACTACTGAGCACTTGTAAATGTGGCTAGTCTAAATTGAGAACTGTAAGTGCAAAGTGCGCACCAAATTTTGAAGACTTAGTACAATAAACAAGAATATAAACTATCTCACTAACTTTTTTTAAATGATTACATGTTGAAATGACTGAGTTGAATAAAATATATTATTAGAATTAATTTCTCCTGTGTCTTTTGTCTGGTTTTATTGTGCCCATCAGAAAATGTAGATTACATATGTAGATCAATTTATATTTCTACTGGACAGCATTGCTCTACATCATTGTAATATTCTTTCTCAACTCTTTTTTATTTTTTTTTTATTGCATTTTAGGTTTTGGGGTACATGTGCAGAGCATGCAAGACAGTTGCATAGGTACACACATGGCAGTGTGTTTTGTTTGCTTTCTCCCCTTCACCCACATTTGGCATTTCTCCCCAGGCTATCCCTCCCCACCTCCCCCTCCCACTGGCCCTCCCCTTTTCCCCCCAATAGACCCCAGTGTTTAGTACTCCTCTCCCTGTGTCCATGTGTTCTCATTTTTCATCACCCACCTATGAGTGAGAATATGCGGTGTTTCATTTTCTGTTCTTGTGTCAGTTTGCTGAGAATGATGTTCTCCAGATTCATCCATGTCCCTACAAACGACACGAACTCATCATTTCTGATTGCTGCATAATATTCCAAGGTGTATATGTGCCACATTTTCCCAATCCAGTCTATCATCAATGGGCATTTGGGTTGATTCCAGGTCTTTGCTATTGTAAACAGTGCTGCAATGAACATTCTTGTGCATGTGTCCTTATAGAAGAATGATTTATATTCCTTTGGGTATATACCCAGTAATGGGATTGCTGGGTCAAATGGAATTTCTATTTCTAAGGCCTTGAGGATTCGCCACACCGTCTTCCACAATGGTTGGACTAATTTACACTCCCACCAACAGTGTAAAAGTGTTCCTTTTTCTCCACATCCTCTCCAGCATCTGTTGTCTCCAGATTTTTTAATGATCGCCATTCTAACTGGCGTGAGATGGTATCTCAATGTGGTTTTGATTTGCATCTCTCTGATGACCAATGACGATGAGCATTTTTTCATATGATTGTTGGCCTCATATATGTCTTCTTTCGTAAAGTGTCTGTTCATATCCTTTGCCGATTTTTGAATGGGCTTGTTTGTTTTTTTCCTGTAAATCTGTTTGAGTTCTTCGTAAATTCTGGATATCAGCCCTTTGTCAGATGGGTAAATTGCAAAAATTTTTTCCCATTCTGTTGGTTGCCGATTCACTCTAGTGACTGTTTCTTTTGCCGTGCAGAAGCTGTGGAGTTTCATTAGGTCCCATTTGTCTATTTTGGCTTTTGTAGCCAATGCTTTTGGTGTTTTGTTCATGAAGTCCTTGCCTACTCCTATGTCCTGGATAGTTTTGCCTAGATTTCCTTCTAGGGTTTTTATCATGCTAGGTCTTATGTTTAAGTCTTTAATCCATCTGGAGTTAATTTTAGTGTAAGGTGTCAGGAAGGGGTCAAGTTTCTGCTTTCTGCACATGGCTAGCCAGTTTTCCCAACACCATTTGTTAAACAGGGAATCCTTTCCCCAATGCTTGCTTTTGTCAGGTTTATCAAAGATTGTATAGTTGTAGATATGTTGTGTTGCCTCCGGTGCCTCTGTTTTGTTCCATTGGTCTATATCTCTGTTTTGGTACCAGTACCATGCTGTTTTGATTACTGTAGCCTTGTAGTATAGTTTGAAATCCGGTAGTGTGATGCCCCCCGCTGTGTTCTTTTTGCTTAGAATTGACTTGGCTATGCGGGCTCTCTTTGGTTCCATATGAAGTTCATGGTGGTTTTTTCCAGTTCTGTGAAGAAAGTCAATGGTAGCTTGATGGGGATAGCATTGATTCTGTAAATTACTTTGGGCAGTATAGCCATTTTCATGATATTAATTCTTCCTAAACATGAACATGGAATGTTTCTCCATCTGTTTGTGTCCTCTCTGATTTCGTTGAGCAGTGGTTTGTAGTTTTCCTTGAAGAGGTCCCTTACGTTCCTTGTGAGTTGTATTCCAAGGTATTTTATTCTTTTTGTAGCAATTGTGAATGGCAGTTCGTTCTTGATTTGGCTTTCTTTAAGTCTATTATTGGTGTAGACCAATACCTGTGATTTTTGCACATTGATTTTATATCCTGAGACTTTGCTGAAGTTGCTTATTAGTTTCAGGAGTTTTTGGGCTGAGGCGATGGGGTCTTCTAGGTATACTATCGTGTCCTCTGCAAATAGAGACAATTTGGCTTCCATCTTTCCTATTTGAATACCCTTTATTTCTTTTTCTTGCCTGATTGCTGTGGCTAGAACTTCCAGTACTATATTGAATAGGAGTGGTGAGAGAGGGCATCCTTGTCTAGTGCCGGATTTCAAAGGGAATGCTTCCAGTTTTTGCCCATTCAGTATGATATTGGCTGTAGCTTTGTCACAAATAGCTTTTATTACTTTGAGATACGTTCCATCGATACCGAGTTTATTGAGGGTTTTTAGCATAAAGGGCTGTTGAATTTTGTCAAATGCCTTCTCTGTGTCAATTGAGATAATCATGTGGTTTTTGTTTTTGGTTCTGTTTATGTGGTGAATTACGTTTATAGACTTGCATATGTTGAACCAGCCTTGCATCCCTGGGATGAATCTTACTTGATCATGATGAATAAGTTTTTGGATTTGCTGTTGCATTCGGCTTGCCAATATTTTATTGAAGATTTTTGCATCTATGTTCATCATGGATATTGGCCTGAAGTTTTCTTTTCTTGTTGGGTCTCTGCCGGGTTTTGGTATCAGGATGATGTTGGTCTCATAAAATGATTTGGGAAGGATTCCCTCTTTTTGGATTATTTGGAATAGTTTTAGAAGGAATGGTACCAGCTCCTCCTTGTGTGTCTGGTAGAATTCGGCTGTGAACCCGTCTGGACCTGGGCTTTTTTTGTGTGGTAGGCTCTTAATTGCTGCCTCGACTTCTGACCTTGTTATTGGTCTATTCATAGTTTCAGCTTCCTCCTGGTTTAGGCTTGGGAGGACACAGGAGTCCAGGAATTGATCCATTTCTTCCAGGTTTACTAGTTAATGTGCATGGAGTTGTTTGTAATATTCTCTGATGATGATTTGAATTTCTGTGGAGTCCGTGGTGATTTCCCCTTTATCATTTTTTATTGCATCTATTTGGTTGTTCTCTCTTTTATTTTTAATCAATCTGGCTAGTGGTCTGTCTATTTTGTTGATCTTTTCAAAAAAACAGCTCTTGGATTTATTGATTTTTTGAAGGGTTTTTTGTGTCTCAATCTCCTTCAGTTCAGCTCTGATCTTAGTTATTTCTTGTCTTCTGCTGGGTTTTGAGTTTTCTTGATCTTGCTCCTCTAGCTCTTTCAATTTTGACGATAGGGTGTCAATTTTGGATCTCTCCATTCTCCTCATATGGGCACTTATTGCTATGTACTTTCCTCTAGAGACTGCTTTAAATGTGTCCCAAAGATTCTGGCATGTTTTGTCTTTGTTTTCATTGGTTTCGAAGAACTTCTTTATTTCTGCCTTCATTTCATCGTTTACCCAGTCAACATTCAAGAGCCAGTTGTTCAGTTTCCATGAAGCTGTGCAGTTCTGGGTTGGTTTCTGAATTCTGAGTTCTATCTTGATTGCACTATGGTCTGAGAGGCTGTTTGTTATGATTTCAGTTGTTTTGCATTTGCTGAGCAGTGCTTTACTTCCAATTATGTGGTCATTTTTAGAGTAGGTGTGATGTGGTGCTGAGAAGAATGTATATTCTGTGGATTTGGGGTGGAGAGTTCTGTAAATGTCTATCAGGTTTGCTTGCTCCAAGTCTGAGTTCGAGCCCTGGATATCCTTGTTGATTTTCTCTCTGGTTGATCTGTCTAATATTGACAGTGGAGTGTTAAAGTCTCCCACTATTATTGTGTGGGAGTCTAAGTCTCTTTGTAAGTCATTAAGAACTTGCCTTATGTATCTGGGTGCTCCTGTATTGGGTCCATATATGTTTAGGATCGTTAGCTCTTCTTGTTGTATCGATCCTTTTACCATTATGTAATGGCCTTCTTTATCTCTTTTGATCTTTGTTGCTTTAAAGTCTATTTTATCAGAGATGAGAATTGCAACTCCTGCTTTTTTTTTGCTCTCCATTTGCTTGGTAAATCTTCGTCCATCCCTTTATTTTGAGCCTTTGTGTATCCTTGCATGTGAGATGGGTTTCCTGGATACAGCACACTGATGGGTTTTGGATTTTTATCCAATTTGCCAGTCTGTGTCTTTTGATTGGTGCATTTAGTCCATTTACATTTAAGGTTAATATTGTTATGTGTGAATTTGATACTGCCATTTTGATGCTAAGTGGCCTTTTTCCCGTTAGTTGTTGTAGATTCTTCATTATGTTGAAACTCTTTAGCTTTTAGTGTGATTTTGGAATGGCTGGTACTGGTTGTTCCTTTCTATGTCTAGTGCCTCTCTTAGGAGCTCTTGTAAAGCAGGCCTGGTGGTGACAAAATCTCTGAGTACTTGCTTGTTTGCAAAGGATTTTATTTTTCCTTCACTTCTGAAGCTCAGTTTGTCTGGATATGAAATTCTGGGTTGAAAGTTCCTTTCTTTAAGAATGTTGAATATTGGCCCCCACTCTCTTCTGGCTTGTAGTGTTTCTGCCGAGAGATCTGCTGTGAGTCTGATGGGCTTCCCTTTGTGGGTGACCCGACCTTTCTCTCTGGCTGCCCTTAGTATTTTTTCCTTCATTTCAACCTTGTTGAATCTGACGATTATGTGCCTTGGGGTTGCTCTTCTTGCGGAATATCTTTGTGGTGTGCTCTGTATTTCCTGCATTTGAGTGTTGGCCTGTCTTGCTAGGTGGGGGAAATTTTCCTGGATTATGTCCTGAAGAGTATTTTCCAGCTTGGATTCATTCTCTTCGTCCCCTTCTGGTACACCTATCAAACGTAGGTTAGGTCTTTTCACATAGTCCCACATTTCTTGGAGACTTTGTTCATTCCTTTTTGTGCTTTTTTCTCTGATCTTGGTTTCTTGTTTTATTTCATTGAGTTGATCTTCGACTTCAGATATTCTTTCTTCTGCTTGGTCAATTCGGCTATTGAAACTTGTGCATGCTTCGCGA
Source organism: Callithrix jacchus (assembly GCF_049354715.1). NCBI lineage: Eukaryota > Metazoa > Chordata > Mammalia > Primates > Cebidae > Callithrix > Callithrix jacchus. Next base: position 81,344,859 of record NC_133503.1, read on the forward strand.
AGTTCTCGTATTGTGTTTTTCAGCTCCTTTAATTCATTCATATTCCTCTCTAAGTTATTCATTCTTGTTATCATTTCCTCAAATCTTTTTTCATATCTTTTTTCAAGGTTCTTAGTTTCTTTGCATTGATTTAATACATGTTCTTTTAGCTCACAAAAGTTTTTCATTATCCACCTTCTGAAGTCCAATTCTGTCATTTCATCACAGTCATTCTCCGTCCAGCTTTGTTCCCTTGCTGGTGAGGAGTTTTGGTCCTTTCTAGGAGGTGAGGTGTTCTGGTTTCGGGTGTTTTTCTTCTTTTTGAGCTGATTTCTTCCCATCTTTGTGGATTTATCCACTTGTCGTCTGCGTAGTTGCTGACTTTTCAATTGGGTCTCTTAGTAGACACCCGGATTGTTGATGATGAAGTATTTCTGTTACTTGGTTTTCCTTCTACCAGTCTAGCCCCTTCGCTGTACGACTGCTGAGGTCCACTCCAGACCCTACTTGTCTGGGGTGCAACTATAGCAGCTGTGGAACAGTGAGGGATGCTACCAGTTTCTTTTTCTGCTATCTTTGTCCCAGGATGATGCCTGCCAAATGTCAGTCTTTTGGATATAGAGGGGTCAGGGAGCTGCTTCAGGAGATAGTCTGTACTTTATATGAGCTCAATTGCTGAGCTGTGCTCTGTTGTTCATTCAGGGCTGTTAGGCTGCTATGTTTGATTCTGCTGCAACAGAGCTCATTAAAAAAACCTTTTTTTCTCAAATGCTCTGTCTCGGGGGGTTGCGGCTTTGTTTTTGGATGTCCGTTGAGGTGTCCTGCCCAGCTAGGAGGCAGTCTAGTCACTTTTTGACTGCCACTCCGCCCTGCTGTTGTGAGGTTCGCCCTGTTGCTGCAGGCTCTGCTCTTCTGCTGTGGTCTCCGCCACAGGCTACGCCCTGCGGTGGAGTCTCTCTGTTGTAGGGGGTTGCCTCGGCAATGGCAGGCTGCGTCAGCAGTGTTCGTGTATCTCAGTAGGGGCGGGTTGCCTCGGCAACGGCAGGCTGCATCAGCAGTGGGCGTGTATCTCAGTCGGGGAGGGTTGCCTTGGTAATGGTGGATGCCCCTCCCCCACAGAGCTCTCAGGGACCGTCTCCACGGGGAGCGTTTGGAATCACCGTTTTGTCTGTCCCACTGCACTACCCCAAATGCTGTGTCCCTGCAATCCCCTGGGCTGGCCCACTGTCCAAGTCCCATTCTGTCTCAAGTTCAGCCCTCTCGAGTCTCAGGTTGCTGGTTCAACAGGGCACCCAGACAAGCGCACCCTGTGGGGAGCGCTGGGTAGGGCCGGCTGCCGCCACCCCAGCTGCCGGCTTCACCAGGCAGAACCTCTGCCTGGTGTCTCGCGTCTCCTTTATACTTGGGAATTTCCCCGTTCTGTGTGAATTTCAGACAAAGATCAGTCTGAAAATGCAGCTCTGACTCACCTCTCCACGGATTCACCGAGAGCTTCAATCCTGGGTTGTTCTCACAGTGCCATCTTGAGTCCTTCCCCCCAATTCTTCATTCTATAAATGAGAAACCTGAGGTCCTGGAGCTCATGAAGTCAATTTCTGACAGAGGCCAGAACCCAGATGTGCTGCTTTCTAGTTCTGTACCTTTTTCACCATATAACTTATTTTTCTTATTTTCTTTTGATTTTGCATGGTAGAATTCTCCCGGTTCTTCATGGTCTAAGATAAATGGCACATCTTCCAGGTGTCGAACCAGCAGTGAACCACTGCTCAAGCCTGTTTGCCCACAGTCCGTCTGTAACCTACTAGATGTTTGTGATCCTTAGCTCCTGTCTTGGATCTTAAATAGGTTGAGTGAAGGTAATGATGCTATCTGAGACAAGGTATGTCTATTAAGATGCCTTCCATATAGGGAAATCTCTGTGTCTGTTTTTCAAATTAATAATTAAACAAAAAAATGAGATGTATCAATTTAGATCCTTGAGTACTAAATCTGTAATATGAGAAAGTAGATGTATGAAAATGTAAAAACAATCATGCAACGATGCAATTCTTTCTGATTTCCTTGAGCAAAAGCTTCCACATATTTTTTTGTTTTGTTTGTTATCGATTTTTAAAAAATAATTTCATTCCTCCTCTTTAAGCCTGTTTTTTAATAAGAAGAGAATTAGTGAATTATAGTGACACCAAGTATTAGGGATTTAAAGATTAACTTTGGAAATCCGTGTGTCTCCTTAAAACAGGCAGAGTGTCATTTCAGCTGAGTGAAGAGGGGCTTCCAGCCAAAAAGACCCAGTCTAGTTAAATTGAAAAAGGATAGGTTAGTGTTTGCCAGTGGATGTTTAAACATAAAATAATCTATCACCTCAATTCTTCTGTTCCAGTATATTAAATAAGTAAATGTTTATTATACTAAATTCTATTACAAACTGGATGAGGGAAAGGGAGCGATGTTTTAAAACTAGGAATTTTATATATCTCATATATGGGATTACCTTTTAAAATACATTTCTATTTTTAAATATGTTGCTTATATAGGACTCAAGGGAGGGTTAGAAGGAAAAATTTAACCCCAAATGAAATTAGTCCTAAGGAAAATACACACACACAAACACAATTCACTCACGGAGGGACTACTAGTAATTTTTAAAACGAGACACAGAGGGTAGAAAGAAAAATGCAAGAACAGGCCTTCTATGTTTTCAATACTAAGAGTGAAGCAAAAAAAGTTTATCACAGCCAGTTGTTAGTGGTCATGGGGATAAGCAGATATTTAGACACTTGACTTAATTCAATTCACTTCAATGCTATGCAGCAACTAATTATTGAATGTTTATGATATGCAAGGCAGTATATTGGCTAGGAAATATAAGGTAATTAAGGATGATTGCGAATAATTTCTATCCTCAGAAATTTTGGGCAGTATGGATCTTGTTCATAGATCAATTGATCTGAATAACAACCCCCTCCCCATGTACAGACGTTACCACTGGTTCCTGGGAAAGAAGGCATCTCAATTGACCAGATAACTCCTTCTATTCATCATTTAACATATTTAATTTGTCTTCCTATAACTTAAGATTCTTTGTTTAACTTAAATCCGAGCATTTTCTCTAAATCAACCTTAAAGACATTTCCAGAAATGAAACTTTGAGTAGTTCTAAAATCCGAAGACCTCATTCAAAACATTAACATATTTCAATAATATTTACTCATATATCATATTTTACTAAATTCTACAAAATGCTTTAAAATTATATTCACTGAAAAACTAATGATAATTTTGTTTCTAGAAGGTCAAATGGAAACCAAACTTAAATGGCATCTTGGGCAAAATTTTATCAAAATGTTAGCTTCTTCAAAAGTTACTAAGTAGTGAATAGGTATTAATAGAAGCAGAACCTTTTCTGCTCCCCAACTAGAATGTGCACTCCTTCAGAGTAGGTACTCTGTTTTTCATCTTTGAAAAGTTAACGTGGGTCTTATACAGTGCCTGATACACAATGAGCACTTAGTATTGCATGTTCAGAATGAATGAATTAATAAATAAAACATATGGCCTGGCAATATTCATAAAACTTCACCTCTTAAATTCTAATTATCCACAAAATAGAGAATGATTCCGTAATATAGAACAATCCAAGAAACCAGGCAGGTGTTTCCCTGGGCCAAAGAGGAGAAAGTTACCCTGAGAAGAAGAGCTAGGGCAAGATGGCAGCTGACCACAGCACCTACTCCCCTTGATCTCCCATAGATGTCCTGTAGGGTGCACAAATTGTAGACATCTCTTCAGAGGTGTTCTTTCCACAGAAATATTATCACCAAGAGCTGCACCCCATAACCTGATATCCTGGAAGTCTGTCCAACATACTGAGCAGAGCTATCCAATTCCCAAAGTCAATGGGATTTATTGCCAAAGATTTCTGTGCAAGTGGTAGAGGACATATCATTCTCATCTTTTGCCCTCCTTGGTGAGATGTTTAAATAAACACATAGTTTCATTCCTGGACTCACTAGCTGGGTATTCTTTGAAACTTCAATTACAGATCACTCGAAGGAACAGTGTGACCTCCGAAAGCTCAGGCTTGGAATTCTGTGAGGAGGGTAATCACAAGATTAATGTTTTCCCTATTTAAATCTAATTTCAAACTAAAAATAGCTGCAAAAGCCTCTACTTATCTTAGAAGGGGAGGCAGGCTGGCAAGGGGTAGGGATTATACCACTAGAGAACATTCACAATAAATCCTCCAATGTTTCAGCATTGAATATGTTAATTGGGGACTATGAAATAGCGTTTGTCACATGTGCAGTGTGTCTCCCTTTGTCAATATGTGATGATTTTTTTGTAACACAAACAGAAATTCATAATTTTCAAATAGTCATATTTTGGTATTTAACATTTTTGAAGGGTTTTAAGCACCCCCAAATCATTGATTTATGTGCTGAATAGTCTCATTTATTATTTTCATTTTATGAAAAACATGAAAGAATTTAATTGACTTTCCCAAGGTCACTAGCAAAGCAATGATGAGAAACCTGAGAGTGAATTCTTTCTTCTTCCAAATATTTTGAAAGTTGGCTCATGCGAAGAAAAGAAAAATGCATGATGAAAGAGCACTTCTGGGAATGAGAAAGAAACTTAAGTCTCTCAGTGCCTAGAGGTCTGCGCTAGTTCCAAAGATAAAGCTTTTATTTTAAGCCCAGAGCTCAAATTAATCTTCACTCTAACTAAATATTTTTTATTATATTCTGAATTTGGAAAAATAAATGAAACAATCAGAAAGAAAAATGTTATGAAGTTTGCCCTTATTAGTCTAATATTTAATTCCAGTGTTTTGTGCTTTGGCACATATTTAAATAATTTAGGATTTCAGCAAGCTACCCATGTAAAAATATCTCTGGCGATGTAATATTTATTGAGCCAATAGTTATTGCAAGCTTAGTCAGATACTATTCTTGCCTTCCCATTTAATTCTCATAAAAAACTACGTGAAGCAGATGCTATTCATACCACGCCCATTTTATAGATGAGGAAATGAGGTATAAAAAATTTAACTTTCCCAAGGTCACAGAATTGTGAGGGTTGGAGACTGAATGCAAACAGGATGTGTATCTATCCAGAACAAAACAAAACAAAACTACACTGAACAACCTCACAGCTCTGTCAAAAGCTACGTTTTAGCTAATAAATCCTCGTTTCCAGGATGTTTCTTTTCTTTCTTTCTTTCCTTCTTTTTTTCTGGGAAGTTCACACTGAAAGGAGGTGTCTTAAAGCCATAAAAAACGATGAGTTCGTGTCCTTTGTAGGGACATGGATGAACCTGGAAACCATCATTCTCAGCAAACTGACACAAGAACAGAAAATCAAACACCACATGTTCTCACTCATAGGCGGGTGTTGAACAATGAGAACACATGGAGACAGGGAGGGGAGCACCACACACTGGGGTCTGTCGGGGGGAAAGAGGTGAGGGACAGCAAGGGGTGGGGAGTTGGGGAGAGATAACATAAGGAGAAATGCCAGATACAGGTGATGGGGAGGAAGGCAGCAAACCACATTGCCATGTATGTACCTATGCAACAATCCTGCATGTTCTGCACAGGTACCCCCAAAACCTAAAACACAATAAAATGTATATTTAGAAAAAACAAAACAGCAAGTTATATTAAAATATGCATTGCATGATCATAAAAAACCCTGACAATGATAAGAAAATCTTCAGCAGAATGTTAATTCAATATATTGTTTCCCAGAAAACCTTATTTTTATTTCTAGATTTTTCCTTATTCCTAAGTTTTCTCTATTGGTTTGAAACCTAGTTCTATTTTGTACATAGGAAGGCATTCATGGCAAACCAAATTCAAATTCCTACTTTGCTTCACATGGGCCGTGTGACCTGGGGCTTACTATCGAAGTTCTTCAAGCCTCTTTCACGTTGGTATTCAGTAAAGTGTTCCCAAACTTGTAGCTATAAATGTTTTGTTAGGAAGTAAAACAGAATTTAGAGATTAGCCTAAACTTAATTTACAAAAGAAAAAGAAATGAGGCTCAGAGAAATTCAGTGTTTTTGTTGTTGTTGTTGTTGTTGGGTTGTTTTTTTGAGATGGAGTCTTACTCTGTCGCCCAGGCTGAGGAGGCAGTGGCGTGATCTTGGCTCACTGCAACCTCTCTCTGCCTCATGGGTTCAAGTGATTCTCCTGACTCAGCCTCCTGAGTGGCTGGGATTACAGGGATCTGCCACCATGCCCAGCTAATTTTTGTAATTTTAGTAGGCACAGGTTTCACCATGTTTACCAAGCTGGTCTTGAACTCCTGACCTTGGTTGATCTGCAGGCCTTGGCCTCCCAAAGTGTGGGGATTCTAGGCATGAACCACTGTACCTGGCCAAAATTAAGTGATTTCCAAAAGCCTCTAAGCTAGCTCATTATGGAAACAGTAATGAACCCATGTTGCCAGAGTCCCAAGCATTTCTGGACTCTTTCACCACCCTGTGCTATCTCAAGCTGGTGAATAAATAACTGATAATCCTTGCCACCAGGAAAAATTTTCTTCAGGCAGCTAAGCATGATTATCTTCACGTATAACCAGTTACAGCGCTGGGCAGAGAGGTGGGGATGTAGCCAAAAGTCTTCTCAGTGTCAGTGAATTTTAAGTACTAGACAGTGTGTTCAGAGTCCCTTGTTGCCACTTGGTGTTGACTTACACTTTCCCATTTGAATCCATGACATTTTAGCTGAGCTCTGGAAGCTACACGAATATCACTTTGGTGGTTTCATTTTGAAGCTTAGCTGCATGACTTGAATAGGTCCTCATGCTTTTTCACAGGCTCGCCCTCCCTGAACATCTCCATGGAGCACCTCCGTGGAGCTTCTCACGGGAGCAGTTGCTAACAAAAAAAAAAAATTACTGCTGCCAACTGACTTCTTATGTGCATTGTTCTCTGTGGCAAGGCCCAGGACACTCTCTCTGGCTTAGATATGTTCAAATTGTTATCATTAATGTGGATAAATATATAGAAGGCTTGCTGAGCCAATTTACAGGTGATACAAAGATGGAGACTGCAATGAATATGATAGAAAAAGTATAAAAAGTAGGTTTTCAAAACAAAGAAAGTGATAATTTGGTTCCCTTCATTTTAGTCAGACCACCTATGAACTATTATTTTCCTTTCTAGGTACCAACGACATAGTTAAACTGAAGAGCATCCAGAATTTTTGATAAGAATAAGAGATAATTCAAAGCATGTGAAAATTATATAGGGTGGTTGACGGAACTAGAACTGCTTATCCTGGAGGGATATGGTACCTATCAAGAACTATGAAGGATCTGAGATTTTACCCTACTTGCAAAATAACAAGTTTGCAACAGTTTCATGGCTGCTGGCAGAAGACACAAGACTTCTGGGTCAGAGACAAAGGATAGTTTATCATTCACAGCAATCACAACACTGAGTATCAGCATTTTCCCATGCCAGTTCCTTAAGCTCCAGTTCCCACAGGTCAACACAAAAAAGCCAGATGGTGTTTGCACACACAATGGGCTGCATTACAGGAGGGGAACTCTGAGCTAGGTAAATCCCAGTATTTTATAATGAGCTGCAAGCAAACCTGCCCAGCCATTTTTTTAAAGGGAAGGGAGATACTATCTCTAAACAAATCTCTTTGAAAAAAGCAAAATGTTGTCAGTGCCTCTGCTGGAAAGACATGCAGAAACAGGAAAGATCCACAAGAGTGACTTTCAACAATAACTACATCTTGAGCATTGTAATGTTAACAAGTATTAGAAATCTTTGTCACTCCAGAAGACAAAACAAGATGCAACTGAAAAAAATTACAGAAAGACAAATTTGGGGCTGATTAAGAGATATTTTATAAACAACAAAACGAGCTAAAAATGGGATGGACACTTTAAGACGTTAGACGTGTTAAGGAAGAAATCAAGCAGCCACTTGTTGACTATTGAGGAAAATATTAATATACCAGAGAAGTACTGAATGTAGTGGCTGTATTAAACTTCTTCCAGCACTCCAGCTATCAGAAAGTAGAGGGAGAAAAGGAAGTGAATAAGAAAACTGGCAGGACAGAAAAGGATAAAGTATACTTTCGAACTTGAAATACTCAATTGTATATTTTCTGAAGTTGTATGTCCGAAAAGGATCCAGAAAACTCTTTGATAAACCACAGACTGCAGTATCCAGAGCCTTTACAAACTTTGTGTTGTAATCTCCCTTGTCGAGCTTCTTCAGCTAAAAAAAACAGCTCAAAAGTCTACTTGGAAATTTAAAAAAAAACAAAACTTTGAATCTTTATCCTAGATTGATTATCCCGTGTTTTGAGAAACAGAGTATTTGTGAAGGCATCCTCTACAATCTAACTGGAAATACTTCTGGTTGCCCAGACACTTAAACTGAAGCTTCAGGATATCCCAACAGAAAATACATCATCCATAGGACTTTTCCAGAAACAAAATATGTCTTCCCCCCTCCCTGCCAAAAGAGACTATTAAGATTATTATAACTCTCATGTCAATTAACAAATGAATATCTTTATTTATGATTTCATTAACTGGCCCTTCTATTTGAACTCATCTGTACACCACATATGTAAGATCCTGTAGGTACAACCAGAAGGTTGAGAAGTAGCCATATCATGCCATATGACCTCTCTGCTTCTCTGTTTCTTTATATGTAAAATGAGGAGGGTGAAATAGATTACAGCAATGCTTTTTTTCCCGCTTTTCAAACTCCAAAGAACCCAGGAAGAGCCTCTTTCTTAAAAGCTGGCATAAGTTTGGTGCTCTGAGGCTGGTCCTAAGGCTTGGAAGACAATAAGGGTGGAAATCCCTTTTAAAAGATAGCTTAAAGGGAATTTCTCTAACTCTGAAGCTCAGAAAGTAGAGAAACATCAATCAGGATATTGAGAAAAGCTGCGGAATGGAGGGATCTAAGAGAATCTTGTGGTGCTTTAGAAAAAGACATGAATATAGTTTATAACTGAAACTGAAGGCAAAATTTCCACTGTACTAAATGCAGCAGGGAACTCTATTCTAAAAACATTACCTTGGAAAGGACGAAAGACTGGCTAATACATTGGGCTTGGTTCCCTGATCAGAGCAAGATGCTAGATGGGGAAGCCTCATGTCTTCAGAGTAGACCCCTCTCTGAACATAATTCATTTATTCTTGTTAGAAACAAACAAAGCTTAGAGGGTTCTCCTTTTCCATCTCAAAAAAAATATATGTATTCTGGATTAGGCCAGTTGGATCCTGGATTGCATACGCACATACAGTCATTTGGGTACTTTCTGGATATCATGGCTCAATGCTACAACTTTTTGATTAATCAATAAATGAGACACCCATCTAACATCATTTTTCTTGGTCGATGCACATCTCACAAGTCACATCTTAGATTTTATTCAATGTTTTGGGGCTTAGAATATTTATTTAAAATAACTGTATTTCAACATATTTTACATGTCAATTCTGAAAGTTGACATCTTGAAATTATGTCTTTTTAAAAAAATAATTTAAGGTGAATAAGTGAAATTTCTTATCATATCAAATTTATCAATATGTTTACATTATAAAAAGCTCAGTGTTTCATTAAAACACTGTGCAATGAATCCAGTAAAAAAGGAACTTGAATATATATTTTTTCTGCATACATAAACATCTGCTCTAACTTTTGCCTCCTAAAATTATTTATTTTGCCTCAGCCTTCACCCTTAAAAATAGCAAAGCAATTGTCTGTCTTGAAATGTTTATTACTTTAACAAGAGAGTCAAATTAGGCTCCTTCACACCCAAGTTAAACTTGCTTTACTTAGTGTTTAAAATATTTTAAAAGGTCTCTTGGAGGGAGAGATGTTGATCTAGAACCTGAGATCTCTGGGGGAATAAAACATAGGGTTATGATTCCCAGCCCTGGCTAAGAATGAGGTTGCCGCATTTTTCTGAATCAAAAGGCAGATCTATTCTAGAGAACGACCTTGGGAAAGTCTAGGGTTGTTTTTTTCTCTATCCTGGGATGCAGATATACTCCATAAAGGCCAGCTGCACTTGTTATAAATATCTTGTAAGATAGGCAAAGAGCTGCGCTATAACTCCTCTAGCCAGAAAGCCAGGAGAGAGAGGGCTTATGTGATCTTTTGAGAATAAGGTGTTCACTCCAAGGAGCTCAGAGTAATTAAAACAGAGAGTTAGCACTTCTTACGGGGGGATCAATTTACTCTGAAAAGCCCAAAGCTTTTTTTCACTTGTTATGGTACTCTTGCTCTGGGCAAGGGAGGAGGCAGGAGAGCCAGCCGGGGCAGGTTGAACAAGGAGCAGTAATCTGAGAAGGGGAAACGAAAATAGAGTGGGAAATAAAGGGAGCGGTGAAAGAAGAGCAGGCTTTGCGAGGCCCTGTGGCACTTGTGGGCAATGCCTGTGCTCAAAGACCTCTCAGGGGGCCGGTGGCTATTTCAGTCTGTTCCCATTGTAGAAGTGGATCCTAGTGTTGCCCTGAGGAAGGGCACGGAAGCTGGAACTGACACACTACTCCCTAGGTCATTTTTCTCCTCGTGAATCTGCAATGACTCCCACCCTTGATTTTTCTGTTTAGGACCCTCTGAGGTCTAGCTCTGCCTTTGTCCTTCCGACAGGAGCTCCCATAGGAGCTGTCAAACTATCTACTCCCACCAAGCTGTATTCCTGTTTTGGGGCTGCATACCCACACCTCTGTTTCTTTATTCTACAGTTTTTTGTCTTCCTTTCCTTTGCACATATCTAAATTACCTCCATCCTCTCAGGTCAAGATCTGATTTATTTCGTATTAATAACTTACATTAAACTTTATGCCAAGCACTTAAACATGCACAATTATACCTGAGCCACTGTCTCCTGAACATTTCCTTTATTATTTTGGCTACATTCATCTTTCCTCATGTTTTATATTTTGAAGCATTTGTTCACTAACCCAACTCTACAGGATCAACCCCTATTGATCAAAGGCTGTAATAATATGTCCATTGTCAATAAACCCCCAGGAAAAATTGGAGTTAGGAGTTAGGATGACATAAGCTGGTAGAATTTTGACTAGTGCTGTTCATATATTTCCATATTGTCTAATAAAATTTTTCCATGATGATGTACAACTTTTATAATGAAAATCAGCTATTGTGCCATTGTGCTCCAGTGGAAGAAAGAGGAAGACCCCATCTCTTAAAAAAACACAGATAAAAATAGAAAGTAAAAAATAAAATAAAAATTAGCATACACATTAAGCTCCTCCAATAATTCTGATGGTGTGAGAGCCATAGGTCCATGTTAGTCATTTGAACAATAATTCAGTCATATGCCTTTTTAAATGTATTCTCCATCCAACAAGATAGAAGAGTATTCAACATTAAGAACTGGCCCTGTCTTTTCCCCCTCTCTCCAGTGCTAGCAATTACAGGCTCAAGGCAGGGGATCCATAAACACATGAGTGACTCTAACAAAAATAAGAAAAAAATTAATGAGGACACACATGACAAGGTACCTTTGAAAAAAGAAGAAAATCTTACAATTAATAGGTTAAAGAAGTGTGCTTCTTTTAATTAAAAAAGGTAATGACTAGCTGAAGAGAAAATTGGAAGACATAGATTATAAATACAGCCTAAGGGGGTTGGTTTAGATACAAGCTTTTCCTCCCAATAAAAGTTGTAATAAGAGGTATTCACATCTCCCTTTTTGGTGGTTTTAAAACCCATTGGTTTTATCTGTGCAGGACAATTTATAGGAGCCCTTCTTGAAATGGGAGAGGGATGAATAGATGACCTTTCATGCTGTTACCTCTTTTCTTCTCTATCTCTCGGAGAAATGTTAAGCCTCAGTATTCAACACCAGGCACCACCCCCAGTGCATTAGTTCTAGTGACATAAGAGAGGAAGCATTTCTGTTTCATGAAAAGTTTTATTTGGTGACTATATGCAATCATGAATACACATTCCTCTGAAGGCTGTAAAAGTCATCTCCTCTAAACAATTAACTTTTCATTAAAAAGAAAACCTTGAATCTTTACTAGCAACCTATTATTTTAATCATTTGTGTAAAAAGTAAATTAGGTAATGTATAGCTACCTCTATACATGTTATTAATATGAATACATAGAATGTAGTTAGCTTGATAAGTAGTTTTTAAAACTCTGTAGCCTTTGAATTAAGTTTCACTTGAAAAATAAGACGATATTCTCACTCACATTCACCAAGGACAGAACCATCTCTTTTAAGCTCTCCCATTGCTTCCCAATGCTCCCTGCTTTAGGAGAAAACAAGTAACTACTTTGGGTCCATTCAGCACAATCTTCCTCATTCTTCTCAGGACCCAGAGGCCCATGAAATAAAACAGAGACATAATTAGAGCTAGGAAATCTCTTCCTAGCCTTGTCACCAGATTCATATGAGATCCTTTTTAGCTTTATTCTCTAGTCAGATCAGGTGATGCTTTGTTTGACGGCAAATCTATGTCAGTATTGATGCTCTTGGTTTCACAATCACACAAGTTCAGGAGTATTCATTCATTGAGCAAACATAAAATTTAAACCTTCTTATGTTGGGTTAGTTAAATAAATATCCATTTCCAACATCCTCAAATGTCTTTAACCCAACTGCATATTTATAGAATAATGGATTAGGGTCCTGGGACCAAATATGGTTTCAATTTGATTTGTTGAGAACACTAAAGAAAGGGAATCCTCGCCGAGACATGAGGCACTTCACCTCCTCAGGAGGAGATGCTTCGCCATTCCTCCTAAGCAAGGGCATGGTCAAACTGCCCTTTCTCCAGGCCTTCAAGTCCATCAGCCCAGGTAGAGGTTGGCATGCTTCGATATGGATCCAAAAGAATCCGGAAGCACCGGACAATGAGAATGCCCAAGAAAATAAACAACAAAATCACAAAAACAAATGTTGTTTTCTGCTCCAGAGACATGCTAGAATCTGATGATATGTTCCCAAGGGGCACAAGTGAAGAAGGGATGGGCTGTCCACCATCCATGGTCCAGGGAAGCCAGAGCACAGGATCTCCTGGTTTCCTTTTCTTCCATCATCAGTCTGCGGAGGTCATAGTGGCTGCACCCTGGAGAGGCTGAGTTATCTGCAGGGAAAAAGAAAGGGAAGGGAAGGGAATACCTATAAAATAGCAGCCTTATTTTCTAGGCTTACAGTCATATTTTTCAAAGAGAAAGAGAAATCTGTAAACCAGATTTCTTTTTCACCAGAGATGCTCAATTCCGTATAATTACAGGGAAAGATATTTTACTCTTGCATGAAATTACCAGATTGTTCTCAGAAGGGCCACCTGGGGCCAGGAGGGATGGGCAGGGAATACAACTATAATACAGAAGATGAGAAATGTGCACAGTAATATTGACCTCAGGGCGTGCTGTCAGCTTGACATTCGAACCCAGACTCGCCTGCCAAGTCTCCACTAATATTACTCTCATATTGTTCTGCTCCAGCTCTGCTCCACTAATACTACTCTTACATTGTTCTCTTGATAGGGCCATAGTACGAGCCTCAGCTATGTGCCAGCACCATAGCTAAACTTCACAACCACTTTACTGCATGCTTCATGAGAGCAGGGATCTCTGTAGTCGCAGTGCAAGGAAACAGAGGCTAGAAAATGTTCTTAAAAGAGAACCCCTCTCCGGGACCATCAGGTTCTGGGCCTCAGGCTCCACTCTACTGCAAAATGGGTGTGGGACCCTGGAGAGGTCACCAAGCTATAAAAATGCAGGTAGAAATGCCTGCATCTTTCATGCTGCTATAATAAGGATGAAGAGCTGTGAAAACCCTTTGAAAATGATACAAAGAAGAAAAACAAACAAAGCAAAGTGTTACTTCACCTAAGATACAACTAAGGGAGCTATGCGGCTTCTCCTTTCTACTGCCTGGGCCAAGGGAGAGGGGAGGTATCTCAGACTCCCAAACTATCAAGTTACTGCTGCTTTTTCTTTTTTCCTCAGAAAACAAAAACCAGGTTCCATACTTGACCCTGGGAAGCACCTAGAGAATTAAGCCAAGGGAAAGGAATTGATCAATGCATATTTTCAAAAGGACAGTTTTTCTTACAGTGGCTTGGAGACTATCAGTAGAGAGGAAGAGAAGGAAAAGGACAAGCAAACACTATTTTAATTTTACTGGTAGAAAAACTTAAGATATATAGGTAATACTGTATCCAAATACAAGTATGTATTACCATAATAAAATGCAATTATATAAACGACAAGTTTACGCAAAGGTTATTAAAAGCTTCAGATACTGAACTAAATCTACTTAAATCACATTGTAAACAAAAGCATATACATTAGACACTACAGAAAATTAAATGACATTTGTTATGAATTTGTTTATAAGGAAAATTACATAGCAGTAATTAGCTATAAAAATAAAATATATGACCTAAAGCATCAACACAATATTTCTTCAGTTAACTTAGAATCATTGACTTCAAGTACAGCACTAGTAATCACAATATAACAGCTTGAATGCATATGGACACTTCAAAGTTTATAAAATCACAGTTTAGAAAACAGTTTATAAGGGGGATCACAGTTAGAATCTGGGAGGAAGGCGTTACTAATTCGAGGGTAATGCATCATTTTTGCAGCTTTATCATTTTGAATTTTTTTTAAAGTCTGGAACAGTTGCAAAACTCATTTATAATTGATGTTTGTTCTGAAATAAGATTGGGATAAAATTTTGACGCATTTTTAATAAATAAGCTCTTCAGGAATTTAGAAGATGTGAATGCACTGGGTTTTGTTTTGGTTTGCTTGTTTCTAAGCACCCTCCCAGCCTTGGGTATTAATTCCTCATGGGCCAGGCCGGGAAGGCCAGGAAGGGAGGGGAGGCCAGAGCCTCCAATGCAGGTCTCCTCAGTACTTCAGACCAGGGCCACCTGTGCCCACCAAAAATATCCAAATCATATTTAATCAGATGGATTATAAAATTCTCCAAGGGCTGAGCCAAAGGAAACCCTGCTGACGACAGAGGAGCAGACGCTGAGGCCATTCCTGGTATACTCCCTCTTTCTTTTTCATGTCCTGCTGAGGATCCTCTCACTTTGATCCGTGCTCTCCTCGCTGGATTACCAGAATCTCGTTCCATGTCCTTTTTCCCTCCAGCCCCAAATGAGGCCGAGTCCTGTTGTTTGTCCATTCTCAACAGAGCTGAGACAGGTATGCATTTTCAGAATGTTCTTTAGGAAAACACCACATAATCCAAAAAGGAAATATACAAAGAGCAAAGACCATTATCTGTATAAGTTGACATAAGAGTTTCTGGATCTGTGAAATCCAAAAAATCAAGGAAGAACTAGATAGAGAACCTTTTGAGTCCTTGAGAATGACCTCCTCAGCACTAGCAGGCTGACTGGTGCAGCCATACCTTGCTCTGTCCCTCCCTTCCCCACTGGGGTCTCCACTTGATGAGCAACATTGTGACCCCGGGAGCAGTCCTCCCCAGCCTTCTCTTCCATACAGGGCAAATGCCAAATCCTTCTCTCCTGGATCAACTCTCATACTTTCTAGGCTTCACCCACAACTCAGGATTTAGAGCAAGCAAACCATTCATTTTGGGGCTGCAGTGGTGGGCAACCATTCCAGAAACTCCAGCAAATAACTTATCCTGATTCAGATCACCTGCCATATCTGCCTCTTTAATCACCCTAGGAATGACTTGGGGGCTCAGATTCTGCACTAGGATGCCAACTACTAGAATGATTTTCAAAATCAGTTTTAACTTGCAGTTTTACCATCCTCAACTGATTAAAAGCCAAGGTACAAAGGAAGGGTTAGCCCTCTTTGCATTGAGAAGCCTCCTAAAATGTACATTCTCCAATGTCTTCATCACCATACCTTTCCTGATTTACCAAGTTAATGAGCAAATACAGGTGAGAGAATTTTTAAAACTCTGTAGCACATTGAGAGTGGTAAACCTCACCTCCCCCTGCAAACTGTGGTGCCCAAGTTCCTATAAAAATAACTGCTTTTGGTCAAACTGTCATCTCCTATTAAATTGCAGTATTTTACCTAGGAACGTGGCACATTAATGTGTTAGCAGGAAGTTGTGAGGACTGTTCCCTCCTGGAGGAGGACATGTGGTAGGTAGAAAGGTGATTGAAGGAAGATCTTGCTGGGAATGAGGGACTGTTGGATAGGACAGAAGACAGGTATGGTGGTGTGAGCAGGGGACCCACTGGAGAGCCCTGGGGGAGGGATAAGGGATGGTGGGTGACGATCAGGAGGTGATTGCTAAAGGGATAAAGAGATCCAGAAACAAATGCTATTTCACAATTTTGCTCAGGACTGATTGAAATCCCTAGAAGAGCCTGCCTGATGTTAAACATCCGATCAGCTAATCAATAATTTACCAATTTAGAAAGCTCAACAGCATGCATAAATTAAAGGAAGCATCAGCTACCATAACATGGTTAAAAAGCAATACATGTAATCATTTTGCTACCACAATACAAAAATATCCCAAGACATATAAATTTTTTAAATGTCTGTCTTGGAGTAAAATGTCCCTTTTTGGTAAAAATGATTCTTAGAAAATGTGCAAGGTTACTAATGACATCTTTCTTTTAGATGACCAGGGAAGTCTGTACAAGTCAATTATTCCAAAGGATTTTGACACAACCATCAGAAATCTTCATAACACATGGCAGCTATTTTAAGTATAAAGAAAGACCACAGTTACTCACAGCTGTATTTTAATCCTGAAAGGCTTTCCCCATCATATAGAACATCTGTGCCTTCCCTTTGTCAGGTCCATTTGTGGGTGCTCAGGAAATAAAGTCTAACTTCAATACTGAAAAATTAAAGAAAACTTTAATTAAAAGATACCATTTGCAAAAGTTATATAATACATTTCTTTGCTCCAGTCAAGCTCCCTTGGGATATTGGCAAAAACAGAAGACACCCATTAATTACTTATGAAGCCCAGCGGGAGCAGTCATTGTAGCCACCGTCATTCACACTCTTAGCTCACTTTAGTTTTAGTATTTTCAAAGTGGCTTTCCTCTTCCCTTGCCCATACTTCCTACAGCCTGCATCTCAATTCATCTTCCTAAGCCCAGATCTCACCACTCCTCCCCTCAGAAAACCTTTGCATCCCAGTGTCCACAGCCCATTAACCCCCTTGTGGGCCTGATGCCCAGATGTTTTCTGGACCACAAATTAGAAACTACTCTGACAGTAGAATTTTTAAGATCTGAGTTTTTATTTTTATAAGTTTAGAAAGGAGCCAAATGTGGCCGGGCGTGGTGGCTCACGCCTGTAATCCCAGCACTTTGGGAGGCCGAGGAGGGTGGATCATGAGGTCAACAGATGGAGACCAACCTGGTCAACATAGTGAAACCCCGCCTCTACTAAAAATACAAAAAATTAGCTGGGCATGGTGGCACGTGCCTGTAATCCCAGCTACTCAGGAGGCTGAGGCAGGAGAATTGCCTGAACCCAGGAGGCGGAGGTTGCCATGAGCCGAGATCGCGCCATTGCACTCCAGCCTGGGTAACAAGAGCGAAACTCCATCTCAAAAAAAAAAAAAAAAAAAAAAAGAAGAGGAAGAAAAAAAAAAGAAAGGAGCCAAATCACATTTAGTTCTCAGTAAAATGGCAAATGTGTTGATCAGAATAAACTTCCATGTAACTAAGTCTGTGGACACCTGCAGAGAATGTCCTCATTTTGTCTGCTTTTCAGCTTGATCTAATACCTGCTGTGCTCTGAACACCTCCAGGTTTCCTACCTCATAATGCTTGGAAAGATTCCATCTGTGGAAAGAAGGAGAGGAGGCAAGCATAATGAGGCAAGCATCTTTCCTCTCCTTGTTTCCATCTCTTTCTCCCTTAGAGTTCACACCAAATACGCCCTCCTTGGTGGGGCCTTCCTTGTCTCCCTTCACCAAGAAGTCCATCTCCAGAGACTTCACCTGTGCTCTGTGGCAGCACTGATTACAGTGAAAGTCTTGATGGTGTTTATCTCCTCCCTATTATACAACAAGCTCCTTGAGGAATTCTTTGCTGTCCTGGGATCATTGCCTCTTTAAATATAGGCTGAGTCAAATCTCCGACCCCTTACAGTCCAGGGAACTGAATTCAAAATTAGAGGTGACAGCTAACTGATGCAGAGAGGAAAAACAAAAGCACGTGTCATCCGGCTGGACTGAGGTGCTGGACCATCACATTTGACATAAGTCTTGGTTGAAAGAATCACAGCTAGTTCAAGTCACAATGACACTTTAAAACCCACAGATCTTGTAATTTGAGGAGCCATAAGTTATTTGGCCCTTTAGATTTTTTTTGGCCTCAGTGTTGGTGGGTGGGATCTGAAATATAAAAATCGGCCAGAGATGGACAGTTACGCTTTTATTTAATAGGTCAATTCTTTCTTACCGAATCTACTTTTTGGTGGGGAAGGGCAGCCATTTAAAATATTCTGAATCCAAATGTCTTACATGGAAACTATTAATGTCAACATGTACCCTTCTCAGGCTCGGATCCCTTGGACATTTTATTTCATTAGCATCTCATTATACAATTTCACAGTAAGGAAAAATATTTTCTCTGAAGAAAATATATCTGAAAGCAATGACATGTTTCTTTTTTTTAAAGTGACAGCAACAGAATTACTTAAGTGCACTGGACACCTTGTTCCGTGGAGCCACACACAGGCATTGATTCTACAGGTCATCAACTCAAGGCCCACCCTTTTGTAACAGGGTGCAATGACAATACTAATAGTTACAGTACCTCTGTAATTCTGCCTAGCACACAGTGGGAGTTTGATAAATAGGTGGGGATGAGTGAGTATTTTCTCTTTACACCATTTTTGTGCAAAATGATACTTATTTTTTCATTTCCGTTATGTGATCAATCACACTAAGGTATGAAAATTATAAACTGCCCAGAATTATAAAAACCAGTTACCACAAAGGTAGCACCACCCCTCCCAAGGATGTCAGATCCCATGTTTTTCACTGGCATGGTGGAATGAGTTGAAGGTGTCATTCCTTAGGTGTTAATGGCCTGTAGGGCACAGTGAAGCAATGCCGTCTGTATTTTAAGTACTCCTAAACCACATTATTGTAGTAACTAATTTTTAAAACTTCTGGGTCAGAAACCTAGTTATGTGGCTTGACGTGGTTTCAGAAGTAGATGTCAAAACAGCCATTGAATAAGGACCCTCACAGGTTTGCCCGGTTTCCATTCCCGTGTGACGGACGGGACACTTTATCCTACAAAGATATCCTGTGAACATTATTTATATTTACCTGACAGACTAACAATACCAATCTGTAGACTTTAACAGGAATGGAATTGTCTAGCTAGGCAGGACTGAATTTGCAGTGACTGGCAGAGACAAACTTACTCAAAATACTGCATTATTCTGCAACAGTTCTGAAGTTAACTGTTGAAATGTTAACATGGCTTTGAATGATTAAAGTAAGACATATCCTGATACCGAGCCTAAATAGAATCCCTCTCTAATTTTAGCGCTAAAGGAAGCCTGGGCTGCATTCCTGTTTGTATAACTGTAGTCTCTGAAAGTACATTTCATTCTCCAACCCACTTACCCACTCTAGACGTGTAAATCTCCCAAGTGATCCTGTTATCCATCCCCACCACAATTGTGAGCCATCTGCATAAGCCACCTCATTATCTAAGCAATGGAATCACCACATAAGCAAATATTATTCCCTTACCAATCTTTCAGAAATTCTGTGTATTATTTTATTGAACAGTAACTTGTGTTCCAGATATACATACAAAGATACAAAATATTTCATATAAATTCAAAGAATTTATCGCCCTATTTGTTATCAGCCAAGAACTTCAGGTAAAGATTTCCTGGCTCTTTCTAGGTGCTTCACAGATTTTAAATCCTCCCACTCCCCTTATTTTAGGCTCATTTAAATACATGGCAATGTCTATGTATTTTTTTCCAAGTACAGCCCTTCGGTTCCAATACAATAGCCCTGATGCTTCAAAATTCACAGGAGGGCTAAGGGTAAATATTATTTTATACTCTCAAAACATAGACTCAAGTCTGCTAGAAAGCCTACAAACAATGATTTTATAAACACAAGAATGTCTTCAGCTACAAATGTCAACAGGCAGTTTCAGAACTGTTGCCAGCCCCCACTGCTGCACTAGGAAATCTGTTCTCTGCTTGTTCCTGCAAAGTCAGCCTGCAGACACGTCTGCTTGGGCTGGGAGTGGACCCTGTTATTCTCAACTCACTACTGCTGGTAAGCTCTGGGTCAGCAGGAGACCTTTCTTTTCAGCCTGAACCTCAATCTCAGCTGTACTTATTCCCCCATCTTCATCTTCCTCTTAATATCTGCTTGAGGAATTTTCAAGGGACTGCAGGGCAAGGCTGCTGCTGCCTGAGAACATCAGAAAACACCATGAGGGTGCCCGGTTAGGAGCTGGTGGTTATCGAAAGGCATCCTTAGCAAACTGGAACTTTTAACTTCAAACAATAAGCCCTACTGCTCCGTCTGGTTTTCTTTGTCTTTCTTTGTGTGTTTCATAGTGAAAACGGCTACTTGCTGATACCTCAAAAGGCTAGTGCTACACACAGTTTATCAGCCAGGGACAGTCAACACTATCAATATGAGTTGTTGAGTTGTGATCCTTTGTAAACAAATCAGAGCACCCTTGTTACATTTTGGAAGGTTGGATGTTTTAGGTGACTGATAAAAAATAAAATTAAATAATGGGCAAACGGCTTTCAGGAATCAATTACTGCAGCTTAGGAAAGAAAAAAGCCTGCTTTACTACTTACTTCATTCAGTATCAATAACATTACAAACTTAAGCATGCTTTAAAAATAAATGCATCATTACATTTAACCCCCTCTCTTCTTAACTTTAGCTACCAACTGTTTAATTAGACTTATCTAACAACTAGATCTAAATTCAGAACTTGGGTCTGAAAGGCATCTATGCGATGATTGCTCATGCATCAATTGTAAAGTTAGAGAAAAGCATTTAATTAGCCTATCAAAGATACAGTTTGGGTCAAGTACCTGGCTCTGGCCGAATACATACTTGATCCATGTCCTGGTGGAACAGTTACAGGTAGTTACGAGCCTCTTTAGATTCCTTTCTTCCCGACCACGCCGTGTGAAAGCAGTAGACAGTGGTAGCTGCAAGGCAGCTGATGGCACACCCCAGGTCTAAAGCTGTTGTTTCAGGCTTAGAAACTTCCCATTAAAACCCCCAGTTAAAGGAGCACCGTCTTTCTGTGTGAGGCATCATTAACGGCCAATACTGCTGCTTCTTTGAGGTGAGCCATGATTTCAGTTCTGCCTCAGCAACTCTTCAGAGGATTCTGCTTCAGTGAGTAGAGGCAGTATCCTAGCAGTGTGTCTGAAATCATCTTCAAGAAAGCATTAACATTCAAAAGGAGTACGGGGGAAAACATCACTGGGCATTCCCATATCTTTTCAAAATCAAAACCATAAATCTACCAGTGCTCCCTCCTCTCTATTGATTGTTGACATTATTCCTCTTTGGGGGTGTCAATTAGCACCTTGCAGCCACGCTTCATATTGATTATAGTAGATGACCTTCAGACCAACTCAATTAATAGGAAGACTTCTGGGGAAGGGCATCAATTTAGCATTTGGGAGAAGAAGAAAGACTCATTTTCCTAAAGAAAACTAAAGTGACCTTTCCAAAAAGCAGCATGTATGGGGAGGAAAGAACCATTTAAAAAGAACAAGATCATAGTTTCACCGCCTGTCACCTGTTTGTAAATTAGCTGGGCAGTAGATTGCCAGGTTTTGTGTCTCTTTGAGCAGCCTGCATAACTGTGGCACTGGCAAAGCCCCATCTCACACAGGCCACCTGAGACCACTCAACGAATAAAGAAGATAGCTTTTTGTTAGAGAAAGCTGTTCTCATTCTACAGATTCTAGTTACCTGCTACAATGCTTAAATTACTTTCCTTTGATAAATAAATAAATTTCCTAAATAAAATTGGAAAACATTTTAGGATAAAATTCTTCATTGAAAAACCACCTCTCTAAAAAGAATTCAGCATGATGCTTAAGACGGAGCCCCCTTGTTTTTTGGCAACTCACCACTTGCTTTGTTGAAGTGGAAGTACAGTTAGCGACAACACACCCACCCACCAAATGATGGGGTGTGTGATATTTAAAGCTGCCTCTAACTGTGCCTGTCAGCTATGTTGTCTCCTTAGCTCTGGTGAGCAACCGGCTCTTACCCAGCAGCTCTAGGAAGCTGGAACCAAGCTCATTTTGTAAGAGGAAAACCCCATCTGCTGACAACAGACCACAGTCCTGGATAGAATAGGCCTCACACCCAAAAAGAAACTTTCAAATCAGATGCTAAATGTTAAGATCAAATGCTTGATGTTAGTCTAACCTAAGAGAACATGCAGATTCTTACCCCATTTGTTTCCCTAACTTTTAACTGAATTTTCTTTCCAAATCATTTTACTTACCCTATTTTCAGACACACATGCACCACATACCGTTAAGACAATGCGACACATGAAATCCAACCGAGCATGATCATCCTGTACTAACTGGCATCCCTCTGGCATTCAGTCAGTGCTGGCAGAGGGAGTGCCTGTCTTGGTAATGCCAACAGAGTGTGGTTGAGGAAACTTTCTGACCCCACCCTTCCTCCTATACTTATCATTCCATGTGGTGAGAAAACATCGTAGTTAGACATGGGCCTGGGTGACTGTATCTTGCCCTCCCAAAGAGGCCTTCTCAGATATTGTTTTAATCTACAGACTGGTAGAGGCAGAAGGGAACCTGAGAGGGCCTGGGGCTGTCCTCTAGCCACTCTGCAGGCTGAAACCATCCCAGAGAGATGAGTGCCTGGCCTATTTTTAAAACTCTCCAGGGAAGTAGATTCCATAACTTCCTCTGACAAACTCTGTTTAAATGAACTACTCTGCTGCTTACTTAGTCTAAATGGGTTGGCGCGTTTCTTTTCATCTTTTCATTCTGTCCTTGCTGCAAAAAGTCAGGCATTAACTACTACAAAATTTTGTTAGAATGCCCTTTCCCTTCAGGAAGGCCGATCTAGATAAACCAAAGAGTATTTGATGAAGATCTGGTGTTATGCTTGGAGCCAAATTTAAATCTCTCTTCTTAAAGATAATTATAATTGGAATTATTAAAATTAGTCCTTCCCCCTATGCAGCTACATTATGTGAATCATCATGAATTCTAAAACGATGAATAAGGGTTTACTAAAAATCCATGTGAGCATTTTAACGTAGATCCTATTTCTTTTGTCTTTAATAATCTTTGCATCTCTTCTCTGAATTCTTAAAATTCTGCTTTCTGGTGCAGCTTTAAATAGGAAGCCTAGAATACTACACCGAGCTGTACACAGCTCAGATACACAGGAAATTGTGATGAAACAGGATGATTTCATGATGTATACGTGGCTATATATGCTTCTACTTAACAATTCTGATCCCAGTGCCACTCCCAGGTGTCATTTAGTCTTTATGTTTAATGATACAACATCAAGAGTTAATATTAGTTAGAAATCTACTTTAAGAACTTCTACATTCTGATTTCAAGCCTCACCTTTAATGTTCTTTAATTTACAGTTCTTTCCTAAATGTCCTATGATGCACTTTTCCATGAAGAAATAGATAATGGATCTGAAAAAAAGACTCTATGAGCCATCAGTCTTTATGCCAGGACAAGGCTGTGTTATATTATTATTGTGTTTCTTTCTAACTCTGCCTAATCCTCAAAATAAAATTGAACAAAAACTCTATATAACCTTCAAAATATAAACATGGTTTTTATCACTAGACTTTTTGTAAAAATCTTTTCTTCCTTCCTTTGTGTATGTTCTTACTTTCATTTATCCAGGGACTATTCATGATCTCTCAGTGTCAGATATGTTCTGTGTTAGGTGTTGCAGAGAATAAACAATACGAATACTAGGTCTTGGCTTCTGTTTGTTCATGTTGTGCACTGAACAACTCTAGGAGGCTCCTTGATGAACAGGGCCATGAGGAGCTCCACTTCTAGCGATGATTGCTGAGATTCTTGACAGACTGGCCCACTTCCACTAAATTCCTAACCTTCCCAACCTCCACCTTCACGGCTCACCCAGCAGACATCTGAACTGTCTCCTCACCTTTCTATAGGACCTGGTTTCACAAGGTCACCAGTGGCTTCTGGTGGCCTCAAGCCAAAGATTCCTTTCAGTATTCATCTTCCTTGCTTTTTGGCAACATTGGGCACAGCTGAATACTCACTGCAAGGAAGGTTCAGAAAAAGAATATATGGACTAAAGTTAGTGGCGGGAATGTGCATCTCAGTCCCAGGGCCCCTCTCCCTTGCTTGGGGCCCTCTCTCTTCATATCCTCTCTTTTGTACTCTGGGGTTCAGGCCAGATGAAATTTATGCAACTACCAGAAAATGGGAAATGAGGGTGGAAAGACAAGCAGGCTAGGATACATGTTAATAACCCCACCAGTTTTTAATTCATTTAAAAAAAGTGCTAGCCAGTTTATGTGTGTTATTTTTATTTCTGTCTTCTTGTTTTTAAAAAATCAATTTATCAGGTAACATAAAGCTCTTTTTTTAAAGACAAGATTAGCTCTCTTTCTAATATCTCTCTGGTTTGTCAGGTCTAAGTTTATTTATCCACTCAGCTATCTTCACAGATCAGTGAACATTCAAAGCTTAAGGGAACAGTGGGAAAGGTTTAATGATATTCACACCAAGCCTATAAGTTGGGATCTGTATTTAAGAGTTATTAAAAGCAAGCAGGTTAAAGTCCAGTTGTAGATTGGTAGCCTCCGCGTTTGATCTTTTCTTGAATGCATTTCTGTATACATCACATCTGTGTTATGCTAAATGCTCTATTAGTAGCTGATAAGTCTAGAAGAGAGAAGGACTCCAAATAAAGATGAGAAACAATGCTGTAACACATCTTGGAAATGTATGTGCAAGAAAAAAACACTGACAGAATTGAATACTTTTGAGGATTATAGATTGCCCTACAAAATTTTGTTTAGCCTTTTCTGTATAAGTCAGAACAATAAAGCATATAACCAGGAAATGAATCACGCTGCCAAAAAAGCTGATCTCCAACCCTAAGAAGGAGCAACTTCACAAAATACACAGCAGCAGTTCTATTTAGAGGCGATATTTGCAACATTTAAGTTATCAATTCTAATTACAGTATAAAAGTATAAGGACATCACTATGGATTAGTCACTGTTCAAAGGAAATACTTTGGCTTTAACAGCCTGGTGGGTAAATTTATTCTTTTAAAGTGACTTGTACAATAATAACAATTTCCTTAATGGGTTGAAATACTTAATGCCTTTAAAATGTCATACAAAATGCCAATTAGAGTTTTATACAAATCATCCTTCTGTATTTTTATGCTGTCATTTTGGAACTGTTCTTTTTCTGTTCAACAGCCACATTTTAGAAAGGAAACCACTGCATGAACAGTTTGAGGACTGAGCAGCTTAGAACATTAGGATAACCAAGAAAATGAAATAGAAGGTACCTGGGAATAGCTGACCTATTAGCTTGACTTTAATACCTAACAAAATTCTGGAACCGAAAATCTTTCCACTGATAAGTCAATTTTGAAAACACCCAGAGGAGAAAAAAAAAATCATATGAAGCTGTTAAAAAA
This sequence comes from Callithrix jacchus, assembly GCF_049354715.1. NCBI lineage: Eukaryota > Metazoa > Chordata > Mammalia > Primates > Cebidae > Callithrix > Callithrix jacchus. The sequence goes on from NC_133503.1 coordinate 81,370,525, forward strand.
TGCTTGTTTAAAAAAATCATAAAAAACCGATTTTCATTTCTGATATTTATACTTGTAGAATGGTGGAGGCTTGAGAATGTGGTAAATCTGAATGCAAATTTAAGCTGCCTCGATGCTACATCTTCTAGATGATGTACTTAAATGCTGCTTGCAAAAAAATTCAACTTTATAGATATTTCAAAATTTCAGTGGGACAATCGAGAGTTTCAGTTATGTAATATATTATTAAAATAGGCAGATATTAAGATTATATCTATCTCCTCCAAACTTGGGTATGAGGCCTATCATCTATAATTTTGCCTGTAAATAATATATATATTACATATTTATGTATAGTCAGGATGTAAATATTATAAATCATCTATATTTCTGTTATATATAATATTAAATTACCTTATGAGCTTGTTAAGCATACATATTTGGCCAGGAGATGGAGGGGGGAAGGGCAGCTAGGCCCAGATAATTTAATTCAGTAAGGCCAAAAACCTGTATTTGGAGTAAGAAACTTACATGATTAATGACGTAGAGCATATAAAGTCTACACTTTGAAAAATTATAAAGTTAAATGATTTTTTTCCCTTTTTGATTATTTGGCCATGATAAGCAGTTTAATTATGGCCAAATAATCAAAAATGGGAAAGAATCTTTTGAATATCACAGACTTCCATGAAAAACTGATTATATCCATGGACCCACCCTTAGAAAAAGGTAAAATGTATATGCCCCGCATTGAGAAACTCTGCCTGGAATTCCCATTCAAAATACATGCATCTTTTCTTCTCTTCCTTTCTCCCTCTTCTTGTTTCCTTCCATTGAAGTGGTAGTAAAGAATGACTGGAATAAAGCCCATAGGAGGAAGACAACAGAATAGAACGAGAGGCAAAGAGAAGCTTGGTCTATTTTTGGGAGAGGGAAAATGAATGGAGGAATGCTGAATGAAGACAGAGCTTAGAAAACATGCCAAGGCAGCTCCAGCTGAAGAGGGGAGTGACTACCCAGCTGGAAAGTCCGGTTAGGAAGAAGTGAGGCTAAATTAGGGAGAGGTGGAAACCCCACGAACAAATGAATGACCCATCACATTCCAAGGCTGTGGAGACAGCCAGTGGGTCAGGAATCCTGATATAGCTGTTGGGACAGGTGGCGGCAAGATTGAGCTAAATTACCAGTTATGATAGTCAGAACATCACAGAGAATGTCAGCATTGATTGAGTTTAGACCTGCTAGATGAGGAAGTGCATAGGGTTGCTGCTTTTCATTATAAACCCTTTTATGCAATTTGATTATTTAACCATGTGCATATTGGCTAACTATGCGCTATTTCACTTTGCAAAAAATATCAACATAGTGTGGGCAAACAATTAAAAAATAAAAACCTCACCTTTAACCAAGGCAACCAATCTCATATAATAGCATTTTAGGTACCAACACCAAATGAGTGGGTGATTTTTTGAGGACAGGGCACTTCTAGAACATTCAGAGTTTTCCCTCTAGAGTTATGGTCTGCTTTGCATATAAGTAAAACTAATCTTTCTTTGTCTTCCTCAAACAACTTATGTACACTTAAAATGTAATTTATTGTAATAGCATGCAGTGCAATAAAATCTAAACTACTTTCCTGGTTTTTCCACAGCAGGCAGACATGATCTGTTTTTATATGTGCTAGCTGTTTATTCATTTATATAGCTAACTTCTATTTCATTATTTATTTTTCATTTACTTATGTGTGTATATATTTATGCCCCATTACATTTCAGAAATGTTTGAAGAAAACTATGTAGTAGATTATATGTCATTAGGGGTAGCAGAATATCACATTTATTATGTGATATTGTATAATTATGTATTTATGTAAAAAATTATGTAATTTTTAAATTGGTGATCTAATAAAAGGCTGAATGTACTTGTTTTCAAATTTTGAAGAATAAAATCTTTTTAGAATGATTGTTTGGCTGAAACACTACACATATTTAATCTAAAAAATCTGTGTCCCTTATTAATTTATTTTTACAACTGTATATACTTACAAATGCAATAGCAAATACTTAAACACGTTCAGTGTTTTTTACTAACACAAAGGTGAAAAGGCTGGATGGTAAATTAGTAGTAACTGGATACAATTCAGAAACAATTTTCAAAGAGCTTGTGAAAAAAGCAACTCTTCATTTGAAATGCTCGAGAATAGTACTTTTAAAAAAACCTGAGACAGAACAGATATTAGCCAAGTCTTGCTTCTATTTCCTTTCATCCTCATGAGAATGGCCTTCAACACTGCTTTTATGAAGGGTCCTTGCTTTTGTTCTCAATTTTTTTTTTTTTTTTTTCTTTGAGACGGAGTTTCGCTCTTGTTACCCAGGCTAGAGTGCAATGGCGTGATCTCGGCTCACCGCAACCTCCGCCTCCTGGGTTCAGGCAATTCTCCTGCCTCAGCCTCCTGAGTAGCTGGGATTACAGGCACGCGCCACCATGCCCAGCTAATTTTTTGTATTTTTAGTAGAGACGGGGTTTCACCATGTTGACTAGGATGGTCTCGATCTCTTGACCTCGTGATCCACCCTCCTCGGCCTCCCAAAGTGCCGGGATTACAGGCTTGAGCCACCGCACCCGGCCTCAATGTTTTTCTTAATTCAAAAGTGGATGTTGGGTCAATTGAGAAAAATGAACATTAGGTATTGTCAATAGCCCTGCGATTCGTGCTGCAGGGGTTGGGTCAAATGCCAATATGATATTCAGTGAACTATGGATCACTAATGTGTAATCCAAGAAGAGCTGTTTGCAACTGGGAAAAGGATGAAGAAAAGTCTCTTCATCCAAGACCACTTCATCCACATACCCACGCTCCTAGGCCAAGTCAGGATGGCACACTGGGCCATTCATCATTAAAGGGTCACCTTTTCCCTGGCCCTGCCTTTGAGAATTAGCCTTTATGCCCTGAGATGAGCTCTCTCTCTGGCTTCTAGGGCTCTGTTTCGGTTTCCCTCTAGGGATGAAATCTGCAACTTGTCTCTCTGTCTGGTATAGTTTTTTGCGTCTCTTTTTTAACCCTCCTTATTCTGTAGTCCCATCACCCCCAAAACAAGAAATTTCTCCAAAGTGTTTCCCTTCAAGTATTGTCAATTGAAAGACTATGTGGCTCAGGAAAGTAAATACAACAAAGAGTAGAACATATTTTTGCAATTTCTGTCAAATCCTGTTTTTATGTCTTTCTGATATCTAACACCACAAAAGTAACAGTAAAATAGTAATAATAATACCACAATCACAATCACAAAACTCATCAACCTTGTACCTTTGGTATTTTTAGACACACTGAACTCCTATAATGGCAAGAATTGGACCCTCTGGTAAGTGATGCTGAGCATTTTTCCATGCACCTATTAGCCATTTGTATGTCTTATTTTAAGAAATATCTGTTCATATTTTTGCCTATTTTTAAATCAGACTTTGGTTTTTTTTTTTTTTGCAGCTGAGTTGTTTGAGGTTCTTGCCTACTCTGGTTATTAATCCCTTGTTCGATGGGTAGTTTGCACGTATCTTCTCACTTTCTGTGAGTTGTCTCTTCATTTTGTTGATTGCATCCTTCGTTGTGCAGAAGCTTTTCCGCTTGGTGTAATTTCAATTGTCTATTTCTCCTTTGTTTCCTGTGCTTTTGGGGTCCTATGCAAAAAGAAAAAAATCTTAAGCATTTCCTCATTGTTTTTTTCATGTCTTTAATCCATTTTGATTCGATTTTGATGCATGATGAGAGGTATAGGTCTAGTTTTATTCTTATGCATATAATTATCCAGTTATCAGCAACATATATTGAAAAGACTATTCTTTCTCCATTATACGTTCTTGGCACCTTTGTTCAAGATGAGTTGTTCGTAAATGTATGGATTTATATCTGGGTTCTCAATTGTTTCATTGGTCTATGTGTCTCTTTTTATGCAGTACCATGCTTTCTTAGTATAAATTTGTAGTAAATTTTTAAGTCAAGTAGTGTGATATCCTTGTTCTTTCTGCTCAGGATTATTTTGGTTATTTGGCTCTTTTCCGGTTCCATACAAGTTTTAGAATTACTTTTACTATTTCTGTGGAGAATGCCATTGGTATTTTGATAGGGATGGAATTTAATCTATAAATTGCTTCAGGTAGTATTGTCATTTTGACAATATTAATTATTCCAATCCATGAGAATGGAATATCTTTCCTTTTTTTTTTTTTTTTGGTGTCTTCTTCTGTTTCTTTCATCAGATGTTTATAGTTTTCCCATTATAGATCTTTTACTTCTTTGGTCAGATTGATTCCTAGGTATTAATAATTGTTGTAGCTATTGTAAATGGGGTTGTTTTCTTGATTTCTTTTTCAAACGATTTGCTGTTGGCACATATTAATGCTACTGCGTTTTGTGTGTTGATTTCGTGTCCTGCAACTTTACTGAATTTATCAATACTAAGTTTTTTGGTGGAGTCTTTAGCTTTTTCTAAGTGTAAGATCATGTTTTCTGCAAACAAGGCTAATTTTACTTCTCCCTTTCCAGTTTGGATGCCCTGCATTTCTCTCTTGCTTAATTGTTCTGACTAAGACTTTCATTATCATATTGAATAATAGCAGCTAAGTGGCCGAGTCTGGCCATAACAAGTGCTGGTTAGGATGTGGAGAAAGGGGAATCCTCATACATTGTTTATGGGAATGTAAATGCCACGTTGGAGAACTATATGGAGGTTCCTCAACAAACTAAAAATAGAACTATTGTACAATCCAGCAGTTCCACTACTGAACATATATTTAAGAGAAAGTGAATCAATATATCAAAGAGATATTTGCATTTTGATGTTTATTGCAGCACCATTCAAAATAGCCAAAACATGGAGTCAGTCTAAGTGACCATCAACAGATGAATGGCTAAAGAAAATACTGCATATATATATATATATACTATGGAATATTATTCAGTCATTAAAAAAAAAGATGAAAGTCCTATCATTTGCAGCAACTTGAATGGAACTAGAAGCCATTATGCTAAGTGAAATAAATCAAGCACGAAAAGACAAATATTTCATGTTCTCATTCATATGTGGGAGCTAAAAACATGTATCTCATCAAGATAGAAAGTAGACTGGTGGTTACCAGAGGCCAAGAAGGAGACGGGGCAGGAAAGAAGGAAGAAAAAATAATATAAATGAATTTTTACCACTGAACAATATAACTAAAAATAGTAAGAGTGGTAAGTTTTATGTATTTTACCTCAATAAAAAATGAATTTAGAAAAGAATTTGACCTTTTACATGTTTTCATCCAGTGAAATTTGTGTGTGTGTGTGTGTGTGTGTGTGTGTGTGTGTGTGTGTGTATGTGTGTAATTATTCTGACTTCCAGTTAGGCTGTAAGATACATGAGAATGAAGGAAGCTTAATTTATTTTTCACTTGAGTGAATATGATTTTAGGAGAGGTAACACATTTATCCACAGACCTCACTCTGTTACAAATCATCCTAAACAATCAAAGTAATTGGATTTTTTTCCAGTTGTTTTCTCTTGCAACATCATTGTTATACTTTGCCTGTCATAGTAAAACAAGTTTAAACTGGTTTAACCATTAATTGCTAGCTTCCAACTAGCAATCTTCATTTGTGTTAGACAAGATAGGCTAGATAATGCTATGATTTAAAAATATTATTTTCAGTGGCAAAAAATAACAAAAGTTTATTTTATTTTTTGAAACAGGGTCTCACTGTGTCACCCAGGCTGGAGCGCAGTGGCACAATCTTGGTTCACTGCAACCTTCGTCTCCAGGGTTCAAGCAATTCTCGTGCCTCAGCCTCCCGAGTAGCTAGGATTACAGGTGCACACCACCATATCCAGCTAATTTTTGTATTTTTGGTAGAGACGGGGTTTCATCATGTTGGCTAGGCTGGTCTCAAACTCCCAGCCTCAGGTGATCTGTATGCCTTGGCCTCCCAAAGTGCTGGGATTACTGATTTGAGCCACCACGTCTGGCCACAAAAGTTTTTTTTCTTGCTGCTTGTTCATGAAAGGTCATTCAGGGACTCTGCTCCTATGTCACTGTGATCTTTATTCCAAGACCCAGACCGAGAGACTGGACTCTACCAGATAAGGAGGTAGAGAGAAAAAAAAGGGGATGGCAAAGCATGTGCTGGTTCTTAAGGACTCTGTCAGTAGCTGAAATTGCATTGGATAAAGCAGATCACATGATCACATCTAGATTTAAAAGGCTAAGACATATAATCTTTTCTTAGGAAGGAACGTGGAATACTGTCAAGCAATAACATAGTCTACAACTACATTTAACTAGAGTGTTACCTTTTACAGAATGACTCTTATGAGATTACGTCCCCAAGATAAACTTTCATTAGTATAACTGTCCCCCATCTCAGCATCTGTGAGCTTCATCCTACACTAACACTGTCTTCCAGTCTTTGCTTCGTTTCCACCTGCTCTTGCTTGAACCTCCTGCTTCAGCCTCCCTGCCTTCTCTTTGCTTCTAGCCTCATCTTGGCTTGTGATGCCTTAGTTTATCTAGTTTAATTAGTCTCTAATCTACTGAGCCCTGTTGTGGATTATGTCTTGTCTCCTTTCTGGCTCAGCACAATACAGCTGTCTATTTAGCATGTTGCTCTTCTCATGCTGCTCCAGAACTGTAGATCATTCCTAATTGGCAATGGCACAGTCTGACATTTCCAGATGTACTCCTGTGTCCTGGCTCCAGTCCTAATGAATCAGTTATTACAGCCAGTATCTCACAGGAGCCATACCATCCCAGGACACATAGTATTATCATTGCAATTTTATAGCCATATAGACAAGATGTGAGGAGGTTAAGTTATTTACCCAGGAACACAGAGATGACATTAAAAACATTTTTGCCCGCTTCTCACTCTTCTTCAGTGTCTACATAAAGAACCAGGGCACATGTCCTTGGGACCTCTGGAGGGTGTGTCATGGAAAACAAATAAAAAATTTTTAAAAACCATGGCAGGTCTCAACATAACTCAAAGTTTGATAGGAGCCTCTGGAAGAGCAACGACATTCATTTCTCAGTGAGTGGAGAAGGCGGATGTGGACATTGAAAGAGACTGCATCGGCTTTGGAGTCTGAGAATTGTCTCTCTGGTCTGCAGAAATGTTCCAGTAGAGTAGATGAAGATTAAGTGTGGCCTGGGTGAGTATGACAGGTGGGTGGCAGGGAGGGAGCTTGATCTCCACTATCAGGCAACCATTCCTTGGGGCTGAGATCCTTAGAGAAAAGTTATTTAGGAGGTTCTTTTTCATATTTCTGACCTACTAGCAATATCCAAGAATAGATTACTAATTAGAGAGTGTTTTTGTTTGTCTCCTCTGTTTCTCCTGCGCCATCTTTTGCTGTTTCATTGCTTTCTTCTGACCGGATAGTACCTCTGAAATCTTTCTTCTCACCACCCTAATCTTCACCAGCCCCTCTGCTGGACGCAGGTAGAATTGAGCTAATTTTTAAAAAGCAGCAATATTTCTAATAAGGTGTAAGTGTTAGACTCCTGGGGACCCCACAAGGTGTAAACATTGCTTAATATTTCTGCTTCTTCATTCTTAGAGGACAACACAAGCTTGGTGCCTCCCCGAGAGCAGAGTAAAAGCTCCTCACAAAAAACAAGATAAACAAACCAACCGAAAACCCACACCCAAAGTCAGCGTTCTCCAATAAAATTAGCCTGTTCACAATCTTGCATGGATTTAAAGAGTGTTCAGGCTAACCTCGAAGTGGCCACCGAGTAGCAAGTCCACTAACTCAACAAGTGGGCAGCTGAGTCCTCTTGGTCCCTTGCTACTATGCCCACCCCTTACATTTACACAGTTGAATTTTCTCTTGAGTTAAAATGCTGCATTACAGGTGGCTCTGCACTCAACATAGCACTGGGTCAGGGGCTGGTTGGGGGTTAGGATAAATTGTCTCACTTAAAAGTCCACAAAAATCGTTACCACTTGATTTAAAGAAGAAATTTTCATCAACGTTTTCCATGTTTGTGTTTTCCATTATAAAATCATATCTCAAAACTGTACTCTAATTAGTGTGGCACCAAACGACAGCTCCACAATCCATCTCAGTGATGTTGCCCTGCAGGAGGCATCAACAAATAAGGCAATCAATGCTTTGCTGCTTTAAGGATATGGAGCTCCTTTATTCCAGGAAGAATATTGCTGAGTCTCGAGCTACATCACAACTAGAATGCAAACATGCTGCAATTTGGAAAAAAAATTGATACCATTTTAGACATAAATCATTCAGAGCAGTGCAATCTCCTACTGAGGAAAGAGGATGGAGAGTTACTTGAAGACTCCTGGGCCCTTCAGTTGTAATCTATGGGAGGCAAAGTGGTGCAAGGATCCTGCAGATCTGCATTTTTACCCTGACCACGGGGCAAAGTTGCCTTAAACAAGTCAGCTCATGGATCCCACTTTCTCAAGTTTTTAAAATAAGAACACGCTAAATAGACCGAAAATTGTATGATTCCATCTATAAAATGTCCATAAGAAAACATTATCACTCTCTTCTCCTGCACGGTTGAGCTTTCCAAAATACTCAGCATGTCCTTCAGGATCATGGGAGCAAGTGCAAGCCCTTTAAGAACTCCATCTTCTAGCAAAGAATAGATCCACCAGCATGTCAGGAGGAACATCAGGAGGGAATTTTCATCTGGAAGATGCAACTGATTTCTTGAGTTTCCATGGACATTTTTTAGGAAAATACCTTGCAGTATTGCCTCACAGTCTACTTCTGTCAAATGTGGGTAGCTCTACATTCCTATTTGCCTCCAGTCTGCACCTGCAGTTAGAAGTCATATGTTGAAATCTGAGGGGTGAAGGCTCTGAAACATGGTGTGAATGGGCGAGACATCCTTTCATTTTGCAGGAACTTCTACTCAACTCTAATGTTCGTTCAGTACTCTCTAGAGGGTAGGAGTGGGGTGGGAGGTAGAAGACAGAATCACATCTGTTGTAGATGAAGCACACTATCAACTTTTATACACAATCCTACCATTTAAATTGAGAATATCAAATATCCAGAGCTATTTTCTACAATCATTTGAGTATCAAAATAGCTCAATGTTGTCTTTTGGCCAGTCATAGGGAATTAGACTGTTTCTCTAAAATACTTGAGCTTGCTTAACCTCAATTCTACAAATGTGTTTTCATAAACACAAAGACAATTCAAATCTACCATGATTTGAGTAATTGGTTAACTGGTACAATTCAAACATAGTAGCTAGTGATAGCACTGGCTATTTTCCTTTCAAATGTTGCTGTTTATATGATGAAAACAAAGCTGATGCCTTGCAAGCAAAAGTATATTCTGTGAAGACCTAAATAAAAAGTCATTTCAGGGTGTAATTAGAAATTGTGAAGCCTTCATCAATGTTTCCAGTGGAGTTTCTTGTGATGCTTTGCTAGGTGAGTTTTTGCTACTAGGATTTCACCTTAAATGATTGACTAAATGCCTATGTATTCACGTGTCTTTACCATTTTTGGATTTGGTCATATTCAACCATAATGTAATTTCAAAAGTACTTCTATTGTTAGCAATTGTCATTTGTGCTGGCTTCTCCAGTTTGCTGACACATTTCTTAATGACTTCCAGAAACCACTCATCCACTGAGGTCTATTCCTCCATCAGCCTGGCCCTGTTCCAAAATGACCCTCCCTGGAATACACAACAGCAAAGTCTCAATATAAATAACTCATAGAAGAAACTTCGTTTAAAACAATTTAACAACTAGATTACAGACATATAAAAGAATGAGATTCTAATGGTATCCTGAGAGTTCATCATTAACAGCAGCTTAAGACGTAAAGCAACTCAAATCATTACATTGTTCTTCTCATCTTACCTGTACTCTTGTATACGTAAAATAAGAATAATATTAGTATTTACTTATGCCCAGAGTTGTGGAGATTAAGTTAAATTTATATAAAAGAGCTTGGAACAGTTCCTGGTACATAGAAGTATATGCTATCATATAAGCTACTACGTAATGATAAATATTACTTTTATCTTTTTTCTTCAGATTGTGTGTATTGCACACTTTTTCTCATGATAAATTATAATTTTTCTTTTCAATTTAACTCCAGCAAATTTAAACACAAATATAGTGTTAAAAACTATTCCCTATGCTCAAACTGGAACTGGAACACTGAACAAAGATTGAGCTATCTTTTAGATCATGTGTGTATGTTGTTGTTATTTTTTATTGGATTTTCATTTATATGCCAAACACCTTTAAGGTGTTTTACATGCTATAATTTACTTAATCCTCATAAATATATTAGATATTGTTTTTTACAACTTTGCAGCTAAGGAAACCGAGACAAAGACTGATAATATAACTTGTCCAATATCACACAGGTAGAAAATGATCAACAGAGGATTCAGATGGAGGCAGCTAGATTCCAGACACTACTTGTTTAATCTCTATTATTTCTTGTTATGGATAGAAAGTTCCTTATTTCAATTCCTGAGCTAACAGCTACCATTGTGCAACAATAAACAAGTCACTATTAAATTACTGTCAACTGTATCTCAGCAGAATTGCCCACGTTTAGATTCTTCACAGAGGCACACTTTTGTTTAGTGAGCAACATTTTACATATGTCCTAGATCCCTAGTTTAACATCAGTGAGAAGCCTTATACTTGCCCAGACGTCCAGTATGGATTAGAGCATGTAGCAGGCCTTTCATACATTTTTGGACCTATGTGATACCACTGGACTGTGAGCATTACATAATTCATTTGGAATGAGGTGATTTTTCTATTCTAATCAAGGACTCATTTTCCCTGCTGGTACCTCTCCCTCCACCATATATTTGGGGAAGTTTGCACTGAGTTCGCTGGAAAAGTGAAGAATCAGGATCATTATTCTTAAAGGCAAATTCTTTCTTTCTCTTCTTCATTTTTTTATTTTTTGAGACATTAACCACTAGACAGGACACTTAAAAATGTTACAGAGAAGTAGATTATGGAAAACGCCCATCTAAAATTCTGTTCTCCAGAGCCGGGTGTGGTGGCTCACATCTATAATCCCAGCGCTTTCGGAGGCCAACGTGAGTGGACCACTTGAGGTCAGGAGTTTGAGACCAGCCTGGCCAACATGGTGAAACCCCATCTCTACTAAAAATAGAAAAATTGGCCGGGCACGGTGGCTCACGCCTGTAATCCCAGTACTTTGGGAGGCCGAGGTGGGTGGATCACGAGGTCAAGATATCGAGACCATCCTGGTCAACATGGTGAAACCCCATCTCTACTAAAAATACAAAAAAATAGCTGGGCATGGTGGCGCGTGCCTGTAATCGCAGCTACTCAGGAGGCTGAGGCAGGAGAATTGCCTGAACCCAGGATGTGGAGGTTGCGGTGAGCCGAGATCGCACCATTGCACTCCAGCCTGGGTAACAAGAGTGAAACTACGTCTCAAAAAAAAAAAAAAAAAAAAAAAATTACCCGCACCTGGTGGTGGGCACCTGTAGTCTCACCTACTGGGGAGGCTGAGGCAGGAGAATCACTGGAACCTGGGAGGCAGAGGTTGTAGTGAGCCAAGATCATGCCACTGTCCTCCAGTTTGGGCAACAGAGTGAGATTCTGTCTCAGAATAAATAAATAAATAATAAAGTAAGAAATAATACAAACTTTTGTACTCCCACCAAATGTTGATCGGACCTCATGAATAAAAACAAAGCACATCAGGGTTAAGCACTGAAAGTCTCCTCTGCCTCAAAGATAAGAACCCAAAATGACTAAGCAGGCAGAGGGGAAGACACTGACAACTTGGATGTTATGTGGAGAAATCTTGGGAAGCATTTCCACCCTGCCCATCACTATTTTATATTTGAAAGCCAAGACCCAGACTCTTCTTCAGCCAGAAATCTGCCAAGCTCCCACCAGGGACCATAGAAAATACTCTAATTCTATTAGTAATGCATATATGTGTATTAAAACTAAGTGGAAGATTTTAGGTAGAAACCAATTTTCTCCTCTTCTATGAATTCCATTTTCTTCTTAAGCCTCATTCACTATGGGAAAAGCTGTTTCCTTCTGACTCGCTGTAATTGTGGAGTCACCTTAGCTTGCATTAGTTGTTATGATTAAATACTATTGATGGAAAAGAACTCCACAAGTATGAGATGCCTTCAAAATATTAAGCACTAATAATTGATTGTGGAAAATGTAACTGCAGTTAATTGGGGCAACACTCTCTTCACATCAACATTTAAACTTTTACTGTTTTATATTCTCATTCAACAGCCAGCAAATTTTTCCTGTAAAGAGCTTTGCAGGCCAGTTGGTCTTGGTACTTACCACTTAACTCTGTTGCAGTATGAAAACAGCCATAGATCAGGCATAGACAAGTGAGTGTGACTGTGTTCCAGTAAAAAGTTATTTCTGGATACTGAAATTTAGATTTTACATAATTTTCCTGTGTCATAAAGCATTATTGTTCTTTTGATTTTTTTCTTCAACATTTAAAAATGTAAAACCATCCATAGCTTATAGGCGTAGAAAAACAGGTGATGACTCTATGCATTATCTGAGGACAATAATCATATTTTCCTCATCTAAATGAGTGATAATCAGATGCTTCAAATAACAGTAATTTATGTGAGCACTACGGGGTCACAGGAACTTGCAAATCAATACAAGAAAGGAGAAAAATAGGGAAAGAAATAACTGAAATGTCGTACTCTTAAGAGTTGTTATACTATACATATACGATATAAGGCTTGTATACCATAGAACCCTTAAGAGTTGTACTATACTCCTTGTAAAAACATTTCTCAGGAAGCTATTTGGAAACATTGCCTTTGTTTTTTACTTTTAAAATTTGGGTCACAGTTGAACATGGATTGCTCGGCAGTGCGTCAAGAGGCTGCTGGGCCTTTGCTGTGATTAGTGTCAGAACTGAAAAGACGTGATACAAGCCATGATTGTTAATGGAAGTAACTGTTTCTCCTGTTATCATTCTGCATGGAAAAGAGAGAGAAAATAAACCTAAATAGAAAGAAAAGATCTCATGCTTGTTTGTGCATTTTGATGCTAGCCCTAGTGTTAAGCTTTTTCAGAATAATTCAAATAAAGCTACGTCTTTCTGAACCTTAAGAAAAAGAGATTTCTTCAGAGTTGCAGGGTGCTGCTGCGCCCCAGTTAAACAACCTTAACCATACTGAACTCTGCTGATAACTTGTACTGTTTCTCTGGTGCCCAGGAGAGATATGGGCTCACTGCCAATTCGGAAAGCTTCCTACTTGTTACTGTCCTCATCACCATGGACCCATTGTTTCTAAATGGATAGTGAGATCCCTAGTGGAGCTCCAAAGTATAAAACCCAATCATTTCACTTTCAGATTTATATAGTTTTAAACAATCACATCATAGCAACTAGAATCTATTAATACGGTCAATACCTAGCCACAAGTCTCAATGTCTCCAAAACCTGGGCAACACCAAAGAGCTATAAACTCTAGTCTACTGACATCCCAGTAGAAAAAAATCTTAGAATCACCAGGTTGGAATAAATTTTGAGTATCATCCAACGTTCCTCAAAATGTATCAGAACAATCCTTAGGTCATTTCAGTTGGAGGAGTTTGTAAAAAATGTGTAGCATTTTTTCCACCCTTTTCCCCGGCGATTAACAAAAGCATAGAGGAAACGTGCTATAGGAAAGGCAAGAAACTGAGATGACTCACGAAAAGACAATCAGTGAAAAAGCTTGGTCCTGAAACTCTAGTCTACAAATTGGAGTGAAAAGTAAAGGTAGTATGTTTGATGTCATTCAAGAGAAGTTTTGTACCTACGGCTTTTCGGCTTTTCGTTTGGAACAATACAAGCTCATTTCCTGCCCTCTCAAGAAAGTGAGCTCTTCTTTCCCTTTCCTAAGCCAAAACCTCCTTTTTCCTCTCTGTAAACAGCTTCTCCAACAACACATTTACCCTAAAGATTTACTCATTAACCTTGAAAAAATGTGGGGATTTCTCCTCAATTCTGCCTGGTCTAAGTACGTATTCTCATTATTGTTAGTGCATTTACTACAGATATTTACCAGATATATACTCTATCTGTCTATCTATCTATCTATCTAGGTACCAGATATATACTATAGATATCTACCAGAGTAGTTAGAGTGTATCCCCTTTAATGATATATTTATTCATTCAACTTAACTGTTAAATGCATAACATGTCAACCAGTATACAACTTTTATGTCTTAGATTGAAATTTAGGGTACAGCAGGGAATTTAAGTTATTTTGTGACTCAGAGTTGTCCCTAGACATTGTCTCCAGGGATGAGCCTTTGTATTGTCAGCTCTTGCGCTAACTTCTAAAAGAGCCTTCTGTATTTCCCTGCATTGAAACTTACCAGCTTATATCCTATGCCCCAGAATTCTCTCCATGGCTAGTAAAGAGTTGTGATAAGTATGATGTCATTAATAGCTATTAGTGACAATGTATCACTTTCTCTGAAATCGTGTACTTTAATCAGGATTATATTAAAGAAAATCAGAATGTGAGAAATAAATTTATATCAGAGCTGTAATTTCAGGCCGAAGAGGGAGGAATTTTTCAACTTTGGAGCTTCATCAAGGCTCTCATATATAACCACCTAGACATTCTATTCCTCACCAAACCTAAATAGTCCAGCTCAGAGAAGTACTCAATACAGGTTGAGCATTGCTAATCTGAAAATCCAGTATCTAAATGGTTCCAAAATTCAAAACTTTTTGAGCACCGACATGACACCATGAAAATTTTACACCTGTCCTCAATCTGACACAGCCAAAAGGGAGTTGCACAACACACGGCTTATTCAGTAGCCCCAAGGGAAAAATAAAATGACCCTCAGACTATGTGTATAAAATGTATAGAAAACATAAATGAATTTCATGTTTAGACTTTGGTCCCATTCCCATCTCATTATGTATATGCAAATATTCCAAAATTTGAAAAAAATCCCAAATTCTGGTCCCACCCATTTTAGATAACAGATATCAACTGTATATAATCTTAATAGTAATAACTATCCACACAGACTGCAAATGAAAAATGTTCATGGCAAATAGTATATGCAGCAAAATTTTAAGGTTATAGTTATCAAAAGCCTCCACATAATAATTATACATGAGAACTCTCTAGTCTGTATAGAATTTTCTTAATAATACTATATGTCTGAATTTCCTCAAGTTGAACATATGCTTGAGCTATATACATGGACTTGTGAGCATAATTAGTCAATTTGTGAATTTTAACCCACTTATACTTCTAATATCAAAACTTAAATTTAAATTTTTTTCTTGTATCAACAGCTTACCCTTAATAGGTCATTAGTTGCAAAAGTGCACTTTAATTGAATTCTATTACAACCAGTCTTAGTATACATTTCTGCATGTGGTCTTTAATAAAGCCATAAGCAAATGTTTCTTAAATATGTGCTGCTGTTTTGTCCTGTTTTGTCCAAGAAAAAACAAAGGACAAGGATAATACTAAGCAAAAGTAGCACAAGTAGTTAGCAAATTCATAAATCAGTGTTTAATCTATATTCCTCTGGTTAAAAGAGCAATTTTCAGGTTAAGCAAAGCCATTTGCCTTTATTACAGGTATAAATATTTCAGAGTATTAACTGAACTTTGATCATTGCTATTAAATTCCTCTGAGCATTCAAAATTTTAATGAAGGCAAAATATTTTTCACTGAATAAACAAATGATTAGCTGTAAAAATAGACATTTAAATGAATCCTAACTCATAAATGTATTTAGTTTTCCCTAGATGCAAGTAATAAGAATTCCTCTTTTTTGCCAGTGGCATAAACATGTATTTATGTAAATCTAAGCTTTAAGGAAAGATTTAGAAATGCCTTCAGAAAAAGTGATATCATTACCATAAGCATATTTCATAAATATATATCCAAAATATTTTAAAGGGATGGTTCCTCACATTTTTTAATTACATTCACTGATTTTTCTGATTAGTGAAGCTGTTTCTACTGAAATTCACTGTTTATTGCTTACAATGTCCTCATTTATTTTTGCAGATACATTTAGAAGGCAATTATTTTAGTAATCACTTTATAGCTGAAGGTACTAAAACTGAAGGACTTATCAGTCTCTCTCTCTCTCTAAGTAATGCTGCAAAACAATTTGGTATCTCTCTCTAAGCAAGGACACAAAACAATCAGTTGCAGAGCAACTAAGAAAATTGAGCCTTTCTGCACGATAACAATGCGATGTTGAAATCTGCCAGGGAACAAACTTCCGATGTGTGCCTAATTCTTAGGATACTTTTTTTTTCTGAGATGGGGTCTCACTCTGTCACCCAGGTTGGAGTGCAGTGGCGCGATGTCATCTCACTGCAACCTCTGCCTTACAGGTTCAAGCAATTCTCCTGCTTCAGCCTCCCACGTAGCTGGGACTATAGGTGCATGCCACCACGCCTGGCTAATTTTTTGTATTTTTAGTAGAAATGTGGTTTCACTGTGTTAGCCAGGATGGTCTCAATCTCCTGATCTTGTGATCCACCCACTTCTGCCTCCCAAAGTGCTGGGATTACAGGCATGAACCCCCGCACCCTGCCATTCTTAGGATACTTTTATTTGTTCAGGCTTGTTCACTGTCAGTGGATGCATTTGTGGAACAACAGACAAGCTCATGGATATCCAAAAGGAAAAGAGTGCAAGTATTAAAATAGTCATTCTTTCCTAGGTCCCTCACCAAACTGAGGGGGCAGTGGACCTGGTGATGGGGCCAGAGATCAGAACTGACAACTGACTCTGGCACTCAGACTCCTTCAAGGTCCCTGGGACATGGGTAGCTGTGGGATAGGGGCATTCTTTATTCAGGCTTAGCTCACATTTCCCTGGGGTAAAGGGGTCCAGACTCCTTACATATAATTCTGTCAGTTACTTCTTACAGAAGCCCTGTTAACTAGTTTGTATTATTACTCTCAATGTACTATCAAGATTGAAGTGATTAGGTTCACAAGATTGAAGCGATACTTAAATTCCAAAATACACATTCTTTTAGTAACAAATCAACCTTTAGTTTTTTAAGATGGGGCTAGAAAAAGTCTCTTTTACATAGACTACTGATGATTTATATTTTCACAGTAGGAAGGCAAAATTATCATTTGGAAAATAACTTATGTTATTTCTGAACATAACGTCCCAACAGGATGGGAAGGGGAGATTCTCTGTCACCATAAGGCATCTTTGCAGGCCTAGCTGTCGCCCTGATTTTGCTCTTTAAAAGGCCCATAAGGGCAGAAAAGTGTTAATAATGTTCCGTTTCTCCCTTGTGTAAAATCTGAGAAGGAACCCAAAGAGCCTGAGGTGTTGGACCATGGGATAGAGTATGTCACCTCTTGACTCTGGAAGGCTGGGCTTAGACTAGATGAGGCGACACCTCCTCAGGGAATTTTCCACTGCAGCTGACTGCACACTGGCAATGTGGTTGAGTTATTCAGGGTTTTCTTGTCCTTTTGTTTCTCTCTCTTCACTGGCACTCACACTAAAGTACAGAAAATCACAAAGATGTACTTGTGTATGTATACATTAATACTCAATGAGCTGAGATGAGCCTGAGGAGGGGGGGCGGGGGCTAACAGGGCAGAAGAGGGCCCAAAGCAATGCTATGTCCATTACTGCTTCTTTCAGAACCACCTCTGAGGCGGGTACGTGCAGGTGTCTAGACATGCATGAGAAGGGGGAAGAGCATAACACTTCAGTTATGGATTTCACGCACTGCGATTAGGATGTGAAAATAGTATTTGAAGGGATCTCACAAAAGTTTCTTTCTAGGCAAATTGTATTCCAAAAACATAGTTCACCTAAATGTCTTTGATATGAGTTAAAATGTTAGAATAGATATTATTAATGACTTTTATATGTGTGTGATATATGCACACACATATAATCTTACAAAATTTCTAATATATTTAGAGATACAAAGAAAAAACACCGTAAGTTCAAATAATAGAGATATAATGTGCATTGATATGCAAATATATATATATATGGCCTGATTATGCAAACCATCTTTTCTTGAAATTGATGAGGACATTCAGCTTCCTTATATGACTCACCCAAATCTTCCTTACTAAAGAGCAATCAGGAACTTGAAATCTCCTCAACCACCTTACTTCTTGGGTTTTTTTAAATTAGATTCACAATTTGTATTCCAAAATATAGTGTTTCATCAACTCATTCTTTAAAATCCAGTCCTGGGGCATTGCTAACATCAGAGTCATGTAATAAGCAGGAATGCTTTGCTGCCTGGGTATGCATGCACAGAGAGACACACAGACACACAGACACCCACCTCACACACACACCCCACTCAGACAGATACACAGACACACACCCCACTCAGAGAAATGCTCCTGTGCCTTTCCAGATCGGGACTGAGCGTATCTGCTCCTCTCAGTTCCACCACTGAACACTGCTCAACCCTGGAGAAGGAGAAGAAGGAGGCAAAATCAAAAACAAAAACACCCTAAGTTTCACTAAGAATTCACCCAAAACAGACTGAGGATAAATTTATAAGTAACACAGATTACTTAGAAGTAAATAGGTAATTTTCTATTAGGCAGAATAGAAACAAAAGCCATTCTATTCCAACTAAGTTCAGAAGTGAAAAATGTTTAAAATTGTGTTTACTTTGCACACCTCAAGTATATGACTACTCATTACATAACTAACTGTGAGATTTTTTTTAATTTCATTTACAGTGTAAGACTCAAAAGCTAATATTCAGAAACTCTGGGAATATACAATGATGTTAAAATTACTGAGTTGTACATAAAGGGGTTTTGCTGAGTGAATGTAAAGCAGGCTGCATTAATAACTCTAATGCCTTTAAAGCCAAAGTGAGGGACATACTTTAATTCATATGCTTGTGAAGTTCCTGTCTGACAGCTGATAGCATCATAATAGTCTTGTCCACATTGTTTATTTTCAAGTTAATAAAGGATTAAGGGATATGTTTTCTAGACAAACCAAATAGATGATACAGAATCATCCATGACAAATATTTTCTTCAGGATAAACCACAAAAGATATCAGCTAAGAAATATATCTTCTAAATCTCATATTAGGATTTGGGACATAAAAATAAAATGGGAATTACTCTGTCACAGGGAAAAAGCAAGTTCTTTACGAAAGCAATCAATTCAGATAAAATGCAACTGAAATATTTCTGATCTTTCTCAGTCAACTGGAAATAAATATGAAACCATTTTCTAACAAAGCAAAAATTGCCTTTGAACTTCATTAGTTACTTTTATAAACATAAGTAAATTACTTTCATTGCAATAATTTCCATTAGTTATTATCTTATTCATCTAATCCCAATTAAAAACTAAGAACAGAACACTTTAATAAATTGAAAAGATCAAATGTGTCAACAGGGTTTAAATTGTCTTGAGAGCATGTATTAACATTAACTGAGAAGAAAATATACCCACTGGAGATGGGAGGGAGGCATGTCCCACTTACTGAGAGTCAGTGCCCCTGATGGGGTGACCACTTGTCCTCTTGACATGCTAGCAGAGAAAAAAATAACAGTATCTTCTCTATGATCTTTTCAAAGACATTAATCAATACGAATATCATTCCAGATACTTACATATTCTAAACGACTGTCCTTAGTTAAACTGTCACATTAATTTATATTTTTAAAAATCAAAAACAATCTAATAACTGCATATTTTATGACAAAATTGCTAAATTCTAGGTCTTAAGAGGATTTATATATGAAGGGGCATGCTCTTGAAGTAGCCCATGTGAGGAATGGCTCAATCAGACGATCTCCAGGGATTGAACTGAGAATCACAAATTCATACAGAAATCACTTAGGTTGTTACAGTGCGAAAACAAAAGTTCTGTGTTCTTCAACACAGTTCTCTTACACAAGTTTGGGGGATTTCTTCAAGGAAAACCGAGCAACAGATCTTGTCTTATGTCATAAGAAGTCTATTTGCCCACTATGGAAAGCTGAGCAGACCTTGTCTTACATGACAAGGACTCTGTTCTTTCCCACTACTCCATCTAGGGTGGGGGACCCCAGCCTTCCAGATATCCTGCTGAGAGTGCCCATTTCCATGATGCATAATTATGGTGACCTCTTAAAAAAAAAAGTAGTGACCAACACATTGCCAGAAGGATACCCAAACCTCAGTAATAGAAACTAGAGAAACAGAAATGTAGAAACCATATTTTTGAATATGTCATCATTCATTCTCAGTCAAACACCATTATACGGATCTCATCAATAAATGCAGTGGCTTCTTTGACTTCTACTATACCTGTCTCTTCACTATGAGGCAAAGGCTGGCAAGAGAGAAAGGACTTTGCACTGTCCTTGGCTGCAAATTTTCCAGCTAACACTGTGGACAGTCTGCCCCTTCTGATTGCAGCAGAGCAGTCTTTTTAAAAACCCTCTTCATTATCTTAGGGGTTTTCTTTTTCCTCTCTTCTGTGTTTGACTTCCTGTTTCCTGTGTTCCACGTTTTTCTTCTTCATTTGTTCTCTCAGTCTCAGTGGATCACATCTTCCAAT
Source organism: Callithrix jacchus (assembly GCF_049354715.1). Taxonomy (NCBI): domain Eukaryota; kingdom Metazoa; phylum Chordata; class Mammalia; order Primates; family Cebidae; genus Callithrix; species Callithrix jacchus. The sequence continues at coordinate 81,391,091 of NC_133503.1, forward strand.
AGTGCTCTGGACAAGAATGCCTTGAATGTCTGATAACAGAGTCTGTGTTCTATCCTCTCATTTGGTTGATCTTTTACCTCTATATTGAACTCTACATAGGAAATAATATTATTCCTGAACTTTAAAGGAATTCTCAATTCCACTAGCTTGCAGAATGCGTTTGATTTTTAGTGCTTTGTATGTGACTTGATTTTCCATCTGGAAGCTTTGAGAATCTTCCCTTTGTACCCAGTTTTGAAATTTCACAATGATGAGCCATAGATAGGCCTATTTCCATTCATTGTCGAGGCCTCCTGTGGACCCTTTCAATCTGGAAATTCATGACCTTTACTCTTGGGAAAATGCCTTCAATTATCTTCTTGATGATTCCCTACCTTCAATTTTCTGTGTTCTTGCTCTTTTTGAACTTTTATTATTACATATTAGATTTTCTAGACTGTTTTCTCAATTTCTTATCTCCTTTGACCAGTTTTCTGTCTTTTTCTTCTATTTTCTTCGTTTTGCTTTCTGAGTGCCTCTTTTCCTAGCCTCTTGCTCACAGTTTATGGATGCAGTATCTTCTGAAACTCTCTGGGATATTCATAATAGGTGTTGGAAAATTTCTTCTTCATCAGTGGTTTTTATTATCTTGCTAAGTTGTTCTTTTCCTGTCTGTTCTGGTTTTTATCTTCCATCTTGGAGTCTTCCCTGATTAGAAACTCTAAACATGTATATGAGGCTGGTTGACTTTAAGCTTCACTACCAGGTAATCTGCGGAGCCCACTTACTAGAAAATTTTGATGTCAGTGACTTTAGGTCTTTTTTCTTAGGCTGTTTGGACTCTTCAAAGTAGAATCTTCCTATCTTCTACATAAGTGATAGAGGCCTGTTGAAGTATCTAAGCACTCAGGGATCAGTATGCATGAATTCACCTGGGCCTGTTGTCATCAGTATTGTTAGCATATCCCTACTCTGGGCTTGGGTAGTCTCAACTCTTATCACTGCCCCTTCCCTGGCCTCCTCATTGTGTTGAAGAATCCAATTGAAAAGTGCTGCCTTAAAGGACTAAGTATGACTGGCTCACTATCTCCTTGGCCAGGTAGAATCATTGACTTATTAACTGCTCAGATATGATGAAAGGACATATAATATTCCCACTACATACAGATGGAAAAGCTGAATCTCATCCATGGCAGAGAGTCTTCTAAGCAGTAAGCTCCCTTATTTACCTGGGAACCCTGATGATCAACTTATTGCTCAATGAGTTGCCCTTTTCAGGTTCCAAAACCCAGAAAATAGTTGGCAAACTGAAATTAAGTTGGTGTCTATAAACAGTAAGCATATAAGATTCATGGCAAATGTTTACGGTGCCTGCAACCTAAACTTTCACTCCCTTTTAGTGCTGTTAATTAAAAATAGCCCTCTTTTTCTTAAAGAAATTAACTAAGGGAGACAGGATGAAATACACATGCTGGAGGTAGTCATTAGAAATTCTCATAAGCTCTTATCTTTGAGTCATTTATGCACCAATTTTTCACAACAAACAAATGCTCATTTTCCATATGGCTTACCTTAGTTTCCATATTGTCATTTACTACGTCTTTTCCATTTGTAATTTTCTTTATTCGCTACTTCTCCAACTCCTTTTCCACAAGTTTCTTTCCCCTGTTTACACAGTAAATTCAAGATCAGTAACATTTCTAACCAACTGAGCTTTACAATCATCAGTAAATCAACCAACAAATGATTTTTAAAGTAGACTGCGTATGTGTGATGGAAGAATGAACAAGCCCAGGAGATAAAGTATGAGAATATAGAAGCCATCTTCATGAATATTCTATAGTTGCAAGATTTTTCTATGCAAAACAGTTACTTCAAATGTACATAAAATGTAACATAAAAATGCAGAAGATGTGTCCTTGATTAAGTTTCCTCCAGCTGGGGGTGCTTTGCCCTGACACTGACATGGTTAGGGATGATTAGCATTCCACAACATCCAAGTTCACAGTGTCAGTGGGTTGTCTGTGAGCTTGTCTGTATGAATAAAAAGTCATTCTAATTCCGTTAATATCATTAACAAAAAAATAACATGCTGGCAAGATTGGATTTGAACTTCTGTCTTTTATCTGCCAAATTTCCATTTTAAATTTAATCAGAACAGACATACTTCTAATGCTGAAAGCAGCTCAGTAACAGCTGACATTTATTGAACATTCACTACAAGCCATGCAGCGTACAAAGAACATGCATTATCATACACCATTCTTTCAAATCCCTGTGAGGTACTTGTGATTACTCTGCATATTTTACAAATGTAAAAACTGGGTCTTGGATTAATAATGTGACCAAGGTCACATAGCTGGGAAATTATAGAATCTAGGTTTCATGGCACCAGTGTCTCTGCTCTTAAACATGATGCTTCAGTGTTCCCAGTATTGGATAGAATACGTCTGAGAAAGAAAAACAAAATCCTAAACTCTCCAACAAACTGAAAAAAAACCCCTGGCCAAGGAGACCCCCAGAAAAACTTAAAACTAAGTTTCCTAGGCATGAGGGATGGGAGGTTGGTCAAGCCTCATTACACACTCAGTTCCTTGCTAACTACCTTTAGAGGTTTTTTTTCCTAAAAGTTAAACAGAAATCATCCCTAGAAAACAAAAAATGAAAGGCTCACTCCCCCCCAACTTCTACCAACTACCTGGTACCGCTATTGAATTCCTTCCCCTTTTCGGGGTTGGTTGGCAGCCACTGACCAGCATTCCTTTCTCATAAGGGAACACCAACCACAGGCTGGTTCTGGCCAACCCATAGAGGGCGCTCAGGGTGCATCTGTGTCCTCTATTTGACATTGTGACGTGTAGAGCCTAATTTTACTACATTTTAATGTCTCCACTCCAAAGTGAACACAGAATGTATGTAACATACATGTTTGTTTACCATGCATGTGCAACAATCCTCTCACGAATACTCCTAGCTCCTCCTGTAGTCTATTAAATATGTATGTCTAGCTGATCTGCCAAGCAGAACATTTCTGTGACACTTTTCTCTCCCTCAAAGTGACAGTGCCTAGTGGCCTCATCCGGTACTTCTCACTCAGCTCCCACCACATGGACATTCCTGTTTCTTGGAGGTACCAAGCAGCCCCCACCTCAGGGGCTTTGCACAAGCTGATAAGGCTCTTCCTCTTCGTGTCTTTATGATTCTGATCGGAGATCACCATGACTGAGAGGTCTTGCCTGCCTACCACACTCCTTTTTTTTTTTAACTCCACTATATTGTTTTCACCAAAACCTACTAGCAAATGTATATATACATCTATGAATCATACATGTGTGTGTGTTAGCATGTCACATAGTACTCAATCACTGTTTAATGAATGAAGAAATGACATTGGTTGTGCCAGTTGAATGAGTGCAGATGCGAAGCTCCTGATGCTGTGCAAGGGTTATTTCCCATTCCTCACCCACTCTTCTTTCCATAAACGGCCTTCCTTTTGCTTAAAGGGCCTAGAACTTGAAAACCAGTCAAGAAATTCAGCAAAATAGTGCAAAGGGAGGTGCTTTGCCTCTAGCTCTTTGTAACTAATCAGCTCTGCTTCAAGGGCCTGGAGGAGCTATTTTTCTTCCAGCCACAGCTCTTCCATTTAAAATGGTAATCCCAGGTCTCATTTTGTATTTTCTCCTGTACAAGGATGTGAAGGTCACCCACTTAGCCAACTCTTCAGTTCATGCGAAATGCATTTAGAAGCAGCAACTAAGGCAATATAAAAGTGAAGATGAATTAAAGTTATTTATATTCAGTAAAAATCTGTTGGAGGAGTAAGGTAAGAAAAATGTGTCTCCACAGCAGGAGTGCTCCATACGTAGTTAAGGAAAACCCATGAGCCACAAACCACTAACCAAGATTACAAACTCACTTCATTCCAGAAGCTGCTGGGCCAGGTAAGGGGCAGCTGAAGGATGATAAGGATGTGGCTCAGGTGCTTCCAAAGCAGAAGAACCGAAGTGACTGAGAAAAAAACTTGAAACAAGTTTATAAGTACACTACCCCAAAGTGATAACCACTGGGAAAAGAAGAATTCGATGAGCTCGTTTTTACGCTTACTCTACAGATTCGCTTTCGTTTAAATTTGAATCACAGAATACAGGAGCATCTTAATATTTTCTGGACTGACACTTTGAAAGCTGGCCATTTGACCCTTTGTTAGATCACATTCAGCTCACCTGCAAATGTACACATCACCTTTCTTCGGTCAAAACTTTACATTTCTCAGTAATGTCTCTTCCTGTGATCCAATGGATTACCTTTAGAAGTTCATGAAGCTTCCACCAGCTGGACGTAATCTTGATGTTACTCCGAAATAAAAACTTCAGTCCTTGTAACTTCTTTTTTTTTTCCTGATTCACAAATGATATTAAAAGGATGAATATTTTACTCCCTTGGATACCTACATTTAGTTTATGTTGACACCCTTGATGTAATTCTCTATGTGCTAAAATTTAACCCCTGGTGTTTATACGCAATACAATGGGTTACAGTGAAATTGTGACAATGTAGGGCCTTAGCATATTATTAAAAGGATTATTTTTATTTATAGCTGGATTACCCAGTATCATTATTCCAAAGGTTATATGGAATAATAAATTTCGCCAAAATTTGAACCATGTTCTACATGATTCAAGGATTGAACTTTTAATCCCTGTATAATTGAAGATGTTCAGGCAATTAACTTGGATTGTTTATGTGTTTTTCTGACTCAAAATAAAGTGGGGTTTTGTATCACTTAATGACACAGTATTTTTCACACTACTGGTCATGAAATAAATTTAGTGGGTCATAACAAGCATTTTCATAATGAAATAGAATAAAATAGAAAATACTAAAGTACAGCTATAGGAAGGAAATTATTTTTCATAAAACTTTTGTTTCAAAAGTATGTAAACATGTATCTGTAATATGTATATGTGTTAAGATGCACTATCAAATGTACTTGTTAATGTGATAATAGTAAAAAAAAGTGTGAAAGTCACTGATTTAATAGGTGCACTTTCATAAGCAATTAGCAGGTATCCATTGTAACAGACAAAAATCCAATTCTTAGATTAACTAAAAAAGAAACATCACTCTCCATGTGAACTAATTTCAAGATATGAATTTAAAACTATTGAAATTTCTCAAGAAAAATATGTACTTGACTACAAAGAAAATTCTTCTGACTTCTTGAAATCAAATTCCTAACTCACTTTATAAGCTGAAGAGTAAAACCAAACAGATACAAAAAAAAACCTCTTAGTTACCTGAAATAAACTTTTAAATTAGGATTTAAGATGACTGTGCTTTGTTGGCATTTGGATGAATAATTCGAAAGTTTTTTGTTAAAATGAAATGTAGACATATCTATTGGGATTTAAAAATCTTAAAAGAGGCCTTTTCAGGGCTTATTTCATTATGACAACAACTTTGCTGAGCCACTAGTGAGGGAAATGATATCTCTGGCATCTTAACGGGTGATGTCAAAGATGGGTACTTGATAGAGGCTGTCCTGGTCTCAACCCTTGTTCTAGAACCTTCAGTGGCTGCCTGTGTGAAAATTCTGCAGAGTCAGACTGTGGAGGGGAGCAGCAAGGAAGTCCTGTGAAAGTCCACACCAGCAGAATGAGATTCTAGTGTGGGGGCTGCTCTGGGACTGAATGGAAAATCTAAGAAGCTGCATATGCAGATTTACCCTTAGGTACTCAGGGGGCAATGATGGCCAAGAGTGCTTCTTGAGACCCATTGAGATGACCCCAGACTTCTGAAAGAAACTTGTACATCACCTGTGCCAGTCTGCAATGGTGAATGGCCTGACGGGAAACATTCAGCTTATTTTTCCCTCTGCTAATTGGTGTATCATTAAATGTTCTTTGCTGGAGTTTGAAGAATTCATTTGTCCTTATCTCACTCCCAAGAACTCCTTTGTTGAATGCCCCTCCTTTTTTTTTTAATATAGAAAATCAGCACAGAATGTGGCATCTGAGTAAAAACTGAACAGTTGACAAAAGCATCTGCATCTTGATTTAATGCTTTTGAAAAAGTTGAGCTGTAAAAATTAATCTAGTCCATCCATAAGAGTATTTGAAATTCATTGACCAGCCTCTAGAAACCTTCACAAGTCATTTTAAAAAGGCGCAGACTATAAATGGAAAATGTTTTTGCTGGGAAGAAATCCAAAAAGTAAAGCACTTCTAAAATTTATATCACACCATCTAGATCTTTCTGCCCTCATTTTCTCTTGCAAACAGTGTTATAAGTTTAAAAGTTAAGTTCCTAAGTCCAAACTCCATGAACAAACCTTTATCAGAGACCCCCATGAGACCAAGCGGTATAAATATTAGAATTCTAACAGTAGTTCCAGCTTAAACTTTTACACTCTCCTTTCATGCCTCTTTCCTCATATATGAAAATAGAGTCTGATAACTCTAGGGCATCCTGTTGATTTGGTGTTCAAAAGTAAGTCTAACTGGGCAAGTTTTAAGACCTATAGAGCATTTGCTTACTATGGTATACAGAAAAATACTCCCCCAAAGATATACACACATGCTAACCTCCAGAACCTGTGAATACATTACCTCACAGAGAAAAAATAATTCGCAGATGTCATTACGGACCTTGAGATGGGGAGATTATCCTAAATTACCTGGGCAGACCCCAGTAATCACCATGATCCTTACAGGAGGGTTGCAGAAGGAGTTGAAGTCAGAAAGAGAAGAGGTAAAGGTCAAAGCTGGGCTCAGAAAGGACAGAAGATGTTACACTACTCGTGCTCAAGATGACAGAAGGGAACATGAGCCACAGAATTAGGAATGCAGGCAGCCATCAGAGGCTGGAAAAGGCAGGAAATGGATTCTCCCTTTAGATCCTTCAGTGGGAAATGACCTGGCCAGCAACTTGAGCTTAGCCCAGTGAGACTGATTTCCAACTTCTCTTCTTTTGAATAGCAAAATAATAAATTTGCGTTATTGTAGGCCCTATGTTTGTAGTCATTTATTATAGCATCAATAGGAAATGAATATACTTACTAAACTCTTTTTGAAAAAGGAAAATAAAAGCTGAAGCCCTTTGTCTCACTTTTACTTTGGAGAGCGTGTGCTTGATTCTTAGAATAGCTGCTCTCACCCGCATCCAATCTAAAACTGGCCTTAGCCTGAGCACTTTCTCCTTGTCATATTCACCCAATTCCACTCATTTACTAGTGAAAAATGGAAGTCAACAAATTGCCTTACCCTCCCAAATAACATGAAAAATTCCATGATGGAAAAATTCTTTGACATAACACCTCAGAACACACTTTTAAAGGAATAGGAATAATAGTATATAACTAGCTAAATAAATACTAATATTATACTTACTAGAACATATATAAAATACAGAAGCTTTATAAATAAATCAGGCTTTTATGAATGCTGTCTTAATTTCCAGAACTCCTCATACTCATTTTCACTTACCTCGGTTTGCGTAGAAGTTTTTAAAACAGAAAAAAAGTAAGAAAGAGATGGATTTATTTTGCTTATCTCTTTTCCTATTTTCACCACTATTTTATTACCAGGTTATTTTTCACATTGGATATTATTTTACCATTTACTTTAGACTAGATCTGGTGACTTAATCGAAGTTCAAGTCAATCTCATTTCAGCAAATAAGGTAATTTAATTATTTTAAATTTCAACTTGGTAAAATATGTTCTCCATCATTAAAACTTTAAGAGCAAATCTGTGCTCTCAGACAAAATTTATTTTTCAAACTTTCTTTTTTTTCTTATTTTGGAATTTATCAGTAAATAAAACATTCCTTCTTAGACTCTCATCCACTCATGTCAGTGATCCTGTAAACCAGGAAGGGTAAACTATAAATGCCCCTTCATTTTGATCCTCTATTAACATTGTACTTTCATGTAACAGAAAAAAAAAAACGATTAAGAAGGAAAGTAAAAGTCAGATTCTCTGAAGCTTGACTTTCTGCAATAATCTATAAAGCAAATACATTTCTTCAGGTTCAGCGAAAGTGCTTACAAAACCTAAGGAGACTCCTGTAAAGTCAAATTTACATAAGACTTTAAATGGGAAAATTTGAATCCTAGAATTCAAAAGCTTGCAGGAAAACCTAGGATGTTATTACTGCGTCTTATCTTGGCTGTAAGTTACTCTTTCACAAGTGAGATTTGGCCCCAGAGTAAAATACAGCCTGAGATACAAAGAGTTCACACAAGAAAGTGCTCGTCCTAAAAACTCGCAAATAAAAAAGGGCCACACAGCAAGCTGGCAGTGAAATGAGAAACAACCTCTCAAGGAAAGGTCAAGAGAGGATGTGGAGTGAAAAATCTTTAGGGAACTGTCACTGTCTGAAAAGGAAAGTGACAAGTGACAAATTTCAGAGAATCAGAGGAGAACAAAGGATGGGAGCTGAAAAACATGGAATAGAACCACTTGCCTTCTTTTTTTGAGAGACCACTCAAGGTCATTTCCCAGGAATCCTTAGGAATTCTCCTCTAGATAAAAAAGGGGAAATGTTGGTCAAGATGCTGCTCAGATTGCTGCTAACTGGGAAGAGGTGCCTCCAGAAATAAGATGAAGCTGGGAGGAAAGAGATCTGGGTTCTCTGAGCTAGCCCAAGGCCTAACTTTATCACTCAAGCTCCTGGAAGATTTTTCTTCATTATTAAAAATAAAAATGCTTAAAAGTGTTGTTCCAATCTTCCTCATAATGATCTCCTGTGTGATCATGACCAAGCTTAAATTCACACACGCCAGGCACAGATACAGAAACACACACACACACACACACGTAGAGTTCTTAAGCCACTTCCCAATTGGTGGTAATTTGACATGTACGTATAAAGACTTTTAGTTCTTCCTGAGCCTGCAGATCGTGAGGACCTTTACCCCTGGGACACAGGGTTGCCTAGGGGCCCACAGCCTGTAGAGCTGAGACTCTACTTTAGCACTGATGGTAGATCATGGAAGGCATATAGTTCATTTTAAATGTTTGAGCAGCTACATTGAGCAGCAGGTGACATTAATAGTAAGAACGCATCTTATTTAACCCAATATATCAAAAAAATCATTTCAACACATAATTATCAAAATGTGTATATTTCATGGACACTTACACTAGAGCTCAATTCAGCTAGCCACATTTCAAGTGCCCAGTAACCATGTGCATCTCATGGCTCCCTTAGGGCAAGTACAGCTCTAAGGAATGAAAGTCATGAAGGTTTGGAGGAGACAGGGATAGGCTCAAGTGTTACTCAAGATGAGCACTCTGGTGGCCTTGAATAGTGATGGCAGAGCAAGAGTGGATGCAGGAAGCTCAAGGAGAGGCTGTTGTCGGAGTCCATGTGTGAGATGTTGAGGATGTGAGCTGCAGCAATGGCAGTGAGGACAGACTTGAGAAATGTTCAAGAAATGGCAACACTAGGACTTGGTGATTAGATGGGGTAGAGTAAGATGGAATAGTTTAGGATGATTCTCAGATTTCTAGCTACAATGACAAAGTCAATAGTATTGCAATTTGTTGACACAAGGAATCCTGGAAATAACATGTCAGGGACAAGATGAGGTGGGCAGCAGGGATAATTTATTTCTGAATGTGTTGAATTTGAGTTGCCTGTGTGGCATTTACATGGAGATGTTCAGCAAACTTTCAGTTATGGGGTTCTGAACGTCAGGTAAAAAATTGGGTCTAGAGATTTAGGAATATAGGTTTAGAAGTTTTTCCATAAATATATGTTCTTATAAGACCCCCTGAGAAGAGCCACGGGCCAAGCAATGGATGGAGGAAGAACAGTTCTTGGAGGGACTTGCACTTTGGTGATAGCCAGGGATGCTGGGATCAGTTGGGTGTGAGTTTATAATGGAACGTGGGTATCACTGGACACCACTGACAGAGATCCCTGTCTCTCCTTTTTCTTTCTCACTCCTTTGTTTTGTCCCCTTCCATTTTCCCTCCTAATCTTGGCTTCAAAGGTAGTAGGGGGAATATCTAAAACATGCAGTAGCACTGCTGATAATATTCAGTGATTTAAAAGTTTCCCAAGACTTACCCTTTATTGTGTCTTAAGCATTGTGAGAAACTATGCAACTCTAGTCAGAGAACCCCAAACTTGTGGTCATATGGAGGCTGAACTGAGAATAGTTCTGAAGGTGTTCGAATAAATATGCAAACCTATCTTCCAACTAGTTCCTCTAGCATCAATGAGATAAAGAGTTGAAAAGCTTTTCTTTAGATATTAAAATGTGCAATATTTTTTCAACAATGAAAATACTTTTAATATCTCCAAACTTGGCACATAGTTTAAAATATGCAGATATTCATCATTTACTTTAAGATAACTTTACATCTTTGAGGTTTTAATCGCTTCTTTTAAAAGTTGTTTTTAAAGATGTTCACTTTTGATGAAAGCACATTACAATGTCATTCTGTAACAGCAGTTTTCCATCAAATGCTTTTTTCTTTAAGTTGTGAAAACAACATTGATTATACTGCCAAGCACTGCTAAAAAATGTTCTGCATCATAAAAGGATTTGGAGTCCCATTTATTATCATCTAAATTGTATATTGCACACTCGATAGCAACATATCATAAACTAAGCAGCCTTTCCTACTTAAACCAAGAGATATTGTTATAAAACAATCCAGAAGCCTTTTTGGAAAGCTTAATTCGATGAGTTCCTAATCTAAAACGAATCTTGTTCCCCCAAGCAAATGCTGATGCTGTGATTGCCCCTTAGTTTTGTTCACAAGTTTGGTAATGTTGATCCCTTAGCATGGCATTGAGAGAGATTAGGCTGAATGACAAGGATGCTAAAAGTGTAGCAAATCCCTGAGGCATCACGGCTGGGTTTAGTTCCCCACATTTCATTACACAGAGGTAGTTGTGTTTTTCTCCTGGGAGCCATCAAATAAACTTCAGAAAGACAAACCTATTAGCATTGACCAAATGAATTACAAAATTCCCAATGTGGTGACCATATTTTTTCAGGTAAGTAAGAATAGGGAAGCCATTAGCATTTCTGTGGCCCAAATTTGAGGTTCTAAGCATCCTTTCCTAACACTGCTGCAAGAAAAGTGATTAACTATTGGGCACTGTGCATTACAATATGAAAAATACAGGCTGAGAATGAACCAACGCTAGTGAAGAATTCATTCAACTAACTTTTGTAACAGAAATAATTCTTGTTTATGTACTGTCTCTTATACCTTCATATAGCATATTTATTAGAAGATAGTAATGCTGGATTTGGTATCTAGGTCCAGTTTCTTACAATTGATGAAATAGTCTGAGCTGAACTTAAATACTGAGTGTGTGTGTGTGTGTGTGTGTGTGTATGGTACACACACACATATATATATACATGGTATACATATATATGGTACACATATATACAATGGTATAACTAAAAAGAATCAAATGATATTAGTTATACCGTTACTTTTTAGTTCTTTTTCATGGGATATAATACTATCAGAAAATATAAGCTTTATAGCCTTTATAATGTCAAAAAATGCCCATGATCCTACAGATCTTGTCACACTTCATCAAGAAGTAGAATCTATGTCTTTTCCCGTTGAAATTGGGTGTCCCCTGACACAAATAGAATGTGGAAGATGTAATGCCACATGACTTCTGAAGCTAGATTAGAAAATGTGATGCAGTTTCTTCCAGTCTCTCTTGGGACCCCCACCAGTGGAGTCCTAAGAAGTGCCAGGCCACCATACTGTGAGAAAGACCAAACTAGGCCACACTAGGAGACCAAACAGAGAGGCCGCAAGACTCATGAGCAGAGAGCTGCCTGGCCAGTCCCCAGCTGCTTCAGCCACCAGCTGACTGCACTCATACACGGCAGTCCAAACACAACCTTTCCGCCAAGCCACTTGTCAATTTCTGACCCACGGAAACTAGCTGGTCAGTCATTATTTTTGTTTGTTGTTTTAAGCCACTACATTTTGGGGTGAGATGTTACACAATATTAAATAACAATTACATATTTTCACCTTCTACCTTAATTAACGGGCCTCTTTAATAAAGGGACTTGCTGCAGATCTTTAGTGTAATGCCGTAATGCCCCCTCCACCTCTCTTCGTTTCAGTCAGAACCACGGAACTCATTCCACCAGCTGAGAGGAATATGGGCTGTTAAGGGCTCGCAGCTGTGTCTCTTTCCAGGGATTGCCGTCAATCAAAGGAGCTGCCTTGCCAAGGTACAACCCTCCCTTAGGAGAGAGCCCTGTCCAAAGACTGGTTGATGGAGGAGGCAAAGACTCAGCCTCCTTGTCTTAACACAGGCAACACAGAAAGGTCATCACAGCTCCAGAGCGCCTTGTGGGATAAGCTCAAGGCTCAATTGCAACCTTATCACACACAACTTCTTCCTCTGCTCAGTCTTGCTTCACTTGCTGCCTTACAAGTGTTATTCCTGAGGGTCGGCCTAAATAAGCTTCTGCACACAAATTTCCATTTCAAAGGCAGTTTCCAGATAACTGGACCTAAGACAGGCCATAGTCCAAAGTTAACTGCCAATACAAAAAAGTTATAAAGTCAGGCTCAGAGATGCTCTAAGTCTCTGGTTTTCCAGTAAGCAGCAATAACATTGAAAGATACATTGATGCTATGAACATCAGTCAACTGATTAGCATCTATAGACTAGGATGGTTTCCTTAACAGTCTTTACAGCATTTTTTGCTTGATCTGACACTTGCTGGACTTGGTCTAATTTGCCTGACCAAAACCAGCTTTGGCTTTAGGAAGACCCGACTATTCGATGTCTCAAAAGAGAGTATGCTAAAAATAAAGGCATTTTTAAAATGGATCTGCATCAGCAATTAAACACTTAGAGCAAGACTACAACCCATTTCTAAACCTTGGTCTTGGCTATGTGGCAGAATTTCAGGAGATACAGGTTGTAATTATCTAAAGAATAAAACTTTTACAACAAAGCTCATGAGACCTGACAGTGCCTAGTTCCATTTTTCCTAGAAGTGAGTGTTTTATTTCTTATGCTATCCACCAGTCACCTTCCAGAAGGATTCATTATTTCACAAGGACTGAAAAGAAAGACAGGGTTCAGAGATCATTGCTAGAGGCTCATGGTATGGAGACAGCTCAGTGATTTAAACCACAGGACACTCTTATTTTTTAAACCAAGTCCTAACTTCTTCTTCAGGCACTTTATAATTAACTCATGAAGACAAGCTTCAAACTTCTTTTCTCACTTGTTTATCCTCCATTTGCAAGCTCTTCCATGTCTTCACACGAGCACAGCTACCAGCAGAAACTACTGATTTCTCAGATTTTTCAGTCCTATCGAGGCATTACAGACAATTGGAAAGTGAATAGGAACACACGTTTACTGGCTTCTCAGTAATCTGCACAGTGTGATATGGAATCGTTCTGTCCTATCTTACCAGCTTGGGGAGCAAAATAAAGTACCATTTTTAAAAATCTCTAAATTAAATGAAGCTATCAATCCACCCATGGAGGACAGTGTTTCTTCCATTCCTGGGGCCTTCCTTCCCAAAAGAAGTTCTAAGACCCAGAGGTTGTTTACTTAGTCAAAGGGGTCAATTTTGATAGCCAGCCCTTTCAGGAGAGAAAGTGGGCCATCTTCCATGATCAGTCAAGTAATGTACATGCTGCTTCAGTGGTAGTGGCTGTTATTCCCACTGTGTGAAGGCAGGCCTCGCCTGCTGAGCAGACCACAGCAGTCCACCAGTGCTAACCTGATAGGAGTTGCTCCCACTCAGGGGAGAGTAGCATTGGTATATTGTTCATCTAAGACTTCCCAGCCCCACAGCTCTCTAGAGACATAGCTCCCTACCCTACACACAAACTCAGTCATCATCCCAGATTACTCGTGTTGCTAAAGTGGCTAGGTCAGATATGTCCAAGCATCCAACACATGTTTTGCTCAGAATTGCATCCCTCTGCCAAAACACCACTTACTGCCAAGGCTAAATTAGGGCACCCTCCTTGGAAAATGAGTCCCCAGACTACTCCACTAGTGTCAAGGGGATAGGCCAGATCTAGGGAATCAGTGGTGCTGCTGACAGCCTGGCTTAGCTGTCAGTAGGAAGCAAAGTGGTTATTGAGTTTTCCTCTTTCTGTTGACTGAATCTCTCCAACTTCCTTTCCCAGCAGGATGTTGAAGAGATCCAGTGTGGTTATTGACTTTTCCTTGGCTTTGAGGGAAAGTCAATAACCACACTGGATCTCTTCAACTTCCAGCCTCAGGGCCCCTCAATTTCCCGACCCAGCATGGTTCTCTGTGAGCGCTCCGCCTGTCTCATCTCCTAGCTTGCCATCAACAATCAGAGACCCACCTGCCAAACACATGTGCTTGATTTCCTATAGCGTGTAGGGGTAGCAACAAGAGGTACCAGCAGTTTTAAAATAACGTCATTACACAGGATTTCTCTGACTCAGTTTCCACTGGGTCAGGAGGAACTCTAGCAGCTCTACATTGGGAATACAGCTTGGGAATAATAATGGGAATTCTCAGAGATGTCCTGTCCATGTTCCGTGAAGCCCTTCTCTGTGTTCACAGCTATTACTGCTGCTCGCTGTAGAGTTGTCTCTTGTCACAGCGATCCCCAAAGCCAATTGTAACCCAGTGTCAGCTATCACTGACAATGTTCACCAGAGGCACAGCACTGTGGGCACACACCAGAGTGCTGCCCCTGCAGCTCCTACCTGGCCAGGGCACTAACATGTGACAAGGCCACTGGCAGTTCCTGGCAAAGTCACATCAAGGCAAGTACTGCTCACACTGAAGGAGAGGTTGTCCACCAAGATCAGCTCCAGAAGCCTGGATCGCTGGCTATTCATTTTCAGAGCTCTTATGCTTCATCCCCCATCTCACTCCAGCCCCCTCCCTTGGACACAACCCAATATCCCTGGAGGCAATTATATATAGATCCACACCGTGATTCCCCAGGACTCACTTTGTGCAATTCATGCAGCCTGACTCATTCTGCCTTTAGGGCATCTTCTTGTCTAGCAGATGCCCAGTTTCCATCATGGAAACTGCACCTGGCAGGCTCACCTCCTTGTCCCCCAGGCTTGCTCATACAAGCCTGAATCCTGGGGCAAGCAAAGCCCAGCCTCCTGCTTCAAACTCTACTGCCAGCATGTGGCCCATTTACTTTATAGATTAAGAGATGGCTGATGGCTGTGGGCTCAGACCTCTGGAGAGAGGTCAAGATCAGGCAGGTACTGTTCAAGTGGGTGCTGAGGTTTCTTCAGCAGGACTAAATAATGCATTAAATTTTAGTGGGGTGAGATGGGAAGCCACCAGGAAGTTTTTTGAGAAAGAGGAGGAGGACGGTTTAGGGACCACAGCTCAATTATAACATTTCCATTTTTCTCCAGTTTTATCACCAAATACCCCTTTGCTGATCTCTTAGGACCTACATTTTCCTGCAAGGACAAATAACATTGTGTTTGTTGTATGATAGGAGAGACCCTCTAAGAAATCAAGTCATCTGGTTTATGATAGCCTCCTCCAAAGGCAGAGGGATTTAGAGAACAACTAAGTTCTTAGAGGAAAATATTTCAACTTTCTAAAATCTGTGAAACGGAAACTGTCAGCTCTATTCCTAAGGACTCAATTAATTAAAGTTAAGTCTCCACAAACTCTGCCAAATGCCAACTCCAGATTAAAGGGCGTGAATGCACATTTCTGTTTGACCTCTTGTTACCAGTTAGTACCTGGCAGATTTGTGAAAAGTAGCTTTGTGTGCTGATGTAACAGAAACAGGTATTAACTAGCAAAGAAGGAAGGGAGAGTTCAAGGACAACCTCAAGCATTTAAAGTTGGTGACTTTTCCTTTCATCTTTTACCCCTCACTGCTCCTCTTTTCAAAGTGTTCAACTTTTACTTTTTCATCTTTTACTTTTCGCCCACATATATGTTTCTTGAATATCTTCAATCCTCTCTTCTCATAGGGGTGTGTCTGGGATGATCAACTGCTTTGAAGTCTGCCTGCTTTGGGTCTCTCAGTTAACAATACCTTTCCTTTCAAGATGTTACAAAGACACAATGCAATTTTGTTGTAAAGCTCCCAGTTTAGAGCTGGACACACGGGAGCTCAGAGCAGGTGGCGAGTCAAGGTGGCAGATGTCAGCTCACTGGCCGTCAGAGCTGGATGCCCATACTGGAGAAAAGGTAGTTTTGTCTTCTGTGGAGACCCAGCCGATCGCAGGTGCTTAATGTGGCTCTGCAGCCCTGGACCTTTCCCATCAGGGCCACACAGTGGGACGGTTAAGGTCTGAGATTTCTCCTCTGCTTCCCATCTTCCAAATTCCTCTGTTAAAAGAAATCTCCAGTCTAAGCAATAATCATTTATTTCTATCTTATTAGAAATTGGTTTAGGAGACTACTTTCCCATGTCAGTAAAGCAAACAAGGCAAATAATAGGGAAGTTTTAAAATGTGAGGCTCCCACAGAGGAGTGTTAAGAATTAAAAGAAAAGAAACGCTGCCAGGTAAGCTGGGAAGAAGGAAGTAAATGAATTGAATTTCCATTATGTAGCACAAGAACCCAATTAAGTAGGTATTAAACCTGCACAATAGGTACATATTATTCTTGGATTTTTAAATATGAGAAAGCTGAAGTTCAGAGGGGCTTAAAATTTGTCCCACCATTGATTGTGGAGACAACATTCGAAGTCAGGATGGCCTGACTAGTCTGCTGTGGTACCTCCCTGGAGTCCCATCCATCACTTACATCGAGTTTTCCCAAGGAAGCCACAGCTGTAGAGGGGCCCGCCATCTCTTAGCCTGGGGAGGGATGGCTTCAGGGCTCACTCTACAGAGGTCTGGAACTAAATGAGAACTGCTGAGGGTCTAATTGGATATGTTTTAAATCAGATGCCTTGTGATAATACTGAAAGATAACTAGCATAAAAACATTATTATTTATTGAGAGCTTCTGCTGTCCCAGACTCTGTGCACAGCACTTTATAGACATTGTCTCAGACAGAATGCCACTTAAACAGAAACCATCATTGGTCACTGGTATTCAACCTCTTCCTTGGAACCCCAAAGCCACACAATCTAAATGTATGTCCAGGTCACAAAACCAGCTTGTCAATTGACCTAGAAACCAATTTTTAAATTTTTCCCTATTCAATGCTTTCAATTCATCTTAAGGAGTTCTGTGGTTTCTAATAATGCTTAGATAACAAAAGCTGTAATCACCTTCAAACAGTATTGAGTTCAGTTCAGTCAGAAGTTACCGAGTTTGTCTGTTCTCCTAAAGAAACAAAACTCCAAATTCCTTCAAAATTAAAACAAGCATCATTGCCCTGCTATCTTGTTGCCTTTCAAGGACGTGCTCTCTCCCTTGGCTCTGTCAAATCAAGGCTGATTCAGGCACAGTTTCTAGGCTAGGATGGGGTGTGCATGCAAAGGTCATGCTGTCTGAATGGTCCCTTGAAGCTCCTCTCACTTGGCTCATGGGGTAACACTCCCCACTACCCCATAGCAAGACTTGGAGTAAGGGAGATAGGGAAAATAGAAATACCACAGCATTCCAAACTGCCTCCAAAGAAAATGTCTAAACACTCTTCATCAGTTTCACAGAACTACTGCCATCTCTTAGCCTGCCCTGCAGATGGGGATCTAACATCTTTGGCACATTGTGTTTTACTCTTGGGCTTGGGCTCACACAAGACAGCAGATAGTCTTTTGAATTCCTCTTACGCTCCAGTAAGGATACACATTCACACTGCCACCCTTTTATTTCACCATTCATACATTCTGAGAAATGCTGTGCTTTCTGGGAATCAGTTTCTTGTGTTGTCTGGTTCTTTTGTAGCACATGGCACACCGCACTCTGGCCCTCAGATATCATGACTGGGTGCAAATTCCTGCTTCCTGGACAAAGACTAGGCAGCACAGACTCTCACACTTTTGAGGCTGTGAAACTTCTAGGTTTTTCATAGTCATGCCATCTCCCTTCCACCTTAACAATTTCTGGAACATAGTGCAGTGGGACTGGAAACAATTTTATAATTGTTTTAAAGTCCTTTGAAAATGTCTTAAAGAATGCAAGATCTCCATTAAACCTGTTTCTAAAAAATTCTCTGTCCTTGTCCAGCCATCTTCTCCAAACTTTAACTATGACTATCTAAGGCTTTTTTTTTCTTTCTTTCTTCAGAGATAATGTGGGCTGGGTTTAGCGGCTCATGCCTGTAATCCCAGCAATTTGGGAGGCTGAGGTAAGCAGATCACTTGAGGTCAGGAGTTTGAGACAAGCCTGGCCAACATGATGAAACCCTGTCTCTACTAAAAATACAAAAATTAGCCGGGTATGGTAGTGTGCACCTGTAATCCCAGCTACTCAAGAGGCTGAAGCAAGAGAATCAGTTGAACGCGGGAGGTGGAGGTTGCAGTGAACCGAGATCACATCACTGCACTTCACCTGGGCAACAGAGCAAGATTCCATCTCAAAAAAAATCAATAAAATAAAAAATATACTATGAAGCCCATGTAATATGGGAGGAATTTCTATGAGAACAGACATGAAAATACTATTTTCAACATATATTTCTCCCATTATTACCAACAATAAATATATATTAATCCATCTTACAATAACTCCTGAAATGATGACAGGATAAAGAATAATAATCAAGTTGTAGCTTGAATTCTTGTCATTCAGTCTCAACGAGTTTAGCTAAATTTTATTTTTAAAAGAAAAAAAATGTTTTGCATGCTGCCAATAGCTCAATGAAATTTCACTGACTCTTCTCATTAATCCCTACTATCAGGAATTCATATCAGTCTGAGGGTCAATATTGTGAATATACACATAGACTTTTTTTAACTGTGTAATATGATTAAACACCATTGTTTGTGGTAGATAAGTTATAAAGACAAAGCCCTGGATATGCATGTCTATGAGCTCTTTCTAGAAGAGGCTCTTGATCAGAATCCTGTTTAAGTCAAATTAGCTGCCTTCTGTACTTCTACGGGTATAGAGTGCAGAGTAATTGTGAAGGTTGAGGAGGCTGCCTTCCTGTGGAAGAAGCTGTTCATAAAGTTGTAAGCTCCTCAAGGGCAGGGCTGCATGCTACATAAACTGCCTTTTAACCTGCCCTAGAGTAGTATGCTTTTCCAGTTTTTGATACATGATTCTCATTTGCAAAATATCACTCACTAATATGTGTTCATTTCTCTTTCTGAAATCATGCTAGGAAGATGGTAGAACCTTCATGGAACTGATGAAGATCCCACAGGTGTTTTCTCTGGATGTAGTTTGGAGTGCTGTGGCCAGCCACACACATTCAGGCTTATACCAGCTTTCCAGGACTAGTACTTCTCACATCAAGGCCTCAGCGGCAAGGTCTTCTCTTCAGCACCCCGACTACGCCTCTCAGTCATGTTCCCCGCTTCATAGCCACCAAGTGATTCATCACTGTTTGAAATGATCTTGTTCATTTGTTCTTTGTTCTCTTGTTTATTGTCTGTCTCTCCATGGATGTTTAAACTCCAAGAAAACAGGGACCTTGATGTCATTTGGGGCTGCATATCGTGACCTAGATTAAGGTCTGGCACATTGTAGGCACTCAGTAAATGAAGTTCTGGCCAGAAACCAGAGGAAACTTGAATAAATTGCTTCACCTAGGCCTTGGGTCTTCAACCACACAATCAAGGCACTTCTAGGTCATTGTTAAAGACCCTTCTGACTTTAAAGAAAAAAAAAACTCTTCAAATTATTTATATCCTTACACTATGTTTGTATATTTTGCTTTTGTCACAAATTAATATATTTATATTTTATAGATTTAATATACTTAAACATATAAATTATAAAATATATAAAGATATACAAAATATATAAAGTTTATATATTTTATAAATATATGAATACAATCAATATTATGATATTAAATATATTTAATATTTTAATTTGCCTTAATAAATTAAAACTATTGATGAAAGTAGGAATGGGGCATACAGTCAGTGGTCCCCATTATAGTTATTTGTCTCTGTTGAGGGACAAATATAGCTATTGGTTCCAATTATGGTCCCCATTATACAATTGGTCCCGAGTTGCAATATATATTTTTAGCCTAATCTCTTGGTATCTGGAAATAATTTTAATATTAAATTAATCTCTTTCCATTAGTTGGTTATTTTTCCTTAAATATTTTATCACAAGCTGCTAAATCCCTTCTGCAGAGTTTTATCGCCAAACTTTACAGTCCATCTCTCTATGGCAGAAAAGCAGTGCTCTATTCTGTACTCAAAGGATCTGTGAAGAAACCATAGCGATGAGGTTGGGCAAAGCCAACACCAGAAGACACCAATGCATCTAGCCAGGATTATACACAACTACTGGAAGGACAGAGACAAGGAGAGGCATAAATGAGATCAGATCCACAGACCCAAGCAACAGTAGGAGAGAAAGACATTCTTACCAATGCCTGGAGACTCCAAAGAAGACCCATAGACATTATTAATAGTGAAACTCACACCCAGCCATCTTTAATTGTCATAACACTAGCACAGGGACCAAGATCATGCACCTGATATCGTAAGTACTTTGGGATTGATAATAATAACTAAGAAAACATGAGGCAGGAAAGTCATCATTTCAGCTCTGAGATAACACCCAGACGTTTCTGAAATGTCCTGTATAAAAGTATAGCCAAGTGAAGAAATGCGGTTCCGCTCAACATTCAGTCTTTTCAGCTTGTCAATCAGCATGTACAAACACTTGCTTTGAAATGGCAAGAAACATCAACAAAGGAGCTCATTTAAAGTAAGAGTTTTCTTTGGGCATCTACTGTGGTTTAGGACTCATTTATTTACTAGCAGTAATCAGCTTTCTACTTTCCAGAGATCATTTTTGCCTAAAGCTAATCTGTACATAATCTGGATTAAGAAGTTCCAGCCTCTTAATAAGGTTCACCTCCACTTGTTTGTGTGCAGGTGCAATATTAGAAAAGCAGAATGATTCTCTTTATTCTCCCATCCCCAGCTTTCTAAGAAAGACTGGAAGTCTTTCTTACAGTCTTTCTTAGACTCAGCCCTTGTCTCACAGATGCAGTAATGGGTAGAGAGAAGAAGCTGAAAACACTTGGAGACACTGTACTTGTTTACATAAGGAAAGGCTTGAGTTATCCATAAAGGAAAACTCGCACAGCAACAGCAAGGAGAGGAAAAAGCCAGAGAATCAGAAGTGTTTCAGGGAAAGCCGGGAGGTCCTGGAGCATCAGACCCTGGGAGGAACTGGAGGAGCTGCAGCCGGTGGGTGCTGGCAGTGCGGGGCTTCAAGGAGCTGAATTGCAGAGGGGTTTCCAGGCTGTTCCATCATATGTTATATGATGTAACCCCCTTCAAACGAACTTCCTAAACACTCACCTGTTTCAAAGCTTGTGGAACACAGCAGAAGTGTTTCTCTCTTATGTGTTATTGTCTTGGTCTGGTTCATAAAGCAGGAGTATGATAGCCTGAAACATTGGAGTGGTATGTGGAAAGATCACATAAGGTGGTGCTGGCATTTAAGGCTCTGCTCTCTTTATTGAAAAGTGGCTGAAAGGCACAAAACCTGGCAAGTGCATTTAACCCTAACCCACACGTGCTTACAAGCATGACTGATGAACTCCCACCGGAGCGCCACTCAAGCCCACTCCTAGCTCCTCGGCGCCTCAGGTGGTTGCTGCGGCTGCTGCCAGGCATCACTGCAGTGACCACAGAGCACTGCTACATCTGCATCCACCCCTCCCTGGCTTCACCACCTCACACAGGCCCCCTCATACTGCTCTTGGGAAGAAATAACCCCAAAAATGTATGACTGTCTTTAAAATTGTACGATTCATTTTCTTCCTTAGATTTTTTTTCTATATTTTCCAAATATGCTGTGTTAAACAAATCATATATAGTTGTGGTACAACTTTTAAAAACTGGGTATTCATCCCCATTTCCTTGCACAGAGCACCTAAAAGCCTTGGAATTTCTTGAATCATGGCAGTTTCTTTTGTTATTCATGCTGAGCCTCTTTGGATCACCCCAGAGTTTATGCTAATGAGGTAACTTTGCGTGGAGGCCCCCTAGATAGTCTCCCATGGGTCTGGTCACCAGAAAGACCAAGTGATTATGGAGTTGGAATTTTAATCCCCACCAACAGACCTCCAGGATGCTGGGGAATTGGGGGTGGCTGGAGACCAAGCTCCATTAAAAACTCTTGAACAAAGAGATTTGATGAGCTTCTGGGTGGCTGAGCACGTGAAGGTGCTGGGAGGGAGGTGTGCTCTGAAAGGGCTGGAAGCTCTGAGTCCTGACTTCCATATCTTTCCCAGTGCATCTCTTGATTTGGATGTTCCTAAGTTGTATCCTTTATAACAAACAGTAAACCTAAGTAAAGTGTTTCCGTAAGTTCTGTGAGACAATGTGGCAAATTATTAAAATGAGGATGGGGTTGAGGGTACCTCAGATTTATAGTTGGTCAGTCAGAACTATTAGAGGCCTGGACTTGTGATTGGCAAGTGGGAGCAGTCTTGTGACATTGAGCTGACAGCAGATAGTGTCAGAATCTAATTAAATTGTGGAATACCCAACTGGTGTTTGGGGAGTTGAAAAATGGTCTGGTGTGGGAAAACCCCTCACACATCTGGTGTCAGAAGTGTTGTGTGAGACTGTAGAAAAACAGAGTGTATTTTCCCAATGGTCCCTTGACATACACATGTGGTATTTTAAAAGAAAGAAAGCAAACCATCTCTTAATTATAACAGTGGTTAAACAATGGGTTGGGCCACTTACAGTTGCTTATAGAGTCAATCTCTCTAGACAATTCTAAAAATATCAATGACTTTGACTTTGGCAATTTGGAAGTCAGCCTTCTTGGTAGCATAAAATTGTAAACAGTGTATACATTTCTCTTCCTTCACTTCTCATCCTGGAGGTCTGTGAGTGGGGATGAAAATTCCAACTCTAGAATCACTTGGTCTTTCTGGTGACTCTGGTATTCTCTGTAATAAAGGAGTTCTATTTACTCTTCTAGCTTTCGCCCTCCCGATCCATTTTCATACTGCCGTTCACTAGATCTGTGTCAAACAACACACACTTTGACCATGCTCAGAAATCTCCACTATCTCCTTGTTATCAGCTGAATGAAAACACACTCCTCAGCCAGGTTATCAAAGTGGTTCATAAACCAGCCCACTTCACCTCTCAGATCTCACCAGCCACGGCTGACACCCTCTACCTAATCCAGGCCCAGTGTTACCTGCTACCCTACCACAGAGACCGCTCTCAGTCCTATGCACATTCAGGTCCCATCTGTTCCTGTGGGTCTGAAATCCTCCACCCTACCTCCCCTACACTTCTCTCCACTGCCCACATCCACTAGACCTCATAAGGTCCAGCTCAGGCACCTCCTCCTTCCATGCACCG
Organism: Callithrix jacchus; assembly: GCF_049354715.1. Taxonomy (NCBI): domain Eukaryota; kingdom Metazoa; phylum Chordata; class Mammalia; order Primates; family Cebidae; genus Callithrix; species Callithrix jacchus. The sequence goes on from NC_133503.1 coordinate 81,414,505, forward strand.
TTTCCTGTTGGCAATCATCCATACCATGCCCATAACTGCAATCTTTAAGTTCCTTTGACTTTATTGCTTACACTATTTGCAACTATTTATCTGTACTCTGATACACTTCTCAGTTGTTCCACACAGTTTAGTCCTTTAGCATATCAGTATGACAATACTATTTTGATGTTGCCATTGTAGTGGGTAAACTTAGGTGGCAGGTCCTCTCAGGAGGGGGCCTTGCCAGCACACTTTGGCAAGGAAGCTCACCTGGTTCAAATGGTCAGTCCATCTGGCCTCCAGAGATCCATCTGCTTCAGAATCCCTGTTTAATTACCTTGGAAGGGCTCTTATTAAGATTGTAGAAAGACAACCAAAAGAGATAACTTAAGAAGCAACGGTTTCACACTACGGGCTATGAACTAAATTATATTGTTAGACATTCAAATGGCGCATTTAAATTATACAATAAAATGCACTGCAATTTTGTTCTTTGGGATATTTATAGATGTCATACACATTCACAAAGAATGTTCAATGGTCATATAAATTCAGTAAATACTAGATAAAACAAACCAATTTATCTAGTCGAGCATTTCTCAGAGTCTCCATCATTTGTGCTGGGAATACCCCTTAGCGAGTTAGTGAGTGCGCTATTTCCAAAGGCTGACTTCCAAATTGCCAAAGTCAAAGTCATTGATATTTTTAGAATTGTCTAGAGAGATTGACTCTATAAGCAACTGTAAGTGGCCCAACCCATTGTTTAACCACTGTTATAATTAAGAGATGGTTTGCTTTCTTTCTTTTAAAATACCACATGTGTATGTCAAGGGACCATTGGGAAAATACACTCTGTTTTTCTACAGTCTCACACAACACTTCTGACACCAGATGTGTGAGGGGTTTTCCCACACCAGACCATTTTTCAACTCCCCAAACACCAGTTGGGTTTTAGAAAATTCAGGACCAATTTTCTATACAGAAATTTCCAGTAATCATGTTCTAAGGAACTCATTCTAGCTGACACTGGTATAGTTAAGGTGTTATCTTCCAGAACCCTCCTCATCAGGGTCTTGCTCCAGCCCTTAGAAAGCGCAGCTGGAGGGAAGGTTTATTTTCTTTTTATTTACTTAATTTTTTTTTTTTTAGATTCAGGGGGTATACATGCTTGTTTGTTACATGGGTATATTGTATACTGGTGGGGATTGGGCTTCTAGTGTACCCACTATGCAAACAGTGAACATTGTACCAAACAGGTAGTTTTCAACACTTCCCACCCTCTTTTGGAGTCCCCAGTGTCAGTTAGCAAATGTTTATTTTCTGTTTCTGATTTCCTCTGTGTTTTGTCTCCTGGTCATGTGAAAGTCCTCTGCTCTTTCATTGCATGTCTCACATTTCTTCATCTTCAGTACTGAGCCACATCACAAACTGTAGATAATTCTTGGCCTCTTTTTGCATTTGCTGAGGCAGCCTCTTGTTACTGACTAACATGGTGGATGCTGGAGTCCCACAATCTGGCTTTCAATGATAGGTGTTCCACTTACCAGCTGTGTAAACTGAAGACATTTCTTAAGCTCTCGGTGGCTCATCTATGAAGTAGGAATAATCAAAGAATATCCCTCACATGACTTTGTGAGAGATTAATACATATAAAGTGCTTATGCAGAATCTGGCCTCTAGCATGTGCTATTTGTATGAGTTTGCAGTACAGTCCTCCATTCTATTCCCTTAGCAATAGCAAACTATTAGCCATTCAGAAGACCCATGTACATCCTAAAACATTGGAAACCCGACTCTTGACTTTTAAAAACTGCTTGCTGTAATTGCCTAAGGAAACTCTTTCTGTGCTTTGGTGGAAAAAAGAAAAAAGAGTCATAGCAAGAATTAACTCACTGCTTTTGGTGAGAAGATGATGGCTTAAGAGTTATTCTCTCTTAATCTACTACAGAGGTCAGCAAATTTTGTCAAGGGTCACATAGTAAATATTTTAGGCTTTGCATGATGTAAGGTTTTCATTGTAACTACTCAACTTTGCCATTATAGTGCAAAAGCAGCCATAAGTAATATGCAAATGAATGGACACGACTGTGGTCCAATAAAACTTTATTTACCAAAACAGGAAGTTGGCTAGATCTCGTCTGCAGGCCCTGGTTTGCAGACTTCTGCTCTATTATTATCAACCCTGACCTTCCCAGCCTCGTGATGATTAGAATAGCAGTTCCAGGGTGGCCCTGTTTGTCAAATGTGAACAAGCTGACCCCTCTGGGAGCCAGTAGAAGTGAGAGAAGCCAGTTCAAGGACATAGCCAACAAACTTGGAGAGGAGAGGCAAGAGAACTGCAGAAAACGTTTGAACTGTATTGTAAACATTTGAATCAACTTTGTTGATACATTGTAAACATTTGAATCAACTTTGTGGAAGCCTTCCCTACCTTGGGGTTTTATGGTTATGTAAGCTGGTAAATTCCCATTCTTGTTTAAGCCAAGTTGTGTCAGGGGTTTTTTGCCATGTGCAAACTGAAGTCTTCTACTGACGCATCATGATTACAGCTATATTAAATACATCAATGAACACTTTATGGTGAATGCTCTTGGTGTTGGATTTGTATTTTATATCTAGCTAAAACTTTTTCTGGGTTATTCAGAAAAGAAAATTTAACAACTAAAGCCCATTTCAAAACGAATTTAGAGCCATTCATCTAAAAATTTCTAGGATACTTTAGACAATTCTAAAGTGCTTGGGGACATTATCTTTCAAGTATCTATTTACTCCTATTTTGTTTATAAAGCTCTCTTATATTTTGGTTATATTGCTTCTGGCTCTTCTATTATTTTACACAATAAACACAAGCAAATTCACCCATCAATCTATAACCCCTCAAAGGTCTGAATCTAGATGAGAGGTTCTCTAAACAAAAACAAAAGACACATTTGTACTGCCTTCATAAATCAATTTCTTCTGATAAGATTGCTTTGATGTCTGAGAGTCAGTTCTAAACATAAAACTCCAGAATGCTGTGACCACTGTTTTATCTCCTGTTTAGAACAGACAGGGTAGTACAGGGTTCTTAGGAAAAGTATTTAGAAATGTCTTCCAAGTCCACATAAAGATTCTCAATCTTGAACACTAGAAATGGGAGAGCCGAGTATGGTGGCTTATACCTGCAGTGCTAGCTACCTGAGAGGCTGAAGCAGGAGGATTGCTTGAGCCCAGGAGTTTGAAGCTGCAATGAACTGTGATTATACAACTGCAGTCTGGCCTGGCTGACAGAGAGGGACCCCATCTCTAAAAGAACAGAAAAGAACATTTAAAAAACAGTGGAAATGATAAAGGCTTTACCTCTTAGCATTGAACCCAACTATAGGAACAGTACCCATGAGGTCTCTGAGTAGATGGCAGGAACACTTTACACAACAGACACAATCCCTCACTCACACGTACTCACACATACCCTGAGACACTCACTATGCTCACAAATTTGTTCGTCACCCCTGGAGAAATTTATTTAAAAAACAGTCTGTGTTATGTACGAGTTCCCATACTCATCGACCTGCGATCCCACAGGGACATTAGCAATGGGATTTTGTTCATGACGGAATGAGTTTTCTACTACTGCTATAACAAATTATCACAAATGTATTACAGGAAAAACAGGAAAAGAATGATGTATTGCATTATTTTGCTTAAACAGCATAAATGTATCTTCTTATAGTTACCTAAAGAAGTCTGACACAAGTCTCACTGGGCTAAAATTAAGGCACAGTTGGGCCATGTTTCTTTTGAAGGCTCTAGGGAAGAATCTGTTTCATGTTTTTCAGCTTCTAGAGGCAGCCCACAGCCTTTGACTCATAGTTCCCTTCCATCTCCAAAGCCAGCAAGGGGAAGTTGAGTCTTTCTCACATGGAATCATTCTACTGTATTCTCTGCTTCCTTCTTCGATTTTTCGGGTCCCTTGTGATTAAACTGGGCCCATCCACATAATCCAGTATAATCTCCCCATCTCAAGGTTAGCTGATTAACAACCTGAATTCCCCTATCCTATGTAACACAGTTACCAATGCCAGACATTAGGACATGAATATCTTTGGAGGCCATTATGCTGCCTTCCACAAGAGGAATAGATAAGGAAAAAAATAAATAAAATACAATGAATGACAGGTGGTGATAAGAGCAATGAAGAAGTGAAGTAAGTCAGGGTATAGGTCATAACAGGACATACTATGTCTGGTTTTATATGGGTCAGTCAGAGAAGGCCTCGTGATTAAGGGGCATTGGAGTGAAGATCTCTAAGAAGTAAGGGAATTAGCCATGAAGCTTTCTTCAAGGGAAGCTTTCCAAGCAAAAGGAACAGTAAGTGTCAAGAGCCCAGAAAAAATCATGCCAGGAATAATGAAAAGAACAGAAAGGAGACAGGTAGCCAAAGCCATCTGCAGGAGGGAAGGAATGAGAGAAGACAAGGGCAGAGAGGGAATGGTGAGCATCGCATCAGGCTTACAAGGCAATTAAGAATGGCTTTGGATTTTACTCAGCATGAGATTGAGGGGTTTTCTTCTCAGTATTTTTAGAAACATTTTACTTTAAAGTGATTTTAGAAGAGTTGCAATGATAACCTAGAGTTCTCTATCCCTTTCACCCAGCTTCCTCTAATACTGACGTCTTATGTAACCATAGCACATTTATCAAAAGTAAGAAATAAACATTGGCACAAAACTATACAGACTTTATTCCGGTGTCAGTGGTTTTTCCACTGATGGCCTTTCCCTGTCTCAGGATCCAATCCAGGAGATCATGCTGCATTTAGTTGCCATGTCTCTTTAGTCTCCTCCAATCTGTGACAGTTTCTTATTCTTTTCCTGCTTTTCATGACCTTCACACTTTTGAAGAGGACTGAGCCTGTATTTGTAGAATGTCCCTTAATGTGAATGTACCCGGGCCAGGCACGGTGGCTCACGCATATAATCCCAGCATTTTGGGAGGCCGAGGCTGGTGGATCAGAAGGTCAAGAGATCGAGACCATCCTGGTCAACATGGTGAAACCCCGTCTCTACCGTCTCTACTAAAAATACAAAAAAAAGTCAGCTGGGCATGGTGGCGCATGCCTGTAATCCCAGCTACTCAGGAGGCTGAAGCAGGAGAATTGCTTGAACCCAGGAGGCAGAGGTTGCGGTGAGCCAAGATCACGCCAATGCACTCCAGCCTGGGTAACAAGTAAAACTCCGTCTCAAAAAAAAAAAAAAAAGTGAATGTACCTGATGTTTTCTCACAATTACACTGGGGAAGTGCCCTTCTGATTACATCTCGTCATGGCTTACCAACGGTGATGTTGGCCTTCACCACTAGGTTAAGATGACATCTTTCCAGGTTTCTCCATGGTAGTTACTATTTTTTCTTTTCCATGCTTTATACAAAGAAGTAGGATTCACTTCCAGGAATCCAGTTCACACTCAAAAGAAAGAGAATTAAGTTTTATATTCTAGAAAGAGGAGTATCAAATAATATGTGAACATACGTTAAAATTGCCACAGTAATTAATAAGTATTTTTAGAAGAGATACTTTGAGGCTATGAAAATGTCCTGCTTCCCCTTAAAATTTTGCCCACTAATTTTCATATCCATCAAAGGATCTCAGTTGTAGCCACTGGTGTTATAATGGTGATTTTCTATTTCCTATATTCCTTCTATGTTTAATATTTCTAAGGAAGATTTACCCCTTCCCCTTATTGTTTATTTATATCAGTATAGACTCATAGATAATCATTCTTTGGGTTATACTCTAATATTATCATAACTTTTTTTTATCCATTTGTTCTGGCTTTGGACATTGGGAACTCTTTCAGATTGGCCCCTGCATTCATTTGAGATGGACGTTTCATTAAATCTTGTTTTTAATGTATGCTCCATCTCCTGGTACCATAAGATGCCCCAGGTTCATCTTCTCTGTTCCCTGCCCTCACCTTGGATTCAGCCATTTCTTCATGGAGCCCTGGTTTGTTTTATTGGAACATGGTACCTGGAAGCCAGGATCTGGAGGCCTGGTGTGGTGGCTCACACTTGTAATTCTAGCATTTCGTGGGGCAGATTGCTTGAGGCCAGGAGTTTGATACCAGCCTGGACAACATAGCGAAACCACGTCTCTTAAAAAAAAATTAGCTGGGCATGGTGTCCCAGTTACTTGGGAGCCAAAGCTATTCAGGAGGATAAGGTAAGAGGATTAGTTGAGCCTGGGGAGGTTGAGGGTACAGTAAGCTGTGATCACACCATTGTATTTCAGACTGGGTGACAGTGAGACTCTGTCTCAAAAAGAAAAGAAAAGAGAGGGGAAGAAGAGAGAAGAGAGGAGACGAGAAGAAGAGAGGAGAGGAGAGGAGGGGAGGGGAGGGGAGGGGAGGGGAGGGGAGGGGAGGGGAGGGGAGGGGAGGGGAGGGGAGGAGAGGAGAGGAGACCAGGAGAGGGGAGGGGAAAGGAGAAGAGGAGAGAAGAGGAGAGGAGAGGAGAGGGGGAGGGGGGAGGGGGAGAAAGAAGGGGAGGGGAGGGAAGAAGATCCGGGTGCAGGTCATTGAAGAGATTTGAGAAAAGAGAGAAACACTCCAACTTGAGTTTTTGAAATTTTTTTTATGCTTTGCAGATTTGTTGAGGTATATTCACAAACTATAAAATTCATTCATCTGAAGTATAATTCAGTGGTTTCTAGTAGATTCACAGAGTTGTGCAAAAATCACCATAATCAATTTAGAACATTTTCATTACCCGTGATCAATTTGTACCACATTTATTAGTTAGTGGACATTTGAATTATTTCCACTTATTTTGTTTGACTTTTTTTGATTTTGTGCTCTTTGAGATGAAATTCACACTATACAATTAACTCTTTCAGAGTGTGCAGACCAATTTTTTTTCATAAATTCCAGAACAAATTCATTACTCCAAAAACAAATTAGCAATAACTCTTTTTTTTTTTTTTTTTTTGAGAGGAAGGCAGGAAGGGAGGGAAGGAGGAAGGGAGGGAGGAAGGGATGAAGGAAGGAAGGAAGGGAGGAAGGGGGGAGGGAAGGAGGGAGGGAGGGAGGGAAGGGAAGGAAAGAAATCAAGCAATGAGAGAGACATTGCCGACCTGGATCTAGAGGTTTACAAGTTGATTTCTTTTTTATTTATTTATTTATTTTTATTTATTATTATTATTATTTTTTTTTGAGAGAAGGAAAGAAGGAAAAAAATGAGTAAAGGAGAGGGAGAAAGAGGAAGAGAAAGAGGGAGGGTGAATGGAAATATTGCTTTATTCTAAAAAAAATGGGTATTAATAATGGCCAATCAATGTTTCATTTAAACCTATGAGTAGGTGTGATGTGGTATTGACAAGAATGTATATTTTGTGTATTTAAAGTGGAGAGGAGCTCTATAAATATTTATTAAGTTTACTTGTTCCGGATCTCAGTTCGAGTCCTTGATATCCTTATTAATTTTCTGTCTCATTGAATCTATGTCTCTATGTTTCTGGGTGTTAGGATCGTTAGCTCTTGTTGTTGCGTTGATCCTTTTACCACTATACCTTTGTTGCTTTAAAATCTATTTTATCCGATATGAGAATTGCAACTCCTGCTTTTTATTTATTAATTTATTTATTTTTGCTCTCCATTTGGTTGGTAAATCTTTCTCCATCCCTTTGTTTTGAGTCTTTGTGTATCCTTGCATGTGAAACAGGTTTGGATGTAACATGCCGTTGGGTTTTGGCTGTGTCTTTTGATTGGGGGATTTAGTCTATTTAAATTTAGGGTTACTGCCATTTGATGTTAACTGGCTGTTTGATTCATTGATGAAAATTCTTCTTTATGTTGGTGCTCTTTACTTTTTGGTATATTTTTAGAAAGGCTAATACTGGTTGTTTCTTTCTGTGTGTAATGCTTCTTTCAGAAGCTCTTGTAAAGCAGGCCTGGTGGTAATAAAATCTCTGAGTTCTTGCTTGTTCATAAAAGATTTTATTTTTCCTTCAGTTGTGAAGCTTAGTTTGGCTGGATATGAAATTCTGGGCTGAAGGTTCTGTTCTTTGAGGATGTTGAATATTGGCCCCCTCTCTCTTCTGGCTTGTAGAGTTTCTGCTGAGAGATCTGCTGTAAGTCTGATAGGCTTGCCTTTGTGGGTAACCTGACCTTTCTCTCTGGCTGCCCTTAGTATTTTCTCCTTCGTTTCAACCCTGATGAATCTAACGATTATGTGCCTTGGGGTTGCTCTTCTTGAGGAATATCTTCGTGGTGTTCTCTGTATTACCTGGGGTTGAATATTGACCTGCTTTGCTATTTTAGGAAAATTTTCCTGAATAATATCCTGAAGGGTATTTTCCAGCTTGGATTCATTCTCTCCGTAGCATTCAGGTACACCTATCAAACGTAAATTTGGTCTTTTCACATAGTCCCACATTTCTTGTAGACTTTGCTCATTCCTTTTTATCCTTTGTTCTCTAATCTTGTCTTCTTGTTTTATTTGACCTCTGATATCCTTTCTTCTGCTTGAACAATTCGAGTGTTTAAACCTGTGCATACTTCTCGGAGTTCTTGTATTGTATTCTTCAGTTCCATTAATTCACTTATATTCCTCTCTAAGTTGTCTATTCTCAATAGGATTTCATCAAACCTTTTTTCAAAGTTCTTAGTTTCTTTATGTTGGGCTACAACATGTTCTTTTAACTCACAGAAGTTTCTTATTATCCATTCCTTGAAGCATGATTCTGTTATTGGGATGCGCTCGTTCTCCATCAAGCCTTGTTCCATTGTTGATGTGGAACTGTGATCATCTTTAGAGGGAGAGGCGTTCTGATTTTGAGTATTCTTAGCCTTTTTACCCTGGTTTCTTCCCATCATCGTAAATGTATCCTCCTGTCGTCTTTGAAATTACCAACTTTCAGATTAGGTCTCTTGAGTGGACATCCAAGTTATTAGTTCCCAGGGCCAGAACGGCGGCGTTAAGACTGCTGGTGCTTTTCTGCCCAGGATTCTCCTGTCTGGCTTCCTTCTTGTGTCCGAAATAGGCGTCTCTGCCTTCCCGGGGCTCCAAACCTCGGTCAGAAGGGGAACTGGTCCTGTTTACTCTGCTCTGAGAGCTGCCGAGTTGAGGTGCCCTCACAGTCGCCGCGCCAGCCTCAGGAGTCGTGCTGGGGGCCCGTGTGGCTCCTCCAAACCTCGGTCCGAAGGGGAGCCAGCCCTGTTTACTCTGCTCCGAGAGCTGCCTCGCCGAGGTGCCAGCAAAACCACTGCACCAGCCACGAGTGCTGGTGACCCATGTGACTCCTCCACTGGGGATCTTCTGTTCCGTGAGCGACCTGAATTTGTCTGAAAGTGTGGTGTCCTCTAGTTCTCTGCACTTTAACTGAGAGCTGCCATCCCGAGATGTTAGCGATCAGCCATCTTGGGTTCTTAATTTCCCTTTCCTTACCTCTTGGCAATTACTGATCTGCACTCTATTTTTATGTCTTTGCTTAATTTTGGACATTTTATATAAATGGAATTATATAATACATAATTTGATTTTTTTTCACTAAATATATTGTTTTCAAGGTTTATCAATATTATTATAGTATGAATCAGTACTTCATTTCTTTCCTCCCAACTTTATTGAGGTATAATTGACAAAAAAATGTATATATTTAAGGTGTGCAACATGGTGTTGTGCTATACGTATACACTGTGAGGTGATTACCACAATGAAGCTAATTAACATATACATCACCTCACAGAGTTACCTTTTTTCTCTGTGATAAGATTTAAGATCTACTCTCTTAGCAAATTTCAAGTATACATTTTATTAACTAGACACCATACTGTACACGATGCTGAACTTATTCACCTTATAACTGAAAGTTTGTACCCTTTCACCAAGATCTCCTCATTTCCCCACCCTCTCACCCCTGGTAACCATCTTTCTATTCTCTGTTTTTATGAGTTTATCTTTTTAAGATTCCAAATGTAAGTGAGATCACGCAATATTTGTCTTTGTGTATCTGGCTTAGTTCATTTAGCGTAATGTCCTCAAGGTACATTATTCATGTCGTCACCAATGGCAGGATTTATTTGTTGTTTAGTGCTGAATAATATTCCTCTGTGTGTGCATGTCACATTTTCTTTATCCATATATCTGTTAACAGACGCTTAGGTTGATTCCATATCTTGGCTATTGAGAAGAATATTGCAATGAACATGGCAGTGCAGACATCTCTTCAAGATAGTAACTTAATTTTCTTTCACTATATATCTAGAAATAGAATTGCTGAATCATATGGCACTTTTATTTTTAATTTTTCGAGGAAATTCCACGCTGTGTTTCATAATGGCTATACCAACTTACAGTCCCATCAACAATGTGTAAGACTTCCTTTTCTCTATGTCCTCACCAATCCTCATTATCTCTTGTCTTTTTTATAATAGCCATCCTAAGAGGTGTGAGGTGATACTTCATTGTGATTTTGATTTGCATTTCTCTTACGATTAACGATGTCGAGCACCTTTCCACATACCTGTTGGCCATTCACGTAACCTCTCTGGAAAAACATCTATTTATGCCCTTTGCCTATTTTTAAAATTGGGTTATTTGGTTTTTTGCTACTGAGTTGCATGAATTCCTTATATATTTTGTATATTAACTTTTTACCAGATGTATGGTTTGGGAATATTTTCTTTCATTCCATAAGTTGTCTTTTCATTTTGTTGATTGTTTCCTTTGCTCTGCAGAAAGTTTTTAGTTTGATGTAGTCTCTCTTGTTTATTTTTGATTGCCTGTGCTCTTGGTGTCACATCCAAAAAAATCACTGCCAAACCAATGTCATGGAGCTTTTCCTTTATGATTTCTTCTCTGAACACTTAAGTCTTTAATCCACTTGAAGTTATTTTTTCTATATGGTATGAGATAAAAATATAATTTCACTCCTCCACCCGTGGATATTCAGTTTTACCAACATGATTTATTTAAGAGACTATCCTTTCCCCATTGCATATTATTGGCAGCTTTATCAAAGACTACTTGACCAAGTATTTTATTATTTTTGATGCTATCGTAAATGAGATTGTTTTCTTTATTTCTTTTTTCAGATAGTTTATTGTTAGTTTATAGAGAAAAAAGCAATTTTTGTATGTTGATTCTGTATCTTGCAACTTTACTGAATTCATCATTAGTTGTTTGTTTGTTTTTTAAGACAGAGTCTCACTCTGTCCCCCAGGCTGGAGTGCAGTGACCTGATCTTGGCTCATTCCAGCTCTGCCTCCCAGTTCAGGTGATTGTCTCACCTCATCCTCCAGAGTAGCTGTGACTGTAGTGCACACCACAACGCCCCAGCTAATTTTTGTATTTTTGGTAGAGAGAGGGTTTCTCTATGTTGACCAGGCTGACCTTGAGGCCTCCCAAAGTGATGAGATTACAGGCATGAGCCACTGTGCCTGGCCAATTCATCATTAGTTCTAACAGTTTTTGGTGGACTGTGTTAGGATTTTTCTGGGTATAAAATCATATCATCTGTAAACAGAGGCAATTTTACTTCTTCCTTCACATTTGGGTACCTTTTATTTCTGTTTCTTGCCTAATTACTCTAGAACTTTGATTATTATGTTGAAGAGAAGTAACGAGAGTGAGTAAACTTGTTTTCTTACAGATCTTAGAGAAAAGGCCTTCAACTTTTCACCATTGAGTATAATGTTACTTAGGAGCTTGTTGTACATGGCCTTTATTGTGTTGAGTTACATCCTTTCTATACCACATTTGTTGAGGTTTTTTTTAATCATATCATGAAAAGGTGTTTAATTTTGTTGAATGCCTTTTCTGCATATATTGAGATTATCATATGACTTTTGTCCTTTACTCTGTTAATGTAATGTTATAACATTTATTGATTGACATACGTTGACTTATCCTTGCATCCCAGGAATAAATCCCACATGATCATGGTGTATTATCCTTTTAACTCTTAATTCAGTTTGCTAGTATTTTATTTTGGGTTTGTGCATCTATGTTTATCAGTGATATTGGCCTGTAATTTTCTCTTCTTATAGTGTTCTTGTTTGAGTTTTGCATCAGGGTAAAGCTGGCCTCACAAAGGCCAGTTTGCAAGTGTTCCCTCCTCTTATTTTATTTAAGAACTGAGAATTGATAATTCTTCTGTAAAGGTTGGATAGAATTAACCAAGGAAGTCACAAGGATGTGGGCTTTTTGATGGGAGATTTTTTATTGCCGATTTGGTCTCCTTAGCTGCTATTATCCTACTTAGATTTTTTCAAGATTTAGTCTTGATACATTGTATGTTTCTATAAATGTATCTGTTTCCTCTAGGTCATCCAATTTGATGGCTTAGAATTTTTCATAGCAGCTTAATAATCCTTTGTATTTCTGTGGTATTAGATGTAAGGTATCTTTCATTTCTGATTTTCTTTCATTTTTAGTTGAGTCATCTCTCTTTTCCTCTTAGTCTAGTTGAAGGTTTGTCAATTTTACTTATCTTTAAAAAAAGCAGCTCTTAGTTTCATAGTTCTGTGCTTTGTTTCTCTAGCCGCTATTTTATTCATTTTATTCCTGATTTTTATTATTTTCTTCCTCCTACTACTCTAGGTTTAGTTTGTTTTTCTTTTTTAGTTATTCGAAGTATAAGATTAGATCATTTATTTGAGATCTTTCCTCTTAGCATTGATTTTTCTGCACCCCATAGGTTTGGGTCTGTTGTGTTTCTATTTTTGTTTGTCTCAAGATAGTTTTAACTTCTCTTTTTATTTCTTCTTTGGCTCATACATTGTTCAGGAGCATATTGTTTAATTTCCACATATTTGTGAATTTTCCAGTTTTTCTTCTGTTGTTAATTTCTAGTTTCATACGATTTTGTTTAGAAAAGTTGTGTGACATGATGTCAGTCATATTCAATTTTTAAGACTTATTTTGTGGCCTAACATATGACCCATCTTGGAAAATGTTCTGTGTATACTTGAGAAAAATGTATATTCTGCTACTGTTGGATGAAATGTTCTCTATATGTCTGTTTGGTCCATTTGGCCTAAAGCCCAGTTTAACTCTAATGTTTCCGTATTGATTTTCTGTCTAGGTTATCTATCCATTGTAAAAAGAAGGCCATTGAAGTCCCGTACTATTATATTGTTATGAATTTCTCCATTCAGTTCTGTTAATATTTGCTCTATATGTTTAGTTTCTTCAATGTTTAGTGCATATATATTTATAATTGTTATATCCTTCCGATGAATTGTCATTATATAATAATATGCTTTGCATCTTGTTACAGTTTTTGACTTAAAGTCTCTTTTGTCTGATATTAAGTAAAACTACTCCTGAGAGAAAGGGATCCAAGATGGCTGAATAGCAACAGCTCCAGAGTACAGTTCCCAGTGAGAACAGTTCAGAGCGTGAGTGCTCACCTCATTTCCAAACAAGTTTTCACTGCCCACAGACCAGGAGATTCCCTGGCCAAAAAGCACCAAGAGTTTTCAGAGTGGCAGCTTCAGCCAGTGTCGCATGGGTGCACAGAAACTCACACAAGTCTGGGTGGCCGTTTTGACTGGCGCCTGGAATTCCTGGGAGACAGAGCTGCCCATTCAACTGAAAGGGAGGGGGCTGAGACAGGGAGCCAGGAAACACTCTGGATTGAGCGTTTTGCAACAAGTGCAACTGGACCCAGGACCATCCAGCTCAGCTGGGGGAAGGGCATACCCCACTACCGAGGTAGTCTGCCACTACTGAGGCAGTTCACACAGCAGCAGGGCAGAGCCTGTAGCAACTCGGCAATGCCTCTGCTGGCAGACTGTGACTAGACTACTTCGTGTGTGACAGGGCATCTATGAAAAAAGTCAGCAGCACAACAGGAACTCATAAATAAAGCCAACCTTCCTAGGACAGAGCACCTGGGAAAAGAGGAGGTTATGAGTTCAGCTGCAGCAGACTTAAAGCCTGCTGCATCTGCCCGGCAGCTCTGCACAGAACAGTAGAGCTCCAAGCACAACACTTGAGCTCCTATAAGGGACAGACTGCCTCCTCAAGCAACTCCCCAACCCCCATATATCCAAAGAGACACCTCATAAAGGAGAGCTCAGGCCAACATCTGGCGGTTACTCTTCTGGGACAAGGATAGCAGAGGAAAAAACCGGCGGAAACCCCACAGGTGATCCCCAGGAGAGCAGGATCTGCAGTGGACCTCCAGCAGTCCTGCAGCAGAGGGGCCAGACTGTTAGAAGGAAAACTAGAAGCAGAAAGAAATAGCTTCAACATCAACAAAAAGGATATCTACTCAGAGACCCCATCTGAAAGTCACCAGCTATAAAGACCACAGGTAGACAAAACCACAAAGTTGGGAAGAAACCAGTGCAAAAAGGATGAAAACACCAAAAACCAGAATGCCTCTCCTCCAAGGGATCATAACTCCTCACCAGATGGAGAATGAATTGGATGAACTGACAGAAACAGGCTTCAGGAGGTGGGTAATAACAAATTTCTCAGAGCTAAAAGAACATGTTCTAACCCAATGCAAAGAAACCGAGAACCTAGAAAAAAGGTCAGATGAAATGCTAACTAGAATAAACAGCTTAGAGAAGGATATGAATGACTTGATGGACCTGAAAAACACAGCACAAGAACTTCACAAAGCATACACAAGTTTCAATAGCTGAATAGACCAAGAAGAAAGGATATCAGAGATTGAAGATAAACTTAATGAAATAAAATGAGAAAGCAAGAATAGAGAAAAATATGGGATTATATGAAAAGATCTAATCTACATGTGATGGGTGTACCTGAATGTGATGGAGAGAATGAATCCAAGCTGGAAAACACTCTTCAGGATATTATCCAGGAAAACTTCCCCAACCTAGCAAGGCAGGCCAACATTCAAGTCCAGGAAAGACAGAGAACACCACAAAGATATTCCTCAAGAAGAGCAACCCCAAGGCACATAATCATCAGATTCACCAGGGTTGAAATGAAGGAGAAAATGCTAAGGGCAGCCAGAGAGAAAGGTCGGGTTACGCACAAAGGGAAGCCCATCAGACTCAGACAGTGGACCTCTCTGCAGAAACCCTACAAGCCAGAAGAGAGTGGGGCCAATATTCAACATCCTTAAAGAAAAGAACTTTGAACCTAGAATTTCATATCCAGCCAAACTAAGCTTCATAAGCTAAGGAGAAAGAAAATCCTTTATGGACAAACAATTGCTCAGAGATTTCATCACCACCAGGCCTGCCTTACAAAAGATCCTGAAAGAAGTTCTAAACATAGAAAGGAACAACCAGTACCACCCACTCCAAAAACTTACCAAATGGTAAAAAGCATTGACACAATGAAGAAAATGTGTCACCTAATGGGCAAAACATTCAGCTAGCATCAAAATGGCAGGATCAAATTCACACATAACAATATTAACCTTAAATATAAATGGGCTAAATGCCCCCATCAAAAGACACAGACTGGCAAATTGGATAAAAAGTCAAAACCCATTGGTGTGCTGTATTCAGCAACCCCATCTCATGTGCAAGGACACTCCATCTCATGTGCAAGGACACACATAGGTTCAAAATAAGGGGATGGAGGAAGATTTATCAAGCAAATGGAGAGCAAAAAAAAGCAGGAGTTGCAAGCCTAGTCGCTGATAAAATGGATTTTAAACCAACAAAGATTAAAAGAGACAAAGAAGGACATTACATAATGGTAAAAGGATCAATGCAACAAGAAGAACTAATGATCCTAAATATATACGCACCCAATACAGGAACACACAGGTACATAAAGCAAGTTCTTAACAAAGTACCAAGAGACTTAGACTCCCACACAATAATAGTGGGACACTTTAACACTCCACTGTCAATATTAGACAGATCAACGAGACAAAATTAACAAGGATATCCAGGACTTGAACTCAGATCTGGATCAAGAGGACCTAATAGACATCTACAGAAATCTCCACCCCAAATATTCTAAAATTGACCCATAATTGGAAGTAAATCACTCCTCAGCAAATGCAATAGAACGGAAATCATAACAAGTAGTCTCTCAGACCACAGTGTAATCAAATTAGAACTCAGAATTAAGAAACTAACTCAGAACTGCACAGCTTCATGGAAACTGAACAACCTGCTCCTAAATGTTGACTGGATAAACAATGAAATGAGGGCAGAAATAAAGATGTTCTTTGAAACCAACAAGAATGAAGACACAACGTACCAGAATCTCTGGAACACATTTAAAGCAGTGTCTAGAGGAAAATTTTTAGCAATAAATGCCCACCAGAGAAGTAAAGAAAGATTTAAAATCAACACCCTATCATCAAAATTGAAAGAGCTACAGGAGCAAGATCAAACAAACTCAAAAGCTAGCAGAAGACAAGAACTAACTAAGATTAGAGCAGAACTGAAAGAGATAGAAACACAAAAAGGTTTTCAAAAAATCAATAAATCCAGGAGCTTGTTTTTTGAAAAGATCAACAAAATAGACAGACTGCTAGTCAGATTAATAAAAAAGAAAAGGGAGAAGAATCAAATAGATGCAATAAAAAACGGTAAAGCGGAAATAACCACTGACTCCACAGAAATACAAATTACAATCAGAGATTACTACAAACAACTCTATGCACATAAACCAGAAAACCTGGAATAAATGGATAAATTCCTGGACACTTGCACCCTCCCAAACCTAAGCCAGGAAGTTGAAACCTTGATCAGACCAGTAACAAGGGCTGAGGTTGAGGCAGCAATTAATAGCCTACCAACCAACCAACAAAAGCCCAGGTCCAGACAGGTTCACAGCTGAACTCTACCAGACTTACAAAGAGGAACTGTTACCATTCCTTCTGAAACTGTTCCAAACAATCCAAAAAGAGGGAATCCTTCCCAAATCATTTTATGGGACCAACATCATCCTGATACCAAAACCCAGCAAAGACTCAACAAAAAAAGAAAACTTCAGGCCAATAACCATGATGAACATAGATGCAAAAATATTCAATAAAATACTGGCAAACCAATTGCAACAGCACATCAAAAAGCTTATCCACCATGATCAAGTAAGATTCATCCCGGGGATGCCAGGCTGGTTCAACATACGCAAGTCTATAAACGTGATTCACCACATAAACAGAACCAAAAACAAAAACCACATGATTATCTCAACAGATGCAGAGAAAGCCTTCGACAAAATTCAATAGCTCTTTATGCTAAAAACTCTCAATAACTAGGTAGCGAAGGAACATATCTCAAAATAATAAAAGCTATTTACAACAAACCCACAGCTGATATCATACTGAATTGGCAAAAACTGGAAGGATTCCCTTTGAAATCCGGCACTAGACAAGGATGCCCTCTCTCACCACTCCTATTCAGTATAGTATTGGAAGTTCCAGCCAGAGCAATTGGGAAAGCCAAACTGGGTGCTAAGAGCCTCCTGTTTGTTTTTGCTATGATGACACCTTGAATTGCTTAAATTTGTATGCTTTCTCCCAATCCTGTAGAGTCAAGCCAGCTGTCTGCATGAGATGTTTCTGCTTGCTATTGCTGTAAGCGGGCATGCAATCAGAGAGCCAGCTTCATGGTGGTAAGATGAGGCACATAGAAAATTTGGAGTGCCCTTGGCTGAACACAGTGACTCACGCCTGTAATCCCAGCATTTTGGGAGGCCGAGGAGGAAAGATCACAAGGTCAAGAGATCGAGACCATCCTGGCCAACATGGTGAAACCCCATCTCTACAAAAACACAAAAATTAGCTGGGCATGGTGGTGTGTGCCTGTAGTCCCAGATACTTAGGAGGCCGAGGCAGGAGAATCACTTGAACACAGGAGGAGGCTGCAGTGAGTCAAGATCATGCCACTGTGCTCCAGCCTGGGTAATAGAGTGAGACTTCATCTCAAAGAAAAAAAAGAAAAGCCCTCAATAACCTATAGCGCTATTATTATTATAATTGCCATGACATACAGAGAGGAACTCATTATAGAGCAGGGCGCTGAGGGGATTTGCTGGGTATCAGATGGGAGGTGACAGAGGGAGTCAAAAGTTTTGAGCAGAAGGGAACAAAAGGAAAAGTATAGAAAGAGTGAGAAAGTGACAGATAGTATAAAAACAACTCTGAAAAGCAAAAAAAAAAAAAAAAAAACCCACCAAAAAAAAAAAAAATTGAAGTGGAACAAAGGGAGACAAGAGCAGTCCAAACAGCAGACAGAGCAGCTGACCTGGAAATGCGTCCTTGCACCCCGCCAGCAGCAGACCTCTCTAACATTTCTCGCATTTGTTCCAGATCTAGATTGAGAAACAAGAGGCCAGCCTTTTTAATTTGTTTTAACCTGATGGAAAGCTTCTTCCTGGATGCTTGTTTTAACTACTTGCAATGTGTTTCTTCCGTTCACAAGAACAGTCTTAATGGACTATAGGAAGTGAAAGGGAGCAGAAAGCGCTGCAAAGGAGAGGCCACCCCAACAAAGGACAGAAGCATTCTTTGTCTCTGGGTTGTGAAGGAACAAAGGACAAATGTGTAGAATAGGGCTGGAAAAACTGCAAAGGATGCTTTTTATTAATACCTCCTCTGAGCAACAGTCATTTCCTTAGACTTGAGGTTCAACTTGAGGCCATGCAATCAGTTTTCTCTGTTCAAAGTCAGCTGGTGGGAACTGAAGCAGCTTTGACCTCCTTACCATTAGAATCAGACTTGCTAAGGGGACTCCTAGAGGAGGAGAGTCCTGGAGCTTAACACGGTTCTACCTGTTTATCCTTATTAAACTTACTAAAGTTGCCTTAGCCAAAAAGTCATTATTCTGGGACCCCTGTAAATGCCATTGAGCTTTGGAAATGGCTAAGTTATAGCTTTTGTTTATGATTAAAATGAACCACCTATACAGCTAGAAAATTGACACGAAGCTGACCGGACCAGATCCACCTTATTTATTAAGGAAATCTTATCCAACAGAAAACCACATCAGAAAAAATACAGTAGTTAGTGTTTCTAGGCAAAAGGATCACCAGTGCCTGAAACACAGAAACCCGCTAAAACAAAAACAAAATATGGAAAAATAAGGGGTTGCGTGTGAAATTTATTAAACCTCTACAGTGAGATGTTTCAGCTCTGAAAATTCTCCTGTCTACGTCTTCCCCTGTTACTCCTTGCCCTTGATATCTTCCCAGATTTACTGTCTACTAGCAAACATTTGGGAGCAATGTGTCCTGCTGAAGGGCCAATTTTAACCAAGCCCTAACTACAAGGCAAGCTTCTGAAACAGCCTCATGTGTGTAAATTAACTGCAAGAGCTCATTGTGCCCTTTTCCTGGAAAGGAAAGCACATCTATTTACATGCATCTGTAAATCGAAACCTACTTGTCTATGGTGTTCTGTGGACATGACAAAACAAAACCCAGGCCGGCTTGGCTTGGATGAGGGCTGAGCACACAAAGAGATCTATTCACACCTTTGGACTTGAAGAGAATCATATGGTCCAGCCAAGGTCAACTAGATGATCGCAGCCTGATTTCACAGATTAGTTTTTAAAGGCACATTACGTATCTATTGCCAAAAGTGTTATTCTCCCCTTTAAAATCAACCCTCAGAGATACGAAACAAGCCTAAGAGGAAATATCAGATCTGATTGGGGGTAGTATCTCTTTAAGATTTACAATTTGTTAATTTGTGTAGAAGAAAAAAAAAAAGATTTACAATTTGTATTATCTAGTGAATTGGCTGTTATGCCTAATAAAAAAAAAAGCCTCTTACACAATGGGATTTTACTCACTCATAAAATGTATGGAGAACTCCTTGCAATGTCCACAAATACCATCAACATGTAAACTCACAAACTTCTCTCATGTCTTAGCTGGCATAAAGTATTTTGGGGGAAATTTCCTTCTTTTTTCTTTTTAACTTCTTTTCTTTTGACTTTCTTCCTTTCTCTCATTTTTTCTCCCTCCTGTCTGCCTTTTTTCCCTTCCTTTGTATGAAAGAAGGGGAAAGAGATTCTAACATCTGTTGAGCACCCACTTCGGTGATAGTGGTTTCCAAGTATTATCATATTCATCAGTACAGCAACCATAGGATTCTTTCCATTGGCTTAATCTGAAATATTCTGTCATGCTTCCAATCAATCTATTTTTAATTGAGATTAATTTTTTTAAAGTAGCAAAGGCAGTTAAGTGCACTGTTTTAAGATGTCCAATTCCTTAACATACTCGATATGTAAAGAGCTGCCCTACTTGTATGATCGAGACAGCATACAATTCATGTTTGATATAAAATCATACACAAATGTGCACACACAAAATACCTACTCTTTTTGTTCTGTGATGTGTATGCAAGGTTTTATTGGTTGTCCCATGTCTCTCTCTCCACCCCCCCCTCACTTCTTCCACTTTCTCTTTGTCTTACGTCATACCGATTCACAATGAGGCCCCTGCGCTTCATTGCCTCATGCTCAAAGGCAGCTTGTGGTCTTCAGCAGATGAGATCTGATGTGGCTACACAGATCCAATGTGGAGGGAGAGGTCTGCATTCTTTCCCAGAGATTTCGCTCACTCTTCTCCATATGTTTTTCTAATATCTGTCAATTCTTTTCTCCATTGCTCTATCAGATTTTGTTCCGCTGTTTTATCACATTGAGAAGATTAAACTTCAACTATGCCTTTGGGCAAATAAACTTTAAAGTGAAGACAGTTTTACTCTCTACCAAAATAGCTTGTAAGATGCAGTTGGGGAAATTAACGTTCTGCTGGGAGGCTTCACACTCTCATGCTCAACAGTGTTCTCCACTGGCTTTTTAATGGTAATAACAATCCACAACGGTTGAGTTGTTTGCCCCTTAATCTTCACAAAAAAATAAGAGGAAGGCACTATTTTATTCTCATTTTATGATAAGGAAGCATGGAGAGGTGATATAACTCTTTAACGTTGCAGTGATGGTCAACAGTGGAGCTAGGGCATGGCCCATACCTGTCTGATAAAAAAAAACTCCTAGCCGGGAGGGGTGGCTCACGCCTATAATCCCAGCACTTTGGGAGGCTGAGGAGGGTGGATCATGAGGTCAAGAGATCGAGACCATCCTGGTCAACAAGGTGAAACCCGTCTCTACTAAAAATACAACAATTAGCTGGGCATGGTGCTGCGCGCCTGTAGTCCCAGCTACTTGGGAGGCTGAGGCAGGAGAATTGCCTGAACCCAGGAGGCGGAGGTTGCGGTGAGCCAAGATCGTGCCATTGCACTCCAGTCTGGGTAACAACAGCGAAACTTCGTCTCAAAAAAAAACCAAAAAAACTCCTATCTGTTCCCTAAGCCATCCTTCTCACACGTGCCAAGGGGACTCCAAAAGATTGTTCTGTGAATCAACATCTGCGCACATGCGCCCTACATCCTTGAATTTGCCCCCTCAAGTAGTCTGTAGTGCCTTGTTTACAGGTGGTGATGATAGCAATAGTAATAATTGCTGTCAGGGATGCGACGACTGGCTGGTGGTGTTCATAATGAAAGTCAGCCTTCCTACCACCTCCCCTAGAGCCCAGAAGATCATGATCTCAGACCATTTTTCTTTGGGCTCATTTACCAAGGCAGTCATAGGTAAAGAAAGGCAGAAGTATTAGAGAAAGTGTGAAGATCTGTTGCAAGGATGCAACGAGCAGCACAGCAGAGAAGGGGTTGTTTGCAATGATGCAGGGGCTGGAGGGAAGTTTTGTAAGGTCGTGCTGGAGAGGGGTGTGTGCAAGTAAGCTTGTGCTACATGCTAAGACTATGCTGGGGCATTTTTTTTTGAGACGGAGTTTTTCGCTCTTGTTACCCAGGCTGGAGTACAATGGCGCAATCTCGGCTCACTGCAACCTCCGCCTCCTGGGTTCAGGCAATTCTCTTGCCTCAGCCTCCTGAGTAGCTGGGACTACAGGGGCGCACCACCATGCCCAGCTAATTTTTTGTATTTTTAGTAGAGACGGGGTTTCATCATGTTGACCAGGATGGTCTCAATCTCTTGACCTCGTGATCCACCCACCTCGGCCTCCCAAAGTGCTGGGATTACAGGCTTGAGCCACTGCACCCGGCCTGCTGGGGTAATTTTTAACTGTCAGGCCTTTCCTCCCTAGGTGCCCAAGGGAAATGCTTTACTGTCCTTAGCCATTTTGCAACCCGTATGCCTTTTGTTTCTGGGGTTGCAAGATACCGGCTGTGGTTTTTCACACAAAAGGGTTGCAAATGGAGTTAGGTCCCTGGGTTAGGGCGGGTCCCTGTTCCTCCAGCCTGGCTCCTTCCCGGTTCCTTTTAACTTATTGATTTATTCGGGCCCCACAGTAACTACTTATACTAAATTTTACTGTCATACACTATTCTAAATGCTTTTACATACATGAACCCATTTTACAGATGAAAATGGGGCTCAGAGTCAAATACCTCCAATGCAGATGTTTCATGCTGTAGGGGTGGAAAGAAATCTTCCTCTTTACCCCCTGAGGGATTACCTCCTAATGTAGGTAAGGAATGAATGAAAGAAATGGATGAAAGGCAGATTAATACAAGAAAAAGGCATACAAAATGTATTTAAAGTCTACAGGGGAAATCACAGTAGAGTGATTACCCAGTAATACAATGAGGCCTGAATGCTTTCATACCCTTCTTAATAGGGGAAGGGGAGATGGTGATGAAGGAGTAACTGATTTTCCATGAAAATGAATGAACCCAAAGAAAAATGGTCTGAGACCATGTTCCACTGGGCTTTGGTGGAGGTGGCAGGAAAGTGGACCTTCATTAAGAACAAAGGTTGTCTTATGATATAGATAGAGCCTCCCAGGAAATCTCAGGAGCTGCATTCAGAAGAGTAGGTGAAAAGTTTGTCTGGATGTGGTGACAACTCCCAGTCTCTTTTCTTCTCCTGTGGTTAATCTTTCCTCGTCTTTTCATGAGATTCCTAAGGACGGAGTCTTAAGACAATTGCATTTCTTTTGGAAAAAAAAAAAAGAGCTTCCTTAGCCAGATAAGGAAATTTGAGACAGAGTCCCTTCTGGTGCTTGAGAACAGACAGGATAAGAGAAACAAGAGCAAGAGGGAAGGACAAAAAGAGACCTTGGTTCTGAGGCTTATTTCTGAGACCTTTCCATTTTTTTCCCTTCAAAGCACTCACCATGCCAAAGTACCATATTCTGTGGTACTGTTTTCTGGGCCTCCCAGTGTAAATTTAAAGGGCTGTCCTTGATCAAGAAAGTTTCTCCTGTCTTCCAGGATTTCTCAGAGCCTTTTCCTATGGTAATGTTTGTTAGGAATCTCTCAGAGGAAGATGCAGCACTCTGAATTTTCTAAATGTGTTTGACAAAGGGACCCTCTGTTTGGATAGAGGCAGGGGTTACTGTTCTGCCAGACGTCCTCAGGGAGAGGCTGGTCTTGGCAATCACCTCTTCCAGGGTATGCAAGCGAATTCATTTATCAGGCTTTTTTTCCTATTCTACAAGGAAGCAAATCTGGGGACACCATGTGGCAGGGAGTGCCAAGGGTGGTGACAACGCTGGGAGAGGGGAGGGGAGGATGGTGGTGCACTTGGGCAGGTGATTTAACCTCTCCCAGCCTCAGGCTTTTCATCTACAAAGTGAATATGGTGATGTCTCCCTGTGGTGTTGCACCATAGATAATGATGGTGCTCGGTACAGGGTATGTGCATGGTCAGTAGTGACTGGTACTTGTTACCCTGTTACCACTTATAATAAGCAGCACAGCCTTGGGAAAAGTTCATAATCTAGAGTAGGCCTCATTTCTTCCTCTATGGGATGACAGGGCCAGGCATGTAGTCGCTTTTCAATAGGTGACATTGAATAGTTTTCCTCCAGCCAGCCCCACCTCACACGGGGAGTGCCCCTCGGCTCACTTGCCTCAGTCCTCTGAAGATGCACGGATTCCAAGAGCAACTGGAATTCATATTTCTTGATTACTTTCAACTAGGCTCAGGAAGCTCATCCATCAGGACTCACATTGTTTATAAGGAGACATCGGGTTCATTTCCATTTTTAGGGTGTACATTGCAAAGCCCACTATGACTGAAGATCTTACTGGACACCACACACAGCAACTGCTGTCGCACAGCCAGGAATGTGTTTTCTCCCACAGCCAAAATGTTGTGACTTCACATCAGGCACAGATTATAGCTGACCTGATATTGGGTACATCTGAGGTGGACAGAGTCTCTAATTCTATTCAGAACACAACACCTGTCAGCAATCAACAGAATCAAATGGTCCTGTGGAGAATGTTCACTTCCTTTTTCTTTGTGAAAACACAACTATGGGTTGAGGGAAGCATCACAGACAGATAAGAAACAATGAGCCTGGTTTCCCCAGAGTAAACCCAAGCAAGGGCTGGCACAGTGGTTCAGTACCTAAGGCAAAGCCAGTAGAAAGGGACTGTTGGCAGCTTCCTTAAAACACTCTGTGCAATCCCAGGAAGAGAAGAGTAACATAAACTAAATGCCGGGGCTGTTTTCTTTGTAAAATTTCAACAGAAAATATCAACTTGGAGGTTCTCTAGAGACATACCTATACTCTATATCGAAGAGTGTATTTTAGCTTACAGGGGAGACTGCCGGTTGATATCAACCATTTTCATTTGTTGCAGGATCTGAAACAAAACCTTTTGAAAAAATTCCTATAAGGTTTCACATATTACCCAGCACGTGGCAAGAGCCAGATAAATGGTAGCAAAGTTAGTGCTGTGCCATCATGTAATCAGGTGAAAAACATTCATTTTTCTTATCTGCAACTTATTAGAGTTCTGAATTAAATTCTGAAAGCACTAGAAAGTCAAATTTAGAATACTCCCTTCAGCAGCAGAAATGGGGTGAATAAGAACAGGGACACTAGGGAACCACCTTATTACAAGCCATTTCCATTTGACATTTTGCTGTATTTGAAGAGGGTATGTGGTCATTGACGCCTACATATTAGGCATTTGATGTGCAACTGGTGCCCTCTAGTGACAGGGTGAACAGTCTTTGTCACTAACTCTATCCTTACCTCCTACCAACCAACCCCAGATTTGCGAGAGGGAGAGGCCAGAAGGTCAGTCTCTCTATAATTCAGTAGGCAAATCTCAGCAGGCATCCTTTGATTTCTAAGGTAAGAGTTCTTAAATGCTTTTGAAGTTTCACTTTTCTTTTGGAGAAAGGACACTTTCTACCTTGTGTCTCTGAGAACTTCCCTAGCATGGGAGCTGAGTTTTTAAAGGCCACCTCAGGTAAATTCAGCTATACTCCAAAAATCACACAATTCCTCTGCTCTCTGGAAGACCATGGAATAATGAGGCAGTGGATTTTGATTACGTGGGAATTCTGGAACCCATCTCCCACCAATACTGAGGGATGACTGTAAATATATGTATACAGTGTGGCAGATACAATATGATAGATTACTGCAGGAACCATGAAAACGCACAATCCAGTTCATTTCTCTGAATGTATCTATACTTTCCACCATGATTTGATGCACATTTTCACTTGCATATGGCATAAACTGATTTTTTTTTTTTAGCGAATGGAAGCTTACTTATTCAAGGATTAGTTATTACCTCATGGAAATATTTGTCGACCATTCCTTAGTTTCCTACTTAGAAGCAGGGGGAAAGTGTGTTTTTACTACTAGGTAATTTAATCATTTTCCCCCCTCACCTCCTATATATCTACTGGGGCCAAGTCAGCTGAAAAAATAAAATCATATAAGCAAACTGCCACTTCATCATCTTGTCTCAGAAACTCCAGCTGGCAGCACACATTTCATACACCCCAAATGGAGTGTTCTGAAACAGACAGGCGAATTCCAGCTTCCCCTAATTTACTGCCCTCCATTCCATAGCATCAGATTCATAAAACATTGCCTGGGTGGCTGGCTGTCTCACTGTCTTGAGGCTGAAGCAAGGCACAGGGGACCAGGAAGGAGACTTTAGTTGCCAAGTCTCTGCTGACAAGAATACTTGCCTCCACCCTTTTAGAGCACTTAACTTAGGCAAAAGAAACGGGAAAAAGACCTGGCTTGCCAGCAAACCATTACGCAAATCTAAAGATGTGGTATTAAGTTCTGCTCCTGTAAGTGTTCTTTCCATGACTAGCCCTATTAATTGGTGCTTCAGCTTAAAAACTATTTCAGTTTTTATGTCACAGAAGAGACTTGAGAATCCAATTAGCTATGTTTATTAGGAACACTTGAACTTTTTTCTACACATTGTTTTCATGTTAAATAATGTAGTGATAAGGGGAAAAGTTCCAGCAAGAGTTTGAGGCAATTGCATTAGGCTCTAATTTTCCAGCAAGTGTTTGCATGTATCCTGGACAAACAACTCTGCAAACTCAAAAGTAAACTAATTTTTCACTCTTTGGGAGAAAGCACAAATGAAACAGCCCCATGATAGGGAAATAACAAGGAACGGTGGATAACCTACATGACAGACAACTGAATTCAACTCTAATTTCAATATATCTAGAATACACATTAAGTAGCCTCCCATGCAATCCCAGCAATAACCAGATCTTGAGTTCAGTTTGTGCAAACCCACTCCTTGAGGCCCCGCCATGTACAACCATCATAATGCTCACATTTTAAAGCTCCCTGGAGACTTCACAGGTATTAATGGATTTGTACAGTCTGTTATTTTCCTAAGGTCACAACTGAGAGCCCAAAGTGAATCCCAACCCTCTGTTATATTTTGGTCAGGGTTTTAGGAACCGGGCAATCTTACCTAAAAATTCAGATATCTGAATTCTCTGGGGGGAAAATCAAATGATTTGGCCATACCCAAGTCCTCCATTCCATATGGCAACAGTTAGCTGAAATGGAGCATGCCCGTCCCCTGTAGATGGGGTATGCCTCGCTCACTTCTATTGCTTGCCTGACCCCTACACTACAGGCCTTTGACTTTTCCATGGTGGTTTACAAGAGGCTTCTATGTATAGTGGTAATTAGTTTCTAATGGTTATGAGGAAGGTAAACAAGTTCAGTCTGCTGTGCTACAGCTCATGTTTCTGTAACAATTAGCTTAAACAAAATTGGTAAATGGGTGAATGTTGTTTGTATAACCTAGAGGTCTTTTTGGTTCATGTAACTAAGTAGTAGCAGCTAAATGCAAA
Source organism: Callithrix jacchus (assembly GCF_049354715.1). NCBI lineage: Eukaryota > Metazoa > Chordata > Mammalia > Primates > Cebidae > Callithrix > Callithrix jacchus. Next base: position 81,441,546 of record NC_133503.1, read on the forward strand.
ATCACAAACACTCAATGCCCATCAGCCCATGTTCGCCTTTTTGGCTTAGATGAGGCTCCGGATTTGTCTGCAAGTGCTCATTGCACAGTACTCCCTCATCCTTCTGTATTTTGTTCTTTTTCCACAGCTCAGCATGCTCGGTCCTTTATCACTGCCTTCCCTTTCCATCAATCTACCTTCACCATTTTTGTTCCTAAAGGTAAAGGCCTCTTCTTTTGTTGTATTTACTTATTAGAAACATAAAATGTTGTAAATTTTGTGCTAATATTCTAATTGAAGTTATTATGAGTTTTGTTAGTACCTGATTTCAAAGTTATACAGGTTTTATTGATCTGTCCCTAATCCCATCTTTTCCCGTAACTTCTTTTCCTACTGCAGAATTATACAGAAAGCAGGGGTTTTCACAAATATGTCTGTCAAATTATAACACAAAAGTGCTATTGAAAAATTAAGACCTTCGCTCCATAAGAAGGACCTGGAGTAGAGGTTGGCATGTCTCATGGTAAGCCCAACAGTTAATTCTCCAGCATTAAAACAGGCAATTGTAAGACACTGGCTAGCATTTAGGGGCCACATTTCATGCAATATCCCTGTTTTTAAACATCAGAAGCATACTCAGTGTGGGCAGATGTTCATAAGAAACACTCACAGGAACGAAGTATATATATTGCTTCCTTTCTCACAACAGTCTTGTACCTGTGATATCAACACCTCTATTTTACTGATGAAGAAACTGAGGCTGAAAGGGATTACAAACCTGCTTGAAATTTCATTCCTGCCAGGTGGTGAGCACAAGTTTCAAATCCAAGGTTTCTAACCTTGAGCTCTTCTATCCTTCAGTAGTTTCCTGTCGGAAGTTGAGCAGCTCTATTGGACCATCTTCTTTGGATCAATTTCAACCTCCTTCTACATTATTACATTTATTATTCAAAGTCCTTTAAAGTCAGACTTGCATGTGGCATTTTTGAAGTGTTTTTATTTAAAAAATTAAAACACTTATTAACAATTACACTGCACAGTACATGAAGAATATGGCTTACAGGGCCAAACAGACTTGAGTTCCTTTATTTAAAAATATTAATTTTTTATTAATATTTATCAGTGTGTGAGGCACTGGGGTGTAGTGGCAGATATGACAACCCTGGTGCCGGTGCTCAGTAGTCTTATATTCTAGCAGTATAATCTTTTGTTAAATGTGTGAAACAAAAATATCACCTATTTTAAAGGACTACAAAAAGGAATTTGGAACTACATATGCAGTAAGGTGTCACTCATAGAAACCACTTGGCTGTTAGCAGTTGTTATTGAATTTATAAAATAATAATACTAATTACACAGAAGCAGAAGGGGCAAGGAGATTTTAGGATAAGTAGCTGCTCCAGTGCAAAAGCCACCATCAGCAGTCAACAATCCTTCACGCACCCGTGACTCCCTCCTCCCCAGGGAATGTCTCAGAGGTGTGCAGGTGTACAGACTGAGGTGTGACCTGGTTGTATACAAAAGCTAATTCCTCTACAGTCCCACTTATTCTGACACATTACATTATAAATGAACTTACTTGGAATGTAACCAATTTCTACAAAGAACTATTCATTTCAAAAGTTCTATTAAATCATAAACCCTTTAGCTCCTGCCCCCCAGCCCCTGGTATGCTTAAAGATCCAATGGCCATCCTTTAAAAAATAAAGTAAGTTTCACTTCTAGCAAGGGCGAACTAGGTTTTTTAGATCCAACTTCTCACCAGAAACAAATGAAAAAGCCAGATAAATATCGTATGAAAAACATGTTTAAAATAATCAAAAAGGTACCAAATAAATGAGAATTTCTGGGACCAAGGACCAGAAGAGAAACAACAAGGGCAGAAGCCTGGCAATATTTTGCCCCCAAGGAATATTGTGAGATATAAAAGCAGTGGCTGAGATGGTGAGAAACTGAGAAGAGACTTTTGACAGATTCACAGAACTATGGAGATACAAACTAGAGCACAGGGCCTGCCACAAGTTTCAAGATTTCAGGTACAATCCAAGAGAACAAATCTTTGGCTTACATTTATATTGAATTCAACAACCAGCAAAACTCTGTTAGAATTTAAGGTAGTGGTTATCTTAGCTGGGAAGGTGGGGACTATGATTTCAGAAGGCCTAAGGGTACTCTGGGAGGCTGGTCTATTTTTTTTATTAGAGCAGTGGTTACCTGAGTTTATCCATGTTGTGATCATTCATTTGTGATTTATGTAGTTTCCTAGATGTACATGTCTATAACAAAATTAATTTTTAAGTATTTTAAAAGGCATGTGGTCAATACCTTGCTTGAAGACTAGTTTAACAAGAAATTTTCTTCGAATACCTTCCTGATGTCACTAGAGAACATTTGTGGCCTTTATCCTAAAAATGATACTCAAACCTAGTTAATGGTTTCTCAAATTTGTGAGGATATCCAAATGTCAAGAACGTACTTTCATACCAGCAGGAAAGCCCACAACAGCATTTTCAAACTCAAAGGAAAAATATGGAATAAAAATAGTTTTTCGATAAACATAATAGTGCGACACTAAAAGTATACTAAGAAAAAGTCCTCAAGCCGTTTTTTGATTTCACTTTCATTCAACAAATATTTATAGGATTAATTACGTACCCGTAACTTCCTGAAGTAAATATTCATGATGGTGGGAAAGACACTAGTTCAGCAAGTCACGTACTGTTTGAATTTTCTGTGATTCATCTGTTTTGTGATATTGGGCAAGTAGTTTAATCTAAGTTTCAGTTAACTGATCTATAAAAATAGGATTAATAAAATCTGCAGGCTTAATAAAATGTTGGTTTAAGTTTCTACTCCAGTGCCTAACAATAGAAACTTATATAAATGTTAGTTCCTCACTTCTTACTTTTTTTTCTTTGAGATGGAGTCTCGCTCTTGTCGCCCAGGCTGGAGTACAATGGCATGATCTTGGCTCATCGCAACCTCCACCTCCTGGGTTCAGGCAATTCTCCTGTCTCAGCCTCCTGAATAGCTGGTATTACAGGAATATGCTACCACGCCCAGCTAATTTTGTATTTTTAGTAGAGATGGGGTTTCCCCATGTTGAGCAGACTGGTCTCATCATTTTTAATTCTTAAAATAAGTTCTCATTAGGATAATTTATAAGATTTCCTTCCTCTGTAAATTTGTAAACTTCCTTGATATCATTTTGTCAATTTTGTTTCTATTGCCAAATCATTTTTGTTCTCCAGTTAATTCTGAAATTAAATACAAACAAACAAGGCCTTTCCCAGGCCCGGAACTAGTATTTTTCTGGTCTATTTAAAACAACATTGTCTTCTGTCAACCAACCAAGAAACCCCACCCAGCAGCCCCTTCCCCCAATTAATATTTTTTGTCTTCTGGTATCTCCCCCTCCCCTGCCCCACACCTTGTCAAATCAAGACAAAAATTTCTTGTCATGGGATCATAAATTCAAAATAAAAAAAAACAGAATACAGCCACTATACAAGACAGTTTGGTGGTCTCTTACAAAACTAAGCATACTTTTATCATACATCCAGCAACTGCATTCCTTGGTATTTACTAACTAAATGGGCTAAAAATAGTCCATACAAAAACCTGCACACAGATTTTTATAACAACTTTACTCACAATTGTCAAAACTTGACACAACCAAGATGTCCTTCAGTAGGCAAATAGGTAAGTAATCTGTGGAATATCCAGACAATAGATTATTATTCAGCACTAAAAAGAAGTAAGGTATCAAGCCATGAAAAGACATGGAAGAATCTTAAATATGTATTACTAAATGAAAGAAGCCATTAAATGAAAGAAGCCAATCTGAAATGGCTTCTTTCATTTAGTAACACATACTGTATTATTCTGATTATATTAATGTTCTGGAAAAGGCAACACTATACAGAGACAGTTAAAAAGTTTGGTGGTTACCAGAAGTTGGTGGGGAGATAGAAAAACATGGAGAGTTTTTAGGACAGTGAAAATATCCTACAATATTATAATGATGGATACGTGTCATTATAAATTTGGCTAAACCCACAAGAACGTGCAGCATTAAGACTGAAACCTAAGGTAAACAAACCATGGACTGCGGGAGACGATAGGTCAATGCAGGTTCATCGATTGTTTACTGTTCATTGATTATGGACCACTCTGGTGGGGAATGTTGATAATGAGTAAAGAAGCTATGTATATGCAGGGGAAGGGAATATATATATACATATATATATATGGGAAATCTCTGTACTTTCCCTCCTCCTAAATTCTGCTGTGAACTGAAACTACTCTAAGAAATAAAACAACTCAAAGAATCAATACTCAAGAAGTAGCCTCATGACCATAGGCCTGAACTTCTTGCCTGTTACTTTATCTCTAACATATCCTCTCCTCCAAATAGTTTTAGTTCTTTGATCCTGAAGTTAGCAACTCTGGCTATGTGAATGTTACAGTTCCACTAGAAAGATGGTGGTTAAGTTGCTGTTGTATAAGAATTCTTGGCAGCCAGCAAGAAATTTAGATAAAAAAGAAATATGGGTCCTTTTAATATAAACTAGCATTAAAAAAAATCACTATACAACTTTGAAAATACATCAAAGCATTATTTATTTATGACATATTTACATACTTACAAAACTGATTTTATCCAATACATCATCCTGTATAGTATTATAAAATGAACATCATATTCTGGGAATAAAAATCCGTATTTCTTAATAACTTATGTATAGCCCAACAACTTTTAGAACACAGAATATTATCAATTTGGCTTCCCAACTACAAAGTCCTGTTTATAATTTTTTCTAGCCAAGGAACAGAGAAGATGCAACAGCATATTAAAGTAATTTAGTTAACCCTGAGTAATTACTATCTTGCATAATTCTGAATGAATATATGTAACACACTTTCATCTGTATTCTTAGATACTTATACTATCATACTATCTTTTTGTCTATATTTATCCACCTCAATTTTCAACTTTATTAATCTTCAAAAGAAAGAGGAACAAAGAATGGGAAAGTAATAACAGACTCAGAAGAGGAAACGTCTAGCACTGCCTCAACATTCAGAAGTCTGTGACAGTTTAGGTCTAGGGTTGTCTCAAAAACCTAACAAAAGGAGGATCCTGGACTGAATAAACTGAGCACCTTGTCAACTAAGGTTGATGTTAAATTATTTTTCCTGCATTCTTTCTGTTTTCTTTCATACTAATTAAATATATGTGTACAAGCTTATAAAATTCAATTTGGATTAAAATATAAAATTCAATAACCAGGAGCTCTTCAGAAGAAAAAAAAAATTACAAAACCACCTCAACAGTGGTAAAGTACTAAAGATGGGTTTTCCTAAGACAGAGGGAGAACAAAAGCAAATAGCATCCCCTCTCTGCCAAGGCTAGCACAACAGTTACAAGGAATTGGGCAGAAAGAGAACAGAACACTCAGGCTGGATGATTAGTGGCCTGAATATTATGATCAGCATATCTTATGCCTAAACACCACCACTAAGTCTGCCTGGCTAAGCTGGCATGGTGTGTTAGAGATAATGCGTTACTTTTCTTGCCCCTTTTATAACAGGGAAATCTAAGGACAACAAAATAAACAAAAGGCTGAGAAAGCTGAGCATGTGAGTCAGTCATGCTCTGCTGCTTTTCAAAAACTCTGGACCAAAAAAAGAACCAGAGAGGCCAGACCAGTTCATGTATTTCTCTCTTCCATCTGCCCGTCTCTAATCCTCCTTACCCACTCACACTGTTCTAAAGAGCAGAAGGCTTACCAGGTCACCAGGGGCAGGAAAATTATCTAGCTTCAACCAAGCCATGGAATAACTACCACTGCTATTTGGAAATTCTAGGAAAATAATCATCTAATGAAATGTCAGTGTTTATGATTCTATGAGAACAATTCTCAAAACATCAAAAAACACATTTGTGACTTGGTAAAATAAAAATCAAAGATAAATTAAGATATTTTTAGGATCTGTAAAATCTCCTTGTAATAGGAGAGAAAGTACAAGAACTATTTTAAGGACATGCTTCCCTTCAGTCTGTAATGAAAGACTGTTTCTGTCATCATGCCACTGCCATGATGAAATACTAATAGAAAAGGATAGCTTTTTAAAATAAAGTGTAGAAGCAAATGGTAGAGAAAGACTTCTTTTACTCTTGAAGGAGGAAAAAGAAAGTATTCTGTACCTGCTACTCCTGGAGAAAAGTGCACTAAAGCAACCTGTTACTTCTCTCTTCTGTCTCTCATGACTTTTAATGACACCAAAGACTGATATTCACTAAACAGTCATTATACAGTGCTTGGAAAGTAATGTATATATTTTCAAATTTAATATTCATTCCTTTTAATCTCAAGTAAAAAAATAGCAGAAATCCAATAATTACTTGAAGTGGAATTAACACAAAGCAAACCTTATATGTAAAGACAGTGCAGGACAAGAGCTTCAACATCTTTTATAAAACTGCCAGAGATTGTGCTAATTCTTTTACATCTAAAGAACTGTATAGAAGAGTAAAAAAATTAAATTACATTTATGTAAGAAACTATCTTCAAAAAAGTTGTTTCAATTTGTATATACAGAATTCAACAGTATTAAGAAAAAAACATTTAATTATTTCCAAAAATGGTAAAATATATTATTTGAGGGGAAAAAGGCTTCCACTAAATAGAAACACAATAGACTAAATAAACTAGATTGAATATAAAAGTTTCTTTGAAAACATCCATAAAAAGTAAAGGCAAAATGGCACAAAGTTAGAAAAGTAATGCTTAAGACAAACCAAATAATAAGTAATCTTAATTAAAGTAAAAGACATACTATCCCATAAGCAATACAGTAATCCTCTCTCAAAAATGTCTCTATTACAACGTTTAGAGAATATGAGGGGAAGCAGAAACAATGGCTGTTGTCAGGGTTTATTCTTGGAAGTACTGAATCGTATTATACAAAAATAATTTGAATACTTCTGATTTAAAATACACTTGAATCATTTGCCCCTTAGCTGTCATATAGCAATGAAAAAATAAAATGTATTGCCCCAATGTTCATAGTATAAAATCTGAGAAATGCCAAAAGTTATGTTTAAAATTGAAAAAAGTATAATTTTCCAAACTATATGTGTACCTTATGACAGCAAAAGAAAATGATCAATTCCATTATTTTGGCCCACATTATTGAAAACATGCACAGAAATGTGGAACAGCTCTCTATGAGTAGGTGTCTCATGGTAACTGTCGAGTAGGCTGCTCAGCATCAGCCCTGAGATCGTGTGCACATACAAAAGGCATCAAAGACTGACAGGAATGCTTTTATAAACACTCAATTAACATGTTCTAATGTCTTCTTTAAAAAACAAAATAATCAAGGACATGGCATAAATGTCTCCGCACATGAATTTCCACTTTAAAAATTTGGCATATTAAATTGTGCTGTAAATATATTTGTATGTTTTCTTTTTTGAGAACCATGATAGGTGAAATGATTATAAAAAGGATTTGTTTCTTTTTGTCTACTAGAATGACATGATGCCTTTTCGGAAAAAGAAAAATTGCAGCCTACAGGAAAATGATAAAAACTACTGGATTCATTTGAGCTATTCAATTTAAGAAGGGATAACCACTTCTTTAACAACAAGCTAAAAGTGGGGGAAAATCTCAGTCTCCCAGGTGAGTCTCCTCTCACACTGTCCTGGGTGGCAGGCGCTGTTTATACATGCCTGCTATTGCTCTGGCCGCACTGTAGATCATCTGTCGACGAGACATGCCGGTAAATGCCATGTGCCAATCAGTCCGGTTGACATTCAGTAAACTCTTTTCCAGGACTTCACCCACTGTCACCAAAAGGCCTGACCACCTCAGATTGTAGTCTGGGGGAGTTAGACTTTGAGCCTATGGAAAGATGAAATTGATATTACTTATAATACATTTTAAAATATCAAACTAGCTATAAGTAATGTTTCAAAGTGTTTCGTGTTATTTTAAATATAGATTATGACAAACACTGAAAAACACAGCAAGGCTGTGGACTGTATCAAGTAACAAGGCTAGAAAACAATCAATACAATATTTCACACATCTACTTTTTAAAAAAAATATCCCCATTAACAGGGCTAATAGAAGTTCTAGTTCTAAATTGTCACTTCAGGTTTACAGTAAGATTGGTACTAAAATCAGTGCTACAGTTATCTTTTTATAGTAATAAAATTTCAACCAGAAAGAGGAAAACTGCAAATTAAGGCTTAAACCCATTCAGAAAAGAGTTGCTCAATTATCAAAATTATCTCTGGAAATGTGATTAACATGTTGATATGTATCAAATAATCTCCAGTCCAGGACAACATCAACCACTAATGCAATGTTCCTAGTTGACCCAACTCATATCTGCTCCCATTCAAATCATTTATACATGTACAAAGAAATGAGAGAAGAATAAACTCATTGTTTGATATCTAAGAATGATGTGGTTTTTCTGTCCAGAAGAGAATAGCCACATGTAGAATGGATCTATACAGTTACAGAGGACTACCAAATGTACTGTGTATTACAATCACCTGAGGAGCTCTTGTGACTTTTTAGTAACAAGTTCTCATGTCCCACTAAGATAATGGAGACACTAAGATAACTGAACTGGAAACTCTACAGCTGGTTCTAAGAGAAACAGTGCAGTATTACATACATAAAATAGCTTCCAAGTAAATATGATGCAAACAGTCCAGCACTTGGGAACCCCTGCTCTAAGTATTCTCTTCCAAAGTCTACTACAGTATCAGTATTTTACTATATTTCAAAGAAGACAAACAGCAGATACATTGCTAGGGTCCTCAGAGACACCAGTAAAACTGTGCTTCTCAAACTACAGCATGCACATGCATATGAATCCCCTGAATATCTTCTGAAAATGCAGCTCCTGATTCACTAGTCCTGTGTTAGGGCCCGAGAATCTGCATTGTAACAAATTCCTAGGTGATGTTTATGATGCTAGGCCAAGGACCATACTTTTTAGAAACAAGATCTTTGATATTATTGGCAAAAATCCAGAACAGCTGGGGTTGTTTGTGGAGGTGGGAAATCATTTATACTTAAATTTAACAAGCACAAATTATATGAAATTTATTTCTAGATTTTTACTAATATTTGTATTGATAATTATAATTCCCTGAAGGGCTGATTTCTATTCCCTTAAATTAAAATTTTCCAACAATAAAGAAGCATAAAACATTTCAGAATGAATAAAAAAAAAAAAAAAACAAGAGGAGAGCTGAATACCTGAGGATAAAAAGAAGACATTTCAATGCATATAGTTTTGTATCTTCTAAACTTTAAAACCAAATGGCACAAAATAAAACAAACAGAATAAAAAGCAAAGTAAAAACCAAACAACACCTGTGAATACCATTATTCAGAATTAAGCACTATTAACAGTTTGCTGTGTATCTTTCCAGGCCTTTTTCCCTATTCTAACTAAAATTTTAAAGCACACACATACACACCCCTGCTAGTAAATGGGATCATACTAGATGTGCTGGTTTCGACTTTCACTCAGCAATATGTAATAGCTATCTTTCAGTATTGGTACACACAAGTCCACTTCATTCTTTCAGGTCTACTTGTTTCCAATATACATTCCTTAAAACAAGACAAAAATTGTCCTTTGCAATGGTCAGACATCTAGCACAGGAGTCAACAAACTTTTTCTGAAAAGAGCCAAGATGGTAAATATATTAGGCTTTGTGGGCCAGACATTCTCTGTTGCAACAACTCGGTTCTGCTGCTGTAGTACAAAAGTAGCCATAAACAATAAGCAAACTGGCATGCGTGTGTTCCAATAAAACTTATTTACAAAAATAGATGGCAGGCCAGATTTGGCTGTTTTTTGACCCCAGATCTACTGCAGTGTTAACAGTGGCAGTGACAGGAGCATCCTCATAATTAGAACGCTTCCAATGTTTTATTTATTAGATCGAAAGTTTGCTTTGATTTTGTGGTACACACATACCCTTCTACTACTAGTTAGCTAAGAGCTATTAGTATGATTCTTTCTAGCAAATACCTTGAACGCTATTGAAATCTTTTTTCTCTCTTCAATGCAGATGTTCATGTATTGAATTATGTAAATTTACTATTGTTGAACCATTCTGCTGTTCATGGGACAAATCTTTCACGGATAGGATACAATGTTCTTCTGATACATTTTTCAATTTTATTGATTAATTTTACCAATGGTTTTGATATTCAGTTCTTTGGACTATAATTTCATTTGAAGTTAAACAAGGCTAGTCTCACAGAATGAATTGGAAAACTATCTCTCTTTTTGATACTTCATAAAGCACAAGAATCATCTTCTCTGAACATTTTGTAGAACTCACTTATAACACCATTGGTATTCTGCGATTTTTTTTTTCTTTTCATTACATAAAGTTCTTCCATTGCAATGCTTCAATTAGGTTGAATCATATGAAACTGACACAATTTAACTGTTTCTGACCATCAAAGGCAACAAGGTCATTTGATTTAACCTGATACTTACTCTTAACTATGGCAAAATTTATACTTATCTAGAAAATCTTCTATTTTATCTGATTTTTCTAATTTATTGGCATAACAGTATACATGGTATGACCTTCATATTGAAATAAGTTTAATGTTAATATCTATAAAAAGGTTTTCCTGAACTTTTGAAAAAAAGTAATGGTGTAAATAAAAGTTTCAGTAAAATTTCAAATTCCAAGCATCAATTCTTAGTCCTCTTTCTAAACTGTAAAGTCTAAATAGGCCAGAGGTTACTCTGAGGGATTATGTGAACACATGTGCCACACTTCTATGAAAGTACAAATACATGCATTTTTCTTGGGAGAGTCCAATTGCTTTCTTAGATTCTCAAATGCCCTCAAGTCCCTATTAAGTTCAAAAGACAGTTTTGAGGGAGGCTGAGGCAGGAGAATTGCCTGAACCCAGGAAGCGGAGGTTGTGGTAAGCCGAGATTGCGCCATTGCATTCCAGCCTGGGTAACAAAAGCGAAATTCCGTCTCAAAAAAAAGACAATTTTGAAATGATATTTAACAATGTACAAAGTAGAAGAGTAACAAAAATTTTATGAAATTAATGACAGGAAAAAGTAGAAAATCACTTAAGAGCACAGAGATTTCAATGCACATATATATTTATATTCCTTTTTGTTCATGAAAGGATTAGAGAAAAAAAAAAAAGAGGAATAAGCCTTATCATTTATACCTACATTCTCCTGCAAACTGTGTGGATAGGTACACTATTAGGTCTATTTTTCAGCCAAAAAACCTAAAGACAGGTGCCTAAACGGTTTCTAATGTTGACTTCACTAAAGATGAACAAGAAGACAATCAAATCAAAGAAAAGGGAAATGGAGATAACAATGGAAATGAAATGTGAGATAAAAGGGAAAGCAAACGAAAGGTGGACATGAAACAAGCAGAAAAGGTAAACCTTTTCCTGCACTCAGAGTAAAACAAAGAAACAAATGAGAGAAACAATGATTAACCACGTAATGTATTAGCTTTCACAGACACCCTGAAAACAAAAGGAGAAAGTTACTAAAAAAACATACAAGGACCAGGAAATTAAAAAGCAGAGAAAAATACTAAAAGAAAAAAGACTGAAACAAAATCAAGAACACATTTCTAACAAAAAGTTGAACACAAATTTTTATTATGAAAACAATATTCCAAGTTTCTCTGGAGGATAATGAAAAAGCAAAGGAGAAAACCAACCTGCTGTACAAATTCCAAAGGCACTGGTGTGGCTTGTGTAAATGTTTCTAGATGAATGCCGTGGACAGGATCTTCAACCACCAAACAACCAATGTCGAACCATCTGCAACAGAATTGTTAGTTTCAAATGGTTTATATGCCAAATAAAACTTAACATGAATAGACAAAAAGAAAAAATAAGTACTATTATTCAGATAGAACAGCAAATTTCAAAAAGGAAATATTTTTCTTATCAACTTGCAAGAGGACAATTCATAAAAACTACAGATAAAAGTACTCTGCTGTATTAGTTTCAAAGGGAAAAAATAGAAAATAAACATATAGAAAAAATAATTTAAAATTACTTATGGAAAGCTTCCCTTCCACGGGAAGGGAGAATAATTAAAGTAAGGGCACTCAAATATGCAACAAGTAAATTTACATACATTGTATATGCAAACAGCTTATAATAAGTAATATTTCTCAATTGACACTTGCTAAAATATGGGAAATTTTATAATACCAACTCTATTATGAATATGTACCCAACTAGCTAAGTTACTAGCGAATTAAAAACTAAGCTCACTCAGAGGAAATAATAACAAATATTCTCTTCATTACTAATAAATCCTTCTAATCACAATTTCTGAATTATTCACAATGAGTCAGTCTTTGAAAACAGCCTCATGAAATCCAGGAAACTTCTCTTTATTTAAAGAGATGTACGTATTATACAAAATGATAAATTTTAAAAATGACTTAAGTGAAACAACTGTAGTACCACCCAAATTTTAGCTAACCCAAATCATGAAACAACCAGACACCCTTAAAAGATGAATTTAAACAATAAAAGGGTATGAAGCAGAAAAATGTTCAATCTCTATTTTTTAATGTAAATCCAATAAAATGCAATGAAATATAAAACAGATTAGGAGACTTTTATTTATACATTCAAATAAACTACAAAGTAAAATATAGAGTAACATAAGCAACTTTGCTGAATACTAAAATGGCACTGTATAATGTCTACAGTACTGATACCCTAAAACTGTTTAAAAGTCTAAACATTAAATAATGACATTTATTTTATAATTTTAATATTTTGCATTTTAATACAACTTTCTCAGTCAAGATAATGTATTTGTAAAGCCTCCATAAAGTCAAGCTTGGCCAAATTTTATTTTGCATAATTTGCATACAATAATGTCTATCGTGAATAACATACTAACCAAGTTTTCAGGTGTGGACATCCTAAAAAGAGTTACTGAAGGTATGAGGGAAGTTTCTTCTATGATGCCAGTGAATATACCTTAGAACTCTGACCTAGCCTTGACTCAGCTCAGACTGCAACTACAGTACACTACATTACCCTCCCCCTCTCTTACACCCTACAATTGTGTTTATTCCTATAGAGGAAAGGATGAATCTTCTCAAGATCACCTAAAGCCTCTAGAGTTTTGTTTTGCTTTCTAACCAATAGCTTTCAAAGACTACTAGGCATTCAGAGAGACAGCACCATATATTCAAACCAAAAGGAAAAAGGAAACTAAAACAGACCCACAAGTGACCCTGATATTAGAATTAGTAGATGAGGATTTAAAAGTAATTATGATTTGGATAATCAAAAAAAGAGAGGTAAAGAAAGTGCAACTGCAGTAAAAGATATAGGTATTCAAGAGATAAACTGAACCTGTATTTTAAAAAGTAAGAACTCTATGTAAGAATTGAACAACAGGCTGGACACAACAGAAGGCAGGATTAGTGAACCTGAAAACAGGTGAACAGAAAATGTCAAAACTAAAGAACAGAGAGAAAAAAAGAGTGGGGAAAAAAACACCTGACAATGTGAGACCCTGTCAAAAGTGAACCGGCATGTAATTAAGGTCCTACAAAGAGAAGGGAGAGAAGATGGGCTAGAAACAAGTTTTGAAGACATAATTGCAAAGAATTTTCCAAAACTGAAGACATTAATCCACAGAATCAAGGAGCTCAGTTAATCCACACACACAAAAAAAATAATTAGGAGAGCAAGCAAGCCAATGTATATAATCATACCATACTGAAACTGCAAAAAGTAAAATGAGAGAAAATCCTAAAAGCATCTGGAGAAAACATATCTTCACAAAGACAATACACAAGAAGATGGAGAGCTGACTTTTTAACAGAAATGATGGAAACCAGGAAACAGTATTATGACACTTTTAAAGTGCTGAAAGAAGAGAAACTGCTCATCTAGATTTCTATATCCAGCAAAAATAAAGGTGAATTAAAGCACTTTCAAACAAAGAAAAGCTTAGAGAATTGGTAGTGAGCAGCTTTGAACTATGATATAGTATCAAAGGAAGTCCTTTAGGTTTCCTTTAGAAGAAAAATGACCCCAAACAGAAAAACAAAAATACAGGAAAGAATTCAGAGGATAAACCAACAAATACTGACTGCAAAGAACATTACTAGTTATATTTTAAGAGTTTAAAATACATGCAGAATTAAAATACCTAACAATGATACTGCAAAAAGTGAAAAGGGAGTGAATAGTATTAAAAGTAGTTCAAATTTTTATTATAATGTAATACATCAAAAAGGCACTTTGTAATTTTTAAAGTTAACTATTAAACAGTAATAGATTAACAGAGATTAAAAAATGACACAATAATCACTGGAGAGTTTCTCAGTGCTTACATAAAACATTGAAACTTATCAATGTAGAATTCAGAGCTCTTCACAATTTGTCCCCATGTCATCTCTTGATTTCCCATCCAACAAACCTTCAACCAAGTTGATACAATCCCTGATCCCAGAATACATTTCAATTACCTTCAAACTTTTTCTCTACCCAGAACATTCTACCTATTTTGTTTCATTTGGCCAAGTTTCACTTCTTCAAAATCCAGTTCAAGCCCTAATCATTCATGAATTTCACCTGACACTATCTCCCCAGAGTTACCTCCAATGAAATTTTATACATTTCTTGTCAGCAAAAAATTATGTTCCTTTTTATATAATTACTTAAAACTGCTCATCTGTGTACTACATATATCTTCTCTCCCACTGGCCTGTAATATGCCTCAATGTTGGAGGACATGTTTTGCATATTATAAGCCACAAAATGCTATGCCCATTGTTATTCAACACTGATAAAACAAATAATTAAAGAAAAACACCACCACAATGCAATTACAAAAAAAGGTAGATTTCAACAAAGGGAAGTTCTTTTTAATATAAATTAATTCAGCAAATTAAAATTTTTTCCCATAAAAAGCCACCTATTAAAAATACACAGCCCTCAAGAACAATGATGAATTATGCTGTCTGGAGGTTTTTCTAAACTATTGTGAGCACAAGAGAGACAGCCCTCACCAGAAACTCAAACCTAGTGACTGCCATCAGGCCGTCCCATACCCTCTATGACTTTGAATAACATGAGAATGATTGTGTTTGCTCCTCATGGTCAATTATATCCACATCAACTCTATCATCTTATACTTACTGCCATTTTATTAAGTAATTATTAGCATGATCTCAGAAAGCAGCCAGGCATGACCAATGCCATTTTATAATTAAAAAAGAGAAACAAGGATAGAAATGCCAGCTAAGCCAAGGACATACGGCTAGTTAAGTGATACAGCAGGCATCAAAATACACTTTTCTCTCTGGTTATAAAACAGGAGACACTTTTTGCTAAGTATTCAGTGTGAACTCCCAGACCCAATTATATTTTGCTTCTAAGAGGAACATAATACACTTCTTACTTGTCAGGCAGCAATTCTGCAATGAAGTTTTCTACTGACACAGCTGTCTGTTTTTCATGGATCACTCCAGTTCGACGCAAGCTATCTATCCGTTCCTGGGCACCCTAAACAACAATGGCAGAGGTTAGAAACAATTTCAAATTATTTAATATTAAATAAACTAATTTATGATTATATAAGTAATACATGCATACATTTATATGCAAACATGTATACTCACTGTAAATGTTCAAACAATAGAAAAATATAGTGTAAAAAATGACAAAATACAATTACATTTCCTCAGTTATCAACAGTGGATACACCTTTCAAATTACTCCCCTATGCATTATGATGTTGGTTGCTCTTGTGAAATGGTTCATTTTTGTATTACATTTTCTCATTGGTTGTTACTATTAAATAATTTAAGAAAACTATTTTTTAATGTTGATCTGGCAAGAGGCCATTTTACTACATAAAAAGCTTTTAACAGACCTACCAGTTTTTCAGTTAATTCTCTCTTGAATTTTTTAGGTAGGTAATCATATCAATAATAAATAAATTTTACTCTTTCTTCTGATTCCCTTTAAATATACATGCACCAAAATGACCAGTTACTTAAAAAGCTGCAAATGTATACATTACACCAAAGCTATTCAACCAAATAATTACCACTAAGGAAGCAAAACTGAATGGCTGAGAACACTGCATAGATAACTCAAAATCATAAACTGATTTTATGTAATAGAAAACTAAAAGCTGGATTAGTGACAGAAAACGTTTCTGTTTATTGCTTTTATCTGAATCATTTCATAAAGGTGACTATGAACAATGTGATGAATATGTGTTCAAAAGGCAAGATAAAAAGTCTGAACAAAAGTAGCCATAGATAATTTTTATATATAAGGGCAGCAAAGCTCAACAGAGAATATCAGATTAAATGATCAATTCTTATGCAAATGAAAATTAAGAAGGTTAGGACACATCTCGGGAAAACTCCATTTATTTCAGAGACAACTGAAATAAAAAAGAGAAAGTGACAACTGTATGAGAATGTGTCAAACAATTTAAGATACTAGCTCATAAAGATGAAGATGATATGATTTAAAGTACAATAAAATCAAGCCTGTAATTCTTTGCTCACTCTTCTATCTCTAGTGCCCAGCACAGTGCCTAACTTAATAGATGTTCAATGAGAACTTACCACATAAAAAACTAAACAAACAAAAAAAAAAGGCTTCTGAAGGCCTATGTGGTCAATGTTAAGAATACAAATAGTGTAAATATGGCATCACCAAATCCAGTAACACTTAAATAAAGAGGCAGCTGTTGATTTTGAAGGCAATGTAACAGATAAGATAAATTCAATTCTTTATACTGGATGTTACAAATCTGCCTAATTCCTAGAGGGTAGTTATGGCTAAATTTTAATTTTAAAAAAGCTTATGTAAATGCTAATTCAATAAAAACGATTAAGGAATTAGTGAGATGTTTAGAGAGTCATCCCCTAACTCTTTGAAGGTGGTATCTCAGCTACGCACTACAACAAAATATTCCTAGATTTTATACTCCCTGGGAACAGAGACTAAGTTTGTTCATTTTTCACTACCTTACAGCACAGGGCTTAATATACCATAGGATTCAAAAAATATTTAATTAAAATTAATTAGTTCCTTCAAGAGACAGGATAATAAGCTAGGTAGACAATTTTCTTTTAGGTTTATAAAATCTGTAAGGAAATGAAAATGGGGTTATATGTGGCCTTTCTTTTTCCTCTGACCATTATATTAATTAAATGTGGCCTCTTTTGGAGTTACAAATACAAGCATTTTAATATTAGTCCCTACCAATGTTTTGAGAATGAGATTTTGTTTTTTAGCAATATAAGAGATCGAGAATTAGGTAGTTTAGAGGCCATATTAAAATAATCATTTTAGAATTGAATACTGTACTCTAAGAGCTTATACCAAGAAACTTGGTTCAATGAATAGTTAAAATTTTATATACATTCATAAATGATTATAGATATTATATTTGTTGAATATAAAACTATATAAAACAGTAGTCATACAACTGGCTTTTCAATAAATACTGGGCATAAAAGTTCTAGAAGCTTCCTAACTTTAATTTTGGCTGAACTGATTTACTTCCTTAAATAATTTCCTATTTTTAAAGGGCAACTTAAGTTTAGTTCAGAAAACCCATTTACTTCAAATAAAATCTGATGGGAAGAACAAAAATGTTGTATTTTTATTTTTCTTCTCATTAGCTCCCTCTACTGTTTCCGAAAAAAATAAAAAGCCAACAAATTTACAAATCACTTTCTTATATATTAGTTTCAATGAATTTTAGTTTTGAGCTTGAACTGAAAATTGTGGGAAAAGAATTCATATGTATAAATTTGAAGGACAAAACCAATAGCAAAAAATAATCTGTCAAATCCTATTACAGCAAGATAAACAAAACTACAATAATTTCCATCAAATAAGGTTATCAACTTCCATATCACATTTATATAACGCTTCACAATTTCTAGAAAGCCCTTGTTTTAGTCTCTAATTTCAGTGAAATGCATTCACCATTTTGTCTAATAACCTAATAACCCATTTTAGGATTTTCGTCAGTTTACCCTCGGCAACTGAATCCTGAAAAGTCTTCCCAGACCTGTAAACTCTTTCCAACTTACAAAACCTCTTGGGAAATCTTGAAATACATTCTCAATCTAAGTTTGTAACTTGTTCTAGTCTTTCAAGTAAAAATCACCTATACAAATGCTTATGGTGTTTATCTTACACATATATAATTGGTTTAATGTGCAATTATTATGTCTACATACTTATTTTACCCATGTACTGTACTTTTTTTTTCATTTCTAGATTAAATTCAAACCCTACAACTGTAAGTTAGCTTTGCTAAATTTTATTAATTCCAAACACCTACCCCCAAATAAAGTCTTGTCGGCAATGTACACTAGGGCTCAAATTCAAGAGAACTCTACTACAGAAAAGAAGCATTTCAAAATGTATGTGCTTTTGGCAGCTCTGCTGTGTGTGTAGGGACAGACCACTGTGAAAAGTGAAAAGGCAGAAAACATATAATTTAATTCATATTATATACGATGTACTACATTTAGATAGACTAATTATTCCCTAGTAGCCCCTAATATAGAAAAGTGGTTTTGTGGTATGTGAGTGTGCATATGTGTAAAAGAAAAGAGCTTCATATTCTACTTAAATAAAGTACTAAATACAACTCAAAGAGCACGTCAAACTCACGCAGCACTACCTAGTAGAATAAAAAATAATCCAGTGTCCGTGTGGGTTTATGTTGAATGACTAATTATAATTAATTAACAGACTTCTGCCCGAAATATACTATGTCAATTACCTCATTCTAATGCTTTACATGCACTAAATGAATACAGGTAAAGGGTCTATGTGCCTGGCTCAGGGGATGTTCTCAATAAATGTAAGGTATTATAAGCTCTTTTAAACAAAATAACAGAATGTCATATATGAAAATGCATTTCTCCTTAAACATAAATACAGTTGATCATATTATTTTTGTGGATTCCACATAATTACAAATTTGACTACACACTGAAATTTATTTATAACCTCAAAATCGGACATGCACAGAGCTACGAGAAATTTGAGTTGCCTGATACACATACTCCCAGCTGAGGTTGAACAAGGCAGTGCCCTGCCTTCTTCTTTCAGCTGACATAATGTAAACAGGTATCATATTTGGGTGTCTATTTAGCATCTTTTTGCATCTTTGTGTTTGTTGATGTTATCTGCTGTTTTCAAACGGCCCCCAAGTGTAGTGCTAGACTGCTGTCTAGTGTTCCTAAGCACAAGATGACCATGATGTATCTGACTGAGAAAATATGTGTGTGTTAAATAAGCTGCATTCAAGCATGAGTTATAGTTACAGTACTATTAACTGTGAGAATTCAATAACGAATCAAAAATATCTGCATGTATGTATGTGTATAAAAATATATTTAAACAGAAAGAGATATCAAACAAAGTTCTGCATTGACAGGATGGCAAAAAATGTGACCAGAGGCTCACAGGGGCTCTAATCATAACTCCCCTGGGAGCAATGGCTCAGTAGTCACAAATTCAGTATCTGTAGCAACCTTATAGAACATAATTATGTCGAAAAATAAGAACTGTCTGTCTTGCAAATAAGATTTCTTGATGGATTAGAAGTGGGTAATGAGAGAAGTCAGGGCTGACTCCAAGGTTTCTTTACTGAGAAAATGGAAGGACAGAACTGCTATTAATTAAGTTGGAGAAGGCTAGAGGGAACAGGTGTGGAGGAAAAAAGTTTAGATCTAGACATATTAATTTTGAGATATTTAAGTAAAGTTGTCAAAAAGGCAACTTTTTCTTTTTTATTTGCTTCATTGCCCAGGCTGGAGTGCAGTGGTGCAGTCTTGGCCCACTACAACCTCTGCCTCCTGAGTTCAAGTGATTCTCCTGTTTCAGACTCCCAAGTAGCTGGGATTACAGGCACTTGCCATCATGCACAGCTAATTTTTTAAATGTATTTTTGTAGAGATGGGGTTTCACCATATTGGCCAGGCTGGTCTTGTACTCCTGACCTCAGGTAATCCACCTGCCTCAGCCTCCCAAAGAGCTGGGATTACAGACACGAGCCACCAAGCCTGGACAAAAAGGCAACATAAATCAAGAGTCCACAAGAAGGTCTCAGGTGGAGATATGAATTAGGAACTGTCAGCACAGATTTGGTATTTAAAGCCATGGGATACTCTGAGAGTGAACTGATAAGGCGAAGGTTACCGTTAGAAGACTGGAGAGAATATGAGGACTCATCAAAGGAAGCACAGAAAGAGCGAGCAATCAATGAAGGAGGGAAAAACTAAAGTGTGGTATCCTGGTAAAAAAAGCATTAAAGAGGAGTACATGATCAACTGTCTCAAAAGGTCAAATAAGATGAAGGACATTAGCATGAGCCCGATAGCACTATCAGTGGAGTGCTGGAGGTGAAAGCCTAATTGAGGTAGATTTAAGAGAATGTAAAAAGGATTCCAGAGAAGTGCTGGCAACTCTTTGGAGTTTGGCTTCAAAAGGAAGCAAAACAGGTCGTAAGTTATGGAAGAAGGGAGGTCAAAGAATTTGTTGAGGTTTCTTTTGGTTTTTTTTCCAAGGTGGGAGAGATGTTTGCCAATGAACTGTTCATTTGTTCTTGCATGCGTGTAAAAGAAAAGAGCTTCATATTCTATTTAGATTTAGATATAAGTTTAGATCTAGACATATTAATTTTGATATATTCAAGTAAAAGTTGCCTTTTTGGCCGGGCTTGGTGGCTCACGTCTGTAATCCCAGCACTTTGGGAGGCTGAGGCAGGTAGATTACCTGAGGTCAGGACTGTATGCTGGTCACAATATAAAGACAGAAAAGTAAAGTATGAAAGACAGAATGGAATTCTTGGAACTTACACATTTTTAAGCATTATCAACAGTGATAATAAAAAGCTTATGGGATTCAAGGTTTAATATCAGCTCAGTAATTGATTTGAATGTTAACGCTGGATTAAGAAGATCTCGTTTAGGACTTTTAGGACTAACTACTCTTTTTTTGTGCTCTCTCAATGTTTCTTTCCCTCCCACAATAATCAAAACTTACCTTAGATTTTTTTTTTTTTAAACTAAAACTCCACTATATCTTCGTAATACTACAGGGTTGTCTACTAAAAGCAAAGTTCATTGTTATTTCAGTATGTAAAAGCCTATTGGCTCCATAGAGACAGCAGATTATCAGAATTATTAAAAAATTAAATGGTAGTTTCCATGTCCTGAAAATGGTGTTCTATTACTCACTTTTAATCCAGCTGCATAGCCCACTGGTTGTGGAGCAATATTGGACTGCCCAGCTTCCCCTACAACCACAGCTAGGCCAAAGACTTCCTGGAAGGCTTCTCGGACAGCAGCAACTTTTACTTCTTTATTTGAGGTAACTACGATATCCAATTCTCCTCCAGATTCTATAAAGACCAAGGGAAAATTTAAATTTCAAATGAAATTTTTGTAATTACTACCATATCAGGTGCTAACATCTAATTTACATAATTATTACCAGTCTCATAAAACCATGCAAGATCATTACCTTTTTCATATGGTTGAGAAAACTGAGGCCAACAAAGTTTTGCCCAATATAACGTATCTATTCAGCACTAATGTCAGGATTCAGAGTATACCAAATGTGTAACTTACTCAGCACTAATGTCAGGACTCGTGTGTAACGACTCAGCTCTAGTGTCAGGACTCAGAGTATACCAAATGTGGAAATTACATATCTGGCTTGTGAAGATTCACAAGAAATTACATATCTGGCTTGTGATATGTAATGTCAGTTTTGAGTCCTGACATTAGTGCTACACAGATATGTAGATTTATGGAAAATTAAAGACTTACTGATAGTAATTTGTCAAAGAGTTGCATGGAAGTTATGCACTAAACAAGAACTTCCATGAAATACACTTTTTACCTAAAAAATAGTTTCAATTTGGGGTCATCAAGCTTTTCATTAACCATCCCCATGATGTTTTGAGCATATATCACAAGTAGATATTTATCAATTATACATGTACTACAGCCCAAATATAAATATGCCAGCATATATGAAAATGAATATATAAAACTTGAAATCTAAAAGATTAAGAATATGAAGTAAAAATATTTTCAAATATTAATTTTTCAATTACTTAAAAAACCTATGCACTACTATTTCTAGACAGAACAATTTGACCAAATGTTTCCTTATTTTTAAAAATCTTAACCTGACGTTTCTGTGATATAACGAATTCTAAACACAGCACGTTTTGATATTTGGCATTATTAGTCATCACTGGCAAAATAGATTTTTCATGAAAATTGTTTGCAATCTAAAACATTTTGCCTTGGACACAAGGCTGTTTTTCCCTAACAAATATCGTATGGAACAGTGAAATATATTTTCAAATACTTGGGTTTTTTAAATCATGGATCCCTTTTTCCTGACTGATATGTATCAAAGATCACATCTTTACTGGAAATTTCAGAAGTTACTAGAACATAAAAGCAATGGATCACACAGCAGAGAAGAAGAATATATACATTTTTTCACTTTTTTTCTTCCACATGGGACACAACTCTTGATCATAGCTAAGTACTGCTCCATTAAGCTTCAGCTCAAAATGGCTTTTCAGCTGTGATGAGTAGTCCTGCCTTTAATGATAATAAAAGGAGACCTAATTAAAAGACTGGAGACAGTCAAACTGTGTTCAAATCCATTTCTAATACTTTTTGAGCTTTCTTGACATATTTGAAATTGTTACGTCAAATGATTTCTAGAATATTTTTGTAAAAATACCTTAAGATTTACTTTGAGTTTTGTTTAGATAAAAATGGTGATGCTTTGCTGTCAGTAAAGGTGTCAGCTTTTCTGAATTCAATCTTATTACTTTTTAAAGCTGATTAAGTTATAACATTTGCTAATAACAGAAATTCCATTTCTCTATCTTTCTATTTTCCCCTTTGATGTTACACCTTTTTCTTGATGTCATGAAGACTGGTGGCCTGAAAAACTCCCTTGAGTATGAGCTCTGCCTTTATCATTTACTAGCTTCTTTACCTTGGGGAAGTCACTAAGCTTGTTTTATGTAGAAAAATACCTGCCATCCAGCCTGGCCAACATGGAGAAACCCCAACTCTACAAAATATAAAACATCTGCCATTCAGCCAGCCTGGTCAACATGGAGAAACTCCATCTCTAAAAAAAATACAAAAATTAGCTGGGCGTGGTAGCAAACGCCTGTAGTCCCAGCTAGTCAGAAGGCTGAAGCATGAGAATAGCCTGAACCCAAGAGGCAGAGGTTGCAGTGAGCTGAGATCATGCCACTGCACTACAGTCAGAGCAACAGAGTGAGACCCTGTCAAAAGAAAGGGGAGGGGAGCGGAGGGGAGAGGACGGGAGGGGAGGGGAGGGGAGGGGAGGGGAGAGAAAAGGAAGGGAGGGGAGGGGAGGGGAGGGGAGGAGAGGGGAGGGAGGGAAAGGGAGGGGAGGGGAGGGAAAGGGAGGGGAGGGGAGGGGGGAGAGTAGGGGAGAGGAAGGGGAAGGGAGGGGAGGGGAGGGGAGGGGAAGGGAGGGGAGGGGAGGGGAGGGGAGGGGAGGGGAAGGGAGGGGAGGGGAGGGGAGGGGAGGGGAGGGGAGGGGAGGGGAGGGGAGGGAGAGATGGGGAGGGGAGGGAAACAGCAAAAGCTCCAAAATATTAATTCCTTTTTTTCTTCATTCAAAATATGTACTAGCAAAGAAAAAAACATATAAGGCAGAGTCCAATTTTGAATCCTTTGGACAGTTATAAACACAAACAACAACTCGGTTGATTTAACACTTGATTCAATTTTCTACTACAAGGGAAGAAAAGTGGCTAAGTGTAAAAAAACTGAACATGAGTTCAATACAGTTCCACCAAGCTGTGTGATCTAGAGTGGTAACTTACATCCCTCTGAAACTAGGCTCCTCATCCTTGAGGAAAATATCTACCTTGCAGTGCTCTTACGAGAAAAGGCCTGACAAAAGCATTCAATAAAGACACTTAACCATTGCTAGGCCTTCTCCTTTGACATTTACTAAAGAGTAAATAACCAACACAGTCAAGATTGTGAAAGCTATTAGCTGTTTATTGCCACTGAAATTTCTGTTCAGGTACCTGCTGCACAATTTTGACTTAAAAATTATTTTTTACAGAATTACTAATAATTAGTCACGGAGCTTCGTGATATTTTTTCACACATTGGATATGTACATAAAAATTAAATAGCAGACAGTATCTATCAACTGTCCAGATGATTTTGAATGAGCATTCAGAGGTGGTTAAAAATAGCTTTCCAATGCACCCAATCATCAGATACTATTAACTAGATTTGCTCCCTCCAAAAATATTCCTCAGTTAAGCATAAACATATTTAATTAAAATAGGCAACCAGAGAAATATAAAAAAAAACAAGTATGAAACAAGCACCACTTCAAATATCAGCAGTGAATAAAGTAAAATTCAAATAAAGCAATGCTAACCTATATTTAAAATTAAAATCAACAAGCATGCTAGTAATTTACAGTTTTAACTCCTTCTAACTTCATTCTGTAGAATTTTCAAAATTTAATGACTTTTTAAAAAGATGAATTAGTAACACCAAAAACTAAGAAAGACTGACAATCAAATTAATTCAAGAATAGGAATTTCCACTGATTACACAATCAGTGGAAATGAACAGAGAATTACAATTAGTGGCTGAAATGTATACATACTTTAAAAAAATATGGCAGAGACTGGTCTAACTTATGTACATACTGATATAGGGAGCCATGCCAGGGTCCAGTGTTGTAATCATGCTTTCTACTGAATGTTTTGTCTTATCAAGCACAGACTTCACCATAGGATTCCCAGCCACACCCTGCATAAAACAAATTAATATGTAAGTATTCACTCTAAGTGAGGAACACCGTATCTTCATGTTTGTGAAGGAAATTTTTTAAAAAGTTTCCAACACATCCCAAACCAAGATTTCTGTAAGACATATAAGATCAAGACAATATCAAAGTGCTATTAAGTTTCTAAATGATACTCTCAATTTTTCTTCCTGACTCACAGCAGTGTGCAGACCAGCAGCAATCTACAGACAACACTTTGAGTGGCATGGGTATGTAAATGATGCTATTCTATATACACTATATATATGTGTGTGTATATATACATATATTTATTTCATATAATTTTATTTTTATTTACTTATATAAAAGATTAGGCAAAACTTGTCCCATAGGGTCTCAAGTAAAGGTCCCAATCAGGTGTCTGCATTAAGCCCATACTTGTTCCCTAAAAAAAAAGAGTAAAAACACCTGTCATCTGGGGGCAGAACAGTTACTTACTACCTTAACATATAACATTTTGCTATGTTCTACTAGTTTCTTCTTTTTCCTACTTCCTGTTTCTCATTTTGTACATTCCCAAATTCTCCATTTATAGTCAGATCTATTCCTCTGGATTCTCAGAGCCATACTACTACACAGAAGGAACCAAATCTTGAGTATTCCTTCTTGTACAATACTTCTCAGTGGGTAAACGACACTCCAGGGAGTAATGCCTCCAGAGATGGTATCTGACAAACCTGCCATGATTCCCTCTCTTCCAATCTTCCATTTAATAAACTAAGGTGACTCAGGAAAAGATGACTTCATAAAATTGAAATTTAAGACTGCAAACCAACTGTATGCTGAAGTATCATGTGTTACTACTATTTACATGAATTGTAGAGTTGAACTGGGTATTATGACTCATGACAAACACTGACACATGCTCTTAACAAGGGACAAAATGTTGTAATCTGTATGCAAAGAAAACTTTTTTAAAGTACAGAGGGGTATTAAAAAAAAACAAGCTTAGAAAAATGCCACATTCCTGAAATATGAAGCTCAAATATTATAAATCAATTAATCATCTACTGATTTTTAAATGTTTAATATAATAATAAATTATAATTTAAATAAAACTGCAAACAAACCCTTAGCAGAATATTGGAACTTGGCAGAATAATTTCAAAATTCATTGGGAAAAAAATTGGGAAAGATGAGTAAAGAAAAATTTAGAAGAAAAAAGAAATCAACCAGCTTACACAACTTATAGAACTAAATACTGATACACCTTTATAAATGCAGACTTGAACTGTCCTTTCTTTCTTACTTATCACTGAATGTTCCAAAACACAAAGTTAAAGTAATTAAAACAGTGTGCTCTACTACAAGAACAGGCAAACAGCAGTGGACTAGAATAGAGGCTAGAAACTGATTTTAAGACACAATTTCCTAAAGAAGATAAAGGGGTCATACCAAAGCAATTGGGATATGATACTGAAAGACTCTATTGAGCAGCTGGAAGAAAATTAAGTTTGAGCTCTACCTTATATATTATATAGTAAAGAAATCTCAACTATATTAAACTGCTAAGTGTCTAAAAAATTAAACATCAATGGAACTAGAAAAATCATAGAAAAACATTTATCCTAGTATCGTAGTGGAAAAGAGATGGATCAAAATGACTCCTGAAATTGAAGAACTTTTCTGTCAAAAGTGTAATAAAATTAAAATGTAAACTAAAAAGTGAGAAAACCGCAACATATGAGACCAGGTAGAAAAGTATTCTTACTGTATTAGGAGCTCTTACAAATTCATTAAGAAAACAAAATCATCCTAATTTAAAACTAGGCAAAAAGCATAGCTGGTAATTCACAAGAGAAAAATACAAATGGCTAAAAATCACATGAAAAAATGTTCGAATTCAGTAGCAAAGGAAAGCAAATTAAAATGTGGTATTACTTTTTGCCTCTCAAATCAGAAAATATCCTAGTCCAAATTAATAACCACTGATGGCAAGTGAAAAATGCTATACCAGTGTATTTTGGTATGAACTTCCTAGAATAGAATATGTATCAATATTTTCAAATGTTCACTCAGATGTTCACCAGGAATTAATTCGGAGGAAAGAAAGAAGTCCATATATCCATAAAGATTTACATATAAGAGTGCTCATCAGGCCGGGTGTGGTGGCTCACGCCTGTAATCCCAGCACTTTGGGAGGCCGAGGCAGGTGTATCACGAGGTCAAGAGATTGAGACCATCCTGGTCAACATGGTGAAACCCCATCTCTACTAAAAATACAAAAAATTAGCTGGGCATGGTGGTGTGTGCCTGTGGTCCCAGTACTCAGGAGGCTGAGGCAGGAGAATTGCCTGAACCCTGGAGGCGGAGGTTGCGGTGAGCCAAGATGGCGCCACTGCACTCCAGCCTGGGTAACAAGAGTGAAACTCCGTCTCAAAATAAAAAAAAAAAGAGTGCTCATCATAGTTTTTGGTTTATTTATTTATTTATTTTGAGATAGGGTCTCACTCTGTCACTCAGATTGGAATGCAGTATCATGATAACAGCTCATGCAGCCTAGACCTCCTGGGCTCTAACAATCCTACCACCTCAGCCTGAGTAAATGGGACCTCAGACACGCTGCAATGCCCGGCTTATTTGTTTAAGTTTTTGGTAGAGACTGGGTCTCATTATGTTGCTCAGGCTGGTCTCATACAGAACTCCTGGGCTCAACCAATTCCCCTGCCTGGACTTCCCTAAGTATTAAGATTACAGGCATGAGTCACCAAACCAGACCTAATCATTATGATGGTTTATTGGTAAGAATTACAATTAGAAAAGATCTCTTTGGTGACTATAGTTAAGAACAATGTATTATATTCTTGAAATATAAGATTTTATATTTCAAGATTTTAAGTGTTCTTACCACAAAAAATGGTAAACATGTGTGATACTACATATGTTAATCAGGTCAATTTAGCTATTCCAGAATGTATACATGCTTCATGTATACAACATGTTTTACATAATACATACAATTCTTGTCAATTAAAATAAATTAGCTAATTTAAAAAAATAATTACAATTAGAAAATGCCAACAGGCAGATTAGCAAAATAAAACATGAGAAATAAATGCAACAGTGTGTATGGTAAAGCAGCCATCAGAAAACTCAAAATACATTTCTGAAAACATATTTTATGGCCAGGAAGATGTTCATAATACATGCTCAGTAAAGACCAGAAAACACGAAATAGTATCCATATGACCTGTCACTACCTCAATTTGATTTTCATTCAAAGGACATTTACACAGAAATGCATAGGTAAGAGACTAAGAGCAGCTACAGAAAACTGCTAATAGAAAAGATTTTTATTTTTCCTTGTGCCATTCTGTATTTTCAAAATTTTCTCTAATGAATATATATTAGTTTTATAATTAGAAAATTAAACATGATTTAAAAATACCTCTTACCTTAATAAAACCCCAGATTCCACCAGCAGATGCTTCATCCTGACCTCTATTTATTCTAGGGTCTTCTTGTTCCTCTGGAAAAGTAATGGCTGATGTGGTTCCAGTTCCCTGGGCCAGAGATGTCAAACTGGCTTGCTGAGTAATAGGAGTTGGCAAAAGACCTGGTCAATGGCAAAATTTTAATATGCATAATTTATTTCATAAACTTTTTCATATAAAAAGATGACACCAGATATGAAATGAGTAGGTCAAACAACTTTAATAGTAATACTCAGGCATTTCAAGATTGAGTTATCAACTCAAAGATTAACACAAACCTTTATAAAATGCAAATTGAACAGAATTGCAAAAGAGAAGTTTACTTCCCTTTACATAGGCTTACACCAAGTTTCTTGAAAATGGACAAAAAGCATATATCCAAAAGTTCTTCAGGTTTGTTTTATTCAGCACTTCCCTGAACAGCTACAGTTCAGGTCTCTTTAATCCATAAAATCAATTAAGCACTTGAAGCCCATCACATAAAAGCAGGCAAACAATTAGTACACATACTCTATATACTTCATGTTAACGCAAAAAGAAAATCCACATATACATAGACATGGATATAATACTTGGACTCTGCAATAAGTTTCATTTGTAAAGATACACGGGGAAAGATAGATAATAAAAACCACAGAGAAGTTGCTTTTTTTCCCTAAAATGAGAAACAACAGGCAGAGGATGACAAAAATGAAGTTTTAATAACTGGTTTGCAACAATTATTCCAGAGAAGCAAAAGAAGTAGATGTAACTGACCTAGGAAAGAAAATGACCCAATATCACAAACTTTTGGCATACATTAGGTTTTATTTGTCTTTGAATTTTTACCTGGCTAAAAAACACTACTCCCTGGACCAGTACTGACACCTTTCCAGTAAAACTGAGAAAAACTCAGACTTCACCTTGAAATTTCCCTATAAATGCACAAATATTAGGACAAAATTCTGGAATTTTCTGATACCCCATATACTAATCATCTACTAGGTTGCATATCACATAAAAATCATATACCAAATTATACCAGCTTCATTTTAATAATTTAAATGGCAAAAACATGAGATAGGTAACCCTGGAAACCAAAGAAATTAATAAACAGAAGAACATTAATGCAGAGAAACTGGGATGCCCACCCACTGCTGAAAAGAAGGTAAAATGGTACACCTGCTTTAGGAAATAGTTTGCTGTAGAATTACCATGTAAGTCAGCAATTCTATGCCTAGATATATACCCTAGAAAAATGAAAACATGTCCATACAAAAACCTGTAAACAAATATTTATAGCAGCATTTTCTAAATAGCCAAAAAGTGGAAACAACCCAACATCAACTGATTAACTGAACAAATGAAATGTGGTATACATATTCATACTTTACAATATCATTCAGCCATGAAAAGGAATGAAGTACTGACAAATGCTACAACATGGATGAACCTTGAAAATATTATTCTAAGTGAAAGGTGCCAGTCATGAAAGACCACATATTATATGATTCCATCTATATGAAATGACCAGGATAAGCAAATCCACATACATAGAAAGTAGATTAGCAGTTTCCTAGAGTTATGAGGATTTGGAGGGAAGTAGGGACTGACTGCTAATAGGCATAGAGCTTCTTTTTTAAAGTGATGAAAAGGTTATGAAATTGTGACAATGGATGCATAATTCTGTAAGTAAACTAACTATGGAATTGTATGCTTTAAATTGGGTGAATTGTAGAATATATGAATTATATCTCAACAAAGCTATTACTTTAAGAAAGAATAAAATATTAATAGCCATGTATTTCAAAGTATTCATAAAAGAGAATTACCTGTTCCTGAAGGTGCAGAAAATGATGGCATCAGGGGTGTCTGGGGAGCTCTCCCTGCATGTCCCCTTGTAATGTCATAAGTTGAACCAACAGAAAATCCTGATATAGGAGGACCCGAAGGAGGTGCAGGTAAAAGAGTGTTTGGGGCAGAAGTTGAAGGTGGGAAGTGAGACCCAGGAGGATTACTGAAGGCAGCAGCAGTTGATACAGGAACAGGAGGTGGCATAGAGGTAACAAGTGGTGGGACAGAAGGAACTGCAGGAGGAGGCACAAAAGGTAATGGCGCTGAAGGACGCACAGGAGGAAGGGGCAGCTGAGGAGTAGAGTATGCAAGTGGCGGCAAGGACTCCATGGAGGATATGTTTGGAGAAGAAAAAGAACTGGTTGCTGCTAGAAAAAAGTGAAGAGGATAAAAGCACAGAATTAGAAATGCTTTTTATTTAGTTTTCAAACTGTCTCACTACTTTCTTTTGGCAAAATTTTTAAATTTACCAGAGCATATCCCAAGAATTATTTTGAAATGTATAATTTAAAATATACAACAAATATAACTGAATATAAATGACTTTCAACTCCCATAAGTAAAAGCAGCAGCTATATGAACTTATGGCATTGTTCATTTTTGCTTTTTGGTTTGTTTTGGTGTGTTTTTAGTAAAATAAAGCTATTTTTCATCTCTAGTCTGAGCATAAAAACCTATGCCCTCAAGGCTCAGAAAGGTTAATCACCAGAAAGTCATAGAACAGTAGGTCAGGCCCAGTGGCTAACACCTGCAATCCCAGCACTTTGGGAGGCCAAGGCAAGGGGATCACCTGAGGTCAGGAGCTCAAGACCAGCCTGGCCAAAATGGTGAAACTCTGTTTTTACTAAAAATACAAAAATTAGTCAGGCATGGTGGTGAGTTCCTATAATTGCAGCTACTTGGGAGGCTGAAGCAAGAAAATCACTTGAACCCAGGAGGCAGAGGTTGCAGTGAGACAAGATCGCGCCAATGCACTCCAGCCTGGGTGACAAGAGTGAAAGTCCATCTCCAGAAAAAAAAAAAAAAAAAGAAAGGTAGACAAAGCTGTAATACATGCTTTTTAGGATATTTATGTCATAATATAAGCAATGGTTTACCATAATTATGAACATAAAGAACAAAAGTCTACCTAAAGCAAAACACTAATGCTTTCTTACTTTAAATACAAAAGACTTTCTCTCTACTCTTTAAATTAAAAAGGCTGTTTCCATTCATCCTGAAAAACATAGGTAAGTTTTAATATATACATTTTTTTCTTAATTGTCTCTGAGAAAAGATGATAGTATTTTCACTCTTCTCAAAACATATGTTAGACAACTACATATACCTAATGGAACAGGGGTGGAAGACATAGCAGTAGCAGCCAGTCCTGAAGGATTTGGTGGAGGAGTCCCAGGTGGTGTTGTTTCTATTCCACTCTCTTCCATCATTTTTCTTCAATTATGGTATACTGTAAAAATATAAAAATATAATAAATATTACACCGTAATCAAAAGTATATTTTTAAGGTTTTAATAGCAAACAACTAAAAAAAAAAATTGAGAGAGATGTCCACCTTTACTATTTACAATGTAACTTATTTCCAGATAAGTTTGTCAAAATTTCTAAGAAAGCATCTATGAGAATATTTAATATCAATCTGTAACATTCCCATGTAGATGTTTTATAAGTAGGAAATAATTTCATGTTATAATAACAGTATAATTAATTATCCACTACATTTCACATAGTAAATTACTAATTTGATTTCTGCCACATGAATGCATGTTAGAGTTAGTCATGTCTGAGCCAGATGCGGTGGCTCATGCCTACAGTCCCAGCATTTTGGCAGGCCAAGGCGGGAAGATCACTTGAGGCTCGGAGTTGGAGGCAAGCCTGGGCAACATAGCAAGATATCATTTCTAAAAAATAAAAACAAATAAGTAAATATAAATTTCAGTCATTCCAAACTTAAAAATGAGGCTGGGCACCATGGCTCATGCCTGTAATCCCAAAGTTCAAGGCTGCCGTGAGCTATGACTATACCACTGCACTCCAGCCTGGGTGACAGAGCAAGACCTCATCTCTAAAAATAAATAAAATAAAATATTTAATGTATTTTTAAAGCCCTTCCTCTTCTTTCATAAAGCACTGCATACTAGATATCCTTGTTAATAAAAAAAAAAAAGAGCTGGGCACAGCAGCTGACAACTATAACCCTACACTTTGGAAGGTGGAGACAGGAGGAGCCCTTGAGACCAAGAGCTTTGAGACTAGCCTGGGCAACACTGGAAGACCCCATCTCCACAAAAAATTAAAAAATCAGCCAGGCAGAGTGACATGTGCCTGTGGTCCAGGGACACAGGAGTGAGGTGGGAGGATCACCTGATCCCAGGAGGCTGAGGCTGCAGTGAGCAGTGAGAATGCCACTGCACTCCAATCTAGCCAACAAAGCAAGACCTTGTCTCAATAAAATAAAATAAAATAAAATGTGCTTGACTGGATAAAAGCATTAATTCACAATTTTCCTAGTTCACATTTTAAAGCATATCCATCACAGATAAATTATTTATCTGAGGTTTTAGAAAAGTTAATTACAGCAAAATGCCATTAGATAGCAGGATCCTAATAGATGACAATGGATTACAAAATATGAGAAAACTTACTTTAAAATCACAAATTCTCACGTCTATCTCAAGTACAGAACCAACTTCTAAATACGCTATATTTGTTTTGTAATATGTTTATTCATTTAATAAGTATTTAGTGAGGGTCAACTGGCATAATGGCAATACTGAGGTAAATTTTACATGCATAGTGGTGCCTCTGGAAAAAACAATGATTATCATAAACAAATAGGATACTTACAGTCTAGTAAGGAAACAATCAAATAATAAAACCAACTTACAATGAATGGTACCCTGAATTATGTGCTCTGAGGGTAAGAACACAGTTTTGTTTGACAGGAACATGATTTTGACTTGGAGGTAAGGAAAGGATTCCCCAAAGAATTCAGATAAACCAAGATCTGAAGGATAAGAACTTAACTAGGCAAGGGAAAGGCAGAGTCCAGAAAAAGTGAAAATATAGCAGGTATATATACCAACTGAGCTGGGGAGAACAGGATACATTCAAGAAAATCCATGTGAAGAAAAAGAAAGGAAGAATCAGGACTGGAGAGACAGAGAGAAGCCCAGAAAGTGTTCGGTCTTACAAACCAGGTTAAAAAACTTGGGTATTTAAAGGACAGAGTGTCACTGTAAGGCATTCAACTGAGGGTGGCAAAACTGTCTTTCGTTTTAACTTTTTTGAAGCAATTTTAGGTTCACAAAAAAGATGCAAAAACAGTAGACTCCTTGAGTACCCCAAACCCAGCTTCTATCAGTAACACCATCTTACATAACTATACTACAATGACCAAAACCATGAAACTGATATTGGTATAATACTATTAACTAAACTATAGACCTTATTTGAATTTCACCTGTTTTTACATTTACTATGTGTGTATGTGCATAGTTTTATGAAGTTTCATCATATGCCCCATCTCGTATAACCACCACCTTGACCAGGATATACAACTATTCCATCAATACAAATAAACTTCCTCATGCTGTTCCTTTATCTACCTTCCCATCAACTGTAAGCCCCGGCAAACACTGCTCTGTTCTCTATCACTTTCTCATTCCATGAATGTTACATGAATCATACAGCATGTAACCTTTTGAAATAGGCTTTTTTTCACTCAGCATAATGTTCCTGAGATTCATCCTAGGTGCTGCATATATTAAGTTGGTTCTTTTTCGTTGCTGAATAATATTCAATTGTATAAATATATCAGAGTTTATCCATTTGCCTGTTGAAGGACATTTAGGGTGATTCCAGTTATTAGTGACTCATATTTGTTTTATTAAAAGATCTGAACAAAGTATGTAGACTGGGCCACTGGGTAGACAGAGCAAATGCAGAGAGGCCATTAAGGAAAATATAGAAGTAGTTCAAACAGAAGTAAATAACAACCTAGACTAATGATTTTCATAGTAGGAGGGGATGATTATGCCCCCAATGAGTCACTTGGCAATATCCAAGACATTTTTGATTGTCACAGCTACAGGGCTACTACTGGCATAGAGCAGACAGAGACTACAGATACTACTAAAAATCCTTCAATGCACAGCCTACACACAAGAATTAAGTGGCCCAAAATGTTAATAGTGCCAAGGTTGAAAAACTCTGACCTAGACTCAAGTGATGACAGCAGAGATGGAGAAAAGAACTGCACAACTGAATAGATGGTGGTACCAGGCACAAAGAAAGGAAACATGGCAAAAGGTCAAAGTATTTGATGTTCTCTCTGGGGGAGGTTGTTGGGGGAAATCGTAAAATGTTTAGTCTTTGACATGCTAAGGTTAAGCTCCTTAAAACAAATATCTAAGTAGAGACACTGACTTGGTCTGGAGCTTAGCAACTACACAAATGGTGTTGTCATCAGTGTACTAATAGTCTAAGTCATGTTTTGAGATGAGATTATATAAGAGAATACCAAGATAAAAGAGAATATAGCTTAAAACCAATTACTGGTTAAGATGGAAGACAAGCCTGCAGAGTGTAAGAGATGAGCAAAAAGGAAGAAAACCAGGAGACTGTAGTGTCCAAAAGCCAGTGTTTTGCAGTATGAATGGGCAACAGTATTAAATGCTGCAGAGAAGCCAAACAGGATACTATCTGAGAAGTTCAATGGATTTGCCAAACTGGAGATTAATTTAGGGAGAGCGGTTTTCATGGAAAGAGTGGGGAAAGAGGCCAGTGTGAACTGAATCGAGGAGTGGCAGGTGAGACTAATATGCATGACACTTTCAAAAAGTTTGGCTGTGAATGTAGGAAAGATCTATGGCACTAAGTAGAAGACAGGGATCCAGGGAGGCTGAATTAGGCTAGAGCCTACTCTGATTCCAAAATAAAATTTTTATAATTTTATATCACTCAGTACCTTTACATCGAAGGTAGGCAACTTGAGACAGAAATTCCCCTTTGGAGATTTTATCACTCCGCAACCAAGGCTACCTTTTTTCTACATTTAATTTTTTATTGGTCACTCACCCTTCTATTGCAGATGCTCCCTAACCCTTACGATGACTAGCAGAAACCCTATTAAAAGAGAATCCCTAACATTAACAAATGTGTCGGCGAAAGAAACTGTACAATGAAAACAAAGCCATAACGTGGAATAAATATATCAATTTCTTTGTTTTTAACGGCTTATATGAAAACTGGCGTAATGGCAATACTGAGGTAAATTTTACATACATAAACATAGTGCTTTCTACTAAAAAACCTATTATGATAAAACAACACGGGCCGGGCGCGGTGGCTCACGCCTGTAATCCTGCCACCTTGGGAGGCCAAGGCAGGCGGATCACGAGATCAAGAGATCCAGACCATCCTGGCCAACATGGTGAAACCCTGTCTCTACTAAAAGTACAAAAATTAGCCGGGCATAGTGGCACTCGTCTGTGGTCCCAGCTACTCGGGAGGCTGAGGCGGAAGAATAGCTTGA
Organism: Callithrix jacchus; assembly: GCF_049354715.1. Taxonomy (NCBI): domain Eukaryota; kingdom Metazoa; phylum Chordata; class Mammalia; order Primates; family Cebidae; genus Callithrix; species Callithrix jacchus. The sequence goes on from NC_133503.1 coordinate 81,477,305, forward strand.
ACCAGGAGGCGGAGGTTGCAGTGAGCCGATATTGTGCCACTGCACTCCAGCATGGCGACAGAACAAGACTCCATCTCAAAAAACAACAAAAACAAAAACAAACACATAAGTGTCAAGAGTTCGTAACGGTTTTAGGGCTCAAGTTTTGTCAGGAAAAGTAATATTCATGTACCAACATTAGAGAAAAAGTAAAGAAAACGGCTTAAAAAACTGAGTTCTCAGCCTGGCTACACCCTGTTGTTCCAATTTGCTTGTGCCTTGGTTTTTCTGTTAAAAAAAAAAAAAAAGTGAATGGCTACTTACAAGGATACAAGACATTGAACAGTGAAGCTTGGTAACTTTTAACACATTAAGAGCAATTACTGCTGACGTACTCGTGCCACAAGATTGCCTCTACTGCAGTGAGCGCTAGCTAGAGCCTAATGTGATTCCAAAGTAAAATTTTATAAATTTTCACTGAATTAAACAGTGGCTGCACAGGAGAAATACTGAATATCAAGATGTGTCACGATCGCAGAAATGTACGTGTCTCTCAAAATAACTACTTAGAATGACAAGTAGTTATTGGCTATAAATCCTACCAATCTAGGAAATTTATTAACCTATAAATTTTCCTGAAGGAGGCCCCAAGACCAAACAAAGAAACAAGAGAATACAAAAACCCTCGAAGCAGCTCTAAGCACCGACAGGGGAACCTCAGGGAAAATAGCTTCCTTTCATTGCCGGTCCAGGTGTGATGACTCGCTAGCCTCCTGGGCCTCTCTAGGGCCGGAGCGGACGAAATCCTGTTTCAGGAGACCGCAGCCTCCCCGAAAGGCTCTGCCACGTCTCCAGGCCAGAGAGGGCCGGGCTAAGGTCCGCGGGCGCTCGCCGCCAGTCTATCCTGAGGTCAGCGCCCTGGTAGGTGGGGCCAGAGGGCCAGGGCGCTCCTGCTTTGGTCCTTGGACAGAAGCAAAGTGTCGCGGAGCGAGACCCTCGAACCGCACCTACCATGCCATCCCCAGCGGAAACTGTTCCCCTTGCGAGGCGCACTCCTGCCTGCTGCACCTCGCACGCCGCCATAGCAGCGCCCGGACAGCGCGAGTGTGGGTTCAGAAACGACCCCGGCGTCCAGTGGTGCCTGCCGGCCCGCCTTATTTCCAGTGACTGAGTCCCTCGGGGTCTGGTTCTGGCGCCTGCAAGCCATGCCATGCCACGCCATGCCACCACCCTCATACACGCGCGATACAGCCACCTGGCGCTCACCTGCGGACCGGGAGAGTGCCTGCGTGATCGCTGAAGAGTGAGGGATAGGAAGGTCGGGACGTAGAACTACCGCTTGGAGAAGACAACGATGATACACTCTAGAGCGCACCTCCACGCGTCCCCGCCTACAAGATGGCCACTGGCGGCGCATGCTCCTGCGGCTGCCACGTCGGCCGCGCGCCGCGCCGCCCCGCCCCGCTCCCGCGTCGCCCCGCCCCGTCTGTCCCACAGGCCGTGAACGCCCGGATGCTGCAAGTTAAACTTCGGTACCAAGATTTTCTCAACCACCGAGACTTGGCTCTGCCCACGCCCTCTAGAAGCATTCTCCAAAGGGACTGGCCTCCTTCCTACTCCGCAACCCCCTTACACGAGATTGCCACGTGTGTAGCTCACTCATCCTGCGCCACAGCCGCCTAAGGGATGGAGATGAGTTAGCCAAGGTCAGCTAGTCCAGTCAGCACCTCCAGGAAGGACCTCGCGGCAGATACAGGGGACTTAACCTGTATAGTCAAAGATTTCCAGGTAGCAGTGATTACGTCAGAAGACAAGGATCGGGGAAGAGGGAGAAGGGAGAAGAGTAGCAGTTACTGTACTAATTTTTCTCCAAGTACATGTATTGCACATTTTTTAAATTGTAAAATAGACAGATTATCAACTTTTTTATCATTATATGCTACACCTAACACAGTACCTGAAATAGTTGGTGTTCAATAATGTACCTTAGATAAATTAATTAATGGAGTGCTATAGAAGAAAATAAGAAACTTGAAATCAGAAGTCTTGATTTGAGTCTGAAACTAATGCCAGTTGCACAATTGCCTGCCCTTGTACAGGTCACTTAATCTCCATGAGTCTCCATATTTCTGTCTGCAAAGTGAGAATAATACTATCCACCATCCCTAACTCCGAAAAGTGACGGAGTCAAATAAAATCAGGCATACGAAAACATTTTTTAAACTGCTTAGCATTAGCATATGAAAATTTGTTTTTGTTGTTCCCAATTTTTTTTCAGGAACTCTTTTATAGATTTAACATTAATCTATCTCTTGAGCTTGACACCTGTAATCATTCTAAAATAACTCACTGAAAAGTTAACACTGTGTAGCAATATGACTTCAGATCTCACTGTGCAACTACCAAGGGTGGTTTTCTTTGGTGGTGACTCCTATCCTCTAAGAATGTGTGTAGGCAGCAGTACAGGTCTGTCTCCAGAAAGTGCTGTTTGGGGTGGTGCTGAAGACAGATACCATCTTCATCCTCTCTCATCAACACCCTTAGTAGTTATAAAGTATGTTGGTTTCTCCATCCTTTCAGAAAATATTTATTAGTGGCTGCAATGTGCTGAGTATTGGAAATGCTCATTACTGGAAATGCAGTAATGAACAAGACAAGCAAGGTCTTGATACCTAGGGAGCATTCTTTCTAACTTTCTAATAGGAGAGAGGGTAGGAACAGGAAAGTAAAGTAAGTACTGTTTGTGATATGCACTTTGAGGAGTCAACAAAGAGTGAGGTAATATTGACAGTACTTGGAGTAAGACCACTTCAGATAGGATGAATGGGCAAGGCTTCTCTGAAGAGGTGAGATGTGAGCAGAGACCTGTAATGCAGCAGGACTGTGCTTATCTGGACAGAAAGAAGAGCATGCAAAGACTCAAGGAGGGAGTGTGCATGGCTTGTGTCCAGAACAGCAAGGAAGCAGGACTATGAGAGATACAAAGAAGAGAGAACAGAGAGTGGAGCCAGATCATGTCTAGCCTTGTAGGTCATGAGAAAGTCTTTGTTTACATTTTGAGAGAAATGAGAAGCACGTGGAGTTTTGAGAAGAGACCTGACAAGATTTGACATCAATTTCTGATCACACTCTGATTGCTGTGTGACAATAGGGCATGCAAGGATGAATGCAGGATGACTGGTCATGAGATGATGGTGGCTTGGTGTCCCTAATGGAGGTGGAGGTGGCACACGGTCTGGATGTATTTTGAAGATGAAGCTGTCATGATTTGCTGATGGGTTGGGAGTGAGCTGTATTAGTTTCCTAATATTATCATAACAAATTCCCGCAGCTAATGTTTTAGTTGGCTAAAAACAACAGAAATTGATTCCTTCACAGTTCTGGGTCTAGAAGTCCAAAACTGAGGTATCAGCAGGGCCTCTCCAAAGGCTCGAGTGGAGAATCCTTCCTTGCCCCTTCCAGCTTCTGGTGGCTCCAGGTGTTCTTTGGCCTATGCCAGCATACCTCCAATCCCTGCCTCTGTGCCAGCACACCTCCAATCTCTGCCTCTGTTTCCACATGGCCTTCTCCCTCATGTCTCTGTGTCCCAAATCTCTTTCTGCCTTTCTCTTATAAGCATACTTGCTTATGAGTGCATACTCATGGCACTTAGGGCCCACCCTAAATCTAGAATGATGTCATCTCAAGATATTTGTAGGTCTTGCAAAGATCCTATTTCCAAATAAGGTCACAGTCACAAGTTCCAGGTGGGCATATCTTTTTCTGGGGGGGTCACTATTTAATGCACTACATGGACAATGAGATAAGATGAACTTTGAAGTTAACCTTGAATTACATTAACTGTATTTCATGTTTTACTTACTGCTTTTTGTTTAAACTTTAAAGGAACTTTGTGTGGCAGGTATTATTATTCCAGTATTAGAAATGTGGAAACTAAGGCTCTAAAAATGGTGTGTAGAGCTGGAGTTGGAACCTAGAATCCTTAGGCTGTACCTCAACTGCTTGTCTGCTCTATGGGTGGTAAGGCAAGAAGATTTTTTTTCTTAGTGTCAGACAATGAAGGCAGTCAATGGAAAATTGTGGCAGAAAGAACTACTTAGTTTGTTTTTTTTTTTTCGATCATTGCTAACAACTCATCAAATTCTTCCTTATAGGAAGTCTCTAACATATAATAGAATTCATTTGTGAGCTATAATGAGTGAGCAAGTGCTATTGTGGAATTTTGCTTTACTTGCTCACGAATATAGCCAAACAAAACTATTTCCCATTTGAGTTGAGGCTTTTTTCTAGCCTGAATCAGGTTTATTAGGTCTATTCTTAAATATTCTTAAGCTAGTTCTTAATGTTCATAATATTCATCTGAATATGCAAACATTCAAAAATATTCATGACTATTTGCAGGTGGATAAGAGATGAGGCTGAGACTAGGCATCTGCAGCATAACCAGGAGTGAAGGCAGAGCTGATTCTGGCTTGAGAGATGACGGGCTTTGCTGGGAGAGCCAGCTCTGAGTTACACAACCAGAAGAACACTTCAATAGATAACGCCAAGGGTACTGGCTGAGATGTAGGGATCAGAGGCCCACACCCATGCTCAGTGCCCAACCATGCCGAGGATAAGTAAGCTCCTTTGGCAACCAGAAAGAAGAAGGAACCTTGTCTCAAATGTTGCATAGGACACACTTGTACTAAAAAAAAAATTTTTATTCATTTGAAATTCAAATTTAGGAGGCAAGTGAGCTGAAGCTTAGAGTGTGAGAAGCAATGTAGCAAGGACTAGGACATCAGCTGGCACCAAAAAATCTGGACTGGAATCTTGGCTCTGCTGGGTCACCAGCTAACCTTGGACCTTTCACTTAAACACAGTCTCTCCATTTCTTCACCCATAAAGTGGGACAAATAGTCATATTAATACCTACCTCATAGTTTTTTTTTATGAAGATTAAATGACTTGATATGTGTGGAGTGCACAGCATAGGGCCTAACTCACAGTATTAGCTCTTACTCTTTGAGTTTAAAATTGCCCAGATATTCATCTCATAATGACTATTTTAAGCCAAAAGAACTTTTATTTGGTTGAGTCTGAATTGTAATTTCCAAATCAAGGTTTGTTTGCTTGTTTGCTTTTAACTGAAGGAAATTTGGTGATACATAGTGGGACCCTACCTCTCAATTTGTCTGGGACAATCCACTTTAGGGTTGTTGTCCCGGCATGATTTTTTTTAAAGTACCCACTTCTTATTCTAAAAAGTGTTCCAATTTGGACAATAGAACTTATGGGTTATCCTATTACAGAGATATCGAGAAGTCACTCATTTTTACACGAGTTTAGTGTGCACATTTCAATACCTGTCCTTTTCCCCCACATACATAATCATCACTAGAATTTAATTTCCTTATGGAAGAACAAACTCAGCCTGTGTCCCACTATAGATTGGTGTGTCCACTTAATACAAAAAAAAATGGAAACTGAACAACCAGAAGAAACCTTCCCTAACACTGAAACCAATAGTGAATTTGGTAAACGCCCTGCAGAAGATATGGAAGAGGAACAAGCATTTAAAAGATCTAGAAACACTGAAGAGAAGTTTGAATTAAGCATGCTGCTTCAGAGCAAGTATGGTGGGCAGTGACTGGAAAAGGAGGCAAGAATATTAAGGCTCTTCGTACAGACTACACTGCCAGTGTTTCAGTCCCAGACAACAGTGGCCCCAAGCGCATATTGAATATCAGTGCTGATTTTGAAACAGTTGGAGAAATTCTGAAGAAAATCATCTCCACCTTGGAAGAGCGCCTGCAGTTGCCATCACCCACTGCAACCAGCCAGCTCCCACTTGAATCTGATGCTGTGGAATGCTTAAATTACCCGCACTATAAAGGAAGTGACTTTGACTGACTGTGCGTTGAGGCTGTTGACTCATCAGAATCTAGCAGTAGGAATTACTGGGGTCAAAGATGCTAAAATCAAAGAACTTCAAGAGAACACTCAAACAACCATCAAGCCTTTCCAGGAATGCTGTCCTCATTCCACTAACAAAGTTGTTCTCATTGGAGGAAAACCAGACAGGGTTGTAGCGTGTATAAAGATCAACCTTGATCTTATATCTGAGTCTCCCATCAAAGGATATTCCCAGCCTTATGATCCAAATTTTTATGATAAAACCTATGATTTTGGTGGTTTTACAATGTTTGATGACCGCCATGGACTCCGAGTGGGATTTCCGACACGGGGAACAGATGGTTTTGACAGAATGCCTCTTGGTTGAGGTGGCATCCCATGCCTCCATCCAGAAGAGATTATGATGATATAAGAGATTATGATGATATGAGCCCTCGTTGAGGACCACCTTTTCCTCCTACTGGATGTGGTTGGGGTGGTAGCCGAGCTTGGAATCTTCCTCTTCCTCCACCACCACCACCTAGACGGGGAGACCTAATGGCCTATGACAGAAGAGGGAGACCTGGAGACTGTTACAACGGCATGGTTGGTGTCAGTGCTGATGAAACTTGGGACTCTGCAATAGATACATGGAGCCCATCAGAATGGCAGATGGCTTATGAACCACAGGGTGGCTCCAGATATGATTATTCCTATGCAGGGGGTTGTGGCTCATATGGTGATCTTGGTGGACCTGTTACTACTACACAAGTAACTATTTCCAAAGATTTGGCTGGATGCAGGCTGGATCCTGGATTGTTGGCAAAGGTGGTCAGCAGATTAAACAAATTTGTCATGAGTCGGGAGCTTTGATCAAAATTGATGAAACTTTAGAAGGATCTGAAGATCGGATCATTACCGTTACAGGAACATAGGACCAGGTACAGAATGCATATGCATACTATTTGCTCCAGAACACTGTGAAGAAGTATTCTCAAAGTTTTTCTAAGACTGATGAAGAATCGAAGGAGTCCTGCATCTTTTTTTTTTTTTAAAAATCTGCTTCTGTTTAAAAAGCCAACATTCCTCTGCTTCATAGGTGTTCTGCATTTGAGGTATAGTGAAATCCTTGCTCTTCATCAGATGTAATGTTTTAGTTCCTTACAAACAGGGTTGGGGGGGAAGGGCATGCAAAAACTAACACTGAAATTTTGAAACAGCAGCAAAGTGAGTGGATTTTACTTTTTGTCATTGTTGGTGGTTTTAAAAAATTCCCGCCATGTAATTATTGTAAACACCTTGCTTTGTGGTCACTGTAACATTTGGGAGACGGGACAGGAATGAAAAGTAACAGTAGTCCACATGTCCCTGGCATCTGTTCAGAGCAGTATGCAGAATGTAATGCTCTTTTGTAAGAAACATTTTTATGATTTTTAAAATAAATTTAGTGAATCTGTTTTTGGTGGTCATTTTTGTTTAAGACAGTCATTTTTAAATGGTGGCTGAATTTCCCACCCCACCCCTAAACTAAACAGTAAGTTTGATTTTCAGCTCTTCTGTTGGATATATAAGTGCATCTCTTCTTGGACATAGGCAAAATAACTTGGCAAACTTAGTTCTGGTGATTTCTTGGTTTGAGTGTCTATTGCTGGGAAGAAATTCCATCATATATATTCATGCTTATAATAAGCTGTGGATTTTTTGTTTGTTTCTGCAAATGCTTGCCCCTACTTTTCAACAGTTTTCTATGTTAGTAGTTGTAAAAAACTAAGGTGGGGAGCAGTACTACAAGTTGAGTAATGGTATGACTATATGCCAGAATTCTGACTGGCAGCAAGTTTTATTATCAGAATAACACTTGGTTATGGAAGTGACTGACTGATGCTGAAAAAAATGATTATTTGTATTAGATCATTTCTCACCTATGATAAAAACTATCAACTTGCTTTAGTGTCTTATTACACTTAGTAAAATATATATATATATATATATATATATACTTGTTTTTCCATTATATGCAAATTGAAAGAAAAAGATGTACTATTTCTTTGTTGTATGTTGGATTATGTAGGAAATGTTTGTGTACAATTCAAAAAGAGATGACAAAAGTCTCTGTGGATGTTTTGTGTACTATCTTGGCATTTGTATTGATAGTTAAAATTTACTTCCAAATAAATAAAACATACATGATGCTAGATTTGATTGATGTGTGCCCAGTTTGAACAATAGTTCACTGACACCTGTAAAATTTGTTGAAACATTTATCTTACAAGGAAATACAGCAATCTTAAATTATAAAAATGAAGAAGAAACTTTATTATTTTTCTCAAATACATATTTGTAAAAACATTCTGTGACTCTTTCTTGTTCGCATGGTAAAATCTTAAAAACTCCACTTACCCTTGCTTACTAGACTCTTCTCCTTTTCCTATATCCTGCTCTTCATTTCCTAGACACCCGCTGCAAGGATCTGCCCTACCCAAGCCTGAAGTCATACACCTTTGCTTCTACCAGTCCCTTTAACTGAAGCGTGTTTTTCCCTTTCCACCTTCTACTAATAGGTATTCATCACTTTCAAGGACTCACTCAAAGTTTTCTTGTACCATAAAAATCTTTCTACGTTGTAGTATTATTGGCTGCGCATGCTTACATTCTCTATGCATTTATGAGCTCCTTGATGGTAATGAATCAGGGTTTAGGATACCACTACATTCAAACTTTTACATAAGTGAGTACTATGAACATGTTTTGAATTGAGTTGAATTTTCTATTAAGATTCATGTACAGTACACACATTCCAAAATGTCCTCATAGTCATCTTTTTTTCTCCTTCAAATGTGAGTTCACTAAAAATATTCTTGTAGGAGACAGAACAAATGTTTCTTTTGGAAGTTTTGAAATTTTTCTTTGAATAAGAAACCATGCTGGTGTATGCCTGTAGTCCCAGCTACTCGGGAGGCTGAGGCAGGAGAGTTACTTGAACCTAGGAGGGGGAGACTGCAGTGAGCCGAGATCGTGTAATAGTACTCCAGCCTGGGTGACAGAGTGAGACTCTGTCTCAAAAAAGAAACCATGCAACTAAAATTAGTTCTCTGGCCACGGAATTACTGTTAATGTGCAATAACATATTACAAAGTATTCTAATCGTTTTCTAGAATTTTGTGTTTTTACAAAGTTATAAGTTTGCATAACGTCAAGCAATAACTCTCAATGCATAACTCCTAAATATTTCTATCTGTAGTAGTGTTTCTCAAGACTTTCAATTCACAGAACATTACACTTTTCTCTTTTAATTTTATAAGTTTAGAAAAGGTAACATAACATAATTGTTCCTACAGGCACCTTCGTTTTCAAGCAATATTTAAAGCTCAGATTCATGTGCTTTTTCTTTTGGCAATTCAGCATTTATTTGATGCTTAGAAGTGAAATTTTGACAAGAGTGTTTGTGAGGTGAATGCGTCCAATTTATGTAACTCACCAATCAACGCAACTGCATGGAAACAGCCATTTGGTGTCCTTCTGCTTCCTATCTCGCAGAACCGCTTCTAAGCGGGTCAGCAGGGTTAGGTAAAAAATATACTAGATTAGGAATCTAGCACAGCTTCTGCCACTAATTAACAAAGTAACTCTTGTCTGACGGTTACCTTCTCTGAGTTTTAATTTCCTCCCCAGACAAGGAGGGATAGTTAAGTGGTGAGCATTCATTATGGTTAGCTTCCTAACCAGACAGAAGAAAATAAGACATCCTTCCTCATCAACATAGATGAAAGGCTACTCTGGGCACACTGCCTGCAAAAAAAAAAAAAAAAAAAGAAAGAAAAGAAAAATTCTTGATGAAATGTTAGAAGATTGAATTGAGGAATAGATGATAATGGTGATGGTGATGATGGTTGATGATATACATTGTGACTAAGTAACATTGTTTTCCCCCCCAGGAATAGAAGGGTGGTCCTACTTCAGAATTTTTTTTTTTTTTTTTTTGAGACAGAGTCTCGCTCTGTCGCCAGGTTGAAGTGCAGTGGCGCGATCTTGTCTCACTGCAACCTCCACCTCCCAGGTTCATGTGATTCTCCTGCCTCGGCCTCCCAAGTAGCTGGGACTACAGGTGCGTGCCACCACACCTGGCTAATTTTTTGTATTTTTAGTAGAAATGGATTTTCACCGTGTTAGCTAGGATGTTCTCAATCTGCTGACCTCGTGATCTACCCACCTCGGCCTTCCAAAGTGCTGGAATTCCAGGCGTGAGCCACCGTGTCCAGCCCTCAGAAATATTTATTGATGATTTAACAAATTTTTAAAGAAAAAGAATCTGATAATACCAGTAGATGCAGGTAAAAGCCTTTGATAAAATTGAACTCTTATTCGTGATAACTCTTGTTAAAGTAGGAATAGAGGCAATCATTAATCTGATAAAGGACATCTACAAAATAACAGCCAAAACACTTCAGTAGTGAGATAGAAGCCTTTCGTTTAAAGTAACAAGTAAAAAGAGATTTTTAAAAAAATTTAACATGGGAAAAACACAACTATACTTATTTTTAGTAAAAATTCCTGTTGAAATGATCCAGTAGGTAGTACTTGTACTTCTTTTCAAGCTCCCAGTGGTCTTCACCAGTACGCAGCCTTAAAGAGCATCTGCATGCTAATGACTTCCATCTCTATGTGTCCAGCTATAACTTCTCTCCTAAACTCTACATCTGTTTGTCCAAGCAGGAGACTAATTAAAACTCTTAGTGTTTCCTCCAAATATCCTGCCCCTCTTGTGCTCTTCCTATTTGATAAATGGCAACTGTGTTTTTCTAATTTCTCTGATAAATAACACCTCGGATCAAAGTCAACATCACCAGTAATAAGTTGTGTTGAGAGAATATACTTTTGATATAAAGTAATGAAACTGACACTTTTTCTCAGCGGTCTTCCTCCTTCAAAACCATAATCCCAGTGTAATCATGAGAATAGAGAGATATTCTACAGTATATCTGACTAGTACTCCTCAAAATTGTCACGGTCATCAAAAACAAGAGAAGCCTGAGAAACTGTCATAGCTAAGAGGAGTTTAAGGAGACAATGACATTTCACTGTAATGTGCTATGGAAAGAAACAAAAGAATACCCAAATTAGAGCAAGAAAACACTGTTTATTTTGAGCTTGCTATAGCAGGGGAGTAGCCACCATCACTTGCATTTGGTGCAAACTTAAAGGCAAAGACTCAGAGGAGTGGAAAAGCTTTACAGGGGGAAAAAGAGAAACTTCAGATGGGAGGCCTTTCTCATGTGGAAGCTGTAGGTGAGCCAAACAGGACCAGGGTTAGGAGTGCATTCATTCATTTAACAGAGATTTGTTAACCACTCAAGTGCTTCCTAAGTACTTGGGACTTAAACACTTTCTTTAGTTGGTCCTAAGTTGGAAGCTGGGGCAAAAATTAGGGAAGCTGTCTGTTATTAGGTTCTGGCCATGTGGGGCCAATTGCTATAGGGCTAGTTGTTTAGCTTCTTGGACTGGTTGCTGCAGGTTGTGGGTCAGAGTTCTGTTATTATATATGGTCTATCATTACCCACTGGGTATTCAATCTCACTGTGGTATCCTGAATGAGATCCTGGAACAGAAAAAGGCATTAGGTAAAATCTAAAGAAACTGAATACAAGTATGGGCTCTGGTTAATAAAAATATAGTAATATTGGCTCATTACTTGTAACAATGTGCCATACTGATGTAAGATGTTACCAGTAAGAAGCAAACTGTGTATGGGGTATGTGGGAACTCTGTACTATCCTTTCAATTTTTCTGTGAATCTGAAACTGTTCTAAAAATAAGTTCACTTTAAACACACACACACACACACACACACACACCCCTACCCCTTAGAGACCTCCCTGACTCCTCACTTTCTCTCTCCACATCTAGTCCTTTAGAAAATCCTGTCAGCTCCACCAAGGAAACAGTCAGTATCTGACCACACCCCCACCACACTTCTGCTCCCACCTGAGCCCCGACTTCACCCAGTGTCACTTGGAAATCTCACTAGCATTGTAAAGGCCCACTTGCTCCACATCTGCCTGGCTATGGTGCTTTTCCACAGAGCTTAACCATGGCCTGCAAGGCGGTGACCCAACCCCTGGCCCCGCTCTGCCCTCACTTGCCACCACCCTTTCCCTCACTCCCTCTGTTCCATCATCCTGGCCTAGTGCTGTTTCCAGCCCCCTCACACATTGGGCTCTTTGCAGCTGCTCCCCCTTGCTGAATAGAGTCCTGTTTCCACATATCCTCTGTCCCAGGGAGGCCTTCCCTAAACATCCTGCTTCATTTTTCTTCATAACACTGAGCACTTCCTGATATTACAATATAAATCTATTTGTTTACTGTCCATCTTCCATAAATATAAGCTTATGAACTCAAGGGCAAGTGTGTCCGTTTCATTCACCACTATCCCCAATTTTAGTCCCAAGTACTTAGTAGGCACTCAGCCAATCTTCGTTAAATGAATAAGTAAATGAATGTGCCAAGGATCATAAAGTTTCATCAGTGCACTGCAGTTGCTGACACTGCAGAGTTCCCTTATCATTCTTTTCCAAAAGATTCATAATTTTGCTTCCATCATATCAAAAATATTATTCCAGAGATAATTTAGTTCTTCGTTTCCTTCACATACATAAAATTCATTTTACTTAGTGTGAGTCAATTAAACTTGGCCTCAGAATATGATCTGAGACGGGAGCTAAGATTCCTTCCATAATTTATATGCATAGGCATGTGGCATCGCCTGCAGCTTAAATTCTAGATGCTACAATTCCTGGAAATATTTCAAAATATTCACACAACCAAAGTTTATTGAGTAAAGCACTATGTTAGAAGACATAGACCAGAAATAACAGAAACTAATTCCTTCCCTAAAAGAGATTACAGGCAGCAGGAAATACACATATCAAAGCACAAAAATGTAAGAATGAAAAATGCCAGATACTTTAACAGAAGTACACATAAAATGATGGTGAGAACACAAATTGTATGGCATGACTACACAGTGTTGTATGAAAAGAGAAGGGTAATTGGGAAAAGAGCCCTTGAAGCTGGTGGTCAGGAAACCCATCTGTGGTGGTTTTGTTATTCCCTATATTTGTTCATGCACTATTATTTTGTGGGTAAAAAGGCCATTCCTTTTCAAGACTCTCTCTTCCCTTGGGTTCATGATGCTGCATTAATCTGTCCTCCAACTTCCTTTTAACTTCTGCTTCTCTCTTCCAAAATTTATTTTCTTTTAGGTACCCCTGCCTTCTTATTTGAGAAATACTTATTTCATGTGGGTATCAGACACTAGAATCATTTAACAGGGGCTGGTTCTGTCACATTTTATTTCTGCTGTCCCCAGAGGCACACTTATGAGAGCTGACCCCAGGGCTTAAATCACGTTCCTCCACTCAGTTGAGAATGGCAGGAACAAATACATGGTCAACTAACTTTTAGCATTTGGCCTGCAAGAGATTATCACCGACCACTGCCTCACTGCCCCCATCTATCTTCACCCCACCACTACATTAGACAGAAAGGATCTGTACTAGTCCATTTTCACACTGCTAATAAAGACATATCTGAGCCTGGGCAATTTACAAAAGAAAAATGTTTAATGGACTCACAGTTCCATGTGGCTGAGGAGGCCTCACAATCACCGCAGAAGGCAAAAGTCACATCTCACATGGTGGCAGACAAGAGAAGAGAATGAAAGCCAAACAAAAAAAGTTTCCTCTTATACAAACATTAGATCTCATGAGACTTTTTCACTACCATGAGAACAGTATGGGGGAAACTTCCCCCATGGTTCAATTATCTCCCACTGAGTCCCTCCCACAACAGAAGGGAATTATGGGAGCTACAATTCAAGATGAGATTTAGGTGGGGACACAGCCAAACCATATCAAGGTCAGACTCTTGGCATATCTCTTTTCAAGATGGCAATCCCAATTGTACATTCCCTGCTTATCCACAAGAGAAAGAATATACTCTCAAAGAGCTTTAACAGAAACACTTGATTCTACATCTCCCTTGCTAATCTTTCTCTACAACATCAGTTCCAGTTTCTAATTACATGGAAAGCTCACTGTGTTCTCAAATGCAATCAGCTACAAGATAAATTACCTTATCCATGAAACTATTTTCATTTTTTATTTTACTTTTTATTTTATTTTATTAATACTGTCATTATGCAGTAATTAGAAATAATACTCCACAGCTCTCCCTACTCCATCAACTATAGTCATCAAAATTCCAAAATTGTAAAGATTTCTATGGCCTCTTTGCCTCAATGGCTTACCATCCCTACAGCTCTCATGCAAATTTAAGGCTTGTGCTTGAACTCTGGAACCCAACTCAGATTTCTGCATACCACCACCAGGCTGACCACATGATCCTTGCCTGAAAACTTTGATTTCCCTCACTTGAAGGCAGGTTAAATCCAAATCCTTTAGCTTAGATTTCAGATGGTACTAACATCGTCCCATACAACTTATAACCCTACTACCTCCTTACCTAAACCTTCGGTGAATAGAGTATAGTGGCAGTTGTTTAACTTGTATTAATTCTGATTTTTTAGTTCATTTCAATCTTTTGCAAATCCTGGCAATACTATATTGATTCTACTTAGATATGTCTATTTCATTTTACACATGTGCAAGTGTATCTGTAGAATAAGTTCTCAAAAGTAAAGTTGTTTGATCAAATTATATGTGTCTTTGGAATTTTAGTGGATATCGCCAAACCGCTGTGCATTGATGACATACTAGTTAATCCTCTCCCCAGTGAAGTATGAGTGCCTGCTTCCCTACTTCTCCAACTAGCTTGTTATCAAACATTTGAATCTTTGCTAACTTACAGGTATATTTATCATATTAAGAGTGAAATTATTTTTTGTGTTTAAGGTTATTTGTGCTTCCTTTTCTGTGATCTCCATCTTATCTTACTGATTTTAAAAAATTAGTGTATGAGAGATCTTCACACCCTAAGAAAATTAGTCCTATATATGCAATGCATGTTGCAAATATTTTGCCTTCTCTGTGATATAAATTCTTTGTGTGTGTGTGTCTGTGTGTGTGTGCATGTTGCCATATATATATATATATTTTTTTATTTTTTAGATAAAAATAAAAGTTTTTTTATAGAAGTAAGTTTTTTTATTTTATAAAAATAAAATAGAAGTTCATTAGATCTTTAACATCAGCTCATTTATATTAAAATCAAACTCAGATGACATTTTTATGATGATCCTATATTTTAAAATATAGATTTAAAAAGATTCATTTTATTTATATTGTCTTATGGATAAGATCTCACTGCATTGACTAGGCTGGCTTGGAATTTGTGGACTCAAGTCATCCTCCCACCTCAGCCCCCGAGTAGCTGGAACTACTGGCGTGTGCCATTGTGCCTGGCAAAAATACAGGCAAATATATTTCATAAGCTTTTCTTATGTATTGAACCTTTTTTCTTGCCATTGTTGATAGTCTTTTCTTTAACTACATTTTCTGATTAATTATTGTGTGTGTTTAGGAAGGCTATTTGGTTAATATTAATTTTGTAACCTGTCACCTTACTGAACTGGCTTGTTTCCAATAGCTTATGAATTGATTTGCTTTTATTTACTCTTCCTTTACAATATTTACACTTCTTATTCACCAATATTTTCATCTTCTAATTTTGAAAAATTGACTCTGGTTTTATTTGTGGTCTAAAACATGGTCAATTTACTCCAATGCTTTGTAGGTTCGTGAAAAGAATGTGAAGTCATGGAATTTAATTCTGTGCAAAGCAATTAGTTAGCAAACTTAACTTATTACTTACATTATTTATGTGTTCCATTTACAAACTTATTTTTTATTCACTTGCTATGTCATGAACTGAGATATGGGCATTAAAACCACCTCTATCTAATGTGCTTCTATTTCCTTTTGTGCTTCCTGTAATTTTTGCTTTAAGTATGCTGATACGAGGTTATTGCATTCATAGATATACATAATGATGAGATCACTGAAGTGGATTGTATCCTTTATTATTTTCTTTACATTTGTCTGATAGGCCTTTACTCATTCTTTCATCTTCAATTTTTCTGAGTTATTTTATGTTAGATACAGATCTTGAATTTGAAAATATAATTACATTTTGCTTTATGATTCAATTTGAGACTTTTTAAAATGAGGAGTTAATCAACTTACCTTTATTGATATGGCATACATGTTTACTTTTTATATGATATATTTCATATTGTGTTTTCACTCATCTTGATTTTATTTCTTTTTATAATTTTTGTTATATCATCTATAATATTTTGTATTTTGTATATGTGTGTATTGTCTGCTAATTTGGAGAGTTCATGTTTTGTAGTAATGGTTATATTTATCACTATTACTTTATGTTGTGTATTTGACTTTATATATAGCATCTCTACTAAAAGAAAAGATGAAACCAGTATACATCCATGGCTCTCTTGACTGCTACCATCTCATTTCAGTTGATTATATATTTTTGGTAGTATCTACCTTTTTTCTTTTTTGAGAGAGAATCTCACTCTGTCACCCAGGCTCAAGTGTGATGTTGCAGTCATGGCTCACTGCAGTCTGCACCTTTCTGGGTTCAGGTGATCCTCCTACCTCAGGCTCCCAAGTAGCTGGGACTACAGGTACACCCCATCACACCTGGCTAATTTCTTTTTTTGGGGGGGATAGAGGTTTTGCTATGTTGCCCATGTTGGTCTCAAAATCCTGGGCTCAATCCATCTACCCACCTCATCCTTTCAAAGTGCTGGGATTACAGATGTGAGCTACCACTCTTGGTGGTAGTATTTACCTTTACATTTTAAAATAAGACACCTGTGTTACTTGACTTACTGGCTTATTATGATTCCCAAGACCCTTCCTAGTCTTCTGGTCTGTATCGCCAATCTCCACTTCTTACATCTAATGTAAGAGTCAAAATCAGAGTATAGGACAAGCTGAAAACTAAGTCACTACAGCAGAAAAATCTAAGCAGGGCAATATAAAAATTAGCAGCTATGGGCAAATCTGGGATCTATATTTTCAGAAATTTGGGCAAAGAGGAGCAAGGAAGCATTATAGGAGGCAATGATTTTCAATTAAGTTTGGGGAAGCAAAGTAATGGACTTCGTTTGTAAGAATAGTTTTGGAAGTAAATATGGAGTTTGTGAAGTTGGAATCTATGAAGGGGTCAGTGAAGCAGAGTTCATGTTCTGAATGTGGGCTGTCTGCTGCCACTATCTAATGAAGATAGGTGCTTCTTTTTGTTAAACTAAATATAGTACCTGAGGATTAAGAGGTAATATGAGCCTTCTTCATTTATGAATATTCTACCTGAATATAGGCAAGGTAAAACCCTATATAACTGGGAACATCCATCAGAAAGAACAGTAGACAAGAGTAGTGTGCTCACTGGAAGGCATATAGATTAAACACGAATAAGGTGTTGGGACTGATTACTGTTCCACTGCAGAGGGGAATAGTGCTTGTGGGAAGGAAAAAACAAATTTCTTATATTACTTACCAATACTGGTTTTGGCTAGAAAAACAAATCAAGCAGCCAAAGATAGAAGAAGATAAAACAACAATATTAAGGGTAATTGTTCCGGTTTTCAGATATGAAAAGATCTTGGCAACTGTTGTAACTACTCTTGCCAAACACTTCAATAGTCTGATTTTGTTATGATATTTTATTTCTCCTTAAAGAATAAACAAAAAATCTGTAAAAAGTTCTACTTGTACAAAATTCTAACATAATATCTTGACTATAGTAAGCATTTTTAAATGTCAAAACAATTTTTTAAAATGAAATTTTGCATCCATGTTATCTTTGGAATAATGATCAAATCAAAACTTCAACTGTACTACCATGTTATTATGATCATCAAATTCAAATTTGACAAAACATTAAGAAGTGTGAATTGAGTCTCAGCAGTAGAAAACAGATTTTTTTCTTCAATATGAAAAAATTACTGGTTGTTTCATGAGACTCCATATGTAGCTTCAATTCCTGTATGTTTGTGTTGCCGAGAGTGAGATCGGGTTGAAGGTTAGTAGGAAATTAACAAGGTGGGATTGGGCTCACCCAAGGAAACCTGGAAACTTTGTTATGAACACATGGTGTTGGGTTTTCTAGGAACCCCAGAAATTAAGCACAACCACTGCTGAAGCTACAGTTTTATAAATTGTTAGTGCCTGAAGTATCGCTCCCTCCATTTGCTTTTTTTTTTTTTAATTACAGCTATAAGAGGTATAGTTGACATACAACTCATCCATTTAAAGTATACAATCCAGTGGCTTTAGTATAGTCACAAAGTTGTGCATCCATCACCATAGTCCATTTTAGAACTTTTTTATCACCCCTAAAAAGAATCCCTATTCCCCTTAGTCATCACCTGCCCCATCCCTAGCAGACCTCACCCCCAGTCCTAGGCAACTGTTAATCTGCTTTTCATTGCTACAGATGTGCCTTTCCAATTTACCTATTTCAGATGAATAGAATCAGATAATTGACTGGCTTCTTTCACTTAATATATTTTTAAAGTTTTTTTCATGTATCAGAACTTTATTTCTTTTCATTGATGAAAAATATCCTGTTGTATGAATAACACACATGTTATTCATCCATTCATTGATTGATGGGCATTTGGGTTACTTTCACTTTTTGATTATTATGAATAAGGGTGTTGCAAACATTATGTACAAGTTTTTATGTGGGTGTGTTTTTATTTCTCTTGTTTATACAATTAGGAGTCTAATTGCTGGATCATAGAGTGATTCAATGTTAAACTTTTTGAGTAATTATTGGTCTGTTTTCATAAATGGCTATACCGTTTTTTTTCCACCAGAAATATGAGAGTTCCAATTACTCCAAATCCTTGTTAACACTTGTTATTATCTGTTCATAGTATTCCTTCATAATCTTTTTTACTTATGTATGGTAATGTCCTCTGTTTCATTTCTGATTCTAGTGAGTTAAATCTCCGTTTTTTTTTCCTTTGGTCAGTTTAGCTAGAGGTTTGTCAATTTTGTCTATTCTTTCAAGGAACAAAGTTCTGGTTTTGTTGACTTTCTTCATTGTTTTTCTAGGCCCTGTTTCATTAATATCTGCTCTAATCCCAGTTTTGTTCGTTATTTGCATTGTATTTAGTTTTCTTTTTCTACTGTTTCAGGTGAAATGTTAAGTTGTTGATTTGAGGTCTTTCTTATTTCTAAATACAGGTATTTACAGCTATACATTTCCTTCTAAGCACTGCTTTAGCTACATCCTTGAGTTTCATTATGTTGTGTCATTTTCATTCACGTCAAATTATTTTCTCATTTTCCTTTCTATGTGGTTATCATTTTTTGAAGACTGTCTAAACTGTCCAATTTGACAGCCACTAGCCCCATATGGCTACTTAAATTTAAATTAAAACATAATAAAATAAAATAAAATAAATTTGTTCCACAGTCATACTAGTCACATTTCAAGTGCTAATTAGCTGCATTTGGTGAATGCCTGCCATATTGGACAGCAGACAAAAATATTTCCACCATTTTACAACATTCTGTTGGGCAGCACTGCATAAGCATGCTCAGAGGGGGGAGTATTCAAACACAAAGTGTCAGTTCACAATATGCCTTATTGCTCATTTTCAAATTCCACGTAGTGTATAAATGCCAATCCAGTTCAATACTCATTGCTTAATATATTCTCTTACTATAGTCTCGACAGGAATGCTTTTTATGTTATGCAGCCCCAAAGGTTGATCTCCTCCTTAGATCATCTCCGGCATGTTCAACTACACTTTTGCTTCTGCTACTGCTCCTGGCGATTTCTTGCTTATCTTCTCCTAAAATTGTTTAGTAATTATCAAGTACTAATGTTCATAAAGAAAGGGAAAGTGGCGGGGAGCGATGGCTCATGCCTGTAATCCCAGCACTCTGGGAGGCCGAGGAGGGTGGATCACAAAGTCAGGAGTCAGGAGATCGAGACCATCCTGGCTAACACGGTGAAACCCTGTCTCTACTAAAAATACAAAAAATTAGCTGGGCGTGGTGGCATGCACCTGTAGTCCCAGCTACTCGGGAGGCTGAGACAGGAGAATGGCTTGACCCCGGGAGGCAGAGGTTGCAGTGAGCTGAGATCATGCCATTGCACTCCAGCCTGGGTGACAGAGTGAGACGCCATCTCAAAAAATAAAATATAAAAAAAGAAAGGGAAAGCTGGAAGAGTTAATAAATGCTGAATGTCTAGTGTGTACCAGGCTCGCTCTGGAGCTTCTTATGTATTAATTAGCTCACTCAAACCCTAAGAGGTAAATATTTTTATCTTTATTTTCTGATGAGAAAAAAAATCCATTTTTAACATGTAAGGGCAGAAGCCCACACAAATTATAAATGAGAGAACCAGGATTTGAATCTTTATTAGGCTCCAAAACCCTCTCTCTCTTGCTTATTTAATTAATCAACTTAATTTTTTTAGAGCAATTTTAGTTTTATAGAAAAAGTGAGCAGAAGTTACAGAGGGTTTCTATTTATCACCCCAATCACAGTTTATTATATTATTAACATCTTGCATTAGTGCAGTAAACTTGTTACAATTAATGAACTAATATCTACGCATTATTATTAACTAAAATACATCTTTCACATTAAGGTTCACCCTTGTGTATTGTTCACTCTTGTGTATTGTGTTGTACAATTCTATGGGTTTTTACAAAGGTATGATTCATATATCGACCATTATAATATGATACAAAATAGCTTCACTGCCCTCAAATTTCCCTTTATTCCAACCATTCATTCCTCCCTCTTTCACCCTGAATGCCTGGAAACCACGGGTCTTTTTATTGTCTCCATAGCTTTGCCTTTTCTGGAATGTCATATACTTGGGATTATATACTATGTAGCATTTTCAGGCTGGTTTCCTTCACTTGGTAATATGCATTTCATGTTCCTCTATGTCATTTCATGACATGATGGCTCATTTTTTTTCTATCACTAGAAAATAGTTCATTGCATGACTCTGTAAGAGTTTGCTTATGCATTAACCTGTTGAAGGACATCTTGGTTGCTTCCAAGTTTTAACAATTATGAATAAAGCTGCTATAAACATTAATTTACAAGTTTTTGTGTTTACCTAAGTGTTCAACTGGTTTGGGCAAATACCAAAGAGCATGCTTGTTGGACTGTAAGGTAAGAGCATGTTTAGCTTTGTAAGAAACTACCAAACTGTCTTCCAAAGCATTTGTGCCATTTTGCATTCTCACCAGCTTTGAATGAGGGTTCCTGTTTGCCCCACATCCTTGCTGGCATTTGGTGTTGTCAATGTCATGGATTTTAGCCATTCTACAGGTGATAATAACACCTCAATATTGTTTTAATTTGCAATTCCCTAATTGCAGATGATGTTCAGCATCTTTTCAGATGCTTATTTGCCATCTATGTATCTTCTTTGATGATGTATCTGCTCAGACCTTTTACCCATTTTTTAATTAGGTTGTGTATTTTCTCGTTGTTGAATCTTGAGAGTTACGTTTTTAAGAGGTAGATTGTGTCTTTTAAGGAACTGGTCCATTTCATCTAAGTTATCAAATTTGTGGTCATAGAGTTGTTCCTAATATTCCTTTTAACACTCATGAAATCAGTAGTGATGGCTTGTCTTTTATATCTGATACTAGTGATTTGTATCTTCTCTCATTTTTCCTTAATTAGCCTAGTTAGAGCTTTATCATTCTATTGATAATTTCAAATAACAAACTTTTAATATTGTCATTTGTCTTTATTGGTTTCCCATTTTAAATTCCATTGATTTCTGCTGTTATAGTTAATATTTCTTTTCTTCTTCTAAATTTGGATTAAATTTGCTCTTCTTTTGCTACTTTCTCAAGGTGTAATCTTTGATTATTGATTTTAGATCTTTCTTTTTTTCTGATGTTTGCATTCAATGCTACAAATTTCCTTTGAGCACTTCCTTTGCTGTATTCTCCAAATTTTTATAAGTTGTATTTTTATTTTATTTAGTTTAAAATATTTTCAGTATCCCTTAGAACTTCTGTGATCCTTGTGTTATTTAGAACTATATTGTTTAATCTCAAGCATTCTGGGATTTTCCAGGTATCTTTCTGTTATTGATTTCTAATTTAATTCTATTGTGGTCTTTAATGACTTCTATTCTTCTAAATTTGTTGAGGTGCATTTTATGGCCCAGAATGCGGTCTTTCTTGGTCAACAATATTCCATGTGAGCTTGAGAAGAATCTGTATTCTGCTGTTGCTGAAATATTCTATAAATGTCAATTTAGATTCAGTTGATTGATGGTGCTGTTCTGTTCAACTATGTCCTTAATGATTTTCTGCTTGCTAGATCTGCCAATTACTGATAAAAGGATGTTGAAATCTCTAATTACAATAGTAGATTCATTTATTTCTCCTTGAAGTTCTGTCAGTTTTGGCTCACACATTTTGATGCTGCATTATTAGGTGCATAGACACTAAGAATTGTTATATCTTCTTGGACATATAACCCCCTTATCATTATATAGGATGCCGTTTTGTCCATGACAACATTTCTTGCTCTTAAATCTGCTTTGAATGACATTAATATAGCTATTTCAGCTTTCTTATGATTAGTATTAGCATATATTTTCTCCATCTCTTTATTTTTAATCTGTCTGTCTCTTTAAGTAGGTTTCTTGTAGACCACATATAGTTAGGTCTTCTTTTTAATCTACTATGATACTCTGTAAATTAAATGGTTATGTGTTTATTCATTCATTCATCTTTCCTCCCACATGTTTTATTTGTTATTATTTGTGTGTGTGTGTACAATAAGAACACTTAACATATCATCTAGCTTCTTAGCAAAGTTTAATACAGTGTTAACTATAGGCATTATGTTGTACAATAGATCTTAGGACTTATTCATCTTGCATAACTGAAACTTGCATCCTTCAACTAATACCTCACCATACCCCTATCCCTACCCCAAACCAGCTCCTGGCAACCATCATTCTACTCTCAGCTTCTATGAGTTGAATTATTTTAGAATACTCATACAAGTGGGATCAAATGGTTTTTGTCTTTCTATCCAGCTTATTTTTAAGTGGTATATTTAGACAATGATGTTTCATATGGCTATTGATATAGTTGGATTAATATGTACTGTAATTGTTACTGTTTTCTATTTATTGTCCTTATTTTTTATTTCCTTTTTTGTCTTTCACTCTTCTGTCTTCTGTGATTTTAGATAAACATTTTATGTGATTCAATTTCTCTCCTATCTTTGCATATAAATTATGTTTTCATTTTTTATTTTTTAGTGATTTCCCTAGAGTTAATGATTTACAATTACAACTAACCCATGTACAATTTCAAATAACACTATACCACTTCACAAGTAACGCAAATTCCCAATGTTTTCCTCTCATCCCTTAAAACATTGCTGTTATTCCTTTCCCTATCCCCAAACCGAATACATCGTTGCTATTTTTCTTTAGAACAAACTGTTATCCATTAAATCAACTAAGAAAAATAAAATATTTTATTTTGCTTTCATTTATTTCTTCTCTAATGCTCTTCCTTTCTTTATGTATATCAGAGTTACTGACCTATGTAATTTTCCTTCTTTCTCAAAGACTTAAAATATTTTACACTCAACAGTTCTACTGGATACAAATTCCCCATTTTTTATTTGGTGAGAAATTATTTATTTCGACTTCACTTTTGAAATATAATTTTACTGAGCACAGAATTCTATGTTGGTTTTTTGTTTCAACACTTTAAATATTATGCATCACTCTCTTCTCACTTGCATGTTTCTTTTTCTCTTTTTTCTTTTCCTTCCTTCCCTTTACCTTCCTTCCTTCCTTTACTTCCTTTTTCTTTCTTTCTTTCTATCTTTCTTTTTCTTTCTTTCCTTTTTTTTCTGACAGGGTCTCCCTCTGTCACCCAGGCTGGAGCACAGTGGCATGATCTTAGCTCACTGCAACCTCTGCCTCCCAGGTTCAAGAGATTCTTGTGCCTCAGCCATCCAAGTAGCTGGGATTGTAGGTGTGTGCTACCACATCCAGCTAATTTTTGTATTTTCTGTAGAGATGGTGTTTTGCCCTGTTGGCCAGGCTGGTCTCGAACCCCTGAACTCAAGTGATCCTCCCACCTCAGTCTCCCAAAATGCTGGGATTACAAGTATGAGCCGCCATGCTGGGCCCCACATGGTTTCTAAATAATAATTATCATCTTTGCTCCTCATAAGTAAGGTGGGTTTCTTTTCCCTTTGGCTTCTTTTAAGACTTCCTTTTTTGTCTTTGCTTTTCCGTGGTTTAAATGTGATTCGCCAAAGCATAGATTTGGGGTGGATATTTATCCTGCTTTTGTGTTCTCTATGCTTCCTGGATCTGTGGTTTGGTATCTCTCATTAATTCGGAGGAAATCTTCCATCATTATTGCTTCAAATGTTGCTTCTCTTTCTTTCTCTTTCTTCTCCTTCTGGTATCCCCATTACATGTATTTATACCTTTGGTAATTGTCCCATAATTCTTGGGTATTCTATTCTGTTTTTATTCATTCTTTTTTCACTGATACTTTTAAGTTTGGGATGTTTTTATTGATATATTTTTAATTTCGCTGATTCTTTTCTCAGCCATGTCCAGTCTACCGATAAGTAATTGAAGGCATTCCTCCCTTCTATTGTAGGATTTTTATTTCTATAATAGCATTTTCTTTTGAGTCTTTCTTAGAGTTTTCATCTTTGTGTTTACATTACCCATCAATTCTTGCATATTGTCCACTTTTTCCATTAGAAACCTTAGCATATCACTCAGAATTATTTCAAATTCCCACTTGGTGGTCATTCTAAAATCTCTGCCATATATGAGTCTAGTTGTGATGCCTGCTCTGTCTCTTCACACTGTGGCTTTCACCTTTTCTCATGCCTTGTAATTTTTTGATGAAAGCTAAAGATGAAGTACTGGGTAAAAAGAAAACTGAGGTAAACATATCTTTAGCGTGAGGTTTTATGGTTATATGACTAGGAGTTTGTGTTTCCTCTTTGCAGTAGCTGTAAGTGTCAGAGGCTAAAGTTTCCTCTGGTGACCTTGTTTTTGTCTCTTCTGTTGTCTTTGGATTTCCCTGGAGACTTCTTAAATCATTCCTGAGGTTTGCAGTTCTTTCCGCTGTAATCCTGTTGTTGTATAGGAACCCTATTAATGAGAAAGTAAGGTGTAGGGTGAAGGAAATTGTTCTATAGTCCTAAGATTTGCTTTAGTCTTTTAGTGAGCCTGTGCCCTGGACTGTGACACAGTCATAAGTTTGTTGTATTTTCTCTAGTATGAAATGACAGGTTAGACCGAATCATATCAAGAACCTCAACTACTGCTATCTAAATTCTGACTGCAATAATTTAATCTCTTAGTTTGGCAGTATCTTTGTGTCATTTTTATAAACACCCACTAGGGGGAGAGAAAATGTGTTTCTCATCAGTAACAATATAATAGGTAGATAGGATAGGACATTCCTACAACAACATTTAGATATTATCAGTTTTTCCCCATGATGAAAGCTCTACTTAAAGTGAAGCAGCAATCTGAACATTTCGAAGATGTTCTTAAAACATCTCTACTGTAGATTTATTACTTAACTGAAGTTGTCTTATTGCTTCTGGCAATTTTACTGGAGGCCATTAGAGGGAGCTCAAAGCTTTTAAAATAATATTTTTTTTCTCTGTTTTCAGTGCTTGATTGTCATTACTAGTACTTTATTTTTAAGACCCTGAATTTTCAATTGAAATGCAGGATATTTACCCTAATGTGTCTACCTGATAATAAAAAGAGAATAAATTGCTTTTAATGAATTACTTACTTTAATAATATGAACATGTCATAGCAGTATTGCAGTGTTTAGAGAATAGTCTGTTTTCATTTTAACCATGTGAAGAATAAGAAATTAAAGATCTGCATAAATTAAAAGTTTTAAAAAGAAATGAATTGCTTTCTAAAAGATCCAAAGAATATACATGATCTAATACAACAAAATCTATAAGCAACATCTTACTGCTGTTTAGTAAAGGCTAACTCCTTATTCTACATAGGTAAATTTTTTTCTAGCATATATGTTTGTATTTCCCTTTAAACTAAATTTTAGGCATACAACTTTTGATACATATGGGTTTTTTTATAATTCTTTTCTAATTATTTTCTAATTTCCACTATCTTCTTTGATGTATGACTTATTTAAAATTGTGTTTTAAACTTTCCAATCGTATGAGGATTTTATTTTTTTATTTATTGATTTCTAATTTTGTTTCATAAAATTAGATAAAGGAGTTGGTCTATATTATGTTGGTTTTTTTTTAAAGGTTATAATTTTGGGTACAGGTAGATATGTGTGTGTGTGCATGCATGCATGTGTGAGAGAAAGAGATAAGATTTTAGTTGTGACTTTTTTTGCTAACTCAATGTTTCAGCTGAAGTCTCAGCTTGTCAATGTGCATCTTTGTTGAGCATTCTAAGATAATGTGAGACTGGTGATACAAAACTGAAATCATCCTTCACTTCAGTGCTGTATGTGATCAGGCTAGAGGATTGGTTATGGGATGATAAAGATGCAGACAAGAAGTACAGTATTTCTTTAAAGACAAAGTTGGAGAATCATGATATTTCTCATTTCCATCTAGATGTGGCACTAATGCTACTCTCATTTTACTCACAGCCAGGGACACATACTGACAGAAACAATCAACGAGCAAGACAGATGTTCCCTAGAATTTGGGGGCACAGTAATTGGTACTGGGTTCATGAATAAATATATTCTAAAAGTAAGAGACAAAGTGATCTGCCTCGAAATGGACTGCACTTTCATAGTCTGTTAGGGCAAAAGTGAATGCATATTTCTCTCAAGATTTTATGGCTACTGGGGAGGAGCACACCGCCTAAGAGTATTAATCAGGAGAATGGGCAGCCACAACAGAAGGGTAACCTGTTAGAAGCTAGTAGTTTGGCTGAGGATTTGTAAGCTGAATGCATAAGCAATACTACGGGATCTTTGACAATTTTTCACAGAAGTGCCTTTAGAAGAAAGAGCCACGGTTCGGGTGTGGAATACAAAGCAAAGCTTCATACCAGATTGTGACCCTGTGAGCCTTGAAAAATTGTTTTCTCCTTAATGCCCCTTTTATAACTTCCTTCTCTCCCCATTGACCAAAACCACATCCAGGAAGTGAGAAGAGGGTGTACCAAGGAACAGGAAGAAGCCTACCACACCTTCTTTCTCATAAGTTTTTGAACCCATGTAAACTGAGCTGTGGATGGAGAATGTCTAAAATTGGGTCAGAATGTAGAGTTTATAATGGGCTAGGCTGTATTTCATTGCCTGAAAATGATTAGAAGAGCTATAAAACTTGTCAATATTTTGTTCAGGAGCAAAATCTTTAGAAATTGAAGGATTAGTTTCTCCTTGCACTTTCCAACAAACTTGATAGTTCAATATACCATGTATAAGGGTACAAACAAATGCATCCATATTCATATCCATATCTATTTCTATATCTATGTTATGTACACACACACACACACACACACACACACACACGGGTTAGCCCAAGATGGTTAATTATATTTTTTAAATGTGTTATACTTTTCCCAACATTTGACATTTTCTACTTTTTCTTGAAATTCTTCAAATTTTCTTTACATAGTTTGAAACTATCTTGCTCACATGGATTCAGAATTACGGCTTACAGGTAAATTGTTATTTAGCTGCATGTTAGAATTCGGGTGTTCCTAATAAATCTTTTGCCTTACAGTCTATTTTGTTTGAAATTAATGTAATAACAGCAACCTTCTTTTGGTTAGTGTTTGCTTTTTCATCTTTGAAATTTCTATCTTTCGGCATCATTATGCTTTAAGCATGTCCTTTTTTTTTTATTTGAGATGGAGTCTCGCTTTGTCACTCAGGCTGGAGTGCAGTGGCACTATCTCGGCTCACTGCAACCTCTGCCTCCCGGGTTTAAGTGATTCTCCTGCCTCAGCCTCCCAAGTAGCTGGGATTACAGGCATGCACCAGCCATACCTGGCTAAATTTTGTATTTTTAGTAGAGATGGTGTTTCTCCATGTTGGCCAGGCTTGTCTCGAACTTCTGGGATTACAGGCATGAGCCATTGTGCCTGGCCCTTTTAAGTAAGTCTTTTAAATAGCACAGAGCTGGGTTTTATTATTTTATACAATATAAAGCTCTTTGTCTTTTATCTGGCAAATTTAATTCATTTTATTATTTTTTTTATTTTAGGTTTATTTCTACAATCTTATTTTGTGCTTTCATTCCTTCCAGTTTTCTATGATGCTTTATTCCTTCTTATCCTCAATTGGATTATATCAAACTTTCTTTATTTTCTTTTTGCACCTTCACTAATTCCACTCCACACTGATTTTATTTCTATATTTTATAGATATACTTCATTGAATAAGTTAATTTTCGTAAAGTCATACAAGAAGCTTAAAATCAGAGCTTTCATGTGTAGGCTTATGAGGAAAAGGAGCAATCCCTCCCACTCCCCAGAAGCAATTAAACACTGCCTCTTTCTTCTAATAATTCTCTTTATTATCTCTAACTAACATTTTTTCTGCTGCTTTTTGAATTTTTTATTTTAGACACTGCTGACTTGCTCTTACGGCTACTGTCCTGGAACTTTCTTTACTATTCTCCTGATAGTTCTATGTTGGCTCCCCCACTTCCTGGACTTCATGGCTTCTTGTTTCCTAGTTCACCAGCTTATTTTGTAATAAGTAATTACATCATTCTCCTTATTCTATAGAAGAATACATCCTTCTGTAGACTACTAAAAGTGGATGCTTGTGAGGAGACTTCTTCTCAGAACTTACATATCTGAAAATATATTTATCCTACTCTTACACTGGATTATTGGTGAGGTATGAGGATATGAAATTTTAAATTAACAATCATTATTCCTTAGAAGCTTTAAAGCATTTTTCCATTGCTTTATCCCTTCCCACATTCTGTTGACAAGTGCAATGTCATTCTCTTTCTGACTTTATGATTTCTCTGGGAAACTTTCTAGTTTAATTGCTCATGTTCTGGTGTTTCACAGCGATGTGCTTTGGTAAGAGGCTTTCCTTTCCTTCATTTGATCATGCTGTACACTCAGTAGGGCATCTCTAGTCTAGAGTCTCCAATCCTTAAGCCCTCAGATGTTTTGTATTGTGTTTTTGATACTTTCCTTTCCTGAGTTTTCTTTTCTTTATGAATTACCCATCTCGTGTATTCCTTTATAGCAGTACAAACAAATACAAAACAAATTAGCAGATGAATGTGAAAACAGACCTCATCTGTTAGGTCAGGGGTCCCCAGTCCCCAGGTCATGGATCTGTACTGGTCTGTGGCATGTTAGGAACCAGGCTGCACAGCAGGAGGCAAGCAGTGGGCGGGCAAGCATTACTGCCTGAGCTCTGCCTCCTGTCACATCAGCAGGCATTAGATTCTCAAAGGAGTCCAAACCCTATTGTGAACTGCACGTGGAAGGAATCCAGGTTGTGCACTCCTTAAGAGAATCTAATGCCTGATGATCTGAGGTGGAACAGTTTCATCTCAAAACCAGTCCCCACCCCGATCTATGGAAAAATTGTCTTTCCTGAAGCCAGTCCCTGGTGCCAAAAGGGTTGGGGACCGCTGTGTTGACTTATCAGATGTCTTTGGCTAAGCAAGTTTTCTCTTCTCCCCTTCAGCATTTGGGTCATCCTATCTGTAAAAGTACTCAAAGAAATCAGTCAGTTGTATAAAATTAATATTTTTAAATATGCTTACCCTAGAGGTTAGGAACTCAGGATCTGGAGTCAGATTGCCTGAGTTTAAAAGCTGCCTCTTCCACTTACCAGTTTTATGACTTTGGACAAGTTCTTTAACCTCTGTTGCGTCATCTGTAAAATGAAGATAATAATAGTTCTTACCATTAATTCTCCTTGTTGAATATTGAATGAGTTAATAATGTAGAGCTTAGAACATCATATGCTGGTAGTTACCCAGCTATGCATAAACTACTGGCAAGGCACTCAGTTAGGTATTGGGAATACCAAGCTGAAGAGGGTTCTTATAGAAAGAAAATAGAAAATTGATCTTGAGCTAAACATTTGTCAGAAAATATAGATTAATGTTTGAGTGGGAATTGAAACCAAGTAAATTTGGCAAAAACCTTGATATAAACCACTACCTTTGATTCATTTAAGGAAGGTGGATTTAGCTCTTATTAACTGTATTAATGGGACGAGCAGTGGTGCCAATAATCACAAACAAAAGATGATCTGAAATTAATTTCCATTTGGCTTTGAAAAGCCTGACATTATTATTCAGGGGCCATTTGTCTTAGTACATCTTACTAAAGTCAATATTAAAATGATTTTTCATTTTGTGAAGACAACAGTCCATGTTAGAAGGAAACAGCACACATCTTGCCAAAAGAAAGCCAATTTGGATCATTAATCAGTTGCAGAGAATTCACAAGTTAAATAAATACAGAGAAAAACAACCATTAGTAAAATGTCTCAAGTGAAACAGTAATTCAATATGAGTGTAAAATCATTTCAATTGAGAAAGAGGGGTTAAAATCTAAGAATTTACTATATCATTTCATTAAACTAAATTCTTAATGTGAATGACCTTAAAATTTATCTTTGTTTCACACAGGTTAGATTCCAATCTTTGCACTGTTATAATCTATGCTCTTATGAGGTAGTTGAAATGAAGATAAAATAATATTGCAACAGTTTGTTCGTTTATTAAACACCATCTAAACTCTATCTGCTACGGAATACAGAAAAAGGTACAGTTTCATATTGAAATAGAAGCTTTCTAGTATTATAATAGGATGAAAGATCAATGACAGAACTATAGAATTAAAAAATTATAAGTTATGATTTGTCATTTTTGTAACCTTCATTTAGGTGAAAAACATTTTTGGATATATAAAATACAATGTTGATATAATTGTGATTTCCACTTAGAAGATTTGTGAGTCTTTATTTATCCCAGCTATTTTATTTCTTTTTTCTTAGGCTTTTGTTGAAAACTTGCTGTTAAATAATAGTGAAACATTATATGAATTTCCTATTGTAAATGTTTTCCACTTTTAACAAATAAAAATTTGAAGGGGCCACTGGAGAACCTGCCTAATAGTTTTTTCTAATGGATTTTTTTCTATTCATTTTGACTAAATTAATTCATAGAACTATCTTTAGTTCTAAACTCTAAATATAGATAATAAATCCATTTTAAAATATTTCTTGGTGATACTAAATGATAGACTGCAGGGAAAAAAGAGTAATGAGACATGCAGTGATGCCAAATCCAATCAAGCATCTGTTGGTGATAGTGCAGGAATGCAATGATGTGGGAGTGAAATACATTTTATCACTAAAGGCATCAAAATTCAACATGAGATTTCTGAAACTTTTGAGGGAAATCCTGTCAAATGGGCGCCTGCTAACACAATACTTTCACCCTTAGAATAAGCTAGTGTGTTTTGTACATTTAAACGTTCCATTTTTTTTTCTGCCAGAAGCGTGGAATTCTGAAATCCAGCAGACAATGCACAGAAACCCAAAGATCAATGTGTTTCTAAAGGGTTATATTGCTTCCAGTGCTTCCCAGACTGTTTATTTATTGTGAGAAACTTAACTCCTTCAAGCTTTTCAGTAATTCACCCTTTTTGTCCATGTCAAGATGAAGTGGTCTCTTGTCTCTAACAATGGACTATTTGATGATGACATCATCAAAGCCACTGGATGTGCACAAAGCGAGGAGGCATGTCCCACTGTGCAAATGGCCTTCAGCTTGACTGCCATGGCACCACCACCATGTGTCACATAAGCGGCAAAGCCAGTGCCACAGAGGACACGGAGCCGTCAGGACAGACCATCACCTAGAATGCAAGAATTCCTTAAAATACAGAGTCCATGACCATACTCATGGGAAATATTTACATTAGTTATTTATAGCAGCAAACCATGAACAGAATTTTCAACCCAGCCTGAAAGATGACTCGAAATAAAAGGAGAAAATGGGAAAAAATAATCAAGACTCTATTAAAGAACGATTCTTCCCCACAGAGAGAAGGCATATTTTATTTAGTAACAATTTCTCTTGGATTTTGCTTGCATTTGCTTCCTTTGTTCATGAGCATCTAGCAGTTTTAGCACCACTGAATCCCATGTTTCAAGTTGGTAAATGAGGCCTGTTTATTTAAAAAATTGTATGCTAATAGTAAGAAATAAAAGAAGGGAGGTATCATACAATAATTTCCCTCACTTTTATAAGAAAATCACTATTACAGTCAGGCATTTTCTCTACACTCGATCTGTACAAAATCGATTTTATTTCTCATTGTATTGTCACTGTCGTGTAAATGTTTGTATTCTCCATCATCCTGTAAGTGTCTTATGGGCACGTACAATGTCTCTCTCATTCCTTGTTTACTTAAAATTTTTTTTGCAAATCTAATATTTGGATATGGTTAACAAAAATTAGTACAAAAGTATGTACAATACAAAACAACTTTTCTTTCCACTCCAGAATGACTGTCCTTTCACCAGGAGCAACTACCATCGGTTTCTGTGTGCATGTTCTTCAAGAAATGTTCTGTGCATATACAAATGTTTACAACATGGCGGTGTGTTACATAATCTTTCCTGAACATTGTTTATTTTCCTTTAACAGTATTTTTTGCCTAGCTTTTCACTTAAGCCTATGATCTATGGATACGACATATTTATGTAACATATTTCTTATGAACAAACATTTGGATGGTTTCCAGTTGCTTTTTCTTTTTTACAAACAAGCCCTCAATAAACATAATAATTACTGTATATTAAATTTCTAAAATACAATTTCTAGGTTAAAAAAGGATATAACTTATATTTTTTAAGATATTTCTTAATCTCATTAAATTTTACTTCCATCAACAGTGTGTAATAGTCTCTTTCCCCCATGACTGACAGTGCTGTGTATCACCAAACATGATGACCTTTTCCAATCATGTGAGTGAAACATTACATCCTATCTAAATTTGTTTGTTTTTTTAAAATGATGAATGAATTTGAGCATTTAAAAACATGTGTATATACTATTTGTATTTTATAAGGTATGTTGCAGAGTAATTGTTGTTCATTTTAGAAAATATTACAACGGTAGAATGCAAAGTGTATTCTTTGCTTTCAGAGTATAAAGTTCAATGCATCTTCTTAAGTCCCTTAAGTCCTTTCTATTCTCTTCTATTCTGATCTGAACGTCTACTTGGTCTGTCATGAACTGGCTTTATGAGTTAAAGTCTCTTACTATTATTGTGCTTATCCTTTTTTCTTGTACTTCTTGTTATTTTAAGTTATAAATTCTGATGTTATATTTATTTTGAGAAATAGCTTATTGAACCACTCATTGATATAAGTTGTCTTTCTTGTCTTATTTTATGTTTTCTACTTGAGTTTAGCTGTATGATATTGACATCAAAATTCCTGATTTTTGTAATATTTTCCTGGCATATTTTACTCATACCTTCACTGGTAACATTTCAAACACTTTATTATTTATATGTATTTTGTATTTCCAATATAGTGCTTTTATTTTTTATCTGTATGTTGTTTACATTATCTGTATATTATGTATACTGACATTTTAATGTTTATATTATTTATATTTACTTGTATGTGACATATGTATTTGATCATTTTTCTGCCATTTTGTTTTATGTCTTCTGTCTTCAGTACTTTTCAGATTTTAATATTTTGCTCTATAAACGTATTTTGTTTACTTTTGTGTGTCCATGCTTTTTCTATCAATTTAGAAATTTGTTTTTTTCATCAGTGGATTTATAACTTGATGTAATTTACCTACATCTTTATTCCTTTATCAACTTTAGGTAGCATCTATAAAAATATAGATTTCTACTATAAAAATGAAGAATTAATAGATTATCTCACATTTCCCACTGAGATGAGGAATTCACCGACCGGTACCATTGGAATTTTGGTGGTTATATTATTATTTGTAGTTATTCTCAACTATATCTTTAACTAATATATCATCTTCTCTTTCATGAGCTACACCCTTGAGACAATATTTTATAACACCCCCATGAAAGATGTATCAACCAATATACTTAAGATTGTTATATCTCACCTTTTTTTTCTCATTCCATCAATCTGTTTTGTTGCTGTTGTTGTTTATATTTTTCATGTCAGACAGGTAATGTGCCAAAGTCACAACAAGATTTGAGGGTGACTTATCTCACACATGAGTGTGAACACCTAATCATCATACTTACAGACTACAAAAAGATTTTGTTGTTGTTGATTTTGAGACAAGGTCTCCCTCTGTTTCCCAGACTGAAGTACAGTGCTGCAATCATAGCTCACTGTAGCCTCAACATTCCGGGGCTCAAGCCATTCTCCCATCTCAGCCTTCAGAGTAGCACTCTCCCACCTTATGCCCTCATTAATTTCTTTTTTTTTTTTTTTTTTTTAATTTTTTATTGGATTATAGGTTTTGGGGTACATGAGCAGAGCATGCAAGACAGTTGCGTAGGTACACACATGGCAGTGTGCTTTGCTTTTCTTCTCCCCTTCACCCACATTTGGCATTTCTCCCCAGGCTATCCCTCCCCACCTCCCCCTCCCACTGGCCCTCCCCTTTTCCCCCCAATAGACCCCAGTGTTTAGTACTCCCCTTTCTGTGTCCATGTGTTCTCATTTTTCATCACCCACCTATGAGTGAGAATATGCGGTGTTTCATTTTCTGTTCTTGTGTCAGTTTGCTGAGGATGATGTTTTCCAGATTCATCCATGTCCCTACAAACGACACGAACTCATCATTTCTGATTGCTGCATAATATTCCATGGTGTATATGTGCCACATTTTTCCAATCCAGTCTATTATCAATGGGCATTTGGGTTGATTCCAGGTCTTTGCTATTGTAAACAGTGCTGCAATGAACATTCGTGTACATGTGTCCTTATAGTAGAATGATTTATAGTCTTTTGGATATATACCCAGTAATGGGATTGCTGGGTCAAATGGAATTTCTATTTCTAAGGCCTTGAGGAATCGCCACACTGTCTTCCACAATGGTTGAACTAATTTACACTCCCACCAACAGTGTAAAAGTGTTCCTTTTTCTCCACATCCTCTCCAGCATCTGTTGTCTCCAGATTTTTTAATGATCGCCATTCTAACTGGCGTAAGATGGTATCTCAATGTGGTTTTGATTTGCATCTCTCTGATGACCAGTGACGATGAGCATTTTTTCATATGATTGTTGGCCTCATATATGTCTTCTTTCGTAAAGTATCTGTTCATATCCTTTGCCCACTTTTGAATGGGCTTGTTTGTTTTTTCCCTGTAAATCTGCTTGAGTTGTTTGTAAATTCTGGATATCAGCCCTTTGTCAGATGGGTAGACTGCGAAAATTTTTTCCCATTCTGTTGGTTGCCGATCCACTCTAGTGACTGTTTCTTTTGCCGTGCAGAAGCTGTGGAGTTTCATTAGGTCCCACTTGTCTATTTTGGCTTTTGTTGCCAATGCTCTTGGTGTTTTGTTCATGAAGTCCTTGCCTACTCCTATGTCCTGGATAGTTTTGCCTAGATTTCCTTCTAGGGTTTTTATGGTGCCAGGTCTTATGTTTAAGTCTTTAATCCATCTGGAGTTAATTTTAGTGTAAGGTGTCAGGAAGGGGTCCAGTTTCTGCTTTCTGCACATGGCTAGCCAGTTTTCCCAACACCATTTGTTAAACATGGAATCCTTGCACCATTGCTTGTTTTTGTCAGGTTTATCAAAGATTGTATAGTTGTATGTATGTTGTGTTGCCTCCGGTGCCTCTGTTTTGTCCCATTGGTCTATATCTCTGTTTTGGTACCAGTACCATGCTGTTTTGATTACTGTAGCCTTGTAGTATAGTTTGAAATCCGGTAGTGTGATGCCCCCCGCTGTGTTCTTTTTGCTTAGAATTGACTTGGCTATGCGGGCTCTCTTTTGGTTCCATATGAAGTTCATGGTGGTTTTTTCCAGTTCTGTGAAGAAAGTCAATGGTAGCTTGATGGGGATAGCGTTGATTCTGTAAATTACTTTGGGCAGTATAGCCATTTTCACGATATTAATTCTTCCTAACCATGAACATGGAATGTTTCTCCATCTGTTTGTGTCCTCTCTGATTTCGTTGAGCAGTGGTTTGTAGTTCTCCTTGAAGAGGTCCCTTACGTTCCTTGTGAGTTGTATTCCAAGGTATTTTATTCTTTTTGTAGCAATTGCGAATGGCAGTTCGCTCTTGATTTGGCTTTCTTTAAGTCTGTTATTGGTGTAGACGAATGCTTGTGATTTTTGCACAATGATTTTATATCCTGAGACTTTGCTGAAGTTGTTTATCAGTTTCAGGAGTTTTTGGGCTGAGGTGATGGGGTCTTCTAGGTATACTATCATGTCGTCTGCAAATAGAGACAATTTGGCTTCCACCTTTCCTATTTGAATACCCTTTATTTCTTTTTCTTGCCTGATTGCTCTGGCTAGAACTTCCAGTACTATATTGAATAGGAGTGGTGAGAGAGGGCATCCTTGTCTAGTACCAGATTTCAAAGGGAATGCTTCCAGTTTTTGCCCATTCAGTATGATATTGGCTGTTGGTTTGTCATAAATAGCTTTTATTACTTTGAGATACGTTCCATCGATACCGAGTTTATTGAGGGTTTTTAGCATAAAGGGCTGTTGAATTTTGTCAAATGCCTTCTCTGCGTCAATTGAGATAATCATGTGGTTTTTGTTTTTGGTTCTGTTTATGTGGTGAATTACGTTGATAGACTTGCGTATGTTGAACCAGCCTTGCATCCCTGGGATGAATCCTACTTGATCATGATGAATAAGTTTTTTGATTTGCTGTTGCAATCGGATTGCCAATATTTTATTGAAGATTTTTGCATCTATGTTCATCATGGATATTGGCCTGAAGTTTTCTTTTCTCGTTGGGTCTCTGCCGGGTTTTGGTATCAGGATGATGTTGGTCTCATAAAATGATTTGGGAAGGATTCCCTCTTTTTGGATTGTTTGAAATAGTTTTAGAAGGAATGGTACCAGCTCCTCGTTGTGTGTCTGGTAGAATTCGGCTGTGAACCCATCTGGACCTGGGCTTTTTTTGTGAGGTAGGCTCTTACTTGCTGCCTCGACTTCAGACCTTGTTATTGGTCTATTCATAGTTTCAGCTTCCTCCTGGTTTAGGCTTGGGAGGACACAGGAGTCCAGGAATTCATCCATTTCTTCCAGGTTTACTAGTTTATGTGCATAGAGTTGTTTGTAATATTCTCTGATGATGGTTTGAATTTCTGTGGAATCTGTGGTGATTTCCCCTTTATCATTTTTTATTGCATCTATTTGGTTGTTCTCTCTTTTATTTTTAATCAATCTGGCTAGTGGTCTGTCTATTTTGTTGATCTTTTCAAAAAACCAGCTCTTGGATTTATTGATTTTTTGAAGGGTTTTTCGTGTCTCAATCTCCTTCAGCTCAGCTCTGATCTTAGTAATTTCTTGTCTTCTGCTGGGTTTTGAGTTTTTTTGATCTTGCTCCTCTAGCTCTTTCAATTTTGACGATAGGGTGTCAATTTTGGATCTCTCCATTCTCCTCATATGGGCACTTATTGCTATATACTTTCCTCTAGAGACTGCTTTCAATGTGTCCCAGAGGTTCTGGCACGTTGTGTCTTCGTTCTCATTGGTTTCGAAGAACTTCTTTATTTCTGCCTTCATTTCGTTGTTTACCCAGTCAACATTCAAGAGCCAGTTGTTCAGTTTCCATGAAGCTGTGCGGTTCTGGGTCGGTTTCTGAATTCTGAGTTCTAACTTGATTGCACTATGGTCTGAGAGGCTGTTTGTTATGATTTCAGTTGTTTTGCATTTGTTGAGCAGTGCTTTACTTCCAATTATGTGGTCAATTTTAGAGTAGGTGTGATGTGGTGCTGAGAAGAATGTGTATTCTGTGGATTTGGGGTGGAGAGTTCTGTAAATGTCCACCAGGTTTGCTTGCTCCAGGTCTGAGTTCAAGCCCTGGGTATCCTTGTTGATTTTCTGTCTGG
Organism: Callithrix jacchus; assembly: GCF_049354715.1. Classification (NCBI taxonomy): domain Eukaryota; kingdom Metazoa; phylum Chordata; class Mammalia; order Primates; family Cebidae; genus Callithrix; species Callithrix jacchus. The sequence continues at coordinate 81,515,271 of NC_133503.1, forward strand.
TTGATCTGTCTAGTATTGACAGTGGAGTGTTAAAGTCTCCCACTATTATTGTGTGGGAGTCTAAGTCCTTCTGTAAGTCATTAAGAACTTGCCTTATGTATCTGGGTGCTCCTGTGTTGGGTCCATATATGTTTAGGATCGTTAGCTCTTCTTGTTGTATTGATCCTTTTACCATTATGTAATGGCCTTCTTTGTCTCTTTTGATCTTTGTTGCTTTAAAGTCTATTTTATCAGAGATGAGAATTGCAACTCCTGCTTTTTTTTGCTTTTCATTAGCTTGGTAAATCTTCCTCCATCCCTTTATTTTGAGCCTTTGTGTATCCTTGCATGTGAGATGGGTTTCCTGCATACAGCATACTGATGGGTTTTGGATTTTTATCCAATTTTCCAGTCTGTGTCTTTTGATTGGTGCATTTAGTCCATTTACATTTAGGGTTAATATTGTTATGTGTGAATTTGATACTGCCATTTTGATTCTAAGTGGCTGTTTTGCCTTAGTTGTTGTAGATTCTTCATTATGTTGAAGCTCTTTAGCATTCAGTGTGATTTTGGAATGGCTGGTACTGGTTGATCCTTTCTATGTGTAGTGCCTCTTTTAGGAGCTCTTGTAAAGCAGGCCTGGTGGTGACAAAATCTCTGAGTACTTGCTTGTTCGCAAAGGATTTTATTCTTCCTTCACTTCTGAAGCTCAGTTTGGCTGGATATGAAATTCTGGGTTGAAAGTTCTTTTCTTTAAGAATGTTGAATATTGGCCCCCACTCTCTTCTGGCTTGTAGTGTTTCTGCCGAGAGATCTGCTGTGAGTCTGATGGGCTTCCCTTTGTGGGTGACCTGACCTTTCTCTCTGGCTGCCCTTAGTATTCTCTCCTTTATTTCAACCCTGTTGAATCTGACAATTATGTGCCTTGGGGTTGCTCTTCTTGCGGAATATCTTTGTGGTGTTCTCTGTATTTCCTGCAATTGAGTGTTGGCTTGTCTTGCTAGGTGGGGGAAATTTTCCTGGATGATGTCCTGAAGAGTATTTTCCAGCTTGGATTCATTCTCTTTGTCCCCTTCTGGTACACCTATCAAACGTAGGTTAGGTCTTTTCACATAGTCCCACATTTCTTGGAGACTTTGTTCATTCCTTTTTGTGCTTTTTTCTCTGATCTTGGTTTCTCGTTTTATTTCATTGAGTTGGTCTTCGACTTCAGATATTCTTTCTTCTGCTTGGTCAATTCAGCTATTGAAACTTGCGTTTGCTTCGCGAAGTTCTCGTATTGTGTTTTTCAGCTCCTTTAATTCATTCATATTCCTCTCTAAGGTATCCATTCTTGTTATCATTTCCTCGAATCTTTTTTCAAATCTTTTTTCAAGGTTCTTAGTTTCTTTGCATTGATTTAATACATGATCTTTTAGCTCACAAAAGTTTCTCATTATCCATCTTCTGAAGTCTAATTCCGTCATATCGTCACAGTCATTCTCCGTCCAGCTTTGTTCCCTTGCTGGTGAGGAGTCTTGGTCCTTTCTAGGAGGCGATGTGTTCTGGTTTCGGGTGTTTTCCTCCTTTTTGCGCTGGTTTCTTCCCATCTTTGTGGATTTGTCCGCTGGTCGTCTGCGTAGTTGCTGACTTTTCGTTTGGGTCTCTGAGTGGACACCCAGAATGTTGATGATGAAGTATTTCTGTTGCTTGGTTTTCCTTCTACCAGTCTAGCCCCTTCGCTGTACGACTGTTGAGGTCCGCTCCAGACCCTGCTTGTCTGGGGTGCACCTCTAGTAGCCGTGGCACAGCAAGGGATGCTACCAGTTTCTTTTTCTGCTCTCTTTGTCCCAGGATGATGCCTGCCTAATGACAGTCTTTTGGATATAGAGGGGTCAGGGAGCTGCTTGAGGAGACAGTTTGTACTTTATAGGGGTTTAATTACTGAGCTGTGCACTCTGTTGTTCATTCAGGGCTGTTAGGCTGCTATGATTGAATCTGCTGCAACACAGCTCATTAAACAACCCTTTTTTTTTTCTCAAATGCTCTGTGTTGAGGGGTTTGGGCTTTATTTTTGGATGTCCGATCAGGTGTCCTGCCCAGCTCAAAGGCAGACTAGCCACTGTTTGGCTGCCGAGGCTCCGCCCTGCTGTTGTGTGATTCGCGCTGTTCCTGCCGGCTCTGCTGTGGTCTCCGCCACGCCCTGCCGAGGAGTCTCTTCGTTGTAGCGTGTTGCCTCAGCAACGGCAGGCTGTGTCAGCAGTGGGCGTGTATCTCAGTAGGGACGGGTTGCCTCGGCAACGGCTGGCTGCGTCAGCAGTGGGCGTGTATCTCAGATGGGGCGGGTTGCCTCGGCAACGGCTGGCTGCCTCACAGTGGGCGTGTATATCAGTTGGGGCAGGTTGCCTCCGTAGTGGTGGACGCCCCTCCCCCACAGAGCGTCTCGGACCGTCTGCCCGGGATAGTTTGAAATCGCGGTTTTGTTCGTCCCACTGGGTATCCCAAACGATCTGTCCCTGCAATCCCCTGGGCTGGGCTACTGTGCAAGTCTCGTTCAGTCTCAAGTCCAGCCCTCTCAAGTCTCAGGTTGCCGGTTCAACAAGGCACCCGGACAAGCGCGCCCTGTGGGGATTGCTGGGTAGGGCCGGCCGCCGCCGCCCCGGCTGCCGGCTTCACCAGGCAGACCTACTGCCTGGCGTCCCATGTCTTTTTATACTTGGGAGTTTCCCCGTTCTGTGGGCAACAAAGATCAGTCTGGAAATGCAGCACTGACTCACCGTTTGCGAATTCAACGCGGGCTCCAATCCTGGGTTGTTCTCACAGCGCCATCTTGAGTCCCTTCCGCCCTCATTAATTTCTTATGCTCGTAGGCACCGGCAAAAGGCTTTTTAGGAGATTTTGCCTCAGGTATATTTGTCTCTCTAATAAGAGAATCTCTCTTTATTCTGGAGACAGAGGATGGAGTGGAGAGAACAAAAAGAACATAAGAAAGAGAAAGAAACACATGAAAGAGAAATTTAAAAACTTTTTATTAAATGCATTGTGTACATGTTGATGTCAATTACCAGACATTAAATCTTCTATACTTAATCTTGTATCAACCTCTGAAATTTTCAAATAAGAAAAGTAGATCTTTGTTCAATATATGGAATGGAAATCTACTAACAACTTGCTCTTTTTCTTTCTTCCTCTCTGCTTCTCTCCTCTCCTTTTTTCTATTCTTTTTTCAACTTGCTCTTTTCTTTTCTTCCTGTCTTCTCTCTTTTCTTTCCTCTCCTCTTCCCTTCCCTTCCCTTCCTTCCCTTTCTCCCCTCCCCTCCCCACCCCTCCTCTCCCCACCCCTCCCCTCCCCTCCCCTCCTCTCCTCTCCTCCTCTCCTCTTTCCTTTTCTTTTCTTTTTCTTTTTTGAGATGGAGTTTCACTCTTGTTACCCAGGCTGGAGTGCAATGGCACAATCTCTGCTCACTGCAATCTCTGCCCCCCAGGTCCCAGCGATTTTCCTGCCTCATCCTCCGGAGTAGCTGGGATTACAGGCGCCCACCACTATGCCTGGCTAATTATTATATTTTTAGTAGAGACAGGGTTTCACCATGTTGGCTGCCTGGTCTTGAACTAATCCCCCTACCTTGGCCTCCCAAAGTACTGGGATTACAGGCATGAGACACTGTGCCTGGCCTGCTTTTTTCTTTTAATGTGAAAACATTTGCAGATAGATTGGCACTAAATCTTTAAGATGATAATTTAGCTACAAGCATCAGATGCTTTAGACTTATGTGTGTCCTTTGAGCCATAAATGCCACTTTTAAACATTTTTCCTAAGGAGATAAAGTTAAACAAATGTGTATTATAGTAATATCTTATTAATACTGAACAATTAGAAACAACATAAATATCCAGAGAGAAGTCACTAAATAAATTATATGGTGAATATATAGAAGAGACTAACCAAAGCCATTACAAATATAGAATATTTAATGATAAAGAAAAATGTTCAATGAAAAAGATTTCAAGACAGAACACAAAATTTGTGTGTTCAACACAAAAAACTTTGTGTTGTTCGTTTAAAGAGAACAAAAATGTTATTTGTGTTGTGTCTGGAAGGCAATTTTATTTTCCTTTATCTGGATTAAAATAATTCACAATGGGCATGTACTGAATCAGTAAATAAAAATAATTATAAATAGTCATTGAAAAAAATAACAAATAAGATGAATGCAATTGGGTTTATAACATACTCTAAACACAGGTAAATAATTTTCTGTGATGTTTTAACCGGTTTATCACCCACAACAAATGTTTGCCAGTTTTACAATTGCTTTGACAGTACAGACTATCCCCTATTTCTGATGGTATAACTTAAGAGTTTTCAAATTTTACGATGGTGCGAAGCAATACACATTCAGTAGTGACTGTACTTTGTGTTCTAATACAACCATTCTGTTTTTCACTTTCAGTATAATATTCAATAAATTACATGAGGTAACCAGCATTTTATTATAAAATCAACTTTGTGTTAGATGACTTTACCCAACTCTAGGCTAATGTAAGTGTCCTGACCACATTTAAGGTAGGCAAGGCTATGCTATGATGTTTGGTAGGTTAGATGTATTAAATGCATTTTTAACTTCTTACGGTATATTTAGCTTACTATTGATTTATCAGGATATAGCTCCATCAGAAGTTGGGGAGCATCTGTATGTGCTCTAAATCATGAGTCCTATGAAGCATCATCAATCATAACGTTATGGGGATACAGAATCACTTTTATATAAGCTTTTGGAAGCTGTTACCTCTCTCTCAATGACCTAAGGTTCCATGTCCATTCTTGACCCTGTAATTACCTTCTTGAGAGTTTAATTAAAATCTTTGTCAAGTCCATAAAATGAATATCCCTGAGACACTTTTAGAGAACCTCCAGTGAAGACTACTGGGTTATTTCCCTAATGATGAGAATAGTTTAGTAGGTTTAAAGATAAGTGTTAGCTTTTATATTCCCAATGACATACAATAAGACCACTGTTGCACATCCGAATTTTGACCCTTGCTACTAAAAAAGTAAGTATTGGAACCTTTGTAGTTGACTGCCATTCATTAAAAAATTTCAAATTTCACAATGGCAAATATCTAAGAAACTTCGAATTCAAGCATTTCTATGCAATGCATTCTACTTTAGACATACATGCTTATAGCTACGCCAAAATCAAACTGTGCTCTCAGTATGAGCGCCAAGGCTCAAGCCAAACTGCTCTTTGCCTCTCTGAGTATTCTCTAACCTGGACATCCCCGCGGATGAATCTCTGCTGGGTCAGAAAGTGCCCACCAGATGTCTATGGGATTCTTTTGAAAATTGTTATTAATCTGTATTGTTTCTCCTCTGACTGGACATAAGTCTATGGCAGGAGCTTAAGTTCTTCATACTAGCCTTGAAGGTTGTCTACTTCTTCCTGAGTTTGTACTGAGGTAGAATTCCACTTTTTTGCATAACCCTTTTGGTTTCAGAGTGAAGCTTTGATGTAGAAGAACTCAAAGCCCTGCAATGGAGTGTCAAGTTATCACGAAATGGGACTTTCTGCATTTCATATTTGCTGCTTCACGATAAATTTAGGATGCTAAGGAAAAACAAATAGCAAATCCTTGGGGCATTATATCTGTGTGGATATGATAATAAATTACATTCTAATGTAAGCTTTTAGCTGTGGACTAACTGGAAAAAAGCCTAGCCCCATCTCACTGATGTGTGGAAAGGTGGTGAAAGAATCTTCAGCTTTCAAAAGTGATAAATGACCATACTCTGTTTTAATTTAAGCCATGGAAATACATTTTTTCAAAAACTCAGTATAGATTACATATGATTCTGAATCTGTGCAAAACATTCTTTGATAGCAGAAGCAAAATGATAGCATGTATGGAAAAGTAATGAGACCATCGAACAAGGTATCTGAAAATAATTGCAGAAAAATAAAAGGTTAACAGAGGTATCCAACCCTTGTTTATCTTGGGTTTGTCTTACTAATTTAAGCAACTATTTTGATGCCTTGATCAGAGATAAATGAAATCACTTTTTGCTTAAAATAGAAGTGATTTATTGCCCAGCAGTGTCTTGACATAAAAGGATTCAGCCATTATTCCATATGTGTTTGGATGAGAAAAACAAGAAAAGAAAGTATAGAATTGTGCAGTTTGCATGCATTTTAGACTCTTTCAAGAAAATAAAGCAGTGATGTGATTTAAGCAGCATAAGAACATTTACTTACATTTATTTTAATGATAATTTTCATAAATTTTGTGAACCTTATTCTTAGGCTACATAATTTGCATTTTAATATTTTAGAACTTTTATTGTATTCTGAGACCAGCAGTTACTGAAGAAAGATGGAAAGCATTAACATTTTTCCCTTGGTTTTGCCATCATACCTTAGGAAAAATGCTTGCTGTATAAAAGGAAGATAATTCACTTTAGACTGGAAGCTCCCAAAGGGTAAAGATAATTTTTTTACATACAATATTTTATACAGCCCCATATATATATAAATCATTACATGAAAAAAATAAAAATTAAACTTTTCAATATGCAAATTTCTTCTATTATTAAAAGAAAAGAAACAGCTGAAATGTTAATCATTACAAATTCCCAGTAATACAAAGTGAGTCCTTTTAATTCTGGTGTTGAACTAAGGAGCAAAGACTTTCTGCATAATCAAGAAGAAAGCATGAATCCAACATTTACTCTGAAAGGCAATTTCACATCTATAATTTTAGGAAGCCATAAAAGTCATTAGACATAGAAGTTCTATTTTAGGCTTCCAGTTTCTGATCTGGCACATAAGGAGCTTATAAATCACCATTCCATCCTTAAAAGGATGAAAAGCTAAACAAACTGAAAAACAGCAACTCTTCTCAGATCTATCAGAGAAGTGAGACCACAGGGAAAACCACTACTCCCGAAACTGGAGAGACAGAGAGGGCGATACAGAGAATCATGATTTACTGAGGCAGAAAAACCAGGAATAGAAACCTCCACAGCAACTAGTGACAAGCTGGGAAAGCCTAAACTGCAATTGATAAATTGGCAGCTCAGTGTGGACAAATTTGAGAGCTGGAAACTCCAGGGGGGCACAGTCATGGGGGTCCCTCAGTGCTTCTGAGAGTTTTGCCTTCAGGAGCTGGACCTGGTCTTCACAGTGAATAATACAGGAAAAAAATCCACTCTTGTTCCAGGAGGGGAAGGAGAAAAAAAAAAGGCCATTTTGAAATCTTCCAAAGCATTCTGTTCTGCTTTACAAGTCCTGCCTACAGGACAAACTATTTTACCAGAGCCTGAGCTGCTGGGGTTTTATCACAGCTAAGCTGATCTGGGGAAAGGAACATATCCAACTCCAGCCTCCTGTAGCCATCCTGTCTCACCTAAGAGGGGCAGGCATACTAAGTAGCACCTGTGAAGTTCATAGCTCCAGGGTACAGGCTTACCAAAGATTGCAACTAATAAATAATAGGACTATAGAATGCTTCCCCTCCCCCTACACCTTACTACTACTTTACCAAAGGTTTGTTTATTACATTTTCTTTTACCCAGTACATTATGCACACCTTTCAGTAAAAAATTACAAGGCATTTTAAAAGGAAAAATACAGTTTGAAAAGAGTGAACAGGGATCAGAACCAGAGTCAAATATGTAAGGAATGTTCGAATTATCAGACCAGAAACTTTAGAAAGGCATCATTAACATGCTAAAGCTTTTAATGGAAAAAGTAGGCAACATGCACGAACAAATGGATGATGTAAGCATTTGCTGCTGTTAAGAATGCAAAATGGTACAGCCACTTAGGAAGACAGTTTGACAGTTTCTCACAAAACTAAAGATACTCTTACCATACGATCCAACAATCATCCTCCTTGGTATTTACCCAAATGAGATGAAAACTCATGTCCATACAAAAACCTACACATGGATGTTCGCAGCAGCTTTGTTTATCATTGCCAAAACTTGGAAGTAATCAAGGTGTCCTTTGCAGGTAAATGGATAAATAAACTGTGGTACATGTAGACAATAGAATATTGTTCACTACTAAAAAGCAATGAGCTATTAAGCCATAAAAAGAAAACTTGGAAAAAACTTACACATTAGTAAGTGTAAGAAGTCTATCTAAAATGGGTATATACTGTATGATTGTAACTATAAGACATTCTGGAAAATGCAGAACTATGGAACCAGAAAAAGGATCAGTGTTTGCCAGATGTGTGGGAGGAGAAAGGGATGAATAGATGGGATTTTTAGGCAGTAAAACTATTCTGTGTGATACTACAGTTGTGGACACATTTCATTTACACATTTGTCCAAACCTATAGAATGCACAACACCAAGAGTGAACCTTAATATAAATTATGGACTCTGGGTAATGAAGGTCTGTCAATGTAGGTTTATTGATTGTAGCACATGTACCATTGTGGCAGGAAATATGGATAGTGGGGAAATTTGTGCATGTTTAGGGAGAGAAGGTCAATGAGAACTCCCTGTAATTTCCATTCAATTTTGCTGTGATCCTAAAACCTCTCTAAAGTTTATTGTTGTATTTAAATAAGATATTTTGCATACCTGAGATCATCTCTGTATTAAAAATAATATTTGCTGTTTTTATAGCCACATTATCCCAAAAAGGTTGGAAACTTTTCTGAAATTTTCTGATGGACATTAAACTTTTCCATTCTTATTTCTTTAATGTGGTTAGCTACTAGAAATGCCAGCTGACACCCATAAGATGGAAGACAAAGTCACTTAAACAGTGCTCCCCAGAAAGTTCACCTTAGAGCTGCATAGATTAGATCAGGATTTGGGATACCAATCTTAGCCTTTCCTTGTTTACAACCATGACTTGATCATGTAAGAATCTATTGCATGACATGTCAGCACAGCAGTGTATTTGATGACATTTTGTTATTTCTAGGAAATCACATTTATTTCTCTTCTTTCTTGATCTTTAAAGAATGATAATTTTGGTAAATTCTAGGTTAACATATTTTCTCAGTTACTATAAAGCTATTTTATGTTATTTTCCAGCAGGTAGCACATTACTTTGAGTTTTAAAATATTGTACACTGCATATGCTATGACAATTCTATGAGAAAAAAACCAAGTCAATATCTTTGTTTTTCAGGTGAATTAACTAGATTCAATGAGATGAATTATCTTGATCAAGATCATACAAGGTATCAAAACTGGAAATCTTTCAACAGTCCTGTCAATTTCACATTGCCTCTTGTTTCTATATAATTCTCAAAATAATTTGCTGATTCAGAGTATATTCCTTTCAATCTTAGAATTTGAGGTAGCCACAATAAAAGCCACTTCCACAACAATGCAAAAATAGACAATAAAGGTGGTAAGGTACAGAGAGAAGGTAAGATAAATAAATATGGAGACTTAAATAATGACTGTGACTAACTGTTAAGTTGAGATGAGATTCCTTAAGTATAATGGCAAAATCTGCATTATAAAGCAATGCTACTTGGAAGAGCTAGCATGGTTTGTGCGTGGTCGGATGAGAGGAAAGGGAGAGGAGTTCAAGAAAGGACAGAATGATCCTCTATATCCTAAAAGAGGTAAGCCAAATCAACATTTCTAAGTTTTTCTCAAGAATACAGTAGCCTACCTATTCTAATCAGCAAAGAAGTGGCAAGGTACAAACATCCTTCTCCACTTTTGCATGCTTCAAGTGGCAAGATGCTAAGGACAGCTGTGAGTAAAAATGTTAAGAAGAAATCCACCAGAGGCAGACGATTTGGATACTGACTGATCACATTAAAAAAGCTGAGATCCCCAGCCAGGTCTGTCATTGGTAAGGGGCCACCACATTCACTGCCTCTCTGAGCAGTTACTAATTGTGTCCGATTCCTCCTAGGTTTGCCTTGAATAACTTGCTTTCCCTTAGCCTCCAAAATGATTTCTAACCATGTAGAGCTCTGACTACAGAAGTGGTGAGTGTAGTTTTAAAAAATAAATAATTTAGAATGTGAACACCCAAGCAAATGTTTTCCTGGACGGTATCACCTTGTGTAGTAACACCATTATTCTAAGAGATGCTGTCTTGGCTTAAATCAGTCTGCCTTTCGAACCAGTAACAGTCACAAAGGAAATTTGTGCTGCATTATGTAATGTCATAACATCTCACGTACATTGCTTTACTGAGCTTCTCAGATACTGCATTGTTGTTGTTTTATCCAGTTGAAGATCTGTGGCAATTCTGCACTGGGCAAGTCTATCGGTGCCATTTTCCAACATCATGTGATCACTTTATGACACATTTTGGAAATTCTTGCAATACTTTAAACTTTTTAAATTATAATTATATCTGTTATGGTGATCTGTGATCAGTGATCTTTGATATTACCATTGTAATTGTTTTTGGGGCACCGCAAACTATTCTGATAAATGATGAACTTAATCACTGAATGTTGTATGTGTTCAAACTGCTCTACCAAATGGGAGTTCCTTTGACTTTCTCCCACTCCCTGAGCCTCCCTACTCCCCGAGACACAACACTATTTAAATTAGGCCAATTAATAATCTCACAATGCTTCTTTGTTTTTTTCTTTTGAGATGGAGTTTCACTCTTGTTGCCCAGTCTGGAGTGCAATGGTGCAATCCTGGCTCACCACAACCTCTCTGCTTCCTAGGTTCAAGTGATTCTCCTGCCTCAGCCTCCCAAGTAGCTGGAATTATAGGCATGCACCACCACACATGGCTAATTTTTGTATTATTACAACATGGTTTCTCCATGTTGGTCAGGCCAGTCTCTAACTCCTGGCCTCAGGTGATCCACCCACCTCAGCCTCCCAAAGTGCTGGGATTACAGGTGTGAACCATCGCACCCAGCTCTACAATGCTTCTAAGTGTACAGATGAAAGGAGGAGTTCCATGTTTCTCACTTTAAATTAAAAGCTAGAAATGATTAAGCTTAGTGAGGAAGATGTGTTGAAAGCCAAGATAGGCCAAAAGCTAGGACTCTTGCGTCAAACAGTTAGCCAACTTGGAAATGCAAAGGAAAGTTCTTGAGGGAAATTAAAAGTGCTACTCCAGTGAACACATAAGTGATTTAAAAAGTGAGAGTCTTATTGTTAGTAGAGAGAAAGTTTCAGTGGTCTGGATAGATCAAACCAGCTACAACATTCCTTTAAGCCAAAGACTAATTCAGAGCAAGTCCCTAACTCTCTTTAGTTCTACAAAGGCTGAGAGAGGTGAGAAAGCTGCAGAAAAAAGTCTGAAGCTAACAGAGGTCTGTTCATGAGACTTAGGGGAAAGGAGCCATCTCCATCACATATAAGGGCAAGGTGAAACAAGAAGTGCTGATGTAGAAGCTGCAGCAAGTTATCCTGAAGATCTAGCTAAGATCATTGATGAAGGTGACTACACTAAACAATAGATTTTCAGTGTTGGTGAAACAAACTTGTATTGAAAGAAGATGCATCTAGGACTTTTATAATTAGAGAGGGAAAATCAATGTCTGGCTTTAAGTCTTCAAAGGACAGGCTGACTCTCTGGCTAGGCACTAATGCAGTTGGTGACTTTAAGTTAAAGCCAATGCTCATCTACTATTCTGCAAATCCTAGTACCCTTAAGAATTATGCTAAATCTAGTCTGCCTGTGCTCTATAAATGTAACAGCAAAACCTGAATGTTGGTACATCTGTTTACAGTATGGTTTACTGAATATTTTAAGCCCACCGTTGAGACCTCATGCTCAGAAAAAAATATTCCTTTCAAAATATTGCTGCTCACTGACAATGTACCTAATCACCCAAGAGTTCTGACAGAGATGTACAAGGATATTAATGTTTTTATGTCCGCTAGCACAATATCCATCCCGCAGTCGATGGATCAATGGTCAAGTTCAACTTTGAATCTTTTTATTTTAAAAATGCCTATCGTAGGGCTATAGCTGTCTGGAACAGATTCATCATTCTAGATGCCAATAAGAACATTCACGATTCATGGGATGAGATCAAAATACAAATATTAATAGGAGTTTAGATGAAGTTGATTTCAATCCTCATGGATGACTCTGAGAGGTTTAAGAATTCAGTGAAGGAGGTAACTACAGATATGATAGATATACCAAGAGAAGGAGAATTAGAACTGGAGATGTGACTGAATTTCTGCAATCTAATAATATAGGAGTTACTTTTTATGAATGAGCAAAGAAGTAATTTCTTGAGATGAAATCTACTCATAAAGATGCTATGAACATTGTTGAAACGACAATAAAGGGTTTAATATATGATATCAACTTATTCATAAAGAAATGGCAGAGTTTGAGAGGATTGACTCCAATTTTTGAAAGAAGTTCTACTATGGGTAAAATGCTATCAAGCAGTATCACATGCTACAGAGAAGTCTTTCATGAAAGGAAGAGTCAATCAATGCAACAAACTTCATTGTCATCTTATATTTAGAAATCTCCATAGCCACTTCAATTTTTGGCAATGAACACCCTGATCTGTCTGCTACCATCAACATTAAGGCAAGATCTTCCACTCGCAAAGATTATGACTTGTCAAAGGCTCAGCATTTTTTAGCAATAAAGTATTTTTAATTAAGATATGTTTATTTTTATATATAATGCTATAATGCACACAATGCATGCTTAATAGACTATAGTATTATGCAAACATAACTTTAATATATACTGGAAAATAAAAACATTTGTGTGACTCACCTTATTGTGATAGTGTCTTTATTGCACTGGTCTGAAACCTGCAATATATTGAGATATATGCTTGTATGTAAAGTTGCATGACAGTGTTCTAATAATTGCGCTTAGTTTTTAAACTTTCACTTAATGGCAATGTGGCTTCTTAAAATTTATGATATTTAGAGAGAAGATTCAAGATGGCACTGTAGGAGCAGCTTTAGGATTGCAGCTCCCAGTGAAAGCGCAGAGGGTGAGTGGATGCCACATTTCCAGACAGATCTTTATTGCCCACAGACTAGGAGATTCTGGCGCCCTTTCAGCAGGTGACTGGAACACCTGGGAGAGAGTCAACCATTCAACTTAAAAAAAAAGGGCTCTGAGGCAGGGAGCCAGGTGATCAGGCTCGGTGGGTCCCACATCCACAAAAACAAACAAAAAAACCCAGCAATTGGAAACACTCAGGGTTGAGAGTTTCACGGCAAGCACAGCTAAACCCGGGACAGTCCAGCTCTGTGGGGGAGGGACATCTGCCATTACTGAGGCACTCCACCCCTATGGAGGTAGTCTGTCATTGCTGACACAGCCTGCCGTTGCTGAGGCAACCCGCCATAACAGAGAGAGTTCTCCCATTACAGAGGTGGGCCAACATTGCCGAGGCAGTTATAACCACACCCATATAAACAGGACTGCAGGGAAATACACACGGCAGCAGGGCAGAGCCAGCAGCAGGGCGGACCCCACAGCAGCTCAGCAAAGCCTCTGCAGGCAGTGACTAGGCTGCCTCCTTGCTGGGCAGGACAGCCCTGAAAAAAAAAAAGGCAGCAACACAACGGATACTCCTAAATAAAGCCCTAACTCCCCGGGACAGAGCACCTGGGGAAAAAAAGGGGGTTTATGAGTTCTGCTGCAGCAGACTTAAATGTACCTGCCTAGCAGCTCTGAATGAACAATGGAGATCACAGCTCAGCACTTGAGCTCCTATAAAGAACAGACTGTCTCCTCACACACCTCCCTGACCCCTGTATAACCAAAGAGTCACCTCACAAAGGACTGATCAGACTGACATTTGGCAGGCATCATTCTGGGACAAAGATAGCAGAAGAAGAAACTGGTAGCAACCCTTACTGTTCTGCAGCTGCTGCAGGTGAACCCCAGGCAAGCAGGGCCTGGAGTGGACCTCAGCAGTCCTAAAGCAGAGGGGCCAGACTGTTAGACGGAAAACTAAGAAACACAAATAACTTCATCATCAACAATCTGGACATCCACTCAGAGACCCAATCTGAAAATCAGCCACTACACAGACGACAGGTGGATAAATCCACAAAGATGGGAAGAAACCAGCACAAAAAGGAGGAAAACACCCGAAACTAGAACTCCTCACCTCCTACAAGGAATCACAACTCCTCACCAGCAAGGGAACAAAGCTGAACAAAGAATGAGTGTGATGAAATGACAGAATCAGACATCAGAAGGTGGGTAATGAGAAACTTCTGTGAGCTGAAAGAACATGTTCTAACTCAATGCAAAGAAACTAAGAACCTTGAAAAAAGATTTGATGAAATGATAACAAGAATGAACAACTTAGAAAGGAATATGAGTGAATAGATGGAGCTAAAAAACACAACATGAGAACTTCACAAAGCATGCACAAGCTTCAACAGCCGAATTGACCAAGCAGAAAAAAAGGATATCAGAGGTCAAAGATCAACTCAATGAAATAAAACAAGAAGGCAAGATTAGAGAAAAAAGCACAAAAAGGAATGAACAAAGTCTCCAAGAAATGTCAGACTATGTGAAGAGACCTAATCTACATTTTATAGGTGTACCTGAATGTGACGAAGAGAATGAATCCGAGCTGGAAAATACTCTTCAGGATATGATCCAAGACAACTTCCCCAACCTAGCAAGGCAGACCAATATTCAAGTCCAGGAAATACAGAGAACACCACAAAGATATTCCTCAAGAAGAGCAACCCAAAGGCACATAATCATCAGATTCACCAGGATTGAAATGAAGGAGAAAATGCTAAGGGCAGCCAGAGAGAAAGTTCAGGTTATCCACAAAGGAAAGCCCATGAGACACAGCAGATCTCTCTGCAGAAACCCTACAAGCCAGAAGAGAGTGGGGCCAATATTCAACATCCTTAAAGAAAAGAACTTTCAACCCCAAATTTCCTATTTAGCCAAACTGAGCTTCATAAGTGAAGGAAAAATAAAATCCTTTGTGAACAAGTACTCAGAGATTTTGTCACAACCAGGCCTGCTTTACAAGAGCTCCTGAAAGAGGCACTACACACAGAAAGGAATAACCAGTATCAGCCACTCCAAAAATGTACCAAATCATAAAGAGCATTAACAAAATGAAGAATCTGAATCAACTAATGGGCAAAACAGCCAGATAGCATCAAAATGGCAGTATCAAATTCACACATAAAAATGTTAACCCTAAATGTAAATGAGCTAAATGCTCCAATCAAAAGACACAGACTGGCAAATTAGATAAAAAGCCAAAACCCATCAGGGTGCTGTATCCAGGAAACCCATCTCACATGCAAGGATACACAAAGGCTCAAAATAAAGGGATGGAGGAAAATTTACCAAGCAAATGGAGAAAAAAAAACAGGAGTTGCAATTCTCGTCTCTGATAAAATAGACTTTAAAGCAACAAAGATCAAAAGAGACAAAGAAGCACATTACATAATGGTAAAAGGATCGATACAACAAGAAGAGCTAACGATCCTAAACATATATGGACAATACAGGAGGACCCAGATATATAAGGCAAGTTCTTATTGACTTACAAAGAGACTTAGACTCCCACACAATAATAGTGGGAGACTTTAACACTCCACTGTCAATATTAGACATATCGACCAGAGAGAAAATTAACAAGGATATCCAGGAATTGAACTCAGACCTGGAACAAGCAAACCTGATAGACATTTACAGAACTCTCCACCCCAAATCCACAGAATATACATTCTTCTCAGCACCACATCATACCTACTTGAAAATTGACCACCTAATTGGAAGTAAATCACTCCTCAGCAAATGCAAAATAACTGAAATCATAACAAACAGTCTCTCAGACCACAGTGCAATCGAGCTAGAACTCAGAATTCAGAAACTAACTCAGAACCGCACAGCTTGATGGAAACTGAAAAACTGGCTCTTGAATGTTGATTGGATAAACAATGAAATGAAGGCAGAAGAGAAGTTCTTCAAAACCAATGAGAACGAAGACACAACATACCTGCATCTCTGGGACACATTTAAAGCAGTCTCTAGAGGAAAATATATAGCAATAAGTGCCCACATGAGAAGAGTGGAGAGATCCAAAATTGACACCCTATTGTCAAAATTGAAAGAGCTAGAGGAGCAAGATAAAAAAAAAACTCAAAACCTAGCAGAAGACAAGAAATAACTAAGATCAGAGCAGAACTGAAGGAGATAGAGACACGAAAAACCCTTCAAAAAATCAATAAATCCAAGAGCTGGTTTTTTGAAAAGATCAACAAAATAGACCACTAGCCAGATTAATAAAAAAGAAAAGAGAGAATAACCAAATAGATGCAATAAAAATGATAAAGGGGAAATCACCACAGATTCCACAGAAATTCAAACCTTCATCAGAATATTACAAAGAACTCTATGCACATAAATGAGTAAACCTAGAAGAAATGGATAAATTCCTGGACACTTGTGTCCTCCAAAGCCTAAATGAGGAAGAAGTAGAAACTACGAATAGACCAATAACAAGATCTGAAATTGAGGCAGCAGTTAAGAGCCTACCACACACAAAAAAAGCCCAGGTCCAGATGGGTTCACAGCCAACTTCTATCAGACACACAAAGAGGAACTGTTACCATTCCTTCTGAAACTATTCCAAACAATCCAAAAAGAGGGAATCCTTCCCAAATCATTTTATGAGACCAACATCATCCTGATACCAAAACCCAGGAGAGACTCAACAAGAAAAGAAAACTTCAGGCCAATATCCATGATGAACATAGATGCAAAAATCTTCAATAAAATACTGGCAAGCTGATTGCAACAGCACATCAAAAAGCTTATTCACCATGATCAAGTAGGATTCATCCCAGGAATGCAAGGCTGGTTCAACATATGCAAGTCTATAAATGTAATTCACCACATAAACAGAACCAAAAACAAAAACTATATGATTATGTCAATTGACGCAGAGAAGGCCTTTGACAAAATTCAGCAGTCCTTTATGCTAAAAACCCTCAATAAACTCGGTATTGATGGAACATATCTCATAATAATAAAAGCTATTTACAACAAACCAACAGCCAATATCATACTGAATGGGCAAAAACTGGAAGCATTTCCTTTGAAATCTGGCACTAGACAAGGATGCCCTCTCTCACCACTCCTATTCAATATAGTACTGGAAGTTTTAGCCAGAGCAATCAGGCAAGAAAAAGAAATAAAGGGTATTCAAATAGGAAAGGAGGAAGCCAAATGGTCTCTATTTCCAGACGACATGATAGTATATCTAGAAGACCCCATTGCCTCAGCCCAAAAACTCCTGAAACTGATAAGCAACTTCAGCAAAGTCTCAGGATACAAAATCAATGTGCAAAAATCACAAGCATTCCTATACACAAATAACAGACTTAAAGAGAGCCAAATCAAGAACGAATTGCCATTCAGAATTGCTACAAAGAGAATAAAATACCTAGGAATACAACTAACAAGGAACGTAAAGGACCTCTTCAAGGAGAACTACAAACCCCTGCTCAATGAAATAAGAGAGGACACAAACAGATGGAGAAACATTTCATGGTCATGGTTAGGAAGAATCAATATAGTGAAAATGGCCATACTGCCCAAAGTAACTTACAGATTCAATGCTATCCCCATCAAGCTGCCTATGACCTTCTTCACAGAACTGGAAAAAACCACATTAAACTTCATATGGAACCGAAAGAGAGCCCACATAGCCAAGTCAATTCTAAGCAAAAAGAACACAGTGGGAGGCATCACACTACCGGACTTCAAACTATATTACAAGGCTACAGTAATCAAAACAGCATGGTACTGGTACCCAAACAGAGACATAGACCAATGGAACAGAACAGAGGCATCAGAGGCAACACAACATATCTACAACCATACAATCTTTGATAAACCTGACAAAAAGAAGCAATGGGAAGGGATTCCCTGTTTAATAAATGGTGTTGGGAAAACTGGCTAGCAATGTGCAGAAAGCAGAAACTGGACCCCTTCCTGACACCTTACACTAAAATTAACTCCAGATGGATTAAAGACTTAAACATAAGACCTAACACCATAAAAACCCTAGAAGAAAATCTAGGCAAAACCATTCAGGACATAGGAGTAGGCAAGGACTTCATGACCAAAACACCAAAAGCATTGGCAACAAAAGCCAAAATAGACACATAGGACCTAATCAAACTCCACAGCTTCTGCATGGCAAAAGAAACAGTCATTAGAGTGAATCGGCAACCAACAGAATGGGAAAAAATTTTTGCAGTTTACCCATCTGACAAAGGGCTGATATCCAGAATTTACAAAGAACTCAAAGAGATTTACAAGAAAAAAACAAACAAGCCCATTCAAAATTGGGCAAAGGATATGAACAGACACTTTACAAAAGAAGACATACATGAGGCCAACAAACATATGAAAAAATGCTCATCATCACTGGTCATTAGAGAGATGCAAATCAAAACCACATTGAGATACCATCTTACGCCAGTTAGAATGGCAATCATTAAAATATCTGGAGACAACAGATGCTGGAGAGGATGTGGAGAAATAGGAACAGTTTTACAGTCCTGGTGAGAGTGTAAATTAGTTCAACCATTGTGGAAGACAGTGTGGCGATTCCTCAAGGACCTAGAAATAGAAATTCCATTTGACCCAGCAATCCCATTACTGGGTATATATCCAAAGGACTATAAATCATTCTACTATAAGGACACATGAATGTTCATTGCAGCACTGTTTACAATAGCAAAGACCTGGAACCAACCCAAATGCCCATCCAGGATAGACTGGATAGGGAAAATGTGGCACATATACACCATGGAATATTATGCAGCCATCAAAAATGATGAGTTCATGTCCTTTGTAGGGACATGGATGAACCTGGAGAACATCACTCTCAGCAAACTGACACAAGAACAGAAAATGAAATACCGCATGTTCTCATTCATAGGTGGGTGTTGAACAATGAGAACACATGGACACAGGGAGGGGAGCACTACACACTGGGGTCTATTGGGGGGAATATGGGAGGGACAGTGGGGGAGGAGAGCTGGGGAGAGATAGCATGGGGAGAAATGCCAGATACGGGTGAAGGGGAGGAAGGCAGCAAATCACACTGCCACGTGTATACCTATGCAACTATCTTGCATGTTCTGCACATGTACCCCAAAACCTAAAATCCACTGTCCCTCCCATATTCCCCCCAATAGACCCCAGTGTGTAGTGCTCCCCTCCCTGTGTCCATGTGTTCTCATTGTTCAACACCCACCTATGAGTGAGAACATGCGGTATTTCATTTTCTGTTCTTGTGTCAGTTTGCTGAGAGTGATGTTCTCCAGGTTCATCCATGTCCCTACAAAGGACATGAACTCATCATTTTTGATGGCTGCATAATATTCCATGGTGTATATGTGCCACATTTTCCCTATCCAGTCTATCCTGGATGGGCATTTGGGTTGGTTCCAGGTCTTTGCTATTGTAAACAGTGCTGCTATTGTAAAAATTTTTTAAAAAGATATAAAACATTTGAAATAATTGAGGCAATGATTAAAACTTAGAAATAAAAAAATTATGGTATTTAATACTGATTTTTGCATTTAATGAAGTATGTAATGCTTTTATATTTGTTCACTCCATCAAAAACATTCAGTGGGAACCTATCTGATATGTACCAGGTGCTGAGCTCAAAGAAATATCATTTTTCTCACCAAAGGAAAATGCTTTTTAATAACAAAAAGACATTTTTCTATTAATTAATATACATGGTTCCTCACTCTAGGTTTAAGGGTATTCATCGGCAATCATCGTATACTTTCCTCTAAGGGGGAAAAGAGCAATACTGTAAGCCTTTGTATCTTTTTTTCTTGCACATTTTTCTCCCTTTTTCTGCTTTATAAATAACGCAGTTTTTGAAGTCCAACATTTCAGCTTAGCCTGTCAAGGGTCTCTTTCAATATCTCAGGCAAGTAAGAAAAATCTTGCCTTTCATTCTGGTGTTTTAAGATGATCTTTTATATGTATGTACTTTAAGTTCTGGGGTACCTGTGCAGAACGTGCAGGTTTGTTGCATAGTTATACACGTGCCATGATGGTTTGCTGCGTCCATCAACCTATCATCTACATTAGGTATTTCACCTAGTGCTATGCCTCCTCTAGCCCCCCACTCCCTGACAGGCCCTGGTGTGTGATGTTCCCCTCCCTGTGTCCGTGAGTTCTCATTGTTCAACTCCCACATATTAGTGAGAACACGTGGTATTTCGTTATCTGTTCTTGTGTTAATTTGCTGAGAAAGATGCTTTCCAGACATGCCCCTGCAAAGGACATGAATTCATTCTTTTTTATGGCTGCATAGTATTCTATGATATATATGTGCCACATTTTCTTTATCCAGTCTATCATTGATGGGCATTTGGGTTGGTTCCAAGACTTTGCTATTGTGAACAGTGTCTAAATAAATATACGTGTGTATGTGTCTTTATAATAGAATGATTTATAATCTTATGGGTATATACCCAGTAATGGAATTGCTGGGTCAAATGGTATTTCTAGTTCTAGATCTTTCAGGAATCGCCACACTGTCTTCCAAAATGGTTGAAGTAATTTACACTTACACCAACAATGTAAAAGCATTCCTATTTCTCCACATTCTCTCCAGCATCTATTGTCTCCTGACTTTTCGATAATCATTTCTAACTGATGTGAGATGGTATCTCACTGTGGTTTTCACTTGCATTTCTCTAATGACAAGTGATGATGAGCCTTTTTTCATGTTTGTTGGTTGCATGAATGTCTCCTTTTGAGAAATGCCTGTTCTTATCCTTTGTCCACTTTTTGATGGGGTTGTTTATTTCTTGTAAATTTGTTTAAGTTCTTTGTAGATTCTGGATGTTAGCCCTTCGTTAAATGGATAGATTATAAAAAACTTTCTCCCATTCTGTAGGTTGCCTGTTAACTCCAATGACAATTTCTTTTGCTGTGCAGAAGCTCTTTAGCTTAATTAGATCCCATTTGTCTATTTTGGCTTTTGTTAGTTGCCATTGCTTTTGGTGTTTTAGTCATGAAGTCCTTTCCCATGCCTGTGTCCTGAATAGTATTTTTATGGTTTTAGGTCTTAGGCTTAAATCTTTAATCCATCTGGAGTTAATTTTTGCATAAGGTGTAAGGAAGGGATCCAATTTCAGCTTTTTTGCATATGACTAGCCAGTTTTTCCAACACCATTTATTAAATAGAGAATCCTTTCCCCATTGCTTATTTTTGTCAGGTTTGTCAAAGATCAGATGGTTGTAGATGTGTGGCATTATTTCTGAGGTGGCTGTTCTGTTCCATTGGTCTATATCTCTGTTTTGGTACCAGTACCATGCTGTTTTGATTACTATAGCCTTGTAGAATAGTTTGAAGTCAGGTAGCGTGACACATCCAGCTTTGATGTTTTTGTTTAGGGTGGTCTTGGCTATGTGGGCTCTTTTTTGGTTCCATATGAAATTTAAGGTATTTCTTTCCAATTCTGTGAAGAAAGTCAATGGTAACTTGATGAGGATAGCATTGAATCTATAAATTACTTTGGGCAGTATGGCCATTTTCACGATATTGATTCTTCTTATCCATGAGCATGGAATGTTTTTCCATCTGTTTGTGTCCTCTTTTATTTCCTTGAGCAGTGGTTTGTACTTCTCCTTGAACTACACCCCTTGTTAGTTGTATTCCTAGGTATTTTTTTCTCTTTGTAGCAATTGTGAATCAGAGTTCACTCATGATTTGACTCTCTGTTTGTCTGTTATTGGTATATAGGAATGTTTGTGATTTTTGCACATTGATTTTGTATCCTGAGACGTTGCTGAAGTTGCTTATCAGCTTAAGGACATTTTGGGCTGAGGTGATGGGGTGTTCTAAATATGCAATTATGTCATCTGCAAATAGAGAATTTGTTTTCCTCTTTCTAATTGAATACCCTTTATTGCTTTTTCTTGCCTAATTGCTCTGGCCAGAACTTTCAATACTATGTTACATAGGAGTGGTGAGAGAGGGCATCCTTGTCTTGTGCTGGTTTTCAAAGGAAATGCTTCCAGTTTTCACCTATTCAGTATGATATTGGCTGTGGGTTTCTCATAAATATATCTTATTATTTTGAGATATATGCCATCAATACCTAGTTTATTGAGAGTTTTTAGCATAAAGAGCTGTTCGAATTTTGTTGATGACCTTCTCTGCATCTATTGAGATAATAATGTGGTTTTTTTCTTTTGTTCTGTTTAACTGATGGATTACATTTATTGGTTTGCATATGTTGAACCAGCCTTGCATCCCAGGGATCAAGCCAACTTGAATGTGATGGATAAGCTTTTTGATATGCTGTTGGGTTTGGTTTGCTAGTATTTTATTAAGGATTTTTACATCCAGTATTTTATTGAGGAACATTTCACATCAATGTTCATCAGGGATATTAGCCTGAAATTTTTTTTGTAGTTGTGTCTCTGCCAGGTTTGGTATCAGGATGATGTTGGCCTCATAAAATGAATAGGGAGTATGCCCTCCTTTTCTATTGTTTGGAGTAGTTTCAGAAGGAATGGTACCAGCTCCTCTTTGTACCCCTGGTAGAATTTGGTTGTGAACCCATCTGATCCCGGACTTTTTTTTGGTTGATAGGCTATTAATTGCTGCCTCAATTTCAGACCTTGTTATTTGTCTATTCACAAATTCAACTTCTTCCTAGTTGAGTCTTGAGAGGGTGTAAGTGTCCAGAAATTTATCCATTTCTTCTAAATTTTCTGGTTTATTTGCGTAGAGGTGTTTGTAATATTCCCTGATAGTAGTAAGTATTTCCGTGAGGTTGGTAATATAATCCCTTTATCATTTTTATTGCATTTATTTGATTCTTCTCTCTTTTATTCTTTATTAGTCTGGCTAGTGGTCTATCTATTTTGTTGATCTTTTAAAAAAAAAAAAACAGCTCCTGGATTCATTGAATTTTTGAAGGGATTTTCATGTCTCTATCTCCTTCAGTTCTGCTCTGATCTTAGTCATTTCTTGTCTTCTGCTAGCTTTTGAATTTGTTGTTGCTTCTCTAGTTCTTTTAATTGTAATGTTAGGGTCTCGATTTTAGATCTTTCCTCCTTTCTCTTGTGTGCATTTAGTGCTATAAATTTCCCTCTATACACTGCTTTAAATGTGTACCAGAGATTCTGGTTCATTGTGTCTTTTTCCCCAATGGTTTTAAAGAACATCTTTATTTCTGCCTTATTTCATTACTTATCCAATAGTCATTCAGGAGCAGATTGTTCAGTTTCCTGGTAGTTGTGTGGTTTTGAGTGAGTTTCTTAATCCTGAGTTCTAACTTGATTGCATTGTGGTCTCAGAGACTGTTATGATTTCTGTTCTTTTGCATTTGCTGAGGAGTGTTTTGCTTCCAATTATGTGGTCAATTTTAGAATATGTGTGACATGGTGCTGAGAAGAATGCATATTCTGTTGATTTGGGGTGGAGAGTTCTGCAGATGTCTATTAGGTCTACTTGGTTAAGATCTGAGTTCAAGTCTTGGATATCCTTATTAATTTTCTGTTTTGTTGACCTGTCTAATATTGACAGTGGGGTGTTAAAGTCTCCCACTATTATTGTATGGGAGTGTAAGTCTCTTTGTAGGTCTCTAAGAACTTGCTTTATGAATCTGGGTGCTCCTGTATTGATTGCATATATATTTAGGATAGTTAGCTCTTCTTGTTGCATTAATTTCTTTACTATTATATAATGCCCTTCTTTGTCTCTTTTGATCTTTGTTGGTTTAAAGTCTGTTTTATCAGAGACTAGGATTGCAACTCCTGCTGTTTTTTGCTTGGTAAATCTTCCTCCATCCCTTTATTTTGAGCCTCTGTGTATCCTTGCATGTGAGATTGGTCTGCTGAATACAGTACACCAATGAGTCTTGACTCTTTATTCAATTTGCCAGTCTATGTCTTTTGATTGGGGCATTTAGCCCATTTACATTTAATGTTACTATTGTTATGTGTGAATTTGATCCTGCTATTATGATGCTAGCTGGTTATATTACCCATTAGTTAATGCAGTTTCTTCATAGTGTTGATGGTCTTTACAATTTGATATGTTTTTACAGTGGCTGATACTGGTTGTTCCTTTCCATGCTTAGTGCTTCCTTCAGGAGCTCTTGTAAGGCAGGCCTGGTGGTGAAAATCTCTCAGCAGTTTCTTGTCTGCAAAGAATTTTATTTCTCCTTCGCTTAGGAAGATTAGTTTGGCTAAATATGAAATTCTTGTTTGAAAATTATTTTCTTTAAAAATGTTGAATATTGGCCCCCACTCTCTTCTGGCTTGTATTGTTTCTGCTGAGAGACCTGCTGTTAGTCTGATGGGCTTCCCTTTGTGGGTTACCTGACCTTGCTTTCTAGCTGCCCTTAGCATTTTTTCCTTCATTTCAACCCTGGTGACTTCAATGATTATGTGTCTTGGGGTTGCTATCTCAAGGAGTATCCTTGTAGTGTTCTCTGTATTTCCTGAATTTGAATGTTGGCCTGCCTTGCTAGGTTGGATAAGTTCTCCTGGATAATATCTTGAAGACTGTTTTCCAATTTGGTTTCATTTTCCCTGTCACTTTCAGGTACACCAATCAAACGTAGATTTGGTCTTTTCATGTAGTCCCATATTTCTTGAAGGCTTTGTTCATTTCTTTTTACTCTTTTTCTGTAATTTTGTCTTCTTGCTTTATTTCATTGGATTGTTCTTCAATCTCTGATATCCTTTCTTCTGCTTGATAGATTTGGATATTGAACTTGTGTATGCCTCATGAAGTTATCATGCTGTGTTTCACAGCTTCATAAGGTCATTTGTCTTCCTCTAAACTGGTTATTCTAGTTAGCATTTTGTCTAACCTTTTTTCAAGGTTCTTAGCTTCCTGTAGTGGGTTAGAACATGTTCATTTAGCTAAGGGAAGTTTGTCATTACCCACCTTCTGAAGCCTGCTTCTGTCAATTTGTCAAACTCATTCCCTATTCAGTTTTGTTCTCTTGCTGGTGAGAAGTTGTGATCCCTTGGAGGAGAAGATGCATTCTGGTTTTTTGAATTTTCAGCCTTTTTGCACTGATTTCTTCCAATCTTCATGGATTTATCTACATTTGGTTTCTGAAGTTGGTGACCTTTGGATGGGGTCTCTGAGTGGCCGTCCTTTCTGTTGATGTTGAAACTGTTTCTTTCTATTAGTTTTCCTTCTAACAGTCAGGCCCCTTTGCTGCAGGTCTGCTGGAGTTTGCTGGAGGTCTACTCCAGACCCTGCATGCCTGGGAATCACTAGCAAAAGCTGCAGAACAGCAAAGATTGCTGCCTGCTCCTTTCTCTAGTAGCTTTGCCCCAGAAGGGTACCTGTCAGATGCCAGCCAGAGCTCTCCCTTATGAGGTGTCTGTTGGCCCCTAATGGGAGGTGTCTCCCAGTCAGGATACATGGGCATCAGGGAGCCACTTGAGGAGGCAGTCTGTTCCTTATCAAAGCTCAAAGGCTGTGCTGGGAGATCCACTGCTCTCTTCAGAGCTGCCAGGCAGGGATGTTTAAATTGGCAGAGGCTGTCTCCACAACCACCCGTTTTCCCAGGTGCTCTGCCCCAGGATATTGGGGGGTTTGCTGCCTTTTTTCAGAGATGCTGTGCCCAGAGAAGAGGGAGTCTAGGGACATAGTCTGCCTGCAGAGGCCTTGCTGCGTTGCCATGGTCTCCACTCAAGTTAAAACTTCCTGGCAGTTTTTTTTTGTTTACATTGTAATGTTAAAATCACCTACACAAGTATCAGTAATGGTGGACACCCCTCCCTTCACCAAGCTTGACTGTTCAGGTCAAGCTCAGACTACTGTGCTGGCTGTGAGAATTTTAAGCCAGTGGGTCTTAGCTTGCTGGTCTCTATGGAGGTGTGACCTGCTGAGTTGGCTCACTTGGCTCCCTGGTTTCAGCTCTCTTTCCAGGAGACTGAACCATTCTGTCTCACTGGTGCTCTAGGCACCACTGCTGTGTGTGTGTGTGTGTGTGTGTATAAAACTGCTGCAGCTAGCTCAGTGTATTTCCAAACAGCCACCCAGTTTTTAGCTGGAAACCAAGGGCCCTGGTTTTGCAGGCACCAGAGGGATCTCCTGGTCTGTGGGTTGTGAAGATCATGGGAAAAGTGCAGCATTTGGGCCAGAGAGCACGGGACAGTCCCTAATGGCTTCTCTCTCTTTTTTTTTTTTTTTGACATGAGGAAATTATTGCGTAAAAAAGAAATATCTAGAGAATGCCACAAAAAGGCCTAGTATGGTTACAGTACTGAATATAAAAGGCAATTGCTCACAATGACAACACTGAAGTACTGAGAAATACTAAAGTACTTTCTGAATCGAAGTCAAATGATATTCAGCATGGTTTTAATGTCCTCATGTATATCAAAGTTTTCCTAGTCTGATACTTCTGTAAACCAGGTAACCAGAACACCCAATCATAGAGCTTTTGCTGATATACAACTTGCCTAATGGCTTCTCTTGGCTAGAAGAGGGAGTTTCCTGGCCACTCACTCTTCCTGGGTGAGGTGATGCCCCACCCTGCTTCAGCTTGCCCTTCTTGGGCTACACCCACTATCCAACCAGTCCCAGTGAGATGAATCGGGTACCTCAGTTGGAAACGTGGAGATCACTCACCTGTGTCAATCTCACTGGGAGCTGTGCACAAGAGCTGTTCCTGTTTGGCCATCTTGCCAGTACACCCAAGATAATCATTTTTGAATGACTTAAGAAATAAAATCTACAGCAATACAAATAAAATATTCAGTATACTTTATTGTTACTTAATTTGCAGCTACAATTCTTTTTTTTTTTTTTTTTAATTTTTTATTGGATTATAGGTTTTGGGGTACATGAGTAGAGCATGCAAGACAGTTGCGTAGGTACACACATGGCAGTGTGCTTTGCTTTTCTTCTCCCCTT
Organism: Callithrix jacchus; assembly: GCF_049354715.1. Classification (NCBI taxonomy): domain Eukaryota; kingdom Metazoa; phylum Chordata; class Mammalia; order Primates; family Cebidae; genus Callithrix; species Callithrix jacchus. The sequence continues at coordinate 81,542,114 of NC_133503.1, forward strand.
CACCCACATTTGGCATTTCTCCCCAGGCTATCCCTCCCCACCTCCCCCTCCCACTGGCCCTCCCCTTTTCCCCCCAATAGACCCCAGTGTTTAGTACTCCCCTTTCTGTGTCCATGTGTTCTCATTTTTCATCACCCACCTATGAGTGAGAATATGCGGTGTTTCATTTTCTGTTCTTGTGTCAGTTTGCTGAGGATGATGTTTTCCAGATTCATCCATGTCCCTACAAACGACACGAACTCATCATTTCTGATTGCTGCATAATATTCCATGGTGTATATGTGCCACATTTTTCCAATCCAGTCTATTATCAATGGGCATTTGGGTTGATTCCAGGTCTTTGCTATTGTAAACAGTGCTGCAATGAACATTCGTGTACATGTGTCCTTATAGTAGAACGATTTATAGTCTTTTGGATATATACCCAGTAATGGGATTGCTGGGTCAAATGGAATTTCTATTTCTAAGGCCTTGAGGAATCGCCACACTGTCTTCCACAATGGTTGAACTAATTTATACTCCCACCAACAGTGTAAAAGTGTTCCTTTTTCTCCACATCCTCTCCAGCATCTGTTGTCTCCAGATTTTTTAATGATCGCCATTCTAACTGGCATGAGATGGTATCTCAATGTGGTTTTGATTTGCATCTCTCTGATGAACAGTGACGATGAGCATTTTTTCATATGATTGTTGGCCTCATATATGTCTTCTTTCGTAAAGTATCTGTTCATATCCTTTGCCCACTTTTGAATGGGCTTGTTTGTTTTTTTCCTGTAAATCTGCTTGAGTTGTTTGTAAATTCTGGATATCAGCCCTTTGTCAGATGGGTAGACTGCAAAAATTTTTTCCCATTCTGTTGGTTGCCGATCCACTCTAGTGACTGTTTCTTTTGCCGTGCAGAAGCTGTGGAGTTTCATTAGGTCCCATTTGTCTATTTTGGCTTTTGTTGCCAATGCTCTTGGTGTTTTGTTCATGAAGTCCTTGCCTACTCCTATGTCCTGGATAGTTTTGCCTAGATTTCCTTCTAGGGTTTTTATGGTGCCAGGTCTTATGTTTAAGTCTTTAATCCATCTGGAGTTAATTTTAGTGTAAGGTGTCAGGAAGGGGTCCAGTTTCTGCTTTCTGCACATGGCTAGCCAGTTTTCCCAACACCATTTGTTAAACATGGAATCCTTGCCCCATTGCTTGTTTTTGTCAGGTTTATCAAAGATTGTATAGTTGTATGTATGTTGTGTTGCCTCCGGTGCCTCTGTTTTGTTCCCTTGGTCTATATCTCTGTTTTGGTACCAGTACCATGCTGTTTTGATTACTGTAGCCTTGTAGTATAGTTTGAAATCCGGTAGTGTGATGCCCCCCGCTGTGTTCTTTTTGCTTAGAATTGACTTGGCTATGCGGGCTCTCTTTTGGTTCCATATGAAGTTCATGGTGGTTTTTTCCAGTTCTGTGAAGAAAGTCAATGGTAGCTTGATGGGGATAGCATTGATTCTGTAAATTACTTTGGGCAGTATAGCCATTTTCACGATATTAATTCTTCCTAACCATGAACATGGAATGTTTCTCCATCTGTTTGTGTCCTCTCTGATTTCGTTGAGCAGTGGTTTGTAGTTCTCCTTGAAGAGGTCCCTTACGTTCCTTGTGAGTTGTATTCCAAGGTATTTTATTCTTTTTGTAGCAATTGCGAATGGCAGTTCGCTCTTGATTTGGCTTTCTTTAAGTCTGTTATTGGTGTAGACGAATGCTTGTGATTTTTGCACATTGATTTTATATCCTGAGACTTTGCTGAAGTTGTTTATCAGTTTCAGGAGTTTTTGGGCTGAGGCGATGGGGTCTTCTAGGTATACTATCATGTCGTCTGCAAATAGAGACAATTTGGCTTCCACCTTTCCTATTTGAATACCCTTTATTTCTTTTTCTTGCCTGATTGCTCTGGCTAAAACTTCCAGTACTATATTGAATAGGAGTGGTGAGAGAGGGCATCCTTGTCTAGTACCAGATTTCAAAGGGAATGCTTCCAGTTTTTGCCCATTCAGTATGATATTGGCTGTTGGTTTGTCATAAATAGCTTTTATTACTTTGAGATACGTTCCATCGATACCGAGTTTATTGAGGGTTTTTAGCATAAAGGGCTGTTGAATTTTGTCAAATGCCTTCTCTGCATCAATTGAGATAATCATGTGGTTTTTGTTTTTGGTTCTGTTTATGTGGTGAATTACGTTGATAGACTTGCGTATGTTGAACCAGCCTTGCGTCCCTGGGATGAATCCTACTTGATCATGATGAATAAGTTTTTTGATTTGCTGTTGCAATCGGATTGCCAATATTTTATTGAAGATTTTTGCATCTATGTTCATCATGGATATTGGCCTGAAGTTTTCTTTTCTCGTTGGGTCTCTGCCGGGTTTTGGTATCAGGATGATGTTGGTCTCATAAAATGATTTGGGAAGGATTCCCTCTTTTTGGATTGTTTGAAATAGTTTCAGAAGGAATGGTACCAGCTCCTCCTTGTGTGTCTGGTAGAATTCGGCTGTGAACCCATCTGGACCTGGGCTTTTTTTGTGAGGTAGGCTCTTAATTGCTGCCTCAACTTCAGACCTTGTTATTGGTCTATTCATAGTTTCAGCTTCCTCCTGGTTTAGGCTTGGGAGGACACAGGAGTCCAGGAATTTATCCATTTCTTCCAGGTTTACTAGTTTATGTGCATAGAGTTGTTTGTAATATTCTCTGATGATGGTTTGAATTTCTGTGGAATCTGTGGTGATTTCCCCTTTATCATTTTTTATTGCATCTATTTGGTTGTTCTCTCTTTTATTTTTAATCAATCTGGCTAGTGGTCTGTCTATTTTGTTGATCTTTTCAAAAAAACAGCTCTTGGATTTATTGATTTTTTGAAGGGTTTTTCGTGTCTCAATCTCCTTCAGCTCAGCTCTGATCTTAGTAATTTCTTGTCTTCTGCTGGGTTTTGAGTTTTTTTGATCTTGCTCCTCTAGCTCTTTCAATTTTGACGATAGGGTGTCAATTTTGGATCTCTCCATTCTCCTCATATGGGCACTTATTGCTATATACTTTCCTCTAGAGACTGCTTTAAATGTGTCCCAGAGGTTCTGGCACGTTGTGTCTTCATTCTCATTGGTTTCGAAGAACTTCTTTATTTCTGCCTTCATTTCGTTGTTTACCCAGTCAACATTCAAGAGCCAGTTGTTCAGTTTCCATGAAGCTGTGCGGTTCTGGGTCGGTTTCTGAATTCTGAGTTCTAACTTGATTGCACTATGGTCTGAGAGGCTGTTTGTTATGATTTCAGTTGTTTTGCATTTGTTGAGCAGTGCTTTACTTCCAATTATGTGGTCAATTTTAGAGTAGGTGTGATGTGGTGCTGAGAAGAATGTATATTCTGTGGATTTAGGGTGGAGAGTTCTGTAAATGTCCACCAGGTTTGCTTGTTCCAGGTCTGAGTTCAAGCCCTGGGTATCCTTGTTGATTTTCTGTCTGGTTGATCTGTCTAGTATTGACAGTGGAGTGTTAAAGTCTCCCACTATTATTGTGTGGGAGTCTAAGTCCTTCTGTAAGTCATTAAGAACTTGCCTTATGTATCTGGGTGCTCCTGTGTTGGGTCCATATATGTTTAGGATCGTTAGCTCTTCTTGTTGTATCGATCCTTTTACCATTATGTAATGGCCTTCTTTGTCTCTTTTGATCTTTGTTGCTTTAAAGTCTATTTTATCAGAGATGAGAATTGCAACTCCTGCTTTTTTTTTGCTTTCCATTAGCTTGGTAAATCTTCCTCCATCCCTTTATTTTGAGCCTTTGTGTATCCTTGCATGTGAGATGGGTTTCCTGGATACAGCACACTGATGGGTTTTGGATTTTTATCCAATTTGCCAGTCTGTGTCTTTTGATTGGTGCATTTAGTCCATTTACATTTAGGGTTAATATTGTTATGTGTGAATTTGATACTGCCATTTTGATTCTAAGTGGCTGTTTTGCCTGTTAGTTGTTGTAGATTCTTCATTATGTTGAAGCTCTTTAGCATTCAGTGTGATTTTGGAATGGTTGGTACTGATTGATCCTTTCTATGTGTAGTGCCTCTTTTAGGAGCTCTTGTAAAGCAGGCCTGGTGGTGACAAAATCTCTGAGTACTTGCTTGTTCACAAAGGATTTTATTCTTCCTTCACTTCTGAAGCTCAGTTTGGCTGGATATGAAATTCTGGATTGAAAGTTCTTTTCTTTAAGAATGTTGAATATTGGCCCCCACTCTCTTCTGGCTTGTAGTGTTTCTGCCGAGAGATCTGCTGTGAGTCTGATGGGCTTCCCTTTGTGGGTGACCCGACCTTTCTCTCTGGCTGCCCTTAGTATTCTCTCCTTTATTTCAACCCTGTTGAATCTGACGATTATGTGCCTTGGCGTTGGTCTTCTTGCGGAATATCTTTGTGGTGTTCTCTGTATTTCCTGCAATTGAGTGTTGGCTTGTCTTGCTAGGTGGGGGAAATTTTCCTGGATGATGTCCTGAAGAGTATTTTCCAGCTGGGATTCATTCTCTTCGTCCCCTTCTGGTACACCTATCAAATGTAGGTTAGGTCTTTTCACATAGTCCCACATTTCTTGGAGACTTTGTTCATTCCTTTTTGCGCTTTTTTCTCTGATCTTGGTTTCTCGTTTTATTTCATTGAGTTGGTCTTCGACTTCAGATATTCTTTCTTCTGCTTGGTCAATTCGGCTATTGAAACTTGCGTTTGCTTCGTGAAGTTCTCGTATTGTGTTTTTCAGCTCCTTTAATTCATTCATATTCCTCTCTAAGGTATCCATTCTTGTTATCATTTCCTCGAATCTTTTTCAAATCTTTTTTCAAGGTTCTTAGTTTCTTTGCATTGATTTAATACATGATCTTTTAGCTCACAAAAGTTTCTCATTATCCATCTTCTGAAGTCTAATTCCGTCATTTCGTCACAGTCATTCTCCGTCCAGCTTTGTTCCCTTGCTGGTGAGGAGTCTTGGTCCTTTCTAGGAGGCGATGTGTTCTGGTTTCGGGTGTTTTCCTCCTTTTTGCGCTGGTTTCTTCCCATCTTTGTGGATTTGTCCGCTGGTCGTCTGCGTAGTTGCTGACTTTTCGTTTGGGTCTCTGAGTGGACACCCAGAATGTTGATGATGAAGTATTTCTGTTGCTTGGTTTTCCTTCTACCAGTCTAGCCCCTTCGCTGTACGACTGTTGAGGTCCGCTCCAGACCCTCCTTGTCTGGGGTGCACCTCTAGTAGCCGTGGCACAGCGAGGGATGCTACCAGTTTCTTTTTCTGGTCTTTTTGTCCCAGGATGATGCCTGCCTACAGACAGTCTTTTGGATATAGAGGGGTCAGGGAACTGCTTGAGGAGACAGTTTGTACTTTATAGGGGTTTAATTGCTGAGCTGTGCACTCTGTTGTTCATTCAGGGCTGTTAGGCTGCTATGTTTGATTCTGCTGCAACACAGCTCATTAAACAACCCTTTTTTTTTCTCAAATGCTCTGTGTTGAGGGGTTTGGGCTTTATTTTTGGATGTCCGATCAGGTGTCCTGCCCAGCTCAAAGGCAGACTAGCCACTGTTTGGCTGCCGAGGCTCCGCCCTGCTGTTGTGTGATTCGCGCTGTTCCTGCCGGCTCTGCTGTGGTCTCCGCCACGCCCTGCCGAGGAGTCTCTTCGTTGTAGCGTGTTGCCTCAGCAACGGCAGGCTGCGTCAGCAGTGGGCGTGTATCTCAGTAGGGACGGGTTGCCTCGGCAACGGCTGGCTGCCTCAGCAGTGGGCGTGTATATCAGTTGGGGCAGGTTGCCTCCGTAGTGGTGGACGCCCCTCCCCCACAGAGCGTCTCGGACCATCTGCCCGGGATAGTTTGAAATCGCGGTTTTGTTCGTCCCACTGGGTATCCCAAACGATCTGTCCCTGCAATCCCCTGGGCTGGGCTACTGTGCAAGTCTCGTTCAGTCTCAAGTCCAGCCCTCTCAAGTCTCAGGTTGCCGGTTCAACAAGGCACCCGGACAAGCGCGCCCTGTGGGGATTGCTGGGTAGGGCCGGCCGCCGCCGCCCCGGCTGCCGGCTTCGCCAGGCAGACCTACTGCCTGGCGTCCCGTGTCTTTTTATACTTGGGAGTTTCCCCGTTCTGTGGGCAACAAAGATCAGTCTGGAAATGCAGCACTGACTCACCGTTTGCGAATTCAACGCGGGCTCCAATCCTGGGTTGTTCTCACAGCGCTATCTTGAGTCCCCTCTACAATTCTTTATACAAGGATAAAGGCCAAACATTGCTATTTATCAATGCTCAGCTAATTAGTGAGTAAAAAGATTAAAGTGAATGTTTTAAAAACTGGTCTAATATGAAGAAAACAACAGTTAACTGAGCTCTTATAACATAGTCATCTATTTTTAATGTCCTGTATTAATCAGGCATGCATCCCGGGAAAAGTCTCCAGTGGGCTCTACCAAAGTTAAGGAACACTGTCTGTGATACTTACAAACAATGATGTGATTAAATAGATTTGTGCATGTGTGCATTTTTTTCTGAATGGCAATTCATAAATAATTCCTCATATAAAGAATTTATATATTAAAGGGAATCTGGGACCTTTTAGTAAAGTCATCCTTCAACTCAGTGTTTCACAGGAAATCCATTAGAGATCAGAAATCCTCCAGGACCAAAAAATTTGTTGAAGAATCTATTCACAAAAGAGGGAATCCAATTTCTATCAGCTGTTCCTGGTAAAATGGGTATATCAGAAATATATACATTTGAGGAGACCCAGTTCATGCTAATTTCCTACTCGAATGGATAAATTTTGTGGACATCAATTTTCTTGGACATAAAATAAACAAGTAGGAGAAAATGTGCTCTCAGCTCCCTTCCAGCTCTTTTATTTTATAAGTCAATATCAGTGGCTTGGGTAGAGACCATGTTCCCCCGCTTGGACAATCAGAAATTAGGATGGTGGTAACCTAATAATGTGCTGAGGCAGCTCATACAGACTTGTGAGTGCCAACTGTTAACTTTTCCAGAATTTCATGAGCCAGTTGTTAAACACAGCCATTGTTAAAATTATTATAGCTAGGCATGGTTGTTTACACCTATAATCCTAGCACTTTGGGAGGCCGAGGCTGATGAATAACTTGAGCCCACAAGTTCAAGACCAGCTTGGGCAACATGGTGAAACTTTGTCTCTACAAAAAATAGAAAAATTAACCAGGCTTGGTGGTGCACACCTGTAATCCCAGCTATACAGGAGGATTGCTGGAGCCCAGGATGTTCAGGTCACAGTGAGCTGTGATGACACCACTGCACTCCAGCCTAGTGACAGAGTGAGACCCTGTCTCAAAAAAAAAAAAAAAGAAAGAAAAAAGAAAAAAACTAAAGTACATAACAATATATTATCTCTTAAAAGAAAATAAATATTCAAAACTCTTCCATTTTAATTATTTGCTACCTTTTACTATTAGCTGTGTCCTTGAGGTTAGTTGCATCTGTTGTACTTGTAGTGCGAAAATGCTATAGAATGGTGAGCTACTAAGCATCTCTTCCTTACTCTGCATTTAGCCATGTCATGTTGGAGGCTTGAAATTATCCACGGTGGGAGGATTTACATCATGGCAACGATCAGGTGCTACATATCAGTGCCTTCTAATTTTATTTTATTTTATTTTTGAGATGGAGTCTTGCTCTGTTGCCCAGGCTGGAGTGCAGTGGTGCCGTCTCAGCTCACTGCAGCCTCCGCCTCCCAGGTTCAAGTGATTCTCCTGCATCAGCCTCCCGAGTAGTTGGGATTACAGGCATGTGCCACCACACCCAGTTCATTTTTTCTTTTGTAGTAGACACGGAGTTTCACCATGTTGGCCTGACTCATCTTGAACTCCTGACTTCAAGTGATCCACTCGCCTTTGGCCACCTAGAGTGCTGGGATTACAGACATAAGCCACCGCATCTGGCTTCTTTTAATTTTTTTTTTTTTAACAGCAGCACAGAAAGTTTTATTAATATTCTGATTCTCGCATCACAGCTGTTAGGGCAGGAAAGGATGAGGATACACACCACCTGTATCGAAGAGCAAGCAAACCACCAACTGGGATCTTGAAATTCTCTCTAAACTGTTCTTTAGAAACATGCTTGTGCCTTTAATCTGCCTTTTAAAAGGGACACAGAACAGAAAATGCTTGTTTTTTTTAAAGAGTTGGTTGTTAAACATTTACCAGCATACCACTGAGGTCACTAGGCTGAGACCAAGGAAGGGGAGCAGTGGATTTAAATAAGGGAATCATAGTCCCACCATAAAGTGGACTACACAGATGTCTCTATAGGGCGAATTCCACATTAAATATTTTTGTCTGGATATGTGGGCTCATATATTCTTTAGCCTGACGCAAGTTTGTTCCTATAAGGAGGAAGGAAGGAGAGTTGAATTAGCAGAGTCTTAGATTGTAGAAAACAGTTCTAAGGCAGTTTAGGTCAGGCCAATGTAGAGTATTTTAGCTAAAGTCACCTATCAAAGTCCTGCACCCCACAAAAATAGGTCTTCCTTAATTTCCCCCTGTGGTCGATCATTGCCTGAGAGCAGCCTATTGAAAGTGTAGTCTCGGTGCAAATGTGGTGTAGGCAGCAACGGGACAAAGGAAGAGATGAGAGAAGTGCAGGGAAGAAGACGGTGGGGGCTGAAGAGAGAATGAAGACCAGTAAATGGTACAACTTGGCTGTAATGGAGGACTCAAGGAGGCAAAGAAGGGAAATGTTGAATGTAACATTTCTCATTAAAATGCACTGCTTAGTGTCGCCTATTGAAACATATAATGAAAATGCTCTTGACACTCAAAACTTCTAAAGCTGGGGCTCTCAGCTTTGTGGATAAGTATCAAAGGCCTGACTTGAGCCTTGAAATAAAAGAAAATATTTTGCTAAACAGACAGCTCTTTTTATCCTATATCCCTTTAGGTTACCAGCTTCCTCAACTTGCAGCTCTCATCCTGAATTATTTTAATTGTAGGATATGAAAGAAGGAGCAACATTTCCCAGTCATGTAAGATGAATGCCGAGGAAGAACAAAGCCAAATTTGGCATTGACAAAACAAAAAGTCATTATTCATTTATTCAATCAGTCTATATTTATTAAGCCTCTGCCTTGTGCCAAACAGCAGTAAACCATACAGAAAAGATCTTACCCTCATGGAGCTTACCTTCTAGTTAGAAAGGCAATCAATAAATGAATACACAAAATAATAATACACCTTCAGATACTAAGCCTCATGAAGTTGTTCAAGCAGGATAATAGGATACGGAATGATAGTCCTGTACCACACAGGTGATCAAGAAAGGCCTTCCTCCAGAAGTGATGACTGAGCAGCAGGCAACATTAGAGCATTCTCCTTTCCTGTTGAAGACTATAATTTGACTCTCACTATTCTGGTTTCCTTTGCTAAGAAAAACTGCATACCACCTAACACAACCTCCACTTTATATTGACCCCATTCTCTATTTACTGCCTGCTCAAAAGCTAATAGGTATTATAGATACACACATTGAAACAGGGTAGCCTGTACAAGTTTCTTAGTTCCAAAAGCATTTGTTAAAAAGAATCCCCCTAATATTTTGGGGAATGACAAAAAATAATTTTTAAATGGTAATAACTAGAATCTTACACATGTGTAAGCAAGACCATGGGAATTTTTTTTCAAGTTTTACTTTTTTCTTTAAAAACAATAGTTTTTTTAATGTTTTCCCCTCAAAGTATATAAATATAAAAAATAAAAAAGTTCTTATACCTTTAGATGTGTATTACTTAAGCATTATTTCTTGAATTGTTACATTCTATTCAGTTTTAGAAAATTTGTTAATAGAAAATGTTGGGACCAGAAAAACTAAAATTATCTTCTTTATTGTTACACAGAACATAGGATAACTATCTAATATTTAGGTATTTAATTTGAGGCAAAAATAAGTATTTTGGCTTACCTCTACATTCACCTGTTGATATACTAAGTAAATTATTATACTCAGTCTTATCATCAAGCCAGGTTTACCAACCATCCATACGACCTAAGTAAGAAGAAAGATGATATCCCCATTAACTATAAAATCAATCCTACAACATGACTCTAAACATCGGAATATGATAACAAATGCTAGCTCTGTCATTAGTAATCTTTTGTGACATGGTGGATAGAACTCAAACACTGAAACCAGTGTTGAGCATCCAGAAGTGCATGTGATATGTAATGGCTACTGTTTCAGTAAACTTTGGCCTTACTGTACAGTCTCTCAATTCCTCACCTTAATTTCAGTATGCATGGAATCTGCATTTCCCTTCCAAACACTTGGGAAGCAATGTCTGGAGCTGCTGATCATGATTGGACCTCCAGAGAAGACTGTTTCTGTTCATTCTTTAATTTTCCCTAACATCCAAGATGCAGCTAAAGCATAGCTAATCTGTACAGCTAGTTAGAAGCCTAGAAAATGGAAAAACCTCAAATGTTAATTTAGCAGTATATTTTCCATTTTGTGGAGTGTTCAGCAGAGGTTACAAGAAATCAATGGACTTCAAGTTCTGGTCTTAGGTATTTAAAGATTACTTGTTCCATAAACCTCATCATTATATTTCAATTATCAAATATACCTTGGCAGATTGGCCACTGTGTGGCATATTTGGATTTTTCTATTGCTTCATCTTCAGCATACAAAGGACAGGTCACCAGCATAAAAGGAAGTACAACATGCCATAAGCCAAGAGCCATGCAAGGCTTCCAATAATTCTACAGGTCTGATAAAATAAGCAATGGGGGAGAGATTCCTTATTCAATAAATGCTGCTGGGATAACTGGCTAGCCATATGCAGAAGATCGAAACTGGACCCCTTTTTACACCATGTTGAAAAATCAACTCAAGATGGATTGTGAGTTAAATGTGAAACCCAAAACTATAAAAACCCGGGAAGACAACCTGGGCAATACCATCCTGGACATAGCAACAGGCAAAAATCTCATGACAAGGATGCCAAAAGCAATTGCAACAAAAGCAAAAATTGACAAGTGGGATCTAATTAAATGGAAGAGCTTCTGCACAATAAAGGCAACTATCAATATAGTGAACAGACAACAGAATGAAGGAAAATTTTTGCAAACTGCATCTGACAAATATCTAATATTCAGCATCTTTAACTTACAAGAAAAAAATACAATCATATTTTATCTAGGTTTTCTTGTATTTTCTAATTAGCTCTACTCCATAGTAGAGGCTTATTGCAGTTTTTCAGTTTAGTCTCTTTCTATCTGGGCTGAAATTTTTCTGAGTGGATTGTGATCTTTCTTTGTCTTTTTATACTGAGAGAGTACAGGTTATGACAGTTAGGGTAGGAGTTTTTCCTTTAGTGACTAGCTGGTGATTAGTTTAGTCCTTTGTTGTTTGTTTTTTGAGACAAGGTCTCACTCTGTCACTCGGCTGGAGTGCAGTGGTACAACCTTGGCTCACTGCAGCCTTAAACCCCTGGGCTGAAGCAATCCTCCTATCTCAGCCTCCTGAGTAGCTGGGACTACAGATGCACATGCCTGGATAATTTTTTGTATTTTTTTGTAGATTTAGGGTTTCATCATGTTTCCCAGGCTGGTCTCAACCTCCTGGGCTCAAATAGTCCTCCTGTCTCAAAGTACTGGGGTTACAAGCATGAGCCACCACACCCAGCCTTATCCTCTTTGTTGATGTAAGTGGCAGAAGGCCTCAGTTCACAAGTCCAAGTAGAGATAGGTTGACGTCAGCCCAGTGTGGAAACTGCCTCTAAGTGTTGTCACCTCTTTCACTGCTGCATAATGCAAACAGCAGAAACATTTTTCCCTTCCTTTCTCTTTGTGTATCCATCCAAGATAACTGACTCTCATCATGTACCTTCTCCACCCTGCATCAACTCTCATTTACATCTTTAGCCCCTACTGGCACCTTCTTTCAAGGACTTGGTAACTTCCTGTATGCAGAATCCCCTCTGGTTGCCAAGACCAGACTTTGATTTTTTCTGGATGGCCATATTCCCTAGAATGTTCCCAGGTCACCATTTTCCTCAGAAACTCATGTCCAAATGTTATAAAAGCATTCCTAATTCCAACTAGATAACCTGTTACTGGAAAATATAAACATATTATTGCTTTCCTAAATTACATCTCTATAAATAAAATATGTATGAAATTTTGTGCTAGTATAAAAATAGATCAAATATGGTCATTCAAATGTATAGCTTCTGTAATATTCATTAAATACTTCTGATCTATTAGTCTCATCATTCATCTGGTTATTACAAATTGCTTCATGTTATTAGCTAATTTTTCAGAATAGTAATGTTAGCTAACATTTACTAGGTGCGTAGTCTATGCCAGGCACTAAAGTGTTTTGTATGTATAAAGATATTAAATTCTCACAAAATTCATGACATTTATTGTACTGTTACTTCCAGTGGTATTGCAATATAGAAACCAAGGCCTTAAGAGGCTAACTTAACCACAGAACCACAGTCACACAGCTAACCAGATGCTTTATTTCCCCCAACTAAATAATGACAGACTCGAAAACAGCTCAGACCTTACATTTCTCTGCATCCCCAACTGTGCTTGGCAATCAGGCCCCCAGTAAAGAAACAGCTATTGAAAGAAGCAGCAATCTTTTCCCCATGTTTGATCCCTACTCCGCAGTGCTATAATGCAAACGTTTCAAAGATGTTTTAGTCATAAATGAAAGCATTAACATAAGATAACCTAAAGCTAGTTACATAAGACTTGTCTCTCAGCCACTAACCTGAGTTCCATGGATCCAAATATGAATAAAATGTTGCCTCTGTCCTTCAAGAACAAGTAGGCTGAAGGGACAGCGTATATACATGCAATAAAATAAAATGGTATATATTGTTTTTTAAGTGTGTCTGTAAAGTGCTACAGGGCCACATACGAAAAAATATTTTTTTCCATAGGAGCATAAGGTTTTTTCTCTCATTCATCAAAATTAGAATCAGATATAGAAACACTAGTTTTTTATTAGAAAGTTTATTGTATTAATCTATAAAGTCATTTGGTGATATAAATGACAATGTGGGCTAATAATGACGAAAGTTTATCATCTTTGGAAAATAGAGATAGTTCAACACTGAAAGAATTTTTGTTTGCTACAACCAAGTAAATCATAATGTATTTTGATTTTTTCTTTTTAAAAATATATATCACAATTCAGTCATATCAAAATGAAGCCTAGACTAAATACTGAACAAGCATAAGCAGACCCAGTGTTAGGACATCAATATTAACAGGGCTCTAAAAGGGCAGCTTGCTGTACATCTTTAGTTAATAAACAAGCAATCATCCATGCCATGTGATTCACACTTGCATATCCATGTATACTTCCATGATGTGAAGCCTTTTAGATCAGAATCCCTCTTAAACATTCAATTTGAATAATGAAGACATGTTGCCCAGAGACAGAAAATTCATTTTAAAAAACATAACCTTAAAACTTAATTTTTTATGACTTCGTTTATTTTAAGCATAAAGTGGACTACTAATATTGACATGAATTATAAATGATATTGTGATACCCTTGTTTAACTTTTGCAATATTACCACTTAAAAATCTCAATAATTGGCAGTTACTGTGGCTCTTTGGGGATAAAGATGACCACACCTTCATAAAGTTGTTTGCATTTCTCGCAACACACAGTTATTACGCTGATGGATTTGGTTGAGTCAGGTTATAATTGTCCTGTTACAAAATTCCATGGTTGGTTTTCCTGAAATTGGTGAATATAAATTCCATAAAGATAATACTAAACATATTAAACTCTCTGTTAACATTACTACTATATCATAGGACAGCAATTAATGTCACTGTAAATAATTATAAAATGTTCCTTGTTATAATAATTAACTACAAATAACATATTCTCCTTATTAAAGCAAACATGAGTTACCATTTGGGCAAGTTCTGATGTACTTATATATAAATACAAATAATTTATAAATTTTCTGATACATCAAGTTCTAAGGAAAGAATAATAGTTTGGCTAACAATATTATATGGATGGCTTTTGCTAGGTATCTCTAAATTCCTTCACCACAGGATATAGAAAGAAAGTTAGTTAGAGGGTACAAAATTAACATGGGTTCAAAGGTTATGAGAATAGATTCACTTGTATAAAAAGTAGCATCACTGTCAAATTAAATTTAATATATCTGGAAAAGTTCCTAAAGTTTGTAATTTCAGAGGTAAAATTTTGCCAAGGTTCTTGTTTTCTCTTTAAATCTCATTCTAACAAAAGTATTCTTTTCTTTACCGAAATTGATATCAAAATATCTGGAAAATTTTGCCTTCTCAGCCAGACCTCTCCAAATACAACATGTAGTTTGACACCATACAAATTGCTATGTGTGTTCTGATGTTTAAAAAGTCCCAAGTAAGCTCTAATAAGAATTGCCTCAGGTACAAATGTCCTTTCAGGACATCAGCTAACTGGAGTGATTTACTTGTCAAAAAGAGCACACAGGAAGGGACGGCGGTAGCCCTTTGGAGTCCACATCCGTTGTCCAGGTTTCCTATTAAGTTGCTGTTGTCTTGTATGGAAGCTTTCATTTTATTAATAGTGGAATGAGAAAAGAAACAGGTCTTTTTTGTTGTTGTTGTTTTTAATCTATAATGGGGAAATTCAAATTGACCATGGTGCTCTGAAGAGATGATCTTTCAAAGAAAAGGGGAAAATGTCTTATTTTTTCTTACCAAAAAGGACCCTGGATGGCTACTGACTCGCATGTGTCTCAATCAGATGCCTATCACCTAGTCAAGAGCCAGCCAGTGGTTAACTATTGGGAGAAAACTATTGTTTCTAAGTCGTGTTCCAGGTCATTCCTTATTTCCTTGAGTTGACTTTGGAGTTCCTCAAAAGGAGCAGCCAACAATGGAGTAAGTGTTCTAAGTGTGTCTGCTGTATTATCCATCTAATCAAACCACCATCACACGTGCCAACGTGTGACATGAAATAACTGGATATTCCAACTCGATAACTGGCAGGAACAATGACTTATGCACAATACAGAAGGGATACACATACATCTTTGTTAATTGGCTCACTGAGACAGAATGCCATATAGGATTTCATGTCTTTAAAACATTGAAGACCACTAGTACACTGATAAAGTTGCTTCCTTATTCAGCTTTTCAGCGCTGTTGCTTCGTCAAGTAGATCAACAAAAGGGAAACTGGCTTTCTTGCATTGTCTCAGCATTCTGATATTTATAAGTCTGGTTTGCTTGGAACCATCCAGATTTCAGCTCATTACAGGATAATTAGTAATAATGCCCTCCATTTACTCTCAAGAGTGTCCCAGTTTGGACGGTCAGTTCTATGATCACCATAATGAGAGTTTTTTGTAAGATGAGTCTGCAATACTCATGCAGTAACAACGTTTCCTTTTTGCTCCCCTTCTCCCTGGTTTAAGCAAGACTCAGAACGAACAGATCAAAAGGAACTCCATTTTGGAATATTTAAAAGCATTTCTTTTTCAATCATGAGCCAATCACCTATGATTACTACTATTTTAGTAATGACCAATTTTAAATTCAAATTATATATTTTCATCTTGTCCCTCCAAAAGAAAAAAGAATAATGCATTTTTATCGATCAAAAGATGAGCGGCAATAATACAAGGAACAATGAACATATAATATTTTTTCATTAACAATCCAAACGCTACAAAACATAGAATATGCAACTTAAAAATGAAAATACAAATTAATGAAAAGTGGGGTACATGTCACATTAGCAATGCAAAAGACCAGCTTAAGCATAGTTTCTCTAAATTGACAATTAATAAATGGAAAGTGCCCTTTCTCAAATATGCACAAAAATATTTCGGTCACTTCTAGGGAAAAATTAATCAAAATGTTCTGCTAATTCTATATTACAGCATGTATTATTAATGGTTTACAAAACTTAAGCATCGTCTTGCACTTAAAATTTACAAACCCTTTATCAATCATTATACACTCATTCCATCCAGTCTGTCAAAAATAAAATTATTTCATTTCTTTATTTATGAAATAATTACTGATATGTTATGAATCACAAGTGGTGAATATGTATGATGCAGCCAGTGATCAGAATAATGTCATAGATCTGAAGTCGTTGAGGGTCAAATAGAGAGAAAAACCACTTCTGCCTGTAACATTTGTGTATTGACTTCTGCAATATTCACTACTATTTCTACAATAATTCTAATTATATATTTTCTCATTCTAAACAAAATCTAAGATTTTCATGTTTAAGTTTTCTGTCCGCTTTTAGAGTATATTCAAAGTCTATACAGTTACGCCACCTGACAGAACGTTTCCTCTTGCATTCATATTATCCCTGCAATTCTGAGTCCAGCTGAATAAAGTTAAGAATAAGGACCTGACAACATGTTCCTTTTCTTCTACATGTTCAGTAATACCCACTTTCCTGAAGTAAGTTTTATGGTAAACTGTACAATCTCAGGTACAGCTCTATGATGCAAATGAGAAAGAAAATATTCAAATTTTAATTTTTCAAGCAACGACATCAATGTCCACTGCAATCTGTGTCTCCAAGGGAGTTCTGCAAGTTCATGATTTCAGCCAACATCTTACAATAAGTCATGCTTCATGGGTATAGTTCTAAAACTAACAGCAATGGCAAATCACATCTCTAACTCCTTCAAAGCCACTTGAACAAAAAGCACCTATAGTCAGTGTCAGCCTCAGCTTTGAGCTTTCTGGTTCATGTCCAACAGTTGCCGACTGAGTTGATTAACATTCACACGAAAGTGGCAAAATTGAGGATGGAGAAGAAACTGCAGTTCTGGAAAGGGTTCCAGTGGCTACCAAGTGGTCCTTTGGTGTCATTCACTGCTGCTGCTGCTGCTGCTGCTGCTGCTGCTGCTGCTGCTGCCACCACTGTCCTCTCGCTTGGGGGAGGATGAACTGTCTCGAACTGGCAGCAGGTCATAATGACAAGGGATGTGACTGTTCTTTGGGAGGTCGTATGGATCCTGGGTGAGATGCCCATTATTGCTGAATGCTCCTTGAACGACACTCACTGTAGGTTCTGTGATAACCAAGGACTCATTAATTTATCAGCAATGGAAACATTTTTTAAAAGAATATGGCATTTCTTGCAAATATCAAACACACCAAGGGGACTTTTTAAAAAAATATAAGAAAATACTGGTTTTAAAAACATCATTTTTTAAGTAATCACATAGGGTGTCAACTCTATGTAGTTGGATCAACTAGCAAACACAAAGTCTGTTCAGAACTAAAGGATGACCACATAATCAGGATGAAGACATCAGGGGAATATACAGAATCCAGGATATAAATCATTGTCTGAAAAACACCTTGGGGATAAAGTAGGCCAAGCCCCTATTCCGCAGGTGAGAAGACTGAGGATTTCAAACCTTAATTCAGTTAATGAAAACACTCAACAAGTTCACAAGTTTAGGACTCAAGACTCAGGCTCTCAGTTCAGTTCCCATCCAACTGTGGCGGGGTTGTAGGACAGTTTAAAGGAGAATTGTTACTGACTTTACAAAAATAGATTTAGTTCATTTTGACTTCCATTTTTAAAAGCTGCCTGGCCAGGCGTAGTGGCTTACGCCTATGATCCCAACACTTTGGGAGGCCGAGGCAGGCAGGTCATGAGGTCAAGAGATTAAGACCATCCTGGCCAACATGGTGAAACCCTTTCTCTACTAAAATACAAAAAAATTAGCCAGGCATGGTGGCAGGCGTCTGTGGTCCCAGCTACTCAGGAGACTGCAGTGAGCCAAGATCGCACCACTGCACTCTAGCCTGGGGACAGAGCAACACTCCATCTCAAAAAAAAAAGCTGTTTTAACACTTTAAAAATAAATTATTTTATATATTTTCCCCAGGGACATATCTGGCATAAAATGAATTACTAGCAGTAAAGAAGTAGGCACTTCATTTACAAGTAGTAAAGAATATTTTAAAGTTAAAATCATAAATACTAAGAGAAATGTAGAAATAGAGACAAGAAGAGAGAGAGTGAGAAATGAAAATCTATAGCTCTATTGTTTAGCCAATGGTAGTGATGGTATGTTTTATCATTTCCCAGACGGTATTTGTAAAAGACAATCAGAATAACTCCAATTTTAAATTGAATTCATGTTAATTTGTAACACATTCACATCAGAGAATATTACTGCTATATTGGACGAATTTAAAAGTAAAATGTTTCAATCTTGCTAAATGCAATATATTAATATGATGAACTAGGAAATTGAATCACCTGTCTAATCCACTTGAACCATTTGTTTTGGCTAACTAGATATATTAGCTAATATGATACATATGCTATCCACATGTGTGCCAAAGTATTCACTATGGTTACAAAACAAAAGATGAATGACTAGGTGAAAAATAAAGAACATTTACTTTAAATTTTTCTAAATGATATTTTCCCTGGAAAATTTCCTTGGCACCAATTAATATGATCACTATAAACACAGGTTGCATCTATTAATAAAATATGGTGGCAAAACCCCATCTCTACTAAAAATATAAAATATTAGCTGGGTGTGGTGGTGCATGCCTGTGGTCTCAGCTACTTGGGAGGCTGAAGTGGGAGGATGGCTTGAGCCCAGGAGGTGGAGGCTGCAGTGAGCCGAGATCCTGCCATTGCGCTCCACCTGGGTGGCAGAGAGATCCCATCTCAAAAAATAAAATAAAATAAAATATGGACTATTATTTTTACTAAGATTTCTATGATCTGCAACTATTATATCATAATGACTTTAAAATTGTTTTTAAAAACTTATGCACTAGGTTCTTTCTATGGTTAGGAGAACTCACCAACTTCATAGACATTCTTGTTGGCTGAAGTTGAGTTATTGATTTCTGCATATGGGGAATCTCTTCGTGCTGGTGATTTCATCTCCACATAACCACACTCTGAGTTTTTAGGAATAAGTACAGGTGGATCTTTAATGGTGGCATATGGGTTTTCAGAACTGCTTAGGGAGCAGTTACTTGAATTATATTCAGAATTCTTTCCCAGGTCTGTGAAGAGAAATAGGAGGGGAAAGCTAATGCTGTGTCATTGGCAACATCATTTCTTGGTGATAACTTCCTTTTTTTCTTTATAGCTAGGTTTTCATAACACTATACACTGAAAAAATACTATACATTTTTCACTTGTTTTGGGGAGAATTTACTATAAAATGACCCATCTGTGAAGCAATTTTAGCTCCTCTCCAAGATGAGTACTGACATCAACATCATGTATCTGATTACATTTTTATGATCACATTCAAATATAATCAATTACATTCTATTTTATTAGTAGAAAATTTGCTGGAGTTCAGTCAAGAAACCAACTGTTGATGGCCCCAAGAGTACCAACCAAGGCTCTATTATAATGACAAGAAGACATTTGTGCTGAGAGGACTCTTGGTAAAAGCTCTGTACTGGGCACCTAATCACACACACCTGTCCTAAAGAGCAGACCTTGGTCCATAGGTAACCATGTGGATCTTTCCTTATTACCCCTGCTGTTTCCCTTTATCTGTTTCTGTCTTCTCATAAGCTATATTTCTTTCAAAGGAAATATGAGTGTTTCCTGAGCAAACTGAATCTTTTGTTCTTCAATACTTAAGCTCTGCCAAGGTCCACCTCTGGTCACTTTCTTGATGTCAGTCACACATTTGTGTGTTTCGTGTAGTAAATGACTGCACTAAAAATTCTACATTTTCTCTTGCCACTCTTGCTAGTTTAAAAATTATTTCAGTCTTTGAGATTAAAAAAAATTAACTGTGCTTCTGATTTCTTCTTCAAATTTACACCATACCTTTTAAAGATTTTCCCATATAGCTTCTGTCAAGTCCAAAAGCACCTGTGATAAAGGAGGAAAAAAACACCCAGTGAAAACTGAAAGGAAGAAAAACCCCATCCAATATTCCAAGGTCCTGGAAGAGGATTTCCCATTCAACAAACAAGGCTGCTATTTTCAAGCCTTTACACCAGATCAGTTGTCCCAGATGTCCCCAATGCTTAGAATTAAACACACACACCTTTGATCATTCACCTGGTCATTTACAGTGACTCAGGAAAGGCTAGTCAAAACAGGATAGAAACTGAGGCCCAGAGAGAAATCAGTATACTTGATTCAAGTTGCACAGTGGAAAGAAAGGATACAGCCAAGACTAGAGCTGACATTTCACACGTATGTGCAGCTCTTTCAAGGCTCTGATGGTTTTCAAATAGTTCTAATCATTACTCGGTTACATTATCTTCACTATAAGCATGTTTTCTGGAGACTGGAAGCTCTGAACACTGTTGACTAACACTTTACAGATGGTACTAGCTCTTGCCCTTCTTTATTCAGCTTTTATTTTATCAATTAGACTTTTCCAGATATGTGGACATAATTGTGTATGAGCCTAGATACACACAAAAAACTACTTTCTTGTTTGAAAATGGCTGGCCTTTATTTGGTGAAGGTGGGGAGGGAAATAGAATAAGAAGGTTCCTGCTCATGCTGAAAACAATTGAGAGAACGTGCAACCACTTACAGATATCAATCAGGTCACAAGCATGTTGTATAAAATATAAGTATTTAATCACAAATTCATACTATTACAAACAAATAAGAGGACATTACCTAGCCCATGTTATACTATCTGGTGTATACACACAAAACTGCATTGTTAATACTGCATGGGAATCAAGTATTCTATTGGAGATGTGTTGTGACAAAGGAGAAAACTACAAATTAGAAGACAAAGGGATTAGATGTCATCGCTTATTGGCCATATGACTTCGGGCAAGATGTTCCACTCTTGAGTGTCAATTTTCTCATCTCTAAAATGGGGAAAACAAAATTTGCCTTCTAGCCTTCCAGGGTTTTTGTCATCATTAAGTAAAACAAAGCATATGGAAAGGCTTTGTAAACTTTGAAGCACTGTACAAACGAAGTGTGTCAATTAGAGTAACACTCAGTACTACCCTTTGCTTCAGTCTTTCCTTAAGCACTCCATGGCATTTTCTTCATATTTAGTACTTTAGATTCTGGGGTACATGTGCAGATCATGAAGGATTGCTGCAAAGGTACATACATGGCAATGTGGTTTGCTGCCTCCATCCCCCTGTCACCTATATCTGGCACTTCTCCCCATATTATCCCACCCCAACTTCCCTATCCCCTGCTGTTCCTCCCCAGACCCCCCACTGACCCCAGTCTGTGATGCTCCCCTCCCTGTGTCCATGTGTTCTCATTATTCAACACCTGCCTATGAGTGAGAACATATGGTGTTTGATTTTCTGTTCTTGTGTCAGTTTGCTGAGAATGATGGTTTCCAGTTTCATCCATGCCCCTATAAAGGACATGAACTCATTGTGTTTTTATGGCTGCATAGTATTCCATGGTGTATATGTGCTACATTTTCCTTGTCCAGTCTATCATCGATGAGCATTTGGGTTGGTTCCAGGTCTTTGCTATTGTAAACAGTGCCGCAATGAACATACGTGTGCATGTGTCTTTATAATAGAACGATTCATAATCCTTTGGATATATACCCAATAATGGGATTGCTGGGCCAAATGGAATTTCTATTTCTAGGTCCTTGAGGAAGTGCCACACTATCTTCCACAATGGTTGAACTAATTTACACTCCCACCAGCAGTGTCAAAGTGTACCTATTTCTCCACATCCTCTCCAGCATCTGTTGTCTCCAGATATTTTAATGATCGCCATTCTAACTGGCGTGAGATGGTATCTCAGTGTGGTTTTGATTTGTATTTCTCTAATGACCAGTTTTGATGAGCATTTTTTCATATACTTGTTGACCTCATATATGTCATCTTTTGAAAACTGTCTGTTCATATCCTTCGCTCACTTTTGAATGGGTTTGTTTTTTTTCTTGTAAATCTATTTTAGTTATTTGTAGATTCTGGATATTAGCCCTTTGTCAGATGGGTAGATTGCAAAAATTTTTTCCCATTCTGTTGGTTGCCAGTTCACTCTAATGATTGTTTCTTTTGCTGTGCAGAAGCTCTGGAGTTCTATTAGATACCATATGACTATTTTGGCTTTTGTTGCCAATGCTTTTGGTGTTTTAGTCATGAAGTCCTTGCCTATGACTATGTCCTGAATGGTTTTGCCTAGATTTTCTTCTAGGGTTTTTATGGTGTTAGGTCTTATGTTCAAGTCTTTAATCCATCCAGAGTTAATTCTAGTGTCAGGTGTCAGGAAGAGGTCAGTTTCTGTTTTCTGCACATGGCTAGCCAGTTTTCCCGACACCATTTATCAAATAGGGAATCCTTTCCCCATTGCTTTTGTCAGGTTTGTCAAAGATCAGATGGTTGTAGATGTGTGGTCTTGCCTCTGAGGCCTCTGTCCTGTTCCATAGGTCTATATCTCTGTTTTGGTACCAGTACCATGCTGTTTTGATTACTGTAGCCTTGTAGTATAGTTTGAAGTCAGATAGCGTGATGCCTCCGGCTTTGTTCCTTTTGCTTAGGATTGTCTTGGCTATGCAGGCTCTCTTTCGGTTCCACATGAAGTTTAAGGTGTATTGTTTCCAGTTTTGTGAAGAGGGTCATAGGTCGCTTGATGGGGATAGAGTTGAATCTATAAATTACTTTGAGAAGTATGGCACCATGGCATTTTCAATCATCTTTTAAAAGAATATTACAGGCCAGGATGGCTTATGCCTGTAATCCCAGCACTACTGGAGGCCAAGGTAGGTGGTTTGCTTGAGCCCAGGAGTTTGAGACCAGGCTGGGCAATATGGCAAAACCTTGACTCTAATCTTTTAAAATACAATGCAATACAATAAGAATGTTACAGACTTAGGTTAAAAGCAGAGAGTAAAGTAGCAGCTAGCAATGAGCAGGCCAAATAAGTATTCAAGAATGTTAAGTCAATCTTTGCCACTGTGAATGCATCTCAGGGTAATGTTAACTCAAGTTCTGATGGTGGTCCTACAGGGGTCACTGGGTAAGTCCACACTGTTGTGGAGAAGGAAGCAGCCTCTAAAGGGAATATTTTCCTCTCTCAGGCAAACTCTCTTGCATCTGGGTTGTGGAGACTCTAACCAAGCCCACAGCTGGGGGAAAAGGCACCGAGTTATGCAGGGAGGCAGCATAAATGGGCGTGTAATGAAGAATTAACCTTACCAAAGAAAGCACTGGCCTTTGCCCTCAGCTCCTGGGAGGTGATCTTGAAGTCCTTGGACTGTCCTGCCCAGGACTACCTGGGGCAGGTAGTTTTGTTTACCTGGGAGCCCAGGGCTACACTGGATAGTGTAACAAAGTGATTTATGGTGGGGAGTTTGGGCGATCGGGTATCGTGGCCACCTCTGGAGAGGAAAGGCTAAAGGTCAACCATGTCTACATAATGGGAGTCAATCACATCTATATGACTGAGCCCCCCAAAAACTCTGGATACAAAGGCTAAGGTGAGCTTCCCTAGTTGGCCACACTCTGCATGTATGGTCACACATTGTTGCCAGAAAAAGTTAGCATTTTCCATGGCTTCACTGGGACAAGAAGACCCAAAAGTCATGCTTTGAACTTTCCTGAACTCTGTACCATGTGTCTGCTCCCTTGGCTGATTTTCATCTGTATCCTTCAGCTGTGATAAACTGTAACCATGAAAATGCCTATTCAATAAGTTTAGTGAGTCCTTGTAGCAAAATGTTGATCCTGAGGATGGTCTTGGTGATCCTCAAACTTGTAGCTAATGTCGGAAGTGAGGGTGGTCTTTTGGAGCGTGGTAAAGAAGACCCATAAAGATGGGGCACAGTCTGTGATCTCTAAACAGCTTTATCAAGGAGCTCTGTCTATGCTCCTCTTTGCCAAATACCCTTGGCCATCCCCAGACTATAGCAAAGTCTTGTTAAATGTTCATTTTAATCAGAGCTGTGCAATGGCTAGCCTTCCCCCAAGATGTGAAAGAGAGAAGCAGCATGGAGCAGATAGCAAGTTAAGGAATAAGAGCTGGGGCTATAAGGCCGGACAGCCCTGCCAGATTCTTTCTTCATTGCCTTGGAGGATCAGGGAGGTGTTTTAACGAGGGAGCAATCTGGATTCCCCATAAACTCCTGTATGTACCAATCCCTGGGGCAGGGCTTTCAAATGCTTGGTTTAATTAAATCCACACAATGAACCAGTACACGGTTATTACTCTCATTTTACAAATGAACAAATCAACTATGAAAGGGTAAGTGATTGGCCCAGCGCCATCTCAGGGCTTTTTGTGTCCTTCAAGGCTCTTTCAGATACCATCATGACAACTATTCCATCATTTAAAACACCTGTACGCTTTATCATCCACGACATGCCTGACTCCGTCCTTTGTGAAGAACTTTTTCTATGCAACAACTTTAAAGGGATGTTAAATGCAGAATTACACTTGAGTGAGAACAAACCAAGAAGATCCAGAATTTCCAATGAAGATTCTATGTTCCTAACACTCAGTCCTTTGGTCTCATTGAGCCAGAAAGCTGAGACATTTATATGTGACCAATGCAGTGATTTTGTATCCACTGGAGTCTTCACAATGGTCTAAGATAAAAGAGGACTTTTCTTTCACTAGTGCTGGTTGTTCACTAGTGCTAAATTGTAAATGTAATTAAGACTCCTAAAATGTCTCCTTTAATGTTACATGATGTTACCAATAAGCATATTGTGAGCCAGGTATATAAGTAATTTTACTGTGGTTGTAAATACACATCCTATTGATAAAAATGGTATAGAATGAAGATAAAAGGAATTTGTACAGTGAGCATGATAATCACTACACTACGGAAATGACTAAGAATTTGTATTCACCACTAAAGCATTTTTATTCCATAGCAAGAGGCTTTCCCACAGGGATCTGACACTGTTCTTACAGATGAAACAGTGTTTAAGGGCAGCAGCCAGAAGACCAGCTTTGAAATCCGGCTTTACCCCTTTCCTCCTATAAAATTTCAGAGGAGAGGCTTAACTTCTCTGTGCTTGCCAGTTTATTTCTCTAAAAAACAAGATTCATGGGAAAGCGTCCACCCAGGAGGACTGTCAAATTTAGCAAATAGGCCAAATGCAGTGGCTCATGCCTGAAATCCCAACACTTTGGGAGGTCGAGGCAGGCAGATCACTTGAGGTCAGGAGTTTGAGACCAGCCTGGCCAACAGACAGAAACCCTGTCTCTACTGAAAATGCAAAAATGAGCCAGGCATGGTGGTGCATATCTGTAATCCCACCTGCTGGGGAGGCTGAGGCAGGAGAATCTCTTGAACCCAAAAGGCAGAGGTCGCAGTGAGCAGAGATCATGCCACTGCACTACAGCCTGCATGACAGAGTGAGACCGTCTCAAAAACAAAAACAAAACAACATAAAACAAAAAATTAGCAAACAAAACACATAAAGGTCAGTTATATTAAACATTTAAACAAACAACAAATAATCTTTAGTGTACAGCCCATGTAATATCTGTGATTATATTTATGCGAAAAATTGTTGTTTATCTATCTGAAATTCAAATTTAGCTAGGATTTCTGGCCCCTACCTCCAAGTAAATGTACATGAAAGGATTTGTTACCCATAAGATACTGCACATTTGTAAGTTACTGTATCATCAAACTCCTCTCTGAAAATATGGGGTACAGGCTTAGAAACTGCAGCACATAATTAATGGTATATCACAGAAGTTCTTGAGGTGTGGACCAAGCATTCCTTCCCCCTTTTCAGGAGGCCTATGAGATCAAAACTATATATATATATATATATATATATATATATATATATATATATTTTTTTTTTTTTTTTTTTTTTTTTTTTAAAGATGGGGTTTTGCTATGTCATCCAGATCAGACTCAAACACCTGGGCTTATTCTCCCCTCTGCCTCCCAAGTAGCTGGGACTACAGGCCTGTGCCATTGTGCCCAACTGCAAAACTATTTCCATAACAATACAACATTACATGCCATTTTCACTCCAATTATTTTTCAAATGTACAATGGAGTTTTTCAGAAGCTACATGAAGTATGGGACCCAAACCAACTGAAGGGAAAGGAGACATGATAATCTAGCTATCTTCTATTAAGTCAGACATTGAGGAAACTTTTTAAAAAATGTAAAATAGTGTTGCTCTTCTCATTAATTTTGGGTGGTTTTGGAAAATGTAGTGATTTTTCACAAAAACACAATTTACGTTACCATGAAATGTGATTATTGTTAATTTAAATAAATTAATATTCTATTTTTTTATTTATAAATAAAATTCATTATAGTAAATTTCATTTACTATGCTAAATATAAATAGATGTAGCCCCTATCAGCAGAAGCTTTTTGGAATCCTCAATAAATTTTAACAGTGTAAAGGAGTCCTGATTTCAAAAAGTTTGAGAACCACTGATCTACTGTATTCCTGTTGGTATTTCTGTTTTCTCACCTGAAAGGGAAGGAGATCTCAAGTACTGATACCCTATATCAGAAGAGAACAAGGAGGAGTTCACAGCTGGGAGCCAAGCTCACAGGGTCCAATACTAGCTCTAACATTTCACAGGCGATGAGGCCCTGTGCAAGTAACTTAACCTCATTATAACTCAGTTTCTCAACTGTAACATGGAGATGGTGGTAACATTAGTACCTACCTATTAGAGTACTTGTGAGAATTAAGTTAACAGGCAGAGAGCTAGAATGTAAGCTATGAGTAGGCAGTAGCTTTTTGATCAATTCCTGGCACACAGTAGGAACTCAATAAATGTTTGTTGAATAGATAAAGCCATAGGGACAGTAGTTAGCCCTGCACAAGTGTTAGACATAATTCTGTTACTGTGCTTTTTGATGCAAGTTTTCAGTAGATCACCTTGGCACAGACAGAGATCTGTGACTCTTTCAGTGACTGATATGCAGGTCACAGTGCTGCTGGGGACATGCAGGACACAGTGCTGCTGGGGACATGCAGGTCACAGTGCTGCTGGGGACATGCGTTGGGAGAACTCACCGAGCTCGTTGAGGTAGCCGCCATGCTTCCAGTCTGCCGGCAATGTCCCAGTGCAGTCTCCCACGGGGCCTCTCTTCCCAGGGTTCACATTTTTGAGATTCACAAACAGTTGATTATTTTTTGACTAAAAAATATAAACAATGAAAGACTTAAAAACAAAATACAGTGCAGCACAGCACAGCATTATGAAACTGGGGAGAAGTCCAGCATATTGAGGACCAGTCCTTAGAGGGGGCTGAGCTCAGATGCCGAGGTGACTGCTTGTAATCTGGTGGGACTTGGAAGCTAACAGGAGCTCATGTCCTTCAGTCCCAGCTACTCCCTCAATTGTCTCAAGATCTTCATTTCACTCTGTCATCCTGTGCCAATTAGACATTTATTTGGATTTATATACATGTAACTTTGAATTGGAAGAAAAAGTGACTTCTTAGTCTATGCCCTCCCATCAAAAATTGTATGTTTGTGTGAGTCACAGGTGACTCTGAGCAGTTTTCCTAGGCATAAACACAAGGATAACATTATTTGCTTTGCTTCCGTCCCTGAATTTGTATGAGAACAAATAAAATGACGAATGGGAAAGTCTCTGGAGAATGTGAAGTGCTATTTAACCATGAGGCACTATAATTAAAACCTATAGCTGTACTAATTAAATTACAACTGGATTAATTTAATGAGCTTGATTTTTTCCTAATAGAGCACTGGAATTAGACAATGGAGATTAGAAATATAATTTGGGTATGATTGGAAGAAAGAGATGTTTGATATTTCAGAGCATTGTGGTGAAGACCCAGGGGTAAGCTGGGTGCTATTAAAGGAAAGCTCTGGGTTCTAGACAGCTCTGTCTCCAACCTCTCTGTGACTCAGTTTCCTCATCTGTAAAATCAGCATAATAATCACTCTTGATTGGTGTGAACATTAAATGAGTTTGTATTTTTTAAGTGATTAGAAATGCTTGGCACATAATAGTAGGTTGTTGCTATGTGACCACTAACTCACAAAAGTATTAATTTATGTGGTTCAGCCCAAATCAGTGCGTGTTACCTGTTGCTGTTACTAAAGCACAGGTGGCCAGGACAGGATACTAGAGGACGGGCAGTCAGAAGAGGTGCACGTGGAGATTTCGCCCACGGCAGATTCTGCTATAGGTCTTTATTTTTTGTTAATGTCATTATGAGTCATTAAGATCTCATGAAAAATTAGAAATGTTTTTCTAAAGCAGTGTAATGGAAACAGTACAGATTGTAGAGACAGAGAGACTTTGGCTCACACAGAAGCTGCCTTGCTTATCAGGCAGTTATGTCTGAAAATGACTTAAACTCCCTTCTACTCAGGTTTTCGTCAGTGAACTTGAGATTCCCAAGGCACACCCAGAGGACTGTTTATAGGAATAAATTAGATAATATATGTAAAGGACCTAGAACAGCTTCTGGTAAACAGCAGCCCTCAATAAATGCTGATTCCCTTCCCCTCTCCCTGGCCCACTTTCAAAGATGTGAACCAATTCCTCTCACCTTCGTGATGGTCATCCTGTCCCTGTTGTTGACGTGAGGGGATGTGGCACACTGGGTGAGTGTGTGGTAACTGGGATTGGTGAAGTAATGGCTATTAGCATTTCCACCATTGCTGTGAGGAAGGGTTCCTGCAAGAAGACAAGGAAATGGTTAAGGCGGCAGGCTCCCATAAATGTGTGTGAAAAAAGGGAATAAAAATAACAGAACAAATGTCTAGACTGCTTCCATATCACAAGCTAGACAGAATCTCCTCCTGCCCAGCCTACTTAGCAAAGCTTCTGAAGCAACAGGCCGCTGCCTTCCTAACTGTCTTCTTGGAAAAGTATGAAAGTCTTGTGAACAAATGTGAACCTGAGAGAACCAACCCTTTAAGATCAACAGGAGTGGCAAATTAGGCCTAAATTTAAAATAGAGTCAAGGAGGCCTTTGCTAAGGGTCACACCTGTACTCTGAGTTCCTGAAAACCAGCAGCTTTTTATCTTTGAATTTAAAATAGAGTCAAGGAGGCCTTTGCTAAGGGTCACACCTGTACTCTGAGTTCCTGAAAACCAGCAGCTTTTTATCTTTGGGTCTTTCAGAGCTCTGCTGAACCAACCAATCAGAGCTTACCTGCCTTAAATAATCAGGGCTCAGCTTTATCAACCAATCAGGGTTCAGCTGTATCAACCAACCAGGACTCAGCTGCACTGACCAATTAGAATTAAACCAGTTTCAAGCCTTCATTTGCATAAATGTACCTGATTGGACGCTGGGAGGGGACTTTTGTTATAAAAACCCAAGGCTTCCCTTTGTTTTCTGAACTGTACCTTCATTTTACGCTGGCTGGAAGTCCTAGGTTTGCAAACTGTTCACCGGAGTAAAATATCTTTCCTCCAAATTCCTTTTCAGAGAACTTTTGTTCACAGTATCCACAGACAACTGCTGTTTGCTTTGAGGATTGTACAAGCTGGGAAGGCATCATTTGAAGCTACTCT
This sequence comes from Callithrix jacchus, assembly GCF_049354715.1. Taxonomy (NCBI): domain Eukaryota; kingdom Metazoa; phylum Chordata; class Mammalia; order Primates; family Cebidae; genus Callithrix; species Callithrix jacchus. Next base: position 81,571,584 of record NC_133503.1, read on the forward strand.
GCAACTTTCCTTTTTATAAACACTTGAGTGCTTGACACAATAATTCTGCACTGAAAATGCACTTCCATGTAAATCAGCTACTTCTCATATTTCCAGAGAATTTTGTAGTTTTAAATATGTAACCAACCAGAAGGCCTTCAGTAATCACCCAAAAATTAATAACAATTTTAAGCTTTTAAGTTCCTCCATGTAAGTGGTTATTTCTCCTGATAATTGATTATATATATTTTTTTCATTTTATAGAGTCTTGTGACAGGAAAAAAATCAAAAGAGTTTTCTTAAAGGGCTGTCTTGGTTCTTGCTAATACCAAAAAGCTGTTTCTGATATAACTTGGTTCCCTCTAGTTAATGATTCGGGTAGGCCTAGGGAGAGGCTCGGAAGCACATAGAAAGTTCCCACGTTCAGAGACAGGAAAACTAGTCCACCCCCCCGCCATCCATGACCTTGGTAAACTTATCCTCTCTTCCTTCCCACCCCCTCTCGCATATGAAAAAAGCTTGAGGCTAGATTAAAATTCCCTAAATCTAAAGCGCAAACACAATGAACTCAATTTAAAAACCCTCATAGCAAACCACAGAATGACAACTTACTATTGTTGAAATATAAAACTCACCTCTAGCAATGTATACCTCTTCCAAACATACAATTCTCTTAATGAGAATTGACAGAAACAATGGACAGCACAGCCAAACACCCAGTTTTAAAGAAACAGGATGAAATTTAACTTTTCAAGAAGGAAAATGTCTCTCCTGCCTCTGTTCTTACCTGAAATGGTATAATCTGCATTGATGACCCTCATAGCAGGGGTGTAGGTAACTGCTGGCATGCTTGAGTCCTTTCCCTTCTGCTTGTGTCTATAAATAATGAACAATGCCAGTAGGAAGAGAACAACTAGGACAAGAATGATGATGCCTGCAATTGCCCCGATCTGGTAGGAGTCAGCAGGGAGAGCAGTACTGGTTCGGCTTAAGCTGTTCAGATTTCCAACAATGATAACGCCAGCTAGAAAAAGAAGAGAGACTTGAGAAAAGATGACAATGCGCTGGATAAATGTTTGATCTCTACTTACAAAAACCTCCTTCTGTGCTAATGCCTGCATATTTTCAGTTCATAAAACATTAATTTGGAAGCAGAGCAGGAAGAAAAAGCAAACATTCCTCATTGTCAGATGTTGTTGGCCTATCCATGCCCAGAGAAAGGCTGCTTTAAGCCTCAAAAAGAGACAGAAGCTGGGCATAGTGATGTGTGCCTGTAGTTTTAGCTACTCAGGAGGCTGAGGTGGGAGAACTGATGTAGCCTAGCAGTTAGAGACGAGCCTGGGCAACATAGCAAGACCCTGTCTCTAAAAAATATGAAGAAAAAGACAGAATTTTTCTGAACTCAAAGAAATTCAGCAGTAGGGTTTGAGACTTCTTATATATTTCAGATTAAATACTTAGACTGGCAATTAATTTGGGATAATAATTTACCTAATTTTTATTTTGCTTTATTATTCAATACTGAGTTTATGCAGTTAAATGCTAAATGTCCCAACTGCTTAACCAAATATTATGTCTATCCTCAGCATTTCTAAGAGTAATTTTCCTTCTAAGCAAGCATAACACCATTATAAATCTAGTCTCAGAACAGGATCAGCCTTTTGCTAATTTCAATAGGCCTTTTACCTCAGAAGATATTTTTCATCCAAAGTTATTTTCCATGACAGAAAGATTTGTCCTGATAATACCTGATAGCATTACCCTAATACCTTACTCATTAAATTCAAAATTCAACATTACATAGTTTTTCCTTATGGTCCATCAAGTGAGGATGCTAAAGGCATGGGTTGAGATTCAAGAAATCTGGCATCTAAAAAAATTGACCTAGATATTCTGAACTTTCCCTTAAGCTTTCAGGCTGCAGTTTTATCATCTATAAACGAGAAAAGAGGCCTCTCATGTCACTGCTTCCAGTTCAAGTAAGTGTTCCTATGATTTTATTATTCTAAATGCTAGAGGACCTTCTCACAAAACAATCTGCCCTGAAACACAGACCACCAAGGACAATGTCGTGAGATTACAGAGTATTTGCAATAATGATGTGATCAGGAAATATCACATTCTATTGTTATGACAGTCAAATGTAAATCATGAGCATGTGAAGTTAAATGCTGTAAATATTTACATGGTCTGCAGTTTAAGCTGACTCCATCTATGACAATGTATAAGTTTTCTAAAGCCTTTTATAACTTATCTGCTTATTGCCTCCCAGGGACTACCACATGCAGTAGAAGCTGTGGCTCTCTGGAGGGCATGCTTCAGAACCATCAGAAGCACTTTCTCAGAGTCACCAACTCCAGACTCAGAATTTCCCAGATGGGACCACGCATATGACAATTATGGTCATTGTGATACGCACCCCAGTTAAAAACCAGGGGCACCAGTTTTACAAAAAGTTAAACATATGCCTACCATGTAATCCCAATTATTCTACTCCTAGGTATTTACCCAAGAGAAATGAAAGCACATGTCCATGCAAAAACTTGATTCACTCTTATTCATAGCACCTTTATCAGTAATACACCCAAACTGGAAACAATCCACATGTCCATTAGCACATGAATAGGTAAACAAATTATAGTATATCCATACAATGGAATACTATTCAGCAGTGAAAAGAACTGAACTGTTGATATGTGCAACAACATGGTTCCATTTCAAAATAATTATGCTGAGTAAACGAAGCCAGACGCCAAATTTTACAGTATAAAAATTCATTTCTACAAAATTCTAGAAAATGAAAACTAGTCTACAGTGACAGAAAAGAGATGAGTGGTTGCCTGGAGCATAAGGGATGGTAGAAGTAGGGAGGGGCATGAGGAAACTTTCATGGTGATGAATATTTCATTTATAATGGTGATGGTTTCACAGGTGTACAAAAAGTTCAGATTTTACTAAATTGTATACATTAAATAGGTGTGTTTTTTGTGTATAAATTACACCTCAATAAAGCCAAAAAAAAATCATAGACCCAATAGAAAGTTCATGAGTTTTGGAATAACAAAAATCTGGCATAAAAGCTGTGACGTATTCTAGATATTAGCTGTGTAACTTTGGGAAAATTAACCTCTTCGAGCCTTTGATCTCTTTATTTGCCAAAAAGCAACAATAAGGGATCCATCTGGCAATTAAATAAGTCACCAATTATGCCAGTTAGAACTGTGGTGAAGATGATGCTAGATAACATAAATGAAAATACTCCACATTGCCTGGAAGATGGTGCTCACACGATAAGAGGTATTATTTGCTAGTATCTTTACCTTGATCACATCTTGCTCCCTTCCATCCAGGGCTGCAGTAACAGGTCCCGGTGATATGGTCGCAGGTGGAGTTGTTCAGACAGTCACATAACTGGCGACAGCCGTAGCCATATGTTCCTGCAGGGCACTCTAGAGAAGGAAAGTCAAATGTAGCTTTGCAGCCTTGGGAATCTGGAGCAAGGCCATCTCTGACTGCAAGCCTTGCACATCTCTAGATGAATCCTTTCAGGGGATTCCTGTTCAGGCTGACTTGTAACCCCCAGAGTGTCCCAGAACTGGACAGCATTCCCGGAATCACGAGCACTCACAGTCCAGGTTGCACAGGGTTAGAGACAGGGCTGCTCAACATTAGAGCTCCTGAGACTGTCAGCTGCTACATCTCTGTAGAAGCTCCACCTCTATGATATATGGAGAGTCTGTGAAATTCTCATGAAACAGATGAAGATAATCACTAAGGGCAATTTGAGATAAGTCTACCAGGCAAAACTATGGGCTGGAAGAGGCCTATACTGAAAAGTATAAACTGAAATATGTTCTCGAGAACATAAATACTTTACTGTAGGCTCAGGGACCTTCGTAAATGCACATTCCCAACAGAATTAGCCAGGAATAGAAGAGGCAGACAACAAATTTTGTTGATTTTCTAGGTAAGAGCCTCATTTGCTATGGAATTGTTCAAACTCTGGATTTGCAGGTTGACGTATTATAGACAAAAAGAATGGGATTCTTATGATATGGTCTTAATAAGAATTAGTCATGAATTTCAAAGAATAGCGTAAGCATGTTAAATCTAAAAATCTTCATGACAAAATATTGATGCTTTTCATAAAGTGAGCAGCAGGGGGCAATGTGCTATTATTATTAGAATTCTCTGTCAAACACAGGGTTTCTGTTTACAAATAATCATTGAGAGAAGTCTCCAAAATAGGGACACTTTAATTTGCTGTTGAGAGTAATCACAGAAGCACTTAAGAGATTTTTATTTAACAAGACCCTAACCAGTCATCTGTCATTCATGTAAAATTTTGAGCCTCTTCTGGTTTCCATGCATATGCTTAGACATTTATACACAGACACACAATATTTGTATGCACAAAAGAGGTGTGTATGCAACCCTGACACTCAGTCAGGATCTGTTTCATGACTCATTGAAACATTGATGCAAAACTAAAATTGGGTTGTCTCTGTCTTGAGCTGATTCCTGGATGTCCCTTTTGCTATATTTGCTAGAAAGAGGATATGCAAAAATACCCTAGGGTTTAGCATGTAATAATGAAGCAACCAGGTTCAAAACAGCTCTGTGAGGTGCCAGTGGAGTGGAATGGGGAGGGATGCTTTATTGCCAGAGTCCTGCTATCCTGATCAACCTTTCCAGGCCACACTGCTCCGGTGGCCATAAGCTTGGCAGAACCTTCCCAAGAGTACAAACTAGTGAGCAGAAATTGCTCTTTACCTTTTCCTGCTTAAAAGGTTTTATCATAATAAAGTGGGTCCAATATAGCCCTAAGCCTTTATTTATTTATTTATTTATTTATTTATTTATTTATTTATTCTTTTTTTTGAGACAGAGTCTTTCTCTGTCACCAGGTGCCAGGCTGGAGTGCGGTGGCGTGAACTAGGCTCAATGCAACCTCCGCCTCCCGGGCTCAAGCAATTCTCCTTCCTCAGCCTCCCAAGTAGCTGGGACTACAGGCATGTGCCACCACACCCAGCTAATTATTGTATTTTTAGTAGAGATGGGGTTTCACCATGTTGGCCAGGATGGTCTCAATCTCCTGACCACGTGATCCTCCCACCTCAGCCTCCCAAAATGCTGGGATTACAGGCAAGCCCTTATTTATTTATCATAGATACTGAATGAAAGTCACAGAGGAAAAGAATAATGAGGAATTATTATTGTGTATTGAAAAACTCAATTTTATTAAGACTAATGTTCTTATAAGTTTGTGAGCAGATGCATAGATAGTGGGGTGGAAATTAAAAAATAAGGATGAGTAATTCCAACAACATATGGGGACTTAAAAAATTTAAGGCAGTATGTTGTCTTGAAGGTTGTTAAGACTAAGATGAGAAATTGTTAATGCAAGCAGTATAAAAGTACTATTTAGAGAAGGTTGTGGAAAGGGTGGCAATGTTTGCGTGGATTTGTTCCCTCCTCAGCAACAGGGGTTGGTCCTGGGCCACCAGCATTCCTCCCTACCGAATGTACTGTCCTCCAGTGTGAGACCTGGGTCCCGCCTCTGCCATGAAGAAAGCTCAGCTGCCTTTTTTAAAGCTCTGAGCAGCCACATTCCAAAAGTAAGAAGGAGAGGAAGGGAGAGCCCCAAAGAACAGAATGGAAAACTTGAATTCTGTCTTCGTTCTTGTAATCACACCTCCTCCACCCAGAGCGCTGAGTAGCCAGCAATGATCCCAGGGAGGCTGGACCTCTGGGAGGGGAAGTTAATAGTGCTGAGAAGTAACCAGCCATCAGCTCAAACAACCTAAGAGTGGTGAATTCTGCCTTAACCTTTCCAGGCATCTAGGAAATTTGATTCCAGAGGAAAAAAAATACTCCCTCGTGATGTCATGCTCTCATACTTACTCTGCTCACAGTGCCGTCCCATGAACCCAGTGCGGCAAGTACACTGCCCAGAGATGTGGTCGCAGTCAGCTCCGTTTTGACATTGACATATCAGCGCACAGTCTTTTCCATAAAACCCCAGAGGACATCCTGTGGGAGAAGGGAGGACATCAGGAGTCAAGAGGCTGATGAAGAGAAACATCTGGAGGCTCGTGCCTCCAACTTATTTGTGTTTCAACTCGAAGGACACTGAGCCATCAGTGAATACAGTGAATAGTACATATCTCAGCTTGCCACAAGAGCTTTTTTGAAGTCCCAAGATGAGCCTCTTGCAAGGAGGTTGTCATTCATAAGTAGAAGGCAAAAGAGTTCCATTCCTGTCAGTGTAACCATCACTGGTACCCCTGGAGGCAAGACTAGTGCCTTCTAACAAAACGTCCCTTCGACCCTGGAAGAATAGGACATTTCCTTTCATTCTTTCACATTACTACTTGAACTAAAATTCCAATGGGCTGAGACGGGTACTCTATGTTAAAATTACCTGTATGATTTTATTTGTAGTACAGGATGTCTCTGTTGTTGCTACTAGCCTTGTCCACTATCTCTGTTATTAACTTAGATAAGATCAACTTCCCTAAAGCGGTATACTAGAAGGCTTACCTTAAAAAATAACTATACTTTACAGGTGCTTTGTAAAAAGCAATATGCCTTCACCCTGCTGCATAATTTCCAATGCTTAGACCGGCGGGTTTCTTGAGCTAAAGACACCTAAAAATTCAGTTGGCTTACACAGGCTGGCAGCTGCCCTGCAAGAGTGCCTTGGGGATCTCTGGCACGATGAAAGCTTCAATACAGGCTGATTCAGTGGTTGTTTCCAAATATTACATACGCTTTTCATTTTCCCATTTTCTTATGAGACTTTCAGGAAGCAGAGGCAGTGCCGAGATGCCAGTTCTCACTGATGACCCTCTGCTGTCATACATTTATTTAGCACCTACCTACTCTGTGCCAGATTCTTTTCATTAATTCTCTTGTTTAATCTTTACAGCAGCCCAGAAATTCAGGGATGAATATTCCCATCCTGTAGACAGGAACTAAGCCCCAAGTACCCTAAGTCACACAGCTGGCAACTGGCAGAATGGCAGGGCCATGATTCAAATGCAGGGAGGTCTGGCTCCAGACCCCAGGTTGTTCCCACTATATCATGTTACTTGCACTTAAAAAAGGGTTCTCCGAAGCAGGTTCTAATTTTAGAATTATAAATAATATCTTACAAGTACCTTTCTCTAAGAAGTGAAACAATATTTATAGATATATGATCTCTGCAGAATATACTTGGACCAGCCTTCTTCCTTACCAATTATCCTTTTCAAATTTTGGTTCAAGGTCTACATTCTCACTTAGAAAGTTTTGAAAGACTGTTTCAGCTTTTTCTTCAATTATGTACTCTAATTAGTATTAGATAAGAATTGCTCAATTTTGGACCCATCTTTCCTCCTCAGCTTCTTGCTATTATTTTAAATTATCTGCTATTATTAATACTTAATTATAACACATGCCTTCCTGTCTTGTCTCCTTTTTTCAACCGAAGGTAAGAGGGCAGAGAATCATCTTCCTTCCCCAATGATGCTCAGCTTTGGAGTACTTAGCACATTATATCCTATCACACTAAAAGCCTCATGGAAGAAAAAAATCGTCAGGATGCTGTGAGATACGAAGTGGAGAAAAGAACTAGAGCAGTGGCTCTCAAAGTGTGGCCCCAAGCTGGCATTACTACCAGTTGACAAAAATGGTAATTCTCAGGTCCCAGCCCAGACCCACTGCTTCTGACTCTCTGGGGATGGGACCAGCTTCTGCATTTGTTGGGTCCTCCAGGTGATTCTGAAGCTTGCTACAGTTTGAAAACGACAGAACTCCATCTTTTCCAAGAGCTCACATTAAATCAGGCAGTGAGGCTTGTTGTCTTCACTACCTTTCTAATCTTTATACTTATCCTAACTTTTGTGCTGTTAAAATAAATGATTGAGCATTTGATCCATATAAATATGGTTTAGTTAAAGGAGAGAAGAGAAAGAAACTGTACACCGTCACAGCATTGCTCCACCTCAGTGTCCTAATGGAACCTAGAGACAGAATACTTGGAATGTAGTAGCTCTCAATCACTTAGAGAAATTTAGATGTCTAGAGGTCATTAAGAGAGTGAAGTACGCCAACCTCAGGGACCCTTGGAGAGCTCCAGTCAAGCATGTGGAGGTTGAGGTTATTTCCTCCTTGGATGAGTCTCCCCTTGGTGAGCCTCAGAAGGCTTGTCACTTACTCTGAGTGCAGTAGAGCCCCGTCCAGCCAGGAGTACATTTACATTCCCCATCATAGGCACTGCAGAAAGCTCCATTGTGGCAATTGCACGTGTGGATGCAGTTTGGGCCCCAGTGGGCAGGTGGACATGCTGAAATTACAGGTGTGGAGAAGTCCATCAGAGTTCTGAGGCCAATACCAAGTAGGGAGAATTCCATCCAACCCTACAGATCTCCCTGCATGTGAGAGGTTAGCAGTGCACGTCAGGACTAAGAAAGCATGCTGCTCTGAATTCTGCACTAAATCCCAGATGGCCTCCAAGCTCAACAACAACGACTGTCATTACTGACATACATATTCATTTACAACTGCACACTGAGGTGGCTGGGATAAAATCACCTCAAGTTTACAGATTCAGTTACTAAACAAACACTCATTCAGCACCTATTATGTACCCAACACTGTTCCAGGCACAAAGGAGAAAGCAGAGGATAAGACAAAGTCCAAACCATCCACTGGAAGTTTATATTTTGGTAGCAGAGGCAGGCAAACCAACCAACCAACAAAATGAAAAATCGGTGGTGGCAAGTACTATGAAAATAACATAAGGAAGATAAGGAAGACAATCATTTTGGGAGCTACTCCTTTGAGGAAGGCCTGTCTGAGGAGAGGACATTGGAGCAGAGATAAGGTGTGAAAAATGACTTTACTCAAGAGAGGTTAAAGGACCCAAGGCCATGTAGCTCATGCTTACAAATTCTAAATCCTGCACTCTTCAGTCTGCTCTAGACTTGACACTTTAGGCTCCTGTCAAATATTGAGGTTCTGGCTGAGTGCGATGGCTCACACCTGTAATCCCAGCACTTTGGGAGGCTGAGGCAGGTGGATCACCTGAGGTTGGGAGTTCAAGACAAGCCTGACCAGCATGGAGAAAGCCCATTTCTAATAAATACAAAATTAGCCAGGTGTGGCAGTGCATGCCTGTAATCCCAGATACTTGGGAGGCTGAGGCAGGAGAATTGCTTGAACCTGCTAGGTAGAGGTTGCAGTGAGCTGAGATTGTGCCACTACACTCCAGTCTGGGCAATAAGAGCGAAACTCCATCTCAAATATATATATATAGAGGTTTCCAGTGGCATGTAAAAATTGGTTTACTTGTAAAAACTCTTAATTGGAAGATGCAGAAAATAACACAACTAAATCATTAGGGGTCACTGCCAATTAAAGAGCCATCAGAAAATCAGATAAAATATCTGTGAAATAACATAAGATCATGGGGTAAAATAATTTCATTAACAAAAAATACTTTTTATTCATATTAATACTTCAGGAACATAATTGCATAAAAGGAGGACTGCCTATAATTTCTATATGTCTATCCAGTAGGGAATGTGGACCAATAAAGACAATCAATAATACATATGAAATAATTTTTAAAATGAAAAAAATTCTTCCAGAATTGCGTGCACCATTTTTGTCTAAGAGCAAGGGGAAAATACCAGGTGACAGTTGAGGTCTCGAGTGAACATCAGAACAGATTTTCTAAGTACAACACCCTCATTTCACAGATGAAGAAACTGAGGCCCACAAAACGTTAATAGTGACTCTAACAAGGTCACACAGATTAATAATAATATTTGTTATTTGTTAGACAAAACCAGCTTCTCTCTTTTAAAGCCACAGCAAGACTCAGTGAAAACTATTGAAGCATCTAGCCCATTTGATGCTCAGTGAAGCACTCTTTACCTAAAGCAACCCATTCCTTAGATGATACTTAACCAGCTTTTGTAAACCCATTTATGTCCATGATATATTTTTCTGAAGTAACCCACTGCCATTAGGCTGTTCTCCCTATATTTGTTATGATCATAGAATGGGAATATGGATTACTCAACTTAATATTTCTAAAAGGTAAATGTAGAGATAGGGCTTTAAAAAATCATTTTCCCAAGAACACCTGCCCCTTTAAATGTACGCCTTTAAGTTTTCAAAGTCTCTGTTTTCACCATGAAGGACTTTGCTCTCTTTAGACAGGCTCACAATCAGCCAAGAAGAAATATTAAGATGATTCTGTAGAGTTCATAAGGGAATCAATGAAATCAATGATCCCCAGGAGAAGCAAAGGCTCTTGCCAAATAAATCAGCTTCCTGTGGAGTGATTAAGGGAGGAGGCAACACTATAGTCTCCATTCATAGTTGTGTTTCTATTTCTGTTCCTTTCAGCACATTCCTCCTCCAAATGAGGAAGGGAAGAACTTCCAAAATAAAGACTACTTTTTAAAGGAACAGTATAAATCAATCATTTTATGACAATGATATTGGATCTTTTACTCTTCTCAAATCCTGTTTTTTGGTATGTATTTATCAATCTTTCCATATGCCCAACCCTTAGTCAGAGGCCTTGCAACACATGTAGAGTTAAACAGACTGATTTCTTCTCAATGATGCCCACAGAATGGGTGAACACATATCAAATAACACTTCTTTTACTAAGGAGCTACTCTTCTGAGATTTATTAGCTCTGCTCCCTTATTCCTAGAAATGGGACACAGCCTGGGCTACTTATGGAAAAAATTAACATTCAGAAAAAAATCTTCCAGCAAAAAACATATTGCTTATCAATGAATATTTGCAGGTTGATTGTAACTGTGAAGTTTGAATTAAATCATCAATAAAGCACCATGTAAAATGACTGGACACAGTCATTCTCTCATTTCTCTATGTGCATCATGGAGGAATTCAATATAAAGTGAGAGTGTTTCATAAAATTTATAATGAATGAAACCAGATTACCCCATACATATGCTATTCCTTGGTCAAAAGTTGAATACTTTTAGAAGTTGCACTGACCCTTTCAAAACATTCATGAATGACTCATAGTCAATGTCATTTTTTTCATGACATGCATACTCTAAGAGTCATCTATATAGTCCCATATAGAGTCACACAACTCCTGTCTGAAATCCAGTGGTGTGGAAGGCACTTGAGAGAAGCCAAGGTGAAGGTAAGCATATTAGGTGGGCAGTCAATTAGGATCCCAATAGGTTTCTAAGGCTCACGTCATTTAACTCCATTTCTTTCTTTCTCTGTATTTATTTCAATGGATGATGAATCACTGAAAAGTGGGTAAGCAAAATGTTACATATTTAGGTTCTTTCCAATGCATTATTTGGATTTAAATGTAGGACCACTGCATAAAGCTCTTAATGGAAAAAAAAAAGCATGTGTAGAATGTGTCTTATAGTTAGTCATATATTCTTTCTTGATTATATGAAAACACTCATACTTCAATCCTAAAGAATCTTAAAAAAAAAAAAAAAGAATGATTGATTAGTTGTTCTCAAATGAGACTTACGTTGAGAGCAGTCACTGCCGATCCAACCCGGGTAACACTGACACGATCTGTCAATGGGGTTACAGGTTCCATTGTTGGTGCAGGTACAAATTCCTGCACAGTTTTTCCCAAATCTGCCACTGGGACACACTGCAAATAAGCTATAGGTCAGTAACTCCCAATCACAACCTGCCTCACAGAATCTTAGAATCTTAGCACAGGAAATGACTTTAAAGGTCACAGGCCCAGCTGCTCATTTGGTAGCTATCTCTGCTCAACAGCATCCCTCATCCTGAATGGGCTCATTTTTACAAATCCATGAAGCCAAAGACTCTCATGTAGGTATCACAGACCGGGAGACGTTATTGCACTTCTAGAAATCTGACTTCAAGACTTCTTGCTCTGGGAGTCAAAAATCCTTCCTCATATTGATTTTTTATAGGAGAGCGTGTCCAGCTAAAACTGAAGAGTAGCACAACTCAGGGAATAAAAAGGTTTTGCTGGAGTGGAAAACCAGCTTTTCCAAAGCTCGAAGTCCTATCTGAGAAGCTGCAGATACAGCACCATAGATGGTATTCCTAGCAGACAGCTGAAAACATGGCCTTCAGGAAGACCAAGGGGAGGCCTGAGGACAGACTCTCCGGGGCGCTCATCACCACCCAGCTGTCCCAGATGCTTCGTGCTTTACCTTCATTGCAGAGGGCGCCTGTGAAGCCAGGCAAGCAGTCACACAGGCCGGAGATGTGGTGGCAGGGCCCGCTGCTGTGAACACACTGTGGGCATGTCTGGCTGCAGCGATGCCCATAAAAACCGGGGGAGCAGACTGAAAATAGAAGGGAAATTGGCAGTTATCTTTCTGAGATGCAGTTATCTTTCTCTCGCATTCCACATGGGGATCTAGTTAAAGTTTTATAGGTTAAAAAACAAAATCTTAAAGAAAAGTAGAAAAGATACTGAGAATTTTCCAAGTAGAAAACAGGAACAATGAAGGAACAAAGGAACCCTTTAATGAGGAAAAGAAGCCACTGAACTCTGAATTTCTTGAGGGAAGTAAATGTCTTAGTCTTCTTTATTTTCCCATTTAAGGCCCCAATTAGCTCAAGGCTTGGCGTAAAGCAGGGGCTCAAGGAATTTTCATTGAATAAATAAAGAGATAAAAAAATTCTGAAATACTAATAAGTCTCAAATAAGTACTCTTAAACCATTTGTTAATCTTTTATTCTTTAAGAGTCGTTACCGACAATAAATAGATCGACAGTCAAAATTTGAAGATTTTGCCACCTCAAAATGGTCCAGGTTAATGACTGTCATTGAAAGTGTTTAAGCAAAATGCTACATACTTAGGTTCTTGCCAAGATATTATTCAGACTTAAATATAAGATAACTGTGCAGAATTATTATGGGGAAAAAGGCAATTTTAAAAATTAGAATAGTGTAACATAATTAGTGACATATTCTTTTTTTGATTGAAATTACCTAAAGATTTGGTAAAATCTTATTGATCCTTCTCTAACTTAAAAGTCTTGAGAACCAATGTCAACAGCCTCCTTTTTTAACTCTGCAATTCCATTTTCCCCATAGCACTGATTTTAAGACTTACTAGCAGGATAAATGATTTGCCTCAAGGTTTGGCTGATGTTGACGTCTGGTAATTGAGGTAAGGCCAATGCCAAATTGCTGAATAAAATATTTACAGGTCAATGAATTTCTAGAACACCATTTGCAAGCTTTCGGGAAGGATGAAGGAATATATCCTGATGGTTGTGCCAATGAGGCAATGAAGTAATTACCGAGAAGAAATGGTTAAATCCCCATCTGTTAGGTTAGTTCTGAAGGCTGGAAAGAATGAAGCTCTTAGAGAAGTGCTTTCAAGTAGTTCTGCAAAGGACAAGTAAGTATTACACTCTCTTCTGCCTTCAAGTCCAACAGGACATCACTATAAACTTAGAGGTGGAACAGAGATCAGTATTCTGTACATGGTACCCAGGGACGGGAAGGTGGAAATTACTGCCTAATGAGACACTTACTCCTCTGACAAGTGGTGCCTCGGAAGCCTGGTGCACACTCGCAGATGCCATCGTCAGGGGAGCATGAAGCCCCATTTTTACAGTAGCAGGGCAGGGAGCAGTTGGGGCCCCAGCGTCCCTCAGCACACACGCTATCACAGTGGACACCTGAAACAATGCACATGGGGCAAGGCTGAGTGAGAGGCAGTGTGGAGCTTCTGCAGTTGCTAATTCCAAGATGAGGACTAAGTTCACAGTATTAAACCTGAGGATCAAGAGCAGCAATGAGTAGAGAGTTATCATCTTATAAATATCAATACACAGTATCATCATAATGTTAAAATAATACCCAGAATGATTTTCTATGGAGTCATGAAGAAGGAATAACACACCTTTGTTATATTGACTTTTCTTCTTCAGGGTAAAGGAGCAAAGCGAAAGACCAAGGGCTCTGTCTATTGAAAGTAAAATTTATCAAAAATACAATATCTTTTAGCCCTAAGTGACTTCCTCCTCCTCCCATTCTTTGTTTTCACAGAGAAATAAACTGTAAAAGGATAAGGCAATGCAGTTACATAAAATGTTTTACATAAAGAAAACCCTCCCCTAGATTAAAAAAATAAACATCTTAAAATAACTTGATGGTGCATTGTGCAGAACAGAAAGATGTGCTGACATGTGCCACCAAATTCCTCCTGAAAAATCAAGTTTTACTTTGGAGAGATATTGGCAGAATATCACAACCAACATTATTTGTAGCTATGGATTATTATGAAACTGTATGTAGGTGTTTAACTCTCATTTTAAACACTGAGAAACTAGAATTAATAAACAAATGCCAAAAGTAAACAAAGGAAAGCCAAGGTTGCAAAACTAAAACTACATTTTATTTCCGATAAATAAAAGTCTCCTCTGTATATTAGTATTGGAAATACAATAAGGGCCTCTTTCTTGCCAGAATTTCTCACAACTCAAAGAAATCCTCTTCACATTGAAAGGCAATAAGTTATAATTAGTAGTGAACTGGCAGTTGCCAGCCTCAGACCAAATGAAAACACATTAAGAGCAAGCACGCACACCCTCCAGGATTCCAGAATACTAACGATCACCCAGCACCACGATGCTGAGACTGTCATGTCTTGTGTTATAATTTTGGCTTCTGAAATGATCAAGCAAAAAGTCACCACAGTCTCAACCTTAACATGGAAGCAATCCCAAACTATAACATGAATGTTGCTAATTGGTATGCCATTTCTGGTGAACAGTAATTCTCCACTTTTTATGGCTCCTGGTTGTTTTTTTTTTTTCCTTCTGAAAGTCTCCGGCATGGTAAAGGCCATTAAGTAGGCAAGAAAGCACGCAGACCTCATTGTGTCTAGCTGGAACCAACAATAGACTTTTATTTCAGTCTGGGCCATGGGCTGAAGAAAGGAGACCAGGTCTCTTGTTCATAAATCCAATTGGGGTTTAAATGTTTCCCATTGAATAAAGTATGAAATTTGGGCCTACGATGTTGGTTTTTTTCTTGCAATCATGAATATATTATCATTTTTTTTCTTTCAAATCTCTTTTGAAAAACTGAGATGAAATTGCAAACTCTGCCTTCCCAAAATGTGACACATCAGCCACAGATCCTACCTGGAATTTTTATCCACACCTACACTGGGCAGAAGCATCAAGCATATTAAGCAGTAAATCACTTCAAAATGAGGCTGCAACCCTAAATTTTGTTTTGTGAATTTAAAAGAAAGTACCAACAAGGGTAACCTGCTGAAGACTTCATTCTCAGTTCAAATTCAGGTCCTAGACATTGACTGTGAGCCAAAACTACTGCTTAACAACGGCCAAGATGGGGACACCTGCTTATTACAGAAACTCAGACAACCAACCCAGGGCATTTTGATGTGGAGCCATCGAGGCAAATCCCAATGAACATTTTGAAGAAGTGTAAGCTGAGTAATTATCTGGTTAATCTGACTGATCATCATCCTGAAAAATTAGTACTGATTTTTTATGCTTTTTTTGTTATGGTGGGAACTAGGGGAAGAGGGAAGATTTAGCCATTTATGATGACTTAGTTCAACTACTTGCCAGATCACTACTTCAAATTACACTTAATAAATTCAGTTAAGATAGAAGGGAGTACACTTAAGGTCAAAAGTATATGCTACTTTTTTATATTATAGGTTATCATGATTTATGTATTGCTTAGCACATTCTCAATCAGAGCATGTTAAGAAAAATGACTACAGGCCAGATGGGCAAATCTGAATAAAGAGATCCTTTCTTTCATAACTGATTCCTCGTCCCTTAAGAGGTTTGTTCAGCTGATTAGCCTAGCCATCAGTCATAATCAACTATATCCCCGTAATGTTCTTATCAGTAACAAGGCTCACCCTGTATCAAGAAGATCCACTGCAGAGATAAGCTTGTTTCAAGTGATTTACCCATTATTTCATGTCCAGAGAACTATAGCAAATTCTATAGATAATTGATCAAACCTTCTGTAACCAATCATATAAGCATCTTTCAACAGACCCAAGCTTACTTGAAAATAACTTTTCTTGTAGGATTGCAAGAAAATCTATCATTTGAATATAAATTATAAAAATTCTATTACAAATCCCCTCTTAAAATTCAAGCCCTTTTATTTTACTCTATCATTGGTAAAAAATGAGTCAGCATTTTGCAGAGATGCCTAATCTATGTGAAGATAAATATCAAGTATGTCTCAGCTAGGGGACAATTCCAGGAGAAGGTATGGAGTTGTCTTTCTTCCTCTTGCTGCACCCTCTTTTCCTACTTCTGCTTCTCTCCTTCTGGTCCTCTGTGTCCTCCTGGTTATTTTTCCCTTCATCTTACAGTCAGAAATAGACAAGATACATTTATTATTGCTGAGTCGTACCTTCTCTGGAGAATATTGATATTTTAAGAGAGCACAAATTCTAAGAGCCTAAGAAATAAATATTCTAATTGTGGAATTTTAAGCAGTAAGTATCACAAAGAGAGTGTTGGGTAGGTGTTTCTCTAAGTCGCACCTTATATATGTAACTGCTGAAGTGATTCCCTGCAATGAAACATTCTCCAGGATGAAGTGTTGTAAGTTTTGCTTTAACCACAATTTCTGGCTCTGTGTGTGTGTACGTGTGTATTATTTATGTTTATCTGCTCGGTTTTTTTTTTCCAACTTTGCTTGAGTCCTGTAAGACATCTTTTTGTTTCCTTGTTTGTCAAAGGTACAAAAGGAAACCCAACTCAACAAACATTCAAGGGATCTGGCCAGCTACTGGCTTGCTGGTGAGAAGTTTTCTTAGAAATGTAACTCTTGCCGGGCTTGGTGGCTCACACCTGTAATCTCAGCACCTTGGGAGGCCAAAGCAGGCAGATCACAAGGTCAAGAGATCAAGACCATCCCTGCCAACATAGTGAACCCCGTCTCTACTAAAATACAAAAATTAGCTGGGCGTGGTGGTGTGTGCCTGTAGTCCCAGCTACTCAGGAGTCTGAGGCAGGAGAATTGCTTGAACTGGGAAGGTATAGGTTGCAGTGAGCAGAGGTCAAGCTACTGCACCCCAGCCTGGCTCCTGGCAACAGAGCAAGACTCTTTCTCAAAAAAAAAAAAAAAAAAAAAAGTAACTCCAAGGTGGTAATGACCACAGAATAGGCACACCCTTCTCTGCCTGGGATCATGATCAGGAAAGGAGGTAGCATATGAAGGGGGAAGAGGACTGTAGGCTAAAGGAACAGTGGCTGCAAGACTCAAGACTCACAGGCCGGAAGAAGTGTCTTTCCTTCGGGAATTGCAAGTGTTGGGTACAGCTGAAACTCAGGGGCTGAGGAGAGCAGGTGAGGCATCTGGGCAGCCAAGCAGTGGCCACGTTGAGTTGAGCCAAGAGCGCCATGCTATGGAGTGGAAACCTCCCCCCGGTGTTAACAGGGACCAAATGAACAATTTTAAGAAGGAAGGGGCATAACTAAATTTGTGCTTCATCAGAGGGCAGAACATTGCCTGAAGATGTTGTGCCTGGGAAGAAAGAAAACTTGTCAGGTGCTCTTTTACCTGGGGAAACCCCATTTGGGGTTCCTCAAGTAAAAAAAAATTATTAAAGTGACAAGGCATGAAACTAAGTCAACGTTAGCTGAGACGCAAGGGAAGATGAATTCTGGAGAGTTATAGAAGAAAATCCACATGCAGACTCCCCTCCAATAGTCCACCAAAGGTAATTAATTTCGGCAGCTCCCTGATGGAGAGACATTGCCTGTTTTTGCACACCATAGCACCTAGTACATGGGAGGTATTAAATAAATATTTGTTGAATAAATTGATAAGCATAGTTCCTCTTTCCTACGTGATATTCAGGACCACTTTCCAATGGATGAAGCAACCACATCATTCTATGCTTCCCCAAATAAGTCTTCACTCAAACCAGGAAGCCCAAGATATTCATAGTTTGTGCACGAAAAATGGTGACCCTTCCCTGCTAAGGGTGTGGAGATGTCTGCCTTGTTTATTTTTGAGCAGATATATGTTTGGGGGCTCAGGTCTGTGTTTTTAAATGTAAGCCCCGATTATTAGGCCATGAAAGAATTATGTGACATCTTAAGGAAATTCCTTTGGAAGTTTTAGCAAAAAACAGATGAAAACTTTAATATTACAGGAAATAACTTCCTAAAACATGGGGAAGAAGAGGGAAAATGAGAAGGAGGTAGGTTTAAATCTGCAGCCATCTCTGGTTCAACGGGAGCATTTTTTTCTGATAAATGTTCTAATGCTGATAAGGAGATTTGTAAGGGACTGTTTTTGCCAGGACTGAGGACAAAGAGCTCTTTGATAGCCTTCACAAGTTGCTAGGCAATGGCTGAATGATCGTGATAAACTTCAGCTAAGCAGCTCTAAAGAAATGTTCGTGCAATTAATGCCTGATGCATTATGCCAGCAGCCTCAATGTGAAATCAGCATTCACTGGGCATTTGTGATTGCATGAATGCAGTAAATAAATCATCTGGGGTGTCATTCTTTCCCCTCTCATAGATGTAACCCCAAATCCTTGTCGTACTTAATTGCTTATATTTCTTATGCTAGTATTCCAATATTTGGAGCGTTAGTGAATGAAGGAAATGATTTTGATTCAATGTCTTGTTCCTGGGCAACAAGCTATTAAACATATATTAGAACAAAGCGAGATACTTGTTAATAATAATTGGACTTAGTAATTATAAGACGGAGGAACTACAGTATTTAGTCACAACACTTCTGCTTTTCTAATCCTTTGACCGACAAAGCAGTGGCATAGTGTAGTGTGGTGTAGTATAGAGAAGTTATTCACTGGTATATCCATCTCTGTCGACAGAGTGGCTGTCCTGATGCAATGTGAGCTTCTGCAGGATGGGAGTTGTCATCATTCATCTCCGTGTTCCAGCACCCAAGCATTATGGTTACAGAGAACCTGGAGACACTCAACAAATGGCTGTTAAACCAAATCTCTCTATTTGGATACTACAGATTTTAAAGATCAATAAAAAAGAATCTGCTTTATATAGATCAACCAAGTTGAAAAAAGTCCTGATAAGTCATATAAATCAGAGATGTTTGCCTTTGCAATTGCAAGACAAAAAAAAAAAAAATACCAGAGACCATGTCCTGCCTTGAACTGAGATAGAAGCAAGCAGAAAGGATTGCTAGGCAGATCTTGGAGTTCTGGCTTTTTCTATAGCCTTTTTTTGGCAGGGGGGTCGGGGGGGGATGATCACCTCCCTCCACCCTCACGACAGGGGCCCAGCCTTCTGCTTTTATATGATCCCCTCCCTCAAGACCAAATAGATAGACAGATACCTATAAACCTGCAGACACACTCTCCACCCCTCAGTACCCAAAAGGGTCAGATGGTGAGTCATTTGTACTTGTGGCTGATTGGGTGCAGGCATGTTAATTAAACTCGTTTGACTAAAGTTATTACCTCCAACTAGAATTTGCACTTATATGTCACTGGACAAAGGAAGGTAGGTCTCCCCTTATTTAATAATTTGGGCATCCCTTAGCTGCATGAGACATCACTTTGGGACAGATTAGTCTCTGAAGGAGCAGTTCACTCACTCAGCTGGTCAACCTTGGTATTTGGAAAAACATGGAAGGGAGAGCTTTCCTTGTGGAGAGAGGCTGAGGCCACTGTAGGCCTAGTTCTTGCTGGGAAGAGTGGAGAAGTGGGCTCTTCTCATCAACTTGCCCACAGGGCTCCTCCTTCCAATTCCACCCTTCCTGGCTGGCCTCAGATGAGCGCCCCCACCTCTCCTCTTTTTCTCCTTTCCCATCCCCTTACAATTACACCATGCTTTGCTAGTCTCATCTGTTGCTCAAGACCCCTAGAGTTTGATTGAGTGTCCTATTCTCTTTATCTGTTTAGCATTTAACTTTTTCCTTCTGGTATAAACACATCCTTAAACCTCCTCTTCTCATTTTCCACTGATTATGTGGTTTCCGTCAAAGAAATGGACCCCAGATCCGAAGCTCTTCAATAACTAGAGTAATAAGATACAGCAGATGCCACTATGCAGATCAGTAACTGCCACTGCCTGCCTGGGCCATCAGGGCAGACAGGGACACCAGGTAAGGTTTTGCAAGTTGTGCACTATACAAGAGCCCCTGGCCACGGAACTAAGTTGGGGCAGAAATCCAGCTTGCACTTCATGTGCCAAGGAGTACCTCCTGAGGGATTTCCAAATTGTTTCCAAATTTGTGTCAAAGGTGCTTTAGGGATGGGTAGAGGCTCCATACTCTTCCTCCTCCTCAGCCACTTTCCAAATTCTCATTTAGTAGGTGTGAGGTGGGGACTGGGAATATGCATGTGCAAAGAGTTCCCAGGTGATAGTGATCTTAGCCAGGGCTGGGAACGAGGCTGGAGACCACACATGTTCCCAGTCAGCTGGAATGCAATCTTGATTAGCTGTAATGCTCAGCAAATGGGTGTTCTGGCTGACTGAAGTCACAGCAGAAAAGAAGACATAAACTTCAGCCCGTTTCTGTAATTTTGGGAAAATACTTTATAAAGCACATCACTCCACTACTCTGGAAATATACATACATAAGTACACATACACACACACACACACACACACTCATATTTCATTGACATCTGAAATTTCAGTGTGGGTGAGTGGGGGGTGTGTGTGTGTGCGTGTGTGTGTCCCAGAGGTGTAGGACAACACAGCCTAAATCCTGGATGGTATTTCATTGTTCCCCATTCTTCTACTGCCTCTTATTGGTAAAATAGTCTATTGACTAAAAATGACAACAAATTAAGGTTTTAAATAATCACATGCTACAATAAAAGTGCATGCCTTTTCTTTTGAAAAAAATGGTATATTTCTTTTGGAAATAGGATCTAAAATGTCAAATGCCAATTTTATTTTGGTTACTTTTCATAGCAGTATATTTTGAGGACTTATTTTATGACTGGGTGAAAAAGAACTATCAATTACAACAGAAATAAAAAAGCCTCAGTTCCTTTGAGAGACTAGACCGTCAAATACTATACAGTGGGTTGTAGTTATAAGAAGTGGTGGATGTGGGAACATGATAAGATATCAGGCCAACTTCTTTGGCGTCTCACCTTAGGGCGAGACTTCCTCAATCTAGTCATGTCAATTCCTTTGTAAAGAGGAACAAGGCACTCCTGACCATTATCTCTGGCTCCAAATTTACCTGACCGCAATGTCCACAGTTGACAGAGGACTTAAGGCCATCTTGCTGATTTGGTCGTCAGGGGAAGAGCCCTGGGTTCTGTGTCAGATGTCACAGATTTATTCATAAAAGCCTCACTACACACAAACCTCCTGCCCAACATACTGCTGCCCTGTCCAGGGATACTTAATATTTCACCTACAGCAATCTCAACAACAGGGATGAGAGGAAATAGAATTACTTGCTTCCCTGGGCTTATGTTCATTTTTCAGCCTTAAACCTGGTGTCTAAATGAAAAGCAAAACCTTCTTCACATTCAGAAATGTCCTTACAAGGTACTAAACCAAAATAATTTTATGGGTAAAAACTTATTAGTCTGTCCAGTACAGATAATGAAATGATATCCTTTGTAAATAATATACAGAAGTTGCTCTTTCCTTTAAAAAATGAAGCCAATTGTTTTTTGGTCCAATTGTAGGTGTTTTTTGGAATTTCAGTAATTTTCTTTTCCTCTACATATGTTTTTGTGTACAATATGCATTCTGTAAGTGTGGGGGATGACCTCATAGCAGGCTTAGATACCGACAGATGCTCACAGACCAACAGCCCACACAGAAGACCCATAAATGAGACACTGGGGCAACTTAGCTGGCCTAGGAGCAATCATGACTGACAGGCCATGAGGCAGAGATGGTGGGCAACAAGCAATAGAGCAACATGAAGCAGTGGTCTTCCCTTTTAGAGAAGCAGGCCAGTCACAGATGGACAGAGGATTACAAGATTACATTGTGTGAAAAAGCCACTGCATTCCTGTAGGAGCTTGATAGGTCTAAGGCCAGATGGCATAATTTGTCTTACCCCATGACCCAGACTGTGGAATGCAACTAACACATTTTCCGGCTGGCTTCAGGCCAACTCACATCTCTTGCTCTTCTCGTGTACACTAGAATGTGCCTTTCACAGGCTGGTTCTAAATCATCAAAGCAGGTGGACACTTGAGCAGTGACTGGTGTGTTCGGGAACACCTCACATCCTTTCTACATTCATAAGACAAAAGTAGATTTGGTGGAGTGTTGTACAAAACAAATGATGTGGTTCCCTCTGTTAGGAAAGTTCTGAATCTGCCAGAAAGTTAAAAATGTTATTTTGCTTCATTGTGGTCATTGAGAAATTAGTATCAATCGTTCCATTTGAGAACTTCAAGAACCCTAGTAAAGTCAGAAAATCTGGTTCAATCCCTAGTGTGATGCAGTTTTCACATTTGGGGATGAAGAGCCAAGCAGAAACACTAAAAGGCAGAATTTCCTATTGTGAAGTCAGAGTTATCTCAGGTTTTGCAAGTCAAGATGGAACTACAGGGTTAGGGAGGCCTTGTGTCTGTGGGTAGCTCATTAGCCATCATGGAAATGGAAAGCAAAACCACAATGAGATACCACCGAACACTGACTAGGATGGCTAGAATCAAAAAGTCAGATAATAACAAGTGTTGGTGAGGATATGAATAAAATGGAACCCTCATACATTACTGGTGGGAATGTAAAGTCACCCTAGAAGAAGAACAATGTTTTTGCTCATGATATTTGGAAGATGGCACTAAATATCTTAGCAAATCTGTATACCATGAACAAAAACTTCTTCTTCCAGGACCATTTTTAGCTTGATAAACTTCCTGGTTGAAACCATGAAGCCATATAAATAAGGAGAAACTCCTACCCTATGGTTAGAGAATTTGTACTCAATCATATTATGAATTTGTCGTGACCCAAACATTATTATAAGAAAAAGAAAGTTTTAAAACTTTTACTTCTAGCAATGAACATTTTAATATTTGCATATTAACCATACAATAATATGCATATGCATACTTGCCATATTAATATGAGTATTTTTTTTTCCTCACTAAGGTGACCCTTATTTTTAGGGTTTATTTCAATCATTCTTTCCTCAGTGCTCAAAATACACCACAGTGGTCTTGCTGAACTCTTCAGAACAATTCACATTTTCCCCATCTTGCTGGCCTGAATTTTGACAGTTGGACCTTATGTGTAAGGTCAAGAGAACTGCCCCTGCACAAATCAACAAAACATCAGCCCTGGATTGTAGATTAAAGGTTTCAGTTTACTGGAAACTTTATCGAATTTTCTTTTTTTTTTTGAAAAGTTGACTTGTGTGTGCTTCTGTGAAATAACAAAGAACAGCACTAGGTGTTAAGTTGGTGGGTTTCACCTTTCAATTAGCAGAGCTTGGCTCTCACCTGACCATCCGGGGAGGCAGCGGCAATGGCCTGTGGTAGGGTGGCAGCCATCGGCGTGGCTGCAGTCGCAGCGCTCAGCACAGTTCAGCCCGTACGTGCCATCCTGCATGGAAGACAGCATCAAAGGTAGCAATGAGGGCCTGGGAAATTCCACAACAGGAGAGGAAAAGGCCATTTCTCATACAGTACCCTGCTGTCCCAAACACTTCTTAGAGGGACGCATCTTAATCACCTCTTTCTATGTCTTCTTAGTCCCCAGAATATCGGCTCCAGGAAGTCAGGGTTTTAAAGTTACTCAAACCCCCTGACACAACGGTTGAGATATATAAATGGTGAAGCTAATCATGCCAACACCCTGATATCTATATATGCAAATAGATGTAAAAATGCCAAGTATTTAAAAGAAGTTTATCCTATAAGCTACAACTCATAAAAATATTTTCTTTTGTTCCTAAAGGTTTTTACAAAACAGATCAGTGTCCCCTATAATGTATTTGATTCTTTAGTGAAAAGAGAGAATGACCCACACAAAAATGACCCTGACCCCCACAAAAATGCTCTAAAATTATAGTTTTAAAACTATAATTTTATAATTTAAAAATTTTTAATCATAAACTAATTTTTAAAAGTTACAGTTTTAATTGAATTAAGTTAATTGTCATAAGTTGCCAATGAGATACATGGTACTCTCAAGAAAAATGAAGATCTTTTGTTACTTTTTTCAAATTGTTATCCTGCTTTTCAGGAAGAAGTCTAAGCCACACAAAGTATTCTGACTCACAATCCTAAGTATGAATTGACACACCTGCTCACTCATCCTCTTCCAGATCTTTTATATTTTCACATGCAAATCAGTGTGGATGGTCTGATGGAGACAAGACTCTTCATGGACATGATCACTTTGCTTGTGGGGAAAGGATGGAAAGTTCAGCTCTTTCACCCCAGATCCTGAAAATTGAGGGAGGCACTACACGCCTCCCCAGCACCACCCAAGCACTAAGAAAAACAGGGTGCAGAGTTACCATGGAGGAGGAACATAGGCACCAGCATAGACAGGTAGTGGGTGCGAGATGAATAATTATTTGTCCAGAACTTGTTAAAATAACAAAAAGAAATCATTTTTTAGGCCCCACCAATGTTTGATAGAGCTGCGCAGGATTTAGCTTTGCCATGATATGAACCACTAAACCTTCAGCCTTCATTGACTGACTAACTCCTCTAAGGTATGAAAAGAGATAGTGCCAGGGGTTTTGCTTTGTCTACAATCAGATAGGGAGTAAAACGTGACCTCAAACTCATCTCCAAGTACTGATTAATTTGTTCACTAGTCTGATGAGAGGCAGCAAAGCTGACAACTCTGTCCTAGGGGTTTGAAGGCATGGAATATCCATGAGTGGGATCCTCTCTACTTTGGGAATTGGGTTGTACTTAATGAGGAGGAAGCCCAGAGAGAGAAGAGCATTGTGAAAGGCCCTTCTCGAGGGGCCCAGTTCAGGGAGTCACCCTGTTATCTTGCCATCAAACGATGACCTGGAGGCAGAGAACACACACCACAGAGAGAATGCCTAATGGCTCAGGAGAAAAGAATTGCCATAGGAAGAAAGAGTGATGGAAAAGAACTATGAGCAGCTTACTCCAGAATGCGCTTCCCATTTGCACTCCCTGAGAGCCTGAAGCAGATGCAGTATGAGATTTCTAATGACATGTATCTCCAAAGTAGGCCAAGGGAATAGAGTGAGCTATAGAGACATGTTAGGAGATTCTTATGGTTCCAGAGATACTTACGTTAAAAGATGCTGTTTCCAAACCTTCTTTCAACACTTCCATGAGCATTTCTGTGACATCAATCACCTCTCCTTTCAACTCCCTGCTACTTTGCACCCTAAAGGCAGGGGGATTTCCATGATAATGGAAACAAAATATTTGGAGAGTTGACAGGCATACATTGAGTGTTTGACCAGTGCTGTTCACTGGCTGCCACCAAGAGATGGGTGTTTAAGAAACAGAAAATAAAGGGTGGGGGTTGAGGAAACTGAGTAAGATGAAGGAAAAGAAGGAAGAAATTCTCACACAGCCTATCTAACCAGTTTCCATGTCTATCCCTTTTCCAATCCTACATCCAGTTTGAATCCAAACACCTCAGTTCTTCCAATAGTTACCAAAGTCTGGTTCACACTGAGCCACTTTAAGTCAGGAAAACTGCAAAAAGAAGCCAACTCTACAGCCTCAACTCCTCCTAGGCATTTTCCATCAGGGCACTGATTCGTGCATACCTGGCAGTGAAGTTCACATTTCTTCCCACGCCATCCAGGTGCACACGTGCAGGTCCCATCCAGGGTGTTGCAGGCTCCCCCGTTGAGGCACTGGCATGTTAAGTTACAGCCAAAGCCCCATGTGCCACTGGGACATCTGATGGAGCAGTCCACCCCGTGCCATCCTGTGTGACAAGAATGCCAGAGCAAGTGAGCCAACGAAGGTAGCAGGGAGCCTTGCTGAGCCTTTCCAAGCCACGTTTCTCTTTAGAAACACCTTGGAAATGCACAACCATGCCTCCCAGCCCCAGCCACAGCAGCAGACAACATTGGTTCTGCCAAGTTAGGCCTCCATCAGAAATGAACAAAAGGCACCCCTAAGGACCCAAACAGCCATGTGTGCTGTGTGATCTGTTAAGGATGCCAACACTGTGAAATACTAGTAGGCTATTGAGGAAGAGATATAGAGTTAGAGCACCTTTAATGGGCAGTGATGCACACTGTGGAATCCTGAGTTTTGGTCAGATCAGGAAAGTAAAATATTTAGGTGGAAGGGAGATGAAGGATTCTGCTTGAAAACACACCACCATCTTTAAGGCAGAACCCCATTAACCAGCTACAGTGTGTATCCTGGATCCTGGAGGATGAATATGTTCTGGTGCTCATATAACATTGGTGCTTGGCTTTGTTTCTTGTCATGACTCCAAGCCAGTCAGTTTAGAAGCATGAACACATGTCTGCTTGTTTACTCTTCCTAAAAGTGCACAGACTCACAGACTTTTGGAGCTGGCAGTGACTTTAGGGATCATCTAATGTGAGC
The DNA here is from genome assembly GCF_049354715.1 of Callithrix jacchus. Taxonomy (NCBI): domain Eukaryota; kingdom Metazoa; phylum Chordata; class Mammalia; order Primates; family Cebidae; genus Callithrix; species Callithrix jacchus. The sequence continues at coordinate 81,598,085 of NC_133503.1, forward strand.
CTCTTCCCTTGATTCAGAAAAGCATTCCAGGCCACAGTAGATGAGGGGCTTGCAGAAGTCAGACGCCGAATTTTGGTGCAACTGGAGCTAGAACCCTGGTTAAGGTTTCTTTCTTTTGTGTGTCTTTAGGAGGTAACATGACCAGGATCAAATTAAAGACTTATTTACCCATTCTTACCTGCCCTGCAAGTACAAGACCCATCCACAGGAGAGCAGACTGCATCATTTTTACAGCCACAGCGAGAGGAACAGTTTATCCCGTAGGTTCCCAGAGGGCATGGGGTGGAGCAGTCAATTCCCTAGACAGGCACAAGTAGTAAAATGCATTCAATTTTGCCAGCTGAAATAAGGCCAACACAAATAAACAAAAATATATCTTGGCAATGCTAATTATACTTCCTCTCTAATTTTAACACACTATATATTTTAAAATTTGTTATAATGTCACCACTATACAAATTTTAGAAATTTAAGGACAATACTAGCTGGTCTATGTTTAGGATATATTATTAAATGGGATCCAAAAAAGCTTGCACCTACATTAGTTTGGCCTTCATAGCAGAACTAAAACAAAACAGCAATAAAAATCCTTCGTCCTTGCTCAGACAAGTAGATATATAAAAATAAGCTGTATCTGTAAAATTACGGTCAATAAATAAACACCAATATGAACCATACATCTGATCTCAACCCTTCTGAGACATCCTTATATAATATTTAATATTTTTAGTGGGTAATGCAAAGCAACAGAACACATTCAGCCAGCAACATGATTCACTTTATCCGACAGGGAGCATTAAACATAGAATTAGGCTACCAAAGGTGACTGGAGGTCAGCTCCTTTCAAAACAGAAGGGACTATTAAGACAAAGCTAATTCAAGGGCTGAACCAAAGGGTTATGACATAGGTTAGAAAACTCCATAAAGATCCTCGCAGCTCTGTGACTTTATGATCCACCAGTTCTACATTATGTGCTCTGGAATAATCATCAACATTCTTCATAGTTCAATGTTCTCTTTAAAATGGGAAGAGCTCAAGAACAACACATTCTCCTTTAAAGCAAAGATTCCTAGCCTATCACTATGAAATCTTAGAAGCTGTAAGAAAAATTCTGCTCTATTAGCATATTGGCATATTTATAGGGTCTGGATTTTCAAAGGGCCCTAAAAACTAACGTACTGCTAACTACAGAATGTGAATACATTATAAATGCTAATTCGATGTGTCTTCAAATTTCATGAAATTAGAAACAAAAGCTGTCAACAATAACAGTAATCTACTTGGAAAAGTAACTTATTTGTCACCTACAAAACACAATATAATAAATTACGTAAGGAATAATTATAGTATTTTATACTTTCTGACATATATTTATATTAAAAATTCATGCCACATTTATAGTTTTACCAGCTTTCCCAGTCATCATACTAAGGTAATTCCTTATATCTCTATTAGTATTTTTCTCCTCATTTTCTCTCTCAATGATGTGGATGACGTTAGCACATTCACTGTATTTCACCAAAGGTCATATAAATCACGATGTGAGATACTTCACACTGCACCCCTCTTCTTCCTCCAGAGCCCCAGTCACTCACTTTGAATCCTGGGGCACAGGTACACTTTCCAGTCACACTGTCACAGTCTGCCCCATTTTGGCAGCTGCAGATCTGCTGGCAAGCTTCCCCGTAGAATCCAGGAGAGCATGTCTCATTACAGTAGAGTCCTGACCAGCCCGGCTTGCAGGCACACTCTCCAGACATGGGGTGACAGCTGAGAGACATGGATGAAAGAAACAAGTCGCTTTGGGATCAACATGACAGCCAACTTCTTTGCAAATGTTGCTTTAGCAATGATCACTATATGTGTGGGTAATCCCACGCACAATAATTTAAACTTCATTCCCAAGCTTGATTAGTTGAAACCTGATGGGTACTATAGAAATCAGCATCATCTCTATCAGTATGACTATTACAACCACATCCTTTTGTCTGAAATTCTTTTTAATTCACTTAAATTGACCTCACTAATTTTGTAAGAGATCAACTCTATGAGAAGAGCTAAAAAAAAAATTCCATCCAACGGACAATACCAAACCAGTTAACTAGTATGATGTCCCAGGAATAGCAAAAGCAGTGGCCTCATCAGCCTGTTTCTCCTCTCAGTTGCCTATACCTGGTAGCAAGCAGCTGTCTCCACCTGAAACAGCAGCAGCATTGACCTGCCAGGCAACCAGCTGTTGCACCATAGCAAATGGACATATCAGCTGTGCTGAAATGCATGCTAAGTGAGCTGACACAATGGGGCCCTCTGTGGCATGCTGGCTCAAAACACATGTGCTTCTCACCACGAGAAAATCTTAACAATCAAACCAGCTCTGCTGACAATTGGAAGACTATTTAAAGATGGTCTTCCTCACCTGATAGAGCTAAAACCCTCCCTTTAACTAGGGCCAACAACAAACACCTCTGTTATACCAGACATTTGCTAAATGACCTCCCATCAGAGGACTGTTCATAGATTTTTAACTCTTGGCAAGAATGACCACCTGAGAAGGATGAAGACTGAGGATGCAATCCCAGTTGTCCCACTACCTGGGTATCCTCAGGGAAAGCATACAACCTCCCTGGGCCTGATGTCCTAGTCTGTCAAGTGAGGGTCTCAGTAGCCATGCCCCGTAATCTCATAGCCTATATTCCTCCTCCTCCTAGTTCAGAAAATGTCTGTGGGTCGAATGATTTGGTGCTCATTTTCAGAATTTTATTTAAAAATACTTTTAGAACCCTGCTGCACCTTAGTGTTCATAGGCAAAGGCCTAGAAATTCACCAAACACTCAGAAAACATGGCATGAAGAATAACTAAGTACAGTTCTATATAAGAGGTGGTTTCTTGGGTACAGGTTTAGATTTACAGGACCAGGGCATGAGTCTCAAATCTACTTAGATCTCCTTAGACCTATTCAAGTCTGCCTATCTTCTGTTATCCTTGGGCAATCACTTATCCTTGAGCAATCACCTGGCATCTCCATGGCATCTCAAACTTAACATGTTAAAAACAAAGCCCTTGTTCTTCCCCTCAATATCTACTTCCAAGTGTCCAAATTTCCCTAAATAGCACCACCAGTCACTTAGTTTATCTAGGAATTCTTCTTTCTTTCTCTTTCTTTCTTCCTTTCTTCTTTCTTTCTCTTTCTTTCTTCTTTCTTTCTCTTTCTTTCTTCTTTCTTCCTTTCCTTCCTTTTTTTTTTTTTTGAGATGGAATCTCTCTGTCACCCAGGCTGGAGTGAAGTGGGGCAATCTCAGCTCACTACAACCTCTGTCGTTTCTCCTGACTCAGCCCCCCAACTAGCTGGGATTACAGGTGTGTGCCCCATGCCCAGCTAATTTTTGTATTTTTTTAGTAGAGATGGAGTTTCACCATTTTGGCCAGGCTGGTCTCAAACTCCTGACGTCAAGTGATCTGCCCGCTTGGCCTCCCAAAGTGCTGGGATTATAAGCGTGAGTCACTGTGCCTGGCCTGGGAGTTATTCTTGATAACTCTTCCTGCCTCATCACTAGAATTTAACCATTCTAATTCCAAAATATATTCGGAATCATCCCCTCATCCTCACTGTCCTCATTCTGCTCCAGCCAATGCCATCTACCTCCTCTCCTTCTGAACAGCCTTCCAACTATGCTGCCTGCATCCACCCATGCCTTATCACCTAAAGAATAACTCATATCATTCTCTTTTTTAAAACTCTGCAAAGGCTCCCCACCACGCTTGGAACAAAATCTGGACTGTTTAATATAGCTATGGTGACTATACAATTTATTGTCTAAACGAGGGCATTTTTAAGAGTGAAGAGAGATCTGCTGATAATTATACTAGGACAACAGGCCTAAACCAGACCGTCCTTGTGAAACCCGATACACAATCACCCTAAATACAGCCCACGGGGCCTTGTCATCTGGCCACTGCCTACTCCTCAACCTGTTCTTTCATCATTATTCTCTTTCTCTTTATTGCTATGCCTGACCACATTGGATTTCTTCTAGTTTGTAAAAGCATCATGTTTTTTTCAACTTAAGGGCCTCCACATGGCTATTTCATATTCCTAGGATGCAGTTTCCTTACTCTCTGCCTATCTCTCTCTAGTTTGTTTTTCCAGCCTTGGCTTAAACATCCCTTCCTCAAAGAGGCCTTCCCTGACCACCCAAATTTAAGTCAGATCTCTCCAGTTACACTCTTCTTCAGCACCCTGTTCCTTCTCCTCATCTCACTTATCACAATCTATAATCCTATGTTTATTTTCCAGTCCTTTAATGTCTTTCTTCCCTTCTAGAAGCACTGTGAGTTCCAGGAGGGCAAGAATTAAACCTGTTTGACTACCTTTCACCAGCACATGGTAGGCCCACAGTATGGCTGATTGAATAAGTGAAAAGGCCACAAGTGATCCAGAGTGGATGTGACTCCAGGTATCTAGCATTCCAACATTAATCTGCTTCTCCTTTACATCTCAGTCACCAAACAATGTTAAGTTATTCTGAGTGTATATGTATACAAAGGGGAAGATTTCCTCTAAAATTAATTTTTAAAATGTCAAAGTCTTGGCTGAAAGGACATAGCCATTAATCACAGGGAACAACTCATTAATGTCACCATGTTTGTGATGATATTGTAAGGAGACAGCATTTACTAAGCACTGAGTAAGTCTCAGCAATGTGCTGAGTACTATTTAGCTCAATCTGCACAACCTTCCTAGATGGTAAATATGATCCCATTTTCCAAATGAGGAAATAGAGGCCTAGAAAGGGTAAATTATTTATTCAAAGTCTCATGCAGGTAGCGGCAGAATCAAACTTGAACCCAGATTTGTTTTTATACCAATGAAAAAGGAGGTTTTCTAACAGCCTGCTAAGGGGATTAGACATGAAGGAGAATTGCTAAAATTTAGGATTTGGCATATACGAAGGAGTCAACAGGATCAGTAAAAACAAATATTATTAAAAAAAAAAAACAGGGAAAAATTTAAATTCACTTCAGTAAGTCCTTACATTTGATAAAAGAAAAAGAAATATTTCAAGTGACGGATTGGTTAAAGTAGCCTACCTATCTTCTTAACATATTGTAACAAATCATCTTAACATTTATATTAAAAAGTAGAAAATAGTATTCATGGTGTAGACATAAATGTTAAAGAAAATAGACAATTTGGAGGATGATGAATTGAAGCAAGAGGCAAGCTGAGAAATTGATATTCAATGACCCCCAGTGAGTGTTAGTGCGACACACTGGTTTTTAGATTGATTGACATCAAAATTAGTAGTCTGCAATTTGTAATTAGATGTAGGAAGCTAGAGCACTTTGGAGGCATTTGATGGGTTCTCATGCAGGCAGCTTAATTGGTAATGAGATTTACGTGTTGATGTAGGAGCAGCAGATTGGAGGCTGAAGGGTGATATACTCATTACCTGTTTTCTGTCTAAAGAACAGATTGATTTGTTTAGATAAAAATAGGATTATGCACATATGGAAATATTTGTCACTTATACACACATATAACCATATACATATATTTTAGGAAATTTTTTGATTTAATAGTTGAATTACACAAAAGTCCAATACTATGTAATATTGGCTGAAACAGTCATTGAACTTCCTTTTATTCATTTCCGTAGATGTTATTAATGCTCAAATGTAATGACCATTACATGATATTTGCAAATAGGCACATCCGGATTGTCCATGGCTATTAAATGTCTTTATTACTAAGAGCAGCTAATCTATTTCTCTATATTGCAAGTGGAATATTATTAAATCTCAAGTTTTATTTTCTTGTTCAAAATCATTTCCATCAAAACAGTTAGTTTTCAGTTGAAAAGTCCAGGTCACAGTGAATGTCTTTAGGCTCAATAATAGCGCTAAGGTTTAAAATACTAATATTACTTATAAATATATTTAAATTCATTTCAACCGTACGATAGATGGCAAAATAAAAATGGCTACAAATTATTTGCCACAACTCCCATCAATAGGTGGAGTATATTGAATCTGGACTTGCTTATATGACTTGCCTTGTCTAAAGGGACATTAGCAAACAAGACACAACGAAAGGCTTAAAAAATGTTTGTACATTGGGGTCTGCCTTGTCTTCTATTGTTTTAGAAGTCAGTTACCATGTGAAAAACCCAGGCTAGCCTGCTAGATCCTGGAGATGCATGGTTCAGTCACCCTTCTCACCCATCCAAATGCCAGACGGGTGAGTGAGGATATCCAGGACGAATCAGCCTCCGGTTGATCTGCCAGCTGAACACAGAGAGACCAGCAGAAGAACCACCAGGCTGAGCTTAGCCCACATAGTCAAGCAAAAAATCATCAGTTAATAAATGTCATTTTATGTCATTAGGTTTGGGATAGTTGCTTTTTTTTTTTTAATGCAACAAAAGCTACCTGATACAAACCATTACCCAACTATAGGACTACAACATATGTCAATGTGTATATCCACAGAACTCAGTAGGTACCTAGAGACAATGCACATCATTAATTTATATCATATTTGTTATCTCATTAATTATAATGAAAGGCTTTCGTACATTATAAATTACGTAACAGCAAAGCTCCACTTGCTTGATAAATGATAATGTGAACAAACTAGAGTTTTAATTAATACAAGGACCCTGTGCCTTTTGGTTTGAAGGGATCTTGGCCTTCCAGAAATTTTACATGTGGAAGTTCATGATATAAGAATTAGATAGATGGTTCCAATGATGAATTCAATAAGATAGAGTCATATAATCAACAATTAAATTTGTTTTAATAGAAATTTGTAAAAGCTAATTTTTAAAAATACCTTTCATGATTTACAAAATCATGAAAAGGCTGATTTTTAAAAAATCATTCTGATTATTTGGTATACATTATTAGACAGATTTTAGTGTTACTGATCTATGAAATTGTCAATGTACTTCTTTGTTAGCACATACATGTTTAGATACATATGACCTATGTCAAAATTACCACAGTTTTGCCATCAAATAATTCTCTACTTTGCACCTTGCCACTACTAACATGGTATCCAATCCAACAAAACCAACATGCTCTCTGCTTCTCCAATTCTTCTGATAGCAGAGCTCTTCCTCTGCATGGATTTATTATTCCATTTGATTTCAGTTGTGTCTGTATACAATGAAACAGCACACTGGTGTAATGTTCTTAGTTGTCACTACATGAGGCTTACTTTGAAAAACAAAACCCTGTGGAGATTATTCATTTTTATTCCCCCAAATATTTACATAAACTTTTCATGTAAAGAAAAGCAGTATTTTCCAATGAAGAAACCAAAAGTTGACTAATGTGGCTTACAAAGTTAGTTGAATCATATTGACAATACATTTCTTTGATATGTTCCACTAAAATGTATTCCAGCACACATACACATGCACACACACACACACTGAGTGCAAACTCTATACTTTGATTACTAACAATAACAGTGGTTTAAAGAAGAGACCAACCACATGCTTTTGTTTACTTTTAACTTTTGTGCATTTGGGATTTGATGTGGCTACAAGTTATCTTTCAGAAGTATAAATCAAGTAACAGTTGTGCTGAATGTAAATAAAAGTCATTCTGGTAAGATATGAACTGCTACATAATACACTAAATTTTTGTCAAACTCAGCTTTTCCAGCAGTCTGCAAAGGAGGTACAGAATTCTAAGTTATGTGTATCTAGTCCCTGGGGTAGGAAAAGAAGAAATAGGAGTAAGAAGATATTTTCAGGGCAGACAAGGTACAGTAGGGTGGGTGGGATCATGGTTTCCTGTTCTCAAATTCTTCGAGAGGTTTTTGAGCTAAAAGTCCTTTGTGAGTTCTATATCACAGTAATCAATTCAAAAGAGATATTTCACATGTGACAGCCACATGTGAAGCATTTCCACAAAACTTCCACCAGTACACTTCCTCTCTCTAGCCTTTTTTTTCTTCCACAGATGTGCTGTCAAATAAAAGATGCTGCAGTAAGAATCATTTTATGATATTTTTGCATAATAAACTTAGCCGAACTCCTTGTCTCTCATTGCATCTTTGCTTCTAAGGGAATGTCACCGAATCCCTTACTTAGGGGAAAGTTCTACTAACCTCAGCAAATTTCATTTTTATCAGTGGTCATTAATAGAGAATAGAATTTGATATCCACCAGTGACCATCGAACAATTTTAGCACCTCTGATGTGGACCATCACTCATTAAGTTAAAAAGTCTTCTCTTACTTAGAGATTCCTGCCCAGAATAGCCTAGAGGCAGGAAAGGGCTTGGGATGAGAGCCACTCTATCAATCTCTTCTTCCAAATCCTGAAAACCGAGGTTAAAACTTTCACAGGACACGTCCTTCCAGGGGAAGCCGACACTCACCTATGAGTGTTGTCCAGGTGGCAGGGGCACCGTTTGTCACATTTGATGCCGTAGAGCCCCTCGGGACACAGGCGTGCTTCACAGCGCTCGCCCGCAAAGCCTGCTTCGCAGAGGCATGCACCGCTCACATGGTAACACTTCCCTCCATTGACACACCGGCAGGCCTCAGCACAGCGAACACCATAGGTCCCAACAGGACACTCATCCTGGCACCTACCAAGCAAGAGGCAGGAACAAGAAGAAAGATTAGTTAGTGCCATGTGAAAATAAACGATTGATTCAGAATGGCTTTGTTATGCACAATTGAACTGCTTTTTGCTCTGGCAATTATTTAGTGATTGTCACATTGCAACAAAAACAAAAATAAAACAAAGAACAACAACAACAGAAGATGAAACCAAAACCAAAATATGAGCTTAGCACATGAGACATGTTTACACTTAGTGTCTGCCAAACTTACATAGCACTTAAGTGGATACTAACAAAATGAGAACAGATATTTTCAAATGTTAGTCCCAGTCCACAATTATGACATTTCAAAACATACTTTCCTGATTCCAAAGAGAAAAACTTTGTATCAAATTTGAACTAAATGTTAATTCTCTTGACTTTCAAGTGGACATTAATTTTTAATCTTAGCCATGTTTCTACTCTTGTTCAAAGCTGAATGATAATCATTACTTCTCAGTTAGAAAGTTCTATAACTAATAAGCCACGTCCTTTTTAGATATGGGAAACTCTGAGCTACCAAAATCAGATGTCCTCGATTTCAGGCATTGAAAAGTGCCTGCCGGTAGAAAAGCTTGGAGTTTTCTAACACGAAATGACTGGCTAGTGAGGTTTTGCCCTCTGTAGGGAAGAAGGGCTGCCAAATGACAAGGAGTAAAGATCAGCCCTCAAAACTTCACTTTATTGTGTTTTTAAAAATGGCATTGGAGCTCTGTCCAGGAGAAGGGATATGCTCTAGGTGAATGAGGTGGAAAGCTGAGTTGCTAGAGGGAATAGTGATAGAAAAGAGAAAATGATCTTTCATTGCTCCATGGAAAGCACGAATAGTTAGACTAGCCAAGTTTCTTTTTGACTAAGCTAGGTGACTGGCTCTCTGCGGCAGAAGGCGAGCTTCTGCCAAGGGAGAGGGAGACAGGGCTTCACCCAGCCTAGTACTCGCCACAAGAAGAGTACACTTTGTCTGGGCAGCCACTTCCCATGTGGCTCTTAAGTCAGGCCAGAACCAGAGTAAAAAATGTAGGTCAGCCTTGCATTTTTTAGATCTGTATAATGTGAGCAGCAAGGCATAATAACAAATTCAAGCACACTTAAAAGAAACAGAAAAGAAACATACTTCAAAGAAATACTGTTTCCACAAAGCTTTGCATATTTTTAATGATAGGGCGCAACAAGTAACAATACCAGGGTGGTAGGAATTCTATTTCAGTGTAGAAGACTAATCTTGATAATTTTTTTTTTTTTTTGAGACAGAGTCTGCCTCTGTCACCCAGACTGAATGCAGTGGTGCCATCATAGCTCACTGTAACCTCAAACTCCTGGACTCAAGTGACCCTCCTACCTCTGCCTCCTGAGTACCTAGGACCACAGGCACTTGACACCATGCCAGGCTAATTTTTAAATTTTTTGTAAAGGCGAGGTCTTGCTATGTTACCCAGGCTGGTTTCAAACTCCTAGACTCAAGTGATCCTCCCACTTCAGCCTCCCAAAGTGTTGGGATTATGGGGATGAGCCACTTGGACCAGCCCCTTCAATACTTTTCTGTTTACCTTTGGCTCTAGCATATATTTAGTATGATGGAGACAAGGAAAAGAATCTCATGTAAATTTAGTTTCATAGATTCTAGACATCTTCAGGTGTATTTGTCAACAGGAAACCTTCAACTGCTCAACAAACCATTAGAAACGTTATGGAGTGATTGAACTAATACTTAGCATAAAATAAAATGTGCGCCTAAAAGTTATACATGGGTAAACCTATTTTTGGACCAGAGTGTATTTTTAAAAATAAAGGTGCTCTTTATTTTTAACCTGTAAGAAGCTTCAATAAGCCGTCATTTAGTGTATTCCTTAAAGATGTAAACTTCAAAGAAAGAAATGCTTATAATAATTTGGTCTCATTGTGGCTACTATGGAAGGCTGACAAGACAACGTTTCAACCTATCTGCCAGATTTTCCTGCAAATCAGTACCAAAAGGAAAAAAGATAAAGATAAATAATTTCACTTCTCTCTCCCAAAAGAATTTGAAAACAAACCCAAATTTGAAGTTTTGACCTATCTTCATGATTTCAACTTGGTAAAAAGCACAGCTTTAAAAGTGGTTGAAAGTGGTGTAGCTCGGAAGCCTGGGAAAGTATCTGTTACCAAATTACAGGGAACCAGCGTGTATATTTTATCATATCTTGGCAGAGACTTCCTTACTCAGGAAAAATAAAATCTATAATAGCAGGTCTTGACCCATATTTACCTTTTAACCTACAATTAAACACACTACTAGTTTGTATTATAAATATAAAACAAAAAAAACCCTACTTGAATTTTACTTACTAATGCAGCCATTATTTAAGCTGGGCTCATATTCCCACTTTATTTTTTGTCAGTGTTACACTTGTAAGACAATTCTGTTAATAACAGTAGGTTTGTTTCTATCCAACAAAGCAAAATGGTAGGATGTCTTTCTAAAAGTATATATTTTCCATCTCGAAAATAAACATAATCATAAAATAGCTGATGCCTTTTTGACTGGCTGCATTTAAAGTCTTTATTAAGCAGTCTTATCTCCTTTTTGGTCACCATTTCCCAACAAATTTTATGCCCTTAATGCTGCTTCTGGGGTCATCCCAAATGGAAAAGGAAAAGCTCTCAGAAATCAGTAAAAGAGGAAATGCATTTTCTTAGGACAGACAGCAGAAAAGTAATGAAGATACAGCAGCAATAAAGATCAGCCACAGTAGAAATATGGAAATTTGGGGGTTCTAATTTTTTTTTACATTTCAAGTAATGTGTTGGAATTAGTAAGAATGGATAAGCAGTAAGTAGAGATAAAGTATTAAAACATCACTTTCCAAAACCAATGAGGGTTATAGCCTTGTTTTAATACCGTTTCTATTATCATGTTGCATGTCATTGTGAAATTCAGGAAAAAAGGAAGTGAGTTAACATGTAAGGGGTGACAGGTATCGCCTTCACACCTGTCCTTCTGAGTCCTTCCCTAGAGTGATTGGAATAGTTAGGCCAAACCATGATTTAGTGTGAAAGAATCACATTCCTCATTAAACCTGGGGTCTGTGAATCAGCTGCCTACCTTTCTAACATCTGGAACTGCTGCTCTGGGGGAAATGTAAAAAGCACTGGGAAACAGCCAACATTTCCACACTCCTAGACACAGGAAAGAGTTCCTTTATTGACGACTAATGCTGCATCCCCCCAATGCCTGTCTATAATTTTTGACCTCACCTCCTTTCACCCCCATTTATCTTCACCTTCGGGGTATTATGGAACGCAGACTTGGCAGAGCTTTTTTGGGAAGTTCATCACGGAGTCATACATCCCTTCACCCAATTAAAACTCGCTGAGCACCAGTCATGTTCATGAGCCCATGCGAGGCTGTCGCAGGGCCCAGGGTAATTCTAGGGCAGCACCATCAGCATTTGAAACTCTTTTTTTAACCTCTTCAGAAGGAGTTTTTTGAGGACCTGGAAACCATCGCCTCTTCACTCTTATTCATATTACATTTACTCACCGCAGTATCCCCTCAACCTTTCCACAAACCCCAAAACCTTTTATTTGGGCATCCCATGCACTGCTCTGCCAGCCTACAAGGTGCCTGTTTGGATTTTTCTTATTTCCTTCTGGCCGGGTGGGCTGTCCCCACATCCTGGGAGTGCTCTATTGGCTGTAGGGCCGGCAGCCCTCTGCCCTAACCTCAATGATCAAATTTCACTGACTTCTCAAAACAAGGGAAATGGCAAGTGAAGACCCCAGCTCTCTTTCTCACCACACCTCCTGACACAGATTGCCTCATGGCCATTCACTGTTGTCCTTTCATAGCGACAAGTGTATTTGTTGTCTTTGTGTGTGTGTATGTGTGTGAACTCTAGAACCCAGACAGGGATGACAGCTGAAAACAGGAATCACGTCACTGGCTCATCAGAAAAATCAATAGTTACAAGAGCAGCAGGTCGAAAAGTAAGTTCTCTCTTTACTTGCCTTCTCTTTCTCTGGCTCCTGACCTTCCTTGGCTCAAATGTAAAATTTATCTGAAAATTAACTGTTACTCCCTTTCCCTGTATTCCAGATGAAATAAGTATAAGCTCATTAGCCTTATATGTTTGTTGTTCTTGTGCTGCCTCTAATTTGAAACTTAAATCCCTAGATGGCAAGAAAATAATTATATTGACGTTTTAGTACCCTAAATTACGACAAAAAACTATTATTAAGATTGTGCTTGGTCTTGTGCCTCTCCTATCCCAACTCATTTATCTATAATAAGATGTTACATAGATCCAGAAATTATCTAATAGCCTAATCTATCCAAAATACAACCTAAAACTAGGATGTCAGTTACAAAACCTTTCTGAGTACCCCAATTACATGTTCTGAAAACTATGTACTAAGGGTTTGAAAAATTCATAGTATGAAAAAATTAAAGGAAAAATATAAAATTATATTAGCAAAAGACAAAAAAGCATTTAATGAAATTAAGTGGCTACTATTAGCAAAAGTTTTTAATTTAAAAAAGGAATTTAAAAAACTAAGAATGAAGAAAACAACTTACTAAAAACAAACAGCAAACATGAAACTATACTGAAGCTATTTCCAATAAACTTGGGAACAAGACAGGGATTTTTACTTTCACTGCTGTTTGTCAACATTAATTTGGAGGTTCAAATTTATGCAATAATTCAAGGAAATAAAATAATCATTTTAAATATTAAAAAGAAAAGACTAACATGTGTATTTGTAGATAATATGATAGTATAACTAAATAACTCCAGAGTTTCCCAAAAACAATATTAAAATTACCTTAAAAGTTTGGTAGTATGAATAAATTTAAAAGTAAATATTTGAAAGCAAGTTTTTCTTCAACTAGAAATACCCAATTAGAGGCAGAAATGAAATTTTTAAAAAACTACAAAATACTCAGAAATAAATTTTATAAGAAAATGCAGTGTCTAAGGTGGAGGGAGGAGAGAACAAACCTGACAGAATCTTATTAAAAGTCATAAAATTAGAACAGGATTTTAGAAAGAAGAAAAAATAGGAAAAAAAAGTTGAAGGAATTCTTAATTCACAGACATTATAAAAACAATGAGAGCTAATATTTATACAGCTCATAAACATTACTCAAATTGATAATCACTAGTATTTACACAGTTCATAGAAATTGTTCTAGAATAATATCTAATATTGATAAGTTCCAGGGTTGATTTAAATGTTTTAACACATTAATCCTCATAACAACCCTAGAGAGCAGCACACTTAGGATGTTACAGACAAAGGTGTTTCCAGGGACACACTGAGCTAAACCTAGGTTCCAAATGGTTGTTTTTCATCACTATGCCCCTCTGCCTCTCAAGTCTCTGCTCTAATCCTACACAGTGAGCTTGGCTAACTAGTCTTCCAGGACATGACGATTCAAGAGCATATTAAAAGAAAGATGCACACATCGAGTTCAAACCCTTCTGCACAGCAAAGGATACAAGCAACAAAGTGAAGAGACCACCCACAGAATGGGATAAAATATTTGCAAACTATCCATCTGACAAGGCATTACAGGTTGGTACAAAAGTAATTGCAATCTTCACCATTACTTTAAATGGCAAAAACCTCAAGTACTTTTGCACCAACCTAAAAACCAGAATATATAAGGAGTTCAAACAATTCTATAGAAAAAAATCTAATACCCCAATCAGAAATAGGCAAAAGATCTGAATAGACATTTCTCAAAATAAGACATACAAATGGCAAAGAGGCATATGAAAAAGTGTTCAACACCACTGATCGTTAGAGAAATGCAGTTCAAAACTACATTGATATATAATCTCAACCCAGTTAAAAATGGCTTATTTCCAAAAGACAGGCAACAACAAATGCTGGTGAGGATGTGGAGAAAAGGGAACCCTTGTACACCGTCAATGGGAACGTAAATTAGTACAACCACTATGGAGAACAGTTTGGAGCTTCCTCAAAAAACTAAAAATTGAGCTACCTTATGATCCAGCAATCCCACTGCTGGGAATATATCCAAAGAAAGGAAATCAGTATATGGAAGCAATGTCTGCACTTCTATGTTTGTTTGCAGCACTGTTTACAATAGCTAAGATTTGGAAGCAATCTAAATGTCATCAGCAGACGAATGAATGAGGAAATGTGGTATATATACACAATGGAGTACTATTCCTCCATAAAAAGAATAAGATCCAGTCATTTGCAACAACATGGCTGGAACTGGAGATTATTATGTGAAATGAAATAAGCCAGGCACAGAAAGACAAACATCACATGTTTTCACTTATTTGTGGGATCTAAAAATTAAAACAGTTGAACTCATGGACATAAAGAGTAGAAGATGGTCACCAGAGGCTGAGAAGGACAGTGGGAGGGTGTAGGGGAGAAGGGGATGGTTGATGGGTACAAAAAATGAGAAAGAATGAATAAGACCTACAATTTGATAGCATAATAGGGTGGCTATGGTCAATACAAACTTAATTGTATTTTCTGAAAGAATTTGAAGAGTATAATTGAATTGCTTGTAACTCAAAGGATAAATGCTTGGGGGGATGAATACCCCATTCTACATGATGTGTCTGCTTCACATTTCATGCCTGTATGGGGAACATCTCATGTATCCCATAAATATATACACCTACTATGTACCACAAAAAGTAAAAAGAAAAATATTAAAGAAAAAGAAGTAGGGTATACAAAGCCCTCTGACGTAACAGTTTACCATCTAATACAGAGGATGATAAACAGGGCAGTAAGACCCACGTGAGCACAGCCATTTTTTTCCTGTTTTATGTGGGACCAGAGAGCCCTAGAAGCCTCGGCAGATCTGACTCTATCACCGCCACGCAATACAATGATGAATGTTCTTAAAGACAATACTGAATCATAAGAAAGTAACTTTATACTTTTGAAAGGTACCAAGGTACACATCCCATTTAAAAATAAATCTATCCCCAAATACTTAAAATGTAAGAAGTGGCAGTCCTAAACACTCAACTCTTTAGAATGTCATATTCATCATGGGTTCTGAATAACTGATATTTTATGGGTTTTTTTTAGTACTTTTTCTGTTACCTTCAATTTACCATTGCTATTTATGACTCAATTTCTATACACTAAGTTAAGATAGAATCTGTCAAACACATTGATGCTGTTTAGCTGCTTCTGAAATATTATGGAATAGTCACAGACACATGGTGTTGAAGATGTTCCCTGGATCTCACAAACTTGCCTTTCACACCATTATAAACAGTCAGAGAAATACAAGGGCATCCCTTACCGTTCCCCTGTGTATCCTGGACTGCAATGACATTGGCCTGTGGCAGCATCACACGTCCCTCCATTATGGCACTGGCATTCTTGGGAACAGTTCTTTCCAAAGCGACCCTCAGGGCAAGGCTGACCACACACTGTGCCCTGCATTCAAAGAGACTTGGAAAATTAGATGGGCCTCCAGCCAGGGAAAGACGAATGGAGGATGAAGAAGAAAAGAGAGGAAATAGAAAGCAGGGATAGGGGAACAGGGCTGCAAGAAAATCAGATAAGGGAATTTTAGAACACATAAACTGTTCATCATCTTTAAAATGTTAGAAATATTAAATTGACTTAATTACTCAATAAGCCCAAATCTTAAGATATTTTCAAAGATGGCTGAATATTAATCTTAAGAAAAATCCATTTTAAAAACTGAAGTTTATGACAAAGTTGCATCGAATTATCATGGCAACCTAAGGAATGTATAAATCCTCCTAAGTGTTCTTCCATGTGTCTTCCATGCACAATAAGTCAACAATACTTACTGAGCATCAGTTACATAAATGGCAACATCTGCCACACGTGGAATATCCAAATGCTTTACCATATGCTCCAGAGAAATTACATGTTATCATTGGCTTTATGTCTTAAAATGTAGCATAACACAGGATTGGTATTTTGTGTACCTGAATTAACAATCACATTGCCAGAGAAAGACTTCTACAGGAATGAACCTAGACATTTATTTCAGAAGAAAAACATTTTATTTTCAGCAGATTCAATAAGCATTGCTGAGCCAAGATCAATCGGAAAGCTTATTTCCTGGGGAGAAAAATCAAGTTAGTAACTTGGACATTTCTCCTCACCCTAGAGGCTGTCCATCTTGTCAAGCACAGTCATTATATTTACTCCAATCCTGCATGGATAAGAATAAGAGACTGTACCAATAAGTCACTGAAATACTCTGTCTTCTTCTTCACTTGGCTGTATCACTTGGGCTCATAGCTTCCCATCTATTTATTGGAGTTATAATTAGACAAACAACATATCCCAAATAACAGGGATTTTTCTAATGTTTTTAACTATTGGAAGCTGTTGCTCTGTCCTCCCTTTTTCTAAAAAAAGGCAGACTGGGGGCACTCTGAAATTGGAGGCTAGCGAACACCAGATGGTTTCCTAAATGTTTATTCTGGACAGCAGAAGAAAATACATTTCCTCTAACTCCTGGCTACCCACAAAGGCAGTTGGTGTGCTAATTAAGTCTCCTCTGGTGGTTTCTAGCTATCTCCAAACAGGGAAATTTCATCAGCAGACTCTTGGAATCAAAAAAGGCCTTTGAGAGATGATTTGGATCGGCACTTAACTGAGAATCATCTACATGCCAGGCATTGAGCTAAGCACGGAGAATCAAAGATAAGGTAATAACCCTCAATTAGCTCACAATGTGGGGAGGGGGCAGATGTGAAAATCGCTCTGTCTCTCCACTCTAGCATGACAAGGTATACTTAGTGTGATGTAAAAGCATGAATGTAGGAATAATGTGCTGAAGGTCAGTCTGCGGTAAGCAGGGGTGAAAATTCTTACTCTCTCAGGGTCTAACTTTACCCATAATGGTCCACATAAGCTTCAGAAATGCACTGAAATAATCTTCATGCATAAGGATTAACCTTCACAAGCAGCTTTAAAGAGGACATGATTTCTCTTAGTTGAAATATGTAGGTGTGTGTGTGTAATAGGAATATGTATTCATCTTTGAAAAGCACCTGGGATGATAGCACAAATAACATGCTGTAAAGGAGAAGTATAAGTTAAAAGCTCAGTTATACAGAGAAAAAAAATAAATTGAAGCATTTTTGAAGCAGAAGTAAGAAACTTCTATCAATGTAAGGGGCCTAGGACACAGAGAAAGAGGTGAAGGGAGGCTCCATTGGGCTGCTAGAAAGGGTCCATCTGTCCACGCACTGGGACTCAGAGCTCAAGTCTGTGGTTACCATTAGCCCACATCCTGACCACCCCAACTGGGAAGAGTTTCAGCCCCAAGCTGAGGCAACTCCACAGACAATATCTACGCTGAAGTCCTGGGAGTCGAAGGCCTGCAGTTCCTTATCCAAAGAGCATGGGGTTCTCAACACTCTGCTGCCTCAGCAAAACACTTCCATTGCAAAAGACAAGTGTTGGCAAAAGGCTGAGCACAGGAAATGAAAGAATAGAAGAAGTAAAAAACAATCCAGCATCTTTACGTCAGGCAACTAAGAGAGAGGTGCTAGTTTTAATCAAGTCAAAAAGGTAGAGGAGGAGTAGCCTTACAAAAGACTTGGGTATACAGTTTGGATTAAATTTATTAACACTGACTTTGCCAGGCCTGCTCAAACCTGCTCAGTAGTCCTTAAATAGCCTTTTTTTCTTTGTCTTCATCCTTAATCACTCAATTAAAGTTCTTCTCTTCCTCTGACTCCATTGCCTTATGCTGTTTCTCCATGCTCTGCCTCTAGAATGAACTTTGGGCTACTCACCATTTCTGACCCTCTGGGATCTGATATTTATTGTATACTTGCCCCAGTGGCCTTGACATCTTAAACTCTCTTTTACTTCCCTAGACCCTCGTTGAAAAGTGGACTCCAGTTCTCCTTTGTTCCATAGCCACAAGAAAGGGCAATACCAGACCAATTCTACTCCCAGGTCTGGCTGTGGAGACTCCAGCCTCAGCATTGCCCAAACAGTCAGTGGCTTTGTGTCTATAGGTTATCAAGGTTGGGGTGACAAATATAAATTGAAGCTCAGGGCAGGTACGATCAAAATCTAGGAAAACCATCAAGTGATTTTTGGTGAGAAGGACAAGACTTAAACCTACAAAATCCTGTAATGTAGTAGTATGTAGAAGAAGCACTGCAGCACAGTTTACAATAGCAAAGACCTGGAACCAACCCAAATGCCCATCGACGACAGACTGGACAGGGAAAATGTGGCACATATACACCATGGAATATTATGCAGCCATCAAAAACGATGAGTTCATGTCCTCTGCAGGGACATGGATCAACCTAGAAACCATCATTCTCAGCAAACTGACACAAGAACAGAAAATCAAACACTGCATGTTCTCATTCATAGGTGGGTGTTGAACAATGAGAACACATGGACACAGGGAGGGGAGCATCATACACTGGGGTCTGTTGGGGCAAAATAGGGGAGGGACAGTGGGGGATGGGGAGTTGGGGAGATATAGCATGGGGAGAAATGCCAGATATATGTGAAGGGGAGGAAGGCAGAAAATCACAATGCCATGTGTGTACATATGCAACAATCTTGCACGTTCTTTACACGTACCCCAAAACCTAAAATGCAATTTTAAAAAATTGTAAAAAAAAAAAGAGATCGTTAGTATGAAAGGTAAAAGAGGGGATAATTAGAAAAATAGAAGGCAAAGAGATTAAGGAAGGGAGGCTGGGGATCAATAGAATGAAAAGCCTTGGAGAAGTTAAGCTGAATGAGAGCAGAAGACTCTTGGCAATTATGTGCCTTGTAACCTCTGAAAGAACAGCTTCACAACTGCTCATGGACATAGAAAGAAGGTGATAGGAAAAAAATCCATTGCTCTGTTAGTTTGTTAATGAAGGAAACAGATACTGGTTGCTCACTCATCTGCCTTCAAGCAGACACATGCACAAACTGATTCAGAGAGATGATATCAATATTATTATATTTCCTGATTTCAGATGTCTAATTTGAAACTAATTGTCACTGTGTATTCTACATAACACTAAGCATGTGAAATTGCTACATGAAGAAAGGGTATTCTGGTCAAAGTTTGGAAAATACATTGAACGGTTTCCTCTTGGATTATCACACTAAAGGCTCTGAAAAGTCCTGCAATACTTGCTAAACTTGACTTATCTCAATGTATCCCCAGATTTATATGATTTTTTTCACATGACACTTATACTGCTGAGAATAATGTTCCCAAAGAACAATAGCAATTCATGGAACAAAATTATGAAAATGATTATTACATAAATCCAGTGTTTATCAGCATTGACTGTTGTGTGAGACTAGATACTTGTCTCTCTTATCCTTAGGGGAAATGCAGGGCAAATGGCCACTGCCCTTTACATGACAACCATTAATGCACTTCAAGTTTAAGACTAAATCACCTTCTTTTGCCTTCTCAGAACTGAAGAGTTTCAGCTTTAAAATGGCTTGAGTATTTCCAATTTTGGAATATTCAACCATTGCTGTAGGTTTCTTTTGTGCTAAAGTCTCCCATATGTGTATTCACTGAATATCCTGGAATGGGTGACTTTGGGGTGGGGGCAGGGAGAGAGGTGGGAAGGAAGCTTACCATCCAGCCAGACGGGCAAGAGCATTCTCCGGTGACATGATGACACACTCCTCCATTTTGGCAAGGGCATCTCTGCTCGCACTGTGGACCATGTTTACCAGGAGGACAAAGATCCTCACAGCTGAGGAATTAACGTGTGACAAAGGACACTGTTATTTCCCAGACACATGACCCTCAGGTTCACAGGCACAATAGCACCCAGGTCCCCCAAAATAGACAAGCTTTCTGTGTTCAATAACTGTTCATTTAATTAATTAACATCAAGAACATTAATCAGATTGCCTGGAAGTGTCTCTAGGGAGTCACCCGGTCCTTCCCTTTGTTTTGGGGTACTTTCTAATAAAGCCATTTCTGTTTGAAGAGAAGCTGTCCTATCTGAGAACACTGAGAAAGAAAACTGGCCACTCATTGGTGACAGGAACTTTCCATGTAGCTCCTATGAAGCGCTTGTGCTCCAGTTTAAGTCTACCTTTGTTTATGTGTTTGTTCTATTCCCAGAGAAAATTGAGATGTTGCACATCACACCCTTTCTGTACCTATTCATCATCCATTTTTTAAAAATCTTTTTATTTTACTTTAAGTTCCGGGATACATATGCAGAAGGTGCAGGCTTGTTATATAGGTGTACATGTGCCATGGCGGTTTGCTGCACCTATTAACCCATCATCTAGGTTTTAAGCCCTGCATGCATTAGGTATTTGTCCTAATGCTATCCCTCCCCTTCCCCCCTACCACCCCCTGACAGGCCCCAGTGTGTGATGTTCCCCTCCCTGTATCCATGTGTTCTCATTGTTCAACTCCCACTTATGCGGTGTTTGGTTTTCTGTTCCTGTGTTAGTTTGCTGAGAATGATGGCTTCCACCTTCATCCATGTCCCTGAAAAGGACATGATCTCCTTATCATGTCTCCTTATCATCTGTTTCTTGCGTTCTCGCCTCCTGACTGTCAAGTTTCCCTTCCGTCACCCCCACTGCGTGTCGCATGGCCCTTCTTCTCTAAGCCTTTGTCTTTCCTGCTCTTCTGGGAAATCGCTCCAAGTTTCCCAGAGCCCTACTCAATTGTGGCTTGGATGAAAACCCATAAAAGCAATATTAACAATTAAATAGTTTGAGACAATCATCAATTCTTCTGACAATCAGGGCTTTCTAGGCTAATGCAATTTTTTTCTTTAGCTCCACTCTAAAGACTTTTAACACTGTCGGCAGGAAGTGTTTACCTAATCAGCTGCACTTTGTTTCTTCAAGTTTTTGTTCTGTGATTTATAAATGTAATTTTCTCAGTAAGGGAACGGGATTTTTCTCTTACTTTTTTTTTTTTTAGCAACTTCTGCCTCTTAATTCTGTTTCTGAATGGAAGTGAACTAAAGAATGCCCCTCCCGCAAAATAAAGACAGTGGAGGTTAAGCAGTTGCTTGAATGTTCCTCAGAAAGAATTAAACTATGTGTGTACATATAATCTACATAGACACAATACATATATCTTCACATTCACACAGCAGTATGTATCCATGGGCATTTAGTAACATATTTATCCCTAAGAGTTAATCTTTTATTATGAACTATTTTTTAACACCTTTCTCCTTTCTCTTCTAATGCACTGAACCCACAAAACTTTCCTCAGCTAATTAATTGCCACAAAGAGCAAAACAACATGGACATTTAACACCCAGGAGTATAAATGAGCATAATGTTGGGAGATCCAAACAGAATCCCAAATATGCCCAACAACCCCTAAATAGTGCCATTCAACTCAACATCCTGAGTAGTCCTCTCTCTCTTTGCCTTGCTAAAAGGAAAGCATGGAAGCTGGCCCTTAGATTCAGGCTGGGCTCTGATGTCCAAGGGCCAAACAGCAGCAGCACCTAGTGGCCATCACTGCTGACCTCTGTATCTGCGCCTGCAGTCTAGACCCATCAGTAACTCTTCAGCAATGCAAACCGAGGCACAAGAAATATGATGACAGCAGCAGCATGAATGGAGAGGGCGGGTGGGCTCTGCTCCGCTGCTGGGTAGCATGTGACTTACAAGGCTCCAGTATATCCTGGTGGGCAGCGGCATTCCCCCGTGACATGGTCGCAGGTGGCTCCATTCTGGCACTGGCATCTCTGGTGACAGTCGTTACCGTAGGTGCCCTGCTTACAACGGTTCTCACAGCGCCAGCCCCGGAAGCCTGCAGCGCAGTGGCAAGCCCCGGTGATGGGGTTGCACAGAGCCCCATTTTTGCACTGGCACCGGCTAGTGCAGTGGGGACCCCAGTGATCACCATCGCAGGCTGAGGTTGGGGAGAGAAATAGTGGAGGATATCAGAGCATGGGTGTGGGTAAGGGAGAACCAAATTTCTTCTCCTCTTGGGGAGAATGGCTTGGTGATGTCTCATTGCCTTTCATTAGCTGGGCATCAGGGCCCTGACCCCAACCATGGCAATGCTTCACAAACTGATGCTCAGCACCAACTGGGCCACCTCCTATCACTCCGTTGCATAACTATCACTTCATTGACAATCATGTCACAAAATAAATAAAAAGTCTCCATGCCTTTACTCAGCCTGTTTTCTGCATCCAGAGTGTGGAGTTTGATGTGGCTAGAGAAATGGGCTATGGAAGAGCTCAGGAGTTCTGCAAGGAGAGAAGGCTGGCCGGGAAGATGGGAATGATCAATTCATGCAGGGACTTTTAAAGGGGTTTCTATTGCATCTTATGAACAAGGGATTGGTAGTGAAAGATTTTAAGCAAGAAGGGAGAGCACAGATTTGCCTTCTACTAGGTGTGTGGAAGGAGCTGACAATGAGAGGCAGAGAGATGGAGCAGGAAAAATGGCAATAGTCCAGATCACTGTCACAGGCAGTGACAGTGAAAAGGGAGAGGGGACCCAGAGGCAAAGGTACTGGGGAGTGGGCTGACCCTGCTACAGGTCTGGGCCAGAGCACTCTAAAAAGGAAAATACTGATCCACTTTTAAGATATCAGTCAAAACATCTGTGATTGGAAGGTAATCTGAATTACCTACAAAAAAAAGGGGCAGAAAAAATGAACAAATATGTTTAAATATACCGACCTATTTAAAAAATAAGACAAGCCTGAAGCTGAAGGATGCACATTAAATAAAAAGATAACAGGCAAACAAAACCAGGTAAAAGACAAAAGAAGAAAATAGCATTTGAGAGATATACTTAAAGTGCAGTTCCAAAGAAAAGAAAGAGTGACTGCAATACAAAGTCAGTGAGTAGAGAAGGGGAGCAGGGAAGGAAAACAACTTTAATTCCAAACATTCTAAAAAATTACACAGGGTGATGATAAACAAAATCTACTCTTAATATGTATTGCCGAGCCAGCAGTATACTTATTTATTTATTAGATGCTATAAAAACCACTTGAAGAAGAAGCACCCTGCCTAGAGCTCTTAGAATAAATTGCTTTTATGATTTAAAAAAGTTTCATTTTGTAAAAATTTTGTAACTCCAACAGATCTGGAATAAATTGTTCAAAGGAAAAAAACTGTAGGTGCAAGGCAAACAACTCATCAGAAGTACTGAATCCGTCTTCCAATATTAGACTCTACCTTTGATTTCATAATATTAAAAGGTTTAAATAAATAATTCTGTTTTTAATCAGTATGGCTTTGGCCTCATAAGTACTTTAATAAATGCATTTTAACACAATTAAAAACAATGAGAGAGAATTATTGAACCTAAAGCAGATCAAGAAAGCAATTACCTAAGAACTCACAATCTTCTTCCACAAAATAAGATTAGGTAGTAGTTCCAAAATGAGATTGAAGCCTAATTGTTATTTATATGAGTTGTTTCTTTTGTTGCCTATGGATATGGACAATGAATCTTTTTTCCACTGTAATTCTTTTAATCTAGGATCTTAAAAGAAAAAAATCTTCAAGGAAATTACATGGTATGTTCCTTTTGATCCTCTCAGCTATCCCAGGTAGAAAAGACTCTATCCTGTTTTTAAGGGCCTCCAAAATAAATTACATGGGCCTTTGTAACTTGTTACTTGGTTCATCAATTCTCAAGAGTAAGAAATCATTCCATGTGAGCCAGATCCATTACCTTATTTAATCCTTTTGTTCTCATGACTTTTTCATAATATAGTAAACTTGTCAACCAGTATCCTCTTTATTATAAATGACCTTATTCACAAATGTGAATGCAGCTTGGCCTGCTCTTCTCTAAATACTACAACTCCGACACTTTTACTTATTTTCAAAAAGTTCCTTCAATTTCATTTATCCCTTTGCTGAATGCTCTCCAAAGTTTCCATGCCCCTCTTAACTTCCAGGAGCTTCAGATAATTAATTAAATATTTGTCAACTCCTTATGTTCAGTGGAGAATTAGTTAATTGACAAAACAGAAATTTTACCTGATAAAATTACCTTGATAAAAACAGCAAGATCACGTCAAAAAGCACTTTAAAACATCAGGTGAGTTCCTACAGAGTTTTCCCCACATGACACTGTGGTCACTGTGATCCCAAGCACATATGCTTTACAGAACATGTTTTACATAACAAGAGAGTGGCAGGAAGAAGTAGCAGAATTGAGGAAATGGGACTGTTTTCTTCATAACCCTGTTCTACACCCCATTCAACAACTTCTCTCCCGTTGCAGCAGTCAGGCAGATACCAGCTCTGTTTTCTTAGGATTAGACAAAAAAAAAAAAAACTTTGAAGATATCTTATCATGATAGAAATGAGTTTATAGCAGAAATTGATAACTGTCAGCATGAAAAAATGGGTTTCAGGCTTTTAAAGAAATATTATCAGGCGGACACGGTTAATTTCCTGGCTATATCTAAGCACAATGGCATGCTTTCAAGTGATAGCTTCCCCACTTTGGGCTGTATTTTCCTAAAATGCCACTAAACCATGGACCTCACAATGTGAATACCGTACATCGACATGGTCTATTCAGGAAAAAAATCCACATGCCGAAGTTACAGACAAATAGGAAGTGGAACAAGTAGGACACAGAAACCTGGGTTGAATTCAGATATTACTGCGACTTCCTTTCCTTTTTTCATTTATCATATTTAACCACTTCAATGCATCCATTTTTAAATGTATCCCAGTGAGTTACACAGTCTACAGCACATAAGCCAGCTTTCATCCCTGATCACTACTAGGCTACACTGACTTTGTCTAGACTAGAGGCAGAATCTGTTCCTTATGTTAGCGCAGAACTTGATCCGTTATCCTGAATTCAAGTACCATGTTTGGAGAGACAGCTTGGAGAGAGTATGAACTCAAACTATCTGACATCTTTTCCTTAACACCTCACTCTAATCTTACAGGGCAAAGAGTTTCTTTCACTCCACAGGAGAAAGTGACTGTTTGGCTATTCCCACTAACAACTTAGAAACTATATAGTTAACATGAAAATAGCTTAAGTATTATAATTTTTAAAAAAAGAGGTAAAGGAACAAAAAGTTATTTCTGATTCAACTGAAAGGGACCTAAATGCTAGTGAGCAAGTGCCGACTCATTTTCAGCCTCTGGTTTCAGTTCTTCCTGTGCTAACCACTGGAAATGGGCTCTCAGATGCAAGGTGCCCAGATTCATGCATATATTTCATGAAATGGCTTAATGAGAGTCTCAGACAGGCACAGACAGCTTGCTCTAATAAGCTCTCATAAGTTGGAAAACAAGTTTAAACTACTGGGTACTATCAGAAGTATATAATTCAAGCTCCAATCCTTCAGTGAAAACTAGTAGAGAACTGGGTCTTCCCAAGACAATAGACTCCCATTGGAATCCTTATGGCTATAACTTCCATTAAAGTTATAGCCATAGGGATTCCATTAAAGTTATAGCCATAGGGATTCCATTAAAGTTATAGCCATTCCATTAAAGTTATATCCATAAGGATTCCAATGTGAGTCTATTGTCTTGGGAAGATCCAATACTGGGGTATTGGAAGTTATAGCCATAAGGTTACATTCATGGGCTGGGTACTGAAGTTCATTCAAATGGTATTTTTTAAGTACCTGCCTGTGTCAGACGTGGCGCTACACTGGGATTCAAAGGAAAATAAAGAGTACAGGCTTCTAGAAGTTTTCCATTTAATGACAGAGACATCAAGTCTGAGGCAATACAATACTGAGTAGTAAGTAATAAGGTTAGGGGATAGATTAGGTACAATGGAAGGAGATGGTACTTAACCAGTGTTGGTATATCAGGAAAGGCTTCCCAGCTAAACTGATGCCTAGACTGAGACCAGACCGAAAAGCCTGGTGTGCCACATTTAGGTAAAGGGTAGAGGATTGTTAAGTAGGAAGTTGGTGTGAGAGGTCCAGGGGTTGCAGGAGCTACTACATTCAGAGAGAATGATACATGCATCAGCCAAAAGGCTAAGAATGCCAACTTGATTCTCTCTGCTATTGTGCTATGGCCATTATCATCTTTCACAGCTCTACACATAACAAAAAGAAGTAGAAATAACTATGGAGAGTCAGTAGGCCTGCGCTCTCACTCCCTCAGTACTCCCCAGCCTTCCAAGTGCAGCCCAGGAAACTCCATCCTTAGGCACACTTTTGAGAACTGATCCGAGATGCTCTCTGAAAACGGCATTATTTATTTTCCATGCCATCCACTTTGCACTTAGATGATCATTTTTCTTTATTTTACTTTTTGCAGAGACAGGGGTCTCACTATGTTGCCCAGGCTGTTCTTGAACTCCAGGCCTCAAGAGATCCTCCAGCCTTGGCCTCCCAAAGTGTTGGGATTAGTGTGAGCCACTGTGCCTGACAACTAGTTCATAATCTTTATATATGTTTGCCTTGTTCTGTAATTCCCAAATGAAAGTGAATTTCATAGATGTTAGGACACAATGACACTCTCTTGATTTCAGCAGAGTCAACAGAAGGTTTTGTACATGTATGACAGTCATCTGTTTGACAGACTTATTCTGATTTCAGAGGTGAAAAACTGTGCACCCTGAGTCATAATAATGTTGAGACTGATACTTACGGAAATAATGGCAACCTCTCCTTTTGTGTGGAAACCAGAATTCTCTTCATTTTGTTTTGTTTTGTTTGGGACAAGTCTCACTCTGTCACCCAGGCTGGAGTGCAGTGGCGCAATCTTGGCTCACTGCAGCCTTAACCTTCCCTGAGCTCAAGTGATCCTCCCACCCTGTGTAGCTGGGACTACAGACGTGCACCATCATGACCAGCTAATTTTTTGTATTTTTGGTAGAGATTAGGTTTCATCATGTTGCCCAGGCTGGTCATGAACTCCTGAGCTCAAGCAGTATGCTCACCTTGGCCTCCCAAAGTGCTGGAATTACAGGAATGCGATAGTGCACCCAGCTGGAAACCGGCACTCCTATGTAGTATTACAGGACAGTAGATGATCACATCCTTTTTAGAGATTAGTCTGGCAAAGTGTAATAAAGTCCCTTTACCATAAATTCTTCTTCTTTTTTTTTTTTTCTTGAGACGGAGTTTCACTCTTGTTACCCAGGCTGGAGTGCAATGGCGCGATCTCGGCTCACCATAACCTCCGCCTCCTGGGTTCAAGCAATTCTCCTGCCTCAGCCTCCCGAGTAGCTGGGATTACAGGCACACGCCACCATGCCCAGCTAATTTTTTGTATTTTTAGTAGAGACGGGGTTTCACCATGCTGACCAGGATGGTTTCGATCTCTTGACCTCGTGATCCACCCGTCTCGGCCTCCCAAAGTGCTGGGATTACAGGCTTGAGCCACCGCACCCGGCCTGCTATAAATTCTTCTTTTGGGATTTCTTCCCAAAGAAATAAATGTGTGTGTGTGTGTGTGTGTGTGTGTGTGTGTGTGTGTACACACATATAGACAACCATTCATAAAAGATAAATAGCTAACTCATTAATAATACCTCAGTATGCCCACAGACACTGTTCCAAGCACTTGTGATAGATTAACTCTCATAGTGACCCTATGAAATAGGTGCTATTGCTGTCCCTATTCTGTAGTTGAAGAAATTGAGATCCAGGTGACTTGCTCAAAGTTATGTAGGTAGCGAGGGGTGAAGCACAGACCTCCTGCCTCCAGAGTCCATGTTCTAAACCACTGCATTCCACTCTCAAAGCTCTAAGGATGTTTATCCTAGCACTGATCATAATAACAATACATTGAAAACAACCTAGTTTTCCAGGAATAGGAAACTAGTGCAAAAATTTTGGTACAGTCATACAATGGAATACTATCTATTAATTAAATGATTTCACAGAAGAAGGTTTTATGAACTGGAACAATATTTATGATATTATAATTGTAAAAAGTAGATTTTAAATAGGCCAGGCACAGTAGCTCATGCCTGTGATCCCAGCACTTTGGGAGGCTGAAACAGGAGGAGCATTTGAGGTCAGGAGTTAGAGACCAGCCTGGTCAACACAGAAAGACCCCCACCACATCTACAAAAACATACAAGAATTAGCCCACTGTGGTGGCTTGCACTGTAGTCTCAGCTACTCAGGAAGCTAAGGTGGCAGGATCACTTGAGCACAGGAGGTTGAGACTGCAGTGAGTCATGATTGCTCCACTGCACTCCAACCTGGAAGACAGAGTGGGACTCCGTCTCAAAAACAAACAGGAAACAATGTGCCATATAATCCGATTTTAGTAATACATCAGAATGAACCAGAAGAAACTGTTATTAATTTAGGTAAAGATGGTCAAATATCAGCAATTGCATATGGTTGAAATGAATATCTGGGGAAAAGAGGGGAAAAGGTTAAAATGAGAGACCGAGGTACAGTGAAATGTCATCATTGGGTATCTCTGGGTCTTGAGATTATGCATGATTATTCTTTTATTCATTTGGTTTAACCAGGTTTTCTAAATGTTTTACAGTAAATGTGTATCCTTTTTGGCAGTAAAAGAAAAGCAAGCAGTAAGGTTTTTTAAATGGTTCTATCTGCTGGGCATTTACATCATGCCAGGTTCTGTGCTCTATGCTTTACATACCTCTTCTTTAAAAAGTGGTATATATGCAGGTTTGTTACACAGGCAAACTCATGTCATGCGGGTTTGTTGTACAGATTATTCTATCACCCAAGTACTAAGCCTAGTATCTAATAGTTACTTTTTCTGATCCTCTCTCTCCTCCCACCCCCCACCTGCTTATAGGCCCCAGTGTCTGTTGTTCCTCTTTATGTGTCCATGTGTTCTCAATATTTAGCTCCCATTCATAAATGAAAACATACAGTATTTGGTTTTCTCTTCCTGCTTTAGTTTGCTAAGGATAATGGCCTCCAGCTCCATCCACGTTGCTGCAAAGAACATGATCTCATTCTTTTATACGGCTGCACAGTATTCCATGGTGTAGCTGTAGCATCTTTTCTTTATACAATCTGCCATTGATGGCCATTTAGGTTGATTTCGTGTCTTTGCTATTGTGAACAGCGCTGCAATGAACATTTATGTGCATGTATCTTTATGTTAAAACGATTTATATTCCTCTGGGCATATACCCAGTAATGAGATTGCTGGGTCAAATGGTCATTCTGCTTTCAGCTCTTTGAGGAATCATCACACTGTCTTCCACAACAATTGAACTAATTTACACTCCCACCAACAGGGTTTTCCCTTTTTTCCGCAATCTTGCCAGCATCTGTTATTTTTTGGCTTTTTAATAGTAGCCATTCTAACTGGATTACACCTATTTCTAGTCCTCGTAACAATTATGAAAAGCACATAGAGGATATTTTGGATTAGAATATTTAGGTTAAATGTCCAAAAACTAGTCAGTGGTGGCATCAGTATTCAAACCCAAGACTTTCTGCACACAAAAAGTCAAGGCTTTACATGAGGCCATTCTGCTCCTGAAGACTGAAATCACATGTTTAGGTTAAGTATAATATTCCACCATTACATTTTTCCTCTAATATGAAACCAGAACTCTTTCTAAGGCAGAGCAACAAATGATTAATGATTCACTGAGTAAGGCTTTGAGGCCAGTCAATTATTTAGGGACACTGAGAAAGAAATTACCTCAGTAGTGAGAATATAAGACATTTCTCAGAGAAAAAATAACATTAAGGAGATAGCCAGATTTGAAAAGCTTCTAGAAATTGATAATAATTCTATGTAGGCTGGGCATGGTAGCTCATGCTTGTAATTTCAGCATTTTGGGAGGCTGAGGTAAGCAGATTGCTTGAGTTCAAGAGTTGGAGACCACTCAGGGTAACGTGACAAAACCCCACCTCTACAAAAGATACAAGGTACAAGGTACATTCTTCTCTCTTAACCTGCCTCAAACCCTCAGCTCAATTTTCCATGCAAAGGAGATGAAATAGATAGTGGAGGGGGAGGCTGATATATTGAGTTTCTGACATCTGCCAGGCATTATTACATTATGAAGGACATTATGCAGCTATATTTTATTTAAACATCACAATAACTCAATGAGTTAGGTATAATTATTCCAATATTTTCATTTGCAAAATGGACTTAGACATAAATTTGTTCAAAACCAGTTGGCATTTGAGTGGCAAAAGCAAGGGTTCAACCCAAATCCATCAACGTAATGTCTCCAAAGCTGCAATCATCCCATATACCACGATGACCACCCCAAGAAGTGACAGTCATCAATTACAAAACCGGAATTAGTGCAGATTAACTCCTGGTTTTCAAAGGGGTACATTCTAGAACAAATGTCTCACAACTGTTTGTCTGAGGAATAATAGTTGTTTGCTTAAAATGACAGTTCCCAGGCTTCAAGTTGTAGCAGCAGGTTCATCAGAATAGTTTTGATAAGGAATATCCTATCATGTCCATAATCACACAGGTATCAACAAAATACAAGACATTAGAAAAAGTCTTTGAACACATGGAGACAATCTAGCAAATCTCTTGTCTACATGTAGACAAAGAACAAGAAAGGGAGCATGATTAGAGATAAACAGAATTGTTAAATAGAGAGGCGTTCTGGAGGAAGGAGGGTACATTAATACACTGTCTCTTACAAAGGACTCCATCAGCAACCAACCAAGCAACTGATAAAAATAGATGAACTCATTTTGTCCTTCAAGAAAAAAGTGACATTTACCATCATGTTCACCTTGTTACAAAATTCCTCAATTACTAGCTGGCATGAGGAGGGACTGCAGACCCTACATTGACTAGATCTGGGCCCTAGCTGGCCCACGGCCAATTCACTGCTATGGAACCTTGGGCAAGTCCCGAACCTTTATTTTTTGTAAAATGAAGATGGTGGAACACACAAAAACTTTTTGTTAAATTAAAATTAAACACTTTTTGTTTAATTTTGTTAAATTAAAATTACACAAAAAGTACTTTAGTTATGTGTGACACTGCACAGATCTAGTAACAGCAGATATTTTATTCCATGATTTGCACACTGGGATGTCCCAACCCAGCAAAAAGAATGCCCTAGAAAAACATCCTCCAGCTGTATATGAAGCTGCAATAACATCCCTGACCTTGGTTTGTATTATTTGTTTGTCTTGCATGAATCATTCATGCCAGAAAGGACAACTTGGTGCTCACAATGTGAAATTTCAAAAATAAAATTGCCCAGTAAATCTGTAAAGAAAAAAGTAAGCCTTGGACGTTTCATTCATTTTTACAAAGACAACCAGAGTGAGTTCAGGCCTGCAAGGAAACCCAGAACTACTTCACACTTAGTCTTCACTGCCAATTAAAAACTGGGGTTTAGACATTTCCTACTTGCTGATGACCGTATGTCCAGAGGTATAGGCTTGCATATGGGGTTCAGAAATATAAAAGGAGAAATAAACAAAAACCTGACTTTCTTAGTAATTCCCACTTTAGCATAAAAAGATGTCGTAAATAAAATCTGGAGAATATTGCCAAATTGGTAGGCACCAGATAATCTCAAGGCCTTGATTTTTCTTCAGTTTATCTATGTCCATGGTTCACCAACTAAGACAACAGAAGTAACCTTGAAATGCATTTTGAACTGTAAATAAGATAGCAACAGAAATGCCCAGTTCTGTGTACCTATATTAGGTATAAACAAATCCTAGGTGAACTGAGCAGGTTACGTGTTTTTTATTGTTTGTTTTGTTTGTTTTTAGAGAAAGGGTCTCGCTGTGCTACCTAGACTGGAGAGCAGTGGCACAATCATAGCTCACTGTAACCTCTAACTCCTGAGCTCAATCGATCCTCTCACCTCAGCCTCTAGAGTAGCTGAAGATACTAGCACATGCTACCATGCCCAGCCAATTTTTAAAAAATATTTTGTAGAGTCAAGGTCTCACTATGTTGCCTAGGCTGGTCTTGAACTCCTGGCCTCAAGCAATGCTCTTGCCTGGGCCTCCCAAACTGCAGGGATTATAGTCATGAGCCACCACACACAGCCAAGTGGTTGTTGTTGTTGTTGTTTTAAAGTCTTGGTTTAGTAGCCTTGGGACCTAACTGTTGAATTATATAGGTGTCAAGAACTTTAAGATAAATCTCTGCTAGATACTTATAGTGGGAGAACATATTGAATCTTGGAACTCAAACTTATTAGAGGGAAAGAGATGTTTGCTTATAATACATAAATAATCCCACTAGTGTTACTGTTTGAAGAAACTAACACTAAATGTCATCGGGGCACAGTGGCTCATGCCTGTAATTCCAGCACTTTGGGAGGCTGTGGCAGGTGGACCACCTGAGGTCAGGAGTTCAAGAACAGCCTGGCCAACATGGAGAAACCCTGTCTCTACTAAAAATACAAAAATTAGCCAGGCATGGTGGTCTGCGCCTATAATCCCGGTACTCAGGAAGCTGAGTCAGGAGAATCACTTGAGCCAAGATGACACCACTACACTCTAGCATGGGCAATAGAGTGAGACTCTGTCTCAAAAAAGAAAAATTTTAATTTCCAGTTATTAGGATTGCATCAAAATTGGTATACTGACTTGACAATATATATTTACATGAGGTTTGGCTATAATGTTCCCCAGGGACTTTAAACATAGGAAAATCAATGACTATGCAAGAAATAATAATGGGGAAGAAAATTCAATACTTTATATTCTAAAACATAGGCAAAGTA
Source organism: Callithrix jacchus (assembly GCF_049354715.1). Classification (NCBI taxonomy): domain Eukaryota; kingdom Metazoa; phylum Chordata; class Mammalia; order Primates; family Cebidae; genus Callithrix; species Callithrix jacchus. The sequence continues at coordinate 81,631,318 of NC_133503.1, forward strand.
CAAATAAGGCACTTTTAAGAAAATATCTCTAAAGAGTGTCTTTTAGAGGAGAGCAAAATAATTTTCCATGGTCTGAAAGGATAGAAAAACATGGTTCTTCCCAAAACATACACCCTTTCTTCTTAAGCCTCAGTTCCCTCAGGGTCTTTTATCTCCCTGTGATTTCATTCCTTGCGCTTCAGGCTAACAAGGCTGTGGTGTGTCATTCCCTTTGTTAAGGGTAGAAGAAAAGATCCTCATTCAAAACATCAAGCTCTTTAAAAATAAAACAACTTTGTAAAGCTTTTCCATCCATGAAGAAGAACAATAAAAATGTATTTTCCAGATCCTCTGAAAGCACTAAAACCCCATGTCCTTCACATGTCAAAAACCCCTCTGGAGAGCTGACAGAGTGCCAATGATCACCATGGACAACCACCCAGTGCTGTTTATATTAATTTTATTCAGTGGCTTTATTCTTCTTTTAAAATGTTGGTTAAATGAATTTTCAAAGCATAAACTGTCATTTTATAACTTCAGTGTATACTTATCTCAAATTACGAACCAGAAAAAGTGGTGTGAAATATTTATTCTATGTTGTGCTGAAGTGTAAATGTTGATGTATTCCTACAACAACACGCTGATAACCCTATTCGTAGTACAGGAAAATCTCAAGGCTATCACTTGTAGGCTAAAATTATATATTTTGGGGGGATTACATTCATTCACTGATGTCAGAATAATAATAACAACCTCAGAAGCCCTTATAAGATGTCTTAATGCAAAAGGTCTTGTCATGTTTTTATTCTTTTGATCATCTATTCTTTTGTTAAAAATTTCTTAAGCATCTTCTTCGGCTTTGAAGTTCTATTTATTGAACACTTATTACTTGCTCCTTACTAAGACATGTACCATAGCTAAGATTTCTTTATCTGTTGGAAGAGACTGGCCCACAGTGATATTTATCACAAAAGAATGCGCTAGGTGTTACAAAACACAGGATTGCACACGTTGCTGAGGAACAGAGAGGACCTATGTCCATGTACCTTTGGGCAGAGGAGTGAAAGGAGGGGGAGAGAAGGTTTCCCGGAGGAAGTAAGATTTGAGATGACTATTAAAGGATAAACATTCAGGACCACCATTGTGAAAATGCTGATTATCTTCCTTCTGGATGTGTGAGGCTAAAGGATAGAGGCTTTCAATGACTTCCCTAAAATCTCACAGAAAGAAAAGTAGAATCCTCAATGTTAACTGGATGGTCTGAAAGATTTAATAGAGTTTTCTTGAGAAAAAAGTTTAAACCATGGTACTATGGGAGACCACAGATAAAACTATGACAAAGGCTCATGTAACCACAGCAGAGTCTTAACTTTTTTATAAGCACTGTATCACATTTGCTTCATCACTGAATTCAAGAAATAAAACATGACAGATAGATAGAGTCCTATTTGGCTCCTTTGTGCCGGGTTCCTAACTCTTTCCCTACCCTTTCCCAAAAGGTAAATGCTGTGATCATTTTAATGTATGTCCTTCTAGTCTCTCTCTGTGTGTGTATGTATTTAAAAATAAGATACAGAATTATTTCATATATTTATTGGTTTTACATAAAATGTTTATGTGGCTGTGAATCTTTTGTTTTTCACCCAATACTATGATATTGAGATTTACTTTTTATCCTTATTTATTTATTTATTTTTGAGACAGGATCTCACACTGTCTCTGAGGCTGGAGTGAGGTGGCATGATCCTAGCTCACCGCAGCCTTGAACTCCTGGACTCAAGCAATACCCCTACCTTGGCCTCCTCGGTAGCTAGGACTATAAGCTAATTAATAATGATACATCTGCTAATATAATGGAATGCTACATACCAGCTTATAGTAATGGAGTTCAATTTTATACTATAAAATGCTGTGTAACATTTCACTATATTAACAGCCTCCAGTAAATTTACCTTTTCCCATATACACAGACATTTTTAGTTGTTTCCAAATTTTCACTACTAAAAAGATGCAAATAATCTACCTCCTAGTACATGTTTCCCCAAAGTATATAAGCAAATGATAAAGAAGTAGATATAAAGTTGCTGGATTACATGGTCCACACATTACAATTCTACTCTAGACATAATCAAACTGATCTCTAAAGTTACTCTGCCAATTCACCTTCATGGAAGTGGTATATGGAAGCTTCCCTTCACATCTTTGGCAACACTTGACTTTTTAACCATTGCCAGACTTCTTAACCATTGCCAATCTGATGGTGAGAAATGACATCTTATTTCTTTATTATGTACTTTCCTATTATTACAAAGATTAGCATATTGTCATGTTTATTGGTCAATCAGGTTTCTCACCTCTAAATTACCTTACGCTACCCTTTGCCTATTCTAAAGTTCAGAGGTTTTTTTCCTTATTGATTTCTGGGGGTTCTTTACATATTTTATATAATTATTTGTATGTTGCAAAAATATTTCCTAATTTCTCACTTCTCCTTTAACTTTGCTTATATTATCTTCTGTCTTAGAAATGTTTACAATGGTGTGGTCTAAATATTCTAAAAACTAATTCATGGCATGGGTACGTCTGCTTATGTAATAACTGATTTTACCACATAAGTTTTTTTTTTAAGTCGCTGTTTAATGTATGAACAGAAATTTCCAATTATATACTAACATCGAGTTCAAATCAATTCCATTAAAATTTAGATTTTCTTTATAAGTTACCTGCCTCCCCTAGTTTTATGCAAAAGTAGTGCTTAGTACATTTGATTTTCACAGAATTTTAAGATGACATCATTCATCTATGGAGCAAGAGTTTTGTTCTTTTAACCTCTACTATTTGTCCTACTGGGATAGTCTTTATAACTAAGATAAATATTATTATCTTTTTACTTTTGCCCTTTATAAGTTTTATCCAACTCAAGAACACTTAATTTTATCCAGGCTATAGGCATAAATGTTCAAACTCATTAAAAATTAACTAGGTCGTGTATGAATTATAAAAATACTTTGATCAAAGAAGGAAAGAGAGTGATCAGCTTTTGGAGGGAAATTCTGACATGAGGAAATTTTCAAGTGTTTTAAAAAGTTCTTTAACACAGTCACAAACAATAAGATATCAGATACAGCCATGAAAGAAACTGAATTATAAAAAAAAAACCACAACAGGCTGGGCGTGGTGGCTCACATTTGTAATCCAAGGACTTTGGGAGGCTGTGGTGAGTAGATCATTTGAGGTCAGGAGTCTGAAACCAGCCTGGCCCACACGATGAAACCCTGCCTCTACTAACAATACAAAATTTAGCCAAGCATGATGGGCAGGCTCCAGTAGTCCCAGCTGCTCAGAAGGCTGAGGCAGGAGAATCACTTGAACTCATGAGTTGGAGGCTGCAGTCAGTCGAGATTATGCCACTGCACTCCAGCCTAGATGAAAGAGCAAGATTCTTGTCTCAAAAAAAAAAAAAAAAGAGAATAAAATAAAATAAACCAGAATACCTAGTTTCAGCCAATGGACAATATAACCCCCTGAGACAAGATACATGTGGCTCTATTAGAATCAGGCAGTAGCCCAAGATAATAGGTGAGGGAATCAAGGGGGCCTACAGCACCATCTTGTACAAATCATGACTTCACTCTGAACACAGAAGCCAGCAAGCACATTGGTACAGTCAGAAAATGGTTTGTACATGTTTCATGTATATGTTTTTATGAGAGAAATTATAAAGATTTATGATCCAATATTTCTGCTCCCTATACAAACATTCTTTTAAACTGGGCTGTTATTTCCCGTAATTTATTTGATTAAAGAGGAGTCTAAAAAGATTAATGAAATTCCACTCATTGCTATGTGATAAGAAATAATTTATAGTCTGCATTTCTTTGCCTAATTTCTTACTGTTCATATGGCATCTGGGTACAAATTAACAACTAAGTTCTACATCCTCACATAGAATTTCCACCTTGAGAAATAATATAAGAAAGTTTAGATAGCAAAATTGTTAAGTATTCTCCACTGAGACAAGGGCTGATTTTCAAACACCTTCTTTAGTCATGGGGCCACCATTTCAGAAGTCACTCCTCCATCTCAGTGATAACTTCGATGTTTACCCTACAATCTACTCTCTCTTGAGGGTGAGGAACTTCCAGATCCACATTTTCCTCAGAGTTAACAGAAACCACACCTTGTACATCTTGCCTGACATCTACAATTTCATTGCAGCTACCAGTCTATGGCCAGGGAATCTTCTTCCAAGTCATGAAGAATGAATGTGTCTACACTGCACATAGCCAAGCTGAGTCCTGAAGCCACAGGAGCCTAAGGAACCTCAGGCCACTGAAGGAAAGATTCGCATCATGCCTCTCTGTCAAAGACCTTTGGTTCCTTCCTGGATGCTCCAGATGCTTTGCTGATTTGTTTGTTTCTATACTTCAATTCCTCTATCAAAATAAGAGCCCCTGGAAAGAAGAGGCAGTGTCTTACTCATCACCCATATCTCATTTTTATATCTGTCACTGCTCCTGGCATTTATGCCTTCATTCCTTCCACCCACAAATACTTATTAAGCATGACCATGTACCCAGAACTATGCCAAACATTCAGTGATAGCTAAACAGCAGGAATAAAACAGATAAAATTCATGTTTTCATGGGGCTTACATACTGGAGGGGAAGATAGATAAGAAAAAAAAAACAGTAAACAAATCAAAAATGTTTCAAAGTACCTGTTTAAAAATGTTATAAAGGAGATGTGATACAGAGTAATGGGGCATACCTTTTGCATATGGAGGTCAGAGATAGTGTCTTTATGGTGGTGGCATTTAGGCTGACTAATTGACCTATAGAAGCTAGCTGCGTGGCCAGGCACAGGGGCTCACACCTGTAACCCCAGCACTTTGGGAAGCTGAGGTGGGTGGATCACTTGAGGACAGGAGTTCAAGACCAACCTGGCCAACATGGTAAAATCCCATCTCTACTAAAAATACAAAAATTAGCCAGGCATGGTGTTAGGCACCTGTAATTCCAGCTACTCAGGAGGCTGAGACACAAGAATCAATTGAACATGGGAGGTAGAGGTTGCAGTGAGCCAAGATTGTGCCATTGCAACTCCAGCCTAGGAAACACAGTGAGACTCTGTCTGAAAAAAAAAAAGAAGCCAGCCATATAAAGAACCAGTGAGAAGCCTGTTATTCTGAGCAGAGAAAATATCAAGTGCAAAGGCAGAAATAAAACTAATGTGTTCCATAAATGAAAGGCAGAGGCTGAGCAGTGTGATGTCCTGAAAGGTAGGAGGATGAGAAGGCATCAGAGAAACAGGAAGGAATAGATCATGCACAGCTGGATGAATCATGGTCAGGGCTTTGGAGTCCATTCTAACTGTAAGGGGAAATTCCGGCCAGTATGGGGAAGGAAAGCAGCATGCTGTAAAGTATGCTTTTACAAGATCACTCTGGTCTCACTCTGGTCACAGAGAATTGACTCTAGTGGCATCCGAGGAGGAAGCAGGGAGACCAGCAAGGAGACTATTGCAATCACCAGTTTAGAGAGAATGTGGCATGGACTACAGCGGCAGCAGTAGAGATAATGAGAAGAGGTTGGATTGGGTTATATTTTGGAGTTGAACCAACAAGATTTGCTGAAAAATGAATATTGCACAAAGTATCAAAAAAAAGAAAAATCAATAAATGATATGGAGTGGAGTTAAACAATGCAACAACCCAGTCCTATCTTTACAATCATTGCATATGAACTCATTAGCACAAGTAATTTAAACATCGTTAGTATTCTCACTACGCCAGAAGCAATATAAACTGGACATGATTTCATCTGGTAAGGACATCTGTGATCAGAGATTGGAAAGAATGCATCAAACAAACAAACAAAACAAGACTTTACCAGGTCTTCTGTCTGGGAGATCTCATGACAAGCAATTATGGACAAAGAGAAGCTCCATTTAAAGCAGGGCATAGGGGGCTGGGCATGGTGGCCCATGCCTGTAATTTCCAACACTTTGAGAGGCTGAGGCAGGAGGATCACTTGAGCCCAGGAGTAGGGACCTGCATGGGAGACATGGGGAGACCATGCCTCTACAAAATAAATAAATAAATAAATAAATAGCTGGGTTTGGTGGTGTGTGCCAGTTCTCCCAGCTGCTCAGGAGGCTGAGGTGGGAAGATTGCATGATCCCGGGAGGTCAAGGCTGCAGTGAGCTATGGTCATACCACTGCACCTCAGCCTGGGTGACAGGGTGAGACCCAGTCTCAAAAATAAATAAGTAAATAAAAAAGGATGTGGCCTGTGGGACAAGAGATATCACAAAGGGCTGCCCCATCTGCTGTTCAGTCAAAAGACTAGGCCATGTGTGAAGAAGTGTGGTGTAAGCTATGTTTGTCACACAAGGAATTGTAAGCAGCATTTACTTGCCATTATTACACTGCCAGGCACCACACTGAGCACTTAACATGAGAATACATTTAACCCCCACAAGCCTATGTGTATAATATGTATTCTTATCCTTGTTCAAAGCATGAGGAAAGGAGGCACAGAAACATCACAGAAAGGAGAGCAGCTAGGATGATGGCGATTCCATTCCAGGACGGGTGATGGAGGGTGGTGGTAGTAGTTCTCTGCCCTCTCCTGAAAGTGGCAAAGAACAGTCCAAATTTTGGACTCCATGGGAAAGGCAAAATCAGCAGTTTCTGTCTGTGACCTCTATCAAACTACTTGGATGGTCCATCAGTGAAACTGCCTTTGGGATAGTTCTGATGAACCATTCAGAACTCAATCCTTCCCAACTATCGTCATCATCCTGCCCCCAACACCAGTGAAACCAGCTGATCTACTCTTATTCTTACTGCTCCATCAAACTGATTTCTAAAGTAATTCTGACGGGGCGACAGGCCTGTTAATGACTTACAGCGAGGACTGGGCTCCCAGCATCTGCTCTCCTCAGACAGCATCGATCCCACCATTGTTGCTAGTCAATAGACCTTTATGGCAGACTTTGCTAGGAAATATGTCAGCTTTTGTGCCTTAATATCCTCCAAATGGATTCCTCCATTTGAATATCCTGCAGGCAAAGTCTTACTACCTTCTCCACGCTGTACATCATGCCTGCTTTACACAAAAGGTTATCAGTGTTCCTTATGCTGCACCTGAAAATGTTTGAGCTAGTCTTGCCCTCTAGGCATATTTTCACTGCTGCCAAGTATATTTAACTGGAATGCTATTAGTGACTCAATAAAATCCAAGTTTGGAGTTTTTGGACCAGAGTTAATTTCTATTTTTGCCTCTATGTGTTTCTAATGTCAAAAGCAAAGAGCCCCGAGGGACAAGCATTTGAAAACCATACGCTGGCTGATTTAGGACTCCGCTATTTGTGCCCTATAGCTGTAGGTGAAATCGATTTCTCTATAGACGTGTGGAAAATTATAAATAGGATTACATGGATTAAGAAAAGAAACATGTTATTGCTATTCATACAAAAGGTTTAAAGGGTTTCCAACACAAAGAAAGATCTCAGGTGTTGCATATACATGTTGATTCAAGTAAGTCACACATAAAATCACAGACTTGAAAAGGATAATAAATAGAATCTGCCCCAACATTCACAAGATTATGAATAAGGAAGGTCCAGGTGGGTGCCATTATGAATTCATCATCTCTAATATTAATGGGCCCTCAACATCTCTCAGAAGGTTTATTTTCATAATTGCCTGGTATTGTCTGTCCCTGTCTCCTGTTCTCATTCTCACTGTTGCTGACTCTTGTTACTTTCAGTAAACCTCCTTTCCAATTTCTAGAGGCCCCATACCACTGTGATTAAAGTTACCAGCTCTGAATAAGATGCAAGTTTGGCTCCACTGCTTACTAGATATATAAATTTAGGCAAGTCACTTAATTGTTACTTCGTTTCCTCATCTGTAAACTAGGAAAAGAACTGCAACCATCTCTTAGTATGTTATGGCCATTAAGAGAGGTAATTCCTATAAAGTTCTTACAATTATGCTTGCCAAGTACTCAACTAAAGTGAAGTATTACTGTCATCATCAATGTAACTGCCCTTATGTCCACTTTCCTATCAGCAGACTCTCTCTCCTGCAAGTTTATCAACATAAAAAAGGTCATCTGATGCAGACTTCCTCAGATTCTCCTCCCCATCGCCCACCAGCACCCCTGACAGCTAGAAACCTGTTTACCCCTCTTCTGGTCCTGCTTTTCTTCCTCATTCTGTTGGCAATGGGAAGTACTCCTTGCTAATCTCTCCATCAGTGCCCAGGATCCCATTCCATCTCCCAGCTGTCTTCTCGAGAGCCTTGTTCCCTCTATTCTGCAATCCGCTCTCTCAACCCCATTTCCAGCTTCTCCCTCTTTTCTTTCACCATATTCTCAGCTTCTGTGTCTTTTTCACCTTAAAATACAGACAAAGGTATGAAAACAAAGAACTTTTTCTTGACCCTACACTTATTTCTTATTCTCTATTTCTTTGCTTCCTCTCCTTGGCTTCTCAGAGAAGTTTGTGGAAGAGTAGTCTATAACAATCTGTTTTCTGTCCCCAAGTGTACCCTTAGCCTTTTTTGCCCTTGTCCACTCAGAAAATCTCTCACCACCTTATCCAACTCCACCCAGTTTCCCTCAATCTACCTCTTCTACTGAGGCAGTTCTCTTTCTCTCACTTTATCTTTCACCCAAGCTATGAGGTCTGTCAGAGCAACAACCATTCTTGGTTTATTCCTTTATCCCCAGCATCTAATGCAGTGCCTTGCACACAGTAATCATTCAATGAAAGTTCACAAAATGAACACATGAATGACCTTCTCAGAATCATACAGTTCTGTCAATCTAATTAAATGGAAGCTTTACTGTGCTCCAACCACATGCCAGGCACAGTGGAGAATACAGAGATTAATAACATATGGCCTTTGCCCTCCAGGAGTTATCATCCAGTGATGGGAGAAGAGGAATAGAGGATTGATGCAGGGGCAGATAAATTGATGGGGGGAAGAATAGAACTAGAGCAGGAAAGAGGGGAGGGAAGAAGGAGATGGAATAAGATACATTAATGTCATTCCCTCATAAAAGCTAGGATATGCGTTAGGATGTCAGTGAAGGTAAAATACAGGTGTGCTTTTCAAAAACAAACATTTAAATAAAATTTAAGAAGAAGCAATATCTTTAAGTCTAGTCAAATAAATCATGATTTCATTCCAGGAGAACAAACTTTGTACAGTTCTCTGACATGCCTGGTTTTTTATACAGAGAATATATTGAGACCCAGGAAACCCAGGAACACTGGCTGTATGTCACAGGCAGGAACCCTTCCTCAGCTGCCAAGGTAAACAGACATATCAGATCTCAAAGAGAAGCATTTGTGAAACTGGACATTTGAAGATATTTGTCAGTCCCTTAATAGCCCATGTACTTTAGAAAGGAAAAAAAAGATAGCTATGTATGACAGTTATCAATTTATTACCATCTGACCATTTTAGACTTCTAATGTCAATAAAAGGAGTTAATTTTCTGGCTGGAGTGACTGGTCCAGATTATCAAGGGAAAATTTGGTTGCTGCTACACAGGGAGGGAAGAACTATGTCTGGAACCCAAGGATCCTGTGGAATACCTCTTAATACTCCCATGCCAGTAATGAAGATTGATGAGAAATGTCAACAACCAAAATAAGGAAGGACAAGTAGAAATGCAGATCTTTCAGGAACGAAAGTTTGAGCCTCTCCACCAGGTAAAGAACATCAAGCAACTGAAGTTTGGGCTGAGAATGGGGGAAATATGGAATGGAAAGTAGAAGAGGGAAACAATAGATATCAGTTACTGTCTTGTGACCAATTACATGAAAGAAGTTTGTAGTAGCTTTTAATGTTTTTTATTTGTTTGTTATATGTGTTTGTTTATTTTTATTTGCTGTTTTCTTTTTGTTTTATATGCTAGTTGTTGCAAGTTAATTTTAGTATCTAGGAAACAGAATATTCAATAGAATTGTGACTTAACTTGAAAAAATATATAACCAGCAATGAATCCAGTGAAGGTTGGGACTTCCATCTCCTCATTTTGGGAAGAGTGTGAGCATGTTCACGTCTAAGATGAATTACTGTATATTATGTAGAAATACAGGGGTTTTTTATATGTATAGGAATGCAAATGTGTGTAGAGGGTGCATTTAGGAGTTGGGTAACTAAAGGAGTGTATTGCAACAGTTATCAATTTACTGCCCTTCAGCTTTAAATTTATCCTTCATTGCCTTCTCGACAAAAATGAATACGTGCACTTCAAATATTTTTCCATTGCCAGTTGGCCAAATGTTAAGTATTTTCAACAGGGGGCGCTAAGGAGACATCGCAAAGGAGTTTTCCATTCTAGTTCCACTGCACTCAGACCCAGTACTGCACTAGTGCTCTTAGTTCCTAAAGCACCAAGCTTCTGGAATGCAAGCACAGTGTCACCCCCAGTACCTGGCTCCTGGAGCACCTATGGCTTCCCCAGAGCCCTGTTTCTGTAGCACAAATTGCTTATCCAGAACCAAGCTCTTGCAGCATGGACAGCTTCTCTAGTGTACAGCTCCTGCAGTACACTGTGGCTAGCAGCACCCATCAGCCAACGACTTCCCCTTTTTTGTAGCAGAGTACTTCTGGTGAGACTTTTCCATGAAGAATTTTTTTCAAAAGTTCTGCACAAGTCCTGGAGGGCATATTTCCAGCAAGTTCTGCTAGAATAGTACCTCAGCAGCCTCTCTGGATCTGAGTGAGCTGTGGCTGTGCCCTCTCCAGCAGGTCTGGATCACACCCTTAGTGGGGTTTCTTCTTTGGACATTCTATCTCCACCCTAGGGGTAGTGGTTGCTTCTTATATCTGCTATTCCTATATCTGTTAGGGATCTATCTACTTCTTACTAGCCCATCCCTCATTACTCCAATCTGCTATTACAGTTAGTTAATAATTCTTTATATTAAACTTTTTCCTTGCAAGTTACTCTGTGTCCTAGTAGTAATGAGCACACCAGCACCTAGATCTTGGTTTCTAAACACCACTCTACAATAAAAGGTACCAAGACTCCTTTAAAAAAATGGTTCATTTTAAGGCTGCAGCAGGAAAAATAAAAAATGAGCCTGGAGTATCTTCTAGCACTAGAAAGAAAGCACTCAAAACTGAAAGGATGAGTCATGTCAAAGGGATATAATGGGCCAGGCATGGTGGCTTATACTTGTAATCTCAGCACTTTGGGAGGCTGAGGTGGGTGGATCACCTTAGGTTAGGAGTTCAAGACCAGCCTGGGCAACATGGTGAAATCCCGTTTCTACTACAAAAATAAAAATTAGCCAGGTGTGTTGGCACATGCCTGTAAGCCCAGCTACTCAGAAGGCTGAGGAAGGAGAATTGCTTGAACTCAGGAGGCAGAGGTTGCAGAGAGCCAAGATCATGCCATTGCACTCCAGCCTGGGTGACAGAGCGAGACTCTGTCTTAGAAAAAAAAGAGGGACACCATGGTCAAAGCTGGAACAATCTGAGCAACAAAATAAATTATGTAATACTGTTTTTAACCCAAAATGTCAAATTAATATACATGAGTCCTTACTGATATAAATGTTTGAATAAATGCAGAAGAAACGAATCTTCCTTACAAAAAAATTTAAATAATATAGGTAGATATTCCTTCCTCAAAGACATAGAGCTTGTGTCCTGCCCTTTATCCCTGAAGGTAGGCTAGACTTAGTGGCTTCCTTCCACAGAACAGAGTAGAAGAAGGAGAAAATGGTAACTTTATGTAGAGAAGCCTAGCGCACTACCTTAACCAAATGATGAAGGTTAACCAAGTGATGACATCAATGAAATCACATGGATATCATGATATGATGTGAAGAGAAAGGACAATTCAACTTTGGTATTCTTTTCCAAACTCATAAGCCAAGTCTGATGATGAGAAAAACACCAGACAAACATCAATTGGAGAACATTCTATGGAATACCTGGCCAGTTCTCCTCTAGACTATCAAGGTCATGAAAACAAGGAAAGACTAAGAAACTGTCACAGACCAGAGAAGACAGAGTAGACATGACAGTGAAATGTAGTGTGTTGCCCTGAACTGGAACCTGAAAGAGAAAGAGGATGTTAGTAGAAAAACTGATAAAATCCAAATAATATCTGCAGTTGATTTAATAGTAACAAACTAATGTCAATTTCCCAGTTTTGACAAACTAATGGTTATTTAAAAGGTTAACAATGGAGGAGACTGAGTTTGAGCACACGGAATCTCTCTTTGCCACATTTCTGTAAGTCTAAAAGTGTTCCAAAATAAAACAAAATTATATTTAAAAAAATTTTTAAAATTACTGTGGTTCCTGTCTCCTGATTGGACCTTAAGAGATATAAGGAGCCAGTCTAATTATCAAGCAATTATTTTATGGATCTAATGGATACCACCAAATTGATGCATAACAATAACCAAAGAGGAGGGGACGTGGAAATAGAATCCTTAGAAATTAGGCCATTTAAATTCTGCTAAGTAATATTACTAGACCACAGATTTTGGCTCCAGAATTATCTTGTCGAGAGTGAACAAAACGATACATTTCCTGATATTTGGTTGATTGCCACAGACAAAACCCAGGCAGCAAGACCAGTATTCTGGGTTCAGCTCAGAATATCGTTTTTTTACCTGCTTAGAAAGGTACCAAAAATGGTTTTCTCGGGACACCTTTAAACATTTCAGACAAATTTTGATGTTTATTTATGCTTTTGTTCATCATAAAGCCCAAACATGAGTTGTAAAAAAGAAACTAAAAGTTGCCTCAATATCATATTTCAGTGTTAAAAGAACATCTGTTCTCAGAATTCTAGAGTCTCCATTAAACTCCAAAATAAAGGAACGGTTTATTTTCTAGAAGGTCCTAATCAGTTCTAGAGAGTCTGAAACCCATGTAGGCTTTTGTTTTGCTTACACAAACACTCGTCAGTGTGAGCCCTTAGCTCAAGGTAGCCTGCAGTTGGTAGGAGGCAAAGTATGAATACAACTGAAGTTATTCTGTAGCATTCTTGCCCTGGAATTAGTGGCAAACCACAGTTTTAAATGACTAATACACTCACTCTTCCCTATCCCACTAGTTTATAATAATGTTATTTTTCTTCAAGATGTCTAAGCACAACTGATTTTTAAACTGGAAAAGTTAATGAAAGCAACATCACATTTGAGGCCAGTCGGCCAGAAAAATGGACATGAGCCAAATCCCACGTCCCAAACATTTTGCCTCAATGGCATGTGAACATAATGCCCACTCTCCTCCTAATTTCCAACAGAAGCAAACAAAACCCTGCAAGACAATTTTCCCTTGGAATTGAGAAACCTGACAGGGGCAGAAGGACACACACATGCATATACATGCACACACACACTCCCAGTCCGTGTTTAAGCTACAGTAAAAAGGCTCTTTCACATCAAGTGTTCTGTAAACAGAGAGCACAGGGGCTTCCCCTGGAGATGCTGCTTCAGGGAGAGTCAAGAGATCACAAGTCCAAAACAGGTAGTTCTAGCAAGATAAAAAATCATCTCCCTAATTCCAAAGTAAGCAAGTAAAAATTTTTTAAATCAGCTTATCGAAATAAGTCCATTCAGACCAATTTCAAAAGATTACTTGGTGGCAACAAAGACAAATTCGTGCTGCCATGAGAACTTGCCAATTTTTTAAAAGTATTATTTTCTTTTTTTAAAATATAGTGTTTCATGCACTACAATTTAGTTGTGCTTTAATTCCTTCTCACGTTTCTCAAGGCGAAGAAAGAAGTATAAAAGAACAGGAAGTGGACACAATTACGTGTACAGCAACAAGTTAACCAGAAGATTTAGGTTTTAACTGTGAATTTTAGAAAAGCAACTGTATTATAGGACATTCCATCATATAATCTTCATGATAATGAATATGGGATTTTAGGTATAGACTGCTTTTAGTCCAAAATACCATCATTTTATAAGTATAATTTTAACATAATGAAGACAAATTATATACTATGTTAGGATTTAACAAGTACCAAAGTGTTCATTAATTTTCATTTATTACAGATATTTCTCCCTAAAGTTACCTGAACAAGTACTCATTATTTGCATATCAGAATTCAGAGATAAAAAGATATGTTAGCATCAAAAATACCAATTTTACTTCTGAGTTAAAAACCAACAGGTGGTAAATTTTAATCACCAATAGAGTTTCTTAGAGAAATCAACAGGTAAAAACGGAAGTGAGAATACAATAGCTATGTTACCACCACTGCCTTACTGAGGTAAGGAATCTAGATTGTGGACCCTACCCTGAAAAATGCATTCACATCCACAGAAGTATGAGCTGTTGTATAATTGTTGAAATTTCCTTCTTTCCAAAAACTTTCTTTATACTCAACTAACAAATTATGTATATGTACATGTACAGATTTAAAAGAAATGGTATGACCGAGTTGAACATGGCATTCGCACTCTGCTCTGCGTAGGGATGAAGAGGAAAAGCATGGCTCAGAGTCATCTGCAGACAAGGAGGCCCCTACAGCAAAAACATCCCAAGACAGGCAACAACAGGTGGAAACTTACCACTGGAGCAGTTGGTCCCTCCCCAGCCAGGCTCACACTGACAGGTGTTTGGAGCAATGCAGCGACCATGGACACATTTATCAGCACAGTGGGCTGTCAGAGAGAAAATCAATCAAATAAAGTTGGCACAAGAAAAAAAAAGCCAACAACACAGCTGTTGCACATCCAAGTCTCAAGTATCACTTAAAAACAACATGCATGCTTGATAATTTTCTTCAATCCGTTCCTCAGCCCTCTTGCAGTCTGCTGCAGAACCAAACAATTCCCCTTCTTATTTTGGTATCACCAAATAAATCCCATCATTTCTACTGTTCTATTCTACTTCATGCTAAATTAGAAAAGACGTTTCAAGGAAAATTGCCTAATTCACTCTTTAAAAAAATTATCAATGAGTATCAAATATATCCCTTTTGTTTCAGAGGTAGCCTATGTAGAGAAACAAACCACAAAGCAAGATATCAGGGCCTCAGAGTGACAGAGTAGATGGAGAGTATTATGATTGTGTATTATGATTTTTTTTTTACATAATACATTCACCAGAAACAAGAGTCACACTTCCTTGTGAACATGTTATTCACAACTATGACAACAGAATTGCATGCTCTTTTTCTGTGGAGGAGAATATTTGAAAAATGCCACCCAGGTCTCTGGGAACAGTAAATCTCAATCCTCTCTCATTAGTAAATATCTTAGGTGTACCAAACCCTTGGAGGCAAAGGGGCATCACGGCAAACATGAGTGAATGAACAGTCTGATGATTTCCCAAATAGGCATCAAAACATGCTGTGCCAAATCTTAGCATTATCATTAATCTTGGTACCATGCACATTGGTTAAACAGTCTTTCAAATATCTGGATACAGGCATAATTTTGAGAACAACTTGAAAGGGCTTGGGGTTCAGATACTCTAAAATTTTATTTAAGGGTGGGATGAAGTGCTCTGCACTTTAAAGATGCATTTTATTACTGTGTGTCTTATTACAAAAGTAAAACAGGTTTACTGCCTAAATATATAAAACACCAATAAGTAAAATAAGCCTTATCTCCAGTAACACAAACTGGTAACATTTTTGTGCGTATAGAATCTTCGGGAATTTTTTTCCTACATAATTTTCTTCTCAAAAAAATAGAATCAACTTTTTCAATGTGCTTTTCCACCTAATATAATGGCAATAATATTTTCATGTTGTTAATATTAATATATGTGATTTATGCACTAAGGTGTATATTATATATGTGTGTATATACATGCGCGCACACACACAGTGCATATATTGTTGAACCGAAAATGACCACTTCTAAGGTCTTGATCATAAGATTTAGACATGAAGATATATAAGAGAGGGCATTTTAGATGAAGAGAAAGCAAAAGCAACAGGTAAAAAGAAAAAAAAAATGAAATAAGAAGTTCTGTTGGGACAGTGTTTGGGGCAATAGCTTTGCAAGGGAGAGAGAGAGAGAGAGAGAGAGAGAGAGACCCTGAAAACCAAGTTAAGGTGTTGGGGCTTTCTTTATTCTGAGAATTATTTAGGAATAGTTTAATTAAAGGTATACATTCGTTATAAGAAACCAACAGATAGAGGACACCACAATGAAATAAAGTGGCCATAAATTTTGGAAAATACAAGCTCTCTTGCTATCACCAGAATAACTCCTTAGCATTAGGCGATTTAGTGAGGAATATCAGAACTGGTGAGCTTGGGACCCTGGTCCAGGGTAAAATTTTCTAGAGTTTGAAGGAAGTGCTTAGCAACCTCATAATATTTGAGTCAGACAATTACATATTTAATTGTAATTAAAAACAGAACTTGCCTGTAACTTATGAACACTCTGCCCCTGAATTATTTTAATTTTTGCTGTGGAGTTAAGTCAGTATGTGCCAACTTCAGAGTTCAGTGTCTCCTTCCACCTCTAGGGATGTGTTTGAACTTGCAGATGTCATTAATTTGTAAGCACAAAACTCTGTACTGTTCTTTTGTTAAAATTTAGATAGGTACATACCTAAAGCCAGCAAACTACTATGCTTGAATGTGTGAAGTTCAACTAAATGCCACAGCAGGCTTGAGTCTAACAGTGTAGGGGATGCTCCGGATGCTGTATCACGCTGTGTTAAATGGCAACGGGTACAGAGGACTCTCCCCCCAGTGAGAGCTCTGGCACTCACAGTCAATATGTCAATACGAGAGGGTTTTTTCCTCTCACTTTTCTTATGTACTGATGGCTTTTATGTTTGCAACTATTCCAGTGAACAGTCTTCAGACCCAAGTTTACCAATTCTCCTTCTTCAACACATTAAAGCTACTAAAATTCTGTTTGAATATCTCCAGAAGTTTTAAAAATTAGATACTCTTTGCCTTTAATGTGAAACAAGACTTCTTTGACACTGCATTTAAAACAAAACACAGAAATCGAATGTGGTGGCTGATGACAAGAAGTATTCCCCATGTTCTTGAATTTTACATTTTTGCATTTATTTAATAGTACAGTTCTCACCAATTAACTTCACACTAAAAAAGTTATAAATATTCATTTATGTGATAAATTTATATTAATACTACTTTGTTTTTATATCTTGGGCATCTATGTAAGATTTCATTTGACAAAAGAATTAATATTGCCATTTGAGAACGTGAAAACTGCTGGGTTCCCAAAAAGCTGGATTTCATGAGAGCAACCTAAAGTTTTGTATTCATCTGGGAAGGAGCTGGCTTTGAAGGGAGAATGTTTCCAGTATTCTATGGACAGGTCTCAATTTGCTGCTCTCCCTTTCTTCTCTATCCTTTCATTTTTTTTCCACTTTTTATCTTCATTTTCACTTTTTACAACTTACTGTCTTTCCTCACAAACCACTTATTTGATATACACCATAGAAGCCTCAGATTAAAATTTGGTTTTAATTGTAGTTGTGTTGACTCTTAATCCCAGGGTGACTCCAATTGAGTTCCACCTGAGTCAACGGGTAAGAAAGGTAAGATTGAGCAAGCTACCCCAGCACTTTTCTCTAATATCAGAATAACATTTTACTAGAATGGGTAAATAAATGCATGATAAGTGAAGCATATGTTCCAGAAAAGTAAGAATCCGAATTTCATGTTTGGATCCCAATCCATTGCTTTTTATTGCTCTTATTTTGTTAACGCCAAAAAAATATGTAAATTTCTATGTGCAGAATCAAAGGAGACCTGCTTCATAATGCTTTGAGATTGCTGATCACACAATGTTTTCATGTGTGATTCCTGATACTGGAAACTTTGTGTTTTATCAAATGAATTCTCAGAAGTTCAGTCAATTATAACAAATTTTTTAAATCCATGATGATAATTTTAGAATATGGATTATTTTTATGAAAACCTCTCCAGCTATCATTTGGCCAAAGTATGAAGCAAAATGTGGATGTGTCATTAGCAGAAAACAAATTTGCCCGTAAGTTAATTAGGAATTGGAAGGGGGAATCTACTTCCCTAATGATTTCTTTTTTCTTAATTAAAGCTAAAACCAATGGAATCACCTCTGAGCACTGATTGATGCCTAAAGGCAAATAATGATCTAAATAATGAGAAATATTGTTGGAGGGGAGTCTAAAAGGAAAGAACACAAAATCCTACTTCCATGATGCAGAATCTTCACATATTAGACTCCATTATACAAGTGCCATCTCTGCTCCCTGCCCTTTTCCACCATCTCTGGGCTCCTCCCACATCCAGCAACAGGCCTCATAAAAGATGGAAAAGAGCAAAGGGAAGCAACAGAGGACAGAGTAAGCAACTCTCTACATTCTCTGATGTCCCAACTTACCAAGGTGCAGAAACACTTACAATGGCACATGCATGACACAGACGCCCACTCCACCACCAAGAGATTAGCTGAGCTCAATTACTACCTTGGTCTTACCTCCCCTATTCAGCTTCAGATGCCACTTACTCTGGGTGCTGAGCTTCCATAACTAACATGCTCCACATGAAAAACCAATGTAGGCTAAAGATATTAATTGTTCATGTAGAAAACCCCAAAGTGAACTAGAAAAGAAAGAAGGGAACAGAGGTCCACCTAGCAAATGTTCAGCAGCTGAGATATAAAGAATAGGTACAAAGGACCCATTATAAGTGTGGCTATCTATGGATGGGAATAGATATTTTATTCCCTACCCGTGTCCTTTCTTCTCATTTTTAAAAGGGCAATTAAAAATAAGATAATCCTAGCAAAGATAGTCTATCCAATATGATTTCTCCTCTGCACCCATCTGTAAGAAAATCAGTAAACATCCTACTTTGAGTTTGAATCTTTTTTAGAGGCCAAATATAAGCTGAATCTCAACCTGCACTCAGTATGCTGCTTCATACACAGCAAGCTACACGGGGCAGCCAAGACATCTTATCCCTCAAGAACTAGGAGGCAAGAGACACTAATGAGAAGAACAGGCCATGTCTTTGAAGTGAAAGCTGTGGACAGTCTGTCTGCCTGATGGACAGGTGGGCACTGACATGATGACCCTGGAATCTTCTCTAATTAGGCTCCTGTTTCAGCCTTAGTTCCTAAATCCATTTAAATCCCATTACCAATGACATGGACCTCATTCCTTTTACTTGTAAATACTTGGCTTTAATACTGAGAGCCATTAACTATGCTCAATAGTTTTCTCTTCTGCCACATACAATTCCCTTTGGATTTTCACCTAGGAATGGCAAAAAAGTGAAAGGAAGAGTAGACAAACTAAAGATTTCTTTATAAACCAATTATATCACTAAAGACAGTACATACCATTGTCTTAAATAATATATTTATTTAAATTAATATGAAAAATGTTTCCAGAATTAAAATAGTTCTTGAAATCAACTGTCCAATAGAAATGCAAAACTTCCAGCTAATCCATCCCCAAAAGTTCCTTTTTATTCTGATGTTATGACCAAAGAGTGTGAGTCACAAATCTTTTTTCTCTCATTTATTCTATGAGTTGCTACAGAGGAATATAGATTTTTAAAGTTAAAGATACCTTTATTGAGCATCATTCCTGAATTTTTCAGACAAGAAAATAGATGTAAAAAAATGGATAATTTCCCCAATATTCATAGTTGGTATCAAACACAGAAGTAGGATTAAACCCTGGTCCCTGACTCCCAGTGGACCAAAACTTAAGATGAATTTTAATGGGAGTGAGCAGGAACAGTAGTGTAAAGGATGCACAGGATATTATGGATCACATACCAGGGCAGGTGTACTAGATGGCCAGGAGTCACTAGTCAGAAGATTCGAAGGAAAAAGGAGGAGAAAGCAAACAGAGAGTTGACTTCCAAGATAAACTTTATTTTCCCCACACTTTTGTCTGAGGACAATTACATGCAAAGTCTTTACAAAATCTAATTGCTACAAGTGTACAGGAACCATTTGGCTTTCATATTTCCAAACATTATATTGCAGCCTACCCTACTGTGTTTGTTTATAAAATGGAAAGGGGATTCTCTTTTTCTTCAGTTTGATATTTATTGATACACCAGGTACATTGCTAGGCACTACTACGTATACAAAGATGGCAGACTAGGAACTCAGTCTGCAAAGGAAATCTGATGTAGATCCATCAAAATCAATAAATGTACAGTAGAATTCAGAGATAATAAGAGAGGTTTTGGAAAAATACTGTGAAAGCATACTGAATGATTCAATTTATTTGAAATGTCCAAATGGACAACTCCATGTGGATAGATAAGATACTGGTTGTCTAGGGCTGTGGGTTAATGTGGAGTGATGGCTAATACAGGGGTTTTATTGAGATGATGAAAATTTTCAAAAATTGATTGTATGATGGTTGTACAACTCTGTGCATATACTAAAAATGGTTGAATTGTGCACTTTAAATGGTTGAATTGTATGGTATGTGAATTTTATCTCAATAAAACTGCTATAACAATACTGTGGGGACTGTGGGAGCAGTCAATTCCAAATGGGGTGAGATCAAGGAGGATCTTATGAAAGAGAAAATATCTGAGCTGAAAAAGTGGATATCTTTGTAACAAAGTTACAGGGAGGAGTGGCCAAAAACAGCTGCTTCATACACCTTTTTCCTTGCATCCCATCCCCAAAGTTGCATAACTTTTTGCTTGGGGTCAGGGGCTCTTATCCAACAGCCCCCTGTGGTCCACATGTGTAATGTCCATAGGGCTGATCAGTGGTCGAAAGAGCTTGAGAACACTAGGAACCTAGATGTTTGCACTTAGTAAATGTAATAATAATAATACAAAAACTCTATCTATAACTCTTTTGTCTCCATTCCTTATAGGGCTTTCATGTCATTTAAGGGCAAGTACAAAGAGCTACTACTGGCAGTGTCTTTGGCAGACATTGTCAATTGTATACCCAATATCTGTTCTTCCTTCTACCCTGATTAACAGAATCTTACTTTTACCAGGTCCAGCAGTGATGTCAGCAATAAACTACATTTATTGGCAGACACAGTTGGTAAGTTCAACTCCTCTTCTCTTTCTCCTTCCTGCCACTTGGTGTGTGGACTTGGCTGAATCTGCAAAAAGCACCAGGCAACTCTGAGGTAAGGACTAAGAGAATGATGGGACCCTTCACTCTGAATTATTTGCATGGGTAAATAAATGCCATAAACCACACACTTCCAGGTTTATCATGACATGAGGATCCTTATTATGTATACATTTCTATTTTTCAGATCTCTACTTCTTGAAGCAAAACATGATTTGCAACTAATACACTGCTCTTTTGAAAGATCATTCAGGTGAGTCAATTACTAAATTAAATAAAAAGCTATACTAGCAGAAAAATTGAAGACCCATCTATATAAGGAGGAGATACAAGAACTCAGAACTTCTGCCATACATTTTAAGTGAAGGTATCACAACCTAGTCCAAGTGGGATAGCCAAAGATGTGAGGAGAAGCAAAAATCTGGCCATTAGATGTGTACCTCATTCTCTCCCTGAAGCACTATTTTGGCTCAAATTACAATGTGAGAAGAGTTAAATTTGGATACTATAAATCCCAAAACAACTACAAAAACAATAAAACTAAGTGTTATAGCTAATAAGCCAACAAAGAAGATAAAATAGAATTACAAAAAATATTCAACCTAAAATGAAAGCATCAAAGAGAAAAATGAGAACAAAAAACAGATCAACAAGTAAAAATCAAATATAACTATATCAATAATCATATTAACCATAAATGGTCTAATATCAAAATTAAAAGACTGTAATTATCAGATTGGATTAAAATGCAAGATCTAACTATATGCTGCTTACAAGTACAAGAAACACACTTGATTAAAACACAAATATATTTAAAGTAAAGGTATGTTAAAAAAAAATACCATACTAACACTAATCAAAAGAAAACTAGAGGAGTTATATTAATATCAAGTGAAGATTTCAGAACAAAGACTATTTTTAGAGATAATAAAGGTCACTTCATAATGATAACATGCTCATTCATTCTAATGAAATAATAATCCTAAACATTTATGCATCTAATAACACTTTCAAAAACTGCAATGAGAAATAGATACAATTAAAGCAGGAGATTTGAATAACTAGTCTCAATAATTGATAGAACAATTAAACAGAAAATAAGAGAAGATATAGTAGATTTGAAACTAAAAGCCAACTTGATCTAACTAATAGTTATAGTACACTCCATCCAATAACAGCAAAATATATTTCCTTTTCAAAAACATAAAGAACAATAATCAAGTTAGATCATATTCTATGAAATAAAACAAATCTCAATCAATTTTAAAAGATTCAAGGGATATAAAGCAGTTTTCTAATCATAAGGAAATTTAGTCAGAAATCAATAATAGCAAGATATCTGGAAAATTTTCCCAAATATTTGGAATTAAATAACATACTTCTAAATAACTCAAAGTGAATGAAGAAATCAAAAGATATATTAATCAGAAGGTATTTTAAAGTAAACAAAACCAAAATCACAACATGTGAAAATTATGGAATGCTCTTAACACAGCACATAGAGGAAATTTTATAGCACCAAATGCCTACATTATGAAAGAAGAAATGTCTCAAATTATCTTAGCTTCTACCTTAAGAAACCAGAAAACAAAGACTAAACTAAACCCAAATGAAAGGAGGAGTAAAAGAAATAATAAAAACCAAAGCTGAAATCAATAAAAAAAAAAACAGAAAAGCGAAAGAGAAAATCAACAAAAATAAAATCTAGTTCTTTGAGAAGATCAGCACAATGAATCAACTTCTATCCATATTTATCAGGAAAAAAAGAGAGAAGACACAAATTACCAGCATCAGAAATGAGAGAAGTGATATCACTATAGAATCACTACAGATGTTTTTTTAAAGAAGCAACTGTTAATAAAAACTTATGCCAATAAATTTGATAACCTAGATGAAATGAAAAAACTACTAAAGCTTATTCAAGTAGATATAAATAACCTGAATGGGCCTACATATTTTAAAGCAATTAAATTAAAGTTAAAAGTTTTCCTATTAAAAAAACACCTCCAATTCCAGATGGCTTCTATGATGAATTATACCAAATATTAAAGGAAGAAATAATACCAATTCTAAAAAAATTTTTTCCAGAAAATTGAAGGCCAGAGACTACTTCCCAACTTCCCAAATATGAGGGCAAAATTGCCTTAACACTAAAACTGGAGACATTTGCGGTAAAAAAACAAATGAACAAACTACAAACAAATATCAATCACATAGGTGCAAAGATTCTATACAGAATTTTAGTGAATAAAATCCAACAATATGTAAAAGAATTAAACTTTCTGACCAGGTGAGGTTTGTTCCTTCGTGTGTGTGTGTGTGTGTGTGTGTGTGTGTGTGTGTGTATCTCAAGCATTTAGAAAAAGTATATTTATTCCTAACAAAAATTTTCTGCAAACTAGAAACAGAAGGGAGTTTCCTCAACCTGATAAAGGGCAAATATGAAAAACCTACTACTAACATGGTCAGTGGTAAAAGAGTGAAATGCTTTCCTCTAAGATTAACAATGGAACAAGGATTCTTGCTCTTACAATTTCTATTCAGCATTATACTGGGGGTTCTAGCAAGTATAACAAGGCAAGAAAAAGAAATAAAGCTCATATAGATTGAAAAGGAAGAAGTAAAACTGCCTTAATTTACAGACTATGTAAATACATGTATTTATTTAGAAAATCTAATGCAATCTACAAAAAACTGCTAAAAAGAATAAGAGTATTTAACAAGATTACAGATGAAAGTCACTATACAAAACCTCAATTATATTTCTATATGTTAGCAACAAGCAGAAATTGAATAGTTGTTTACCATACACCAAAAAATATAAAATACTTAAGGACAAATCAAGCCAAAGATGTGAAGGACCTATACACTAAAAACCAACAACACTGTTGAGAGAAAGTAAAGAAGAATTGAACAAAATTATCAATCAATTTGATCTATTTGACATTTGTAGAACACTCTCCCCAACAATAGCACAATATACATATTATCTTAAATAGTGAGATAGTACTTGTTTGTGAGTCAGATGACTCTATCAAAAAGAAATTAATTCTCCTCCAATAATTCTATAGATTCAAAGCAACGCCAAACAAAATTTCCAGATTTTGGCTATTATAAATAAAGTATTTCTGATCACTCATATACAACTACCAAGTGGTTCAGCCATTCAACTCCAGGTATTACCCAAGAGAAATGAAAGCATATGTATGCCCATACAAAGATGTACACATAAGTTTTCAAAGAAGTTTTACATGTAATTGTCAAAAACTAAAAAAAAAATCCAAATGAGTGACAGAAAGTTGATCAATGGTTGCCTGAGCAGGGAGGAGTGGATGGGAGAAATTACAAAAGGGTGTGAGGGATGAATAGGTTCACTATCACAATTGAGGTGAGGGTTTCAGGCTTATGTACCTATGTCAATATTTATCAAATTGTACATTTTAAAATGTGCAGCTTATTGTATGTCAATTTTACCTCCATAAAGTTGTTTAAACAACAACAAAAAAAAAACCTAGAGAATGAGAACTTTTAGAGAGAAGCAAAGAGCCCTCTCTCCATAGAGAAAAAGAATATCTGAGCTAACATTCAAATCCTCTATGTACATACCATGCAATTTCACTAAGTCTGTGGTCACTGGTGGGTAGAGCTCTTTAAATGCCTATGAAGGTATTGGCTTTAGATCCTCCCAATAAATATTTATTTGGGGAACTGCTAATACTAAAAAATGACAATTCGATGTTCTATTAAGCTTTTCCTCTACAAAGTAAATGACTTATACAGAAAAAAACATACAGTTTGTGTTGAAATAGACTATTGTAATGGATCCCACACAAGGGATTGAAATACCATCTGTGAAGCACATAATCCTATTCATTTATTTGAAAACAGAAAGAGTTTTTAGCTTAATTCCACACTTACATAGGCATTATCTATTCTGGCCACAACTTTCAGTGTGTCTCTTTAGGTTGAATCAGATTTAAGTAATGTGAGTAACATGATCTTAATGGACTGTAGCACCAAAATGTTAACCAGCACTGGAATAAACTCTAGTTTTCATAGGCACAAATTCCTAACAACTGAACCTTCAACAGGTCTGATGATAAACTGCAAATTGACTCAATTTCAGAAGGATTTCAAAATCATCAGCATACCATTTAGGAAAGAAATCAGAAGGAAGGTACCTTCATTTGGGACAAATTATTTGCCAGCTGGTCCTGTCATGTCTGCATCTATGAGGAAAGCATGACGATTCTATGTACAGGAAGTGCCATCCCAGGCTCTTCTGTTTTTAGAATGGCATTTCTCTTGGTCTGACCACTCTATGGAGCCATGAAATTCTTTTACAAATATTCTTTCCCACAGCATGTTTTCCACCACATGGCATTTCCCCTGATCTGCCCTATTTCATCTTGCTGACACTTTGCTTCCGGTTATCCAACACATCTGGATCACATGTGAATGATAAAGGCCAGCCCTAGGGAAAGTTAAAAGAGCAGTGGAAGTCATAACTGGGGTACGACTTTTCCCACTCAATTTCCTTGCCCCTTCTCCCTCCTTGGTGGTAGTCCCTTGACATTCCTCTAGAACTCTGATTCCCTCATGTTCTTTCTACTCTTTCCCTGTCTACACCAGCTTGAGAATAAACGGAATCCCCATGCCCATGGGTCAATGACTAATAACAACAGCTGAGATTATTTCCCTTGTCAGGAACCTTTGCATTTCAGTATGAAAGTCTTAAGCCAAATGTATAAATCAAGCAGTAAGAATTTCTTCAAAAGGAGAAGGGTTACAGTTTCGAGAGAAAGCTGGCAGCAGAGCCTTTGCTATGAGAATGCCTCAAAACCAGGGAATACGAACTCAAATGCCTTCAGAGTCCACATGGATAAACTGGAGAACTATTACAAGTCAGGTCAGACCTGGGGAAACTCAGAGAGCACTTGCTCATCCAAAGCCAGATGCTCCCCTTCAGTTCCCTGTCTGTTGCCACATTGGAGTATCAAGTCAGTGTTACCAATGGCCTGATTTTTCCATGGAAGAGGAAAGTCTCAAGTTTTAAGTTACAATTTTTAAAAACATAAAACTGTATGGGCCCTAAAACCCCCACAATTATGCATCAGATCATCCAGCCCCTGCTAAGTGATGGTCCTAAAAGAACATAGAATAAAGGGATTTTAAGTTTTTTGACAGGTCACGTCTTTTTTTCTTTCTTTTTCTTTCTTTCTTTTTTCTTTCTTTCTTTCTTTCTTCCTTTTTTTATCTTTCTTTCCTTTCTTTCTCTTTCTTTCCTTTCTTTCTCTCTCCCTCCCTCCCTCTTTCTTTCTCTTTCTTTTCTTTCTTTCTTCCTCTCTTTCTTTCTTAGACATGGTCTCACTCTGTCACCTAACCTGGAGTGCAGTGGCACAATCTCAGGTCACTGCAACCTCCACCTTCCAGACTAAGTGATCCTCCCACCTCAGTCTCCCTTTTTTCTTAATTTCACAGTTTTGATCCTTTATTACCTGTCAAATCTATCATTCATATAGCTAATTTGAGGGGTTTTTTTCTTTCTTTCTACCCTATTAACTGATCTTACAGCTATTTTGAATTTCATGTCAGGAGAGTCTTCATATGCACACTTATTGACAACTCTACTTTTTGGCGAACTATTTACCATAAAATACCTCTGTTAATAATAGTTCAAAATTTGGGGGAGTGGTCCAGAAGAAGCCGTTTGCATCAATGAGGCCAGTAAAATAGGCATCTCCTCCATGCCATAGCAAAGGTAAAGCAGTATCTATTATACCCTTCCAGCCTCAACTAAAACTTTCCCTTTCTTGAGTTGTTAAAACAGATAATATAATTGTTCTTGGAAGAAATTAAAGGTCCAAAGAGTCTCAAAAAAATAATAAATATTTAGAATTACCCAGTATATGTTTATAGAAAACAAAATCCCTCAATGCAGTGTTTTCCAAATAAGTAGATTCTAAGAACTATTTCTTCCATCATGTTCCTGGGAAAAGAAAAGGGAAGGAGGCAGAGGGAGTAAGGAATTCCATGGTCAAAAAAGTTTGAGACATGCCTTTACTGCAGGCATTCCCAGAGCCTTTAATAGGCTGAAGCAAATCTTCAAGAAAGGGGATCCAACATACTGCATTTCCCAAACTAATTGGATAATGCAACAGTGAATTCTGCAGGACGAGTATTCCATAGCTCACACTAGGGGCATTCAACTACAGATAATACCCAGGATCCAAGTTTCTGGAAAGCTATTCTCCTCCCTGGATCAACAAGTAAGTTTCATTTGTGGTGGCATATTTCCTTTTATGTTCCTCAATTTCATGCTAACTACAATAAATTAACTTAGCTATTGTTTTTCTGTTTAAATCTCCATTACTTTGACGGCCATATCTTTAAACTTGCCATAACCACCTATGCCCTTCCAATGTGGCTAGCCGGTCAGGGAGGCCTGCCTTGAGCTAATGCTGCCCTCTGTCACTTGAATCAAAAACGTCTGAGTTTCTCTGTCTTAACTCTCTTGGAGCTCTCTGACTGACTTTCCTTGAGCCTTTTTTAGAATAAGTTATCAATAAAAAAGGATCTGGAACGTGGGATATTACTACAACTGAAGGAAAGAAGAATATCAACACAGCATCGATTGTCTTAGGGAATCAGGCTCTCTCTCCTTTAGCATCTCTGTGTGTGGCCCAGATGGATGCACTAGGTTTACCACTGGATTATCTGTAAAAGCACTGGCAGTCGCTATCCCAGACTAAAAACATGCAAGTTCTGTCACCACCTGGTCATGTCTATGTTTTGTGGTTGGTTAGTTAGATCAAACTCTGTTTTTTCCATTATTTTTAAATGACTTTACCCTGAAAAGATTTGAACCATGGCACAATAAAAATTGCTTCTCAGTTCTTGGCTTTTATATTAGTCATTTTCTATCTCTGCAAGGGAATTGCATAAATTATTAGGCCTGTAAAAATTCTACCTGTCTTGCAAAGACTGCATTTTCAGGAACTCATTTTCTAGAGATAAGGCAAGGATTTTTTCATTGTTTCCTTTTGGCCCTGTCTCCATGGGACTCTAAAGTCAGGCTTTCTTAAGGAAAAAAACAGGCAGCATACAAATTTCCTTCTGTTTAGATTGAAGCTATCTTGAATTTATAGTGGATTTTTAAAAAATTAAATTATTAGTTTCTATTTATAAAGTCCTAAACAGTGAGCAAGAATTGTCAATCAGTAAAGCAAAAAAAGGTGTCTCATGTTATTTATTACATTTCCTATCTTCCCTGCTAGCAGAGACCAACTACCAGAACTGGAAAGCAGAAGTTTAGGTTCCAATAGATGTGTGGGAAAATTGAAATTTCTCCTGGCATGGTATGTGGACAAAAGGCATTCCCCTGTATTTACTGGTAGGTTCCTCTGAACCACGTCGGACTCCATAGCAACAGAGTACAGGGTCCCTATGGAAACATGAAAAAATCCACTGCCAATGGCAGGGAGGGCATCATGGGTAGGTATATTTGGAAACATACCATCTGATTGTTGTCAGTCAGGGTCTCTTTGACTAGCTTAACAGGATTGTCTCACTTTTATCTCTACTCAAAAGGATCTGCTTAAATGAGTCAAAAGACTAAGGTTTTTTTTTTTTTTAATATTTGACAAGATCACAACTTTATCATTAAACAAGACTGTGAGAATCAAACAAATCCAAAACAGAAGGCTCTGTCTGCCTTGAACTTCAATAAGAGATACTCCTCTTTTCTGAAGCTCTCCTTTTGCTTCCCTAAATCCACCCAGGGAGCCTAGCTTGCCCCTAAACAGATCTCTGCCAAAGGCGAACTCTTCCTAGCTGAAAACAAAGCACTTTCCCTGCACTGCAGCTCCCCTCAGCCTGAAGAATCTGGGCCCTAAACTTTTCAGCAGGAAAAGACCAAAATGATACAAAGCCAGGATAAATACTTAAATGTGTCCTTACATAATTGCCAGGTAGGGAAAGAAAGTCTCTTCAGTTCAGCTCTTCCCAGAAGCTGTGCCCAGTTGGTTGGCCAATTTGCTCAAGCCTGCCGATCCCTCTCCTAATCAGCCCACCCCACCCCACACTGTGGCTGACACTGAAGCAAAACACAGCCATTGAAAATCCTTTCCCATCCCCAACACAAACTGTTGACAATATGATCCTGAGTTAAGCCTGTCAAATATTCCAGCTCACCAAGGAAGCTAATTTTTTCTGGGGACAATAGCAAGAACAGTAAATATAACTTCCCACTTAAATGACAGAGGTAGGTATAAGAGGAGCCTCAGTTGATATCTCCAGGACTCCAGAATGCCACAGGATACTACACAGTCAAATACAGGGATGGCAAATGAGGCACACTCCGGGCACCCACTGCCACTCCAATCCCATGGCAGAAATCACGTGAGTCACTCTGCTGTTTCTCTCTTAACCCAGACACAGCCTCGGAAACCTTCTAAACACAATGTTCCAGGTAGTCACTTCCGAGAGATGGCACTCCCTTCCCCAAAAGGAAGTTTTTGTTAATTCCAGTCTAACATAATATTCCATTACAAAAGAAAAGAAATAAAGAAAAATGTATTATATGGCAAACAGTTAATTTGACTCCCAAAGTGCCACCTGTGTGGCATATCTGTCTCCTGAAAGGAAAAGAGTCCTGGGTCAGTGAGCTGCAGGTGCTTTTAAGCCCTCCCCTCAAAATTTGGGCTTAAAACCCATTGTTTTTTGAAGCATGACATTCAAACAAGAGTAAAGTTCATCTACAGAACTATTTTTCACATAAACACCAACCACAGTTCCAGCTCCTTATTTACCTACAGCCAGTTTAGTTTTACATAAAGTTGGCCAAGTTAAAAATCAGCTGTGAATATTCATTCACCGCTCTGGTAATCAATTGTCACACTCCTTTCTGTTAAGAACAGGAAATCATACACAGTTCAGTGTGTGGGAGTTAAGGCTTCTTATTTACGGTTCCAAAGTTCTCTTAACAAGTGCCAACGACAGGCAGGACACATCCATGGGAACTCATCTCACACCATCAGAGCTGGCCCGCCAGGCAATAAAGTGGGTGACCCAGTCCCCAAACCTCTTCCCTTTGTCTTTCTTACAAGCCACACTGCCTGGACACCCCCACTGGAACTTGAACTTGGAGTTAGCATTTGACCTCTCTATCTAACAAAAACAGAGTTAGCAGACTTAAGTCTACCCCAAAGGAAACAATCATCAGAACGGTCTCTTCCTTTAGAGCAGCATCCAGTGGGACAAGACAAGGCATGCAGGGCAAAGAGAATGGGTGCTGGACTGGAGAAGGACCCCTGGCCATCTCCTTTGTCCATTCACGATTCTGCTGCAAGTAGCCCTGCTTACAATGATCCGCTTTCTCTCCCATCAGCCGAGATGCAGCCAAGAACATCTGATTGAGAATGTATGGCCAGCCTCCTCTCTGGATTAACCAATCCTTCCCACAGAGGGAGGCTGCCAACTTCCAACTCTGCCGCTCTCTTTTGCTACATTTCCTGTGAGATTTTCCAAGTCCCATGTCACCAAATCTATAAGCAGCCCCCAATGTGCTAAGAGGCTGGGTTTCAAAGATGTGTTTGGAAACCAGTTGTGTGAATTTTCTTGGAGTTATAATGTTATAAATAATGCTTGGGTCCCTAGGGCAATATCAATAGTTGTTCATTTATTCCCGCATGTTCCTGAATGAACTACAGTACTGTGGGGATCACGAGTCTCTCTCTTTTCCATAGGTCAAGACATTCACATATCACTCTGGGCTGCCAAAAGCTTACCTCACTGCCAGAAATCAGAGCTCATTCCTTCATCCACAATGCTCATGGGAGAGGTAGGTAGGGGGAGAAGACAAGAGACTGCCCTGGCTCCAGATCATCCCTGAAAACTGTTTTCAGGTTTTGGGAAAGGAGGTCTCATGGAACTTTGGGGAGAGGAGAGAACAAGCATTCATGATGACGACAGTAAGAGCTAGGAAGGGCCTGGGTCTCCTGGTGCTGCTGGGCACATCCATGGGAACTGATATCTCTGGGGCACATGTTAGGAAAGTCTTTCTCTCAAACTGTCTTCTTTATCAGCCCCCAAATCAGCCTGTTTCTCTTTCATTTTCCTCTGTCCCCTGTTGCTTCTACTTACAGATCTCTGAAGAACGAGGCAATCTCACTGTATCTCCCACCCTGCTCCTGGCCCTAAAGCCAAAATACAAATGGTTAATAAATACAATGTTTTTTTCTGAGACAGAGGCTCAATCTGTCACCCAGCCTGGAGTGCAATGGCATGATCTCGTTCGGTTCACTGCAACCTCTACCTCCTGGGTTCAAGCGATTCTCTTGCCTCAGCCTCCCAAGCAGCTGGAATTACAGGTGTCCACCATCATCATGTCCAGCTAATTTTTGTATTTTTAGTAAAGACAAGGTTTCTCCATGTTGGCCAGGCTGGTCTTAAACTCTTGACCTCAGGTGATCAGCCTGCCTTGGCCTCCCAAAGTGCTAGGACTACAGGTACGAGCCACCGCACTCAGCAATAAATGTAAGTTTTTAAAGTGAGCAGCATTATTAATAATTAGAAAATGGAAGATAAAGCCAAGTACCATTTTCACCCAAAACGTCGAAAGCAACAATAATACCCAGGTCGGCAGAAATGTAAGGAAATGGGCACCTTCACACATTACAGATGGCCATGTAAGTTGTTAAAACCTAACTGGACAGCAACTTGGCAATGTGTCTCGAAATGCATTAAAATGTGGCTAAGATTATTCCTGTCTCCCAAATTTCATTTTCCCCTTCCCACAGAAATATGTGTATTATATGTATTTTTACTGGGCCTCTGACCACACAGACTAAAGATGCATTTGCAGCTTGGTGAGACCAAGTGACCAGTGGGATATAAAAGGTAATAGAACATGATCACTTCTAGAAACCTTCCTTAGGAAACAGTTGGCATTGCCATTTGCCTCTTTCTCCCACCTACTGCCTGCTGACTGATGTGTAGAGGTCAATAATGGTACATGAAAATGAAAACCACACCTTTGTAAATGTTAAAATGATATCCCATTGCACTTTGCAAGTCTCATGGCTATGTTTGGAAGTGAAATCACAACCTCTAAGGTCATCTTGCTCCTCTCTTCTACCTTGCCTTTGGGCTCATTCCACGTGTAGTGTGAAGTTACAGGAGTGTCAGAACAAAGATGCCCTTGTAGCTTGCCGAGAGCTTATGACAAAGAGATGGTGGAGCAGAAAGGTAAAAACTGCTTGGGTCCCCTGCTTGTTTGTCTACTTCTAGGTACCATATAGCCAAATTTAATTCTAAAGATACAGTATGCATACCTCTCATCTCAGAAATTTCATTTAAAATAATTTATTGTATGAATCACTCACATATGCAAAGGGAAAAATAAAATGATGCTCTCTGTAGCCCCAAAATTACGTGTGTCTAACATTAGTATATATTAATATAGTAAAATTCAATCATAAAATTATTTAGATGTGATTTATACACAAGAAAATATGTCCACAATATAATACAAATGAACAAAGCAGCTTATAAAAACTATGCATGCTATAACTTACAAATTTATATTGAATTTAAAGAAACGAAAATATATCTGGAAAGATACAAACCAAAATGGTAGGGCTATGAATGATTTATTTTCTCTTTATGCTCATCTATTTCCCAGTTTTTCACACAGATTAAAAAAAAAAGCTTCACGATGAAGAATAATTTTACGTAATTAAAAAATATATACAACAAGATATACAATTTTACTCTTTTAGTTATTTTTAAAAGTACAATTAAATTATTACTGACTATAATCACCCTGTTGTGCTATCAAACACTAGATCTTATTCATTCTTTCTATTTTTTCTACCCATTAACTGTCCATATTTTCCCCCACCCCACCCTTCCCAGGCTCTGATGACCATTACTCTACTCTCTACACTCCATGAATATAATTGAATTGTTTGTAACACAAAGAATAAATGCTTGAGGTGATGAATACTCCATTTATCCTGATGTGATTATTACATATTGCATGCCTTTATCAAAATATCCCATACACTTCATAAATATATACATCCACTATGTACCAACAAAAACTACAACTTTGAAATTAAAAAAAAACAATAAAAAATACATATATACAACAAATTGATGTTCTGATAAACAGAGTAGCACAGTTGAGAAGGGAAGGGCACAGGGTGTTTCCTTACTTCCACAGTCTGTATTTCATTCCTACTCTTTAGTATAGACTGAGCCCTGAAGAACATCAACAGTGGTTTACTTATCCTTCAGTCTTTGGTGGGCCTGGTGTTTAGAAATGAAGGAAAGAAGGAAGGGAGAAAAATGGAGGAGAGACAAAAGGAGGAAGAGAACCAAGGGAGGAAGAAAAAAAATGGAGGGCAGGAAGAGGCAGTGAGGAAAGAAAGGAAAAAGGTGAAGCAAGACCGGCACAGCAATTGAGAGGGAACAGACACAAGCAGACAGCCTTGGGACACACAGTATTCAAGAAAGTTTGAGTTATGCATCTTTTCATCTTAAGAACAAGATCAAAATTCTAAGTTAGAAAACTATCTGGACACTCGAGCAGGCTGAAAGGTGGGGACAAGAATATTCGAAGTGTCTAGAGAGTGTTGATATTGCAGATGAAATTAATGCACTGGAGAAAGAGAAACACCAGTGTTGCTGGTGTAACTTCAGACTATGTGAGATGAGGCCAAAGGCAAAGTGGAAGAGAGTGAACAAGACAACCTTAGAGGCTGTGATTTCACTTCCAAACACAGCCATGAAATTTGGAAAATGCAATGGGATATCGCTTTAACATTTAAAAGAGATAAAGGACCACACATCTTATAAGATTTTCAAATAAGAAATATATGAAGAGAATACATAATTGTGTCAATTATCATGGTAGTTAGAATAAAAATATTTACATATCTCAATGACCAAAGATATGCACAAAAATTTTATCAATCAGGGTAGCCAACTAAATTGAGAGTTGTAATCTACTTTGAAACCAGTACTAGGAAATAATATGTCTTACATTGAAGAAATATAGGGTACACAGTCTGGAATAGACAGTAAGTTCAGTATGCTCCATCAAGGTAGTAGTTAAGGAGCATGTTCTCTGATATTTGAAAACTTCAGAAGAAATATTATGTAGCGGAAAGAAAGAAAGAGAGAAACCCTGTCCCTTGCTTCTACAATAGGGCTGGACCTCAAGGACATTATGGTAAGTGAAATAAGCCAGTCATGAAAGGACAAATACTGTCTGATTCCACTTACATGAAGCATTGAAAGTAGTCAAAATCATAAAAACATAGAGTAGAAAAGTGGTTGCCAAAGGCTGGAGGTGGGTAGGGGTAGTTATTGTTGAATGAGTCTAGAGTTTCTGTTTTGCAAGATGAAAATGTTGCAGAGATATGTTGCACAGCAATGTGACTATACTTAATACTTCTGAATGGTCCACTTAAAATTGTTAAAATAATAATTTTAATGTTATGTGTTTTTACCATAATAAAAATAAATATCAAGAAATTCAATGAATTGAAGAGACTACCAAAATGATATCAAAAATTAACCAAACAATATGAAATGATGCTTAGAAGGTCACTATCTTTCAACCTTGTGAAGATTTTCAACTAAGTACAGAAATGTGAGAGAATCAAAGTCTATAGTATATATATTTTTAGTTTTAAGAAGACATTTATAATATT
This sequence comes from Callithrix jacchus, assembly GCF_049354715.1. NCBI lineage: Eukaryota > Metazoa > Chordata > Mammalia > Primates > Cebidae > Callithrix > Callithrix jacchus. The sequence goes on from NC_133503.1 coordinate 81,666,078, forward strand.
AAGAGAATATGGTCTGTAGAATAAAAGATCAGCCTTCTAATTTTATTCTTTAAATGTGTACTGGAATAATTGATTTTTAAATGTTATTTTAAAGTTGAATCTTACTAACACAATTTTTTTTTTTTTGAGACAGAGTCTTGCTCTTGTAGCCTGCCAAAGTACTGGGATTATGGGCATGAGCCACCATGTTGGGCCTATATTTTAACATTTAAGAGTACATAAGATTTCACCTTATTTGTAAATTGGGCTTATTAGATTTACAAAAATTATTTAAGTATATGGGAAGGTTTGTCACCCTGGAAGCTGAATTTCTTAAAATGAAAATCTAATCTATTAAATGTACAAATTCCATTTTTAAAACTTGAAGGTGTTTAAGTTTACAAAACATTAGTCAAAGTCTTCTTAATGTGTTTGTTAAATTTGTTAGACTGATGAATGAAACATCTGTAAGCTGAATTTTGTTTAAGAAGCAATGTTTTTTGGATTTATCAGTACAGTATATCAAATACTAATTATTAAAAACAAAGTAAACCTCTGAATAGTCTTTTATATATTGCATAGACCTGTGTGCACATATGCACCCACCCACACATACAGAGGCACACAAACTTCACATTTAACAAATACTAAAGAGCAGTTAGCATATTTGAGTGATCTGGTTTATTGTACCAAAAATTCATTGCCTTTGTAGTTTGAGATAAAAATCAGAAAAGTATTTTTGATGTAAAAATAATTTCACGACCAACTCAAGATGGCACGGTGAGAACAACCCAGGATTGAAGCTCTCAGTGAACGCGCGGAGGGTGAGTCAGGGCCGCATTTCCAGACGGATCTTTGTTGCCCACAGAACGGGGAAATTCCCAGGTATAAAAGAGACGTGGGACGCCAGCGAAGCAGTTTTGGCTGGTGCAGCTGGTGGCCGGTGCAGCCGCAGCTGCAGCCAGCGCTGCAGCGCAGCAGCACTCTGCAGCACTCCACAGCGCTCCGCACAAAGCACACTGGTCCGGGTGCCCTGTTGAACTGGCAATCTGAGACTTGAGAGGGCAGCTTGGCATATCCATCTGATTGAACGGGACTTGGACAGTGAGCCAGGCTAGGAGATTCCAGGGAAACGGCGTTTGGGCCAGGGCAGTGGGACAAACAAAACGGCGATTCCAAACGCTCCAGGTGGAGAGTTTCACTGCGGGCACAGCTGAACCCAGGACAGTGCAGCTCAGTGGGGTAGGGGCATCCACCATTACTGAGGCAACCCACTCCTACTGAGGTACACTCCCATTGCGGACACAGCCTGCTGTTGCCAAGGCAACCTGCCACAACAGAGAGACTCCGCCACAGGGCATAGTCCGTGGCAGCAGGGCGGAGACCGCAGCAGCAGGGCAGAGCGTACAGCAACGGGGTGGACCTTGCACCAGCAGGGCGGAGCCTCAGCAGGCAAATAGTGACTAGACTGCCTCCTAGCTGGGCAGGACAGCACAACGGACACATAAAGAAAACCCCAACCCCCCGAGACAGAGCATCTGAGAAAAAAAGGGTTTTGCAGCAGAATTAAATGTAGTAGGCTAACAGCCCTGAACGAACAACAGAGCTCACAGATCAGCACTTGAGCTCCTATAAAGTACAGACTGTCTCCTCAAGCAGCTTCCTGACCCCTCTATATCCAGAAGACTGACATTTGGCAGGCATCATTCTGGGACAAAGATAGCAGAAAAAGAAACTGGTAGCATCCCTCACTGTTCCACAGCCACTATAGGTGCACCCCAAACAAGCAGGGCCTGGAGTGGACCTCAGCAGTCGTATAGTGGAGGGGCTAGACTGGTAGAAGGAAAACCAAGTAACAGAAATACATCATCAACAATCTGGGCGTCCACTCAGAGACCCAATTGAAAAGTCAGCAACTACTCAGACAATAGGTGGAAAAATCCACAAAGATGGGAAGAAACCAGGGCAAAAAGGAGGAAAACACCTGAATCCAGAACACCGCGACTCCTACAAAGGACCAAAACTCCTCACCAGCAAGGGAACAAAGCTGGACAGAGAATGACTGTGACGAAATGATGGAATTAAACTTCAGAAGGTGGATAAAGAGAAACTTTTGTGAGCTAAAAGAACATGTTTTAAATCAACGCAAAGAAACTAAGAACCTTGAAAAAAGATTCAAGGAAATGATAACAAGAATGGATAACTTAGAGAGGAATATGAATGAATTGAAGGAGCTGAAAAACACAATACAAGAACTTCGCGAAGCATGCACAAGTTTCAACAGCCGAATTGACCAAGCAGAAGAAAGAATATCAGAAGTCGAAGATCAACTCAATGAAATAAAACGAGAAACCAAGATTAGAGAAAAAAGCACAAAAAGGAATGAGCAAAGTCTCCAAGAAATGTGGGACTATGTGAAGAGACCTAACCTACGTTTGATAGGTGTACCAGAATGTGATGAAGAGAATGAATCCAAGCTGGAAAATACTCTTGAGGATATTATCTAGGAAAATTTCCCCCACCTAGCAAGGCAGGCCAATATTCAAATCCAGGAAATACAGAGAACACCACAAAGATATTCCACAAGAAGAGCAACCCCAAGGCACATAATCGTCAGATTCACCAGGGTTGAAATAAAGGAGAAAATACTAAGGGCAGCCAGAGAGAAAGGTCGGGTAACCCACAAAGGGAATCCCATCAGACTCACAGCAGATCTCGTGGCAGAAACTCTACAAGCCAGAAGAGGGTGGGGGCCAATATTCAACATCCTTAAAGAAAAGAACTTTCAACCCAGAATTTCATATCCAGCCAAACTGAGCTTCATAAGTAAAAGAAAAATAAAATCCTTTGCGAACAAGCAAGTACTCAGAGATTTTGTTACCACCAGGCCTGCTTTACAAGAGCTCCTGAAAGAGGCACTACACATACAAAGGAACAAACAGTACCAGCCATTCCAAAAATCACACTAAATGCTAAAGAGCATCAACATAATGAAAAATCTACATCAACTAATGGGGAAAACAGCCAGCTAGCATCAAAATGGCACTATCAATGTCACACATAACAATATTAACCCTAAATGTAAATGGACTAAATGCACCAATCAAAAGACACAGACTGGCAAATTGGATAAAAAGCCAAAACCCATCAGTGTGCTGTATCCAGGAAACCCAGCTCATATGCAAGGATACACAAAGGCTCAAAATAAAGGGATGGAGGAAGATTTACCAAGCAAATGCAGAGCAAAAAAAAAGCTGCAGTTGCAATTCTCATCTCTGATAAAATAGAGTTTAAAGCAACAAAGATCAAAAGAGACAAAAAAGCACATTACATAATGGTAAAAGGATCGATACAACAAGAAGAGCTAACGATCCTAAACATATATGAACCCGATACAGGAGCACCCAGATACATAAGGCAAGTTCTTAATGACTTACAAAGAGACTTAGACTCCCACACAATAATAGTGGGAGACTTTAACACTCGACTGTCAATATTAGACAGATCAACCAGGCAGAAAATCAACAAGGATATCCAGGGCTTGAACTCAGACCTGGAACAAGCAAACCTGATAGACATTTACAGAACTCTCCACCCCAAATCCACAGAATATACATTCTTCTCAGCACCACATCATACCTACTCTAAAATTGACCATATATAATTGGAAGTAAAGCACTCCTCAGCAAATGCAACACAACTGAAATCATAACAAACAGTCTCTCAGACCATTGTGCAATCAAGTTAGAACTCACAATTCAGAAACCAACCCAGAACTGCACAGCTTCATGGAAACTGAACAACCGGCTCTTGAATGTTGACTGGATAAACAATGAAATGAGGCAGAAATAAAGAAGTTCTTCGAAACCAATAAGAACGAAGACACAACATGCCAGAATCTCTGGGACACATTTAAAGCAGTCTCTAGAGGAAAATATATAGCAATAAGTGCCCATATGAGGAGAATGGAGAGATCCAAAATTGTCACCCTATCGTCCAAATTGAAAGAGCTAGAGAAGGAATATAAAAAAAACTCAAAACCTGGCAGAAGACAAGAAATAACTAAGATCAGAGCTGAACTGAAGGAGATTGAGACACAAAAAAACCCTTCAAAAAATCAATAAATCCAAGAGCTGGTTTTTTGAAAAGATCAACAAAATAGACAAACCACTAGCCAGACTGATAAAAAAGAAAAGAGAGAACAACCAAATAGATACAATAAAAAATTATAAAGGGGAAATCACCACAGATTCCACAGAAATTCAAACCATCATCAGAGAATATTACAAACAACTCTATGCACATAAACTAGTAAACCTGGAAGAAATGGATAAATTCCTGGACTCCTGTATCCTCCCAAGCCTAAACCAGGAGGAAGCTGAAACTATGAATAGACCAATAACAAGGTCAGAAGTCGAGGCAGCAATTAAGAGCCTACCACACAAAAAAAACCCAGGTCCAGATGGGTTCACAGCCGAATTCTACTGGACACACAAAGAGGAGCTGGTACCATTCCTTCTGAAACTATTCCAAATAATCCAAAAAGAGGGAATCCTTTCCAAATCATTTTATGAGACCAACATCATCCTGATACCAAAACCCGGCAGAGACCCAACAAGAAAAGAAAACTTCAGGCAAATATCCATGATGAACATAGATGCAAAAATCTTCAATAAAATATTGGCAAGCTGATTGCAACTGCAAATCAAAAAACTTACCCATCATGATCAAGTAGAATTCATCCCGGGGATGCAAGGCTGGTTCAACATACGCAAGTCTATAAACGTAATTCACCACATAAAAAACCAAAAACAAAAACCACATGATTATCTCAATTGACGCAGAGAAGGCATTCAACAAAATTCGACAGCCCTTTATGCTGAAAACCCTCAATAAACTCGGTATCGATGGAATGTATCGCAAAGTAATAAAAGCTATCTATGACAAACCAACAGCCAATATCATACTGAATGGGCAAAAACTGGAAGCATTCCCTCTGAAATCTGGCACTAGACAAGGATGCCCTCTTTCATGACTCCTATTCAATATAGTACTGGAAATTCTAGACAGAGCAATCAGGCAAGAAAAAGAAATAAAGGGCATTCAAATAGGAAAGGTGGAAGCCAAATTGTCTCTATTTGCAGACGACATGATAGTATACCTAGAAGACCCCATCGCCTCAGCCCAAAAAATCCCGAAACTGATAAGCAACTTCAGCAGAGTCTCAGGATACAAAATCAATGTGCAAAAATCACAAGCATTCCTATACACAAATAACAGACTTAAAGAAAGCCAAATCAAAAACGAACTGCCATTCACAATTGCTACAAAAAGAATAAAATACCTAGGAATACAACTCACAAAGAACGTAAGGGACCTCTTCAAGGAAAACTACAAACCACTGCTCAACGAAATAAGAGAGGACACAAACAGATGGAGAAACATTCCATGTTCATGGTTAGGAAGAATTAATATCGTGAAAATGGCTATACTGCCCAAAGTAATTTACAGAATCAATGCTATCCCCATCAAGCTACCATTGACTTTCTTCACAGAACTGGAAAAAACCACCATGAACTGCATATGGAACCAAAGAAGAGCCCGCATAGCCAAGTCAATTCTAAGCAAAAAGAACACAGTGGGGGGCATCACACTACCGGATTTCAAACTATACTACAAGGCTACAGTAATCAAAACAGCATGGTACTGGTACCAAAACAGAGATATAGACCAATGGAACAGAACAGAGGCATCAGAGGCAACACAACATATCTATAACCATACAATCTTTGATAAACCTGACAAAAACAAGCAATGGAGAAAGGATTCCCTGTTTAATAAATGGTGTTGGGAAAACTGGCTAGCCATGTGCAGAAAGCAGAAACTGGACCCCTTCCTGACACCTTACACTAAAATTAACTCCAGATGGATTAAAGACTTAAACATAAGACCTAACACCATAAAAACCCCAGAAGAAAATCTAGGCAAAACCATCCAGGACATAGGAGTAGGCAAGGACTTCATGAACAAAACACCAAAAGCATTGGCAACAAAAGCCAAAATAGACAAATGGGACCTAATGAAACTCCACAACTTCTGCACAGCAAAAGAAACAGTCACTAGAGTGAATCGGCAACCAACAGAATGGGAAAAATTTTTTGCAGTTTACCCATCTGACAAAGGGCTGATATCCAGAATTTACAAAGAACTCAAACAGATTTACAGGAAAAAAACAAACAAGCCCATTCAAAAATGGGCAAAGGATATGAACAGACACTTTATGAAAGAAGACATATATGAGGCCAACAATCATATGAAAAAATGCTCATCGTCACTGGTCATCAGAGAGATGCAAATCAAAACCACATTGAGATACCATCTCATACCAGTTAGAATGGCAATCATTAAAAAATCTGGAGACAACAGATGCTAGAGAGGATGTGGAGAAAAAGGAACACTTTTACATTGTTGGTGGGAGTGTAAATTAGTTCAACCATTGTGGAAGACAGTGTGGCAGTTCCTCAAGGCCTCAGAAATAGAAATTCCATTTGACCCAGCAATCCCATTACTGGGTATATATCCAAAGGACTATAAATTGTTCTACTATAAGGACACATGCACACGAATGTTCATTGCAGCACTGTTTACAATAGCAAAGACCTGGAACCAACCCAAATGCCCAATGATGATAGACTGGATTGGGAAAATGTGGCACATATACACCATGGAATATTATGCAGCAATCAGAAATGATGAGTTCGTGTCGTTTGTAGGAACATGGATGAATCTGGAGAACATCATTCTCAGCAAACTGACACAAGAACAGAAAATGAAATAGCACATATTCTCACTCATAGGTGGGTGATGAAAAATGAGAATGCATGGACACAGAGAGGGGAGTACTAAACACTGGGGTTTATTGGGGGGAAAGGGGGAGGGCCAGCGGTCAGGGGAGCTGGGGAGGGATAGCCTGGGGAGAAATGCCAAATGTGAATGAAGGGGAGAAAGGAAGCAAAACACACTCCCATGTGTGTACCTATGCAACTGTCTTGCATGTTGTGCACATGTACCCCAAAACCTAAAAGGCAATAAAAAATTAAAAAAAATAAATAAATAAAACCAACACACAGTCAAAAAAATAATAATAATTTCAAATTTAAACTTGATTGCTTTTCCATTTTTAAAAAGCTACATGTGCTACAAAGCTAGAATCAGAAAAAGTTGGCAGCCTTTTCATTTCAGGGACATTCTTCTGCTGAGAGAAAAGCAAAAGACAATACATTTTATATGACTAGAAAGGAAGACTTGACCATATTAATTATCTGTAAACATAGTAGTCATAAGCACATGGATATAAGTAAATGGATCATGATGTACAGTTTAGCAAGTCGGTTTGATATTCATGATAAAGAATTGCCATGAGAATTACTTTAAACTTCATGAAAATCTAATGGTTTAATATTTATTCAACTTTGGAGCTATAGAGGAATAATTTTTATCTTCTAATTGAAATCCAAACATCACAAATACTACTAAAATCAAGGCCAGAACAGCACTTTCAGTTAGTAATACTGTACATGCAAGTCTTTTGCATTTTTCAAAGCACTTTAATATATCTTACCAGATCCTAACAGCAACCCTACATGATTAATAGGCATTAGAAGCAATCTTACAGATTAAGAAGTGAGGTTCACAGAAATCAAGGATGTTGTGGCCCAAAGATATTATACATTCATTGCTGCTTTGGGAATTGAACCTAGGTTTAATTCATCTGTTTTCTCCATTCTATGTTAAGAATCCGAACTAAACTTTTTTTTCTTGGAAGCCAGAAGGGAAAATCAATAAATAAAACAGTTTTCCTTGGAAAACTATATACTGGCCATGTGCACTCCACTTACGATGCTCATATTTGCATTTACAGTCAAATGATTGGTATATTGAAAGCAGAGAATAGTATCCAGTGATTTCTCAACCATAAATGTTTACACTAATCATACATCTTGCTTCTCTATCTCCCTAACATAACTATAGTTCCTATATATGCATTAGGATTAATGTATATAACAAAAAAGTGTTGGCTAATTCTAAACCATCCATGAAGAACCATAGAAATCTCCAGAAATACATAAATATTTTTTATAAAAAATGGTATCTGTTAATGACAATATATTAGAATATGTTTGGATCAATATTTATTTAGGTACAAGAACCTGAGATTTAAATCAATAGCAATTTTATAAGAGGTAAGTTATGTGGCATTAAAAAACACACACTATATATGCCTACACAATGCAAATACATATATACAAACATACGCATGTATATGTACACACACACATGTATTACAACCATTTCATTCCTCTGGACATTTCTCCATTTCATTTCTCTGAGCATTTCTTTATTAAGATTATGTATTAGGTGGAGCATACCTAATGCAAAAACCCAAAATTCAAAATGCTTCAAAATCTGAAACTATTTGAGCGCTGACATGAAGCCACAAGTGGAAAATTCCACTCCTGAGCTCATATCATAGTCAAAGCACAGTCAAAATCTTGTTCCATACACAAAATTTTTTTTTTTTTTTTTTTGAGACGGAGTTTCGCTTTTGTTACCCAGGCTGGAGTGCAATGGCGCGATCTCGGCTCACCGCAACCTCCGCCTCCTGGGTTCAGGCAATTCTCCTGCCTCAGCCTCCTGAGTAGCTGCGATTACAGGCACACGCCACCATGCCCAGCTAATTTTTTGTATCTTTAGTAGAGACGGGGTTTCACCATTTTGACCAGGATGGTCTCCATCTCTTGACCTTGTGATCCACCCGCCTCCGCCTCCCAAAGTGCTGGGATTACAGGCTTGAGCCACCGCGCCCGGCCTCCATACACAAAATTTTTTAAATGTTATATAAAATTACCTTTAAGCTATTTGTATAAGATGTATATAAAATATAAATTAATTTTACATTTAGACTTCAGTTCTATCCCCAGAATATCTCATATGGATGTGAAAATATTCCTAAACCCAAAAAAGAACAAAATCTGAAACACTTCTGGTCCCAAGGGTTTTGGATACTCAAACTGTACTTAAAATTTTCCAAATTATTATGACCAAGAACCCAAAAGCAAATGCAATGAAAACAAAGATAAATAGATGGGACTTAATTAAACTAAAAGCTTCCGCACAGCACAACAAATAATCACCAAAGTAAACAGATAACCCACAAAGTGGGTTGGGAGAAAAATCTTCACAATCTATACATCTGGCAAAGGACTAATATTCAGAATCTACAAGAAACTCAAACAGCAAGAAAACAAACAATCCCATCAGAAAGTGGGCTAAGGACATGAATAGACAATTCTCAAAAGAAGATAAACAAATGGACAACGAACAGATGAAAAAAATGCTTGACAGCACTAATGATCAGGGAAATGCAAATCAAAACCATAATGTGATACCACCTTACTCCTGCATGAATGGCCATAATCAAAAAATTCAAAAGTAATAGATGTCAGTGTGGATGTGGTGAAAATGGAACACTTCTACACTATTGGCAGTAATGTAAACCAGTAACCACTATGGAAAACAGTGTGGAGATTCCTTAAAGAACTAAAAGCAGATCTACCATTTGATCTGGCAATCCCACCTCTGGGTATCTACCCAAATGAAAAGAAGTCATTATACTTTTTAGAAAGAAAAATATACTTGCACATGCATGTTTATAGCAACACAATTCGCAATTGCAAAAAATATGGAACCAGCCCAAATGCCCATTAATCAACAAAAAACTGTGACAGACAGACAGATACATACATACATACATACATACCATGGAATGCCACTCACCCATAAAAAGGAACTAAATAATGACATTTGCAGTGACCTGGATGGAATTGGGGACCATTATTCTAAGTGAAGTAACTCACTTATAAGTGAGAATATACAATGTTTGGAAAACCAAACATTGTGGGAGCTAAGCCATGAGGATGCAAAGGCATACAAATGATACAATAGACTTTGGGGACTTAGGGGAAAGGGTAGGACATGGGTGAGGGATAAAAGACTAGACATTGGGTACAGTGTACATTACGCAGGTGAAGGGTGCACCAAAATCTCAGAATTCACCACTAAAGAACTTATTCATGTAACCAAACACTACCTGTTCCTTAAAAAACAATTGAAATAAAAGAAAAATCTCCAAATTAAAAATCATGAAACACATGTAAATTCTCAACACAGATAAGGCAAGAATATTAATCTTGAAGGAGAAACAAATTTAGAGTTTAATTAAAGTTATAAACAGAACAAAACCACACCAAGGAATCACAGACTTCTTCCTGTCCTAGTAATATTTTAATTTAAAAATTTCCAATCCTTTCTTTTTTTTCTAACCAGATTCTAAGAAAAGGCTTCTAAGCACATTGCTGTCCACACCCTCTGCTGTGGTGTTTTCTGCCTGGTGACATGCACTGGTCTTCCAGAGAGACAGCCTTGTTACTCCACAGTGTGCTCTGTGGACCAGCAGCTTCCACACAGCCTGAGGATTCAGTGGAAATGCATACATTTGGGCCCCACTCTGGACCCCTGGAATCAGAATCTGCATTTTAACAGCCTCCCCAAAATTTTGTGTGCTCATTCCAGTCAGAAGCAGAGCCCGTTTCTTCATCATGCTCTATACACAAGAAAAGTAGGGTTTTTTTCTCCAAGAATCTGCACAGCTGACAGAATGAAGAGCCATTCAGTGACTACCTGCTGCTTATCATACACATAAACATGAAATAAGAGCCTCATCCTGGGACAGTTTCCATGTGAATCTACATGAAGGACTATCTCCAGGACACTCTGGCCATCAGTGTATTAACATGAAACTTAAAATCTTCAGGATGTTTCTAAGCTACTGTCCTTTTCCCTAGAACCTTAACAGTACAGAGAATCCAGGAGCACCTGACTAGGCTGCCTTGCTAAATTTCCCAAAAGTGAAAAAACTGCAGCAGTAACGATCCTGAATATCCACCAACGATGCCTGTAAGGTCGGTGATCAGTCCTCTGGTTGATGTAGGCAGAATCACCACATGTGTGAGACCTATTTACTTAATTTCTCTAAAGTTTATTGTCTTCAAGAACCTTTTAAAAATCCAATTTCAAAAGAAACAAAGATTTTTTTATTGATTTTAGTCACCTTAAGAGAGATAGAATTGAACAGAGAATAGAGAATTTTCTCAACATTTCTTTTCAAGGCAAAATTATTTAATACATACATGTTTTTTAAATCTTTGAAGTCATGTAATGAGATGCAGCTGAGAATATCTTGACAACATGTGACATGGACAGGAGCTGGATAATCCTTGGTTCACAGACTACTCTGTCAATTTCATTCATTTTATTTAGGTAAAGTATCTCATTCTCTGTTTAGAATAAATACCTGCATCATCCTCCACTACCCACCACCAATTGATCAGACAAAAAACTTATTTAATTTCTCAAAGCCGCATTTTCCTCATCTTTAACATGGGTATAATTATGTCTGCCTCATAATGTTTCAGAAATTTTATAAGATAACATATGTACCTGGTACATAGTAAGCACAAAATAAAGTTAACTATGACTTTGTTGCAAAACTCTTTGAAGGCAAAAAGTATGTCTGGCTCATATATATATATGTATGTATGTATAATCTTTAGAGTCTAGCCCACTGGTTTTTACATTGTAGGTCAATTAATGCATGTTTTATTCAATTGAATTGAACCCACCGTGTTGAGTCTGATTTTTTCTATGAAAGAGGCAATAACTAAGATAAAGGAACAGTGACCTCCTTTATGCATACAAGTAGAATAGAAGCCTGCTTTTCTCCCAAAACAAGTTAAACTAAGCTGCATGGTCCTACCACTGTTCTGGTGACATCTGCAAGCTGGCCTATGGCTCTGAGAAGGGCACTATTCCATAGACTCCTTCACAAGGTGAGCCTGGCTACTGGAGGCCACTCAGCTCTCCTTCCTCAACCACAGCTGACTCTGAACTGGCAGCCCACTCTCCAGCAAAGTCTCTGGAGCCTAGAGAAGATGACTCATCTTTTTTTAAGAGACAGGGTCTCCCTATGTTGCCCATGCTGGTCTCAAACTCCTGGGCTCAACAGATCCTTCCACCTTGGCCTCCTAAAGTGCTGGGATCTCAGGCATGAGCCACCATGCCCGTCCCTGAGAAGATGACTCTTTAGCATCCATATCCCTGACAATTTTCTAATGAAGAGCTACTTTTAATATTTGTGAAGTGTTCTGATCTCTGAAAGTGGAAGGGGTGGGTGAGGGGAAGATGAGAACCAAAAGGACATGTCGCTAACATGTGATAGTTAAGACAGCCAGCCAGATCCCCACAGGAAACTCAGAAAGCTGTGGAAAGAGGGTGGGACAGCTGGCAGTTCCATGTCAAGCCTCCAGAATGACCGTCTACAGTGGGATCGATCATGGAGGAGCTGGTGGAGCAGGATGAAACAGGTGGGGAGGGAAGGGAGGACAGGACCTGCTCTCCTGAAGATACTTCAGTACATAAAATACACTTGTTTAAATACAGGTATTTGCATTAAATAATCCTTTCTTGCCTTCTAGGTAAATGCCCAAGAATTAAATTAAAATGATGACTGATTTCTGTGTTTAATTTATTTTGGTAACTGGAAACAGTTAAAAAGGGTGACTGTGTTATCTGCCTGACAGCAAAACTTGGTAGAAAAAGAGACTATAAAAACCCAACCAAAAATCATGTATTCTTTCTTCCTTCTCTATCAGCAAGGGTGCCTCACTTGTGCCAGCTGTGAAAAGTACAAAAAAAGTCACTGGGAATCACCCCCAAGAACAAGGTAGCATAACAATTGTTGGGGGAGGGTGAAATAATGAAATCAAGACATCAGAGTGGAAAGACAAAATATTTTAGAGACCAGCTCCCAGGCCCGCGAGACTAGAGAGTAAGCTGATTAGATACATTAGCATATCAAAAGGAAAAAATGTTGCAGTGTCAGGGGCAGTTGGTCAGCCAAGAGGCCTAGAAAAAGGAGAATTTTCGAGGCAAATGCTAGAGGTGTTCATTCAAGCAGTTAGGGAGACACTTTGCAAGTTTCCAGCAGGAGAGAAAACTTATTTTTACCCACGTAATTTCATGCATGATAGTGCTAGTGGAATGGCCTAACTTTCTAAGAATGGCTGCAATACTGAGTTAAAAAAGAGAGGCATTGAATTATGCAGCTGATGCCAGGAAACACTGAAGCTGTCTCTCCAACTGAGCTTGCTTGGATCTACACTCCCACACCAGCTTGCCGGTAAAATCTAGCATCTCACTTGCCAGGCCATCAAGAACAGAAGGTATGGCCAGAAGACAGGCACAAGCACCTTTCTGAGTTTTGTGTGATGTAGGAAAATGGCATCCTGGCTTCATGCATGACTTAGGAAAATAGCATCCTGGCTTCAAATTCTGTGACCTGGGTTAATAGAAATGTGTGCTGGGAGACAGAAGCACTCTCTTGATTGTGCTTGTAAGGTTGAACCCAGGTAAGGGCATCAAGATAATGTCCCCAAGGCCTCTGGGAAGTGGTCGGGCCTCCCAGTCTCCACATCTGTGTGCACTCCATTCACTTTCTTTTGAAAATGTCCCATCAGTCTGGGCCACTGAGATCTGCTTATGATTATTCTCTAAGATGTTTGATTATAAATGTGTAATTTTTCTTATTCAGCATCATTATTAATCAAAGACATGCAAACTGAGAAAAAATTAGCAAAAGGAAAATTGGCCCAGGGTATAAGCAAAAAGGCATTCTCATTTGCTGCTGGTAGGCATTTGAATTGGAAACACACCAAAGTATTAAAATATGTAAACTTCTAATCCAGTGATTCTACTGCTAGGAATTTATCTTTACTTAACGAAGGATATGAATAAGAGTAGTTCACAATAGGTAAAACTTGGAAATTGTGTGAATATTCAACAGGTGAGATTGGTTAAACAAATATTTATAATGCAATAATATACTGATATCTGCAATATGTTACTGATCAAAACAGATATTAACAATGTATTTTTATTTTCTTCTTTTTGCTTAGTTACATATTCTAATTTTTCTTTCTATAAACAGGTATTATTAAATATAGCCCTGATTCTGAATCCAAGCTAAGGAGCTGCCCCTCTCTGCATACAGAAAAGAATCCAGGGGTTGAAAAGTACATGAGACAGGTACTATTCCAAGTCCTCTCTCTGAGACAGCAAAGGAGCCTTAAAGAGGTATAAATCAGTTCTCTGAGGCCACCCACCCAAGTGATGGTAGAACCAGTGATATCACTGGGCTCTCCAGATTCTTAAGCTGAGATCTATCCAGTCATTCCTGGTGCCTCCAAATTACAGCAGAACCTTGACTCTATGCTACCCAGTGTCTCAATTCAGAAAGCAGAGGTGTCCCTCTAGCTGTATGTTGAGCCAGAATACTTGAATAAAATAGTTTTTAATGATCGTTCTTCTAAGTGACCTATACACAACAGTAAGAAATCTCAACTGCAAACTGCATCTCACATGCATCGCATATTCTAGGATTCTCTGAAGCATGTCATGAGATACCAAACTTCTCTCAAGACATCTCAGAATGAATTGGTGAAGTGGGGAGGGGAGAGAGGAGGGAAAATGACAATGGAAAGAAGTTCCATTTTGTGACCCAGACTTACTGTCATTTTTTAATGTGAAAACCCCTCTACATTTAATAAGCCTCATCATTCTATGCACCAGAAAAGAATACGCTGGCCTCTCGAAAGTTGACTTGGGTCAGCCTGTAGGAAAGTTAGGTCTCTGTTCTTTTCTGTGACCGAAGTCCAATGATTCCTGACCAATTTCCAATGAGACATTTATTGAAGAATTGTAATTTACATCACTACATCCAGCCTTGAATCATCTTTCTGCAGCTGTTTCCTCCTCAAGCAACATTCATTTGGAGACTTTGGATGGGACAGGAGGACAGAGTTAATGCTTCCTTCATTACACAAGCCAAGGAAAAGCAGCAACCAGAGGGGAAAGGAATGTTCCAAGACACCCATCTCCCCAGGTCTCCGTCTTAGTGACCATTAACAGAAGCAAACCAGCACTGGGAAACACAAGCGAATCTCAAAGAGGTGAAAGTCTCACTTACGGACACACATTTCCCCACTTTCATAAAATCCAGGGCAACACTGAGACTTGCGCCTATACATAGTCTTCTCCCCATGTCGATAGGCTGTCCGATAACTTATTCTATAGAGAAGGAAAAATCACATTGTTAGTTTTTTTGACTGATAGTTTAATTAGAAATAATTTACTCCAATAAAAATGAGCTATTATGTATAATAAAGGTCTGAAAAACAAAGTATTTCAAACTAATTATGAAGAAATATGCAATGCATATCTAGACCAATATAATACTACCTCATCAGTTTGCTAAGAATATATTAAGATTCTCTATTGAAGCCAATCTGTGCTTTATTTCATGGAGTCAGTAGTTTCATGATTTCCCTCTTTCACTTAACTTGAGATATGATGAAAAGTATTGATTAATTCATATATGATACCCATCTAAGCATCATTCACTTACGTATGTTTTAAAGGAAGAATTCAGAGAATTCCCTTAAAAACCTTAGGGCAGTCCCATCCCACTATAAGACAAAAGACCTCTCCATTTAACTAAAGCACCATTTATTCACTGATTCACTTAGATAGCATGTGTTTATTGAGCACTTACTACATCCTGGGCACGGTTCTAGATATTGGGGAAAGAGCGGGGAACAAAACAATAGAAATCCCTTGCTCTCAAGGAACTTACGTTTTACTGGGGAAGGCAGATCTGGCTGAATTTGTTAAAGTAAGGACATGCACTAAAGAAATAATGAGATATATAATGGCAGGTAATGATTACATGCTGTGAAGAAAAATAAGGCCTGAGTCAGGGAATAGAATGTGACAGGAGGGAACGCTAGTTTAGACACAGGGGCCAAGGCCAGCTTGTATGAAGAAATGACACTGAGCATAGCATCATCTAGTGCAGTAAAAGTCAGCAGATGCTACACTCAATGCATAACTCATACACTATAAATGTTAGTATACTACTAATAAAATTAGGGTATCAGAGTTCCTTCTATATTAACATTAATATTTAATTATATTTTAGTTTTGTTTCTGTGTTCACATTTATGGAAAAAAGTATGTCTTGTTTTACTTAACAGTCAAATTTAAGTTGGCCTAAATTGAGTCAGATGTTCAGTTGGGAACGTATGCTCAGATATGAATTTCTTGACATCTGCTGGTGTCCATATGTAATGTCCAGATCCAGTGTCTCCCTCAGTTATGCACAACACAGAAGCTAGATGAATTCTTGTTAACAAATGATGGTAAACAGCAGACACTTTTTGTGCAGTTAGGCTGTAAGCTCCTCCAGAGCATGGACTACCTTTCTGCTTTTCTATATCCCCCGTGATTTAGCACAAAGATAAGATAGCAGCAAGCCCTCAATACCTATTCACTGAATGAAAGAATGCACTTTCTGCTGTCACCAATATCTCTGTATCAGAATCTATTCCCAGTTAGCCAAACTCATGAGTATGAGCTTCTGTTACCTGTGCCGTGTGCATTTAAACCAGTTTAGAATGTCAGTGCAGCTCGTATAGTAAATTTGATCAAACGGATGTGGGTATGACTCTTGCACAGTCACTGAATAGCTGAAAAGAAATGGAAAAATTAAAAATCAGTATTTCTCTTTTTTAAATTAATAATACACTATGTGCTAAAAAATTTGTAAGCTAAATTGTGCCCATTTGCAACTCCATAGTGACTTCTAACAGAGATTTTCCATGTTTTATGGGGTTTTATTTAAACTAGAACCCCAAAAGAGCCAATTTTAACAATATATTTAAAAGACTAGGGTTCATGGTGTAACTTTCAAAGGAAATTCTCTTTTACTATTCACTATAAACCCTAATAGTCCCAAATTTAAAAACATCACTCTCTTTTTTTCTGCATTTAATTCCACCCTCCTCTTATCCCAAGGCTCTAGGGGGTTACAAAGGTCTTTCACAGGCAGTTATCATTCTAAAGTCTGCATGAAAATAATAAGGCTACTCAGAAAGAGACAATTCAAGTAAAGTAAAACAGTACATTTTACTACTGATTCTGAAAATATCAGAAAGAACACATTTTTCTCTAGTTGGAACTTGGAATAATTTGCTTTCAGGCAGTGGAAGACTATAAAGCATACAACAACTAAATAAATACTGTCAAGTAGTCTTTAAACCTGGTTCTAAACATATGGCTGAGACAATTAGCCTAAAATAATCATACCGACAGCTTGCTGCTACTTCAATAGTCTGTTTTTCAATACATTTTCACTAACAGCTTCTGGTTAGAGTAAAAACATACAAGCCTATGAACCTAAGAATGTGGGTGGAAAACATCCATGAAATATGAAGAATACTCAATGTTCAATTCCATACTTCTTCATTTTAAACAGTCTATTGCTTGCTTTCATTCTCTGAAAGATTTTTATGAAAATTTTTAATTAACGCTAACAAACAAAATGGGTGATAATCACCAATTCACTTGCTGTAAATCAACAGCCCAAGTTTACTAATAGGAAGGAAGGAAGTTAAAATGTCAGCATGAAGAATTCAGGTTAGACAGAACCTTCTGATTTGAAAAGCTGTGAGGTGCTAGCCTCACAAACAATGGGTTTTCTTTCTGCAGCTGGTCTCTGGCAGTCATTATGTATCAGGCTTCAATAGGACAGCCATGGAGTAATCATACTACTCATAGTTTTCTGTATTTCATTCTTTGGGATATCGCAATTTATTTCTAGGTAAATTTAGGGACCTCCATAAATGTTGGGCAAATGAAACAGGCCCTATTGAAAAAAGCACTGGATTAGAAGGCAGGGTTATAATTCTGTACGGACACTGAGAAACTGGAAGATGTTTAACCTTACTTCCCTGGGTCCTTAGATCACATTTTAAAATATAAGGAGTCAGAGATGGTGTTGAAGATCCCCTCTAATTTAGCATCCTGAAGTTCTGTGCAGAACTATATATAGTTTGAGGAAAATAGGAGTATAAAATTCATTGTTTGGAGCATTTCTCCTCAATCTTGACTCTACTCATTAAAATTATTTTGACACTCAAACCCAATACAGAACTGACTGCATATAAATTATTTTGAGCTATATTAAACTATAGTTCAACTAATTTAACTATATTAAAAAATAATTCAACTAATTTAACTATATTAAAACTATAGTTAAATTAGTATATCAACTTAAGTGGAAGCTTCAGTTTCTGACCGATGATAATTTCCTGCCTAATTATTATTGTTCAGAAACTGAAGCTTCCACTTAAGCTTATAGGAGAAAGGTACTAAGCCTTTCAACACGAATTTCTTTTCTGTTGTTTCTTACCCATTATTTTTCTTTCTATACAGTTTTTCCTTCTTTTTATTAGTAAAGTTATTATAATCAAATTATGGAATTTCAAAAACACATTTTTTAAAAAGAGAGCAAGAGAGAGCATTCCATAGCTCTCACATAATCACCAATATCATGTAGCTGTGCTTCTTTAAAGTTTCCAGGAGACTTTAGTGTTTAGTTGAGGCTATTTTTAAATTCTTATAATAATCATGCCATGCACATACTTCTGAAACATTCCTTTTTTAACTTGAGTGTATCATAAGCACATTTCCATGTTAGTATGTAGTCTTCAAATTATGACTGCCAAATACTTTGTAAGTGACTACACCTGATTTGCTCAACAGCCACCAATCATTAGGAAATTAAGCTGTCACTCTTCAAGGGGCCCATTTTCTGGAAGCGATGTGTTTGAGTCATGAAGGGAAGTGTCTTCAAGAATGGGCCCACCTTCTCTGGTCTTTTTCACGCCACTTTGGCCAGTGCTTAGGCTGCTGCTGGAACTTAACTAGCTCCTCTGCTAACACTCCATACCTCCACGTTCACCAGCAGCTGCTCCTGAAGTCACAGAGCGTGAGGGCACCTCCTCTATTATCTGGTCCAACCCCACTTTCATTAACAAGAAGCACTGAGCTTCCAGATAAGGTCAGCAATAACACCAAGACATTCAGACACTGGCCTGCCCCATCCTCTCTTAAACATCACTATAGAACATTTAAAGTTTCTGAAACAGACAAGGAGTGGGAAACTGGATTTTAAAAAATCGATCCCAATTCTGCACAACTTTCAGCATTCAGAGGCAAAACTCTACTTCCTGTTTGTTTGTTTAATCGTCTCAAACATACCGAAAACATATCATTACCGTGATTTTAATCTATTAAGTATAGTCTGGGGAGAAACCCCAGCAAGATTTAATTTAAGGTCAAAGAACCGGGGAGTCGGGGAGGAGATGGAGAATAAGGAGAGGAAGCCATTATCACTTGGGCACGTTCCAAAGTGGTTAATTACATTTTACCTGCCTAAATTATCTTGTTACTTTAATCAGATATGGTAATAATCTTCATTTCTTATCTCTGCTCACTTCAGGACTGCTGATTCAATTACTCTCACTTCTGTGTTAGTAATTGAAGGTTTGGGCAATGAGTGGTTTCTCTTCACTTGTGCCTTTTTTTAGAAGAAACCCATTGAATGGAAAAGCTCAAATTTACAGAAAACAGAAAGAAAGTTAGGAGAAGAAACAGATGATTTCTAGAGATATTCATTTTCCAAAAAGACACTGTACAGAGTTCCTATAATCATGAACATCTCTTGGGTATTTTAAATTATTTTATTTTCTTTCATTTTATGTACGATTTCTTAGAATCACAATTGCTGCATTAAAACAAAGCACATCTCTATTTCAAAATAAATAATTCAGCTATCAATTGGCATGCAGCTAGAAAGCATTGATGGAAGTATTTTTGCTTAGTGCTTTTCGAACTTGAATATGTAGACAAATCTCCCTGGGATCTTTTTAAAATGCAGATTTTGATTTAGTAGGTCTGGGATGGGACCTGAGCGTCTGCATTTCTAACAAGTTCATGACTCAGCTCTGCAAACCACACAAGCCATGGGGTACAGGTGATTTTTAGCATAAGAAGAGCTTAATATGAGCCCTACTACCAGAATTATGTCTTTGGAGCTCATCCTTCTCTCCCCATTTCAGTACAAGCCCATTCCCATTTCTGAAAATAGTAGAAGAACCTGTCACCTGTGCCTTTATTTGATCATTTTAATGTATCTTCTACATCTATCTCCATTCTTACCAAAACAATTCTACTTTCTTTTACCTTTCTTCTAGGAATTATTATTTGGCCTTTCAACAGAAAATTTATCAATAAGAATATTATAACTATCAACACTTCTTCCTAGTAGTACATTTTAAAAAAATGGAAAATTTTGTCATCATTTTCCTATTTGTTCACCTTCAATTTCCTTCTCCCTTAGTGAGCATTTTAGAGTTTATGCTAATCACTTCTACAGTTGTGGGGTTCTATTAAGTTTAGAGATTAATGTGCCCCTTGTTTGTCTTTCTCACTCATCATTCCCCCCACATTGATGTGCACATTTATTCATTTCATTTCCTATCAGAAGATGAACACACTCCTTCAACAATTATTTATTGAACACATGCAACATGCAAGGCAGTGTTGTAGACAGTGGGAATTATCAGTGGTGCAAAACAATGCAGTTAGGCATTGGTAGCTCTGGTCAACTGTTGACCAAGGAAGCAGAGCAAAATGTGTACTTCGTGTACGAGTGGGTGCTGGATTTTTTTTTTTTTTTGGAGACGGAGTTTCGCTCTTGTTACCCAGGCTGGAGTGCAATGGCACAATCTCGGCTCACCGCAACCTCTGCCTCCTGGGTTCAGGCAATTCTCCTGCCTCAGCCTCCTGAGTAGCTGGGATTACAGGCACGCGCCACCATGCCTAGCTAATTTTCTGTATTTTTAGTAGAGACGGGGTTTCACCATGTTGACCAGGATGGTCTCGATCTCTCGACCTCGTGATCTGCCCGCCTCGGCCTCCCAAAGTGCTGGGACTACAGGCTGGATTATTTGAAGCCTTGAAGTTGCGCTCTCTCTCTCTCTCTCTCTCTCTCTCTCTCTCTCTCTTTTTGAGACAGGGTCACGCTGTCACTCAGGCTGGAGTACAGTGGCACTTGCCCAGGCTGGAGTGCGGTGGCACAATCTCAGTTCACCACAGCTTCCACCTCCTGAGTTCAAGTGATTCTTGCGCTTCAGCCTCCCAAGTAGCTGGAATTGCAGACAGGTGTCACCACGCTTGGCTTTTTTTATTTTTAGAAGAGATGGGTGTTTGCCATGTTGGCCAGGCTGGTCTCAAACTCCTGGCTTCAAGTAATCTGCCTGCCTTCGCCTCCCAAGGTGCTGGGATTATAGGCATGAGCCACCTCACCCTGCCTTTTTTTTCTCTTACAGCCTTTCCCTCAGAGAGTTCATCTGTTCACATCTCACATCTCATCATGCTGGATATTCCCAAATCTATATTTCCAAATATCCAGGTCCATATTTTGAATTGATTTTATAAATACAATGTGGCAAACCCACACTAACCCTGTCCCTTTCAAATCAACTCTCTTTATTTTATTTTATTTTATTTTATTTTTCTGCATGTACAATGACACCCGGATTACTTCACACAGCAAGTTCTAAATCCTAGTCTTCTCTCCTCTTTCACTTCCTCGGTCAATGTATTGCCAAGATCTGTTGATTCTTATTTCACAGCATCTACAAACTTGACTTTTCCTCCCATCCCAAATCTACCATCCCTCCAAGAAGTCCAACCACCAATGGTCTCTTCCTTTTCTAAATTTGATATATACTCATTCATGTACCCACTAAATCATTTTTATGACTTTAATAAATATTTATTATATATTTTTGGTATGAAATGGTTTATCTGAGGTGCTGTAAATATTATAAAGATGACTAATAGGAAGTACTTCTGCTTAAATATTATATAATGGGGCTGGGTGCAGTGGCTCACACCTGTAATCCCAGCACTTTGGGAGGCCGAGGCGGGCAGATCACGAGGTCAAGAGATCCAAAACCATCCTGGCCAACACGGTGAAACCTCATCTCTACTAAAAATACAAAAATTAGCTGGGTGTGGTGGTATACGACTGTAGTCCCAGCTACTCAGGAGGCTGAGGCAGGAGAACTGCTTGAACCTGGGAGGCAGAGGTTGCAGTGAGCCAAGATTTCCACCACTGCACTCCAGCCTGTGACAGAGCAAGACTCCGTCTCAAAAAAAAAATCCGTATAATGAAGTTAATACCACAAATATGTAGAACTTCATTACATACATATATTCTCTCTACAGCTTAAAGTTGGGTAATACTAACTCCATTGACTAATCAGGTAATTATATTTTAATTACCCTGCTTGTAACACTGCCAGTAAAGGTAGGGACAAGCCCTCACCGAAAATAATGCTGAGTGAGAAACCAGCGAGTCCCCAGAATAATACCACTGCTGTGCTTGAAAGTTGCTGGGCTTTGTGCGTCCTAACAGTGGGGGACAAAGGTGATTAGAATGTGGACTCTGTGGTTTGCTCATCATGATGCTGAAATCAAGAGTTTGATGTAATTGTACTTACAGCTATTAAAAATACATATTACCCTCCAGTATATGTAAAAATACATATAATAAAAATACATATTAAAAATACATATCTTCTCTTTGTTTAAACACTTGCATTTATACTTTTTGGATGAAGATAATTTCTGGGAAATTCAAGTCGCACATTAGAGCAGAGCCAACCAGACTTGATTGTACTCCAATATCGCTGGATGGGTTTGGACTAACTTTGTGTCCCAAAAGCAACTATTAGGTCCCTGAGGATGACCTATTGTTTTGTGCTTCCTACTGCAAATTGCCCATATCTGGACATTATATCATCTCCCTTCACATAATCTTACCCTCCTCCAACACAGTACAAACTCTGCTCTGGTTGTGCACAGCTCTCGGTGGTCCGTATGGCACTGATTTCAAACTGCTGCCCCTTCCCAGATTCCCTCCCGACCATTGTAATCCACTCATCTTATTCAGTTCTTCAAGAGCATCTCAGGGGACACTACCTCTATGCAGCCTTGCCAGTTTACCCCAAAATCAGATCTCCCTTTTCCAGCCATCTACAGCACAATTATTTTAAATCCCTTATTTCAATATTTTAGTACATTATCCCATGCCGCTTTCCACTTCTCACTCATGGGTTCCCATGCATAAATCCAGCTCCCTGAAATTAATGCAAATTCAAAGCAGAGACAAGACCATAGGAAGATCTTTTAATTGAGCTATTAATGTTTTCCCTGAATCTTACAATTGCACCTGCATTAGAATCAGATATATCAAGATTTTTTTACATAATATATATGCCATAAGACCAAGGTAACTAACACTACCTAATTTATTAGCTATGACTAATGATTTTTACTTAAAAGTAATTTCACAAGCTCTTCTCTAATTCTAATTTTATACATCCGACTGATAATTACAGCATATAAGGGAACTTCTCAGCAATTCTTTGTCAGGCTACTTTCAGAACTATTACCTTTCCCAGTGGCTACACACATTAGGGTCTTCCAGATTCAGAGGTGATGATGTCCCAATCCAGTGGCATAACAATAAACAAATAAAGCTCAGGAATGAGTTCAAAGAAATAACCATTTTTTTTTCTGAAGAACAACCTACGAGAAAAAAAAATCCAAATTAGAAATGCATTGAAGTGACTCACACAGAATTCTTCTCAGTACAGCAACCACCAGGTACCAGTCGGCACTGGGTACCGTATGTATTTCAATAGCTCGGTCACCAAATTAAATGGCCCAAGAGAGGGGTGTTTCTTATGTTGTGCAGGGTGGCCACTATTTTGTAAATTACTAAAATATGCAAATCATCATCAATTGCTACAAGAACAAAAGCCCTCCTCATCCATGCCAGTCAATACTAAAGAAATCTACCAGAACAATTCAGAGCAACACAGGCCTCTACATTCGCTCACTGGGCGTATTTCCCTTCTAGAAGAGGAGGTTACACAGAGATAGCTGGCCTCATTTGTCCTAGAAAATAAATGATAAAACAGAAGCTCCATTGAATCAAGAGAGAGGAACCTCGAGTTCAAACTGAGATTCATTCAATAAGTCCTTCAATGTGCACTGAATGCCTGCTCCATCCTAGGTACCCCATGCAAAGGCTGGATATAAAATACAGAACCAGTCCCTATCTCTGCCCATTAAGATGCTTATAATTTAGTAGTCATACATTTCTTAAACACTGTGCTTCAGTTTCTCCATCTGCTGAATAGGAATGAAACCAACCATCTCACAGGGGTTTCTAAAAACTAGATTATACATAGAAAAATATACGTAAAGCGGTTTGCAGGTCAATGTTAGAGAAAATGAACCTAAAGACTGTAAAGGCAACATATTTGGAAGTTTGGAAAATAGATAAGCTGGCAAAAAAGACAGAAGAGGGTGAATGTTCCAGGCAGAGTGTGAGGGAGGGCCAGGTGCATTTAGGGAGTTCAAGTTAATTTGTGGCAAGAGAAAGGGGACAGCTGGAGAAAGAGACAGAGGGTGAGTCACCATGGGTTTCATAAGCCATTGTGCAGTAGGGAACTTCAACCAAGGATAACATGGAGCTATTAAAGGATGCAGAGTGGCATTAGAAGAATGACTCTAGCTGCGAGGGGAGGCTCTTGGAGGAAGGCCAGGTGAGACAGGACTATGGACAGATCAAGGCACAGGGGGTTGCAGGGAGTGGAGTAGCTCTGGGAGATTTTTAGGAAGCGGAATAAACAGGACTTGGAAATCGAACGTGGGAGTAAGGAAGGGGAGGAGCCTCTGGTTTATCCCCTTGTGAGGACTGTTAGCCCCTCACTGAGATGGGACTCATAGAAGCCCTCCTCTGGGGAGAGGAAGCTTTGAGTTCAGTTTTAGATGTGTCAAGTTGGGGGTTCCTCTGAGATCATCAAGCAAAGCCACCCACAGGCATTTATTGAACACGTACAATGTGCTAGGTAGGACCCGCGCCAGGCCCAGGTGTGTAACACCTGTAATGGTTTGCACCTGAGAACCACACCCACTCCTGTACCCTCTGGAACTTAGAAAGAAGTACAAGTTCAATTGTCATACTATGTCATCTAATCATTATAAAAATGGATACAAAATTAGAAATCACTGATCAATTTCTTAATTACATAAGAAATAAGCGATAATCTGCTTGTTGGTAAACTAGTGAAACTAGTAACAATGGTCTAGATTATTTGAGCAAAGCAGTGATTTTCTGGGTGGGAGCTGGCATTTTAAGAAGTTATACTCACTTTCCACACCAAGAAGTTTTTCATATTTGGGAACCAAATGTATTGAATAATAACTTTATGGTTTGAAAAGACAAATTTATCTTAAAACAATAGTAACAGCAAAAAAGTTAACATTAGGAAATAGTTTATCATTCAAATTCAGAAGGACAGATCAAACGAGAAAACATTAAATTCTTCAAAATCAAGATTGTTTAGAAGGACAAATACTTTAAGTATACTATAACAAGTTATCACTGACTGACAAAGGCTAAAACAAAAGAAAATGTTTGACTTGGAATAAAAAAAATAGTCATGAGTTTGTAGTATAATTAAAAAGTATTGTGTAAGCCATTAAAGAGGCTGTAAAATCTTAAAAAGGATATTTCAATGGCCACTAACTAATTCCAATGGACAAAGCATAAATAGCCAAAATTAACTTATAGATTAAATCAAGTTATTGGCATTTCTCACATGCTAACAATCATGAAGTTGTAAAATCTGAAGCTTAACATTTTATAAAGAAGCTATGTCATTTAACAGGGCTGAATAAAAATGATGATGATGACGATGATAATAAACAATAACAGCTAACATTCTCTGACCGATACTGTGTGCCAGACACAGCACTGAGCCATGTATGTGAATTATCTATGTAATTCTTACAGCAACTTAACCACGAAGTAGTAGTTTTTATTGTCACTGTTCTATAGTTGAAGCCATGTCATAAACACCCAGTGTTTTCCTCATCCATCAGAAAAATCTTTAATATATTTGGTTGTAACAAATAAGCATGGCAAATATCTCCTTGTCTCATTGCTTTATGTGAGGAGAAGTATTTCCTTTCAATGACGTGTGAAATGTGTTTAGCTTTCATTCTTTCCTCAAAGACATGAAGGCTGGTAAGCAGTAATCTGCCATCTACTCATAAACAATTACCCCAAATTAGAAAGTGTATTTCCTGAGTCATCTCAGACTCAAACCAACCATTTACCAATTAGAAATGTTTAGTCTGTAACGTTGAAATTGCCACAAGCCACGAATCAAAGTCCAAGAAAAAGTAAGAGGTTGTGAGTTTTCCTTTAATGTAAAAATGTAGACACTAATCTGTTTCTCCTCTTGCTTGGCACTTGATGCATTGCCCTGTGAAGGGGAGGTGACAGAGAAAAAGCAGAATTTGGTCACCTTCTCATTGCTTTGGAAGTTCATTATACAGAAATATCAAACTGCAATGAGAAGTCACAGGTACCATTTTGAAAGAAAAAATATCATTACATTAAAAAACGTATGTGTGTATGCATTACTTGGTCTCTTTGTCCCAATATATTTTCCTAATTAAAATTAGAAAATTAACTGAGCTCTAGAATAATCTGCAAAATCTAAAAGAATTGTTTGATCAAGAGGCAAGGATCGTGCAAATTCACATAAGTTGGTTAAAATTGTTTGAGAAAATAACACAGAGGTTATAGATGGTGAGGAGAGAAGACATCTCGCAAGTATGCCAATAAGCTGTAGAGAACTGAGAAACACATTTCTGCAAATTAGGAAACATGGATTGTCCTTTCATTCCATCTTGTTTAATAAAGTCACTGAGATGCAATTAAAATCAGAAGTTGATAGGACATTTAGGTCAGGTGTGGTGGCTCACACCTGTAATCCCAGCACTTTGGGAGGCCAAGGAGTTTGAGACCACCCTGGCCAACATGGCGAAATCCCATCTCTACTAAAAAATACAAGAAATTAGCCAGGCACGGTGACAGGTGCCTGTAATCCCAGCTACTTGGGAATCTGAGGCAGGAGAATTGCTTGAACCTGGGAGGTGGAGGCTGCAATGAGCCAAGATCGTGCCATTGTATTCCAATCTGGGCAACAGAAGTGAAACTCCATCTCAAAAAAATAAAAGAAAAGAAAAAGAAAAAAGAAGTTGAAAGGGCATTCATTTACTCTTTCCCTGTCTTCTTTGTTTTCTTCTATAGGTTTCGGTGAGTAAATGTGGTGACTACCCTTTTTCCACTACACCTACTCTGAAGAAGGAAAGTAGTACATTTATTATTCCTCATTTCTTTCTTCTATGCGGTGTCATTCCGTCTTATAATTTTCCACTTTGGAGTGCAAATGAACACAAAATGAAAATTTTTTAAAATAGTATTATTTCAATTGAAAACAAAGGCTATGCGGTGGTGATTTGTTTCATTAAGATAGACATTTTGAATATATTCATATATCTAAATTGGCTGTTGGCTACCCTCACCCACTCAGACTTCCTCTTCAAATAACTTTCCTTATGATTCCAGTTAACAAAATTTAAAATGTAAAAAAATAAAGTCATTTGCATGAACCCCCTAGTGCCAAACTTGATTGCATTCCAGATCATTCACTTAATTATTATGGAAAAATCAAAACAAAATCAGTACAAGTGATTAGCATTGCTAAAGTGCTCCCATTAGAAAGAGAAACTCAGCCCGCAGAGTTAACTCTTGCTGCCTATTTTGCAGCTTCACTTGGAAGGCAAGCTTTGCTTATTCTACAACAAAAGGCTCAATAAATAATCAGGATGAATAAAATCCTTACAATGGATGAGTCTTACTTCTGATGATAAGCAGTAGTTTCTTTATCATTGAGTTAAAGAGAAATAAATAATAGGGCGCTGACTTACTAATTTATTTTTGCAACCACAGAGGGGAAAATGATTCCAGATGATTCCTTTTGGCTCCAAAATCTATTTTCTTCCTAGAATCAATTAAGTGCACACATAGAAATAACTTGGATACCCTCAACCAGCTTTTTCTCAAGCTCATTTTTACTCCTAAGATCCTTCACATATCTGTAAATTAAATTAAAACAAATTTCTTGATTAAGAATACCCACTTTTCAACAAGAGCCATCCATTTCACTTGACCACTCTGTCATGTTATCTATAAAGGATGTACTCACTCCTCCTCAAACTACTCAGAAAGGCCGGCAGAGGCAGTGTGCTATGTTCTTCCTGGAGCTTTGAAGCCATGAACAAAGAAGCAATGGTCCAGCTTCAGCACATTAAAGATGTAGAATGAGTGATGCTTGCTGGTTACCCTGAGAACAATCTCAGATAAGGACTTCCATGGAAATACTACTTTGCTGATGAAAGGAATCCTTAAGGTGTTAGCATGACTTCTCTGTTCATTAATCAAGGATAGTTATTCCGATAACATATTATATTATCGAGGACTGACTATTCATTTCAAACAGTACAAGTGCTATATTTACTTTGTTTCAAGGGCCTCATGTCATTTTGCTAACACCAAACCCACAACAAACATATTCTAAATCAAATTAAATCATGTAATGGCAAGAACAGAGTATTACTGGGAAGTTTTTATGTTAAATGAGTGTGCCTACCAGCATTAATGGTCATTACATAGGTGGTGTTAAGGGATAATTTGAAGAAGACCCTGGTAACTCACTGGTCATCAACTTTGGAAAGTTCTCTACAATGTCTCTATGAATCCATCACCCACAACATACAGGGTGAAAAATCTACAAAAAAATACTCTTTAAAGATCTAAGTGCAAGAAACTATAGCAACTACTGTGACTTGTAAGGCACAGTCTTGCCCATAATAGCTTAAAATCTGCTAGGGAAAAAAATATAAACAAAATATGATTATTTGCCAAATGAGTCCATTTAGAAATGACTTACCAGGGTTTTAAGAGGAGGGGAAATCAACAAGAGCTGTGAAGGCTCATGAAGGAAGTCAAACTTGAGCAGAGACTTGAAAAAGAAAAGGAACTAGAAATCACTGAGTGGCACCGCACCCTCACAATGAAATCTCACTGAGTCTGTGCGAGAGGATCTATTATCCCCATACAGGGAACATTGAGATTAAACATCTCCCTGCAAATCAGACAATCAGGTAAGAGCAGATATATGAACAGGCCTGGCTGATGGCCGCTTGCAACTTGCCTTCAGCATGACACCTGGATAAAAGGAAGCCTCTGAGTAAATAAAAACTCAAGGAGCAGCCACAAGGCAAAGAGAAGAACCAAGCCTTGGGAGTGGAGAGCAGAAGGTTTTGTAAGGGATTAGGAGAAGAAATGCTAGAAAGGAGCACAGTGCTTGGTGGTGATAAAGGGCCTTCAGCACCAGGCTGAGGAGTTTAGACTAATTCATCCTGTCTGAGGTAGAATTCTCTTGAAATCTTTGAGCAAGGGCATTATTTGATGGAAAAAGGTGTTTGGGAGATTAACAGGGAAGGTGGGCAAAAATCAACCAAGGGACCAAATCCTTTGAAAGCAAAGACAAGTGGAGGCTACTGCACTCACCCATGAAGTGGAATGCCCTTCCTAGGATGGTAGCCTAGGAATCAGAAGTGTGTGAGAAACCAATGAGAGGAAGAATCAGCAGGACTGGGAGAAATAATAGAAATTATGGTGGAGATCAAGGAGAGTTGTTTTGGGTTTAAAACATTCTGCATCCCCAGGTTATACTTTCTGGGTTCGATCTATTTATCTCCCACTGAGAAAACAAGTTACATCTCTTTTTTATTAGAAAAAGAAACTTCAAACACTACTCATTCCAAACTTTGATGAATAAAATCATATTTCTTTTTCCAAATTTGTCATAATTTGATATACTTCGATAACATTCCTATTCATTCTTCTCAGCTTTAAGAGTCTTAATTTTCCTGGCCTGTCCACCAAAATAAAAAGCCCTCCTAGCATTTTTATAAAGTTCATTCTTTTATTCCTCTTTTTTTCAATGCTGCTATAGCAACCATAATTATACCCTATTATTGTAGCCAGTCTCCAAGATGGCATCCAATGATCCCTGCCTGTGTAAGCCCCTCTGACAGTGAATAAGTGGGCTTATGCAACCAACAGAATATTACAAAAATGATAAATTTCCAAACTAGGTCATAAAAGGCACTGAAAGTCCCATCTCACTTCTTTGAACACCATTTCGCAGGAAGCCAGCTGCTATAATATTAGCATGCGCAAGCAGCCATATGGAAAGACCAACGTATAAGGAACTGAGGCCTCCTACTAACAGCCATGTAAGTTATCCATCTTGGGAGTGGATCCTCTAGCCCCTGTCAAGCCTTTAGATGACTGCAGCCCTTGCTCACGTACTTATTATAAACTCATGAGACCCTGAGCCAGAACCACCAGCTAAGCTACTCTCAAAGTCCTGGCCCACAGAAACTGTGAGTAATAAATGTTTGTTATTTTAGGCCACTCATTTTTGAGTTAATGTGAGGCAGCAATATATAACCAATATGCTTATATTTAAGTATGTCATACCAAAACTACTTTTACTTCCAAAATACCTCCCAATAATGTGCATCATTTCATCGGCATCTTCAGTAGCATTAACTTATAGAAGTAACCACCTGCAATGATTCCGAAATCTTTTCTCTACATTTAACTCCTGGCAAGAGCTCATCCTCTGCTAATTACAGTTTGAGTTATTTTGTGCCAAGGGGCATAACCTTACAATGCCTGTACTTTGAGGTACATCTGCTGTTTTTCCACACAGGGCACCATCCCAGATTATCTGGCTATTTATGCATAGTCATTTAGCATGTGACCTTCCAGAAGAATTGACCTGCTTCATCGTAATGGAGAGTTCATCATGTGCTGTGAGCAGGTCATTTATAAAATGTTAAATAAATGAATTTCAGACTGTTCACTGGGTTACTTTTTCATCTACAAATAAATGTTTCTTTTAATATTTCCGCAGTTGGGCTACTTTTCTATGATTACCCCTGATCAGGTAAAATATAACAATTTAATTTTTTAAATTTTTTATTTTAAAATAATTTCAAATTTACTTGAAAGTTACCAAAATACCACAATATCACGAAGAATGCCCATGCATATATATGCATATATATATATACACACACACACACACACACACACACACACAAGTACACACACATACATATATATGCAATGTGAGTGGGGGGTGTGTATACATATATATGCAGTGTGTATGTGTGTATATATATATGTGTATGCACATATATATATGTTTTTTATAATTATTTAAGAGTAATTTGTGCACATCAGTCTCCTTTCCTTCTAAATACTTCAGTGTGCATCTCCTAAGAATAAGGACGTTTACTTGTATAATTATCATACAATGATACAGAAGAAATTCAACCTTAATGCAATACTACCATCTAATACATAGACCTAATTTAAATTTCATCAGCTGTTGTAATCATGTGGTTACTTTAATAATTTTTCACGTGGACACTTTTCGAAGGCTTTGCCAGTGAAGAAACATTTGTTATTTCAATCAGCAAACACCGGTGAAGGCTGCGTTGCCCTCAAAGACTTAACAATCTAATGGAGGGTAGTACCATATAGATGGTAATACCAAGGCAATGTAAAATGTGATTAGAGTCAAAGAAGGATGACAAAACATGTATGGGCATTCAGAAAGTACTTATAACTGGTGAATGGGGATAAGAGTTAGTATTATTGAAGACTCCACAAAAAAAGGTATTTAAGAAACTTGCTGTGGGTAGATGGAGCAAAAGAGATTATAGGCAGAGGGATCAGTAAGAGCAAAGGCAGGAGAAAGTGAGTTCCTAGAACAAAGACAAAGACGCAGGATTGTTTGAAGCAAAGTGTGAAAGTGAGTGGGAAAGGAAGCCTAGGGCCAGAATAGGCGCTGAATATTATGGCTTGAAACATTCAAATACCTCATGAGACCTCAGGCACTCTAACAGTGAAGGAATCTGAGAAAAAATGACCCAGAAAATGGAACTTGATCAACCCAGAAGGAACGGGAGACTTACGGCTTTTTTTTTCAACCAAAAACACTGTTTTTTTTAAAAGCGCTAATTGAAGAAGCTGAAGCATTTCCAGTTTGACCAATCCTCTGAGGAGCCAAGCAGGGAAAAAAATCTAATCACAACAGAAGAAATGACGAAAGAAGGCAATTTCCTTGAGAAAAGACAAGTCAAATTATAATAAGAAGAAACAGGAGCAAATAAAATTCTCTGATATGCAGCCCAGTACTTGAGCATCACCAGAATCTTCAGTCTTTCCCTGCACATGGTAGGGGGAGCACAGGGACATTAAGAGGAAGCCTAAATACAAGCAAGTTCCCTCTCTTGGGAAGATCCTTTTCAATGGTGTCTGCAGCAACAGTCAGAAGGATGCTAACAGATATTCTGCCCCCGTCACTGGCATGACAGGGGGCACCTACATGTCATCTGCTCTCCCATCTCTGGGTCATTAAGCTAACCTTCAATTACTGAGACACTCACTGTTAGGGCACAGATGAGCAATTCAAGTTAAGCCCTCCTTTCCTCAAAGGTCAAAAGAAAACCCCATAGAGGAACAAAGACCCTATGAGGAAAAGAATTTCTATAAAATCAAAATCTTAGAAAATTTTCCTGTCAACTGAATCTATCCAGATTCTATTAACGCAAACATGAACACACACACACACACACACACACACACACGCACGCACATGCGCACAAGCATTCTTCTAACAGGATACATAATTTGAGTTTTTAACATTTGCTTGGCTCCCAAGAGTTTCCAGAATAATACACATGCCTGGAATTCCACCAGAGCTCTTATGCTAAGAAATAGTAGAACAGAATGTTAGAGTTGAAGGCCTCCATGGGGTACAGTCAAAATCCTTTCATTTTATGGATGAAATAATCAAAGGTCAGGTTAAGATGACTTGGCCATGATCACAGAGCTCATTTGTAGGTGGCCCAACACTAGAACCCAGAACTCCGTTCTCTTCACTTATAGTCAAATCACCTGTCCATCAGGTAAAACAGTCACAGTCTTTCTAACATAACACTTCACTGTGTATTGTAGCAATAAACGCGTCTTGAAATGTAAATCCACTAAAGTTAGATACTCCAAGAGACTAAGCTACTTCCTGGTCAAAACTGAGTATGTGAATTAGAAAATACAAAAGATATTTCCACATTTACACTGTACACATGTTTTGAATAATCAGGGACATTTGTGACTCAACTGCCATTCCTCCCAGTGGACTCAGTTCTGAACCACTAATCCAGACCAGCAAGCGGAGTGACCACAGGTATCTCGCAGCAGGCATTGCCACAAAAGAATCTGAACACATTTATCCTCATAGTTTTAAGCCCACATCATCAAAAGCTTTGAAGATTTGGGGAAAAATTCGAGGAAACTGCTGAAAAACTATAAGTAGGTGAAAGAATGTCATTATTCAAAGCTGCATTTGGTCAGGACATTCAGGAGAAAATGCCTGGGCAGCCTCACCTCCCACTTCCACTTCCTGGCCAATCACATATGTATGCAAATATACGAAGCCACAACCCAAACCCCAACTTTATGACTCTTAAAATAGGGCATTGTTTTAGTAGATAAAGTACCACATACTGAATTAGCAACACCACTTCCTGTGGTATCTAGACTGATCTTTCAGCCAAGAAGTGACCCTGTCTGACCCTAATGGTTGGAGAACAATCTCATATTGACAGGAAAATTGAGCTTCATTATCCATATTACTTCCTTTGTTCACATCATCCATAATTATCTCTTCTAATTTCCCTGTGTCTCCTGGTTTGTCTTCCCCTGCCATTTTTAGTGAAACTCAGGACCTGACGCCATGGGGGCAGGTGGAAACAGTGATGGGGTAAATTCTAGTCTGGTGCAGCATCAAACTGATCACTGGCGGGTCACTGGCTCCCTCTCTGTTTTATTTCCTTTGCAGAATCATCAGTCAGGAAAGCAGCTTTCATGGCAAGCAAACTTATAATGAAAGTAATATTTTATCCTTTGCTTTTCTTATAAACCTCCACAATGCCTAGATTCATTGACTTTTGTGTAAACATAGCCTTTAGCAGAAAGCTGGTCCAATACTCTAATTTTACAGATGATGATGCTGTGGTCTGTAAAATTTAAAGTTTGCCCAAGGTCACAAAGCTATTTTCCAAGTAGCTTCTCCTTAGGCCACTATTGGGCCAAAATTCAAGATCCTGTCAGTTTGTCTTGCCCAATAATATGAATTGCTCCACACAAAGGTAATAAAGACGCAATAACTTTCTTTCTGTGGCTGATGCCACTGTTAATAGAGTACAAATATAGAGATAATTGGCCCTAGGGTGCTTATAAAAGTTTAACAGTAAAAAATTGATTAGTTGGCCAAAGACTTTAATAAGGCAACTTGTGAATGCTCCTTTTCATTCCCAGGAGGAAGAACTCGCAGTGAATTATGTCTATTCAATCTATGCATCAAAGGAGCAGATTAGATACAGGCATGGTAGAAGTTTCGCCAATGGCCATTTAAAAGAGCTGATGGAAGGTAAACTGACATCTCCTAATTTCCTCAGTGCAGTGATGCCTTCTTAGTTCTCTACAGTATCCTCAGCACCCAAAACAGCACCTGGCAGAGCAAATGAATAAATGAATCTAAACAAGAAAAACAGAGACGATTTAACTATGTAAGTCTGAACAAGTAATTTAAGAAAAAAAAAAAACTAGTTTAAAGAAGCAAAGTGAGGCCAGGTCCAGTGGCTCATGCCTGAATCCCACTACATTGGGAGGCGGAGGCAGGTGGATCATGTGAGGTCGTCAGGAGTTCAAGACCAGCCTGACCAACATGGTAAAACCCTGTCTCTACTAAAAATACAAAAATTAGCCAGGCATGGAGGCAGGCACCTGTAATCCCAGCTACTCAGGATACTAAGGCAGAAGAATCACTTGACCCTAGAAGCGGAGGTTGCAGTGAGCCAAGACTGCACCACTGCACTCCAGCCTGGGCAACAAAGTAAGACCCCATCTCAAAAAGAAAGAAAAAAACACAAAGAAAAGAATTTGGAATAAGATTTGTAATTGGTGCTTTGGACAAACCAAAGTCTATTGAAAAATGTATGTTTCAAGTCACAGGTTTTTTAGGAATTAGCAATTTCTATATACCATGAGGCAATTGTGCATTGCTTATGTACCTTGAAAATATTCTCTTTTGTTACTTTTTTAAAGTTCTAGGAGAGGACTTTGCATTTGTTTGTTTGCAAGTAGGCATAGTTTTACAACTTTTACAGGTTTACTGGCATTTTAGTTTTTCCTCCCCTCATTTTCAGCCAATTATGTTTGATCTGCTTATTGGCAGTGTTTTTCATTCACTTATTTATCTTTTTATGCTTAAGTCAATTTTTCAATGACAAAATTGTTGGAGAGTTCTCATCTCTTACTTCATGCAATTGTAAGCTTTGTATATTCTAGGATGATTTTACAACTTTTTAAAGCATATCATTTGGCTACTTCTCTGCTTTTCAAAGTTATTTAAGATCCATTTTTTAGCCAGAGATGCCAATTATGGCTGCTTAGTATGGTCCCATCATTTAAAACTGTTTATCATTTTTTACGTCCGCAAAAACGTCTATCAGGGATAAGGAAATGGCCACTTTTTAAGTTGGGGATTCCTAAAAACATCAAGTTTTTAATCCTTCAGTCTGACTTTTTACTGTAAAGATAAAATAGGTGTATAAGTCAGGTCAGGCTGCTATAACCAAATGCCATAAACCAGATGTCTTAAGAACAGCAGAAGCTTATTTCTCACAGTTCTGAAGGCTAGAAATCCCAGATCAAGGCACCGGTAAATTCAGAGTCTGGTGAGGGGCTGCTTCCTGATTTGCAGGTGGTACTCTTCTCCTCGTGTTCTCACATGGTGGAAGGGGCAGGGCAGCTCTCTGTGCATTCTTTTATAAGGGCACTAATCATACTTACTGATCCCGTTACTGATAGCAAAGTTTAAAACCAATGTCAAGAAACAATAACTTTGACTAGTTTTTCAGTTTAATCGGTTCATCCTTCTCACCAATCAACTTTCAATTCCTCCTCCATACTGCCACCAATGCTCTAAAAACACAAGTCAGAACATCACATTCCCCTTCTTAAAAGCTTTCAAGAGCTTGCCTTTGAGGTAGAGTTCAAACTGGCATTGAAGATTCAAGATGATCTGAGTCCAGCCTCATCACCCAGCAAACTCACGTATATGTCACTTGAGCAATTCTCAGGTACTTTCATTTCCCCAAACATTAGTGGTTTTCACTCCTTTGTCTTCACCCATGCTGTTCCTTCTTGGAAGGAACTCTCCATAACTGACCGTAACTCTCTGGTCAACTTAATTCTCACTCTTTAAGGATCAATAGTCACTTCCTCATAGAAGAGCTCCCTGGCTAACCTCGACATTATTCTTCTTTTCTCCTGTAACACCCTGAAACATCCCAAGAGTAGCTGACGTGTTCTTTGTGAGTAGTAGCACACATTTTATTCACTGTTTTCTTGCTTGTCTCTCCACTAGCTACCAAACTCCTTCATGTCAGAATAGTACATTGTTCATCTCTACATGTTCTTGGCATTCTTGAATGAATGAATGGCCCATAGGAAAAATCAAGCTGAGAATGTGCAAATCAGTTGTTCCGGATCTTGAAATCATTATTCTTAATATTTAAAAGACAGAAGTGGAAAGTCAAGATGATCTCATTTAATTGCTAAACTATACAACTACAGTGGAAAATCCTGGAGTTGAAATAAAATGATTGCAATACTAGTGATTATAAATATGTAAAACACAATGAAAGTTTTGTTTGGGGGATTTTTGTTTTAACTAGAGATAAAAATTGTATAGTCTCTGAAGAGAATGTATTGGCATTTTCAATGGTTTAATTAATAGTTAATCATTCTGTAAATTCATTTAAAAGCTTAAGGCTTTCTACTCATTAGCCTTCCTTTATTCTCTTTTTTTCTTTTTTTTAATTTTTATTTTTTTGAGACAGAGTCTCACTCCTTAGCCAGGTGCCGGGCTGGAGTGCAGTGACGTGATCTCAGCTCACCGCAACCTCCGCCTCCTGGGTTCAGCAATTCTCCTGCCTCAGCCTCTCGAGTAGCTCGAACTACAGGCATGCGCCACCATGCCCAGCTAATTTTTGCATTTTTAGTAGAGACAGCGTTTCACCATGTTGGCCAGGATGGTCTCTATCTCTTGATCTCGTGATCCACCCGCTTCGGCCTCCTAACCTTTATTCTCATTAACTGGATCTGCTCAAACATGGCTGTGTTGGCTGTGATTCTTGTGGACCCGGTATTCATCTCAGCTGTGGGCAAGGTGAGGTGACGATGAACATACATTTGAGAGCAGCAAAGGGCGCATCCAGGAGGGGCCGGAAGTCAGGCAGCAGAAGCCAGCAGGAAGTAATAAAGGCAAGATAAGGAGGCAGAGCAAAAGTGCAATGGCACCAAACCTACATGGCAGCCTTTTCCTGCACTAAAGCCTCTTTTAAAGTGTTGCGTCTCCATTGATAAAAAGCACAATTCCTGGGGCCTGCCTGTGTGGGCTGGAACAGGGACCCATTTCAGCAAATTTCACCAGAAAGAACAATGTGTGGGAATACCCTAGAATGAAACTGCAGTAATTAGCAGACTGCTATGGTCTATAGCAACTGAAGGACTACTCTGCTTCAATATGTTCTTAAAATGTTAGATTAGTACAGTTTAGAAAAGAAAAAGATTTTTATTACAAAGTGATTCAAAATATATGTTTGAAATATAGACAGAAAGAAAAAGGATTATTTTGTTTTGTTTTTTTGAGATAAGGTCTCACTCTGTTGCCTAGGCTGGAGTGCAGTGACACAGTCACAGCTCACTGCAGTCTCAGCCTCCCAGACTGAATGGATCCTCTCACCTCAGCCTCCTGAGTAGTTGGTTCTACACATGCATTCCACCCCACCTAGCTAATTGTTGTATTTTTGTAGAGACAGCGGTCTCACCATACTGCCCATGCTGGTTTTAAACTCCTGGACTCACAAAATCTGCCTGTATCAGCCTCCAAAAGTGCTGGAATTACAGCTATGAGCCACCATGCCCAGCAAGACTCATATATTTTTAAGTTTTAATTTTGAGAAGTAATTAAGGTCTGTGATGGTCTTTGATGAAGGTCACATTGTGACCATAAATTTTAAAATATTTTAATGGACCACCAAATGTACATACGTGTTTGTACATTACCCAAATAAGGCAAAGAATTTCCTTTATGCAAAGGTGGGCGTAAATGCACACCAAGTATAATGTTAAGAATAAATATATAAATAAACTGGAACATTAATATAGAGATAATTACAGTTTTTATGGGAAAAAGCCTTTAAGTTTAAGCAGATTCTGATAACTCTTTAGGGCAATTTGAACTAGGGAAGCTAAAGGTATTTGAACTAACACTGTGAGTTCTGAACTCAGCAGGGTCACAAGCTTTGCAACCTCTGACATTTTCCTTAATCTCTTCTGTTCTTGTCCTCATCAAGTGTCATTTCCCTGTTGCCTTTATTATAAATTCTCTCCGTCAACTCTTATTTTTTTAAGATTCAAAGTCTCTAATAGCAATACCTTCATTTTACTGCAAATATTGGAAACAACAGTAGCCAAAAGCACTAAAAATTAAGTGCACCCCATTATAATGAATACATTCATTTCCTTCTTATATAGTTTCCATAAACTATATTACTGTCATTTGTTCAAGATTTTAAACTTCTTAATCATTTAATTTAAACGGGAAAAATAAAATCTAATGAATTTAAACTATACATGAAGAATTTCTCAATTGAAGAATCGATGAAGGATAGAAATAGTTTCTGCCTGGAATATATTTTTTCTACCCTGCTAATTTGAGAGTCTATGATTCATTTTTAAAATTCCCTTAGGTCAACATGTAAGCCTCCCTATTTGTTTGAAATTCAAACCATTACATAACCTTTCTGTCAACTTACTTTTCTCTTCTCTCATCCCACATCTATTTATTAGCGTGTTAAGGACATAAGTAAAAATTGTCTAGTCTTTTCACTAGAAACTGCATAGAAATCTCTAATGGAACCAACTCTCCACATCCTTCTTCTGATATTTCTGTTTCCCTGAGCTGATGGTCATCTTTTGACATAACCAATCCCACCTCTTCAACTAGACTATTGGATCTTTGAAAGCAGAGCCCATGGTTTTGTCTTGTCTCCTATTCTACTCCTCCTTGACTTCTACTTCTCTCCCCATCTGCAAGAATATAACAGATGATCAATATATGGTTGCTGAGTAAGATCAAAGCCAGGATTTATAAAGTCATGAAACATTAAAGCATATTGAGCACTTGAGGAGAGTCAAGGGATCATATCCTGTGAGTCCCAGACAACCGATCCAGAGGCGTGAGGTTGGAAAGAAATACCAGAGTGGGATCCATAACTAGGGAGAACAGACGTCTCAGCGCGGAGCCTGGGTAACTGAGAAACAATCCCTGAAGTGACCTATTCCGCCAGGAGGTGGCGCTTCAGCTCAGGGATGCCCTTGGTTGGCCAACTTCCCACTTCATCTTCAAGGCATCTCCCTGAACTTACAGAAATATCTCCCCACCAGCAATGGAACTGGAACCAAAACATGAGCTGTATCATCCCAGAAAATCTTGCCCTTCTTAGGAAAAAATATAAGAAAGTTATTTTAAATCTTATTTAAAGAAAATCTTTACTTTTCCAGCAATTGTATAATCCTGAAGGAGGTGTCTGCCTGAACGACAGGTCTTCCCCACTGTATCTGGGAGCTCTCACTTTTAGATACAAGGTGTATATAAGGGTGATTTCTTAGAACAGATTTTAATGTGGCAAAATCTGAGTTTGTACATTGCTGATTTTACATTTAGCAAGAAGCATATTTGACATCAATGGAGGAAAAAGTTGTCTAAATGCATAAAGGTAGTAAAAAGTGAGTTATAAATATTAAGTTTCAGATGAGAAAACAAGTATGAAGTATCATAAAGGTTAGTACTGTTTTAATATGTGTGTGTGCATATAACTGTGTACAAACGTTAAATCACACAAATTACTTTTTCAGGCTAATTGGATGAGTAGGTTAACTTTATGATTTATTAACACAAGAATTGAAATTATAATTAAATCTTGATTCTTCTCCATAAATCATATGCTTCATGGGTTGGGTTAAGATAGATAAATTTAAGAATCTAGTCAACTACAAATTCTCTTGGAGATACCCTGAAAACTCAGAAGTATGCATTTGGAGAGAAAATAATAAAGCAATGATCTTACAAAGTGGATCTATGGCTACACTGAATTAGAAACAAACAAAAAAATTATCTCCAGGATATAAATGTGGCTTCCAAATCTACACTATCCCATAGAGCCATGTCAGAAAGAAAGCAATGCTGTCTTTCCCAAGAGCCCCAGGGTCACAGAGAACCAGCCTTCACAATCCAGGAAGAGCTAAAGAGAAAGTTTTCAGCCATGTGCTCTTACTATTAAGAGCGTATACTTTTCCTACCTGTCCCAAGTCATGAAATTCTTAGATTAATTTCCTTTAATGATGAGCCAGGTTCATGTTCATCATTTAAAAAGAAAGAAAAACAACCTTAATTAAGACACTTGCTTTAGAAACTGCCACAATCAAAGACAGACCTTTTCAGATGTAATTAAATTTTTTTCAAGATAATTTATCTTATTAAAATATGGTAATTTACCATAGTTTCAGGTTATCTGAAACCTTTCTAAGATTGAAAGCTATAGTTAATTTCTTGCTATAAGCAGTATAACTGAAGCTAAGAGAGTCAGAGAACATTTTATATTTACAAAAGCACATAAAAGCTAAAACTATTTATATCCAAGGTACTTATAGGAAACTGGCGTACTCCAGGAATCTGCATATGGTTTGATATCGGAGTGCAAAGGGCAATCCAGAAAGAGCACAACTGTTCTGGCTGAAAGAATCCAATCTTCCCTCTGAGGCATCCCTGCTGATAAGAACTTCAGAAGAAAATCCTTACAGAGACGTAATTTTTGACCACATCGGTATGCCCAATTCAAAATTCTGTGTGACTGGAGGTTTAATGAAGCACTTTGTTATTCTCTGAAATAAAAATGAAAAAATAGAGACAGTTCTTCAGGCTTAATTACCACATCTGTTATTAGGCCCTTTACCATGATTGACTGGAGTGTATGTTGGACACAGTGCCAAAAATCTCCCCATAAAAGCAGCTTCCTGCTCACTGCCTGAATGGCATTGGTCTCTGTTACGACCAGGATTTCTATGGCAAACAAGCAAAGTCTGATGCCCACAAGCCACTGTGCCAGCTGAAGGCACTTTTTCTTGGTGCCAGTTAAGATAGAAATGGGGCTGTCACTCTGCTTACTCTGACTTCCATCCCTCTCTGCCTTCTCTCCCTCCTTCGAACCTGACCACGCTTCCCTGGAGCCCATGAAAAGAAGGCACAGTGAGAGAGGAAGGAGCAGGGTGAGACAGGGTGGGAGCTAAGCTGTGGTTTTGTTAGGATGCCTACTTGCAGACATTAAATTAGAAGTTATGATGGGATGCTGCCTATTAAAATCATTTCCTAGCTCCTGCGGTAATTGAGACTTTTTAAAGTGCATGCAATGCTGAGAAGCTGACTTCTCTAGATATCTAGTCCCTTAGATGATTGAGGCCCTGTGGATATATGTGATCCTTTTTGAAGATCAACACCAAATGAGATTTCAGGAATTTAACATTGCATTCTGTAACATGCATATTAGAGAAACATGTTGCCAGCCTTCCTTGGCATCAGTAAAACTGTTCTCTGACTCCTTCAAGTCTATACATAGACATGTGAGGGATCTACTCA
Organism: Callithrix jacchus; assembly: GCF_049354715.1. Classification (NCBI taxonomy): domain Eukaryota; kingdom Metazoa; phylum Chordata; class Mammalia; order Primates; family Cebidae; genus Callithrix; species Callithrix jacchus. Next base: position 81,707,984 of record NC_133503.1, read on the forward strand.
TTAAACTGCAGTTCATTTGAAAAGAGTTGTCTTTATGAAGTATGTCATCATTCAACTTTTTAAAACTGCAAAATCCAGACACAGCTCTCTGTATGTCTGAGTCAAGTTACGGTGCAGGCAGCAGCACAGGGACAATTATTGGCACACAAAACCATTCTTCATACGAGATACACAAGCATAAAAGCCACAGAAAACACTTCACATCTGAACACATGCTGGGTAGGAAAATACTCAAATACTCACCTAACGCAAAACTGGCTGTCTAAAGTAAACAGCAGCTCCATGGCTCAGAAGTCCACAGCTATGACATAAGTAATCAAAAAAGACTAAAACTTATATAATATTTAAATATATCCTTCTGGAATCACCAAGTGTACAGAAGAATGTCCTTCAGGCTGTTTCTGCATTTAGTTTGCTTTTCAAGATGAGATTGTATAAATTTATGATGTACTTCCCACTTGCTTTTTTGTACTAAGCAATATGTATAGTGTTTTGAATGTATAGTTACTATTAAAATGGTGATTCTGTACACAGAATATAATCCAGAAATAATAGTGAGTAAAGTGTAAGAAATTACCAAGGAAGAGAAGGATTTTCAATTAGAAGGGTTTTACCAACACTTAATAAAAATAAAAAATATATATATTGTATTTTCTAAAAAGGAATGAACTATAAAAATCACTGTCTATACACTTGGGAAGGGGGCTGAGGTTTCTTAGAGGTTCACCCAGGGGCCTTCTCACTTTTCAGCCATCTTTCCACCTGAGGACAAAAGGAGGGTACTTTAGGAAGTAGATCTCAGCCTTCTCAGACAAATGGCAGTCCAGTTTGGTGTCATAGACGCCTTGCAAGTCATGATTGCTAAAGAACCCACTCATAAGCCCCAGACTTTCTGAAACCTGCCCTTTCTCTCCTTAGCCCCTATAGTACAAATTATTGAGGCTATTTTCAAACTAAGACTTTCCCTCACTCTCTTTTAACCATAAATGATCCTTTGTGATCTCCTTGAGAAAAAGAGAAGAGAATGTTAGAGCACAGTGAAAGTGGAATCAACAAATTCCCAAGTAATATAAAGGCCTCTCTCTATACAAGTAAAAAAGAGCTGTCTCAGAGCAAAATCCCTTCAAAGATAAATTTCTATAAGTAATGGTTTGTGTGATATTACAGAGAAAGGGGCCATCCTTAAAAAATATCTAAAAGCAATTTGGCAATGATTCTTGGATATGATACCAAAAGCACAAGCAATGAAAGAGAAAACAGATAAACTGTACTTCATCACATTTAAAATTTTGTACAACAAAGGACACTATCAACAGAGTGAAAACACAACCCACAGAATGAGAGAAAATATTTGTAATACATGATAAAGAATCAATATCAACAATTAAAAAGAACTCCTACAATTCAACAATAACAAAACAGACAACTTAATTAAAATATGGGCAAAGAACTTGCATAGACATTTCTTAAAAGAATATATACCAATGGCCAATACGCACTTAAAAAAAAGGTCAACATCACTAATCATTAGGGAAATGCTAATCAAACTGCAATGAGATACCACTTCACACTGATTAGGATGGCAATTATCACTAACTCTTCCAAAGAAGGAAAGAAAGAAGAAGGAAGGAAGGAAGGAAAGAAGGAAGGAAGAGAAGGGGAGAGGGAGAGAGGGAAGGAAGGAAGGAAGGCAGGTGGGAGGGAGTGAGTGAGAAAGAAAGAAAGAAAGAAGAAAGAAAGAAAGAAAGAAAGAAAGAAAGAAAGAAAGAAAGAAAGAAAGAAAGAAAGAGAAAGAAAGAAAGAAAGAAAGAGAAAGGAAGGAAGGAAGGAAGGAAGGAAGGAAGGAAGGAAGGAAGGAAGGAAGGAAGGAAGGAAGGAAGGAAGAAAGAGAACAAGTGTTGGTGTTGGCAAGGATGTGGAAAAATTGGAACACTTGTTCGTTGCTGTTGGAAATGTAAGATGGAGCAGCCACTGTAGAAAAACAGTATGGTGATTTCTCGAAATACATGGGATTACCATATGTTGCAGCAATTCCCCTTCTGGGTATGTATCCAAAAAAGAATTGAAAGCAGGTAATTGAACAGATATTTGTACACCAATGTTCATAGTAGCATTATCCGCAATAGTCAAAAGGTGGAAATGACACAAATGTCCACTAATGAATGAATGGATGAACAAAATGTGGTATATACTATAATAGGATATTATTTAGCCTCAAAAAGCAATGAAACTGCCACATGCTACAACCTGGATGAAACTTGAGGACATTATTCTAAGTAAAGTAAGTCAGTTACAAAAGAACAAATACTGTCTGATTCCACTTATATGAAGTACATAGAGTAGTCAAATTCATAAAGACAGAAAGTAGAATGGTGGTGGCCAGGGGCCGGAGTGAGAAAAAAATGGGGAGTTGCTATTTAATGAATACAGTTTTGATTTGGGGTCGTGAAAAAGTTCTGGAAAGGGATGGTGGTGATGGATGATGTATAACAACATAAATGTACTTAAATGTACTTAAAATGCCACAGAACCATACTTTAAAAATGCTGAATTTTATGGTATGTTATGTGCATTTTACCACAATATTATAAAAAGTCTAAAAGCAAGCTAGTATTAAGGACTAAGTAACAGATGCCTGCGCAAAAGGTGGGAATTCCTTACTTCTTTCCCCTACTCATCTGCATGATTGAGACAGACATTCATGAATTCTTCCATGGCTCACAGGGACCACACATGGACTGGGAATGCATTTGCTAGGACTTGAGAGTGGAAGGAGGTAAAACATAATAACAGCATGATCCTGTGTCAGCCTGGTCTCATCACCCCCTTCTCCTTAGGCCAGTGTCCCAGAATTTTACCTCTCTGGAGAGATCTAAAACAGATGGCAATCCCTCCAGAATCCACACACAGAAACCAAAATAGAGCAATTTAACTTTCTCTTAACTTTAAGTACATGAAAACTGAAAGGCCGTCAAGCATTTCGAAGCCACTGTGCAATGTCAGAATTCCAGCTCTCAGCAACAGCCTGACTGAATTCGAAGTTTGATTTGCTTGTTCAACTTGGAATATCTTAGGGATCTGGACCTGTTTATGTTCCTTGCTTTCTCATAAAACTTTTAACGAATTTGAGATTTTAAAGGAGCTTGTCTTTCTCAATTTCAATGCTTATTTCCCCAGTTTGGATTTTTTGGGTCATAACGAAGTCGCTTTGCTTTTGGGTTTTATTTTTCCCGTCTCTCATAATTGCTAATGAAGTTATGATTATAAAAAACAATGCTTGTTGAGTACAGAAGGCCGATCTCAAGCCCTCCTGGCAGGTACTCTCATAGACCAGTTATTTATAATACCTATAGGGAGAAAAGAGCTTAAAAGATCAAGCCACGCTGCACTCCTCAACAAAGTAGTCCACAGCTGTACAACAGACTGTGAGCAACTGCTCCGTGAGGGGACAGCGAGACTTCTGTTTTCCTGCAGGGTCTGCTCAGGTCACCGCATGTGGCATGGATTAGAGTCCCTGGGCTCTATTACCCTGTGGAGCAGGACTGGGGGTTACACACCAGACTCCTCAATCAAAGCTCTGTGCCATCAGGTCTCTTGGAGAACAGATAACAGAATTTATAAATTTTTTTAAAGCCAACAATTTCTTTTTTGTGTGTGAAATTTGTAAGTTCAAAATAAAAGAAGAGAGCAACATTCTCTTTTTTTTTTTAATTATACTTAAGTTCTGGGACACATGTGCAGAACGTGCAGGTTACATGAGTATATATGTACCATGGTGGTGTGCTGCACCTGTCAACCCATCATCTACATTGTGTATTTCTCCTAATGCTAACCCTCCCCTAGAGCCCCACACTCCCTGACAAGCATGGTGTGTGATGTTCCCCTCCCTGTGTCCATGTGTTCTCATACATGTTTCCAATAATCTATCATGGTGGAGTGGAAGAAAATGTCTCCAACATGGATAGAAGAAAGTTTGGACTTGGTCTGAAGTTGGTGAAATTTTGAGACTATGCTAAAGCTGTATTTCAAGAGACATGTCCGTAGAGTTCTTTAGGCTGGGACCTCACCATGAGTCAACAGAGAGGAAGAGCCCCCAGGGAAACAGCTGCCCCACAGATATTAAGATATTAGTAATCATCCTCAAAATAAACTCTTTCAGTCACCCGGTTTTGCATCTTCCATTTGGTGCCCAGCTCTGTGGCCAGGCGAAGCAGCTAGCCCAGGCGAAGCTGGGGCTCTGCTGTAGCTTCTGCCAGGGATGAGCCCTTGCCCACCCCATTCCCACCACTGGGCTGCACCCCAACAGCCCTGACATGGCCCCAAAATCTCCCTAGTCAAGATCACAGGGTTGGAAAGAAGCTTTTTTGAGCTCTTTGCCTTGTGAAGAAAGAAACTGAGGCACAGAAGAGTTTTCTCAGGTGCCTAACGTCAAATGGTGTGGCAAAGCTAGAACTCAAGGCAAGATCCTCAGGCTCCGGAGCCAGTACTTTTTTTTTTTTTACTCTTCTGTGTTATCTAACAGAACTCTGGGGAAAAGTGTGCTCCTCTCACTCTGGAAGCATTGTGTTGTTGTCTCATTCAAGGCCATGCCAAAGCAAAACAAAACAAATATTTGAATGGATTAGTGACGTTGGCCTTGAAATCTGCATCACTGTCAATGTTTTTCATTTGCACCAGGATTAGAAAACATTAAAAACATTACCTCAAGTTGATGCAATTCTCAAAGCAGGCAGCTAAGCCTGGCTCATGAGTGAGTAATGCTGGAATCTCAAACTCGGCTGATTCCGCTACCCCCCCCAACCCAGCATAAAGTACCTTTAAGATAAAACTTGAACTGAGTCAATGAAGCGAAGCCTCCTAAAAAGCAAGTCTCTGCTTAAGTAGCTCCGCTTCGGCTGGACTTCTTTCCTCTAACCATGGGTTCCCCATTGGGCCTTCAACAAGGAATCTGAGGCCCAGCGCTAACCACCCGCGAGCATCTTCGCTTCGCTGCCAACAATACTGGGCTACAGTGAATGGATGGGATGGCCACTGCTCATGGCTCTTTCTTCTGGGGCACAGCAGTCGGAGCCAAGCAGTGAGGCACAGTCCCCTTCTCATTTTTGTGAGTGCACCATGAAGGAAGGGCACTGTGGTTCCCAGCATACACTAAATGGGCTTTGCTCTACCTGGGGTTTTACTTGTGCTGGATCCAAATCCAACATACAGACTGGGAAGCTGCTTGCTTTTTTTTAAGGAACTGTTCCTTAGAACTCAGTGAAAAACCTTGCCCGGATTCCACAGACCTTTCTTCACTCACTAACACTTTGTTCTAAAAATCTGCCTGTGAGGACTTGGTTGCCATCCTTCTCAGCAGTGACATATTTACCATTAAAGCAAACAGAGAGGGCACAGTCAGCCACTAACCCAGGAAAACACTGCAGTCTCTCTTATGTGCCAGTGAATGAATCCACACGCCACTGGGGCCCTAATTACATGGCCTCATTTTTGTAAATAGCACAACCTGGCCAAGAAATGAAAAACAGTCTTCCAAATTCTCTAGCTAAGCAGAAAACTCCTTCGGTTAAGCTATAAGAAACCCTCCTTAGGTAAAAAGAGTTAATGTCTCTCTGTCTGCCACACCTGAACTCAAGAAAAATCCAGAAAGATCAGAATCCTGTCCTTTAGGGAAAGGACTACACGTAAGCACATGCTTGAAATTCTATAAGCAGATTTAGGTGATCACTTTCCAAAGCTATTTGGCATTCATAACAATTCAATATCTTCGACCAAAGATGACTGTGCAGGGAGGTGACAACTGGACCTAGAGAGTTAGCTTATAGGATATTCATAATCATAAAAATCAGATTCTACAGCAACCATGGGCTTCAGTGGGGCACTCTGACCCGTCCCCAGTGGCTGCACAAACAAAACTACAGAGCATCATTTACATACTGCCTTGGAAGAAAAGCAAGGGACTTTTTTTTCCAGCCCTAGCTTGGCAGAGCTCCACATCACAAGCTTTTTTGTTTCTGTTTTTGCTTTGTTGTGTTTTTAATGGCAGAAGAAAAGTGTCTTTGCTTCAGGTTGGCCTTCACCAAAATAAAAGTGGACCATCTGGCTTAGCTATACTGAGGAACTCTCTGCACCTGAATCCTTGGCTGGCTCAGGCATAGTGATCACTGTTCTGGAAGGAGGATTCTTCTCCTAAGTGCAGGGAACCACCTCATGTCTCCCAACCTAGGTGAAGTGTTTCCTCACTGGCAGGCCTCTGCTACTCAGCCTCCCTCACATTTTCACCCCCTCCAGTCTGGGTGCATCCTATGAAAACTTAGCTATGAGGCCAGTTGTTCAAAAACTAAAAGTTTGAAATATAAACTGTCCAGGCTCTTCCCATACTTCATATTCTCCAACAATGGTACTCTCTAGCTTTGGATCTATTTCACTGCTCATTAGTGCCTCCTCTAGAGGAAAAATGGGTCTTGCTGGAATTTTAACCAAGCAATTTTGTAAACTTTTGGCCTCACTAATGTATGGTAGGAGGTAAAGTCAAGATTATCCATTTAAATGAGTATTAGGATTGTGAGTTAGCTTCAATTTTTCATGTTATTCTTATGTTCCCACTATTGTAAATAATCTTGAAATTAGGTCCACAAATATTCTTTTAATGTCTTGATTTGCTCAGGGTAAAAAAATACCATAGACAGGATGGCTTAGCCAATAGAAATTTATTTCTTATAGTTCTGGAGGCAGGAAATCCAAGATCAAGGTCCTAGCCAACCTGGTTTCTGGTGAGGGCTTTCTTTCTAGCTTGAAGACAGCCACCTTCTCACTGTGTCATCACGTGGCAGAGAGAGAGCAAGCACTCAGTTTCTTTCTCTTCCTTTAAGGGCATCAACTCTATCATATTAGAGCCTCACCCAACAACTTCATTTCACCTTAATAAGCTCCTAAAAGCTCTCTCTCCTCACATAGACACATTGGAGGTGAGGACTTCAACATATGGATTTAGGGGGTGGGAAAGTACAATTCAGTCCACAGCTCTATGTTTGACCATTTAGGAGTAGAAAGGAAAATAAAATCTATTCTATGTGCTCAAGGAGCTTACATTCTAGAATCAATTTATGCAACCGATTGAAGGGCCCTCAAAGTTTATGCAATCTCTTTCCACAACCTCCAAGGCATCCTTCTTAATATACTCATAAGAACACACCTCCAGGCCAGTTGCAGGGGCTCACACCTATAATTCCAGAACTTTGGGAGGCCAAGGCAGGTGGATCACTTGAGGTCAGGAGTTCGAGACCAGTCTGGCCAACATGGCAAAATCTTGTCTCTACCAAAAAATGCAAAAATTAGCAGGGCGTGGTGGAAGGTGCCTGTAGTCCCACTACCTGGGAGGCTGAGGTAGAAGAATCACTTGAACCCAGGAGGCAGAAGTTGCAGTGAGCTGAGACTATGCCACTGCCCTTCAGCCTGGGCAACAGGAGACTCTGTCTCAAAATAATAATAACAATAAACAAACAAAAAAAATAACATACACCCTGAAAGTTGTTCTAGCTGGCTATTTCATTTCAGTTCATGGAAAGGGGCACAAAAGCACAGAGAGCTGAGGAGGCTTATGGCCCTTATGATGTGGTAACACAAAGAAATTAAATTCAAACTCTGGCTGTCTCTAGAGGGAGACCACATGTGCTGAGGTCTGGTCCTCTCCGTCTCTCTCAGACCTGGATACTTCAAAAGACTTCTTGATTCAGGGTCTAGAAGGAGCATTATATAGAAGCTTCTGCCCAAACCAAGACCAGGACTGTGGTCTGTTGGAAAGAAGAATTTTGCTGCTTGCCTGAATTAGGAAGGCAGAGTTTGTATGCTAATTAATTCAACAAGTTCAATGTTCAAAATCATATTTAAGATAGCTCAGGCCTGAGATACAATATGCCAGGATTCTGAAATGGATTCACTCAGTTAAAAACAGAAGTAACCTAGACAAATCTTTGGGTAGAAATTTAAATCTCAGATACAAAAAAACAAGAAAGCCCTACTGAGCATTTGCTATGTGCCAGGTACTATCCTAAGTCCTTTTCATTTATTGTCTCAATTAAACCTCATAAAACAGCTCTTTGAAAGAGCTACCATAATTATCCCCTCTTAAATTGTAAGGAAACTGAAGCATAGAGTAACTGCATGGACATACATTCAGTAAACAGTGGGACAAACTAGGATTCAAAGCTCAGAAATCCGGTTCTAGGACCCAAACCCCACTCCATTCTAACACATCCATGCCTGAACTTTTCAACTACATTTGTCTACTGGACATAGCAGTCAATGCTTGAAATGTTTACTAGACTGCAAATCCAGGAGGGCAGGAAATGTGTTTAATCCTAGCTATTGCCCTATCCCTGGCATAGAAGATTGCATGGTGTATATTAAGGGCTCAATCAATATTTATTGAATAAATAATGATGGGTTGTGTTCCAGTTATTATTGCAATAGTCTCCTTATTGTCTTCCCCATTTTGATTTCATTTTCTACTCTTATCATCAATGATAAGCCTTTGATATCTACTGCCTGGTGAATTTAAGCACTGGCAGCCAGCTTTCCAGGACTTTCCTACTCAACAACAACCTACACTTCCAACCTTATTCCTTTTTGTTTTTTCAAGACAGAGTCTTGCTCTGTTGTCCAGGCTGGAGTGCAGTGGCAAGATCTCGGGTCACTGCAACAACCACCTCACAGGTTCAAGCGATTTTCCTGCCTCAGCCTCGCAAGTAGCTGGGATTATAGGCGCATACCACCATGCCCAGCTAATTTTTGAATTTTGGTAGAGACTGGGTTTCACAATGTTGGCCAGGCTGATCTCAAACTCTTGACCTCAAGCAATCTACCCACCTTGATAGTTGGGTCTCAGCTATAATTCTATAGTTGAGATAAATAACTTTTGGCCTCCTAACGTGCTGGTATTACAAGCATGAGCCATCGTACCTGACCCCAACCTTATTTCTTGATTTTCCATTATACAAATCCTTTACTCTGACCATTCCTGCTGGTCCTTGCCCACACTCCTGTCCCTCCTCAGGGTTATACATTTTTGCCACTGATGTGCTCTCTCCTCTTCTGTGATTATGTTAAGTTCACTAATCTTTCAAAGTCCCATCTCTTCCAAGAAGCCTTCTCTGGTCACCCAATCCAGTGATCTCTCCTGAAATGGATCCTTAAAACAGATCACCTGCTTCCTCTACTTTCCTTTCCTCATAAACAGACTGGTAAAGTGCTGAAGACTACGGCTTGCCATTATTGGTATTCTCCTCCGCATGAAACCAAGGCTTGCCTTATAGCACACACTTAACGACCAGGGTCCAACTGATCTATGCAGACACATCTCACCTAAATGCAAACATCTGCTGATTTTTTGAAATAAAGTTTTCAACCTTTAAAAAAGACACATAACCTAACATTCATTATTTTAACCGTGCTGTGCAATTATCATCACTCTCTAGTTCTGGAACTTGTCCATTGCCATAAAAGAAAAACCCATACCCATCAAACAGTCACTACTCATTTCTCACTTCCCCTAGGCCCAGGAAACCACTAATTTACTCTGTGGAGTTGCCTCTTCTAGATATTTTATATAAATAAAGCCATACAATATGTGGTCTTTTGTGCCTAGCTTTTTTCACTTAGCATAATGTTAAGGTTCATTCATGTTGTAGCATATATCATACATACTTCATTTCTTTCCATGACTAAATAAGAGTTCATTCTGTAAATACATCACATTTTGTTTATCCATTCATCAGTTGACGGACATTTGGGTTGTTTCCACCAAAAATAGTAGTTTGGGCTGTTGTGAATAATGCTGCTAGAAGCATGTGTATACAAGACATTGTTTGAACACCTGTTTTCAATTCTGCTGACATCTCACCAAGGAAAAAAAAAATTCATTCACTAGCAGCCTCATCCTAAATCTATAGTTGAGATAAAGAACTTTTTGTTTAGTAACATACTATCTTAAAAGACATTTATGCTCATGAGTAAATTTAACTGTTTTGTATTCCAGGACATTGTAAATTCCTTATAGCTTATGCCTTGTTATCAGAGAATACATTTTCTAACATCTGCATTTAATTAATAGAATCTTATGTAAGCATTTGAATGATTCTTTCATAAGAAGCAGACCTGATTCCTAGATGTGTTACTTATTCTGGTGTTAAATAATAATAACTAACATATATTGAGCATTTGCTGTGTGCCTACCACTAAACTAAATGCAACACTCTTTGAGGTATATACTATTATCTTTTCACAGTTGATGAAAAGAGGCTTTAGAGAGCTTGAGTAGCCTGCACAAAGTCATCAAGATTTCAGCAGTAGACAAAGGATCCCAGCCAAGCTTGTCATACTTCATACAGTAAATGACAAGGTCAGCAAGAGACCCAAAGCATCAGAATCTTTTCTCTTAACCCACAACTTGAATCACATGTGTTTGTGTAAATCAACATCCAACCTATAAGTCTAATGCCTAAAATGAAGGGTACACACTGTGTACTCAGACCTCCCATAGGTGTGCTGTACCCATTTCAAAGTTAAGGGCCCCAGACTCTCTTTTGGAGAAAAAAAAATGCTCCTATTTTCTCCATTTGAGTCTACCAGCTCCATATTATAAAAGCAAGCTGGAATGTTCTATCAGTACAATGACTCACAACTCACTTTGGTATAATCTATGCAGCGCCACACTGACAGATGACAAGGGTCTTCTCAAGAGAAAAAGGATGACAGGATGTTCTGGGACGGGAAGCATGGGTTTACAGGAATTGATCCTGCAGCTCACTGAGGAGCTCAGGAAGTGTCGGCGGAAATAAGTGACCGAGATAAGCCAAAGACTCCACCCCTCATATCAACTCATCCCAGTTAGAAAAATCGGAGGGAAACAAAGCATTCCACTCTTAGACTTTAAAAGAGATGTCATCAAAATGTTCAGAAAAACATCCATAATCCATAGAGTCTTTTTCTGATTTCTCCTGACAGATTAAAATGAATGGGAGGAGAGTACAAAGTGAGAATAAAAAGATTTGCTACTTGGCCAACTTTTGGCCTACTTGGCCAAAACTACATTTGTTTTAGATTCTAAGGAATGGGTCTCTGCTAACACTATTGATCTCTTAGGCACTGGATTTGCTGCCTAGAGAAATAAAGCAATCCCTTATGATGGTGTTAATGCATTGTGTTCTGACACACAGCTCTCTGGCTATAGAAGTAAGGGTGAATTGATGGGTACGTAAAGCACTAGGCCCTCCCAGCTGCACCAGGATTCCAATTATCTTAGAGTTTACAGTTTCCCATCGTGATAGATTCTCAATTCTACATTAAACATAAAGCTTTAATTTTTGAATTTTTTATCGAAATGTAAAACAGAAAAAAAGGCATAAATCAAAACTGAACAGCTCAATAAGTTTTTATAAACTGAACATACCCATATAACCAGTACCCAGATTAACATAATGTCAGTATCCCAGAAGCCCCGTTAAGCATCCTATGCCTACAAAAGTATTTAGTATTATATGCACTACTTGAGACAAAAACAACAATAAAAGGGACCATAGAGCTTTCCATTTTTTTCAAAAATTGCTGCACCTACACAGAATTTCAAGTGTAGCACAGTATTCAGGCCTCAAAGCACGGAGGGTGAGCCTCTCTACATCACACAAATGGGGAGCCAAATGAACAGGCCTAATGACAACACATTGAAAATTAATGAACTAATGAACTAATCAGCAGAGTGTTTAACACAATCCTTTTGCCACCCATGAAGTCTCCTCTTCCCATTCTCTTCCCATTCTCCACTTCAAAGTCATCTATATCATTGGCAAAACCATTTAGTACAGAAGAAACAAACTGTAAGGAGAGGGGGGAATGAAAACATAATGAACAAAATAATGCCACTTGCCTCTCGAAATCCGCTTGCTTCTCCTTCTTTAATGGATTTGCAATGATAATCTATAATCAAGGTACAATGATCAACTTAATTACTAGGCGCTCTAAGTGACCTCAAGCAAATCACATATTGCCCTCTCCTGGATACAAACCTCTTATCTCAGAGACAAAAGGATTCCTACTGGCCAGTGAGCACCAGCTGCCTAACACTTGGTGTAAATGGGCTCTCCAGAACCCATCACATACAGAAAAGGCTTTCCCTGTTCTGCCTCACTCAAGTCTGTATTCTGTGCCTAACTTAAAAAAAAAAAAAAAAAAGGAAAAGAAAAGCCACCTACAAATATCCACAGGAACTAGGAAATAAGTCTCCCTTTGAAAGAAACCCAGAGGCAAAGGCTGAATGAATGACATACTTTTTCATAAAGGGAGTAATCAGGCTAAAAGAATAATCCTGTGGAAAAAAGTCTGTGACCTTTGCAAAGGCTGTGACCTTGAATCTGAATCTTCTTCTGACACAAAGAATGTAAGCAATTGTTGAGCCCAAGATTGGATCTTTACAGGAAGTTTGCAACCCTTTCCCTCAGGGCTAGAATCCAGTTTGAAAGTTAGGGGTGAGGAAGGGTATCTAGATGGCATCTGGAGAGTCACCCAGCCTCATAACTGTCCAAACTTACCAATAACTTTCTAGTGGTACTCATTGTATATCAAACTCAAAAAATTCTGAGCTTCAGAACAGCTATCTAGATTTGGAAGGAAATTATTAATGTATCATATACCCAGTGATCATTCCCAGGAACACAGAATTGTTCTCTGAAGTCAGAGACCTTGATTTAACCAGGATTTCAGATCAGGTACCTTTGATGAGTATGGGGACACAGGGAACATTTTTTATTTTTCAAATCAGTAATAAAATCCTGCAATCACGTTAAATCCTGCAATCAGTACAACATAGTAGAAAATAATTCTTCCTTAGCCAAAGATCCACTGGCTTTCTGACAGACTTGTTTTCCCCCAGAGCTATGTCTGCAGCTCCAAAACCAGAGGATTAATGATGCTTCCTCGGAATTACTTTTTTCCTTCCCAAATCCTACCTCTGACACATTGCTGCAAGTAGTTTAACTGTGAAAGGCCTTGACCTCCTTTCTTTGTCTCTCTGATTTAAGTGTGTCTGTTTCCTTGGGGCTACCAAGCTCAGTTGGACGGCTGGCCGCAGTGGAATGGTGCATCAGCCAACCCCTGAACAATGGGTCCCTTTTTCCGGCTATCACATGAACAGTGTTGTGTTACAGCCATTGTCCCTTCAAGTAGAGAGGAGAGGCACGGGTTCTCACAGACCAGCTATTCTCTGTGACCCGTCTCTGGCCAAGTCACTAAAATTTAAAAACACACACCAAAAGGCATGCCTTTTAAATGGAGCACTATAAATGTAACAAGGATCGTCATGTAAATATGGGCCACCTGCATCAGTACACCCTGTTAAAAATACACATCCTGGGCCCTGACTACACACCTACTGAATCAAAATCTAGGGAGGAGCCAGTATCTGCAGGTGATGCTCATGCCTCTGAAGTCAGACCATGGGTAAACATGCCTCGAGCGTTTCTAACCTCACTCATGGTCCGATTTTGCACATCTTTTAAGGAATCAGCTGAAGGTAGGGAGGATATTGGAGGGACTTACCAAATCTTAGTGCAGGGGGAGCAAACACCTGGGAAAAAGGTGAGAACAATGGGGGCTTCAGATGATAATAGGAATGTGGGGTGCGTTTGGTGGCATTTTATTTGTGGCTGGGTGGGTGGCTTTATGCTAAAAGAGACAGTATAGTAGTGTGGCAGGATCATCTTTAAACTTCTTAAGGGAAAATATGAATTCAGATCCAGGTAACACTAGAAGAAACATGAGACCTGTCTCTATCTCTGGCCCCAAGAATCCCATAATGGTTGAAAGGAAGAATAGTTTTCTCATTTTACACCTTCTCATGGAATAGGGAGGAAGATTTCTAGCCAATTTTTACTTGAATCTCAATAGGTCCCCCAATCCCATCTAGTTTCTATAAATTAACTTCAGTGTAATGTGAAGGGTCCCTTTAATGCAGATAGTACCATGGGAATGGGCAGGTCCCTTAAGTGCCTATCACAAAATGATTCTCAAATGTAAACTCACCACTCCTGTAGAACGGTTTATTCACTATTGCCTGAAGGTGCCTTGCAAATTCCTGCCACCACATGTTTGCTGAGCCCATTCTGCCCCTAAGACGCCCCATCCATTCAAATCTCTCCTTTAAGGTCCCACACTGCCAGGAAGCCTCCAGTGAGCACACAGAGCTCTCTCTCTCTCCAGAGAGCTCTTGTGGCAGCTCTCAAAACTGCCGCTTGGCTCTTACTACACCCAGGCTCACCTGCTCAGGTATATTTCTTTTTAATTGTTGAGGGTACATAGATGTATATATTTATGGGTTACATGAGATATTTTATATAGGCATGCAATGTGTACATTTTTAATCTGGTTTTTCCCTTGAAAGCAAGAACTTCTTGGTAATTACACATTGTATTTATCCCTATGCCCTACATAGCTAATAAATATCTGATGAACGTCCGGGTGTGGTGGCTCATGCCTGTAATCCCAGTACTTTGGGAGGCTGAGGCAGGTGGATCACTTGAGGTCAGGAGTTTGATACCAGCCTGGCCAATATGGCGAAACCCCATCTCTACTAAAAATGCAAAAATTAGCTGGGCATGATGGCATGCACCTGTAATACCAGCTACTCGGAATGAAGTGAGGCAGGAGAATTGCTTGAACCACCACCTGTGGCTATGTTGAACACCAGCCAAATCTGTGCAGCTCATCTGGGTCAGACGAGACATTAATGACAAGGCACTTAGTCATCCTTTAGGATGTTCCCAAAGATACGATGTTTTTAACAGATGCTAACATCCTGCACATGTACCTATCAAGATGAGGCTGTCCATACTGAAATACTGTTTTCTTTGTCCTAGAAGTGGGAACAGGTACAATTTATTGCCCTCTGAGTAGGAAATTGAGGTGGTTAAAAGTGCTTTACATAGTTTCTTTATCTAGGAGTATAAATCACTAGAAATGAAACGAGAGGAAATCACTAGAAATGAACAACCATAGTAACAGGATATATTATCACATTCACACTTTCCAGATTGGCTAATGCCACAGAGTTTGCATTATCAAATAACATCCACACAGTGACTTGCAGTTCCACAAAGTTCTATAAAGTAAAATAACATTGGTTTGTACCTTCTTTTTTCCCTCATAGTATGAGAAATCCTTTTATTAAATGCTCTAAATTAGTCCTCTGCAATAATGATGTTTAAAAAGAGTTAGAATGATCATGGTGAACAATGATCTAAAATGGTAAAGAAAAGAGAGAGAAAAGATAATTAAAATTTTGTGGACATTCAGAAGGGAGAATGAATGAATAAAGAGATTAAGAGACCAGTTAAAAGACTTGCAAAGGTTGCCAGAAAATGATACAGGCTTATGCTAAGCTAGAAAAAGTTCATTTCAGAAACAGAATTTTTAAAGAAGACAAATCAACAGAACCCAATGAATCTTACATTAATTCTTAAAACTAAACTAATTATTAAAACCAAATACTGGGTACACATCCTTGAGAAACTGAGAGTATAGGCAGTCCCTCAATATTGCTTCATTTGAAGTCCATCAATGTGGTTATTTGTACTGCATTTATTGATGCTGCTACCTCCCTGCCCTATGTCATGACGCCTCTCAGATACCAGCTGATGAATGAACTTTTTTGGTTTTTTATTTTATGGTACAGCTGCCCATAAGCCAATAGTTCAACTTTTGCAGAATCACCATCCTTGTCATTACTCTGAGAATTATTCATTCACTTATTCAAATGTGATTGCCTATTTTCATTATTACAAAAAAGCAAATGGGAAATGGGAAAATTAAAAGCCTAATAGTAATTATGAGAAGTGTTTGTCTTATAAACTCAAGTAAGACAAAGTTAGAAGTTATTAGACATGCCAAAAATGGCAAATCTTTTCATCTGAATCAGACATTTACTGAACTTGAACTTGAATTGTTGAAATGAGGAGAAAATATCCAAAATTATGGAAAGTTTAAAGAAAGAAAAACTAAAGTAAGGAGTATATACTGAATGCTGGGTCTAAATAGCAAGGTATAATTAGAGATTTCATCATATATTTAGCTCTCTAGGGCCAGAATCCCTTAAAACATGTAGAATTTTATACAATCTTCAGACCCATTTTCAGCAATGTGTCCTTTCAGGAAAGAAGGAAAGAAATATTGATACTGAACCAGTCACCATGTTCTGATCAAATACAAAAACAGAGGCAGAAGCGTTTTCTAAACGGAAAAGCACAGGGCAAAGTCAGTTATTTTTGTTGGCATTGGCACTGCCATTCCAGTGCTCTGACACTGTCATTCCAAAAACCAAACCAAAACCATCCTAAAGGATAAGCTCAGCTCTTCATCATATTGCCTGCAATAATGTTCAACATGTAACATTAATTCAGTGGTATTTGGTGTTTCATAAGTTCTCTTAGGATATTCTATCTTGTCCTTTTTCCACTCCAACTGATTTATTATTATTATTATTATTATTATTATTTGAGACAGAGACTCTCTCTGTCGCCTGTCGCCCAGGCTGGAGTGCAGTGGCACAATCTGAGCTCACTGCAACCTCTGCCTCCCAGGTTCAAACGATTCTTGTGCCTCAGCCTCCCAAGTAATTGGGATTACAGGCATGTGCTACCACTGCCAGCTAATTTTTATATTTTTAGTAGAGACAGGGTTTTGCCATGTTGGCCAGGCTGGTCTAGGACTCCTGGCCTCAAGTGATTCACCCACCTCAGCCTCCCAAAGTGTTGGAATTACTGGCGTGAGCCACTGTGCCCAGCCCCACTCGAACTTACTAACTTCCTAGCCTATGTCTAAGCAAATTGGAAATTCCCAAATGGCTTTTCCACACCCTCTGTATGTACACACTATTGTCCCAACCACTTCATGTGCTAAGAAAATGTTGACTATCATTCATCCATTTACTTTCCTCCAACATTTGTTAGGTATTTATTACATAACTATTATGGGCCAGCCACTTGTATGAGAGCTTACAATAAGGAATGATGAAACCGCCAGTCTGTTCGGGATAGACAACATTAGGATAATAAACATGGCTGATACAATGTGATAGATGCTATATTAAAGCTATCCGCAAGAATGGGAACTCACATGAGATATCACTAAGTTTATGAGAGAACTGGGAAAACCTTCAGAAGGAAAATCTTCAAAAGAATTTGAACAGTGTCCCAAAAGATGAATGGATGGTAAGTCATTGGTTAGACAGACAAGAGGGTCAAAGACATTTTCGAACAGCATATGCAGCTGGGTCATGGAAGAGTGAAAATGCACAGGATATTCTTGAGACAGTAACAAGATCAAGATCAGTGGGAGCCAAAGGGCTGGGGACCAGAGAAGCAGAAAATAACCCTGAAAAATGCTGCAAAGGTAGTCTTGTGTATCACGGCAAGGAGGTGAGACTTTATGCTATAAGCCAGTGTTTCTCCAAATGTGATCTGAGGTCATCTCTACCAGATTCACTTGAGGATCTTATCAAAATGCAGATTACTGGCCCTTACATCTGGGGTAAAGCCCTGGAATCTGTATTTTCAACATGCACCCAGGTAACACTGATGTTCACCATCCAGAGAGCTGCCAAAGATTTTTAAACAAGGGAATAACATGATCAGATTTTCATTTTAGAAATATGCTATTAGACCAAGCAGACAATCACAAAGAAGGTAAATTCACTCTTGCTAAATGAGCATGTGACTTGGCTTTGCAGTAGAATCACCTGGGGAACTTGTAAAAATGCAGACTTCACAACTCACGAAGACTAACTACAGCAATTCAAGGCAGAAGGAGCTAGGGTTTATATTAGTTTGAACCATAAGAAATTGCCATTTATTTAGGTCAAAAATGGTCAAATATTAGCAATTTCTCATAGTTTACACTAACATTTTAACAAGTCTTCCCACTCCTTGCTTCTGGTATAAACCAAAGTTTGAGAATAGTTAGTGAAATACAGACAGAGCTAAACGCTTTTCCCTTTTTATTAATTATTGATGTCATTACTCACTTTGATTAATATGCAAAGATGCAAGCAACATAATTTATGCACCTAAAATAAATGTTAAAAGAGAAAAGGAGGGGTTCAAAAACAGCCACCAATGAAGTAAGGCAGCTAATTTAAGGATTTTAGAGCCAGAAGGAACACTGGAGTTCCACTCTTTCCCCACCTCTTAACACAAGTTTATACATAATAAAAGTGATGCCTAAGTGGAGAAAAGCAATCTGCTTGAGGTCATAGGGAATATTTTGTTCAGTTTCTCAATGATATGTGCTTTTTATGTGCTCTTATGTGCATTTTAATGGGTATGAAAATTGTGTAGCTAAAAATACTTAGGATTTAATCTACAGAGTGCTAGGTCACACACTTGAAATGGGAGGAGGCACATGAAGCCAATACTCATGCTTAGCCACTTTTAAAATATAAAACCTAAAACAGTGCTTGACATGTAATAGACATTTAATAAATACTTACTGAACAAATGAGTAACCTCAAAAAAATAGGTTAAAGAAAGTATATTAATGCAAAGGACTTCCAAGGAGGTATACAGGTAGTGAACTGAGTGTAGATTTCCCACCTCCTCACCTGTTCCAAGTAGTCTTTGGTGCCCATTCATGACCCACCACCCTATAAATCCCAGCTTTACACCTTTATTTTTCCCACTGAAAGTGCCACAACAAAAAAATAATACCAAGATCATGTCTGAGCTAAGTTTGACAATAGGTGGTGGTGAAGCTTACAGATGAGCACAGCCTTCAAAGTCCATCTACATAGGAATAATAGCTAACACTTACTGACAGCTTATAGAAGCTATACTTGTGGGATTCAATGATAGTTAACGCTAGCTATACAATAATAACAATAGCTAATTTGTGCCTAGTATGTGTTAGGCTTGTTAGCCCGTCACATGCATTAACTTATTTAATCCCTTTAACAATCCTCTGATGTAGGTGCTATTATTATCATTTTGATCTTACATATGTTAAAAAGGTTAAGTAACTTGTCCAAAAATCACACAACTGGAAAGTGGCAGAGCTGAGAGCTGAATCCAGACTGCCTGGTGCCTAGAGTTTACCAACTGAACTCTTTGACCTCTCAGTGGTAAAATTTAAAGTTCCCTGCAAGTTGACCTCTTCAAGCACTCATGTCAGCAAGATGACATTTCTGGATAATTTAATTTGGCCCCAGTCTTTTCGTCCATAAGAAATGAAACATTTTTATTTGGGAAGCCTATACACACAGTGAGACCCAGGATACAAAGGAGTAAGGCAAGAAGAACCAAGAAGAAATGTCATTCTCTTCTGCCTTGGCACAGTGCGGTCATCACTGCCTGAGAACAATGATAACGGCTAATTGTGACTAATAAAATCTCAAACTTTGACTTTTTCCTAAAGAATGTGAATGCTTGCATGAGGATATTTTTCTCAAGAAGCAGCAAAGATACCGCCGTCATTCATTTAGACGTCATTCATTTAGAGGTGTCACTAAGAAAAATACTCCCTGAAAGAAAAATAAGGACAAAACACTTCCCTAAACTAGGCGTAAAAGTCCTCTAACCAAGGAATTTAAAAGAAAAAGATCAACACCGGATTTATCTTTCTTAAGTAACTATCACTTGAAAAACCGTCCCTTCCAGCACTCCCTAAGGAGCCAAACATACTGACAAGGCCCCGTTGGGCTTAGACAGCGACCTCACACCCCTACTGATCGCTGAGAACTCAGGAAGCGGGAGCATCCCGCCAGCCTGGAGGTTATCTGCACAAGCTGAATACCAAGGACTGGAGAAAGAGAAGTTTAGAAAACAGTGAATATCCCAGAGGGGAAGTTCAACTGATCTAGAAGAAAGGGCCCAGCTGAAACTGCTTTTCAAGCTCAGTCCGATTTTCCCCAAATCTCCCTACATCCAGCTATATCGCCAGGCAAAATAAAACAAACACAGGCAAGGCAATACAAGGGCAGGAATTATGCAAAATAAAATGCTTAATGAGGATGTCTCTCCATCAAAAATACTCCGAGATTTTCCTACACAATCCCATGTAACAAAACCAAATGCAAATAACAATAAACCCTTGAGAAGCACATAAACAACGCAGACTGAGCCCATCTCGCCCCAACTCACGCCTCACCTCGGTATCCAGGCTAAAGAAGATGTGCCCCCCGCCCAGGAGAAGCCTTCCGGCGTCCCGCCAAGGTCCAGGAGCCGCCGAAGTTAAGTTTGCCCAACTCTTACCCAGGTCTAGAGATCCTTGAGAATCGCAACGCAACCTTTTCTCCCCGGTCTTCACCCAAAGCCAGCCAAAACACAAAATCTATTCCAAACAGCACTGTTAGCGTCCAAGCAGCGTCCTAGAAGAAAGCGATCTTTACAGTCTTCCTTCAGGCGCAAAGGTGGAGACGCGGGAAAGAGGAACGTCTCAACGCGTTCCCAAACCCCCAGTTTTGCGCACGGGGAAAGTACTCGCTGCAAACTTGAACAAGGTTTTCTCTGTCTGGCCCGAGATGCTGGAGGAGGAGGGAGGTAACCCGAGCCGGGGCCGGGATTCGAGCAGTTGCCTCTGTTGCAGCTGCTACTGCTGGGGCAGTGGCCGCTGGGGGGTTGTCGCTTGGCGCCCCGCGCAGTCCCTAGAGCAACTCGCAGGATCTTCCCGGCCGGACTACGCCACCTCGATAGTGAGTCGCCCTTGCCTGAGCGGCTTCCACTGCCTGGGGGATGACCCCGCCAAAGGCCTAGTCGGGAAGTTAGCAAACGTTGGGGTCACCTCAGGGGGTGACCGAAGAGGTGGCAGAGTGGGTGTCCGCCTGAGTCCCAACCCACGATGGGTGCGAGTCCCTCGTCAGAGTCCCTGGGAGGTGTTCTAGACCCTTTGTAAGGATTTGTGGGACCGGGGCCGGCGCCGGAGCGGCCAAGTGGAGTGGACTGCTGGTCCTCAGTGGTGTCAGGGGAGAAAGCGCAAAGGTGAGCGCCAGAAAGGATGGTGATTAAGCAGTGCCAGAGTGCGATGCGGCAGCAAAGTGCCTAGGAAGGTGGGGCGAGGAGGTGAGGGCAGCGGGTGGAGGGTGGGATAGTCTGCTTTACCAAGGTGGGGCGGAGAGAGAACTCCCGGGACGCTCAGGAAAATCCCCACAGGTCCTCGGAGGCCTTGCGAGGCGATTTATTGGGCAATGGCTCCCTCTGCCGACTCGGCGAGGAGGTCCCAGGAGGCCCAGTGATGGAATGCTAAAACCATGAAGAGGCTCTTCCATTTGTGGGTTGGACGGGAATTCTGAAATCTGCTTCTATGACTGTCCATCTTCCTCTTCCACACTAAAGAATTTTCCAGCTTTTACAGGACCCCCTCCAATACAAACCTGATTGCTGCAAAGTTCTTTCTTATGTCGTTGAATTCTATCCCGCCTCTCCCCCACTAAACAAAAACAAAGACAGGCTTGTGCCCCATAACCACGCCAGATAATAGTCTCCTACGAGACTTTCACTTCCTCCCATTAATAAGAACTCTTGCTTTTTAGAGGGACTTCAAGAGCATTCTCGTCCCTAGTCAATAACAACTCCTGGAAAATAGTATAGACTCCACATTATGTTTGAGTGGATAAAGGAATGGAATGAATAAACACAGATCTGTTCCTCTTTACTCTCCCTGGCAGTACACAAGAGAAGACTGTTTTGGTGTTGCTCATTTGGTTGTTAACCAGTCATCATTGCCTCTTCTCTGGTACCAGTACCACCATTTTTCTTTGAGGTACCACACCTGCCACAAGGATGGCAGTCTGGGTGGGAAGGTCAGTCAGGATGGTTCAACTTTTCCCTGTCCAGAAGACAGCACCTGACCTAAGCTAAGCCCCTCAGACTGTCTCTGCCAGGAATCGGAACTTTGATCTGGGCAGCACAAGGACAAATAATTCTAGAGGTGACTGATCTATATGGCTAAGGAAACTGGCGGTTAGTTCATCCCACTTATTACCCAAAGATATTTTGCTGTATGCTTTGTGAAACTTGGTTGCTCCACTTTTCTTTTAATTTTTTAGTCAACTTTATTGAGGCATAAGTTACATTCAATATATTACACTCATATTAAGTGTACAGCTTCATGAGTTTTGAATAATGTATACACTCATGTAACCACTGCTTCATTCAAGATAATAAACAATTCTATCCCCAGATGGTTGTCTTTAAAATCAACCCTCATCCTACTTCATATTTGGCCCACTTAGCTGTTTTCTGTAACTATGGATTAGATTTGACTTTTCTAGCATTTCATAAGAATGAAATCACTTACATATTCCTTTGTGTCTGACTTCCTTCACTCCACATGTTTTTGACATTTGTTAATGTTGTGCCTGTATCTGAAGTTTGTTCCTTTTTATTGCTAAGTAGTATTCCTTTGTATGGATATGCCACAATTTGTTTACCAGTTTACCAAATGTTGATGGACATTGGGGATGTTTTCAATATGGGGTTATTATGAATAAAGCTGCTAGGAACATTCTTTAACAAGTCCTTTTGTGGACTTACATTGTTATTTTTCTTATCTTACAGGAATAAAACTATTAATACAGTAACTGTGTTTAACTGTATAGAGACAAACTGATTTCCAAAGTGGAAAACATTTTATATTCTCTCCAGCAAGATATGAGAATTGCTTCACATCCTCATCAACACTGGGTAGTTTCTGTCTTCTTATTTTTGCTTCTAGTGAGTATATAGTGGTATTTCATCATGGTTTTAATTTGCATTTCCCTACTGACTAATAATGGTGACCATAAAAGATGTTTACCAGTTTTTCATGTGTTCTCATGCCAGCTGTTCTTTGAGTTTTGACCTGCTCCGCTTCCAAACTGGGCTGGTTTACCCCTCCTTAGGCAACCTGGTGGTCCCTTGCTCCCGGGAGGTCACCATATTGATGTCGAACTTACTGCAGACACCCAATTGGCATAACACACTACAGCCCAGAACTCCTGTGCTCAAGTGATCCTCCCACCTCAGCCTCCTGAGTAGCTGGGACTACAGGCAAGCTACTGTAGTACAAGCTACTGTACAAGTGTCTGAATTTATTGCCCAATTTTTAAGAAAGTCTTTGGATTCTCATTATTGAGTTGTAGTTCTTTATATACCAGATGTTTGTCAGATATATATAACAAACATACACTCCCAGTCTGTTTCTTGTCTTTCAATTTCTTAATAGTTTCTTTCAAACAGCAGTTTGTAATTTTGATGAAGTCCAATTTATCAAGTGTTTTTTTGTGTGTGGTTGTACTTGTTATATTTTACATTAATCTTTGCTTACTCTGGCTTCTTACAGAAGTTTATAGTTTTAGCTGTTATATTTAGGTGTATGATCTATTTGGTGTTAATTTTTGTGTATGGTATGAGGCAAAGGCTGAGGTTTATTATTGTCCACATGGATATCCAGTTGTTTTGCCACCATTTGCTGAGAAGATTATCTTTTTTCCCATGAGTAACCTGGATACATTTACTGAATGTCAATTGGCCATAGATGAGTGAGTCTATTTCAGGACTCACTCGTTATTCCTTTCATTTGATCTGTATTTCTCTTCTTATACTAAAACCCTACTATTTTGATTACTATAACTTTATAATAGGACTCCAACTTAGGTGTAATAACTCTTCCAATTGTGCTCCTTTTAATTTTTTTTTTCAAAATGTGTTTAGCTCTTCTGCTTTTGTTTTTGTTTGGTTTTCTTCTTCTATAAAAATTTCAGAATTAGCTTGTCAATGTTTTAAAAATTCACTTTTTTAATTGAGCAGACCTTAAATCCATTTATCAATTTAAGGAGAAATTGACATAACAATATTGATTCCTCCAACCTATGAGCATATCTCTTCATTAATTTAGGTGTTCTTTAATATTTCTCAGCAATATTTGTAGTTTTCAGCATAGCAGTATTACACATAATTTTAAAAAAGAATCCCTAAGTATTTTCTTTATTTTTGATATTTCATAAATGGAATTATTTTTGAGTTCTTGTTTCCAATTTTTTATTGCTGTATGGAGAAATACAGTGGAATTTTGTACAGTAGCCTCACATTTTGCAATGTGGTTAAATTTACTTATTTGTTCTAGTAGTTTTTCTTTTTAAGTTTCCTTAGGATCTTCTACAAGCTCTGCTTCTTTTATTTATTTGTCTTGCCTTATCACACTGGATAGGATGCCCAGTACAACGCTGAATACAAATGGCAAAATTTAGTGTCCCGGCCTTGTTGCTCATCATAAAACAAAAGCAATCAGTCTTGTACCACTAAGTAGGATGTTAGTTGTAAGTTTCATTAAACTCTCTTTATTAATTTAGAAATTTCCTTCTATTTATAGTTCCTTAGAAATTGTTTATTTTGCCAGGAGTGACTACTGAATTTTGTCAATTTTTTTCCGCATCAGTTGAAATTATTATATAGTTTTTCTCCTTTTTTCTCTTAGTTGATTGAACTATTTGTTAAACTCCCCTTGCATTCTTGGATTAAAGCTTACTTGGTTAGTGTAATGGATTATACATTTGATATACTGTTGGATTTAATTTACTAAAATTTGTTCAGGATATTTGTGTCCATACTCATTAAAATTATTGGTCTGTATTTTTTTCTTGTGATCTCCGTCTGGGTAGAGGTTCATCGATATTTATTTATTTATTTATTTATTTATTTATTTATTTATTTATTTATTTTGAGACGGAGTTTGGCTCTTGTTACCCAGGCTGGAGTGCAATGGCGCGATCTCGGCTCACCGCAACCTCCGCCTCCTGGGTTCAGGCAATTCTCCTGCCTCAGCCTCCTGAGTAGCTGGGATTACAGGCACACGCCACCGTGGCCAGCTAATTTTTTGTATTTTTAGTAGAGACGGAGTTTCACCATGTTGACCAGGATGGTCTTGATCTTTTGACCTTGGGATCCACCTGCCTCGGCCTCCCAAAATTCTGGGAGAGGCTCATCAATTTTTAAAAATCTATTCAAAGTATCAACCTTTAGTTTTGTTGATGTTTTTCTATTAGTTACACATTTTCTACTTCGTTGATTTTAGCTCTTACCTTTACTATTTCCTTCCTTCTATATTTTTTCTTCCTTCTTCTTTCCTTCCTTCTATTATTTTTCTCTTCTTTTTCTTTAATTTCTTAAAGTCAAATTTTTGCTCATTGATTTTTAGATTTCTTTTTTCTTATATAAGCATTTAAAATCATAAACTCCTAAGAAGTACTGTAACTATGTTCCATAAATTTTGATAACCTTTTTATATAGTTAAAATATTTTTTTCTTTAACCCATAGGTTATATAAAACATTGGTATTTAATTTCCAAAGTTGGGGGAATTTTTTAGATATTTGTCTATATTCTGTAAATACATAATATCTTACATAATGTCTTATGTATTTACAGAATACATGTCAATGTCTGTTACATGCACAGAGTATGTTACAAGGGGAGCATCTCAGGTTTTCATCACCTTGAGCACTTATCATTACTATGTGTTAGGAACATTTCTAGTCCTCTCTTCTAGCTACTTTGAAATGTACAACACATGGCTACTAACAATAGTCACTCTACTCTTCTATTGAACATTAGAACCTATAACTTCTATCTAACTGAATGTTTATGCCTATTAACCAACCTCTCTTCACGTCTCCCTCTCACTCACATGCTCTTCCCAACATTTAGTATCCATTATTTCACTTTCTACCTTCAAAAGATCAACTTCCTTAGCTCCCTCATTTGAGTGAAAACATAGTATTCATCTTTCTGTATTTGGGTTATTTCACTTAATGTCCTCCAGTTCCATCCATGTTGCTGCAAATAACATGATTCTATTCTTTTTATGGCTGAATAGTATTCCACTTTGTATATATACCGCATTTTTCAATCCATTCATCAATTGATGGATGCTTACATGGATTCCTTATCTTTCCTATTATGAATAGTGCTACAATAAACATGGGGCACAAGTATTTTAATATATAGATTTCCTTTCCTTTTATTAAATACCCAGTAATGGGATTCAGATACATTTTTATTTGTTTTTAATTTAATTTTATTACTGCCAGGGAGAATAGTTCATCTTATTTCAATGCTTTAAAATGTACTGAGACTTGCTTTATGGTGAAAATATGGTTTTTTTCAGTGAATGGTTCATGTGCACCTGAAAAGAATGTACAACTTCTGTTGCTGTTCGGTAGATTGTTCTAAAAATGTCAACTGGTTCTCATTAGTTGACACTATTGTTGAAGTCTTCTATTTCCTTTCTAATTTTTACTACCTTTATTCTGAATAATAATAATTACTACAACATTACTAATACAATCTTAGATTAAGTGATTTTTCTGTTGGTGGTAACTGTATCACTTTTAACATATAATTTATAATTTACTAAAATTCCAATTATTTTCTTATTTGCTATTAATCTTGCCTTTTTTTCCCACATCTTCCTTCCTTTTATTGAAAAAAATTTTAGAAAATGGCAGTTAATAAAAGGCACAAACAAATCAATAGGGATATACTAGTGGAAAACACAATATAAAATTAAAATGCCACTGGCTTCTTTAATTGGTTAAGAGCACAAAATATAACAGGCAGAAGATCTGTTTCAAACAAATTAAAAAGCTATGCGTTTTAAAAATTCTCCCCAAATCAGATATATACACACCTACAAAAATAGTGTGTGAAGGAAAACTATCATACACAAGTCATATCTTGAATTCTTCAAGGAAACACCCTTTGAAATATGAATTAACAGAGTCAGCAACAGATTAATAATTTTTTAAAATTGAGTCTTAATATGCTACATAGCCCAAAACTATAATACATAAAGTACTGCTAGGCACAAAGGAAAGTCTGTACAGCTTTAGCAAAACTGCTTTCCCAAAAAAGCAAATTAAAATAATTCAATAGCAGACCGAGGAGACTACAGCTAGACATCAGAGCTACAACTTCTCATATCTGTGTCAGAAAATCTTATTTATCCAGAATAGACTAAAATTTCAGGACAAAACAGGGACTTTTTAACATTTCTTACTTTACCCATTTTAAGTTCTTTTTATCTCCCCCACCCCCAAAACCAGTAATTCAGCAACATCCAGCAGAAAGAGGGCTGCTTTTAGAATTGGCTATTTTATTTTTCTTTCTATGGCAAGACCAGAAGCCTGGATATTTCAGTCATGGAGCCTGGATATTTCAGGCTCATATGCATCCATGACCAGTGTCCCACTGTGGTCAAAAAACTTAGCAACGGACTTGGTGAACTCGGCTTCCCGCTGCTGCTTTGTTCTCCCACTGCTGAAGGTCAGCTTCAAGGTTTATTTGTCATTAAACCTTTGAAGACTGGAGGACAGCTGCCAAATATCATCAGGATCCATTCCTGTAGGATCTTTCCTGTGGGCCACAAGGAAGATGCTCTTCTCCTTATATGAGGTATAAATGGTCAGAATCCCCATCATCACAAAATAGGATATGACGCACAAAGCCAAAACGGGTTTGGACTCTGCAAAGGGGTGCATATAATCCCAAATCAAAGCCACTATGGCAAAGAAACAAGAGAGTGTACAGATGGTGAGGCGACCATCAATTAGACCAAAATTCTCCACATATTTGTATTTTTCCAGAAGTACCTTTTTGGCAGAGTCATCCAAAGAGTTTTTCACGGCTGATCCATCCCACTTGTCAGTTTTTACAGACTTATCGTCTATCTGCCACTTATCCAACAAGCCACTACGGCCAATGCCTGCCCCGCAGCTGGAACCACCACCAGCCCCAGTACTGCCTCCGCTACCACCGCTTCTCCAGCCTGTGCAGCTGCCGCCGCCATCTTATCCACCTCTGCGTATCCCCTAATCTTGACTTCTTAAAATATTATTTGTATTTTTAGTTGAGAATTTCATAGTAATTTTATAAGATTGTTCATTTAGCACTATCAAATTCCATTTTTGGATATGCAGTCCCTCTTTGGAACCTATCAAGGTCTTGGTGGAGCTAATTCTTTTCCTAGTATGTTAGCTAGCAAGCTTGAAATCATATTTGGAATTGATACAGAAAGCCATGATGCTCTTGAGCAAATAATTATTAGACATGTAGACATGGATAGAAGTCAAATGCAGATACTAACAGAGACTTTCTTCTCCATTTATATTTATTCACATCCTGTAGTACGGTCATTCAATTGCTGATAAATTCTACAACTCTATTATTGTTACACCCAGGCTACTTTCTTCATCTGATCCACAAGGATTTTACAGGATATTTTTCAATTACCTTTTAAATCCAGATATAGTCTCATTTGTTCCATTTACCTGTCTGCTAATATTTGGAATAAAGAAAACTAAGTCAGCCTACCAGTTCTACCTCTTAGCAAACAAGGTTGGCTTCTTATACCCATAATTTCCTTTCTGTAGTGCTCTCAAATTATGCTTCTAAATCAATGATTTAAAAACTTGCTTAGTTACAGCAATAGACTAGAGTTCACAGAATTTACTACTTTTTCCCACTTAAAAAAACAGAAGTGGGGGTTACTGCAGAGTGTAAACTCATAAGTATGGCAGAAGGTTATCATTTTTTTTTTTACTTCATTCAATTCTAACAAAAGGCATGTATAATTATTCCTGCTTTACAGCTAAGAAATGAAGGCTCAGAGAGATCAATTATCTTGCCCATGATCCTATATCTAGTGAGTGGCAGAGGCAGGACTGACCCTGGATCTAACTTCAAAGCTTATGCTCTCTCTACCACTTCACCTGCCTCAGAACTACATCTGTTTATTCTGGTCTTCTGGTGCTCACTGTGGTTCTTCAAATCTCACCATTGTGCTATGTTTAAACACCTTTTCCCCATAATCACTGAAAATCTGCACTGAAAAAAAAATGCTCAGGAGCCTTAGACGCTCTTGTGTGTACACAGCTTTATCTCTCCCAACAACACAAATGCCAGAAAGATAGGTTTCAGCCTAGGGACATAGAAGATTAGAAAGGTGTGGTTCTTGGCCCATGAGTGTCCTCCTATATGCCTTCATTTCAGTCTTCTTCCAGTCCTAGATATTTTTTAAGCTCCCTTCTCCAGTAGGACTCTTGTCCACATTTTTTAAAAGATCACTGTCTTTTAAAGGTAGTGGAGGAAGGAAGGGAAGAGCAGAGCAATGGATGGGGAAATTGTATTTGCAGCCCTTGACCCTGTATCAGGAGTTAGGAGTACTTTTATGTCTTCTTCATGCAACATGTCTTCACAGATGTCAGGCAAACCTGGTATTCTTATTGAAAGGGCCAACAACAGGATTCCAAATTCATCATCTTATTTCCCCTAGCTTAGTGTTTCTCCCCACCAAAGAAGTTTTAATATGATCCACAGTAAGAAGTACATTTCTCATCATGACCAAATTCCTATCTTTTTAAGTATATATTTAGAACAAATTTCATCAAACAACACTTACTCTTACCATGCATAATGTCCTCTCATGTTTTCTTAACGATGCTTCTCAAACTTTAATGTGCATGCTCTGTTCATCAGCTAGGGATTTTGTTAAATACGACGTTCTGATTCAGTATCCAGGGTGCAGCCTGCATTTTAACATATTCTTACATGGATGCTTCTGTTTCTTAGATTGCACTTTGAGTAGCAAAGTTCTATTCTGTATTGTTCTATTTAAATGTTAAATTACTTTCAGGACTCCCAAATGTATCTGGACTGGCAGTTTGTAAGAGCATTGCTGGTGTATTGGGGCAGCATGCCTATCTAGGATATTCTTGTAAATGTAGATTTACTGTGGAGTGAGTTCATGCTTGGAAGTAGTTCAGCAAGGAACAGGCTTTATCTTCCATATACCAAGATCATAGAAGTAAAGACATGAATATCTTTCTGAAATTCTTTTTTAAATTTCAACATTTGATACAGTGAATACATCTATTACAATTTGGAATAAATAGATCCAAGTATTCTGCATAATGAGGACTTATAATTGTGTGTGAAAAGAGAGTTACAGAAGTTGACCGAAGGCGAATATGGCAATGATGAAAGTATCAAGGGAAAAAAACATTTCCTGTAGTGTGATCGTCTTTTGTCTGCAATATGAATGCATACAGTCTCAGTCAGAGTTCTTGTTTTCAAGTAACAGAAACCAACTCCAGCTAACTTAATAAAAATAACATTGAAGGATTCCAGAAGAGTAGGCAGCTGGGAAGACCAAAGTTAAAAATGAGGAAGAACCCCTTTAGAGGACTGGGAAAAAAAGAATCAAAGCCATGGTCTCAGAGCTGAACCAATCTGGACAGGCTGTCCCTGCTGAGATGAATGAACTTGAACCATTTCTTTCCTTAGTCTTCGCATCATGCTCTCAAGATCAAAGTCACAGGAGAGAGCATTCATTTGGCTGAATTTATGTTTTGCATTCCCTCCTGGCTATTATGAGAAAACAGGAAGGATTTGGCCCTTCAAATTCCCATAGTGGGACAGATGGCCTGATACACATCCTTCCAGGAGCATAAGAAAGTGGGGAGATGAGATCTCCCAAAAGGAAAACAGGATACTACTGGGAAAAGGAAATATTAGGTTGGTGCAAAAGTAATTGCGAGTTTTACCATTAAAAGTAATTAAAAGTAATGGCAAAGCATGCAATTACTTTTGCACCAATGCAATAGATTCTAAGTCATTAATAAACTATACTGGACAAAGCGCTGTGAATTGGTCAGGCCCTTATTACAAGTGTAACAGGAAAGTAAATAGGATTTCAATGTTGGGTGAACCATGGGTATAGTCTCATAGAGTAAATCATAACTGGTGCACATTCTAAGTACATCCAAATCCACTCCTTGCACAACTTAATAAAAAGTATCAGAAAACCAATTTTGACATCACCACCACCACCACTCCAACCCCTGTCCTTTTTCCCTTATAGGAGAAAACTAAGGAACTCAAGAGGAGTCATCAGAATACCTGCCATGTGGGAGACATCAACCCCATTGGTGACTTTTTTTCTGCATCACATATTAGAGGTGAGAGGAATATTTCAGTAGAGGTAAGAGGAATATTTCTTCCCTCCCTATGGCAAGTTAAGTGAAAATGGAGGGGGAAGCAAGAGAAACAATCACGGTGATGAAGAATGCTAGCAAGAGGTAGAAGCCAGCATCTCCAACCCTAGTTAGACTTTGGTGAGGTAGAACAGGCAGATTTACTCTCTCCACACATTTCAACAAGAAGAAAGTAATTGGAAAGAGACAGTAGGCACTGTCTGTTCCCACTGTTTGGTGATGCAAGGATGCCTGAGTTTCCTTAGGGCCAAAGAACACCACAGGAGATATCTGGGCTTAAGCAATCTTGACATTACCCTGCCTAAGAGGGCTGCCTGCTACTGGAGGAGCCAAGTCAAGGAGCAGGAGCTGAAGGTGGACAGTGCAGAAGAATCTGGGTTGCGGTCATCACCCACATCAGATGCCTATGCAACTGGGGCCCCTGCCAAGCCTAATGAAGAGCCTGCCCATGCCCTGCCCTTCAGCAGTGTCCAGACATCGGCCACAGGCACAGTTGGCCATCCAGTGTGCACCACAGCAGCAGCAGCTAAGCAGATGTTTGTCCTTTCCCTCATCCCTGCTCCAAGACCCCAACACTCTGGGAGATATGGAAAAGATGAAGGAAGAGCAGGAAGTAGAGAGGAGCAGGAGAGAAGTGATGTACACATGATTCCCCAGGGTAAGACCATTTGCACCTGGTCACACCTAGACTGACAGGAAGAGTGAAAAAGTGGAAATGATATGAGACTCAAGCTATAAACTTGACTTTTTTAAACATGAAGTGTCTGAAATGCCACAAATGCTTCCTGAGACGTGAAGGGACAGAAAACTCTCATCAAAACATGCTTGAAAACAATGAGGAGAAATCAAATAAGAGGGTTTCATGTTAGTATCCCACTGACTCTCCAATAAACTAGTTGCACAGAAAAAAAAAAAACCCTGACTTCCTGTAATATAAGCAGAAAAGGAATTTATCGAGATGCTACTGAGTGCTCAGTGTAACACCTAGAGGTGCTGAAAGACTAGGTTAGGAAGATGGTGCAGGGACAGAATGAAGTTCTGCTCTCAGAGTTAACATCATTCCTTGGAACCGGTCTGGGAAAGCTCTGCCAGTGGATGCCAGATTCCAGAATTCTCACCATCAACACCTCCAGCCCTGGACACTGACTCTGAGGCAACCACTGCCTCTGGGAATAGGAGGTTGCTGACTTCCCTGAGCTGCCAAAAGAAGTCTCCATTGTCCCAGGTTCCAATTCAAAGCCCAGGGCTGATGCACCTGATTGGCCGAGCTCCAGACGCATGTGCAAGGCCCCTTTGGAAAGGATTCCAAAGAAGCAGGTATATGCACTTTGTTGTTTCTCTCCTGCGAGAAAGGCTCTTCCTCTCAGCAAGTGTCAGAAGCAGGGTTGCTATTAGCCCATACGGTGCTTTGTGCAAAATGAGGAATATGCAAGCCTCTACTTGCGAAAACAAGCAGGAATCTCTCCTGTCTCCGGTGGCTACAGAACACTGTCAGGGATCAGGGATCACAGCATGCCTGCATTTCAGCCTCACATGCCCTCTCTGCTGGGAGTCTTTGTGCAGTGCACAAACTGCACGAGTGTATGTAGTAGCCCTGCTCATAAGGTGAGTGTTTCTCAAATATAAACGGGGATGCAACTGAGGTAACAGATAACATACTACAGGAAGACATCAGACTTAGGGAGAAACACAGTTAGCAGATGATGAGCACACAGCTTGATGGGGACCAGTGAAGAGATGCTGTTATGAAGCCAAGACAAGTGAACAAAAGCCAGGCAAATACTGGGCTTTGCTGAGCACACACTTCCTGAATTAATAAAACTGCAAAGGAGCACCTCTTTGCATCTTGTATGGAATTTGTCTTCCAAAGAATGGAGGCACCAAGTAATACTGACAGAGAGTAGGCACATCTGAATCATCACGCAGAATTACTTAGAACCAGCAAATGTTTAATCAATACAAATGTTACTATTTACAACACCACCCCTCCTGAATGAGAGGATCATTTTCTTATATTTTACAAAGATTTCGAGACAGAGTTTCGCTCGTTACCCAGGCTGGAGTGCAATGGCGCAATCTCGGCTCACCGCAACCTCCACCTCCTGGGTTCAGGCAATTCTCCTGCCTCAGCCTCCCGAGTAGCTGGGATTACAGGCACGCGCCACCATGCCCAGCTAATTTTTTGTATTTTTAGTAGAGACGGGGTTTCACCATGTTAACCAGGATGGTCTCGATCTCTTGACCTCGTGATCCATCCACCTCAGCTTCCCAAAGTGCTGGGATTACAGGCTTGAGCCACCGCACCCGGCCTGCTTGTCAAACATCCAATATCTCTTCTTTCATATTCACTGTCAGTTGAAGACCCTGCTCCTCATTTCCCCATTTCACTCAGAAAACTGAAGCAATTAGAGGAGATTCTCCACAAACTTCTACAACTACAGATGGTCATCCACCTTCATGTCTGGTTGTGTGCCTTGACTTCCCTTCTGATGAACTGACCATACTCTTATTTAAGGCCATCCTCTGCACTTATGCACTAAATTCATTCCCTTGGGCCTCCCAAGTGATGTGGATTTCTCCCTCTCTTTCTGCATTATTATTCTCTCCTCTCAGCAGGAGAACTCCCATCAGCATTCCAAAATATTATTACTTCTTCCATTTAAAAAAAACATGCTGTTTGGACCCATTCTCCTCCTTCAGCTATTCTCTTTACTGTAAACTCCTTGAATTAAATTTTCAAACTCACTATATTCATATTTTTTTCCTTCTATTCTCTTTTAAATCTCCTCTAATCAGGGTTTTAGCTTCCAACCCTCAATTTAATACTGCTCTCTTTTTTTTTTTTTTCAAGGTAATCAAATGAGATTCAAGTTGCTGAAACCAATTGTCAGAAACATTTTCTCTCCCCTTCATTGAATATCTTTCTTGACCTGACATCCGGGATACCAGACTTTTATAGTTTTCCCTTTTTCTCTCTGGTGGCTTCTTCTGCGACCTTTGTTGGTTTCTTCACATCTTTCCAACCACTAAATTTTGAGGTGCCCAGGTCTCAATCATTGGATCACTTTTCTTTTCTAGCTACAGTAACTCCATAGACTATCTCATCCACTCAGAACCATAAATACCATTCCTATAATGACCACTCCTAAATATAGACCTTCAGCCTTGACCTCTGCCCCATTGCCTCCTGGACATCACCTCTCAGTTCACAGAGGGCATCTCAAAATGAATATGTTCAAAACCCAACTCCTAATTTTCCCACAAAAGTCTGCCCTTCCCAAATTCATCCCATTCATCTCCATCTCAGCAAATGGCATCTTCATCCTTTCATCTGCTCAGATCAAAAACTTGGGTGTCGCCGTTAGTTGTTTCTCTCACACTCACCATTAAAACTATAAGCAAACTCTATAGGCTCTAACTTCAAAATATATTCATCAACCTACTCCAGACCTTCACTGTTACCCCTGAATTAATACAGTGGTCTCTTTATTGTTCTCCCTGTTTCTGACTTTAACCCTCTACCAATCACCCCCAGCACCACAGCTAAAGTGACCTTGTTAAAACAGAAGTTAGATCAGGTTTCTCTCTT
The DNA here is from genome assembly GCF_049354715.1 of Callithrix jacchus. Lineage (NCBI taxonomy): Eukaryota > Metazoa > Chordata > Mammalia > Primates > Cebidae > Callithrix > Callithrix jacchus. The sequence goes on from NC_133503.1 coordinate 81,742,632, forward strand.
GCTCTAGCCCCCATGTCCTCCCATCTTAGAGTCAAAATCTTCACAATGCCTCTGTTTTAAGTCTTGTTCTCCAGAAAATAGACTCTGAGATGGAGATCTGTAGGTAGGAGGTTTATTGGGTTTGCTCTTGGGAACAACACTTGTAAGGAAGTGAGGAAAGCAGAATTGGGCAGAAGGACCAGTAGACTATGGTATAGTTACAATAGACCCTCAAAGCTGGCCTGAATTGAGGCAAGGGAACTCAACTCTTTTTTTTTTTTTTTTTTAAAGAAAGAGAAAAAGAAAGCGGGGAGAGAGAACAGGAGTCTTGCTCTATATTGCCCAGGCTGGAATGCAATCTAAAAGTTGGTATTAAAAACCTCTTTTATGCCGATAATTGTGCTTAACAGCAGAGACAGGAAGGACTAAGGAAAGAAAATGACAAATAAACAGCCAACCAATATTTTATTTAAATCTGCGAAATGCTATGCAAATGCTAAAGAGTGATTTGCTTCCATTTATGTGGTCACTTCCAAAATAGGTGTAATGTAGTACTGAAAAAAATGTATGTTCTATGGACCTGGGGTGAAGAATTCTATAAATATTCACTGAGTTTACTTGTTCCAGGTCTGAGTTCAAATCATAGATGTCCCTGTTAATTTTCTATCTCATTGATCCGTCGAATATTAACAATGTGGTGTCAAAGTCTCCCGCTATTATTGTGCAGGAGTCCAAGTCTCTTTATAAGTCATTGAAAACCTGTCTTATGTATCTGGGTGCTCCTATATTGAGTACATATATGTTTATGATCATTGACTCCTATTGTTGCATTGATCCTTTTATCATCATGTAATGTCCTTCTTTGTTTCCTTTAGTCTCTGTTACTATTAAAGTCTATTCTGTCAGAGACGAAAGTTACAACTCCTGTTTTTTTGGGTTTTTGTTTTCTCTTTATTTGATTGGTGAGTCTTCCTCCAATCTTTTGTTTTGAGTCTTTGTGTGTCCTTACTTATGAGATAGATCTGGATACAGCGTGCCAATGTGTTTTAACTTTTTATTCAGTTTGCGTGTCTGTGTCTTTGATTGGGGCATTTAATCCATTTTAGGATTAATATTGATATTTGTGAGTTTAATATTGTCATTTAATGCTGGCTGACTATTTTGCCCATTAGTTGATATAGATTCTTCATTATGGTAAGTTTTTGGGATGACTGATACTGGTTGTTCCTTTCTGTGTGTAGTGCTTCTTTCAGAAGCTCCTGTAAAGCAGGCCTGGTGGTGATGAAATCCCTGAGTGCCTGCTTGTTCATGAAAAATTTTATTTTTCCTTCATTTATAAAGCTCAGTTTGGCTGGATATGAGATTCTGGGTTGAAAATTCTTTTCTTTGATGGTATTGAATATTGACCCCCACTCTCCTCTAGTTTGTAGGGTTTCTGCTGAGAGATCTGCTGTAAGTCTGATAGGCTTCCCTTTATGGGTAACCTGACCTTTCTCTCTAGCTGCCCTTAGAATTTTCTCCTTTATTTCAACCCTGGAGAATCTAGCAATTATATGTCTTGGGGTTGCTGTACTTAAGGAGTATCTTTGTGGTGTTCTCTGTATTGCCTGGAGTTGAGTATTGTCCTGCCTTATTAGGTTAGGAAAGTTTTCCTGAATAACATCCTGAAGAATATTTTCCAGCTTGGATTCATTCTTTTCATGACATTCAGGTACACCTATCAAACGTAAATTAGGTCTTTTTACATAGTCCCATATTTCTTGGAGACTTTGCTCATTCCTTTTTACTTTTTCTTCTCTAATCTTGTCTTCTCGTTTCATTTCATTAAGTTGGTCTTCGACCTCTGATATCCTTTCTTCTGCTTGATCCATTCGAGTGTTAAAACCTGTGCATACTTCACAGAGTTCTCATATTGTATTCTTCAGTTCCATTAATTCATTTATATTCCTTTCTAAATTGTCTATTCTCGTTAGGATTTCGTCAAACCTTTTTTCAAGGTTCTTAGTTTCTTTACATTGGGCTAGAACATGTTCTTTTAACTCACAGAAGTTTCTTATTATCCACCTTCTGAAGCCTAATTCTGTTATTGGAATGTACTCGTTCTCCATCAGGCCTTGTTCCCTTGTTGATGAGGAACTGTGATCCTCTGTAGAGGGAGAGACATTCTGATTTTGGGTTTTCTCAGCCTTTTTACGCTGGTTTCTTCCCATCATTGTAAATTTATCCAACTGTTGTCTTTGTAATTACCTACTTTCAAATTAGGTCTCTGAGTGGACGTCCAATTTATTAATTCCCAGCACCAGAATCTGAGCAACCCACTGCGCCAGGCCAAAACAGTGGCGTTAAGACTGATGGTGCTCTTCTGCCCGGGAATCTCTGGTCTGGCTTTTTTCCTGAGTCCGTAATAGGTGACTCTGCCTTCCCAGAGCTCCAAACGTCAGTCAGAAGGGGAACCAGTCCCGTTTACTCTGCACCAAGAGCCGCCGCACCAAGGCGCCGGCAAAACTGTCACGTCAGCCACAGAGTCGCACTGGCAACCTGTGGGGCTCCTCTGCTGAAAATCTTCTGGTCCATGAGCGACAAAAATTCGTCTGAAAGTGTGGCGTCCTCTCGTTCTCTGCACTTTCACTGGGAGCTACAATCCCGAGCTGTTAGCGATCAGCCATCTTGGATCTCTCTTTCCTTTTTTTTTTTGTAAATTTATTTATTTTACTTTAGGTGCATAGTATATCTGGCATTTCTCCCCATGTTATCCTTCCCCACCTTCCCCTCTCACCCCACCCTCCACTGTCTGTCTCCTACCCCATCTCCAACTGCCCCCAGTGTGTGATTTCCTCTCCCTCCGTCCCTCAAGGACAGTCTTCAGATGTGGTCTGCTCCTGGGATAGAGCATAAGCTTGGGAATGAAGTTCTTTTCTGTTGAGGGCAATTTCAGATGAGAAACTGAGCTAGGAGCCATCTACAGCCAACAACCATTTGCCTCTTGGTTTTATCTTCTGCTCTCTTCTTTTCTTTTTTTTGAGACGGAGTTTCGCTCTTGTTACCCAGGCTGGAGTGCAATGGCACGATCTCGGCTCACCGCAACCTCCGCCTCCTGGGTTCAGGCAATTCTCCTGCCTCAGCCTCCTGAGTAGCTGGGATTACAGGCACGAGCCACTGTGGCCAGCTAATTTTTTGTATTTTTAGTAGAGACGGGGTTTCACCATGTTGACCAGGATGGTCTGATCTCTTGACCGCGTGATCCACCCGCCTCGGCCTCCCAAAGTGCTGGGATTACAGGCATGAGCCACCGCGCCTGGCCCTGCTCTCTTCTTACTCTATACTTCAGATACTTTAGTCCCCTTGCTTTTCTTCAAATATGCCAGACTCACTTTTACCTTAGAGCCCTTGCAATTTCCTCTGCCTGGAATGTGGGCCTTGCTGCATGATATCCTCAAATTTCATCATCTCAATGAGCCTTCTTATTCAGTTGTTGTAGCCCAACACCCCTTTCCCAATACAGCTGATCCCCCTTACCATGCTCTACCTTTTCTTTTTTAATACCACTTTTCACCTTCTAATAGCCTATGTAATCTATTTATTCATTATGTTTATTATCTGATATGTCTTTCTCCCACTAGAATATAAACTTCTTAATCTTTTCCTATTTTGTTCACTGATATATCTTAAGCACGAAGAGGTATCCTCATGCATAGTAATTCTCATAATGAATATATTTTAATCAAAAGTTTTATAACTCAGTAGAGGATTTTTATTTTCCACTTGGAAATTATCTTTTCTAAGTAGGAATTTCTTTTTAACATCAGAGTCTTCTGAATATGAATTTATTAAGTCACTTAATACATTTTCCCAAACCACAGAGTTGCCCAAACACAGCTCTCAGTTGAAGCAGGCTTATCTCTCAGATTATAATAATTACCTCACTCCTGCTATAAAAGTAAAGGAAGGGAGGAGGAGCTGCACATAACAAATTAATTAATCAAGGCTTTAATTTTTCTTTAAACCCAGGGAATTCATGTCAGCCTGCCTTGTTATTTACCTAACTACCCTCCAGGATATTAATATTATATCCTGCAATTTACAGCCTTTAAATGGCCATGATGTGTTTATACAGGTGAAGAGCAGGTGCTCTGGCAGAGTCTTTTCTTACATTTCTTATACATTAATTTACCTTGGAGTCTTCACACTCTGGAATGTTACTGACCTGAAAACAACAGAAGGTTATTTTACTAACTGCAGTGCTTTGAATACACTAAGAAAAATACAGTTATGTTTATATGGTATAATGCAATAAACAAGGGAATTGGAGCCCTTGGCAAGATTCTGGTTACCCAGCCCTGCTCAGCCACCCCATTACCCTTTGGGCTGGCTGACCCATCAGCTGGGGAAGCTTTGCTAGATTAGATGATGTCATAGGAAGTGAATTCTAACCAATTGGTGGGCGAAACCAATCCTCCATGACAAACATGATTTTACAACTTCAAATTGCTTTCTTCACCAAATAGCCTCACAGATATCTCTCCTAAAACAAACACTCTCTACTCTCAGTGTCAAGTCAACAATTCCTTGAATCTTTAAATAAACACTTAAATATGTAGGAAAGTTCTTAACCCCTTCTATTGGATTTTTCTATTGACACTCAGCCCACCTTATAAACTTTTCTATCCCTCCTTACAGTGCAGAGGCTGGAAGCCTGAGAAGTGTATTTCTGTGACATCCTAGCCAGCAGAGGTCTTGATGTATGTTTTTGTCTCCATCTTAAAGAGAAATTCGCATGATATTTGAAAGGCAGCAGCGAGGCAGAAATCATTTCTCTTCTTTCTGTGGCAGCAGTAGAAGGCATAGCATGGGCCTCCCAAATGTGAGTTTCTGTAGTGGCTTCTACACCCCCTGCCATTCCACCCACCTTGGGGACAAAGTACCACAAGATAAGCAGGAGCTTCCTGCAAGCTCCTGACTCTGGGAGACAGAGGTTCACTAACTTTCTGCGGTGCTGCACCTGAAAGTTAGTGATAGACCCCTGACTCACTTCAGCCCTTGATTCTTTTAACACTTGACGCATTGTAGTAAATCCTCTACTTGAAACACCTGGAATGCTTTTTATATTCTTGTCTGATCCCTTCCTATAAAACAGGCGTACAAATTTTTCTTTTTTATGTAAGACAGGCAATAAACATATACTTTAACTTTCATTTTGTGGTAGCAGCTATGTTAGTACTGCTAAGCTTTTTCCTATTTACCAGGATGTAATAAATGGCTAGCACAGGGCTTGTCTGCCCATGCCTCAACAGATTTTCATTCTTTCAATTTCCTATTAAACTACCAACAAGCACGATGATTTTTGCTTCAGTTATTTCTTAGCCAAGGGTAAATTAAAGAATATCAGGCTTATAATTTTCTATTACTGTTATTATCCAAAACCACCCCAGAAAATGAAGAAAATATGGATCCCTAGAGAAAAAGCAAGGGCTTTCCTAGGAAAAATGGCAAATAAATTTAGAGAATCAAACAGAAATTATTCACTACCATCTAACTACCTGAACATAAAAGCCATCTTTATCTCATACATTACACCAAAACAAATTTCAGAGATAAAAGATTTAAGTGTTAAAGTAAATGACCCATAGGAACACTTGAAGACAATCTCAGTGACTACTTTTAAAACTCTTGCTTGAGAAAACATTTTCTAAGTATGACACCAAAGGTAAAACACATTTTTTAAAAAACATATTTTTAGATCTTTTCATTGATTTTAGAAGTTTCAAAATATATCTAAATTTAAAATAATACAATAGTTTCCACCACCTAGATTTCACAATTATGCCATAGTTTGTTTACCATCTATTTGTATTATATCATTCTAAAGCAAATTTAATATATGAAGATATTTTAGTTCTAAATGCTTCAGCGAGGGTCTCCAAAAAATTGAAACATACTCTTGCAAAACCGCATACCTTTATCACACTCAGCAAAATTGACAGTAACTCTATCATATTGTCTAACATCTATTAGTCCATTTTCAGGTTTCTTCATTAAAACAAAAATTTTTCACAAAATTGTTTCCGTTCAGATCAGGATCAATCATTACATCTGGTTGTTAGTTCTTTTAAGTAAGTATTTGTAAATCTAGAGCAATATTCTCTACACCTACTTTCTTTTCCCCATGATACTGACTTTTATAAGATCTCAGATCAGTTTGGGTTTCTTTGTAGAAAATACCACATTCTGGGATGATTTTGTTTCATGGTGTTATTTAACATGACTTAAGATTGTTAGATTTCATTCTGAAAAAAAGAATTGAGATAGGCATCCAGAGCTGTCCAGCGGAATTTTCTACGATGATGGAATGCTCTATATCTATGCTGTTCATTATAGTCACATGGTAATTCAGCACTTAAAGTATAGCTAGTGTGACCAAATAAATTAATTTTAATTAGTTTAAATTCTAAACTTAAATATTACCTGTGGCTAATGACCGCTGAATCATTTGTGTTTCATAAAAGTGAATATAAAGTACCTATATGCTACCTATACATAAGTAGGTATTTGATAAATATTACTTCTTCAGCCTTCCAAATATAGTTTAAGTAAAGCATGCTATCAAATACACTATTATATAGATTCAAATGAAGCTGTGTGTGTGACTTTATTATACAATTAAGACCCTTTCAAAAGCAGAGAAGTAAAGGCCATCTGTTTACTTCAGGAATCTCCATGATCAACACCAATTGCTGTACTTGTTTTATTATCCACATGAAAATATCTCCTAAGTAGTACAGTTATTCTGCAGTCTGTATCTTTAACATATATACATAAGACTTAAGAGTTAGAACTCAAGAGGGCCAAGACAGCCAATTAGAAGCAACTGCAGGGCATGGCACTCACAGAGAAGCATAAAAGGGGAGAGTGAATTCAGCACCTTCAACTGAAATATCCAGGTACACACATTGGGACTGATCAGGGACACAACCTTACCCATAGAGAATGAAGAAAAGCAGCATGGGGCAATGGCCCACCTAGGAGCAACACTGAGCCAAGGGAACCCCCACCCCTAATCAAGGGAAGCAGTGAGTGAATACACCACACTGGGAAACCACACTTCTCCCACAGATCTTTGTAACCCTCACTCAGATCAGGAGACCCCTTGTGAGCTCATGTCATCAGAGCCTTGGTTCCAACACACAGAGCTGTGTAGAGTCTTGGCAGAGCAGCTGCTCAGGCACCCACAGACTTGGGAGCTTTACATACTTCAGCCCTAGGATCCCCAACAAAGGTGGCTGCAACTCAGGCAAGGAGGGATGTCCATACATACCCCTAGGAAGGGGGCCTAGAGATTGCCCTCTCTCACCACTCCTATTTTGGTAGTTCTGGCAAGGGCAATCAGGCAAAAGAAAGAAACAAAGGGTATTCCAATAGGAAGAGAAGAAGTCAAACTATTTCTGTTTGCAGATGACATAATCCTATACCTAGAAAACCCTATTGTCTCAGCTTAAAGGCTTCTTAAGCTGATAAGCAACCTCAGCAAAGTCTTAGGATACAAAATCAGTGTGCAAAAATTGCTAGCATGCCTATGGACCAACAGTAGGCAAGCTGAGAGCCAAATCATGAATGAACTCCCCTTCACAATTGCCACAAAAAGAATAAAATACCAAGGAATACAGCTAACAAGAGAAATGAAGGACCTCTTCAAGGAGAACTACAAACCACACTCAAGAAAATCAGAAAGGACACAAACAAATGGAAAAACATCCCATGCTCATGGATAGGAAGAATCAATATTGTGAAAATGGCCCTACTTTCCAAAGTAATTTACAGATTCAATTCTACTCCCATTGACATTCTTCACAGAATTGGGAAAACTATTTTAAAATTAGTATAGAACCAAAAAAGAGCCCGAATAGCCAAGGCAATCCCAAGCAAAAAGAGCGAAGGTGGAGGCATCATGCTACAGGGTTACAGCAACCAAAACAACATAGTATTGGTACAAGAACAGGCACATAGATCAATGGAACAGAACAGAGAACCCAAAAATAAGATGGCACACCTACAACCATCTCATCTTCAACAAACCTGACAAAAACAAGTGATGGGGAAAGGATTCCCTACTTAGTAAATGGTGCTGTGAGAACTGGCTAGCCATATGCGGAAAACTGAAACTGGACTTCCTCATTACACCATATACAAAAACCAATTCAAGAGGGATTCAAGACTGTAATGTAAAATCCAAAACTATAAAAACCCCAGAAGAAAACCTAGGCAATACCATTCAGGACATAGGCACAAAGATTTCATGACAAAGACCCCTAAAGCAATTGCAACAAAAGCAAGAATTGACAAGTGGGATTTAATTAAGCTCAAGAGCTATTCACAGGAAAAGAATCTATCAATAATGTATTTTTCCATTCTCATGCTGCTATAAAGAAATGCCTGAGACTGGGTAATTTATAAAAGAAAGAGTTTTAATTGACTCACAGTTCCACAGGGCTGGGAAGGCCTCAGGAAACTTACAACCATGGCAGAAGGGGAAGCAAACACATCCTTTTCATGTGGCAGCAAGAAGGAGAACTGCCAAGCAAAGGGGAAAGACCCCTTATAAAAAACATCAGATCTCATAAGAACTCACTCGACTGCCCCCATGGTGCGATTACCTCCCACCAGGTCCCTCCCACAACACATGGGGATTATAAGAACTATAATACAACAGGAGATTTGGGTGAGGACACAACCAAACCATATCAAACAGAGTAAACAAAGAATCTACATAATGGGAGAAAATGTTTGTAATCTGTGCATCTGACAAGGGTCTAATATCCAGCATCTATAAGGAGCTTAAACAAATTTATGGCCTGGCGTGGTGGCTCAAGCCTGTAATCCCAGCACTTTGGGAGGCCAAGGCAGGTGGATCACAAAGTCAAGAGATCGAGACCATCCTGGTCAACATGGTGAAACCCCGTCTCTACTAAAAATACAAAAAATCAGCTGGGCACGGTGGCGTGTGCCTGTAATCCCAGCTACTCGGGAGGCTGAGGCTGAAGAATTGCCTGAACCCAGGAGGCGGAGGTTGCGGTGAGCCAAGATCGCACCATTGCACTCCAGCCTGGGTAACAAGAGTGAAACTCCATCTCAGAAAAAAAAAAAATTTATAAGTAAAAACCAACAACCCCATTAAAAAGTGGGCAAAGGACATGAATAGCCACTTCTCAAAAGAAGACATACATGTGGCCAAACAAACACACGAAAAGAAAGCTCAACATCACTGATCATTGGAGAAATGCAAATTAAAATCACAATGAGATATCATCTTGCACCAGTCAGAATGGCTATTATTAAAAAGTCAAGAAACAGGTGTTGGTGAGGTTATGGAGAGAAAGGAACACTTTTACACTGTTGGTGGGAGTGTAAATTAGTTCAACCATTGTGGAAGATAGTGTGGCGACTCCTTGAAGACCTACAGGCAAAAATACCATTTGACCCAGCAATCTCATTGCTGGGTATATATCCAAAGGAACATAAATCATCTACTAAAAAGACACATGCACATATGTTTATTGTAGCACTATTCAAAAAAGGAAAAACATGGAATCAACCATCAATGATAGACTGAATAAAGAAAATATGTGGTACACATACACCATGGAATACTATGCAGCCATAAAAAGAAATGATACCGTGTTCTTTTGCAGGGACATGGATGGAGCTGGAGGCCATTGTCCTTAGCAAACTAATGCAGGAAAAGATAACCAAATACCACGTGTTCTCACTTATAAGTGGGAGCTAAATTATGAGAACACATGGGCACATGGCGGGGTAACAACACAATCTGGGTCCTGTCAGCGGGCTGGGGCGGGACAAGAGAGAGGATCAGGAATAATAGCTAATGCATGCTGGACTTAATACCTGGGTAATGGGATGATCTGTGCAGCAAACCACCATGGCATACATTTATCTATGTAACAAACCTGCACGTCCTGCACATGTACCCCTGAACTTAAAAGTCGGAAATTTAAAAAATAGTTAGAATTCACATTTTCTGAAGCAGATATCCCTTTGTGTTTACTTTTCTTTCAAATTGTTTTTAGCATGTATTTGGATTACTTAGAGCAAGCCAGGACAATGAGATTCAATACTGAAACTTTAATTCAAACTTGGAAAGAGGATCTCTTTTCCATGGGATTGAAGCTGGAGCTCCTGAGAAGCTGCCTGATGGAGAGTGCAACACAGAGCAAAGCAGACCTGAGACATAGAGAGGAGGAATTCCACTTTAACCTGTAGATCCAACCATGCCTGCAGCTGCGCTTGTTCACTGGGTAAGATTATCTCTATACTTTTCAGTTTTATGATCCAATAAATTCCTTGTTTTTCTTCAGTTGATTTGTATTGGTTTCTGTCTTTCTCACTGGAAAGAGTGCTATCAAAAGTACCTAGAATTTGAAATCAGACAAACTAGATTCTATTATATCTTGGATACAGTTTCCACCTCTAGAGATAATAATTCCCTCTTCTTCAGCCTGTTAAGAGGATTAAATGAGATGGTATGTCCTGCACGTTAGAGATACTCTGAATATGCTGGTTTTCTTTTTGAATTTGAGTTATAGTGATACCACGTCCTTGAGTTTTCACATAGTGTTTTCCTTTTTTGTAGTTCATTAAAAAGTACTTCATTTACAACCATATGTAATGTGAGGTCATCTGGGCCTAAACTGAAAAGGGAGAGGGGCAATTTACACAACTGGAAATGGGAAGTTTCTCACCTACTTTCATAAGAGAATCAGTTTGGTTAGGAATACTATTTGTCTTTGGATCATACAGATCCAAAACAGTGGCTGTGAATTTGTGTTGCTCTTCCCACAATCTATTCCTTTTTAATTCCTGCCGTAATGTAATGGGAATTGCATTGTGCAGGCTCTGGACACATGATGCAGTTCCTTTTGTCTTCTTAAATGCAACCATGTGTGGAATCTCCATTATTGTCACTGAAGATTTACTTACCTTTTACAATCATCCTGGATATAAGTACCTTGGTAATCAAACAGAATATAATTAACTAATCATTTGCAGGATTACCTAGCCTAAAAACCAACACAGTAAAATATAGTAAGCATGTTTATGTCTGTTCAAATCCCTGTATTAATAAAGGTGATCAGATTATACAATTCGAATGCATTTTTAAGAAAATATTCTGGCATAGAGGATTAGAAATATGTTTAAGCTAAATTTAGAATTCAGGCAAAGCAATCCTACAGCTTACTTTCCACTATTTTTTCCCTTCAACTAAGCTCTTAAGCTGAATAAATTAAAGTCTCCCAAGATGTTTAAACAGTTTAGTCTATATTAGTGTGCTATGGTTCATTATAAAATACAACTGTAAAACCATTGCTAAATTAACCTCTGATACCTTCTTAGTCATAACTGGAAATCTCTAGCAAAGGCATAATGGACCTGCTTATCTATTAATTTTAGCTTCTTATCCATAATTGTTTATCACCCCCCAAGAATCCCCCTTCCTTCACCAAATCTTATTCCTGTCTCTGACACACTGTATAACCTTCATGAATCCATCTTCCCAATCTGTCAGGCAAAGGCCGCTTTCTATTGTCTAATACTCAGTCTAAAATAATCTTGTACCTTGAAGATTTTCTTTCCTTCTTTTAAAAGCTTATCATAGTATGTTCCAAATTGTTTTGAATTAAGAAAAGCAAAGCAATATACCTTTAAAGGTAGACAACACCTCGTATGCTCATACGCATATATTTCTTAAAGAAGCAGAACTTCTTTGTCATTACTTTTTTATCATAATATGGCTATTATTGTTACTTCCAACAAGTACTATAATAATTTGCCCCACCACCCACCCATCTAATCTCTATTTCCACCCATATATGGCAGGATAAAACTTCAAAGTATTAGTTAATAATAAACTTTTCCTCATCCTACCAAGACCCTCCTTTCAGGCAGTTTTATATAAGGATCCAAGCTAAGAAAAGAAAGAGATAGAGATAGAGAACAAAAGCATGTAAGGCAGAAATAGCTGGAAAGAGCCCACAGTTTTTCTTAGACTCAATTTTAGAATTCTCTGGACCAGGGAGAAGGAAGAACAGAGATGAGAGAAATAAAATAGAGTGAGCTGGGATCCCACATTCTGTATCCATCCCAAGATCTGGGGGTGATAAAGTGACCCTTGATAAGTTTAGAATCTTTGAACAAAATGAGGCATGTGGCCTGCTTTCTGTCTAGAAACCCAAGAGATGGCAACCCCCACAGAAGCCTGATGTTTATCATAACTGTGTGCTAAATACTGTGGGTTGGCCCCCACCCTTGTAAACTCTCTCTTTTATCACATGGCTAGACGTCTGGAAACTACTTTTTCCAATCTCCTTTTCTCATTCCAGACTTGCCATTGGAAAGGACTTGCACGAGATTAAAGGGAAGTGCTGGGATGGCTGGATAGCCACATGCAAAAAATGAAGTTCGACCTCTACCTTACATCATACACAAAAATTAACTCAAAATGAATCTAAGACCTAATTGTACCTACTAATCTGTAAAATTCTTAGAAGACAGAATAAAGAGTAAATCTTCATGATTTCAGATTTTGCAATAGATATTTAGATATGATACCCCAAGCACAAGCAGCAAAAAAATTAGATTATTAGACTTCATCAAAATTAAAAACTCTCATATAGCAAAGGGCATTAAGAAAAAGTGGAAAGACAGCTATGATATAAGAGAAAATATTTGCAAATTATATATCTGACAAGGTGCTTATGTCTAGAACACACAAAGAACTATTATAGCTCAGTAGCAAAAAGACAAATGATCCAATTAAAAACTAGGTAAAGCATCTGAACAGACATTTCTCCAAAAAAGATATACTAATGGCTAAGAAGCACAAGAAAAAATGTTCAACATTATTAAACATTAGGGAAATGCAAATCAAAAACACAATGGCATATCACTTCATGGCCAGTAAGAAGGCAATAATAAAAATTAAAAAAAAAACAGATAACAGCTGTCAGTGACAATATGGCGAAATTGGAACCTTCATATATTGCTGGTGGGAATGTAAATGGATGGCTGCTTTGGAAATCAGCATAGCAATTCCTCAGAAGGTTAGAGGTACCATATGAACCAGCAATTCCACTCCAAAGTAAATACTCAACATATATAACTCCACACAAAACCTTGTATGCAAATGGTCATAGCGACATTATTTACAATAGCCAATAAGTAGAAATATTCCAAATGTTCATTAACTAATGAATGAATACATAAAATGTCTGTTGATACTATGGAATATATTTGGTAATCAGACCATATGAAATATGAACGCATATTACAACAAGAATGAATGAACAATAACACTGAGAACATTATGTTAAGTGAAAGTATCCATTACAAATGGCCACTTATTTTAAGATTCTATTTACATAAAATGTCCAGATTAGGAAAATCTATAGAGACAAAAAGCAGATTACTGATTGCCCAGGACCAGAGAGTAAGGTATAAGGCAACTGGGATTGAGGGGTGATGTCAGGTAATGAAATGTTCTAAAATTTATTGTGGTGATAGATTCTCAACTCTGTGAATACACTAATGGCATTGAATTATATACTTTAAATGATTGGATTGTATGGTATATAAATTATATCTCAATAAATCTGCTTATTAAAAAATGAAAGGGAAGAAGGAAGGCAGAGGCACATCTTCTCCTAGCTTTAGCTTGGGAGCACAGTGCCCTAAAGGAATGGCACTACAGTTCCTGCACTCTACTGAGCTGCACTTCAGTTCCTGTTCCTACTACTGTAGGAGCTACAGGAACAAACAAGCATAGTTTCAGAGGAGCGAGGAATTGTGCAGTTGTGGTTTCCTGCAGCAGCAGTAGCATCTTCCTGAAGTTCCTAAGCTCTGACTAACATCATCTTATCCCCTTCCTTTTGTCTCTTTTATCCCTTCCAATAATTTTGTCACTTAACTCCCTTTATTAAAATCCAATCTGCTTGAAATGCCTAGAGCGGTTTGTTTTCCTAACTAAATTCTTCTGATCGATAGTACTGCCCAGAGAATATCCTTTCTCCTTGTTCTCTTCCTAACACATTTGAAATTTTGTCCAGATATTCATCTCTCCACTACATAGCCAAGTACCACAGGAGACAATCAGTGACAGAGTGACCTCAGCTTCAGCGTTCAGCCTGATTTTTATCTAAGAGTAATCCCATTTATCTTTCTAAGAATTGGTTCAGAAATGGTCATCCAACCTAGTTATGCCAATGAGACATGAAGGGGGGTTTCCCAGAAACTTCTGGGAACAGTCTTCATTCTTAAGTATGAATCATAAGAAACTAACTAGATATAAAAGAGAAATCCCTATTTTCTACTTACAGCTATCATACAACCAAGACAGGAGTCTTCTTAAGAACAAAGGCGAGAGTACAGAGACAGTGTAGAGAAACACAGAGAACCTGGGTGTTTAATTGCATTATTGAACTGTTGGATCAACACAGCCTGAAACCCACCTTACCTCTTGAATTCTTATTTATTTGTTTATTTGTTTGTTTGTTTGTTTTTGAGGCCGAGACTTGCACTGTTGACCAGGCTGGAGTGCAGTGGCATGATCTTGGCTTACTGAAACCTCTTCCTCCCAGGTTGAAGTTATTCTCTTGCCTCAGCTGCCTGAGTAGCTGAGATTACAGGCATGCACCACAAGGACTGGCTAATTTTTGTATTTTTAGTAGAGACAGGGTTTTGTCATGTTGGCCAAGCTGGTCTTGAACTCCTGACCTCAGGTGATCCACCTTCCTCAGCCTCCCAAAATGCTGGGATTATAGGCATCAGCCACTGGGCCCAACCACCTCTTGAATTCTTATAAGTATAAGCTAGTTGCACTCAGGTAGCTTGAGATAAGTTTCTTGTTATTCACAACTGGAAACATTTTAACTGATACCCTGAAATACCATGATATGGCAGTCTCTCTAGGCAGAGAAGGCTTGAGACAACTCCCCAGATTCCCATGGCTCCAGATGGAACAAGACATTATCCAAAAGTTACCCCTAAAAGCTGAGCAATTTAGCTGAGAGGGGGCTGGTAGACCTGGAGGGGCCTTGCAGCCGTGATTAGGGGACACAGCAGTATAAGCCACACAAAACCAGAAACATTGTAGGAATGTGGACATTATAGTGGAAATCGCAAGAGTAGGATAATGACAACCAGGAACCAGATAATTCCTAGATCACAGCAAATTCCACATAGGACAGATGATGTCCTGAGACCACACTGTCCCCATTTGACATTTCAGTGCAACTCAAGGACCCATCATCCCTCAGACCTTGGAAGAATGAAGAATGGACTCTGTTAATTTTCTACCACCAAATAGAATGGAAGCTCAAAATAGAGATGGTTAGATCATGGAAAAATGAAAGTTATAGACTGAGAAGATCATAACGCTAGAAGTATACATCCTAATTATGCAGAACTAGTTCTTTGGCCTGCGAGTGGCAGAGGCAGCATGATTATTTTGATCATCTTGAGCATCCCCTCCCCCATTCTGTGTTTACCAATCCTGCATCAAGGAGGATCACAATCAGCCTCACTGTATCCTCCTCTGCTGCCTATTCTCATCTGGAATTGTTTAAATTTCAAGCTCAGATCATCTCACAAATGCAAATTATATTGTGATGGACTCTTGGACAAGCCAAGATCAGAAGTCTTGCTATAGAACTGTGACCCCCTAAGCCATTCCAATGACCCTCACCACCATTGTCGCCTTGATCAAAAGGTGGATATATAACCAGGTGTCTTAGTCTGTTTTATGTTACTATAAGAGACTACCATAGACTGGGTAATTTATAGTGAACAGAAATTTATTTCTCAAAGTTCTGGAGACTTGGAAGTTTAAGATCAAGGAGCTGCCTTCTTGTTAATTCACACATGACAAAAATATATCACATGGCAGAAGGACAAAAAGAGGTCAGGAGAGAGCAAGAGAGAACAAATCCATTACTGAAATTACAGTGTTAGTTCATTCATTAGGATGGAACACTCATAACCTAAATACCTATTAGAGGCCCCATCTTCCAGTACCATCACAATGGCAATTACATTTCAGCATAAGTTTTGGAAGGAACAACCATTCAACCCGTAGCACTAGATAAAGGAAACTCAGAGAAATGTCTATAAATTTTGTCCTGCAATCCTATTTTTTCCTTATGCTTCTTTCAAAGTAACATTTTTCCAAATTTGAAGCAGAAAAATAAAAATTAGATAATTACTAATGGATAATATTCAGATTCAAAATTGGTCTAACTGGTAACATGAAAATACTTACAACTCTGTTCTCTAATTAATTTTGTAGAATTTAAGTGGTACAGTGCTTGAAGCCACTACTACCATCACATAATTCGGTTATTTTCTTCATCCTCATTTGTATTCCAAACCCTTAAAACCAGTCTCCTGGCCAGGCGCGGTGGCTCAAGCCTGTAATCCCAGCACTTTGGGAGGCCGAGGCGGGTGGATCACGAGGTCAAGAGATCGAGACCATCCTGGTCAACATGGTGAAACCCCGTCTCTACTAAAAATACAAAAAATTAGCTGGGCATGGTGGCGCGTACCTGTAATCCCAGCTACTCAGGAGGCTGAGGCAGGAGAATTGCCTGAACCCTTGAGACAGAGGTTGCGGTGAGCCGAGATCGCGCCATTGCACTCCAGCCTGGGTAACAAGAGCGAAACTCTGTCTCAAAAAAAAAAAAAAGTCTCCTTCTCTCAATGTTGTCATAGATTAATTATCCCAAAGAAAGAATGACTGATGCTAACATAAAAGTCATTTGGTCTCAATTCTGAGATTAGAAAAATTTTTTCATGCTTTTATTCCAGCAGGAAGAGAATTTGCTATCCACAACTGGAAAATTAAAGCTAAGTGTCAGATGGATGGGTCTCCATCTCATTCATATTATCACCCATCTATTTAAACTATTTAAACCCATGGACTTGCAGTAAATAGTTTCATTACTATATTAAAGATATTCTTTAGTTGAGCATTTGATAGTAAATGTTACTCAAATAGTAGAAACAAATCTTAATTTTTAATAAATGTAAAAAATAAGTCTGTTTACTCTTTGTGACAGCTCTTACAACTTTACAAATGTATAAGTAATATTTAGCAATTATGTTCATATCTATTTCTAAGAAATCTAAGCTACAGTTTTTTTGTATCTTGTCTCCAAAAAGTTGAGTTTCTGCAGAGATCAGTTTGCTAAGGACAAAGCTTATTTTTAACATTTGAAAGTGTTGGCGTGCAGAAAATAATACCCCAAACTATGGCACTCAGGACCTTCTAAGACTGTCACGGGCATGTCTTTAACTTGGCAAAATAAATGTCTAAATTGATTGAGATTTTTCTCAGATGCTTTCTGGTTTACAAAGGTAACCCTTTTTATTTGCCTTGCTGAGGCACAAAAAGCAGTACCACAAAATACAGCATGTTGGCATGCGGAGTGCTTTGAATTAAAGAAAATTGAAAAGCCTGAGAAATAAACCTCAGAACCAATCTCTCCCTGACCTTCCCCCAAAACCCCTGTCTGGGATTCTCTTTCCTTCCCAAAGAACCAGGAGGGATTATCTCTGGAACTTCCTTATTTGACTAAGAAAGCTTTTTTTTTTTTTTAATCAAAAGACTTACCCCTAGGAATCTCTCATCAAATAGCCAGGAAAGATTAACCACTGCAGAAGAGTCATTCTCACAGAGAAGGCTGGGAGTCATTCCTACACAGAGACAGACTTTTCATCTATTCTGGAGAGTAACTCCAGAGATTAACTGGGAGACTCTATCTGCATAAGACAACCTTTGTTCACAATGAAGTTCTGCCTCTCACCTTGCAGCCACTTCCTCCAGAGCTCACAGGAACTTTGCCCAACACCATTGTTCTTGGTACTCATTCATTTCCCCTGCAAATCATTTATTTCTATACCCTACTCCTCATCTCCATTTCCCCTATGAAGAGGAGTATATAACCAACTGGATCTCATTGGGTTAGGGTAATCACTGTCCTATGATTTCCCCCAGGGCACATTAAATAAATTTTGTATGCCTTTTTCTCTAATTAATCCTCCTTTCCAATTTTATTTTCAGTGAGTCTTCAGAGGGTGAAGGGGAAACTTTCCCTCTTCTACCCTACAAAGGTTTATTTTTAATATTTTTATAAAACTTTGACTTGCAATTAGACCATGTGATATGGGTTAGTATGGTTAAAGAAGAAATTATTCATGACGCTTGTTAAAGGTGGTAAAGCAGACTTTATTCAAAGCAGGGGAGGCCTTAGCAATAGGTATAGAGACCACTGTAACAGGGTCTCACAGTGAGGAAGAGAGATCAAACTCAACTCTGACTTCAACAAGAACAAGTGGGGATTTATAACCATGGAGCAGCGTTGGGGACAGGGACGATCAATGGAAGGAAAATTACTAAGAGAAAACATCAATGATAAAGGATATCCTTGAGGAAACATTAATAATAAACATTAGGGATAATAATTAAGAGGAAACATCAAGGACTATCTACTTTGGTCAAATGACTATCATTAAAAAAATGTATGTTAACTTAAAATTATAAATGAAGTTTGTCATCACAGGTTGTTTTTACTCACCAAGCTGATGAGAATTAATGCATTGGGTGTCACTTGATCAAGCTCAAATTATTCCAATCTGTGTAAATAGAATGGAGAAAAAAATTATTAACATTAACAGTTCTTAACATTTAAAAACATAGCTTATGAAGATGTATTTAAAGAAACAGATCTAACAGATTAATTTTAAAACACAATACCAGGTACAGTTTTAACTTACAGGCACAGATGGCTGCAGAGGCTTCCAGGCTTTGGTTAGGGCAGTCATGGGAGCACAGATTTCCCAGAGGATACCAGTGATTGGTTTGAGCTGGGAGAGGCAGAAGCAACAGCAGTTTTCTCTAGCACCTGTTGGGACAGTGGCAGTAGCATTTCCTCCCTAGGTCAGTTCTGTGGCACAGTTCCCTGCAATCTACTAAATAAAGTGCTCCCCACAAACAAGGGTGTAAACCATGAGAGAGGAAGACATGGAATCTAGCAAATGGGAGCTCCAACATCAAACAAAGACGTTGTGTTCCCAGGAAGACAATAAAAGGAATGTCCTGAAACACAGCAGGACAGTGAGTCTAGAAAGAGACAAATCCACTGTGGAGTGGAAGGATGGATTCAAAATACATATGTTCAAGAACTAGAGTTCTTAAATTTTCCTTAAGTGCTTGAATGTATTACGAGGTTCTTACTTTCATTCTTACTCTCTACTCCCTTTTAGCTCTGTCCATTGTGTTAAAACCACCTCTGCAAAGTTTGTGACTGAGAGAAATATAGCATGGCTAAATTCATCTTGCTTCTAGCCTCATAGGCTGGCTGTCCTCATTCATTCCTGGGTGTAGGCCAAGGAAGGATGATAATAGTCCCTTTCTAAAACTGTCCCCTTCCTTGTCTGGGGACTGAAATTTCCTTTGTAAGACTAATGAAAGTCCATGAGATTAGGATTATAAGAAGGGCCTGATTTTTGCTAAAATGTAGGCATAGTTAAATGATAACCAGTCATCGTTCCCTAGCTTACTTTTCTTTTTTTTTTAAAGAAAGGAGAGAAAGAAAGAAAGGGAAAAAAAGGAATGAAAGAGAGAAAGACAGAGGAAGTAAAAGAGGGAGAGAGAACAGAAATGTTGTTTTATTCTGAAAATGGGTATTGAAAACCTCTTTTATGCCAATAATTGTGCTTAATAATGGCCGATCAATATTTCATTTAAACCTATGAGTAGGTGTGATGTGATACTGATAAGAATGTATATTTTGTGTATTTAATGTGAGGAGTTCTACAAATGTTTATTAAGTTTACTTGTTCCAGATCTGAGTTCAAGTCTTGGATATCCTTATTAATTTTCTGTCTCATTGATCTATTTAATATTGATGTTGAAGTCTCCCATTATTATTGTGTGGGAGTCTAGGGAGTCTAAGTCTCTTTATAGGTCTTTTGTATCTGGGTGCTCCTGTATTGGGTGTGTATATATTTAGGATCATTAGCTCTTCTTGTTGCATTGATTATTTTACTATTATATCTTTGTTGCTTTAAAATCTATTTTATCAAAGGTGAGAATTGCAACTCCTGCTTTTTATTTATTTATTTATTTTTGCTCTCCATCTGGTTGGTAAATTTCTCCATCCCTTTGTTTTGAGTCTCTGTGTATCCTTGCATGTGAAATGGGTCTGGATGCAGCATACCGTTGGGTTTTGGCTGTATCTTTTAATTAAGGGATTTAGTCTATTTAAGTTTAAGATTACTGCCATTTGATGTTAGCTGGCTGTTTTGACCATTCGTTGATGTAAATTCCTCATTATGTTGATGCTCTATACTTTTTGGTATATTTTTGGAAAGGCTAATACTGGTTGTTCCTTTCTATGTGTAATGCTTCTTTCAGAAGCTCTTGTAAAGCAGGCCTGGTGGTAATAAAATCTCTGAGTACTTGCTTGTTCATAAAAAAATTTATTTTTCCTTCAGTTGTGAAGCTTAGTTTGGCTGGATATGAAATTCTGGGCTGAAAGTTCTTTTCTTTAAGGATGTTGAATATTGGCCCCCACTCTCTTCTGGCTTGTAGGGTTTCTGCTGAGAGATCTGCTGTAAGTCTGATAGGCTTCCCTTTGTGGATAACCTGACCTTTTTCTCTGGCTGCCCTTAGTATTTTCTCCTTCATTTCAACCCTGGTGAATCTAATGATTATGTGCCTTGGGGTTTATGTGCCCTAGCTTACTTTTCTATAATTCCTTACTGCTCAGGTGTCATGTGGCCAGAAGTCACAACATTTGTGACTTCCTCAATTGCTCCTATAGATAACATCACTGTTGTAAAACCTAAGTCTTTTGAGATGATTTTCAGACTTTTGGATTCTGGCAACCAACTGACTCCACCTGGACCTGTGACTCATGATTCAACCGGTCCTGCAGCCCCCACCCAGATGCTGACTCAGTGTACAAGGACTGTCTTCCACATTCCTATGATTTCATCCCCAAACAGCCAACAGCACTCATTCCCTGAACCCCTGACCACTGAATTATCCATACAACCCATAGCCTCTGAGTTCTCAATGAGGATAATTTGAGTAATAAATTCCCATTTTCTGCTTGGCTAGCTCTACGTTAATTAAACTCTTTCTCTACTGCAATACCACTGTCTCAGTGAGTTGGTTTTATCTGTGCAGGGGTCAAAAAGAACTTACCGGGTGATTACAATATTAATATCAATAACAAAGCAATTTTTTTTGTCTGTGCAAGATGGAGTCTCACTCTGTTGCCCAGGCTGGAGTGCAGTGGCACGATCCCAGCTCACTGCACCCGCCACCTCCTGGATTCAAGAGATTCTCCTGCCTCAGCCTCCCAAGTAGCTGGGATTACAGGTGCATGTCACCATGCCCAGCTAATTTTTGTATTTTTAGTAGAGACAGGGTTTCACCATGTTGGCCAGGCTGGTCTTGAACATCTGACCTTAGGTAACCTGCCTGTCTCAGCCACCCAAAGTACTAGGATTACAGGCATGAGCCACCATGCCTGGCCACAAAGCAACTTTTTAGAAAATGAAATAATTATTAGCTTTTCTAGAAAAGCTTTGTCTCTTTTAACCTATGAAAAGGATTAGTATTTGTCTTTAAAAATCACTTTTGCATTTTTTTAGAAGAAACAGTGTGTCATTTCCATTATGACAGGAAATTGTGGAACATTGTAAGACTCACCTGTGAATGATATTTATATAGACATTCTAATTTTAACATTGTATATAAATAGAACCAAAGAAGATGAAATGACTGTGCATTTACGTGGTGTGTATTCAAGTTGGAGGAGGGAGACTGGTTGGGGTTAGAGGAGTGAATAAAGAAACTAAATCCTATCTTCAATAGTAGGAAGTCAATAGATAATATTCAAAACTGAAAGAGAAAAACAAAACTTAAGTAGCAGAAAAATCTGCTTATTTGAAAATATGGATGCAAATACCAGTAAAAACTGCTTAAACTGTTGGAAATTTCTTACTTTGGAAATGGGAATTAGAAGCTAAAAAGTGCAAAGCCGTAGATGGCTGTTAAAAGCTAGCAGAACTCAGCATATTTAAAGTGAATATGTATGACTATAACAAAAATAAAGATTAAAGTTTGAAATAAGAACCATTTTTCAATTCTTTCTCAAATTACATTATTGTTTTTTGTTAGAATTGCACTGAGATTATAGAAAGATAATTTAGGGAGAACTGACATCTTTCTGAGTATTTTCCTCTAGAAATATGGTGGAGACTTCTTTTCCATTCTCAAAACGAGTTTATTGTTTTTTGTTATAAGTCTTGTGAGTTTTTTCCTGTTATTTGTGCCTGGGCCTTCTATGTTACTTTTGCTATTACAATGACATCCTTTTGCATTATATACATTCTAGTGTACAGGAAAGCTCTATATTCTTCTTGTAACTTGCCACATTACCAAATGCCTACCTCTATCTCCTAATACTTTTTCAACTGATTATCTCATTTTCAAGGTAGAGAATCATATAAACATACAAATAATTATAATTGTGTATTATAATATTCCTTTCCAATATATATGACATTTCTTTTATATAGCCTATTGGTTAGTACTTATTGAATACAGCTCTACTAATGGGAATAATTGATTGTATTGCTTCCAACTTGAATAGGAATACTCCTGGTTTTCCCTAACATGAATATTGTCTTCTATTTTTATCAGATAGAAGCTTGATTGTCTATTTATTTCATATCTAGGACTTCCCCTATCTAAACACTCCTTCATACTTTATCATATTTGTATTTGTCTTTATACCAGAATTTAGAATAATCCCTGGCTCAATAAAATTTTTTTAAACAAATAGGTCCATAGGTGGAAAAGTCACCTCTAGACAATCACATGCTTTGTCTCTTTTAACCTATAAATACTATTAATATTTGTCAAAGTATTAAATCTCTTTTGCATTTTTGGAAGAAACAGTACTTCATTATTAACTGGATTTCCTGGCACTTCATTTGAAATGCTTCTATCTGTGCTTCTGAACATGAATTGTAAGTGTTATGTTACCCCTCTGTTATCTTTGTCAGATTTGGTTTCAGGATTTTGCTAGCCATATTAAACGAATTAAAATGCTTCATGTCTTTGTGTTGAAACAGTTCTAAAGTCATAGGAATTCAATAGTAAGAGCAATTGTCAAGAACGTAACCTGCCTCCTGGTCTTTGAGTTCTTCAGTAGCTATTCTTCTATTATGTTTCGTTGTCCTTTATTATACAAGATGCGCGTAAGTGGAATTTCATCATAGAAAGTTAAAACTATACCTAATTGAAAAGACTAAAAATGTAATGTCTCACCCCATCCCACCCATCTCCAGAATTTAGTACTTTTATTTCATTATTTTTCCTGTGTCCTCACGTATTTATACGTAAACACAATATGCATGTATATGTGCATTCATAATGTATAAGGAATAGAAGAATTATTCTGAAACTACTTTTTCACTTATTCCTTGAAAAGCTTTTCACTTATATGTTATAAATTATATGAAACTATATGTACTTCATGCTTTAATAGCTGCATAGTATTCAACATTATGGCTTTACCATACACTCTTCCACTACTCTTCTACTAATGAGTATCTGGATGTTTCCCTCTTCACTATCATTAGCAAACCTGCCATGATCATTCTTGTACGTAGACCTTTAGGCCCACTGCATGCAAAATATTTTTCAGAATAAGTTCATAAACATGGAATTACAAAGTCAAAAAAGGCTGTTTTAAACTTAATAGTAAAAAAGGTTCTCCAAAGAAGATTTTGTCATCTTATCCTTCCATCAATAAGGTATCCATGTGTTCATCTGTCATATCATTACTAACACTGGTATTGCAAAGCTTTTATAATTTTGTTAATCTGAATAGTGAAAATTGATTTAAATGTATCACATTAATTTACATTTATCTGATTACCAATGAGGTTGAATAATTTGTAGGGTTTATTGAACATTTTTATTTCTTTTTCTATAAATTGCTTTTCAATATCCATCATTCATTTTTCTATTGGAGTATTCATTATTTTCCTATTGATGCATATTAATATTAATCCTTTGCTAATATAATGCAAATATATTCCCAGGCTGAAGGTTGTCTATTAATGTTACTATGTCTTCTGCATTCAGAAGTTTCCTTTTAAATTTTAATGTATTTAAATATGTAATTATTTTCCTTTATGGTTTTAATGTTTTATATCTTACTTAGATAGCTTTCTGTACCACACGTTTATAATTTTTCTGCAGCTTTATCTAGTACTTTTATATTTAGGTTTTCGGGTATGGTTTAAGGCATATGTCTAAATGTATTTCTTTCACAATGGATAACCAATCACCCCTAACTGTATTGCTTTGAAAATGGATAACCAAGCTTCACCTTAATTTGTAAAGTAATTCATTTTTCTATCATTTGTTTGCCTTTTTTATTATTAATGGCAGCTGGCACTTACATAGTTCTGACCATATTTCAGGCACCCTTCTAAGTGCTTCCTGTATATTAATGTATTTAATCTTCACAACAACCATTAGATGTAGGTAGTATAATAATCCCTCTTTTACATATAACGAAATTAAGGAGCAGAAAGTTTAAGTAACTTCTCCACGAATGCACATACTGTGTGGCCTGGCCTAAGAACCAGTGTTCTTTACAATACTAAACCCTGTTGTGCATACCTCTCCTTCTAGATTCCATCCAATCTGATTAACGAGTATCTCTGCCTATGCCTGTGCATATCCTATACTTTGATTATTCGATTTTCAAATTTGTTTTAATTTTTGAAAGACAAGTTTCCCTCATTTTTTCTTCTAGAAGTTTTCCATGTTACTTGCTATTTTGTCTACCATTTGACCAACAGAATAGCATGTTAAGTTTCATAAATAATGATTAGGATTGCATTACATTTCTAAATTAACTTGAGGAGGACTGATCTCAAAAAAATTGTCTTCTATTTAGGAAATAACTGCATATTTGCATTTGTTGGATTTTTTTCTCTATTTTGCAGTTTTCAACGTATAAATCTTACAATTGTCAGGCATTTTATGTTTTTATTATCATTGTAAATAGATTTTTCTATTCTGTTTCATTCTTTAGTATATTACTGATAATATATAGGAAAACATGGATTTTTTTCCTATATTAATTTTATATCTAACTGTCATACTGAATTTTACTGATTCTAATATTTTTTTAAATAATTTCTCGGATTTTCACGGAAATCTTTAGTTTCCAAATAATTATCTTTGTCTTCCTTTATGATATTTATGTGTCATGTTATCCTTTTTTGGCCTGTATATTTGCACTGGTTAGAGTTAGACCCTCTGTTACAAGGTTAAATGGCAGGAGTGCTGGGAGAAAGTTTATCTTGTCTCTAACTTTAGTAGGACTGTTTCTAATGATTTACATCACACATGGTGTTTGTTCTTGGTTTATGCTAATCTTTATTAGTTTAATGAAGTTTCCTTCTATTGCTAGCTTACCAACACTTATTGTTTGTTTTTAATCACAAATTATTATAGAATTTTAGCAAATATATTTTTTTGCGCATATTGAAATGTCATGACTTTTAAAATCTATTTATATAGTTAATTATATTAATGGATTTCCTTGTGCTGAGTCATCCTTGTATTAATAATAGCTACATTTAGTGTATTCTTTCTATGGTCAAGAAATAATCTTAAACGAGTATTTACCTAATAACTTACCTAGACATAGTTATTAGGTAAATACTCATTTAAGATTACTGTGTCCTCTTGACAAACTGATCTTTTCTCTGTTATGAAAGTTTTTTATCTCTAGTAATAATCTTCATCTTGAAGTCTATTTTGCTTGATAGTAATATAGCCAAATAAGTTTTATTTATGGTTACTATTTGTATGGTATATATTCACTGTCATTTAAATGGGCCCTCAAAAAGCAGGTGTTGGAAAGTTAATTACCATTTTAGTTGTATTAAGAGGTAAGATCATTAAGAGGTAAGTAGGCTATGAGGGCTCCTCCCTCATAAATGAATCAATGCTGTAATCGCAGGAGTGGGTTTGTCATAAAGGGGTGAATTTGCATTCCTCCTTTCACTTGTCTGCCCCATGGACAACAATGTTGCCCCCTCTGTAGGATGCAGCATTTGGAATGCCATCTTGGAGGTGGAGACCAGGACCTCCCCAAATCTGCTACTGCCTTGATCTTGGACCTCAGTATCCAGAACTGCAAGAAATAAATTTCTATTCTTTGTAAATTACCCAGCCTCAGGTATTCTGCAGCACAAAACAGAATGAGCCACATTTTTTCTTTCTTTCTTTTTTTTAAAAATTATCCTTTAAGTTCTGGGATACATGTGCAGAACATGCAGGTTTGTTACATAGGTATACATGTGCTATAGTGGTTTTCTGCACCCATGAACTTGGCATCTATATTAGGTATTTCTCCTAATGCTATCCCTTCCCCTAGCCCCCACCCCTGACAGGCCCCAGTATGTGATGTTCCCCTCCCTGTGTCCATGTGTTCTCATGGTCCAACTCCCACTTATGAATGAGAACATGCGGTGTTTGGTTTTCTGTTCCTGTGCTAGTTTGCTGGAAATGATGGTTTTCAGCATCATCCATGTCCCTGCAAAGGACATGAACTCATCCTTTTTTATGGCTGCATAGTATTCCATGGAGTATATATGCCACATTTCTTTATCCAGTATATCATTGATAGGCATTTGGGTTGGTTCCAAGTCTTTGCTATTGTGAACAGTGCTGAAATAAACATACGTGTGCATGTGTCTTTATAGTAAAATAATGTATACTCCTTTGGGATATACCCAGTAATAAGATTGCTGGGTCAAATGGTATTTCTAGTTCTAGACCCTTGAGGAATTGCCACACTGTCTTCCACAGTAGTTGAACTAAATTACACTCCCACCAACAATGTAAAAGCATCTTCTCCACATCTTCTCCAGTATCTGTTGTTTCCTGACATTTTAATGATTGCCATTCTAACTGGCATGAATGGTATCTCATTGTGGTTTTGATTTGTATTTCTCTAATGACCAGTGATGATGACTTTTTTTTTCATATATTTGTTGGCCTCATAAATGTCTTCTTTTGAGAAATGTCTGTTCATATACTTTGCCCACTTTTTGATAGGGTTGTTTGTTTTTTTCTTGTAAATTTGTTTCTTTGTAGATTCTGGATATTAGCCCTTTGTCAGATGGGTAGATTACAAAAATTTTCTCCCATTTTGTAGGTTTCCTGTTCACTCTGATGATAGTTTCTTTTGCTGTGCAGAATCTCTTTGGTTTAACTAGGTCCCATTTGTCAATTATGGCTTTTGCTGTCATTGCTTTTGGTATTTTATTTATGAAGTCTTTGCCCATGCCTATGTCCTGAATGGCATTGCTCAGGCTTTCTTCTAGGGATTTTATGGTTTTGGGTCTTACATTTAAGTCTTTAATCCATCTCGAGTTAATTTTGTATAAAATGTAAGGAAGGGGTCCAGTTTTAGTTTTCTGCATATGGCTAACCAGTTTTCCCAACACCATTTATTAAATAAGGAATCCTTTCCCCATTGCTTGTTTGTGTCAGGTTTCTCAAAGATCAGATGGTTGTAGATGTGTGGTGTTATTTCTGAGGCCTCTGTTCTGTTCCATTGGTCTCTATCTCTGTTTTGGTACCAGTACCATATTGTTTTGTTTACTGTATCCTTGTAGTATAGATTGAAGTCAGGTAGCATGATGTCTCCAGCTTTGTTCTTTTTGCTTAGGATTGTCTTGGCTTTATGGGCTCTTTCTTGGTTTTATATGAAATTTAAAGTAGTTTTTTCTAATTCTATAAAGAAAGTCAATGGTAGCTTGATGGGGATAGCATTGAATCTATAAATTACTCTGGGCAGTATGGCCATTTTTATGGGATGTTTTTCCATTTGTTTGTGTCCTCTCTTATTTCCCTGAGCAGATCACTGCTATTTTTTAAACATGTCTTTACATTTCTAAAATTTTTTATTTTGATTAGCTTTTGCTTAAAGGTCTACTTAAAGTTTTATTTTTTTTAAAAAAAGCATATATGAGTCATATAATTTCTGAATTCTTGCAAATCTGAACCAGGCTTTGATTTGCCTTGCATTTGATAAAAGCGAGGTTTAGTATATAATTATTGGAACATAATTTCTTTTCTTCAGAAATCACACATTTTCTCTAAGGTTTTCTAGTATTAGTGTTGCAAATAAAAAGTCCAATGTCATTTAAACTTGTGGCAGGGGGCGGATATTTTTTCTTAGTTGGCTGCTTCTAGCATTTGTTCTTTATCCAGAATATGGTGAACCACCTGAATATGGCTTTTTTCATTATGTCTGTCCAGTCTTTGGTAAGCTTTCTCCATGTGAAGACTGAATTCTTCAACTCAGAAAAAAATGCCTTCTTTTATTTCTTTGGCTATTGCTTTCATTCATCTACACTGTTTTCTCTTTCTGGAACTCCTGTGATAATACTATTTCTTTTTGCTTTCATCTTTCCTGCCTCTTGACTGTCTTCTAAATTTCCAGTTCTTGAAATTTATGCTCTACATTCTGAAAGAATGTTTTATAGCTATGCTTCTCTTTATTTTCAAGACACATTTTTAGTTTCTAGATTCTGACTCTTTTGGTGAAAATCTTCACTTTAAAAAACTTAGCAGCTCTGCTTTACTAGAGGTTGTTTAATCTGAATGTCCATATTCCTTCCCCCTCCTTTGAACCATTAAATGTCTTCATTTATCTGGTGGTTTTTCTCTTATTTTTACAGTGGAAGAATTCGTTTTGCCAGCATGAACAGCCAAAATGTGATTAGTGGCTTAATAGTGACTCTCATTTACCACGTCTAGCATTTCCAACTAAAACTCCTGAGCTTCATCGACATAGGTAAAAAGTTTCTGATGATGATACACAAATGACTTTGTTATAATCCCTTTACATTTCTTGGATTATTTATTTCTAGAATAGGAAAGAGGAAATCATCAGATGCAATCAGGATACCATCTTTGTCACGAAAGATTCCATTTATTTTTTTCTAGACTGTAATGAAAGAAACTTTGTATTTCTCACTTAAGAAAAATAAATTTTTAAAGAAAGAAGAATTGGACATACTCAGCTTCCTTCCTCACAGAGAAATAGGAAAGTTATTTTAATTTTAACATTCTTATGAAAAGAGCCTTTTGGGGAGGGATAAATTTTTGTGTTACTTTCCCCCACTAAAAACATTTTAAATACATTCCTTGAAACCATCTTTTATAGTCCTGAATTTACTATACAGACTTCTGTGTTCAACTGCCCAAACAAGGATAGGAAAATATGCCCATGAAAGTTAACCTCTGCTGAAAACAACCATGAGGTAGAAAAAAACAACGAGAACATCTGTATTTTATCCTGACAATATGTTCTCTCTTATTCTGGAAGCACAGGATGTCTTTACTCTGTCAGCTGCAAAAATATTATCTCTCTGCAGGAATGAAACAAGTGTGGAATATATATTATGTTACCACATTACATGCATACCTAAGCAGGAAACAAAGAAAATAGCCATTTAATATATAACTCAGTTTTGCCTCCAGGGACAGATAAAAATTTTTACTATAATACCCAAATGGTACAGTCCATAAATATACATGGGAAATGTGATAGGGCGAAGTCAGGTTCTTTTGGCTAGATACTTGTGGCTAAAAATTTATCATCTGACCCTCATCCTAATCTTTCCTGCAAAGAGACATGAAGTAGGCTATATTTTTATGAGGTCCAGAAATCTGGGGCAATGGAGATCAAAACCCATCACTATTTTTCAGCAAGCCATTAATTTTTTAATGTCTACGAAAATGACTATTGGCTGATATCTTTCAGTTCCATTTCCAACATTATGCCTTATATGCAGTTTACCTAATAAACAATCAAGATACTAAAAAAAAAGAAACAGTAACTAAATTGGTAATTTAATAACTGGATTATTCTAAAGGTCTAGTTGTGTTTACCCTATTTGAAATCAATAACTTTTCATTTGGAATTTTAAATCCACTTTAATGAGCATTCTGCTAGCAGCAGTTTAATTTAAGATCCAAACTTATACAAACAAAAGTAATAGAGGATTTTACCCTAACAACTTATACTTATTTTTTGCAGACCGCATCACTGATTTGAAGGTATAGATCCCTGAAATCTCATTATTTATGCCTCTAAAATTTTTTTAATGTTTTTAACCAGAGAAGGGTTTGTATAGGAAGAGTATTCCCAATGTAAGAAGTCTTTATGTTGCTCAGATACTTGCAACATGACTGAAATGCTTCTTCTAGGACTGGTGCTATCTTTGGAAGCTTTTACAGAGCAATGACATGGCTGCCTCATAAGCAGTAAACGAGAAACATCTTGTGATAATGCCACTGGCTTTCATGTAAGCTACCTATTTTATGTCTTATCAAATTGAAGCATTTGTCAACACGCAAACCTTGCTTCTTTGTATCTTCACATTCCCTCTGATTTAATGCTGACAATGTTTTCAGCATTGCTCCCCTCTCTATAAGTAACCTTTTGGAGTCATGTAATCTATCCCTATAAAACTAAGTGGAAGCATCCTCCATAAACAAGGAGCTATATCTACTGTTTCTAAAATCCACTCTCTGGCTCCATACCATAGGGACTCAAGCAGCTCTGGAGTCTCCAGAGGGTGCTCAAGAGGGAAACTATAATCTGTGGGCTCCTCAGTGCCTCCCTGTGAGATGCTGTGCTGTCTTGCACTGATGTTGCTTCCTGGCAGCATTTTATAGCTATCACACCCTAAGGTACCAAGGCTGTACATCACCCTCATAATTTATGAAATTATTCATAAAAAGTGATTATTTCACCCTCTGTTACAGCTCTACTTTCCACAGAGGCTCACAAAAGTAATTTGCCATTACTTTTAATGGCTAAAACTGCAATTCGTTTTGCACCAAGCAAATAGTCCTTGGACCATGTTGGAACACACAGCACCAAGTAATGCCTCCCCATTTTGCCCCTCTCCCAGAAGCCTTGTAACAAACCCTCTCCTTAAGCACCACCCCCCAAAAAATCACATCACACAAATAGACACCCAGGCACAATCAAAACCCCAGTTCAGGCTGAGCTGGAGCCTTTTGCCCCATCTGTAAATATCCAAAATTCACCCTATATCCATGAATAACTTACTGTGTTGCTTCATGAACATTCCTTTGTCACCTGTAAGAAAGGAGCTTACCTGAAAATGACAGTAACACAGGGCAAAGCAAGCCAGAAGATGAAGAGACGCCCCTATCAACCTCATCTGAGCCCCTGAAACCAGCCTCCACCTATGTTTTCCACAGTTATATGTGGCAATAAATTCCCTTTGTTGCTTAAGTTGAGTTTGGTTATATGTCACTTGCAACCGAAATAATCTTGACTAATATACTAATAATTATCAAATTTTGTTGGGTTATATAAATATCAGTGCCTCAGGAACTTGAAACAACAAATCCCAGAGATGCGCAACCGTAAACACTATAGCCTGATGAGTGATTTAATTAAATACGTGCATATAGATCATTCCCCAAGCCACATATATACAAATAAGGAGAAATAAATCTGAAGGAGAAGGAAAAATCTTTTGCATTTTGACACAATTTATTAAGCAGAAGACATCTGCCCAATGTCTAGGTCTGGAAAGATAAATTATTCCATTTTATGTTGTTATTAAATTGTATTACTCTTCATTAAAGTTAAATGCATTTAGAGGAATTAAGCTTATCAAAAATTTGGCAGTGTAATGTAAGCGATGATTCTTTGTTTATTTGACAACATCCTCCTGTGAGTTGATTCACAATTTTAATTTTAGAAAACAATATTTCCTTGATGGGGGCTGACAGAATGATGTGAACTGCTGCATCATTTTGCATGAAGTCATATTGATTGTGAAAGGAAACAGAAGCCAAGTGACTTAACCAATTTTTCAAGGAGCATTATGACAATAATGTTTCCATATTGTCAGAGGGGATCACATCAATTTAAGAACTGAAATTAAGCTTTAGGAGACAATCACCTATCCTTTTAAAGATAAGTACAAAGGAGCTCAATAAAGATAAAAATTCTAAATAATGTTAGTGAAAAAAATTAGTTAAAAATGTATGAAATTATGTATTCATATCAAGCACCTTCTGTGGATACAATGAGGAGCACAACAGAGACATCAGAGAGCTTTCAACCTTGAGGAAGGCATTAGCCAATCACAAAGAGTTACAATTCCAATTGGGATGTTAGCAGAGAAAGGGACCTGTTACCAGGCCCATGCTGGGGCTTCATGCTAAGCAGATAGACTAGGGAAGGATTTCATGAAGAAGTGATATTGAACTGATATTTAAAGAATGAATAAGCCCTTACTCAATAAAGAGGGAAAGAGCATTCTGGTCTGAGGGACAAGCCTCTATATAGGTGTAGGGAAGACTGGGGCAAGAATAAGAGATCTAAAACTGCCCTGAGGCCAGAACCCAGAGAAAGGAGCCAGTGAGTGAGGAGAGCCCAAACTGAGCAAAAATAGAAAATTTCCTCCTAAAACACTGGGTGGACTTTGAATGGTTTCAGGCAGGGCTTGTGTGATCCATTTTGCATTTAACAAAACATCACCTTGGCTTCAGACTGGATAATAAATAGGGGATGGGGTCAGGGTCCAGGCAAGGGAAAATAGTACCTGGGGCTACATAGAAGTACGGGTGAGGGTAAGACACAGGTAGAGAAACCATCTGTCATGGCAGTTTATTCTTATCAAACATTTATTGAGAGGCAGCAGCAGGAAATATCACTGAATCATTCTCTTTCAAAAAACTCTTTATTGGGCAAAAAACTCAAACATCTAAAAGAGTGGAGAGAATAATTTAATGAACTCCTATATGCTCGACCCTAAGCTTCAACAACAATCAATGCTGTACTGATCTTGCTTGATCTATATTCCCACTCTTTCTATACTCCCAGATATATTTTTAAATTATGAACATTTCAAACCTTCAGAAAAGTTGTGAGAGCGCTACAATAATCATCCATTTAACATTCATCTAGATCCATTAAGTGTTAACAATTTGTTAACTTTATATATATATATGTACATAGAAAGTATATATATAAAAAACCGTATGTGAGTATATATACACACAGTATATATATGCATATATGTATCTACATATACATACATATACACTGTGTATATTCTCTCTCGTGTGTGTGTGTGTGTGTGTGTGTGTTCCATCATCTATCCCCTAAGAGCAAAGGCATTCTCCTATACAACCAGCATATAGTTATTGCTCAGGAACTTCAGCATTATCTAATATACAGTCTATATTCAAAATTTCCCATGTGTTGCAATAACATCCTGTATGGCTGTTTTTTTCCCAATCCAGGATCCAAACAAATCTCATGCATTCCTTTTGTTATCTTGTCTCTTTAGTCCCCATCAATCTCAAGCGTTCCTCAGCATTTGTGTCTTTTGTGACATTGATGCCTGTGAAGGGTCTTGGCCGGCAGATTTGCAGGATGTCCTTTAATGTGGTTGGTTTGATTGTTTACTCATGATTAGATTGAGGTGAAACATTTTGGCAGTACTATCACATAGGTGATGTTTGTCCTTCTCAATATATCACCTCAGGAGCCACATGATGTCACTTGTAACATTAGTGATGATGATTCTTTCACTTTTCTAACCTATTGAGTTCATATCCTATAGACATAATCCATTACTGAGGAAACCAGACAAGGACTGCAAAGTACAATTTCTATTTCCTCATGAGCCATATTAACACCAAGAGACATTTACACAGATCACCTATACAGACAAAGCTTTATTGGCTTTATTCGCAAAAGGTGGATATAGATCATAAATAAGCATGGATGGGGGATGAATATCCTACCACGATTAGAAGAAATCCGCAAGCTTGGGAATTTGAATCTGGAGAGGAAGTGAAGTGTGGAGGTGAAGCACATCACCTCAGGAGCCAGACTGCCCTGCTACTTCCCACCTGTGTGACTTTGCGCAAGTTACTTAACCTTTCTGTGTCCACATTTGTAACATGGGTCGTCATAGAACTTTTCCTATACGGTTGGGGTGATCACTGAGTTGCTACATGTGCAGTGCCTGGCATATCATAACCATATCAATGGGATGATGATGATGATGATGATGATGACAGTAATGTTTCTAGAGAAGAACCAGTAACCTCCATGTGTTGTTGACTAAAGGAAGACCCTAAGTTATTTTTAATAAAAAATATTATCTGAGCCCAGGCATGGTGGTTCACACTTATAATCCCAGAAATTTGGGAGGCTGAGGCAGGCGGATCACTGAGATCAGGAGTTCGAGACCAGCCTAGACAACATGGCGAAATCCCATCTCTACTAAAAATACAGAAATTAGCTGGGCATGGTCATGCACATCTGTAGTCCCAGCTACTCAGGAGGCTGAGGCAGGAGAATTGCTTGAACCCAGGAGGTGGAGGTTGCAGTGAGCCAAAATCATGCCCCTGCACTCCAGCCTGGGTGACAGAGCAAAACTCCATCTCAATATATATAGTCTGAAGTTTATACCCTGTTAAAAACATAATGTGGTAAAATGTCAACACATTTGTATAAAATCATCAACATCATTTAATGAGAACTACATAGGGCCAAAGAGTTTGATTTTAACAATTAGATGCCTAACATTAACATTTCTCAAATATTCCATGAAAGACATCATAGGATAGAAACATCTAGACGACAGAAATAGAGGAAGGGAGCAGGGAGAAACAAGGCAAGGGCAAAGAGGTGGAAGGAAAGAGAAAGTCCAACATCCCTGGCCCTGAGTCCTCAAATCTCACCCTGCCCAGGACTTAGTACTGCCCTTTCCACCACTCATAGGCTTGCTCCATAAACAGTCCCCTCTGGGATTCTTCCTGCTTTAGGATTTAAAAATCCAGGCTTTCATTATTGTCTCCCCCAACTCAGACTACCTACCCATACCCCAAACACACACAGCATGTTTTCTTTTTCTTCTTCTTTGTCTCTTATTTTTCAATGAAGTCCCACCATTTATCAAAATCAAATAACTTCTATAATCAGTATGAAGTTTACAGTCCCAAAACCCAGATGTGCCATCATAAAACTGCCTTTAGTTTTTTTAAACTGACTTAGATCACAAGACCCACTTCCATAAATGGAAAAATACCTTACTGCCAATTCAAGGGAAACTCAGACATTTCTGGGATTTCTTTCTCAGTTTCTTCGGGTAAATGGGAAGTCAACATGGAATTCATACTCTCTATTTCCTTCTGTTCTCTCCATCACTCCCTAAATCTGGGAGCAACAGGTAGAGCAGCTCGAGCTGCAGTAAAAAAAGAAAGGATTCTCTCAGTTCTCTCAAGGAAACTGTCAAGAACAGCAGACTGTCCAATAATCAAGCAAACGCCCAATTGCAATACAGGTAAGTTTCCCAAAATTGTTTTGGGAGTACAGAGCAGGTATAGAAAAGCATAAACTCAGCTCAAGGGGCCAGAGAAGCTTCCAGGAGGAGGCAATTTTTAAGTTTTATCTTAAAGAGTGAGAAGGAGGTAGTAAGTTTAAGAAGACAGGGAAAGATATCTCAGGGAGCCTTTGCTAAGGCATGGAATAGTAGGAGAGGGTGACGTGCTTGGGAAATACAAGTAGTTCCATTCATCTAGAACACAGGGCATGTTCAGAATACTGAGTAGGAGATGAGTCTAGAGAGATAAACAGACTGTACATCAAGCCAAAGGATTTGGATTGTATTCTCTAGATCAGAGCTTGGCAAACTGGACATGGAGTCCAAATCTAGCCTGGTTTTGTAAACAAAGTTGTACTGAACACAGACATGCTCACTTGTTTACATACTGTCAATGGCTGCCTTCATGCCTCAACATCAGAGTTGGATAGTTATGGCAGAGACTGTATGGCCACCAAAGCCTAGTATATTTACTATACAGCTCTTTACATAAAAAGTTGGCTGACCCTGGGCTAACCCACTTCAGTTATATATGCACCCTCTTTAAAAGGATAAATTATCCTAGAGCCAAAACTCCACTTAGATATTTTCAGTATATTGTTATTTACATACATGCAAACTTAAAATTAAGTGCAAGCATCTTATGCTTGTAGCTCTTTTGCAACTGTAAAAAGGTGCATGAGCTAACAAAAACAATACAATTCAAATTAACATATTAATTAAATGTGACTGATGACATCACGTGTATGGAGACAGATTCCACCGCGAACACTGGACTATCACAGTGCAGGTGCTTTTGAATTCAGCAGCTTGTACCACCTAGACCACAGGATGGCTTTACTTCTTTGAACTAGGGTAAAACCTTTGTTAATACCACAAAAGACAGTGACTTCATAGAACTTTATCTGTCCCAAATGCCTCATTTTGAGGTACAAATTTCCCCTGTCCTTTTTTGCACAAGCTCTTAATGATTATCGTAATGCTCATTGGTACAATGAAAACAAAAGGCATGTGCAGAGACCAAAATCAATTGTCAGGACTCAGCTCTAAGGCAGCCATTGAGGTGATCCACAATTGTTCCTATGTTTTAAAATATTATCAAATGGAAACACAATCATTTAAAAATTACTGCAGAGAGCTGCAGATTCTGTATGATATGCAGTTATTGACGAAATCTAACAGACAGCTCTTCATACAGCTACAAATAGCTAAAAACAACCAGTCCAAACTAGGTGAACCCAAGGGGTAGCAATGGATTAGAGAAAAGAGGACACATTTGAGAATATTCAGTACACTATCTGGACAAAACTTTAAACATCAAATGCTAGTGGGGAGGAGGAAGTATAAGGGAAGACTCAGGAATGACAGGTTTCTGGTGTGGGCATGTGTGCTCACCAAGTGAATAAACACAGAGGAAGTACAAGTGTGGGAGAGAAAGATACTAAGATCCCTTGGGTATGTTGAATTTAAGGCATCTGAGAGACTAGTTCTTATCCTGAATAAAGTTGGATGTATAGGACCATGTAGTCATAAGCAATAACTGGCTCATAAAGATATGAAGTTGAATTTAAGTTATAATTGAACTGCCAATATAGATGAAATGATAGCCCACATAGAAAAGTAAAAAGTGACAGAAGAAGAAAGCACTAAAAGACACTTAATCAAGAACTGGCCATACAGGGAGCTGTGTAAATAACTACATTTATGCATCCCTAAATATCATCAGTTCAGTATGACCTGTGCGAATGGAGGGAAATTGTAATGTGCATAATATGAGATACCAATACAAAAATTACTTCTTATATTCATTTTGGTGGATGCACAGAGGAGAGAAGCATCGACAGATTTACGTATGTTTGCTAAAATTTGGTTTGCACTTCCAGAAGGCACATTAACTTGGATAAAAAGACAAAATGGTACAGAATGTGGCAGTCACTCTTAGTTGTCTATTCAATATCCATTTCTTCTTTACAAACCAACCTGAATTTTTCTCAGGGGCAATGTGCTTAGCTGAAAACTTCCTTTCTCTGCTCCCTTTGCACCTATGACTGGCCATGTAACACAGTTCTGGCCAATGAAATACAAGTGAGAGTCAAAGGATGAAACTTCTGCAAAAGCTCTTTAAAAGGCAGATAGACTCAAGTGGCTCCATGCTTTGCGCATACGCTTCTTCCTGCCTAGATACATCGTGTTGGAGATGGAGCCACAGTATTGTGATCACCAGGCCTCAAAAACATGGGAAGGATTACTAAGCAGAAATACAGGAGGATCCTGGGGGTTTTGCAAATCCTCAGTATGAGCCCTGGTTCTGCTTCCAGATGTAAATAAGAATAATTGGACCCCTAATTTTTTAAGTCACTTTTTTCTGGGTTTCTATTACTAGAGGCTTAGTGAATTTCTCCCTCCACAGAAGGCCTGTTTGAAAATGGTTTCAGCTAAAAACTCCCTATAGATAGCTTTCAAAGTTAATATAATGTCCAGGAATAAATGAAGAGTTGATTTCCACCTAGATGCAAAAGGAAACCTCTCAATCCTATTACTAGGGCCGCCTGCTTCAGCCTTGATTAAACCAAGTGAAGGGAAAAAGGAAGTGGGCAGCCCAGAGCTTAGCTGGCCATGACAAATGAGTTCCAGGTAAGACTGTGTCCTCCAATCTCCAATTTTTAGCATTCTCCACCATGCTTTCCTTTTGCTTCTCATCTTCCCTTCCATTCTTAATCTAATGTAAGAAAAAGGTGAATAATAAAGTAGGAATACTATT
The DNA here is from genome assembly GCF_049354715.1 of Callithrix jacchus. Lineage (NCBI taxonomy): Eukaryota > Metazoa > Chordata > Mammalia > Primates > Cebidae > Callithrix > Callithrix jacchus. The sequence continues at coordinate 81,780,943 of NC_133503.1, forward strand.
CTTCATTAACCTTCAGTGCCTTTTCATTGTCCACCCAGTTAAGTTTATGAAGAATAATTTATTGAACTATTCATCTGTGCTTTGTATTGTCAGTGTTTTCCTCCTCTATTCCAAGCAAGTAGCCAGGCTAATTGCTGCCTTACTTTAGGGAAGTTTGTGGCAGAAACTTGAAAGCAAATGCCCTACGACCCCTGCTTGTGCCTGGTCTTTAAGAGCTTGGGTTCCTGAAGTGGATTATGCTGGAGGAAAACAGGTAGAAGCAGAAGTGACAAAGGAGAGGAGACTGCCCTATACCAGGAAGGTGTGGTGGTTTCCATGATCAAGGAGCCTGTGTCCTACTTCTGGCAGAACCGGGGGAAGAAGACAAGGCCTCAGAGGGGGTCCGACTGTGTGGTGAAGTTAGAGAGGCTATACCCTGGGCAACAGGGCTTCCATTGTGAAGAAAGATTGGCCTGCAGGCTAACAAGAGCAGAGAAACAGTCACTGCCATTCAAGGGTCTGTGACAATGCTGACAATAGGACCACCATAATGGGCCAAAACTTAGGGGCAATTCTCCTCTGTTTTAAGGAACCACAAAGTCTCTGATATACTGAAGAAGAGAGAGAGAACACCCAAATGACAGATTGAACTTACCACCAGCAAGGTGGTATGAAGGCTTACAGAAATAGCCAGCACACTCTACTGGCATCTACTTGGGCCCAAGACCTCAACAGCACAGTCTCCTCAACCTGCTGCTCCAGACATTTGGCTTTTCTTCCCCTGCTTGAATCCTACACTCATGATGCTTTCCTGCCTCTGTGTTTGCTTAGAGTTTTCTGTCCTTTGGCAATTTAATGCATGCATTCATCCATTTAATAATAAGTGCCCATCTTTTCTATCTTCAAATACTTGCCCTTCATAAAGTTCTCCCTGATCCCTCTGAAAAGCCATAATTTCCTCCTTTATATTTCTAAGTTTTGCACTTCTCTTGGGACATTTACCCTGTACTACTTTTTGTTACAATTTCATACCTGCTCCCCCACTATATCTTAAACATTTATTGAACATCTACTATGCACCCCGAAGACAGTGATGTTTCCCAAGTACCTAGCATAATACCACAGGTCCTTGACCTTAGGACACTAAACTGAACAGAGCACAGAGTGTGTCCTCAAAGTTCTCACAGTCTACGTATCATGTTCAAGGATCACAGGATTGTGTGTAGTGCCTTCTCAGCCTTTGTTGACCTTGATTGTCAGCATTTTAAACCTCCATTCAGCTGCTTGTACAAAATTTAAGTAAAATGAGGAAGATAATTTCGTTGGAGAGAAAGCTTCTGGATGCTTCAGAATATGCCACCTCACCTGAATGGTAACCATTACACCTGTAAATAAGATAAAATAGCAAGAAAAATGTAAAAGTGTGCTTTGATCATTTCCTTTTTGAAAGTTGATAAGATCATTTTTATTTTCAAAGAAAATGTACAAATAAAAATATTGTTACCACTTATTTGAAATCCATGAAAATTGCTGAGATGAAGGAACCATTATCCAAAAACTGCTTTCTCTTCCCGGGGTTTGCTTCCTTTGCCTTCATTGTTTTCTGCTGCCATTGCTGCTTTGGAATTTGCTGTTATATGTAATAAGACCCCATCACAGTGTTTGTAGATAAATCAAGAAACATTCACTGGAGATCTTGTCATAGGCCATAGTCCAGATTTAATCCCCGCTCTCCCTTCCCACGGTTTTCAGTCTGTTTAGGCTCTCTCTTTTTTCAAATTCTTCATTCTCCTGACTCTGCTAGCCTTTGGAGGTGACCTTTCTGTTTTCAGTCTCCCAAGTATGTCACATGCCTATATCGTAGTGGGCCAGTGAAAGAAGGGGCACTGGCCTGGAATCAAGAAGCATCACTTGGTCACTTACTCAATCAACAAATATTTTTGAGTATTTTCTATGTATCAGGACTTGGTCTAAGCCTTGGAAAGTAGTCATGAACAATATAGCAAAATCCCCAGCTTACTTTCTAGTGGATAAAGATAAGTATACAGATTATCAAGAGATTATAGCCAGTGATAAGTGCTATGAAGATAATAAAGGGGTTGATGTAATAGTGTGATTTTACAGGGTCACTTGGAGTACAGCTGTCAGGGAAGGCTTTTCTGCCATTAAAGCAGAGACCTGATGGGTGGGAAGGTGCTAACTAGATTCCGAGAAAGATTGTTTCCGGCATCACATCCCTAATATGTCCAAGGCACAGAAAGGAGGCCAGTGTGGCAAGAGCAGGGAGTAGGAGGAAGGGAGGGACCCTAGCGAGATCAATAGAAAAGGATGAGCTCATGGAGGATCTAGCAGCGATGTGAGGAGTTTAGATTTTAATCTAAGAGTATCAGATGTATGTGATGTACTTTAAGCAGAGGAATGAAACCATTTCATTTTTTTAAACATCACTGTGATTACAGGGTGGAGAGTGGAATTAGAAATATCAATTAGGAGACTATTGCATAAACTCAGGAGAGAGAAGGGGAAGGATTCAATTCTTTAGAGCTGGAGCTTATAGGACTTACAAATGAATCCCCTGTAAGAGGTACTGGGGAGTCACCAAGATGGTGTCCAGATTTGGGCTAAAAGACTTGGGTGGATGGTGGGTGCCCTTCACTGACACAGGACAGCATTCCAAGCCTGCCTTGCCCAACTCTGGGCAATTCTGCCTCTTCAACTTTGAAATAAACGCATTGAGATTGAAGAAGTGGCCCCAGGCACTTTTCCAGCATGAAAATACCACAGTTCTATTGGGTTATTAGGACAAATATGTTTTTCTTGCTTCCCATAAAGAGAATAACACAAGATTTAAAATGACAGAGGCTGAGATTCAAATCAAAGATCTGCAAACCCATGTGGTGGCAAACAGATTCCACGTGCATCAGTCTCCCCATATGCAAAATGGAATCACAAAACAGGCCCGTCTCACTGGGCTGCTGGGAGGGATAGATAATAAATGTAAGGCACCAGGAATATAATGGTCCTTGGTCAATTCCACATTCTCCTTTCCTGACAGACCCAACAATTGTTTATTTTCTTTCTTTCATTCATCTAACTTTGTAAGTCTCTTGACTCTGTGACTTTTCTCCAAAGATGACCAAATTCTAAGAACCGGGACTCCCAGAACAGACTTCACTCCTGTCTCTCCCTCCCTGGGGTGGTCACTTAGTCCGGGACCTCTCTGCCTTCTTGCCTGATGTTGACCATTTAAAGGGTGAGCGCTGGCCGGCGGCATGGCTCACACCTGTAATCCCAGCACTTTGGGAGGCTAAGGTGGGCAGATTGCCTGGGCTCAGGAATTCGAGACCAGCCTGGACAACACGTTGAAATCCCATCTCTACTAAAATACAAAAAAAATAGCTGGAGTGGTGGCGTGTGCCTGTAATCCCAGCTACTCGGAGACTGAGGCAGGAGAATTGCTTGAACCCAGGAGACAGAGGTTGCAGTGAGCAGAGATCGCATCACTGCACTCCAGCCTGGGCAACAGAGCAAGACTCCTGTCTCAAAAAAAAAAAAAAAAAGAGGGTGAGTGCCATGCAGTTAGCTTCAAGCCTGGGGACACCAGGGTTTCAACACAAGGGTTCCAACATCGGAGTTTAACTTTGACTCATATACCTTTCCCTGCCTTCCAGCTTCATCCCTTTCCCTGATCAATGGGGCTACGAGCGGGAGAAAGTGAACAGCAAAAACCAGTCCTGAGAAGAAAATGGGATGGAATGGCTGCTGATGAGAGAGATCTCATCCCCTGAAATCCCACTAATACGCTTTTTTGCTGCTGATGGCCATATTATTTGACACTTGAGGAACGACATGGACAAACTACAACAAGGGATATTACAGTCTCATCTGCAGCCTACACTGTTTTAGTTACCAAAAACTAAAATTTTAGATACCATAAAAATTCACTAATGATCTCGTTCGTTTTTCTTATTGATGCCTCTCTTTTTCATTTATCTCAATTGCCTATTTTTCCTTTCAGGAATAAAGCCAAATAACAGATTTCTTCAAGTGTCAAGCAAAAAGACGTGCACACGCTTCTCGAGATCCAGATGCAAGGCCGGCGTCCTGGGCGTCCCTGCTCCGGCCGCTAGAGGGCGGTGCGCTGCTCGCTCACCTCCCTCCGCCTCCAGCGTAGCCTCCGAGCCCCTGGCCGCCCAGAGAAGGGGGCAGAGACGCCTTGTGGGCAGATACACCCACGTCCGGAAGAGCTGAGGGAGGAAGCCACTTGAAAAGAAGCAGGTACCGCGAAGGGCACAGGGAGCTTGCCCGGGCTTCCTGCTCTCTGGTCGCTCGCGCTCGCCTCCCGGCCGCCTCGCCTCCCCTAGAGCAGCTCCTGCACCCAGTTCTTGCACTCCGTAGCGGCCGAGCCCCTCGCAGCCTCACCCTTTCGCACACCGCGCGCCTTCCCGGGTGTCAGCGGACTGGCTTCCGTCCGGCCTCCGCCAGTTCTCGACCCGGCGAGGTGACCCGCCCCAGGGTCCCCGGCGCGAGGACTAGGCGGGCCGTGCACCCGAGCTGCTTCCGCAGAGCCGTCTGCGGCGGGCCCGGGCGGGGACCACGGAGCCCCGTGCACCAGCAACCCCCGTGCCGCCGCGGGACAAGGAGGAAACAGGAACAGCTGGTTTTGTGGGCAGACCCTGGGCTGGAGCTAGAGCCAGGGTAGAGGAAGCAATAACAACATCTCTTATATTTGCAAGAGAGCTTTGTGCTTTCCAAAACGCACTCACAAATACCCTCCACGGCTTATGTTACTTCCTGTAAGGTGGGCAGGTATTAGGGACCCCTTTTTACAAGTGAGAAAACTGAACCCATAGGAAGGTTAAGCTTTAGTGACAGAGCTGGACTAGACTCCAGTGCCAGGGTGAGAGGTTTGCCCAAACATCCCTGACCTGTATAAAATCTGTCAGCAGCTTAGCGCGATGAAGGTCAGATAACTCACCGGCTGCAACGCTTGAGAGCCCTTACTGTGGTCCTTTACCGTGTCCAGGTGCTGCCGGTGGGGGACAGGGAAAGAGATCACAACGAAGACCCAGAAGAAACAAAAGGCAAGCGAATGTGGGACCTTTCCCACCTTCGCAGTCCAGGATGGTGGACACCGTCCTCTCACAAGAGGTTTGAAAGCTGTGATGTCCTGTCTTCCTTTCCTCTCATGGAATGAAAAGTCATTTTTGCCAGAATATTATACCTGCAAGATCTCAAGGGGAGGAGGCTGCAGCCCAGCCGCCAGAGATTTTTGCCTACAGAAAGCTTTTTTTTTTTTTTTTTTTTTCATCCCAAAGACAGACTTGTATAGCCTCTCCAAGTCCCCTTGAATTTTTAAGAGCGAGAAAGAAAAGCCCAAAAGGGGAAGGTAATGGTCATCCATGCCTTGGAAAGATAAATGGGTGTTTTAGTTTTGTTTTTAAATGAGTTTTCCTTTTCTGAAGAATTTCTTTCAAAAAATTAGTGGGAATTATGGTGAGGTATTATATGTTTAATATTTTTATATCCACTTTAGTAGATTTTAATATAAAATCTTGAGTCCCGTTTGAATTTATGACCCAGGTCGAGCTGCCCCGTTTCAGGTTCTACATTGGTAAAAATTAAATTGTAGCTTCCACCCATGTCACAAACATGTAAGTTGGGGAGGGTAACCTGCTATCAGGCCGTATTTACAGAATAGCTTAAAAACTACGCTAAACTTCTCAAAGATGTCAATATCTAAGCGTCTTTGGGATACTTCCCGACACTACCTGTGAGAATCTGTTCATTTTTTCTTTTAATTAGTACTTTATTTTACTGGAAAAAATATAACTTGAATGAAGAGAGCCAAAGTATATGCTGATGTGAGTATGAGTCAGGGAACTTGCTCTTTTTCCTCAAGAATTATTTCACTTAAGAAGACATCCAGATGATTTGACTATTTGCTGACATCTTGAATGCACCATAGATTCTTATGAATTGGATCCTTGAAGATTTACGCTTCAGGATGGCATGCCAGGCACACAAGTTCACTTCCCCCTTGCAAAGTCACTTGACATTTACAGTAAAGAAATAAGGCAGAAATAAAGTCATGACACTACTCTGACCAGAAGGAAGGCCATCTGAGAGAAATATACTTTTGTGAAGTTCTTGGCAAGAAGAATGAGGACAGGACCATAGTACTGGATAAACCAGAGCAAAGGAAGCTGAGGCCCAGAATGCGCTTGGAAGAAGGCCACAGCACAGGTGGGAGCCATTCTTTATGTCAGAGTCCCAGGAGACCCTAAATTTGTAGATAGCAAGAAATCAGAGCAGAAGCAGGATGCAGAACAGTAATCAGTGTAATTAATAAAAGGCGTATTTATGAAATACCTAGTGCAGGTAGCCCCTCCCATCTCATTCCTATCCCCTTGCATCAAAGCAATTAGAGGCTAAAAAATTTACACTGAAGAACTGCTTTCTTCCTGCTCCACACCCACATGCCCTAAAGGAAAGCACATTCCCCTGGCAGCATTCACAGTCGGACTCTCCAGCCTTAAGAGTCAGTAGAGAAGCTTGTAAGAGCACACAACAGCAGGGAAAACCCATGACACTGATCTATAGGATTGAGCACCAACCACTTGAAGAAATCCACTGTCAAGATGAGAGATTTGAGAAGGGGCCCAAGAGAACTTTGTGGGTTGATGAAACTATTCTCTATCTTGAGTGTGACTGTAGTAACATGCCTGTGTGCATTTATCAAAACTCATCAAACTGAACACCTTAAACAGATGAATTTTACTCTCTGTAAATTATATCTCAATAAACCTGAGCTTCAAAAAAGAAGCACAACGCATGAAAGGAAAGAAAGCTGAAGTTGTTGACATCTGACTTGGTTCGCAGTGGTGCTAGGGAGTTTGTCCGCTTTGCTAACAGCACAGAAGAGTGACAGGCTGGCTCCATCTTAACAAAGGCATTAAGCTAACTAACCTGACTGACTCAGAAGCAGGAGAAAGAAAGTCCCAATGTAAACCAAGTACACAGCAGGTACCAGGCATTCTGAAAGTCTTTATTTTATTTAATTCACCACACAGTGGATATGTCTGCCTAAGGAGTTGCCTCTTGTCTCTCTAAGTAGGACATTTGGGAGTGTCTTACATCAGCCTAGCATACCTCAATAGGCGCTCAATAAATGTAAACTAAATGTCATGCAAAACAAAAAGCAAAAGAGGCTTTTTTTTTTTTTGACATAGGGTGTCATTCTGTTGCTTAGACTGGAGTGCAGTGGCGTCAAATAGCTCACTGCAACCTCAAATTCCTGGGCTCAAGCCTACTATGGAGTAGCTGAGACTGCAGGCATGTGCCACTATGCTTGGCTAATTTTTTTTTAATACTGGTAGAGATGGGTACCTTGCTTTGTTGCTCAGGCTAGTCTTAAACTCCAGGCCTCAAACCATTCTCCCATCCCAGCCTCCTGAAGCACTAGGATTACAAGCATGAGCCACTGCATCTGGCCCAAAAGAGGCTTCTTATAAAAATAAAGGAACAACCAGAAAACAAGAAAGTATTGCTAGAAATTAAAAATATGGCTAATGTGCCTCGTTAACTCAGTTGGTAGCGCTTCAGTCTCATAAAAACATGACTGCTAAAAACTTTTACCTGTGTAACACAAAGACTAAAAAATTAAATCAAGGAAATTATCAAAATGATGAGTAAAAAAGAAAGAAATCAAAAATATGAACGAAAACTTAGAATCAGAGAATCAATAGACGTCCTACACCCACCTAACAGAACTGTCAGAAGAAAACAAAAAAAAATGTGCAGGAGAAAATTATTAAATAAATCATAGGTAAAGCATGGATAAGTAAAATGTGGTATATACATGCAATGAAATATTGTTCAGCCACAAAAAAGGAAAGGAGCTACATGCTACAACATGTATGAACCTTGACAACATTATGCTAAGTGAAGGAAACCAGACACAAAGGCCACATATTGTGATTCCATTTATATGAAACATCCAGAATATGCAAAGCCATAGAGACAGAAAGTAAATTAGTGGTTGCCAGGGACTAGGGGAAAGAGGTAATGAGTGAGTGACTGCTAACGGGTGTGAGATTTCTTTTGGGGCGATGAAAATGTTCTGAAGCTAGATTGCGGTAATGGTTGCTCACCTTTGTGAACATACAAAACCATTTCTTTGTGTGTGCTTTAAAAGAGTGAATTTTATGATGTACAAATTATTTTTAACTAAAAAAAATAGTAGAAGAAAATCTCCAGGAACTCAAAAAGACTGAAGATTAAATATGAAGCAGAGTAAATATATAGATACTCTCAAATTCATTCTTATGGAATTAATCGCTAAAAAAGGGTGGGAAAAAAAGGTAAAAAGTGTCAAGAAAAAAGTTACAGAAAAATTAAAATTGGCATCGAACTTCTCATTTGCAATACCACCAGAAGAAAAGCGAACAATGCCTTTTTCACAGTTCTGTAGGAATCCGTTATTGACCAAATTAGGATAGGAAATCAGACACCTATGAAGATAATATGTTCTAAAAAAGTTTTCATTCAACAGTAGTATAAGAAGCTGATGTCTTCGTGATATAATGAAGAACACGTGTGTTTGTTCTTAACAAGAAAAATGTAAGATATTTGGCATTTGGGTGAAAACAAAAACCAGTTTCAAGAACCACTGTGTAAATATGAACAACTGAAGTGTGGCATGATTTTGAAGAAATTGAGTGTGAAGAAAGAGAACCCATTTGATCTCAATGCCTAGAACATGCTTCTATGACTAGTTTAGTGGCATAGAGATTACATTCCATTTTCTGGAGATCAAACCACTTAATTCTGCATTTAATTATATATAATGTAGTAAAAATATCTGAAAAGTGACACTGATTTAAAGTTGTTGATGTAACTGTAGAGGAAATAGTAGAAGATAAATTCTTTCAGAGTGGGGAAGGAATAGATACTGTCTAAATAATCTGTTCAGTATAGAAGAATAGGCAAATTACCCTAAATCACAGTCCAACCATCAGAGGTCTGAAACAGAAGCAATTAAAAGTAGTTGCCTCTGAGGAGGGTACTGGAAGCTGCAAATAATAACCTTGCACTTGCTATTTAACACCAGGATATGTTTTCAACATTATGGTTTACTATATGTATGTATGACATGATTTTTTTAAGAGAGAAAGAATAATTCCCAAGCTTGCAAAATTGGCTGTATCATTAGAAATACTTCCAGCAGCAACATACAGAAACCTTTACTAACAGTGGCTTGCATCGTGACATTTGTTATTTGTTTAAACAGCAGTCTAGATGTAGGCAGAAGGAACTGACCACAGTTGGTTTGGTGGCTTGATGACATCAGCAAGAGCTCAGTTTCTTCCCATCGCTCTGCTATGCCACCCAAAGTTCTGGCTGTGGTCTCTTCTCAAGAGCCCAACATAGCTTCTGGCTCCAGGAACCAGTTTTCTTACAGCCACATCCAATATCAGGAAGGAAATTACAGAAACAAAAAGAACTAACTTCCACATGATGATCATCTTTTATTTTCTTTTCCAGAAGCCACCATCCCTTCCTCCTCCAACCTGTTCAGCTCCTTTCCATCCTTCTCTTGCATTTCATTGGCCAGAATTAGGTCACCTCCTTACCTCTGAACCAATCACGGGGAATTTAGTTCACCCAAATTGAAGCAGATCCATCATATCTCATCATCTGGAGCTGAGCACATTGCTCCCTGAACAAAATTGTTGTTCTTTGACAAAGAATAAGAGGGCATTGACTGTGAGGTAGGCAATAACAGGGTCTACCAGGCTGACTGACTGACCGATTAACTAACCAGCTACCAACCCTTATGAGGAGACAAATGCCAGGCTGTCTGTCAGAATCACAATGCCTGGAATCTCTCACGACAAAAGGCTATACAATCCTGAGGCTTTAGTCCTATGTTAATTTAATATGGATTAGTCTTTTGAGATAAAACCATTAGTCATGTGTTGGCATCTGCAAATTAGCACTGGCTTCTGGGGAGAAACTCTTGAGGAAAAAAAAATTACACCACTGCATTTTTCAAAGGTTCTACATCAAAAATTTATCAAGTGTAAAAACCCAGTCTGTTTGATACTGTTAAAATGATTAATACTACAAATAGCTGCTAGAAACAAGGCACATCTGACAACCTGAAGGACTGATAGAAGAGGCAAACATTTCCCTTTCTGAATTAAGAAAAGTTAGTTCCATCATTTGCATTTTCTCTCCCTCATATCTTATGACTCTGGCACATTTCCTAAATCAAAGACTTTCCTGGGGATTCTATTTATCAGATAGGTATTGGCTTGCTTTTCAGCAACCCTATCATAGTTGATTTACTAATATATCCTATAGACTTTCTGCACAATCTATACAGCTAAGGCCCATAGTGCCTCATAATTCCCACCTATTTTAAGTGAAAGACTTAATAATTAACATAGATGGGATCTGACATATGAGTGCTGCTCACCAGTTCACTGTCAGAGCAGGTCTGAATAATTAGTACCAGCAGCTCTTCTTTGCAGATATTAACACCTTATATTATAAATGTCAAGCATAGCACAAAGATGCAACCAGAAAACCTCTGAAGGGAAGGGAGCCCATAAATCAGGAAGGTTTCACTCTCTTTTTCTTCCGTTTTACTATCAGAAAATAAACCCAGGGTGGTGAGATTTAAAATCCTGCCCACCTCTTATTTATTACTTAGTATGGGGCCTTTCTTGAAGCTGAAACCTGGAGGAAGGGCTGAGGGGGAGGAGACATCTCAGCTGGGGAGGGATAATGATGCATTCAGGGGTGAGGAGTAAGTGGAAAACAAAACCTCACGGCAGCACTCACAGACAGTTCTGTGCCCTTTACCCATGACGCCGTGTTGTGTGCATTTGGGACTTAGAGGCCATGGGGTTGTACAATACAGGCCATTGGAGGGGGTTTCTTATAAAAATCATAACCCCCTATCCTACTCAGTGAAGAAAATAATCTCTTTTATGGTTGGAGAACAAGTGTGAGAATGAATGTTGTAATGTAATGTTCATAAATTTTAATGAGCTTCCTGAGGATACCAAGCCCTAAATAAACACCCCATTCAAACTAGGCTGTAGCTCTGCAGTTAGCAAGACCACATCCAGCCTCACTTCCCACAACAGGTATTACTCTTCTAACTGCAGTTACAGGGTCTCTAATTTAGAGATGAAGAAGTCTGTACTTCTGAAAAAACAAAAGCAAAAAAATCATTCTATCCTAAGAACTTTGGCACTTTGGCTATTACAAGGTTCCCACTATATTTAGCTGAGGTCAGTTTCTCTGAAACTCCTTTTGGTTCATCCTATTTCCCCTTCTAAGTACCATGAAATAATTTTACCTTTTTTTTTTCTTTTTTTAAACAGGATCTCACTCTGTCTCCCAGGCTGGGGTACAGTGGCGCAATTAGGGCTCACTGCAGCCTCAACCTCCTAGGTTCAATCAGTCCTCCCACCTCAGGCTTCTAAGTAGCTCAAACCACAGGTGCCACCACACCTGGCTAATATTTTTTAATTTAAGGTTTGGGGGTACATGTGAAGGTTTGTTACATAGATAAACATGTGTCACAGGGGTTTGTTGAATATATTATTACAACACCTAGTTATTAAGCTCAGTACCCAATAGTTACCTTTTCTGCTCCTCTCCCTCCTCCCTCTCTTCTCCCTCTGATAGGCCCAGTGTCTGTTGTTTCTTTCTTTGTGTTCATAAGTTCTTATCACTTAGCTCCTACTTATAAGTGAGAACATGCAGTATTTTATTTTCTGTTGCTGTGTTAGTTTGCTAAGGATGGTAGCCTCCAGCTCCATCCATGTTCCCACAAAAGACATGACTTCATTCTTTTTTGTGACTGCATAATATTCCATAGTATATATATATATATACCACATTTTCTTTGTTCTGTCTCTCAGTGACGGGCATTTAGGTTGATTCCATGTCTTTCTGTTGTGAATAGTGCTGCAATAAACATTTGCATACATGTGTCTTTATGGTAGAATGTGTTATATTCCTCTGGGGTATATACCCAGAGAATTTGCTAGTTCAAATGGTAGTTCTGGTTTTAGCTCTTTGAGGAATTGCCATACTGCTTTCCATAATGTTTGAACTAATTTACACTCACACTAACAGTGTATAAGGGTTCCCTTTTCTCCACAACCTTGCCAGCGTCTGTTTTTTTTTTTTTTTTCGTAATAGCAATTCTGACTAGTGTGAGATGGTATCTCATTATGGTTTTGATTTGCATTTCTCTAATAATCAGTAATATTGAGCTTTTTAAAATATGCTTCTTGGTCACATGTATGTCATCTTTTGTAAAGTTTCTGTTCATGACCTTTGCCTACTTTTTAATGAGATTGTTTTTCTCTTCTACATTTAAGTTTCTTATAGATGCTAGATATTAGACCTTTGTCAGATACATAGTTTGCAAATATTTTCTCCCATTCTGTAGGTTGTCTATGCACTCTGATGATAGTTTCTTTTGCTGTACAGAAGCTCTTTAATTAGGTCCCATTTGTCAATTTTTGCTTTTGTCATGATTGCTTTTAGTGTCTTTGTCATAAAATCTTTGCCTATTTCTAGGTCCAGAATGGTATTGCCTAGGTTGTCTTCTGTGTTTTTACAGTTTTGGGTTCTACATTTAAGTCTTCAATCTATCTTGAATTTATTTTTTACATGGTGTAAGGAAGGGGTCCAGTTTCAATCTTTTGCATATGGATATCCAGTTACCTCCACCCCATTTATAGAATAGGGAATCTTTTCCCATTGTTTGTTTTTGTCAGCTTTGTCAAAGATCAGATGGTCATAGATATGTGACCTTATTTTTAGGCTATCTATTCTGTTCCACTGGTCTATATGCCTGTTTTTGTACCAGTACCATGCTGTTTTAGTCACTGTAGCCTTGCACTGTAGTTTAAAGTTGAGTAATGTGGTACCTCCAGCTTTGTTCTCTTAGTTTAGTATTGTCTTGGCTATTTGGCATTTTTGGTTCCATGTGAATTTTAAAATAATTTTTTTGGCCGGGCACAGTGGCTCATGCCTGTAATCCCAGCACTCTGGGAGGCTGAGGTGGGCAGATCATGAGGTCAGGAGGTCAAGACCATCCTGGCCAACATGGTGAAATCCCATCTCTACTAAAAATATAAAACTTAGCCAGGCATGGCAATGCATGCCTGTAGTCCCAGTCGCTCAGGAGACTAAGGCAGAATTGTTTGGACACAGGAGGTAGAGGCTGCAGTGAGCCAAGATTATGCCATTGCACTCCAGCCTGTGCAACAGAGAAAGACTCCATCTCAAAAAAAAAAAAAAGAAAATAGTTTTTTCTAGTACTGTGATGAATGTTTTGGTAGTTTGATAGGAATAGTATTGAATCTGTAAATTACTTTGGGCAATATGGTCACTTTAATGATACTGATTCTTTCGATCCATGAGCATGGGATGTTTTTTCCAATTGTTTTGTGCCTTCTCTGATATTTTTGAGAAGTGTTTTGTAATTCTCACTGTAGAGATCTTTGACCTCCCTGGTTAGATGTATTCCTAGGTATTTTATTTTTTATGTGTGGCAATTGTGAATGGGATTTTGATTTCTGATTTATCTCTCAGTTTGGTTGTTGTTGGTATATAGAAAAGCTTGTTATTTTTGTACATTGATTCTGTATCCTGCAAGTTTGCTGAAGTTGCTTATCAGCTGAAGGAGCTTTTGGGTGAAGACTATGGAGTTTTCTAGATATAGAATCATGCTGTCTGCAAACAAAGATAGTTTGACTTCCTCTCTTCCTATTTGAATTCACTTTATTTCTTTCTCTTGCCTGATTGTTCTGGCTAGGACTTCCAGTACTATGTTAAATAGGAGTAGGGAGAGAATGCATCCTTGTTTTGTGCCAGTTTTCAAGGGGAATGCTTCCAGCTTTTGTCCATTCATTATAATGTTGGCTGTGGGTTTGCCATAAATGACTCTTCTTATTTTGAGGTATGTTCCTTCAGTACCTAGTTTACTGAGAGTTTTTAACATGAAGGGATGTTGAATTTTATCAAAAGTGTTTTTTATACGTATTGCGAAAATCATATGGTATTTGTCTTTAGTTCTGTTTATGTGATGAATCACATTAATTGAGTTTCATATGTTGAGCCATCCAGTGATGAAGCCTACTTGATCATGTCGGATTTGCTTTTTGATATGCTGCTGGATTTAGTTTGCCAGTATTTTAGTATATGTGCTGCCAAAGTGAGCACATTTGCCAGTATTTTGTTGAGGCTTTTTGCACCAATGTTCATCAAGGATATTGGTCAGACGTTTTCTTTTTTTGTTGTGTCTATGCCAGATTTTGGTATCAAGATGATGCTGGCTTCAGTGGATGAGTTAAGAAGAAGTCTCTCTTCCTCAATTTTTTGGAATAGTTTCTGTAGGAATGGTATCAGCTCTTCTTTGTAAATCTGGTAGAATTCAGCTGTGAATCCATCAGGTCCTGGGCTTTTGTTGGTGGTGGTAAGTATGGTAATCTATTTATTACAGATTCAATTTCGAAGTTCATTATTGGTCTATTCAGGGAATCAATTTTTCTGGCTCAGTCTTAGGAGGGTTAATTTCTGTATCTATCTTCTTTTTCTTCTGGAATTCCTTTGTGTAGTTGAAAAATGCTGCCTCAAACCTCCTGCACAGCAAGCTAACCAACCCTAGGTTCTTTCAGCACTCATCATGTGACAAAACTTCAATTATTCCTCTCAGTAAAGCACTGCCTATCTGGCCCTCTTAAAGTAAATTTACCCAAACAACAAGTAAAATACAACAGCAATAATAATAATCCTTATTAATTTTTTAGCATTTACTATGTGCCAGGTACTCTGCTAGGCATTTTATTTTTATCTTCTTATTTAAATCTTGCAAAAACACTATGCAGTAACTGTTTTTACACCCCCAATTTACCAATGAAGAAACCGAAACTCAAAAACATAAGGTGCTACCCTTACACGGTCCGTATGAGGCACAGTCAGAATTGACTAGGGCTGAAGTTCTTAGCTTCTCCTCCATACCTGGTGCCAGAACTTTCACGTCCCTACTTCTATGAATATTGTGAAGGACTGAATTTACTCTTTTCATTGGCTCTCAGGGTTTTGTTTCCCAATCTGTATCTTTAGCCCACACCTCTCTCTTGGGTTCTAGATTCTTATATCCAACTGCCTATTGGACACCAACCACTTGGACAATTCCTGCTTGCCTCAAACTCATCATGTTAGAAGCTGAATACATCACCTGCTCTCCCAAATGTGCTCCTCTCCTGCTGTTCCCCAAAGTCAGAGAATGGCTTTAAAATTCACTCAGTTGTCTTAGGAGCAAAATCTGAGAATCACCCTCAAATCCTTCTCTTGCCTTTACATTCAAACCATGACCATATCCTTGATTTCTCTACTGTATATTTTTCAGGTGTGTCCACTTCCTTCCATCTGCACTCTCACTAGAGAAGGTCACCAGTGTCTTTCAACGTCTTGTAATACCTCTTCACAGGTCACCAAACATCTAGTTTTACTTCTGTCCTGCCTTTCCCTCATCTAGAGTGAAGCCAGCGGGAACCTTCCAAAATGAAAATCTGATTAAGTCACTCCTTGCTTAAAACTTTTTTATGGTTTCCCAGCCCACAAAAATAGTATCCAGTGTCTTTAAGTGCATTGCAAAATTCTTCAAGGCATCCCTCTCCAATCCTCCCAGTCCTTCCTCTCCAGTTTCATTCATTATATACCCCATAACCTTTATGCCAGAGTTGTCATGAACCTCCTCCCATTCCTTCAGTGTTTTATGTCATTTTGCCTCCAGGTCTTTACACATACTGTTTTTTCTTATTGAAATATTCTTTCCTCTCCCCATTGCCTGGTAGATTAACTCCTCTTTATCCTTCAGCTGTCAGCCTTAATGTCACTCTCTCAAGGTAAATGTCCCTGAATTCTCTGATGCATTACATAGGATACCATTTTTTTCTGCCATTGTATGTGTTGCGCTTTATTGCTATTTCCTATTTAATTGTTTCCATAAAGAAATGAATTGTGTCTGTCTTACTGCTCATTAAATCCCCGAATATCGTTAAAGCACTAAACAAAGAAAGGGCTTGAAAAATATTTGTTGACCAATGCATGAAAGAATTAATGAATGAAGGAATAAATGGCAGTTGAAATCCTGGTCAAACATGGTGCACCTAAGCATGTCTTCTTCAACTTGTAGGTGTGAACTTAACGTTTGGATTTCAAAGAGGTTATCACATTTATTTTCCACTGACCTTCTTGTTGTTGGGTTCCGTAAATCTTTTCAGATTGCTGAGATGTTTTTGGATCCTCACTCTCTTACCTATTCTCTAGCATATTAGCTATCACTGCCAATTTCATGTTATCTGAAAACTTGATTAGCATATCTTCTGTATCTTCATTAAGCAAGGACAAAGCCTAGTGACCCCCACTAGATATCCATCTCTACTAATCAGCACCTATTGAGTATGCTACTTCAGTCAGGTTCAAACATGCTACATTTTCTCATTCTCAAGAATATCATGGGTAAACTTGTCAAGAGCCTTGATGAAGCCCAGATAAAGATTACTATAATTCTCCAAACCCACAATTCTCAAATTTCTTGGCCTATCACACTGACAGATAATATTCAAATGGTATCCACTGAGCATACTCAAGTTGTTGTGAAATTCCCAGTAGCAAAACTAAAACTCTACCTCTCCCTCTCTCCCCACTAGAGAAATCACACTGTAGAGCAAGTGGATGACTGGGGGTGTAATGACAGCCAGCAGGAGTCCTGGCTGTTCTAGAGCTGAGGCTCAGACGTGTTCCTGACAGCTGGCTACCAAATGGTCACTCCCACCTACACAGCATTTCTGCAGTTCATGCTTGGGCAGTCAGCCTTTCTCTCCCCTCCAAGGAGAATGCGACATTTCAGCAACCTTCCTGCAGGCCCTGACTCTACATTCATCTTAGATGGCACTTTATTCTTCCTGATTCCATTTCCTGGTGGTCTGCAAACATACTGGGATGATAAAAGAACTATGTGGTTAAACAGATTCAATTAAAATCAGTAGAGACTAAGAAGTGCAAGGACCTTTTACCTGGAGAACCAGATATTCCACCAAAACAATTGTATTATGAAACACTAATTGGCTATGCAATGCATCACCACACTGCCCTACTTGGCAGACTCTGAAGTCCTAGAATGGTATGAGATGATTAATGGCAGCATAAACTATATCCATGAATGAGCAGGGATCAGTAAGACATACGTCATCTACTGCACCCTGGTTGCAGGAGGCATCAAGCAAGTGAGACAAAAAATACGTTTATTCTTTGACAGTGAAACCACTTTGATTACTGGTGCTAGGTAAGGTCTCTTGGGAAGGGTCCTCAAAAAAGACTAGAAGTTGAATTCACTAAGAGAGTGGATACAGAGAGTTGTGATGTCGCCATTTCTAATCTACCATGCTTTTTGGACTAAGCTTCTATCTATATACTGGCAATCAAATCAGTAGCAAAAACAGTTGAAAGGAACACAGAAAACAGCTAGAACAGAGAGATGTCAGATGTCCAGGCAGTGAGGGAAAGTAAATGTGAGACTGCAACAAGAACTTGTGAAACAGGTGGACATAAGGGTTACTGGTTGTGGCAATAATTGCTCATTGCCTCCTAAATCTTCTCCCCATTACTTTCTTGTAAAAGAATCCTGATTTTTTTTAAAGCAGGATACATTGTTATTTAGCTAAAAGATGATATTTCCCATCTTCCCTCTCAGTCAGCTTAGGATATAACTAGTTTTGGCCAACGAGCTGTGTAAAGAGGTGTTGCATGCTAAGTTCAGGAAATCTTCTTGTAAGGGGAGGGGATACGTTCCTTCTCTCACCCTCCTCCATCATGCCTTGGAATGGTGATATAATGGCTAGACCGAAGTAGTCCTCTTGAACTGTGAGGTCGCCTTGAGAATAGAAACCACACATAGAACACAGCAAAACCAGTGCCCTTTTCTGGCCCTGTTGCTGCCACACCAGCCCTGGATTGCCTTACCTCCAGATTTCTTTTGTGTGAGCAAGATATAGACTATTTTGTCTAAGACATCATTTTTCAGTGTATTATTCCTCGCAGCCAAATCTCTAAATCATCACTGCTCCCCCTTCTAAGTGTTCACAAAAGACCCAGGCTCAGCTCCACTGTCTGACTGTCCATGCTTATCACAGGGACAGCCAAGCCAGTTTGCTCAGGCCTCATTCTTACGAGGGGCCCCAAATGTAAGCTTTTAAGCTCCTCTCCAAATGAGATTTTACAGAGTCTTTGTGGGATTTCTGATGTTAAAAGCATTGATTTGTCTGCCACAATTTGGAATCCTGTTTTGAAATTTTTTTTTTAATATCCCAAATGTCTTAGTCTGTGTTACATCACTATAAAGGAATACCTGAGGTTGGGTAATTTATAAAGAAAGAGGATTATTTAGCTCATTGTTCTGCAGGCTGTGCAAGAAGTGTGGCACCAGCATCTGCTTGGTTTCTAGTGAGGGCTTTTTGGGCTGTGTCAAAATGTGGTAGAGAAGGTCCAAGGGAAAGCAGCCATGTTCAGACCCATGGGGCATCCTGGTATTTTTAACAACCTACTACCGAGGGAATGAATCCATTTCCATGAGGACTGAGCCAGTCGTGCAAAAGGAAGAACTTAAAACCCTAGAAGGACACCGAGCCATTCATGAGCAATCCACAGCCATGACCCAAACACCTCCTACCAGGCCCCACCTCCCAACACTAGATCAAATTTCAACATGAGATTTGATGGGGACAAACAAACCTTATTCAAACCACAGTATTAAGAACCTCAGATAAAAAGAAACAAGCCATAGCCCAAGAGGGACTTTGCCTGCTGCCATTGGTCTCCTATCAGTACTGATGCCAGAACCTGGTCTAAGACTATTCTGGTCCCTAATTTCTCTCAACGTTCTCCACAACAGAGTCCTAAACAGATAACATAACACCCAAGTTACCATTGAAGTTAATGTTTGATCATTTTAAATTATTATTATTTTTTTTTGAGACTGAGTCTCACTCTGTCACCCAGGCTAGAGTGCAGTGGCACAATCTCAGCTCACTACAACCTCCACCTCCCAGGTTCAAGTGATTCTCCTGCCTCAGCCTCCCAAGTAGCTGGGACTATAGGCACCTGCCACTATGCCTGGCTAATTTTTGTATTTTTAGTAGAGACGGGGTTTCACCATGTTGACTGTGCTGGTGGTGGGCACCTGTAATCCAAGCTACCCAGGAGGCTGAGGCAGGAGAATTGCCTGAACCAGGAGGCAGAGGTTGCAGTGAGCCAAAATTGCACCACTGCACCCCAGCCTGGGTGACAAAGAGAGACTCCATCTCAAAAAAAAAAAAGCTTATTATCACTAATCATCAGAGAAGTACAAATCAAAACCATAATGAAATGCCATCTCACACCAGTCAGAATAACTATTATTAAAAGGCTGAGGAGAAAAGGAAAGGAAATGCTTATACACCACTGATGGGCATATAAATTAATTCAGCCACTGTGGAAAGCAGTTTGGAGGTTTCTCAAAGAACTTAAGACAGAACTACGATTAGACCAGCAATTCCATTACTGGGTATATATTCAAAAGAAAATAAATCATTCTACCAAACGACACATGCACTCATATGTTCATTGCAGTACTATTCACAATAGCAAACACATGGAATCAACCTAGGTGCTCATCAGTAGTGGAATGCATAAAGAAAATGTGGTACATCTATACCATGGACTACTATGCAGCCATAAAAAAGAATGAAGTCATATCCTTTGCAGCAACATGAATGCAGCTGGAGTCCATTACCCTAAGCAAATTAATGCAAGAACAGAAAACCAAATACCACGTGTTCTTACTTATAAGTGGAAGCTTAACCCTGGGTACTCATGGACATAAAGATGGCAACAATAGACACTGGGGACCAGTAGAGAATGGAGGGAGGGAGGGGGAAAAGGGTTGAAAAATTATTGGGTACTACACTCTTACTACCTGGGTGATAGTATCAATTGTACCCCAAACCTCAGCATCACACACTATACCCATGTAAAAAACATGCACATGTAGCCCCTGAATCTAAAAGTTGAAATTATCTAAATAAATAATTTAAAAATTAAAATATTTGTGTTTGAGGAAATAGATGGGAGAACAGATTGTTGTGTTGCAGCTCAGTTCCGTTCATCTGAACAGGAGAGTAGGGGAAGCAGGCTCCATGCCTCTGGTGAAGTTCAATGTGAATGAGAAGATGCTACCTGAGAAGAGTTGGATGATGAACTCAGCCCTCACTCAGGATCCTTGGCTTCATCAGCCCTTGCTAGAGATGCTTGTTCTCATAACCCACTCTTAACGTCTTATGTGGAAAGAGGACAGTGACCAAGCTCAGTGTCTCTGTGCTCTGCAGGGCATCTGCTCCATGAAGATACGTCAGAGAAACTAGAGCCCAGCTACCATCTATGAAGAAAAGTTACAGTGGGATCATTGGGGACTGTGGGATGAGTTCTCTGATCCTCAGGTCTAACTCATTGCTTTCAGGCAGCAACACTGTCAGCCTGAGCTGGTGGGTCAAGTGGCTGGTGGGCCAAGTGGCTATTCCTACTATCGTACTCGGAATAACATGACCCAAATGATTGTCACCCCTAATGAAGACCCCATAGAGAGAAAAGATTGTCCTCCCTTATGTTAGAGAAGTAAAAGGCAGATATCTTAGTTCCCCTTACGAACATTTAGCTCTGTCATTATGAATTTATCTACAGCTTTCTAAAAAGCCTGTATAGTTTCAGTTTCTTTTCTCTTGGGGTAAAAATTTCCATGATTCATTATCCATAATGACAAGAGGCTGTTCGTTCCACCGATTTGTTCTGAATTACTCAGCATTTTCAAGTGTGGATAATGCAACTTTTTAAATAGGTCAACTATTCTGTCACTATGTCCACCAGTCACAAGGGTTGTTATTGAACTTGAACAAGAGTCAATCCCCATATGGCACTCACAAAACAAGCTGAGCCTGGCTTTAAGGATCAAATGGCATCCATTCTTCTCCACCTTCCAGAGAACTCGGGCCTCTGGACTCACCAAGATTACCATCCCTTAAGATGAGGCTGAGATCAGTCTCTAAGGAAATTATGGGGAAATCATTTGGTAGCAACTTCAACAAAGCAAGATCAGTTGCTTGTGTTCTTCTTGTCACCCCAGAGGTCCCCTAGACACCTCCCCAGTTCCCATAGCAAAAGTTAAACTCTTCATCTTCATATCAAGAAGTAATATATCTTTATCCAATTAGAATAAAGCAAATTCATGGACCACAGCTGAACCTCTCTGTCAGGTATAAAACTATAGTCTATCCTGCGTGAGCATCTATTTCTTTCTGACTGTCCATCTATCCTTTCTTCTCAGGCTGTTAACTTTTCTATGAACTTCAGCAATCTCATCGTTTTTTCAGGAGACATCTGAATCAAAGTAGGTACATTTCTGAATCCAAAAAAAGAGAGTAATATTAGATCAAAAGGAAGTATTTTAAGGGGTTTCTAGATTCTAAGAGTATCTCAACTTTGCACCTTTGAGCTTTATACCTTCCTTTGATATATTTCAATTGGTGAGTTATGAAGTAATTAAAATATTTATCACAGACTCCTTAGTTCATACCTAACTGTAAATTGGTTTTTCTTCAGCTTTTAGCAATTCTCATCTGATGTTCATTATGATCAGATATTCAGGCTAACATGGTACTATTTTGACCATTTTGGAAGGAGTCAATATTGTTCAGCTGGAAAAAAACTGATTCTAAAGTATCAAGCGGGCATTAACTGGCCACACATTCAATTCATTCAGTCTGACAGTGATGATAATATTCCAATCACTGAGTGTTGTCATTTACTTTCAAGTCATTGGGTCCTCACCATGTGCTGAATGCCTCATTCTGTGATCTGTGAAGGCTTTTCATGGATTACTTTCTCCTAGTGAGTTTTCTGTTAACACTTTTCACATATAAACCATCCATATCATTTAGCAATTCCATTTGGCATTTGCTAAAATATAACTCCAACATAGGTTCATGAGTTTGGAAATGGCATATAATGCAAGTCTCAAAGAAATCTGAAACACAGGTGATCATTGTGGCTAATTGTCTTTTGAAATTGCTGAACAATACTTGGTGCAAAATGCTGTCCTCAATGCTAAGGAGAATAGTACTTGTAAAGTTCCCACCTTCTACTTTGAACATTTAAACCTAAATAGGGGGAAATCTTAAGGCCCAGTGTTACCATCATTATTTGATGAGCTCCAAGAGTCAATATAACATAAAGTGGACCCCTGAACACGCTCCCCTCCTTAGGGAAGAATATTCCCTATCTTTATTAGTAGGGCATTTTTATCCAGTACAGGTGAAGGTTTCGAATATGTTTCTAATTTGTGGTTAAGTTACCCTCATAAGGGACATTTCAGAAGCAAATAACTCTGGAAAATTTTGCATATCACACATATTGCCATGTCTAATAGTCTTTTAAAGTAAACTTCAGGTTGATTCACAGAAGTATTCATGTTGCATTTTCAGTTTGAATATTTAAAAACTCCTCTTATCTGCTTCTTTAACAAAGAAAAAACCAAAGGAAGCCAGCCCAAGGATAGTCAGAATAGCTTGGTCTGAAAAAGCAAGAAAAAGGCACCTAAAGACTATCTAAAAGTTCTAGTCCCTCCAGTGTGCCTCTGCAGCCACTGGGCAAGCATCCATTCAGTAAAATCCTGCTGGTTTTCAGTTTTCGCTTTGTCTTTTTATGAGCATGGCCTGCACACTCTGCGCCCACGAGATGAGTGATTAGGGAGGTGTCAAGTGGAGAGATGCTGCCAAGCCTGGCAAATGAGTTTGTAGTTAATGTCAGTGCCAGTTCTTCCAGATGCTTTCAAATATATGAAGGACACTGCTTGAATGATGAGCTTTTAACCTTGCAGCTGGTCATTTGTTTTTCTGATTAGGACATGCCACTGTCTCAACTTCCAGGTAGTTGTTCACCGTAGGCAATAATGGCCTCTTGTTTACTAATCTCCCAACTGTACCACGTGTTCCTGGCTCATCATCGTGTGTAATCCTGCCTCTGAGTGCCAAACAATTGTGGAGAATCACTTTTGATCTTTTTCTGTTTGTTGTGTCAGAGAGAATCATAGAATATTTAAAAGTCTAGCACTTACAGAGGGAAACAAATATCGTATGTGTGTGTTTTAAGAGAGCAAATGTGGAATCAGAGTTCTAAAACACAGAGCAAAACAATCCAACAAAATGCATTTTCCAAAGTAAAATAAGGATAGATGAAACCCAGGTAAAAACTCTGCTCCTCAGAAATGTTTTACATTAGCCAGTTGCTATGGTTTAAATGTCCCCTGCAGGCCAAGTGCAGTGGCTCACGCCTGTAATCCCAGCACTTTGGGAGGCCGAGGTGGGCGGATCATGAGATCAAGAGATCGAGACCATCCTACCCAACATGGTGAAACCCTGTCTCTACTGAAAATTACAAAAATTCGCTGGCATGGTGATGTGTGCCTGTAGTCCCAGCTACCCGGGAGGCTGAGGCAGGAGAATTGCTTAAACCTGGGAGGCAGAGATTGCAGTGAGCTGAGATTGTACCACTGCTCTCCAGCCTGGCACCTGGCGACAGAACAAGACTCTGCCTCAAAAATTAAATTAAATTAAATTAAAAATAAAAATGTCCCCTGCAAAATTCATGTTGAAACTTAATCTCCAATATGCCAAGTATTGAAAAGTGGAGTTTTTAAGAAGTGAATGGATTATATCAATTCATTCATGGCTTAATGTATTAATGGGTTAAAATGGGAGTGACACTGTTGGCTTTACAAGAAGAAGAAGAGAGATCCGAGCCAGCACATTCAACCTTCTCACCATGTGATTCCCTGTGCCACCTAGAAACTATCCAGAGTCCCTACAAGAAAGAAGGTCCTTACCAGATGCAGCCCTGGAGCGTGGATTAACCCTGCATTTCTATCTTTATAAATTACTCAATTATAGGTATTCTGTTGGAAGCAACAAAAAACAGACTAAGACACCAATCAAGCCCTAAGGGCCACACAATCCTACTTTACAGTTTAGCATTTCATTTCTCGCATTTATAATTTACTTAATTTCTATCATATCCTCCCCTGGTAAACTTTAATAAAATCAGGGATTTTAGCAAAAT
Source organism: Callithrix jacchus (assembly GCF_049354715.1). Taxonomy (NCBI): domain Eukaryota; kingdom Metazoa; phylum Chordata; class Mammalia; order Primates; family Cebidae; genus Callithrix; species Callithrix jacchus. The sequence goes on from NC_133503.1 coordinate 81,805,168, forward strand.
CCCCAGCGGTATGTACTTTCAGAACTGGGCAAAATCCCATTATTATAGTAGGCTCTGAATAATTGTTTCATTCTCTGGATGAGAGAAAGCCATGATTGCTAAGACTACAGTGGTGCATAATATAGTAAATCAGCTTAACGATGTGTGAATAAAACTATATTAAGAAAAAAAGGCTTGTTTCCCTGGATTAAAAAGGAGAGGGGGAAGACTCAAGATGGCGCTGTGAGAACAACCCAGGACTGAAGCTCTCGCTGGATGCACAGAGAGGGTGAGTCGGGGACACATTTGCAGATGGATCTTAGTTGCCCACAGAATGGGGAAATTCCCAGGTATAAAATAGACGGAGGACGCCAGGCAGAGATTTTGGTTGGTGTAGCCGGCAGCTGGTGCGGCTGCGGCCCACGCCAGAGCACAGAGGCGCTCCACAGCGCTCCATACAAAAGCGCACTGTTACGGGTGCCCTGTTGAACCGGCAAACTGAGACCTCAGAGGGCTGAACTTGAGACTGAACGGGACTTGGACAGTGAGCCAGCCCAGGAAATCCCAGGGACACAGCGTTTGGGGTACCTCAGTGTGACAAACGAAACGCTCCCGGTGAGGAGGTTCCCATAAAGCGCAGCTCTGTGGGGGAGGGGCGTCCGCCATTACGGAGGCAATCAGCCCCTACTGAGGTACAGGCCCATTGCTGACACAGCCTGCCATTGCCGAGGCAACCCGCTACAACAGAGAGACTCTGCCACAGGGCGTAGACCGTGGCAGCAGGGCGGAGACTGCAGCAGAAGGGCAGAGCCTGCAGCAACAGGGTGAACCTCACACCAGCAGGGTGGAGCCTCAACAGGCAAATAGTGACTAGACTGCCTCCTAGCTGGGCAGGACAGCACAGTGGACACTCAAAAATGAAGCCCCAACCCCTTCAGAAAGAGCAGCTGTGAAAAAAGGGTTTTTTTTATGAGTTCTGTTGCAGCAGAATTAAATGTAGCATCCTAACAGCCCTGAATGAACAATAGCGCTCACAGCTCAGAAATTGAGCTCCTATAAAGTACAGACTGTCTCCTCAAGCAGCTCCGAGACCCCTCTACATCCAAAAGACTGACATTTGGCAGGCATCATTCTAGGACAAAGATAGCAGAAAAAGAAACTGGTAGCACCACTCACTGTTCCGCAGCTGCTATAGGTGCACCCCAGACAAGCAGGGCCTGGAGCGGACCTCAGCAGTCGTACAGCGAAGGGGCTAGACTGGTAGAAGGAAAACCAAGTAACAGAAATACTTCATCATCAACAATCTGGGTGTCCATTCAGAGACCCAATCGAAAAGTCAGCAACTACACAGACGACGGGTGGATAAATCCACAAAGATGGGAAGAAACCAGCGCAAAAAGAAGGAAAACACCCGAAACCAGAACACCTCACCTCCTAGAAAGGACCAAAACTCCTCACCAGCAAGGGAACAAAGCTGGACAGACAATGACTGTGACGAAATGACGGAATTAGACTTCAGAAGGTGGATAATGAGAAACTTTCGTGAGCTAAAAGAACATGTTTTAAATCAATGCAAAGAAACTAAGAACCTTGAAAAAAGATTTGAAAAAAGATTCAAGGAAATGATAACAAGAATGGATAACTTAGAGAGGAATATGAATGAATTAAAGGAGCTGAAAAACACAATACGAGAACTTCGCGAAGCATGCACAAGTTTCAAGAGCCGAATTGACAAAGCAGAAGAAAGAATATCAGAAGTCGAAGATCAACTCAATGAAATAAAATGAGAAAACAAGATCAGAGAAAAAAGCGCAAAAAGAAATGAACAAAGTCTCCAAGAAATGTGGGACTATGTGAAGAGACCTAACCTAATTGGTAGGTGTACCAGAAGGAGACAAAGAGAATGACTCCAAGCTGGAAAATATTCTTCAGGACATTATTCAGGAAAATTTCCCCCACCTAGCAAGACAGGCCAACACTCAAATGCAGGAAATACAGAGAACACCACAAAGATATTCCGCAAGAAGAGCAACCCCAAGGCACATAATCATCAGATTCAACAAGGTTGAAATAAAGGAGAAAATACTAAGGGCAGCCAGAGAGAAAGGTCGGGTCACCCACAAAGGGAAGCCCATCAGACTCACAGCAGATCTCTCGGCAGAAACATTACAAGCCAGAAGAGAGTGGGGGCCAATATTCAACATCCTTAAAGAAAAGAACTTTCAACCAAGAATTTCATATCCAGCCAAACTGAGCTTCAGAAGTGAAGGAAAAATGAAATCCTTTGCAAACAAGCAAGTACTCAGAGATTTTGTCACCACCAGGCCTGCTTTACAAGAGCTCCTGAAAGAGGCACTACACACAGAAAAGAACAACCAGTACCAGCCATTCCAAAATCACACTAAATGCTAAAGAGCATCAACATAATGAACAATCTACAACAACTAAAAGGCAAAACAGCCAGCTAGCATCAAAATGGCAGTATCAAATTCACACATAACAATATTAACCCTAAACATAAATGGGCTAAATGCACCAATCAAAAGACACAGACTGGCAAATTGGATAAAAATCCGAAACCCATCAGTGTGCTGTATCCAGGAAACCCATCTCACATGCAAGGATACACAAAGGCTCAAAATAAAGGGATGGAGGAAGATTTACCAAGAAAATAGACAGCAAAAAAAAGCAGGAGTTGCAATTCTCATCTCTGATAAAATAGACTTTAAAGCAACAAAGATCAAAAAAGACAAAGAAGGCCACTGCATAATGGTAAAAGGATCGATACAACAAGAAGAGCTAGTGATCCTAAACATATATAGACCCAATACAGAAGCACCCAGATACATAAGGCAAGTTCTTAATAACCTACAAACAGACTTAGACACCCACACAATAATAGTGGGAGACTTTAACCCTCCACTGTCAATATTAGACAGATCAACCAGACAGAAAATCAACAAGGATATCCAGGGCTTGAACTCAGACCTGGAGCAAGCAAACCTGATAGACATTTACAGAACTCTCCACCCCAAATCCACAGAATATACATTCTTCTCAGCACGACATCACACCTACTCTAAAATTGACCACATAATTGGAAGTAAAGCACTGCTCAGCAAATGCAAAACAACTGATATCATAACAAACAGCCTCTCAGACCATAGTGCAATCAAGTTAGAACTCAGAATTCAGAAACCAACCCAGAACCACACAGCTTCATGGAAACTGAACAACTGCTTCTTGAATGTTGACTGGATAAACAACAAAATGAAGGCAGAAATAAAGAAGTTCTTTGAAACAAATGAGAACGAAGACACAACATGCCAGAATCTCTGGGACACATTTAAAGCAGTCTCTAGAGGAAAGTATATAGCAATATGTGCCCATATGAGAAGAATGGGGAGATCCAAAATTGACACCCTATCGTCAAAATTGAAAGAGCTAGAGGAGCAAAATCAAAAAAGCTCAAAACCCAGCAGAAGACAAGAAATAACTAAGATCAGAGCTGAACTGAAGGAGATTGCGACACGAAAAACCCTTCAAAAAAATCAATAAATCCAAGAGCTGGGTTTTTGAAAAGATCAACAAATAGAGCACTAGCCAGATTGATTAAAAATAAAAGAGAGAACAACCAAAGAGATGCAATAAAAAATGATAAAGGGGGAATCACCACAGATTCCACAGAAATTCAAACCATCATCAGAGAATATTACAAACAACTCTATGCACATAAACTAGTAAACCTGGAAGAAATGGATAAATTCCTGGACTCCTGTGTCCTCCCAAGCCTAAACCACGAGGAAGCTAAAATTATGAATAGACAAATAACAAGGGCAGAAGTCGAGGCAGCAATTAAGAGCCTACCACACAAAAAAAGCCCAGGTCCAGATGGGTTCAAAGCCGAATTCTACCAGACACACAAAGAAGAGCTGGTACCATTTCTTCTGAAACTATTCCAAATAATCCAAAAAGAAGGAGTCCTTCCCAAATCATTCTATGAGACCAATATCATCCTGATACCAAAACCCGGCAGAGACCCAACAAGAAAAGAAAACTTCAGGCCAATATCCATAATGAACATAGATGCAAAAATCTTCAATAAAAGATTGGCAAGCTGATTGCAACAGCAAATCAAAAAACTTATTCATCATGATCAACTAGGATACATCCCGGCGATGCAAGGCTGGTTCAACATACGCAAGTCTATAAACGTAATTCAGCACATAAATAGAACCAAAAACAAAAACCACATGATTATCTCAATTGATGCAGAGAAGGCATTTGACAAAATTCAACAGCCCTTTATGCTAAAAACCCTCAATAAACTCGGTATCGATGTAACGTATCTCAAAGTAATAAAAGCTATTTATGACAAACTAACAGCCAATATCATACTGAATGGGCAAAAACTGGAAGCATTCCCTTTGAAATCCAGCACTAGACAAGGATGCCCTCTGTCACCACTCCTATTCAATATAGTACTGGAAGTTCTAGCCAGAGCAATCAGGCAAGAAAAAGAAATAAAGGGTATTCAAATAGGAAAGGTGGAAGCCAAATTGTCTCTATTTGCAGACGACATGATAGTATACCTAGAAGACCCCATCGCCTCAGCCCAAAAACTCCTGAAACTGATAAGCAACTTCAGCAAAGTCTCAGGATATAAAATCAATGTGCAAAAATCACAAGCCTTCCTCTACATCAATAACAGACTTAAAGTGAGCCAAATCAAGAACGAACTTCCATTCACAATTGCTACAAAAAGAATAAAATACCTTGGAATACAACTCACAAGGAACGTAAGGGACCTCTTCAAGGAAAACTACAAACCACTGCTCAATGAAATCAGAGAGGACACAAACAGATGGAGAAACATTCCGTGTTCATGGTTAGGAAGAATTAATATCGTGAAAATGGCTATACTGCCCAAACTAATTTACAGAATCAACGCTATACCCATCAAGCTACCATTGACTTTCTTCACAGAACTGGAAAAAACCACCATGAACTTCGTATGGAACCAAAAGAGAGCCCGCATAGCCAAGTCAATTCTAAGCAAAAAGAACACAGCGGGGGGCATCACACTACCGGATTTCAAACTATACTACAAGGCTACAGTAATCAAAACAGCATGGTACTGGTACCAAAACAGAGATATAGACCAATGGAACAGAACAGAGGCTTCGGAGGCAACACAACATAGCAACAACCATACAATCTTTGATAAACCCGACAAAAACAAGCAATGGGGAAAGGATTCCCTGTTCAACAAATGGTGTTGGGAAAACTGGCTAGCCATGTGCAGAAAGCAGAAACTGAACCCCTTCCTGACCCCTTACACCAAAATTAACTCCAGATGGATTAAAGACTTAAACATAAGACCTGGCACCATAAAAATCCTAGAAGGAAATCTAGGCAAAACCATCCAGGACATAGGAGTAGGCAAGGACTTCATGACCAAAACACCAAAAGCATTGGCAACAAAAGCCAAAATAGACAAATGGGACCTAATCAAACTCCACAGCTTCTGCATGGCAAAAGAAACAGTCACTAGAGTGAATCGGCAACCAACAGAATGGGAAAAAATGTTTGCAGTTTACCCATCTGACAAAGGGCTGATATCCAGAATTTACAAAGAACTCAAACAGATTTACAGGAACAAAAACAAACAAGCCCATTCAAAATTGGGCAAAGGATATGAACAGACACTTTACAAAAGAAGACAGATATGAAGCCAACAATCATATGAAAAAATGCTCATCGTCACTGGTCATCAGAGAGATGCAAATCAAAACCACATTGAGATACCATCTCACGCCAGTTAGAATGGCGATCATTAAAAAATCTGGAGACAACAGATGCTGGAGAGGATGTGGAGAAATAGGAACACTTTTACACTGTTGGTGGGAGTGTAAATTAGTTCAACCATTGTGGAAGACAGTGTGGCGATTCCTCAAGGCCTTAGAAATAGAAATTCCATTTGACCCAGCAATCCTATTACTGGGTATATATCCAAAGGACTATAAATCGTTCTACTATAAGGACAAATGCACACGAATGTTCATTGCAGCACTTTTTACAATAGCAAAGACCTGGAATCAACCCAAATGCCCATTGATGATAGACTGGATTGGGAAAATGTGGCACATATACACCATGGAATATTATGCAGCAATTAGAAATGATGAGTTCGTGTCGTTTGTAGGGACATGGATGAATCTGGAGAACATCATTCTCAGCAAACTGACACAAGAACAGAAAATGAAACACCGCATATTCTCACTCATAGGCGGGTGATGAAAATTGAGAACACATGGACACAGAGAGGGGAGTACTAAACACTGGGATCTATTGGGGAAAAAGGGGGATGGCCAGTGGGAGGGGGAGGTGGGGAGGGATAGCCTGGGGAGAAATGCCAAATGTGGGTGAAGGGGAGAAAGCAAGCAAAACACACTGCCATGTGTGTACCTATGCAACTGTCTTGCATGTTCTGCACATGTACCCCAAAACCTAAAATGCAATTTTAAAAAAAGAGACATTTTTTAAAAATTGTAATTCTTGCACATGGAAAAAATTCAAATGATACAAAACGCTACAGTATGAGGCACTTTCTTATGCCAAGTTCCTGCCCCCAGTGGTACCTGAACCTCATATTAGTTTGTATGCATACACAAACATATATTTTAATTTTTTCACTATTTCTTTCAACATTTAAAATCGTATACACATTGTTCTGCACCTGACTCTTTTCACTTAGCATATCCTGGAGAGTATTTAATAATAGTAGTATATAGAAAACTACTTTTTTTCACCATGGCATGGCTTCATTTCTATTGGTTGCTGTTGGCTTGTTTTAAGTGTTTTGCCCCTGTAAATAACACCTCAATGTGTATCTTTTCTTTTGTAGTTATTACCATAACCTTTCAATGGGCCTTCTTGTCTTCCAAATTATTCCTCTCCAGCTTTCTAATTTTCCACATTCCTCCCAGAGTGGTCTATTTACACAGAGACTGGTCTTGTCACTCCTACTTTAACCCAACAGTTTTCCCACCACTCACAGAATACCTCCAAATTCCTCAGTAGGTAAAACCCTCCATGTGGCTACCTGCCTTTTAGCCTGACCTTCTACCCACCAAGTGCTCATCATGCTGTCCATGCTGCAGCAACAGCTAAAATGCTGCTGGCTTGCTCATGCTGCCATACTCTTGGCATCATTTATCTTGAATCCTTCTTGGAACTTGCTGGATGTGCTAGGAATGATAGTAAGATTGACCTTGAGTTCTGAACCTGAACCCTCCGGGGAAGCCATATTTAACTGCTTGCTGCCCTCTGTTTCCACCAGCTGATCCCAGCTAAGACTCAGACACCTACAATAAACACACCTGCAGATTTTTGTATGAAGTGGGAGCTGACCTCTTCCTGCCATCTGCCTCCTGACACCCTGCCTGGACCTCTGACCCTGCTTTGCTGTAGCTGCTCCAACCCATGAGACACCATAAGCAAGTTGCCTGGCATACAAAAAGAATACTCAGATAAAAATTCTTCCCTAGGGTACTCTAGTTCCTACTGGTATTTAGCCTATTCTCTGCATTGGTATAAAGAAATACCTGAGGCTGGGTAATTTGTAAGAAAAGAAGTTTAATTGGCTCATGGTTCTGTAGGCTATACAAGCATAGTACTGGCATCTGCTCAGCTTCTGGAGAGCCTCAGGGAACTTTTACTTATGGCAGAAAGTAACAAGGGAACAGCACGTTGCATGGCAAGAGCAGGGGCAAGAGAGAGGGTAGGAGATACCCCACACTTTTAAACAACCAGATCTTGAGAGAACTCACTATCACGAGGATAGCACCAAGCCATGAGGGATCTGCCCCCATGATCCAATCACCTCCCACTAGGCTCCACCTTCAACATGAGGGATTACATTTCAACCTGAGATTTAGATTTATTTATTTATTTAGATTTATCACTATGCCACTTCCCTGTTTTAATCAAATATCCAGGCTCATTCCTTGGTTCTTTTTTTCTTTTGTTTTTTTTTATTGTATTTCTTTTTTCTTTCTTTTTTAAATTTTTTTGTTATCCTGCTTTTTTGTATTTTTTTATGTTTTTTTCTCTTTAATCAGATCACTTTTTTATCTTTTATTTTTTTCATTTTAGGTAATGGGGTACATGTGAAGAACATGCAAGATAGTTGCATAGGTACACACGTGGCAGTGTGATTTGCTGCCTTCCTCCCCTTCATCTATATCTGGCATTTCTCCCCATGCTATCTCTCCCCAGCTTGACACCCCCCACTGTCCCTCCCCTATTCCCCCCAACAGACCCCAGTGTATAGTGCTCCCCTCCCTGTGTCCATGTATTCTCATTGTTCAACACCCGCCTATGAGTGGGAACATGCGGTATTTCATTTTCTGTTCTTGTGTCAGTTTGCTGAGAATGATGGTCTCCAGGTTCATCCCTGTCCCTACAAAGGACACAAACTTATCATTTTTGATTGCTGTATAATATTCCATGCTGTATCTGTGCCACATTTTCCCTGTCCAGTCTATCATCGATGGGCATTTGGGTTGGTTCCAGGTCTTTGCTATTGTAAACTGTGCTGCAATGAACATTTGTGTGCATGTGTCCTTATAGTAGAACGATTTATAATCCTTCGGATATATACCCAGTAATAGGATTGCTGGGTCAAATGGAATTTCTATTCCTAGGTCCTACAGGAATTGCCACACTGTCTTCCACAATGGTTGAACTAATTTACACTCCCACCAGCAGTGTCAAAGTGTTCCTATTTCTCCACATCCTCTCCAGCATCTGTTGTCTCCAGATTTTTTAATGCTCGCCATTCTAACTGGCGTGAGATGGTATCTCAATGTAGTTTTGATTTACATTTCTCTAATGACCAGTGATGATGAGCACTTTTTCATACGTTTGTTGGCCTCATGTATGTCTTCTTTTGTAATGTGTCTGTTCATATCCTTTGCCTAATTTTGAATGGGCTTGTTTTTTTCTTGTAAATCTGTTTTAGTTTTTGTTTATTCTGGATATCAGCCCTTTGTCAGATGGGTAAACTGCAAAAACTTTTTCCCATTCTGTTGGTTGCCGATTCACTCTAGTGACTGTTTCTTTTGCCATGCAGAAGCTGTGGAGTTTGACTAGGTCCCATTTGTCTATTTTGGCTTTTGTTGCCAATGCTTTTGGTGTTTTGGTCATGAAGTCCTTGCCTACTCCTATGTCCTAAATGGTTTTGCCTAGATTTTCTTCTAGGGTTTTTATGGTGTTAGGTCTTATGTTTAAGTCTTTAATCCATCTGGAGTTAATTTTAGTGTAAGGTGTCAGGAAGGGGTCCAGTTTCTGCTTTCTGCACATAGCTAACCAGTTTTCCCAATGCCATTTATTAAACAGGGAATCCTTTCCCCATTGCTTGTTTTTGTCAGCTTTGTCAAAGATCAGACGGTTGTAGATATGTTGTGTTGCCTCCAATGCCTCTGTTCTGTTCCATTGGTCTATATCTCTGTTTTGGTACCAGTACCATGCTGCTTTGATTACTGTAGCCTTGTAGTATAGATTGAAATCCGGTAGTGTGATGCCTCCCACTGTGTTATTTTTGCTTAGAATTGACTTGGCTATGCAGGCTCTATTTGGTACCATATGAAGTTTAACGTGGTTTTTTTTCCAGTTCTGTGAAGAAGGTCATTGGTAGCTTGATGGGAATAACATTGAATCTGTAAATTACTTTGGGCAGTATGGCCGTTTTCACAATACTAATTCTTCCTAACCATGAACATGGAATGTTTCTCCATCTGTTGTACCCTCTCTTATTTCATTGAGCAGTGGTTTGTAGTTCTCCTTGAAGAGGTCCTTTATGTTCCTTGTTAGTTGTCTTCCTAGGTATTTTATTCTCTTTTATCAATTGTGAATGGCAGTTCGTTCTTAATTTGGCTCTCTTTAAGTCTGTTATTGGTGTATAGGAATGCTTGTGATTTTTGCACATTGATTTTGTAACCTGAGACTTTGCTCAAGTTGCTTATCAGTTTCAGATTTTGGGCTGAGACGATGGGGTCTTCTGGATATACTATCATGTGGTCTGCAGAGACAATTTGGCTTCCTCCTTTCCTATTCGAATACCGTTTATTTATTTTTCTTGCCTGATTGCTCTGACTAGAACTTCCTGTACTATATTGATTAGGAGTGGTGAGAGAGGGCATCCTTGTCTAGTTCCAGATTTCAAAGGGAATGCTTCCAGTTTTTGCCCATTCAGTATGATATTGGCTGTTGGTTTGTCATAAATAGCTTTTATTATTTTGAGATCCGTTTTATCAATACCAAGTTTATTGAGGGTTTTTAGCCTAAAGGGCTGCTGAATTTTGTTGAAGGCTTTCTCTGCATCAATTGAAATAATCATGTGGTTTTTGTTTTTGGTTCTGTTTATGTGGTGAATTACATTTATAGACTTGTGTAAGTTGAACCAGCCTTGCATCCCCGGGATGAATCCTACTTGATCATGGCGGATAAGCTTTTGATGTGCTGTTACAATCGACTTGCCAATATTTTATTGAAGATTTTTGGGTCTATGTTCATCATGGATATTGGCCTGAAGTTTTCTTTACTTGTTGAGTCCTTGCCAGGTTTTTGTATCAGGATGATGTTGGTCTCATAAAATGATTTGGGAAAGATTCCCTCTTTTTGGATTATTTGGAATAGTTTCAGAAGGAATGGTAACAATTCCTCTTTGTGAGTCTGGTAGAATTCCACTGTGAACCCATCTAGACCTAAGCTATTTTTGTGTGGTAGGCTCTTAATTGCTGTCTCAACTTCAGATCTTGTTATTGGTGATTTGTAGTTTCGACTTCTTCCTGGTTTAGGCTTGGGAGGACACAAGTGTCCAGGACACTTTATCCATTTCTTCCAGGTTTACTAGTTTATGTGCATAGAGTTGTTTGTACTATTGTCTGATGATGGTTTGAATTTCTGTGGAATCTGTGGTGATTTCCCCTTTATTGTTTTTATTGCATTTATTTGGCTATTCTCTCTTTTCTTTTTTATTAATCTGGCTAGTGGTCTATTTTATTGATCTTTTCAAAAAACCAGCTCTTGGATTTAATGATTTTTGAAGGGTTTTTCGTGCCTCTATCTCCTTCAGTTCTGCTCTGATCTTAGATATTTCTTGTCTTCTGCTAGGTTTTGAGTTTTTTTTATCTTTCTCCTCTAGCTCTTTCAATTTTGATGATAGGGTGTCAATTTTGGACCTCTCCACTCTACTCATGTGGGCCCTTATTGCTATATATTTTCCTCAGACTGCTTTAAATGTGTCCCAAAGATTCTGGTATGTTGTGTCTTCATTCTCATTTGTTTCAAAGAACTTCTTTATTTCTGCCTTCATTTCATTGTTTATCCAGTCAACATTCAAGAGCCAGTTATTCAGTTTCCATGAAGATGTGCGGTTCTGGGTTAGTTTCTGAATTCTGAGTTGTAGCTTGATTGCACTGTGGTCTGAGAGACTGTTTGTTATGATTTCCATTCTTTTGCATTTCCTGAGGAGTGATTTACTTCCAATTATGTGGTCAATTTTCAAGTAGGTATGATGTGGTACTGAGAAGAATGTATATTCTGTGTATTTGGGGTGGAGAGTTCTGTAAATGTCTATCAGGTTTGCTTGTTCCAGGTCTGAGTTCAAGTCCTGGATAACCTTGTTAATTTTCTGTCTGGTTGATCTGTCTAATATTGACAGTGGAGTGTTAAAGTCTCCCACTATTATTGTGTGGGAGTCTAAGTCTCTTTGTAAGTGATTAAAAACTTGCCTTATGTATCTGGGTGCTCCAGTATTGGGTCCATATATATTCAGGATCGTTAGCTCTTCTTGTTGTATTGATCCTTTTACAATTATGTAATGTCCTTCTTTCTCTCTTTTGATCTTTGTTGCTTTAAAGTCTATTTTATCAGAGATGAGAATTGCAACTCCTGCTTTTTTTTTTTTTTTTTTTTTTTTTTTTTTGCTCTCCATTTGTTTGGCAAATCTTTCTCCATCCCTTTATTTTTTAAGCCTTTCTGTATCCTTGCATGTGAAATGGATTTCCTGGACATAGCACATCGATTGTTTTGGCATTTTATCAAATTTGCCAGTCTGTGTCTTTTGATTGTTGCATTTAGCCCATTTACACTTAGGATTAATATTGTTATGTGTGAATTTGATACTGCCATTTTGATTCTAGCTGGCTGTTTTGCCCGTTAGTTGATGCAGATTCTTCATTTTGTTGATACTCTTTACCATTTGGTATGTTTTTGGAGTGGCTGGTACTGGTCATTCCATTCTATGTGTAGTGCCTCTTTCAGGAGCTCTTGTAAAGCAGGCCTGGTTGTGACAAAATCTCTGAATACTTGCTTGTTCGCAAAGAATTTTGTTTTTCCTTCATTTATGAGGTTCAGTTTGGCTGGATATGAGATTCTGGGTTGAAAGTTCTTTTCTTTAAGGATGTTGAGTATTGGCCCCCACTCTTTTCTGGCTTGTAGTGTTTCTGCCGAGAGATCTGCTGTGAGTCTGATGGGCTTCCCTTTGTGGGTAACCCGACCTTTCTCTCTGGCTGCCCTTAGCATTTTCTTCATTTCAACCTTGGTGAATGTGGTGATTATGTGCCTTTGGGTTGCTCTTCTTGCGGAATATCTTTGTGGTGTTCTCTGTATTTCCTGGACTTGAATATTGGCCTGCCTTGCTAAGTTGGGGAAGTTTTTCTGGATAATATCCTGAAGAGTATTTTCCAGCTTGGATTCATTCTCTTCATCACATTCAGGTACACCTATCAAATATAGATTAGGTCTCTTCACATAGTCCCACATTTCTTGGAGACTTTGTTCATGCCTCTTTGCACTTTTTTCTCTAATCTTGCCTTCTCATTTTATTTCGTTGAGTTGATCTTCGACCCCTGATATCCTTTCTTCCTCTTGGTCTATTCAGCTGTTACAACTTGTGCTTGCTTCATGAAGTTCTCCTGATGTGTTTTTCAGCTCCACCAGTTCACTCATATTCTCTCTAAGTTGTCCATTCTTGCTATCATTTCATCAAATCTTTTTTCAAAGTTCTTCGTTTCTTTGCATTGAGTTAGAACATGTTCTTTTAGCTCACAGAAGTTTCTCATTACCCACCTTTTGAAGTCTGATTCTGTCATTTCATCACACTCATTCTCCATCCAGCTTTGTTCCCTTGCTGGTGAGGAGTTCTCATCCCTTGTAGGAGGAGAGGTGTTCTTGTTTCAGGTGTTTTCCTCCTTTTTGCACTGGTTTTTTTCCCATCTTTTTGGATTTATCCACCTGTCGTCTGTGTAGTTGCTGATTTTCAGATTGGGTCTCTGAGTGGACGTCCAGATTGTTGATTGTGAAGTTATTTCTGTTTCTTAGTTTTCCTTCTAACAGTCTGGCCCCTCTGCTTTAGGACTGCTGAGGTCCACTCCAGGCCCTGCTTGCCTGGGGGTCACCTGTAGCAGCTGCAGAACAGTAAGGGTTGCTACCAGTTTCTTCTTCTGCTCTCTTTGTCTTAGAAGGATGCCCGCCAAATGTCAGTCTGATCAGTCCTTTGTGAGGTGACTCTGGATATATGGGGGTCAGGGAGCTGCTTGAGGAGACAGTCTGTTCTTTATAGGAGCTCAAGCCCTGGGCTGTGAGCTCCATTGTTCATTCAGAGCTGCTAGGCAGGTATATTTAAGTCTGCTGCAGCAGAACTCATAACCCCCCTGTTTTTCCCCAGGTGCTCTGTTTCGGGGAGTTAGGGCTTTATTTATGAGTATCTGTTGTGCTGCTGCCTTTTTTTTCAGGGCTGTCCTGCCCAGTAATGAGGCAGCCTAGTCACTGTCTGCCTGCAGAGGCTTTGCTGAGCTGCTCTGGGCTCTGCCCTGCTGCTGTGTGAACTTTCCTGAAGTCCTGTTTATATGGGTGTGGTTAGAACTGCCTCAGCAATGGTGGCCCACCTCTATAATGGTGGACTCTCTCTGTTATGGTGGGTTGCCTCAGCAAAGGCAGGCTGCCTCAGCAATGGTGGACTACCTCCATAGGGGTGGAGTGCCTCAGTAATGGTGGACGCCCCTCCTCCACAGAGCTGGACCATCCGGGTTCAGCTGTGCTTGCCGTGAGACTCTCAATCCTGAGAATTTCCAATTGCTGTTTTTTTTGTTGTTGTTGTTTTTGTGGGGGTGGGACCTGCCGAGCCTGATCACCTGGCTCCCTGTCTCAGAGCCTTTTTTTTTTAATTGAATGGTTAATTCTCTCCCAGGTGTTCCAGTTGCCTGCTGAAAGGGTGCCAGGATCTGTGTGATTTCCCGTGCTGCAACCTACTGTGCCAGCTGACAACAGCACTGCCCAGGAATCTCCTGGCCTGGCTCCCTGTTTCTGACCCCTGTTTAATCAGATGAATGGGCAAATATGCCTTCTCAGAGCTCCAACTGCCAGCTTAAAAGGGCAACCAGACCAGTGTATTTTGTACAGAGAGCCACCACACCAGGGCGCCAGCAAAACAGCCGTGCCAGCCGAAACACCCACGCTGGCGACCCGTGGGGCTCCTCCACCTGGGAATCTCCTGGTCTGTGGGCAATAAAGATCTGTCTGGAAATGTGGCATCCACTCACCTTCTGTGCTTTCACTGGGAGCTACAATCCTGAGCTGCACTTACAGGGCCATCTTGGATCTTCTCCCAGTCAGATCACTTTTATACAAGAAAACCGAATAGCCACCTTCTTGAGAATAGAATAAGAAGACAGGGTAGAACCATAGTCTAAGGAACCTAATTAGGAACCACTTCCAGAGAGTCTCTGCCAGACCTCCTAGGTGGTGATAGCCCATATCTTTTCAACGGCATCCTAGGCAATGCTCAGCTCACTGTGCTACCTGTTCTAAGTCTTCATCACTAGAATCAGTTCCTTGGTTCTTAACAGTTAGTCTTCTGGTCCACTTTCAATCTGACAGTACCAGGCATTGCCAGTTTCACCAGTCAGCAACTTTCTTTCCTCCAACTTTACTACCTTCTCTGGCATTACTTCACCCAAGTTAAACATCATATTTCCTCAATTCTAAAGTAGTATAATACTGTCCAGCTGCTGAATGCCATTTTCCACCCTACAAAGATATTGGCACAGAAAAAATATATGTTTGTTCATCAGGAAACAGAAGTAACAAAAATATAATAGTGGCAAGTCCCTTTATCCCCTCTCCAAAACCTAACATTACTGTGTGCCACAGACAATTAAATAGAGAAGCAACACACTTTAAAATGTGACTGTGGCTAAATAGTGTACCAGTCATGCATTGTGATAAAGGGTGCACTTGACATTGATGCAATATGTGAAGCATTGGCAGGAAGATCTTTAATCAATGCCTTTTAAAATAAATATTGAGTCTGATTCCCCCTTCCCTCTATGAACACTCATGGGAGAGCTAGGGGGAAGATTATCTTTAGAATCGGGTCAGTCTTATGGGCAAATGGATGAATGGTCTATGTGTCATAATGTAAACAATGAGGGAACTCTGTTTTAAAAAGTCCCCCACGGGACCAATTGTTAGATTTATTTCCTTGCACTAAGCAATTGTCTACAGAAAAGCAATACTAAAATACAAATATCTCTTTTGGCAGGGGCAGCAATACATTAATGCAAGAAGAAAAATTTTTACACATTTGTATTTAGCAACTGCTACTCTGTTCAAAGATACTTTAAAGTAGACGTTTAAGAAGAAAGAAAAAAAGACATAAATCCTTTAAGAAATAGATTTTTTAGAAAACAGTATTAATCATATACTGTGATGTGAGAAAGGCAGATCATAAATGAATTTATAAATATCCTATGTTTGTAAATAAAAAAAGTGCAAATACCAGACTGCCCTCCTTCCTCTCAAGAAGACTGGGAGAATATGTTCCACAATGTTCATAGTGCTGATAGCTGAGGGGTAGAAGATGGGTGATTTTTTAATCTTTGTTTTAGCTACTTCCTTTGCTTCAATGTTTAATGAACATACATTTCTATGAGAAAATATCCTTAACATTTATAATTATATGTATATATTCATGCACTTTTCTGTATGTTTCTAGGTTTAATAAAAGCATATTCTCAATGGAGAAGAGCATTTTATGTTAGGTAGAATGAATAATTGGGATTTGAAAGGGAGAAGGATGCATTGTGTAGATACTTTCTCTCCTGAGAGCTGAACCATGTGACCTAAGGAATTTTTCTTTCTCTGAGACAAATGAGAACCAGAGCACGTAGAATGAACTAAAAAGGCCCTGGGAATACTTAGGGAACATGGGCACACCTTGCCTTCTTCCTGAGGAGTTCTGTGAAGGTAACAAAATTTGAGACATTTCCTTCCTGGGCTTTGACATTTAAGCAGAAGCTTCCTGAGTTATAGGAGTGGCTGTGTTGGTCCTTTTATGGTTTTTTGGCTTGTTGGTTTTGTTTTTACTTTATTGTAGTAAGATCACAAATGAGATCTAGTCTCAAATTTTTAAGTGTATAGTACTGTTTTTGACTATAGGTACAGTGTTTTACACCAGATCTCCAGAGCTTATTTATCTTGCTTAACTGAAACTTTATGCCTATTGATAAGACATGGGAATAGGGAATCATTTAGGGAATCTCACCATTTCCCTATCCCCACAGCAAATATCATTCTACTCTTCAATTCTATGAACTTGATTATTTTGATACCTCATATAAATAGAATCATTTGTCTTTCCATGAAAGGATTATTTCATTTAGTATAATGAAATATGCTCAAAGTTCGTTCATGTTGTTCACATATGGCAGGATTTCCTTTCTTTTTTAAGGCTGAATCATATTTCACTGTGTGTATATACCACATTTTCTTTATGCATGCATCTGCTGATGAACATTTAGGTTGTTTACATATCTTGGTTGTTGCAGCAATGAATATGAGAATGAAAATATCTTTCCAACATTTTTTAAGTAAATACCTAGAAGTGAGATTACTGGATCAAAGGCAATTCTATTTTTAATTTTTTAAAGAACTTTCATACTCTTCCATAGTGGCTGCATCATTTTGCCTTCCCATAAACAAGGTGCAAGAGTTTCAGTCTCTCCACATGCTTGCCAATACTTGCCTTTTGATTTTTTGATAACAGTTATCTTGACAGGTGTGAGGTGATAACTCATTGTGGTTTTGATTTGCATTTTCCTGATGATTAGCGACAATGAGGATTTTTTCCTTTACCTATTGGCCATGTATATATCTTCTCTTAAAAAAAACAGCTATTCATGGCCTTAGCCCATTTTTAAATTAGGTTATACAACAATTGAGCTGTAGGTGTTCTTTATATATTTCACAGATTAACCCCTTATCAGATATATGGTTTGCAAATATTTTCTCCCATTCTACAGATCATTCCTTCAGCAGTTGATTATTTCCTTTGCTTGAATTTGATGTAGCATCACTTGGTTGTTTTTGGTTTTGTTGCCCATGCTTTGGTGTTAAATTATTGAAATCGATATCAGGACCAACGTCAGGAAGCTTTTCCTCTTTGTTTTCTTCAATGGGTTCTTCAGTTTCAGGTCTTGTGTTTGAGTCTTTAATCCATTTTGAGTTGATGTTTTGTACAGTTTAAGATATAGGTCTAATATATTATTTTGCATGTGGACATCTAGTTTTCCCAACACCATTTGTTGAAGAGACTATTCAATCCCCATTGTGTATTTCTGGCATCCTTGTCAAAGATCAGTTGACAATATGAATGGATTTATTTGTGGGCTCTTTATTTTCTTCCAGTGATCTAGATGTCTGTCTTTATGCCAGTACCATACTGTTTTTACTACTGTCATTTTCGAAAGTATTGTGAAATAAGGAAGTATGGTGCCTGTAGCTTTGTTCTTTCTAAGGATCAATTTGGCTACTCTTGGGCTTTTGTAGTTTCATATGAATTACAGAATTGGTTTTTCTATTTCTGTACAAAATACCACTGAGATTTTAATAAGGGTTGCATTGGACCTGTAAATCACTGTGAGAAGTATGGATATTTTAACAATATTGTCTTCCATTCTATGAATGCAGGATGTCTTTGCATTTGCTTGCATCTTTTTAAATTTCTTTCATCAATGTTTTTTGGTTTTCTGTATACAAGTCTTTCACCTTCTCAGTTTATTCCTAAGTACTTTATTCTTTTTGGTGCTATTATAGATGGAAATATTTTGCTAACAGACTCTCTAAAACTTCCTTTTCAGAGAATTTGTTGTTAGTATACAGAAACACAAGTGATTTGTTTATATTGGTTTTGTAGCCTGCAATTTTACTGAATTTGTTTAATAGTTCTGGAGGGTTTTTTTTTTTCTTGAATCTTTAAACTTTTGTAAGTGTTTAAGATCATGTTTTCTGTAAACAGAGCTATTTTGTTTTGACCTTTCTGATTTGGATGTCTCTTGTGTCTTTCTCTTTCTTAATTGCTCCGACTAGGACTTCCAATACTATATTGTATACATGCTGTGCTCCTGGACACAGAGGAACTGCTTTAGGTTTTTGACCACTGAGTATAATGTTAGCTGTGGGCTTTTCATACACAGCCTTCATTATAATGAGGTACTTTCTATTCCTAGTTTGTTGAAGGTTTTTTGTTATGAAAGGGTAGTAAATTTTGTCAAATGCTTTTCTGCAAGGATCTGTTGCAAAGATCATGTAATTTTTATCCTTTTTTTGTTAATGGTATATCACATTAATTGATTTTTGTTTATTGAACCATCCTTGCATACTAAAGATAATTACACTGGGTCATTGTGTATGATCCTTTTAATGTATTGTTGGATTTGGTTTGCTGATATTTTGTTGAGGGTTTTCCTTGATCTATATTCTCCAGGCATATTGCCCTGTAGTTTTCTTTTCTTGTGGCGCTTTTGTCTAGCTTTGGTATCAGGATAATGCTGCCCTAGTGAAGTAAGTTTGGAAATATTCCTTCTTCTTCAATTTTTTTGGAAGAGTTTGAGATGAACTGACATTAATTCTTTAAATGTTTGGTAGAATTCAATGAAATCATCTGGTCCTGAGCTTTTCTTTTTTGGGAGATTTTTTATTACTGATTCCATCTCCATACTAGCAATAAGATCGTTCAGATTCCTGTCATGATTTAGTCTTGGTAAGTTATATGTTTCTATGAATTTATCCGTTTCTTCTAGGTTATTTAGTTTTTTGGTATATAATTGTTCATAGTAGTGTCTTATAATTCTTATTTCTGTGGCATCAGTTGTGATATCTTTTTTTCATTTCTGATTTTATTTATTTGAGTCTACTCTCTTTTGTTCTTAGTCTAGCTAAAGGTTTCCTATTTTGCTTATCTTTTCAAAAGTCCAACTATTTGCTGATTTTTTCTATTTTATTTATTTCTGTTCTAATCTTTGTTATTTCCTTCCTTCTGCTAACTTTGTGCTTAGCTTTTTTATTATTTTTCTAGTTACTTGAGGTATAAAGGAAGGTTATTTATTTGAGAACTTCCTTCTTTTTTAATGTAGGTTTTTATTGCTTAAACTTCCCTTGTAGTTTGCTTTTGTTGTATCTCATAAGTTTGGGCATGTTGTGTTTTCATTTTCATTTGTCTCAAGGTATTTCTAAATTCCTTTTTTCTACTTCTCCTTTGACCCAGTGATTGTTCAACAGTGTGTTGTTTCATTTTCATATTCCTGTGAATTTCCCATTTTATTTGTGCTACTGATTTCAAGTTTCATCCCATCAAGGTCAGAAAAGGTACTTGATATGATTTCAATCTTCTTAAATTTATCAAAACTGTTTTATGACCTGACATGTAAGCTGTCCTGGAGAATGTTCTATGTACTCTTGAGAAGAATAGCAGCTGTTTTTGGGTGGAATGTTCTATATATGTCTATCAGATCCAATTGGCCTATAATGTTGTTCATGTCCTCCATTTCCTTATTGATAGTCTGCCTGGATGTTCTCTCTGTTATTGAAAATTGAGTAGTGAAGTCTTCTAAAATTATTGTATTGCTGTCTACTTCTCCCTTCAGTTCTGACAATACTTGCCATATTTAGGTGTTCTAATGCCGGGTGCAAATGTATTTATTCCTGGTGGATTGAACATTTTATCATTATATAATGTCCTTCTTGTGATAGCTTTGACTTATAGTTTATTTTGGCTGATGTAAGTATTGACAACCCTGCTCTCCTTTGGTTATCATTTGCATAGAATATCTTTTTCCATCTCTTTAGGTTCAGCCTATGTGTGTCTTTAAATCTAAAACGAGTTTCTTACAGACAGCATGTATGTAGTTGGCCTCATTTTTAGTCCATTCATCTGTTTTATGTCTTTTGATTAAAGAGTTTAACTCATTTATATTTAAAGTAATTACTGATAAAGAAGAATTTATCACAATTTTGTTAATTGTTTTCTGCTACCCGAGTATTACTTCTACCTGTCTTTTCCTTTCTTGCTGCCTTCCTTGTGTTTTTAGAATTCTTTTGGTATTGATATGCTTTGCTTCCTTTTGTTTCTTCTTTGGGGTAACTTATATTTTTTGTCTATGATTAGTTTGGGAGTCTGTTTTAAGCCAATAACAAATTTAGTCATTTACTAAAGCTCCATACTTTAGTTTCTCCTACCCTGCACAAACTTATTTTATGTTATAGATGTCACATTTTCTATGTATTCATATTGTGTATTTTAACATATTTTAGTTATATTTATTTTTTATACTTTTGCCTTTAACTTTTATGCTAGAATTAAAAGCGATTTTCCCACCACCATTACAGTAATGCAGTATTTTGTATTTGTCCATATATTTACCTCTACCAATGAGTTGCATACTTTCTTATGCTATCATACTGCTGTTTGGCATCCTTTCATTTCAACTATAAGAGCTCCCTTTAACATTTCTTGTAAGGCATGTCTAGTGGTGATAAACTTCCTCAACTCTTGTTTACCCCTGGAAAAACTGTCTCCACCAGACAAACAAAAGCTGAGGATTCCCATCACACAGGTAGTTTGTCTATGAGTTGTTGCAAAATTGATGTGTTTGTAGGAAAAAACAGTCCAGGGCTTCCTACTCCACAATCTTGCTGCCATCAGTTACTGTATATACATTTCCAAACTGCAGAAATATTGAAGGGAAAAAAAATTCTCTCCAAGAAACAAAAAGGAAAAAAATAGAATTAGGTTAAATAGTGAAAGCTTAAAATATGCTTATGTAATCATTACACCCAGGTTAAACTATCATTCATATTAAGAAAATAAATATTTACTTTTCAAAATAAGACATTATATTTGAAATGGGGAAAGCATGTTTAGTCGGCCATAGATTTCTCTTGATATGCAATGCTATCCAGCTTCTCTTTCCTCTCCTCTGTCTCTCCATGATTCTGTCCTCCATAAGGTAAACAAGAAAAACAAAAAATAAAATAAAAATATGCCACAGCTATATTTTCCCAGTAAGCCTATGCTGGTTTTATTTGCATGGGTTTATAGTGAATATTCCACTAATCAAATCAGAGTGCAGGCTTTCAAAACCTTTCATTTCTAAACTCTGAGCAGAGGAGTACATCAATTAATAAAAGAAGAGCCTTTTTTTAAATTGTACAGCACATTTTAGTTTATAAAATGCTTTTATATTTTCTCATTTCATTCTCAAACCCAACTCAATTTAAATAGCTACTTCAAGTGTTCATGCTTTTTCCTGCATGGAATTCATTCCTTTACTTCTTTTGGTAATAGACCTCTCAATTTTCCTTTGATGCGGCACTTCCCTCCCATTTGCACATAATTCGGGTGAGACTGACTTTATTCCATCCCCACATCTAAGTCTGGATATGTTTTTCAGGCTTGGGCAATCAGTGTAGTTTACTTTCTTGGCCACAGTGATTATTGAGAGACAAACACATGACTTAAATCAGTCCTGTAGACTAAATTATGGAATTTTCCCAAGGTAGATAGAAGAGGCAGGTCACAGAAAGAAAGTAAGAAGGGGCTGAAGACTACTGTGCTCATATCCACCATTTTTCCAGGAGCCAGTACTCTGGACTTTGGGCTTACCCAGGATAACCAACAACTTAAGTTGGCCTTGAACTGAGGTGTCTCTTAGGAGTGCTTAAACCAGGAAAGCCCTGGGCAAACTGGGATGAATTGTCTACCCTACCAGTCACCACAGTGCCACATAAAGTAAGAGCTTCACAGCCTGGAAGGAAAATCAAAATGCTTCTTCCTTACCAAAAAGGATCAATGGTTATCATCCTCCCCTACTCCAAGAGAATCAGTATCCAAAGTGCCAGGCAGCAATTTTAGAGAAAATGAATCTAGCAGTGACCAGGTTTCTTATTCTATTTAATCCTGAAATGATTAGCAAAAAAAAAAAACTAAGATCATTTTTTAACAGCCTAATTTTTCAATTATCAAGTGCTAAATTAAAATGGAATGCAAACACTAAAATTTAACACACTGCTAAAAATGAACATGTCTAAAATATTAATAGCAACTCTAAATGATTTATAATGCCCTCTTGGGCATATTTTATGATTTATCGATGTCATTTTAGCAGCTCCATGGGTGACAGTCACCTCACTGTGTGTGTGCTCCGGCGGTTTTCTGAGCTAGTTATTCAGTAAACTATACACTCAGACCTTTGCTGCATGCACATCAGATGATAGGTGAAGTAGAAAAAGTAAAGACGTTAAATTTTTCCATAAATCAAAGAATCCTGGGGCTAAAAGACTTTAAAAGTGGTTATTTCTTGTTTTCTCAACTTCATGCAGGGCCACACTGGGGCTATCTTCAATGGTTGTGAATTTCACAACCTCTCTTGTTGATTTATAATGTCAGTCTTTGTCGACAAGAAATTCTACTTTGGAGCTAACCTTTACCCTTTCTGAATCAAGTAAAGCTTGTTTTCCAGAGAACAGCTCATGACATTTTTGTTAGTTAACTTCCTGTCTTTGACCTCATCATGCATTTTTCAAATCTTTCTGTTCATCCCGTAGACATGACTGCCTCACTCTCCACACTATGATTTGCTTCTAGTTTCTCTGCAAGCTTCCTAGTACTGTCTCACATTCTGCTGCTCAAAATTTGCTCTCCTTGATTGAAACTGGGTTTGTCTTTTTTTTCTTCACTGGACACTGTCCTCCATCTCTTAGCTGTTTCTCCCTTTCCAGAAACCTAAAGCTCCTAATTCTGCCTTCTGTACAAACAGACCGTCTTTCCTTTAATCTTCCTTCCACTGTCAGCCACACACACCCAAGCAGTAGCCACAAAGGTCTATGTATCTGGGAAACTGCCCGTACTCAAAGTTATTATTCCATAGTGGGTGCGGTGGTGCACACCTGTAGTGCAAGCTACTTGGAAGCCTGAGATGGTAGGATCACTTGAGCACAAGAGCTTGAGGATGTAGTGCACTATGATCATACCTGAGAAGAGTCACTACACTCCAGCCTGGGTGGCATAGCAAGAGACCCTGGCTCTAAACAAATAAATGAAAATTACCATTTCCTTCCCCCAACTGCCTCCCACTTCAAAATTACAAACCCTTCAATACAGAAATGTATGGATATGGGAAGTTAGGAAGGCAGCTTTCTGAGAGCTCATCAAATTAAATCATGTTGACACTGTGTTTCTCCCTATTTGAAATTATAACCAAGACCCAGAATTCTGTGTAGTATTAATAAACTAGCAAAAAAATCTCAGTCTTTTAGTATATATACATATAATCAACTGAAGTTGTGGGGATAAACAACTTTCTTAAGGTCACAGAACTTGAAGGAATAGTACTGGGACTTGGATTAATTGTCTCATTCCAGGGCCTGGTTCCTTACCCACCACACCATACCTATTCATGTCTATGTAATAGTAGTATCTATGCCATTTGGCCTCTGCCACTAAGCAGCAAAACACACAGCAAATGTCATGGGTCCCCAGTTTTAAAGTCATGTCCCTGCCTAGAGCAGAGATAGCTGTGGAATGCTTTACATATTTTTAATTGTATATCACACCCCTGGTCCTTAAAGCCAGAAAGACCCCTCCATGTCTTGTGCCTTCTCTTTCCCATCAAAGAAAGTCTTAAATTCTTGCTGGTCTCAAACCAAAGGCTCAGGTCATTCCCAAGCTATAACACTCCCTCTCATCTTTTTTAATCCTGACCTTATTTGAGTTGAACCTATTTCACTGAGTTTAGAATCCTCGGCCCCTTATATTTAGGTTTGATTGTCAGCTTTCCTGGTTCTCTTCTGTGGTAACCTATGTTGCAGGTCCCCCTTCAAGAAAGAACCCGTTGCCCAGGAGTGGAGTAAGCAGACAATTCCAGCTGTTAACTCTTTCAGTCCTGCTTCAGCTTTTGAGCCCATGTGAGACCCTTCTTGGGCAGCCTCAGGCATAACCATCCACTAATGCTGACTCCTCTAATCAGCAGCCTGTGCTCAGAGCTCCCCAGTGAGCTGGCAGAGACTTTGTCAGATCAGCATCATGGTCCAATCCTTACTTTCCCCTTTTCTCTTTACAAATGTCACGCCCCAGTGCAGCAAATCCGTTGCTCTCCTCGTTCTATCTCAGCACCCGGTCGCCAGCAGTCCCAGCCAACACCTCCTACTACTCAAGTGAGAGCTCCCACTAAACATAGTTCAAGTTACTGATCCTAACTGGTGCCTGGCTAGGCCTGGCTAGTATTCTCTAAACATCTATGACAAGCAAGGTCCTTAATTAGACACCAGCACTCAAAAAACAGGTCCATATTGAGTAACCATAGTATTTTCATGTCTTCAGAAGAAGAATCAGCTCTACTAAATGTCTGAGATAATAAAGAAATGTGGCAAATTTTAACATTATGTTTCTGTGTCTCCTATGATTCCTAAGGTAAATTGTCAGAATTTAAACTTTAGTAATTATATATAACGTCTTAGGATCATTGGGTGCTGCCTATGTAATTACAGTGTTGTAGCATAGTAAGGAAAAGCAAATGTCATCAAAATAAGACCGGAAGTCACTAGCCATGTCTGATGAAAATATTTTGTGGCCCTGAGTCAGTGATATTGAACTGGAGTTTTAAAAGTGAGTCAATACTGGATATAGAAAAATACTAGAAAAAGAAAAATAATTGGACAAAAAATAGTACCTATCAGATAGGGTCATTGTTAAGATTAAGCTACGTTACTCAAAGGGTGGAACCTGGACTCACAGCAGCACTGTCATCTGGCAGTTTGTTAGAGGTGTGGACTCTTGAGCCCATCCAAGACCTAGGGAATCAGAATCTACACTTTAACAAGATCTCCGGTGATCTGTGTGCACATAAAGGTTGAAGCCATGGAGTTGAGGACACAGTGTTCACCAAACACTTAATACAGTGTTTGGCATGTAGCAGCCCACTCAATAGATACCACTTGTTACTCTTTTTGTTATTATAATTGTTATTATTTTCATTCTGAATCATCATGGGCAGGCATATACTTAGGAACCTGAGCTTTTCAATCTGTAAAACGAAGATCATAATAATATCCAACTACCTGAGGACCAGATGAATTTTAAAGACCTTTCAAACTCTAGGAGACCTCTGTGATTTGCTCATGATGATAAAATAGTAATGGTTAATATTTCAGCAGCATTAACTATGTGTCAAGCACATGTTCTTAGTGCTTTACATGTATCATCTTATTTAATCATCCAAGGATGCTATGAGACAGGTACTATTTTAATGCCTATTTTATAGATGAATAAAATGAAATGTGGAGAGATTAAATAACTTGCTCAGTAAAACACACAAGGGTAGAGTCAGGATTTGAACTTTGGCAGTCTGGCGTGACAAACCATATTCTTAATGCTTTCCCTCTAGCCAGGCCATGAAAAAGAGAGTTAAACTAAACTGGCTCCAATACAACCAGTGCATTTAAATGTACTATTTAACACATCATGGCCACAGCAGGCAAACATGGCTGCACATTGCACATTAGAATATTTTTAAAAATACAGACTTTTTAAGTGTCATTCCCAGAAATTCTGTTTGTGGCAAGAGTGGCTCAAGCTTCTTTTTTTTTTCTTTCTTTCTTTTTTTTTTTTTCTTTCTTTTTTTTTTTTCTTTTTCTTTTTTTTTTCTTTTTTTAATTTTTTTTTATGCTGAGCCCTACCATGTACCAAGCACTGTAGAAAGCCCTGGGAATGCTGTAGAAAATAGGAGCTCACATGCTAACAGACAGTCTAGGAATGCATACAACAGATGGTTTCATTTGTCATGGAGGGGAAATGTGGGAGCCACAGAAGCAGAGGGCATGGGGAAGCCACCAGAGAACATCATTAAGTTGAGACCAGATCATGAGAGTCACAGTAAGAGTCATGGCAGCAGTGGAGAGGCTAGCTAACATTCACAAGGGGTTAGGGGGTTCTCAGTGCTGGGTGTTATAGGGCACATCACATGCCTGATAACAATTCTGTGAGGTGAGGTCACTGTGATCCCCATTTTACAGATGCTCATGAAGCTTACAAGAAGTTAGTAACCTGACTGAAGAAGTAGTAGAACCAGGATTTGAACCAAGGAGGTGGGACTCCAGACCCTGTACTCTAATAATCACTCTACCCCCAATCACTATCAAAGGGACACCAAAAGAAGCAGACTCTCATAGCCAAACATGGGGCTGGTGCCCTGCCAGCAACAGAGGCAGCTGGGCAGGCAGGCAGGGAGGGGAGACCCTGGCAGAAGAGAGCTAGATGATGGGGAAAGTATCTGTGTGGGCCCAAGTGTGTGTGTGTGTGTGTGTGTGTGTGTGTGTGTGTGTGTTAGAAGTGAGCACACAGCTGACCAAGGATGGGAGGAGGATGGGCCCTAGGTACAATTATTTCTTCATCTTATGTAGTGGGTCTGAGGGAAAAAGGTTTGAGGCAGAAATTAAATCTTCAATTTTTTGGTATGCTTTAAAATTTTTTAAAACTCTTCTTGTATTGTTTTTACATCTTTATTTTAGAAAGCATTTTCCTTTAATTCTTTTATTCTACAGTATTTGTGGATCATTTTCTACATCCCATATGCCCTGTACTGGGAAATAAGAGGAGAACAAGAGAAAAAAAATTATTGTCCTCATGTAGTTTGTATTCCAGTGGGGGAGAGTGCACTTTTCTATAGCATCAAAGGAATGCAAGTTAAAGGAATGGAGTACTGATGACATTTTAGTTGCATTAAGTAACAAGGTTCTTACTGGGCAATAAGGCCATAATGATGACTCCTAAATCTCTATCTTCAGATCAGATATTCTTCTTGAGCTTCAGATATGCATGTCTAAGTGCCTAATGGGGCACCTCCAAACCTGACCTTCCTCCAGCATCCTGAAGCTCCGTCAGAAAACATCTTTCTCCCTCCTCCACCTTCCTTCCTCTCTTACCCTCACACCATTTCAGGTCCCAGCCATGACTAAGGCCTGCAGATTCTACCTCTTGCATAGAACTTGACTTCCTGCATTGGTATTGTACTCACCACTCCTTTTCAGTCCTGGCCATCATCCCTCAGATGGATTTTTGCAAACGTTCCCTTAATTGCTCTCCGACCCATTTTCCACATGGCAGACAGAGCCATGTTTCAAACAAATCTGAACATCTTGTTAATGTGCCTAAAGGTCTTCAATGATGTCTTAATTTGTTTTGTCCTCCTATAACAGAATATCTGAGAGTGGGTAATTTATAGTGAGCAGAAATTTATTGGCTTGCAATTCTAGAGCTGAGAAATCCAAGATCAAGGTGCTGGCATCTTGTGAGGCCCTTCTTGCCATGTCATTCCATGGTGGAAGGGCAAGCTTCTTATTTTTAAAAAATTGAAGATAAATCTGATACAGAAACAAGATTGAGAATGTGTAGGAAGATAGGTGAACAAGCCAGTTTTTTGTATTCAGTATGTGGTAAGTTGAACTTCATTTCAAAGTAATTGGAAGGAATCTGGAGGGGAGGGAGGGAGTAAGGGAGGGAAGGGGGAAGAAAGAAAGGAATTTAAAAAGAGAAGGAGAGAGGGGTTTGTTGGTTATGGAAGTATGAGCAATTCTCCCCAACTCCTCCAGCACATTCTTGTGTCTAAGTGGGTTTCCTGAACATGGCATAAATGGGAATTGCTCATCTTCAGACACTTTATTTCTTGGGAGTGATTAATGGCATTGAGTAGGAACTATCTTGGTACCACCAAGTGGAGGAATCCATTTTCACCTTGACTCCACGAGGGACACACTTTTTCAGCAAAACAGGAGGTGAACAGAACCCTCCACGTCACCTAAGACAATAATGAGAGGACTGCACCACCTCTGGAAGAGAGAATGTGGATGAAGGACAGTGCTTAGATAAGAAGTACGGGGTGGAGGGGCTGCATAGACTCCATAGTTGGCACCCAGGTGCACAGGGAAAGTCAAGCATCAGCATTTTCCAGAGCATTCCAGACACAATCAGGTCTATAGAAACAGTTGATAAAGCCTACACTAGAAGCAAATTTCAGCCCTGATATACATAGAGCCAGAGAAATGCTGAAATAGCAATACGGGCTCCTCTCAGCACAGATAGCCTGGGACATTGAAGAGCGTGGACTATTGAAAAAAGGGGAACCTAGGAGAATAGATATTCTAACAGAAAATATTCTCTGAACCACTCATGCAGAGGAGGAAACACTGAAAAAGGATATCAAATTCCAATTTATGATAGCTCATAGATTGTTACCTACATGAATGCTGAAGCTGGAAACTAGTTTTAATTGCAGGGTTTGGATTCAATCATTTGCAAGAAATCATTCTATTATCTTTGTAAAGCCGTCTTAGTTAAGGAGACCCTCAAGATTATCAGACAGAGATACCTGGACCAAAGAGACCCATGCTGAACATTACAGTTAGGGTTGGGTGCCCAACTTGAGTAAACAGAAAAGCCTAGAAAGCACTACCTCAAGCTTGCTTTTGCTCTCAGTGTATAACCCATACATTGCCATCCCTCAATGCCTGTGGAAAGATAACTGGTTAGCAAACAATGAAGAAAAATCACTCTTTCTGTGAATAGGGTATTTTGAATTGAAAAAATGGCATAATGCACTAGACTACAACATCCATTCATCCTAGATTTGAATGGAGTGAAATCAATAGCTGAAATTGAGGAGGCATTTAGATTAAATACAATTGGATAATCTTTTATAAATAAAGCTTTAATTAACATTTATTCTGAAATAAAATATTACAAATTTCACTTTCATTGTTATTTAATATTCCAGAATTCTTAGGGATGCCCGAGTACAAGGGAATAAGCACAGAGGTGAATAATTCATGCAGAATATAAAGCCATAGATAAAAAGAGGAGAGCAGTTGATTGGGTTTTTTCCCAAGAAATTGTTAATGTTACGTTACATTTTATTGAACCAGTCTCAGAAAATAACAGAGTCTGAACATTATTATTGCAGTTATTACCTTTCTTTTCTAAGTGCCATATCTTGTTCTCTCTTGAGTTGATACATTCTGATTACTTTTGCTTACTTTAGAGATTTCCTTTTTTTAGTGAAAAATGCTCCACTAGAACCTCTCATATTTGAATTTCTTCAAGTTATAACCACTTGCTATCAAATTTAAATAACTCCCATATCTTATTGGAATCAGTGTGTTCATTTCCAACCTACACCTTCTATTTAATACTTGGAACTGTTCTGTAGTACCCTTTCTCCTTCACTACAAAGGACAAATGTGTCTTTCATTAGTCACAGTCGTAGTTACAGCCCCACATCGCCCAAGGAATCAGGACAGCTGACACAACGTCTGTGCAAATATGACTATGGCAGAATTGAGTGTGACTGAAAGATTCCGTGGGTCCAATTCACCTTGGATTAAGCTAGAGAACCAATTTCCAGGACCTTGAAAACAGCTGTCATGGAGCAGACAGGCCATTTAGCAAGAGGCACAGATGTGAGGCCTGGCTTAGGCCATTTGCTTCTTTTCATTTCCAGGAAAGCTCCAGCAGCCCATCCCGTTCCAAGTTTCCTATCAGACTTCCCATTGTTTGTTGAAACTGTGTTGCTCACCCTGGTGTGTGGATCTAATGATGCATCAAGGGTTTCTGTTTGTATGGGGGCTTTTTTGTTTTATGATTGGGTTTTTTTGTTGTTGTTGTTGTTGTTATCGTTGTTGTCATTTTATTTATTTATTTGTTAGTTGCTGTTTAGAGAAGCTAAGGTCAGAGTTATGTTCAGCTTTAACCTATTAGGCTTTTCTTTCCTGTCTTTGATCAAGAGTATAATTTTGCATGGAAGAAATATACAAATTGGATTCAAATGTATCTTTGTGAGTTGTAGAAACAGGCTTGGGTTCAACAAGGACAACTCGAGAGGGGTGCTTTGGACACAGAAAAATCATGTCAGATCTAGGCTTCCCTGTTTGCACTCCTTTCTCTCCCCATCCCCTCAACTTCAACTGCTCAAAAAATCTTAAATTACAGTTACCCAGAGTTGCTCGTGTCAAGAGAAATTGAGAGGGAATATCAGTAAAATATGTGTAACTAGTATGTCTTATGTCACAGGCTGTGTCTTGAATAACAGCGAACCTCATTCCAGGAGGGTCCCCAGTGCAGTGCCAGCCCCCAGTGTCCATATTAACAGGAAATCAGTGTATCTCTTAGACCCCTTATGTCTTTCATACATCTAAAACTTCTGGGATGCTAAGTAGCCTGAGGAGAGAGTCCTGCTAATTCCTATCTCACTATTTTGCTACTATGGAGGCAAAGGCTCTCCCTTAAGGCTAGAGATTTTAGTAAACATTACAAAAGCCGATTGATTTAGGTATGTGCAGTCACACTAAAGGCAGCCGAAGCCTTGGCAGCTTGGAAATGGCTTCTTCTGCACCGATGCTGCTGTTTCTGCTGATGCTTAGATATGGTCCTACGTGATCAGCTGAGGCTAGGCATCCACCCATTCACACCCTGACCAGGCTACAGTGGTTTTTCCAGGTTCCATGCAGCAGAATTCCAATCCCTTAATGCTGAGCTCAGCCGAGAAGTTCCACATGAAACTTACTGGGCTTCCAGTTGTAGCTCTTTAGATTCACTGCACAGCCATTTCCCCCATTCAGGAGCCCCACCCTGGAAGCCTGGAATGTTGATGTCAGGAACCTTATGGTCCCAAAACTACCTGTCCCACCTCTTCTTTTTTTTTTTTTTTTTTTTGACAGAATCTCGTTATGTCACCTGGACTGGAGTACGGTGGCAAAATCTTGGCTCACTGTGAACTGCACCTCCCAGGTTCAAGTGATTCTCCTGCTTCAGCCTCCCAAGTAGCTGGGATTACAGCCATGCACCACCACGCCTCCTTCTTTCTATTTTCAGGCCCAAGCCTTGGGTCACATCCTACCCCCTAATGAGTGAAATATTCTTCAGAGGAGAAAAACCCACTAACAACTGCTATTTAAGGATCTCTAACTCCTACACCCCAAAGTCTGTTTAGGTGCAAGGCAGTCATCTGCTTTCATGGATAATGTTTTCTTGAAAATGTGAATAACAGTCAAATGTAATCATATTGAAAGATTTACTAGGATCAATTTCATATGCACAAAAATACATTTAATTGTGCTGTTACTACATATTGTGGTGAAAGTGGTTGTTTCTGATGATAAGAAAATGAGAGGGGTGAAGTGAGGAAACAAGCTGGTTTTCATATGACAACAGAACTCTTTGACTCTTTAAAATATGACCTTTTGCCAGGCACAGTGGTTTACGCTTGTCATCCCAGCAGTTTGGGAGGCCAAGGCGGAAGGATCACTTGAAATCAGGGGTTCAAGACCAGCCTGGACAACAAACAAGACTCCACCTCTACCAAAAATTTAAAAAATTAGCTGGACACAGAGTCCCAGCTACTTAGGAAGCTGAAGTGGGAAGATCACTTGCATCCAGGAGTCTGAGGCTGCAGTGAGCTATGAATGTGCTGCTGCATTCCAGCCTGGGCAACAGAGTGAAGCCCTGTCTCTAAAAACTAATAATAATAAGTAAGTAAAATATAACGTTTGTAAATTTGATAATATAAACCAAAAAAATTAAGAATAGATACTATTTTGAGATAAAACAGAAAAGCTTTAGAGAGAAGAAGCAAATCATATACATGGTGTCAGAAAATGGAACGGCTTTGGACTTCTCAGCAGCAACAGTAGAAGCCAGAGGCATTGGAGAAATGCTTTCTAGGTTTTGAAGAAAAATGGTTTCCAAATTAAAATTCTATACCGGACCAAACTTATGTATTACAGAAGAACAAGGACATCTTTAGGCATACAAAGGATGTATTAACCAAGTTACTCTAGCAAAGCAGAAATTACTGTAGCCAGTCTAAGCCAAAAGGACTAATTATGGCATAGTGAGAGCTCACAGACCGAGGGAAGGAAATGGACTGTGTTTCCAAGGGTGACACCCAGCACCACAGCACAAAGCTGCTCACACAAGCCACCAAACCAGGAGACTACTGCCATCAGTGCCAGTTCCAACCTGCGGCCTCTTCCATCACCAGGAGGTTGACAAACCAGGTACTGTGATCACACATTTAGACTCCAGAGTCCTGCTATACTGTACTGCCAGGCCCAGAGCTTCACTAGCAAAATAAGAACCTCAGACCCTGCCTCGTTCCCAAATAATTTAGTTCTGGGCCCAGATTTTGAATCTGGCACAGATGCAGTTGACTGGTAGAATTAAAACCACATGTCTGCAATCTCACAACTGGAAAATGATCTGAAAAATTTTTTGGTTGAGAACACAGAATATATAATGTGGGAAACTGCTAAAACAATGTTCAGAAACTGCAGGCAGCCTGAATAACAACTGACCGCTATGCACTGACATAAACTTTTACCTCTTATGGCTTCTCTAAGGAAGGCATTAGAAGATACTAGTTTCTTCACCAAACATTGAGAATGAACCAAGAAAGAGGGAGACACAAAATTAGGAAATTGGAAATCTAACACAAGGAAGCAGGCAAAGGAAATTCCCAAGATCCTGATGCAGGGAAAGAGAACAGAATCCAGCATGGAGCAGAAAGATAGAGCCCGCGCTGAGGGTGGGGAGGAATCAGAGAGATTGCCTGACGTGTTCAACTCTACTGAAATATCCTACAACTGTCAGAGAATTAGGATAGGCACGTGATTCACTGAACAACTTGGGGAGCTGGAAAAGGCAAGTATTAATCCTAAGAAACTAAAATGTTATATAAGAAAAGCAATATAACCTTAGTGTGCTACATGTCTAAGGTGTGAACTGTATTCACATGGACACAAGGGTGTAAACATTGAGTGCTGATAATGAAGCAATGACCTAACTATATTGGAAGAATGAAGTAAGGAGGGGAAGGGAATGTGTGAGAAGGGCAACACAGTGGACACATGGCCTAGCGCCTCATTCTCCATGCCAGGAAGCCAAAGAAAATAACCAACAGTTTAAAATCAAGAAATAATGATATAAGCATTTATTTAAAATGTGGAGGCAAATACCAGAGAAAAAAACAGTAAAAATAAAAGTTGAAAATTTTTGCCTTAAGGGAGCAGAACTGTGGATTAGGGAAGGGTGAGGACTGTTATTTTTATTATAAGCCTGACAGCATTATTTCACTTTTAAAGTATATGTACACACAAGCATGCACACATGCACACATGTGCACACACACACATACACACATTAAAATAAAAATTAAATGTAGAGAACAGCATCTCTTGCTGTACCTTCATAGCCTTTCCCTCCCTAAGACTCATCCATCTCCTGTCTCCATTTCTTTCCTTTCTATGATACACCTGCTCATTCTACAAACCATTCTCTCATCCTGTCAAAATGAAAAACTACATTGGCCACTGGCTCCTTCTGAAAATCAACCCTAGAGAAACAATAGAAGCCATAGGGAAGCAGATTTGAGAAACTAATAACAAATCATAAAATAAAATAAAACACTGTAAGAAGGCCCTGCGGGAGTCTGAAGACTCAGGATTGTTTTACGTGGGGGAAGGAAAAGAGAGAATCGCTTCAGCCCTGGGAAAGGCAGTCAGAGGTAGCTGCTAGAAGAATGTCCAAGGAGAACTGCATTTCTGTTTCTGTTCTGCCACGTGGACCATCACAGTCTGCCCAGTCACCGTAGAGATTGGCACCAGCAGCCTACGCTACAGGTGTCAGGCAGATACTACAAGTGCTGAACCAAAGCCCTGCAGGAAAAAGAACGTGTGCCAACCAGTATCCTGGACTTCACTGATGTACTACTCCCATTTCAAACCCCCAGGGAATGTGAATGAAATCCATGCAGACTGCTTGTAGAGAGTTTAAATGTGAAACATGGAGTAGAGACATGACTTGTGGATGGTGGGAAAATTGGATTAATTACCATCAGCTCTGCAGGTCCCAAGGTTCCATCCCCTGGGTGCTTTCCAAAGCTTTAATTCACCTGGGGGTACATGAAGTGCAGGCTGGGATTTAGCACCTTCCCAGCATGTAACCATGGCTAGTAACTGATATTCCAAGAGGAACAGATTTCAAGACAACATAATCAAAAAGCCATATAAAGAATACAACTATCACATAAGAAAGACAACAAACTCAACAATATAAGCCATCTAAATTAGCAGTATGAGAAGAGGTAGGCCAAGAAATTAATACAATGATGAATATATTAAGTTAAGGTTGATAATCAGCAATATGAAGCAAGAATAAGAAAACATAAAAAAGGACCAAGTTGAATATTAAGGATGGGATATATAACAATTGAAGTAAATAAAGCAGTGAATAAGCTATATAGCAAAATGGATAAAGGTGGTGATGAGTAAAGCAGTCAGTTGAAAGAACAGATGGAGAAGCTCTCCTGAAGGTCAGCAACAAAGGGTAAAGAGAAGATGTAAATGAAAGCTAAGAGATGTGGAGGGTGGAAGGAGAGTGCAAATACTGGTGAACAGTGGCTTTGTAGCATGTCAATGTTACTAGACTGAACTGCACGTCCTAAAATTCCCTTTCCTGTATATTTCTAATTAGGGTGGGCCACAAGAGAGAACCCTGTGAAAGGTTTGCTGGGCATTACGCCTTGTCTACCAGCTCTCCTTCTTTGTGGGAAGCATCAGTGGATCCTCCAGTTGCTCGACTTTCCCCATTAAGTTTCTCTTGACTCCTGGGCTAGGTGTGTGCTTAGCAACTGTGATGCAGGACTCTGGTTTCTGCAATAAACATGCACAATCAAGGTTAGAAGCAACAATCACTAATACAAATTGTTTGTCCTCACAGGCTCTAGCTTGTGGGTTCCAGCTTGTTCTTACTCACCTTCACTTTACTTCATCTCCCCTTCCAAACTGCCTGCTCTCTAGTTTCAAAGCTCTAGCATTGGAAGTACAGATAATCTTCTTACAGAGGCTGCTTGACCAGCTCTTACAATTTCATTAGGTCGAATTTCTGTGATGTATATATTCCCATTCATCAATCCTATCACATTGATTTTGTCTCAAATTTTAATTATAAGTTGTTCTGGATACACTGTAAATTTGGGTTTTTTTTCCTCACCTTAATGAGGACATACAAACTTTACCAGAGAATTTTATCACCTTTACCATGTTTCTTAAATATTGAGGATTGCTTGCAACATGTTTTCAGTATGTTTCTTTGTGTGATGAAACTTCATTCTTGGTCTCATCTAAAGTATATATATTAGGCCATCACAGTTGAAAGACAATTTTCCTGGATATACAATTCTAGGTTCAAATTTATTTTCATTTATTTATTTATGTATGTATTTAATTATGTAGAGACAGGATCCCACTTTGTTACTCAAGCTGGAGTGCAGTGGCACGATCATGGCTCACTGAAGCCTCCACCTCCTAAGAATTAAGGTGATCCTCCCACCTCAGCCTCCCAAGTAGCTGGTACTATAGGAATGTACTGCCATGAATGGCTAATTTTTATATTTTTGTAGAGATAGGGTTTTGCCATGTTGCCCAGGCTGGTCTGGAACTCCTAGGCTCAAGTGATCCACTCACCTCCACCTCCCAAAGTGATGGAATTACAGGCATGAGCCACCGAACCTGGCCTTTCCTTTGGTATTTAAAAAACATTGTTTCCTTTTTGTCATCTTCTGTGTACTGTTCTAATCTGATTTGTGTTCTAACAGTTGATGTCTTCACTACCTCTGGAGAAGTTTTTTGAATTATTTCCTTATCTTGATGTTCTTAAATCCTATTCTAATGTTTCTAGGTTTAGGCTTTTTCTCATCTCTTACTTTTCTCTCTTTCTGAATCTGGGTATAATCGGGTTCATTCAGAGAAGCTGATCTATTAGGATATACTTCTGTGACATATATGAATTCACATATATTAATATGAACAATAGCTAATATACGTATATACACACAAGTCCACTAAATTAATTGTTCAGTTAGGAGGAATATACAGATACTGATAAATTAAAGAAATTCACAATAATAAACAAACTGATTAAGGGTCTTCAGGCTAGCCATAATGAAACAAAATTAGAATACATAATTTTCAAGCCAATAGAAAACAAAAGAAAGTTGAGTAAATTGAAAATATAAAATATGGAATAAATAATTCCTAATGTAATTAAAAATTACAATAAATGTAAATGGTTTAAATTCACAAATAAAAAGAAAAATCCTCTCTATAGTATTAAGAAATAAAAATGAAATCCAAAAATATGTTTTCTGTAAGAAACATTCTTAAAACCAAAAGATGAGGAGGACTCAAGATGGCGCTGTGAGAACAAC
Source organism: Callithrix jacchus (assembly GCF_049354715.1). Taxonomy (NCBI): domain Eukaryota; kingdom Metazoa; phylum Chordata; class Mammalia; order Primates; family Cebidae; genus Callithrix; species Callithrix jacchus. The sequence goes on from NC_133503.1 coordinate 81,841,803, forward strand.
CCAGGATTGGAGCTCTCGTTGAATCCGCAAAGAGGTGAGTTGGAGCTGCATTTCCAGACTGATCTTTGTTGCCCACAGAACGGGGAAACTCCCAAGTATAAAAAAGACACAGGACGCCAGGCAGTAGTCTGCCTGGCGAAGCTGGCAGCTAGGGCAGCGGCTGCCGGCCCTACCCAGCAATCCCCACAGGGCGCGCTTGTCCGGGTGCCCTGTTGAACCAGCAACCTGAGACTTGAGAGGGCTGGACTTGAGACTGAAAGAGACTTGGACAGTAGGCCAGCCCAGGTGATTGCAGGGACAGAGCATTTGGGGTACCCAGTGGGACGAACAAAACCGCAATTTCAAACTATCCCGAGCAGACGGTCCGAGATGCTCTGTGGGGGAGGGGCGTCCACCACTACCGAGGCAACCCGCCCCAACTGAGATACACGCACACTGCTGATGCAGCCAGCTGTTGCTGAGGCAACCCGTCCCTACTGAGATACACGCCCACTGCTGACGCAGCCTGCCGTTGCCAAGGCAACACGCTACAACGAAGAGACTCCGCCGCAGGGCATGGCGGAGACCACAGCAGAGCCTGCAGGAACAGGGCGAATCACACAACAGCAGGGCGGAGCCTCGGCAGCCAAACAGTGGCTAGTCTGCCTTCTAGCTGGGCAGGACACCTCAACGGACATCGAAAAATAAAGCCCGAACCCACCAACACAGAGCATTTGAGAAAAAAAGGGTTTTTTTCATGAGCTCTGTTGCAGCAGAATCAAACATAGCAGCCTAACAGCCCTGAATGAACAACAGAGCTCACAGCTCAGCAATTCAGCTCCAAAAAAGTACAGACTGTCTCCTCAAGCAGCTTCCTGACCCCTCTATATCCAAAAGACTGACATTTGGCAGGCATCATCCTGGGACAAAGATAGCAGAAAAAGAAACGGGTAGCATCCCTCACTGTGCCACAGCTGCTAGAGGTGCACCCCAGACAAGCAGGGCCTGGAGTGGACCTCAGCAGTCGTACAGCGAAGGGGCTAGCTGGTAGAAGAAAAACCAAGTAACAGAAATACTTCATCATCAACAATCTGGGTGTCCACTCAGAGACCCAATCGAAAAGTCAGCAACTATGCAGACGACAAGCGGATAAACCCACAAAGATGGGAAGAAACCAGTGAAAAAAGGAGGAAAACACCCGAAACCAGAACACCTCGCCTCCTAGAAAGGACCAAAACTCCTCACCAGCAAAGGAACAAAGCTGGACGGACAATGACTGTGACGAAATGATGGAATTAGACTTCAGAAGGTGGATAATGAGAAACTTTTGTGAGCTAAAAGAACATGTATTAAATCAATGCAAAGAAACTAAGGAACTTAAAAAAAGATATGAGGAAATGATAACAAGAATGGATAACTTAGAGAGGAATATGAACAAATTAAAGGAGCTGAAAAACACAATACGAGAACTTCGCGAAGCATGCACAAGTTTCAATAGCCTAATTGACCAAGCAGAAGAAAGAATATCTGAAGTCGAAGACCAACTCAATGAAATTAAATGAGAAACCAAGATTAGAGAAAAAAGCACAAAAAGGAATGAACAAAGTCTCCAAGAAATGTGGGACCATGTGAAAAGACCTAACCTATGTTTGATAGGTGTACCAGAAGGGGACGAAGAGAATGAATCCAAGCTGGAAAATACTCTTCAGGACATCATCCAGAAAAACTTCCCCCACCTAGCAAGACAGGCCAACACTCAAATGCAGGAAATACAGAGAACACCACAAAGATATTCCGCAAGAAGAGCAACCCCAAGGCACATAATCGTCAGATTCAACAAGGTTGAAAAAAAGGAGAAAATACTAAGGGCAGCCAGAGAGAAAGGTCGGGTCACCCACAAAGGGAAGCCCATCAGACTCACAGCAGATCTCTCAGCAGAAACACTACAAGCCAGAAGAGAGTGGGGGCCAATATTCAACATTCTTAAAGAAAAGAACTTTCAACCCAGAATTTCATATCCAGCCAAACTGAGCTTCAGAAGTGAAGAAAAAATGAAATCCTTTGTGAACAAGCAAGTACTCAGAGATTTTGTCACCACCAGGCCTGCTTTACAAGAGCTCCTAAAAGAGGCACTACACATAGAAAGGAACAACCAGTACCAGCCATTCCTAAATCACACTAAATGCTAAAGAGCATCAACATAATGAACAATCTACAACAACTAACAGGCAATACAGCCACTTAGCATCAAAATGGCAGTATCAAATTCACACATAACAATATTAACCCTAAATGTAAATGGACTAAATGCACCAATCAAAAGACACAGACTGGCAAACTGGATAAAAATCCAAAACCCATCAGTGTGCTGTATCCAGGAAACCCATCTCACATGCAAGGATACACAAAGGCTCAAAATAAAGGGATGGAGGAAGATTTACCAAGCAAATGGAGAGCAAAAAAAAGCAGGAGTTGCAATTCTCATCTCTGATAAAATAGACTTTAAAGCAACAAAGATCAAAAGAGACAAAGAAGGACATTACATAATGGTAAAAGGATCGATACAACAAGAAGAGCTAACGATCCTGAACATATATGGACCCAATGCAGGAGCACCCAGATACATAAGGCAAGTTCTTAATGACTTACAAAGAGACTTAGACTCCCACACAATAATAGTGGGAGACTTTAACACTCCACTGTCAATATTAGACAGATCAACCAGACAGAAAATCAACAAGGATATCCAGGGCTTGAACTCAGACCTGGAGCAAGCAAACCTGATAGACATTTACAGAACTCTCCACCCCAAATCCACAGAATATACATTCTTCTCAGCACCACATCACACCTACTCAAAAATTGACCACATAATTGGAAGTAAAGCACTGCTCAACAAATGCAAAACAACTGAAATCATAACAAACAGCCTCTCAGACCATAGTGCAATCAAGTTAGAACTCAGAATACAGAAACCAACCCAGAACTGCACAGCTTCATGGAAACTGAACAACTGGCTCTTGAATGTTGACTGGGTAAACAACAAAATGAAGGCAGAAATAAAGAAGTTCTTTGAAACCAATGAGAACGAAGACACAACATGCCAGAACCTCTGGGACACATTTAAAGCAGTCTCTAGAGGAAAGTATATAGCAATAAGTGCCCATATGAGGAGAATGGAGAGATCCAAAACTGACACCCTATTGTCAAAATTGAAAGAGCTAGAGGAGTAAGATCAAAAAAACTCAAAACCCAGCAGAAGACAAGAAATAACTAAGATCAGAGCTGAACTGAAGGAGATTGAGACACGAAAAACCCTTCAAAAAATCAATAAATCCAAGAGCTGGGTTTTTGAAAAGATCAACAAAATAGACAGACCACTAGCCATACTGATTAAAAATAAAAGAGAGTACAACCAATTAGATGCAATAAAAAATGATAAAGGGGGAATCACCACAGATTCCACAGAAATTCAAACCATCATGAGAGAATATTACAAACAACTCTATGCACATAAACTAGTAAACCTGGAAGAAATGGATAAATTCCTGGACTCCTGTGTCCTCCCAAGCCTAAAGCAGGAGGAAGCTGAAATTATGAATAGACCAATAACAAGGTCAGAAGTCGAGGCAGCAATTAAGAGCCTACCACACAAAAAAAGCCCAGGTCCAGATGGGTTCACAGCCGAATTCTACCAGACACACAAAGAGGAGCTGGTACCATTCCTTCTAAAACTATTTCAAACAATCCAAAAAGAGGGAATACTTCCCAAATCATTTTACAAGACCAACATCATTCTGATACCAAAACCCGGCAGAGACCCAACAGGAAAGAAAACTTCAGGCCAATATCCATGATGAACATAGATGCAAAAATCTTCAATAAAATATTGGCAAGTGGAATGCAACAGCAAATCAAAAAACTTATTCACCATGTTCAAGTAGCATTCATCCCAGGGATGCAAGGCTGGTTCAACATACGCAAGTCTATCAACGTAATTTACCACATAAACAGAACCAAAAACAAAAACCACATGATTATCTCAATTGACACAGAGAAGGCATTTGACAAAATTCAACAGCCCTTTATGCTAAAAACCCTCAATAAACTCGGTATCAATGGAACGTATCTCAAAGTAATAAAAGCTATTTATGACAAACCAACAGCCAATATCATACTGAATGGGCAAAAACTGGAAGCATTCCCTTTGAAATCTGGCACTAGACAAGGATGCCCTCTTTCACGACTCCTATTCAATATAGTTCTGGAAGTTCTAGCCAGAGCAATCAGGCAAGAAAAAGAAATAAAGGGTATTCAAATAGGAAAGGTGGAAGCCAAATTGTCTCTATTTGCAGACGACATGATAGTATACCTAGAAGACCCCATCACCTCAGCCCAAAAACTCCTGAAACTGATAAGCAACTTCAGCAAAGTCTCAGGATATAAAATCAATGTGCAAAAATCACAAGCATTCGTCTACACCAATAACAGACTTAAAGAAAGCCAAATCAAGAAGGAACTGCCATTCACAATTGCTACAAAAAGAATAAAATACCTTGGAATACAACTCACAAGGAACGTAAGGGACCTCTTTAAGGAGAACTACAAACCACTGCTCACAAAATGAAATCAGAGAGGACACAAACAGATGGAGAAACATTCCATGTTCATGGTTAGGAAGAATTAATATCGTGAAAATGGCAATACTGCCCAAAGTAATTTACAGAATCAACGCTATCCCCATCAAGCTACCATTGACTTTCTTCACAGAACTGGAAAAAACCACCATGAACTTCATATGGAACCAAAAGAGAGCCTGCATAGCCAAGTCAATTCTAAGCAAAAAGAACACAGCGGGGGGCATCACACTACCGGATTTCAAACTATACTACAAGGCTACAGTAATCAAAACAGCATGGTACTGGTACCAAAACAGAGATATAGACCAATGGAACAAAACAGAGGCACCGGAGGCAACACAACATATCTACAACTATACAATCTTCGATAAACCTGACAAAAACAAGCAAGGGGGAAAGGATTTCCTATTTAACAAATGGTGTTGGGAAAACTGGCTAGCCATGTGCAGAAAGCAGAAACTGGACCCCTTCCTGACCCCTTACACTGAAATTAACTCCAGATGGATTAAAGACTTAAACATAAGACCTGGCACCATAAAAACCCTAAAAGGAAATCTAGGCAAAACCATCCAGGACATAGGAGTAGGCAAGGACTTCATGAACAAAACACCAAAAGCATTGGCAACAAAAGCCAAAATAGACAAATGGGACCTAATCAAACTCCACAGCTTCTGCACGGCAAAAGAAACAATCACTAGAGTGGATCGGCAATCGACAGAATGGGAAAAAATTTTTGCAGTTTACCCATCTGACAAAGGGCTGATATCCAAAATTTACAAAGAACTCAAACAGATTTACAGGAAAAAAACAAACAAGCCCATTCCAAAGTGGGCAAAGGATATGAACAGATACTTTACGAAAGAAGACATATATGAGGCCAACAATCATATGAAAAAATGCTCCTCGTCACTGGTCATCAGAGAGATGCAAATCAAAACCACATTGAGATACCATCTCACGCCAGTTAGAATGGTGATCATTAAAACATCTGGAGACAACAGATGCTGGAGAGGATGTGGAGAAAAAGGAACACTTTGACACTGTTGGTGGGAGTGTAAATTAGTTCAACCATTGTGGAAGACAGTGTGGCGATTCCTCAAGGCCTTAGAAATAGAAATTCCATTTGACCCAGCAATCCCATTACTGGGTATATATCCAAAAAACTATAAATCGTTCTACTATAAGGACACATGTACACGAATGTTCATTGCAGCACTGTTTACAATAGCAAAGACCTGGAATCAACCCAAATGCCCATTGATGATAGACTGGATTGGAAAAATGTGGCACATATACACCATGGAATATTATGCAGCGATCAGAAATGATGAGTTTGTGTCGTTTGTAGGGACATGGATGAATCTGGAGAACATCATCCTCAGCAAACTGACATAAGAACAGAAAATGAAACACCGCATATTCTCACTCATAGGCGGGTGATGAAAAATGAGAACACATGGACACAGAAAGGGGAGTACTAAACAATGGGGTCTATTGGGGGGAAAAGGGGAGGGCCAGTGGGAGGGGGAGGTGGGGAGGGATAGCCTGGGGAGAAATGCCAAATGTGGGTGAAGGGGAGAAGGAAAGAAAAGCACACTGCCATGTGTGTACCTACGCAACTGTCTTGCATGCTCTGCTCATGTACCCCAAAACCTAAAATCCAATAAAAAATTAAAAAAAAAAAACCAAAAGATATAATCAGTTTGAAAATGAAACAGTGAATGACAAAAAAACAGAAACAGAAACAGAAACCCAAAGAAAGCCAGAATCACAATCATAATAGCTGACAAAAGGGAATTTAAGGTGGGGGGTAAATAAAACAACAGTGAGAAGATATAACCATTGCAAATATATATATGCACCTAATAATAGGTTACACTAACTGATAAAGTACAGAAATATATAAATTGTTGGGAGTTTTTTTAACACCCAACTATCAGAAATGCACTAAGCAGTGTGTTAAGAGCTTTTCAGACTATCCACCTCTATGTCACTTTGCTGTTCGTGATATGAAACAGATAGTTGCCATGGGTGTCATCAAAGCAGTGGACAAGAAGGCTGCTGGAGCTGGCAAGGTCACCAAGTCTCCCCAGAAAGCCCAAATGAATATTACCCCTAATATCTTCAACCTCAGTCTTAATCAGTGGTGAAAGAAAGGTCTCAGAACTGTTTGTTTCAACTGGCCATTTAAGTTTAATAGTAAAAGACTGGTTAATGAAAACAATGTATCATAAAACCATCAAAAGAAAAGGACAACGTTTTGTGGACCACTTTGGGTTTTTCTGTGTGTGTAAGGGGGAGAAGTTTTAAGTTATTAGTTTTTAAAATCAGTACTTTCTAATGGAAACTACTTGACCACAAATCTCTCACAAAATTTTGAGACACATTAAAACAAAATTTAATGAGAAAATAAATGTACTAAGCAAAAATTAAACAGATTTTTATCTAAACATTATAATTAATAGACTCATACTATTACTTACGTTGTTCAGATCTTTAATATGAATGTTCCAATGGTATGATTATATGTATATACATATATGCTACAAGTTTATGTAACAAATAGCACATACATATTTTTAGAATCATGTGCATATTTATCCTAGTAGATTAGGCTTACAGAAAGTTCCAATAAGCTTAGGGACAATATTATGCAGTTTTTGGGTTTTTTTGAAACAAGCTCTACCTGTGTCTCCCAGGCTGGTATGCAGTGGCATGATCATAGATCACTGCAACCTCTAACTCCTGGGCTTAAGCCGTCCTCCCACCTCAGTCTCCTGCATAGCTGGAACTACTACAGGTACACATCACCCCACCCAATTATTTGTCAAAATTTTTTTTGTAGAGACAAGTTCTCGCTATGTTGCCCAGGCTGGTCTCAAACTCCTGGGCTCAAGGGATCCTCCCTCCTCTGCTTCCCAAAATGCTGGGATTACAGGCAGGAGCCACTGTGCCCAGTCTTCATGCAGATTTTATCTTCCAAACATGAGGTAATACAATAAATTAATAATACAAAAACTTTACAAATTTCTCAAATTTTGAAAATGACATATTGCTAAATAACTCACAGGTTAGAAATGAAATTATAATCAAAATGGGTAAATACCTAGTATTGAATGAACTTGGAAATTCAAAATATATGGTAAGTAACTAAAACATTTAGAAAGAACATTTATACCTTTAAGTATGTTTATGAAGAAGCAACAAAAGTTGAAAAGAAGTTTGCTAAGCATCCAACTCAAAAAGTTGTAAAAGGAACATCAAAGCAAACTTAAAGAAGAAAAAAGACATAATAAAGGAAACAATACAGTAAGATTTTAAGTAGAAGAGATTTATGAAACAAAAAAGCTCTATTTTTGAAAAGTTTACTAAGATAAACTTTTGATAAAACTGAATAAGGAGACAACAAAGGTAAATAAAACACTGATCAGAAAATAAAAATAGGAAAATAATTACAGGTTTTAAAAAGAGATAAAATTGATAAATTCCTGGAAAATATATAAAATGCCAAACTAACCCAAAAAGAAAAAGGAAACTTAAAATAGACTCACAGGGATTAAAGAGATTTCATTGGTAGTTAAATCTCCAGCCCCCTGTATGCTTTTAAAATGAACTCTGTCAAACTTGGGTTTTTTGTTTGTTTGTTTTTTGAGGTAGTTTGGAGAACAGCCAGGGTGACAAGTGAGATCATAAAATCTTTGCCTCAGCTGAACGGATAGGAAGCACCAGACAAGTGGTCCCATTGAGGGGAAAAGTCCTCTGAAAAAAAGACCACACTGATGGGAGAACATCTAGCACCAACACTGCCTCCTGGAAGGTGAAGTCCCCTTCCCAAAAACAGGATGGAGGACAGTGGCAGCAGCCTCTCGCAAACTCTGTTTGACCTGGTAGGGCATGCTTCTACTGAAGAACAGCAGCTTTCCTTCCAGCAGGCAACTGTTTCAGGGTGACCTCCAAGTGGCTAGTAGTCTTCTTGTGGAGGGCTAAAGTGGCCCAGCTCAGGATCACTCAGTGTCTCCATTTGGACCAGCCCAAGTTGGATGAAGTAACTTCATGCATCAAAGTAGCAGGGCCCAGTGATTATGCCATTCTTCTGGCTATACCTGAAAGTTCTTAAAGCCAGTCCTCCTCTTCCTCAGACACTGACACTTCTACTCAGAGGTTGTGTAGGAACCTTGTGTCCTATTGAAAGCAAAAGCAGGCAGCCAGGGTGATCAGCCTGGGGAGGGGGACACAACAAAGACAAGGAAAACACCGGGGTCCTTCATGCCTTCCCACCTTGTGAGTTCTCCCAACAGTTCCTGGATTCCCTGCGAAGGCACTGGCTAAACCTGAAGAAGATTACCTGGTCATGATCATTGTCCATGCAAAACTGGTTGAACAGCAGATGATGTGGAATTCAAAACTCTAGTGGACTTTTTTGAAGAGAAGTTGTGGCTTATGTGGAATTTACATGGACATCTAATGGAAGAAATGTAATCTGCTTAATATTTGTGCATATTACTAAAATTACAGCTTAAAGTTTTGTATCTGCCATTGTAATGCCAATGCCAGTGTTTTAAGTGGGGAAAAAATGACCTCTTTGCTTTGTGCTGTGTACATAAGATTTCTAGAAAAGTAAAGAAAATCTTTTTTATGGCTCACACAGCTTAAGAGTAGCTGTCTCTCAAACATGCACTCACAGTTGATCTGTTTTGTTTTATTCTAAATAGTTTCTTTTGAAGAAGAAAAAAAAAGTAGCACATAGGCCAATGGAACATAATAGAGAACCCAGAAATAAACCCAAATACTACAACCAACTGATCTTTGACAGAGCAAACAAAAACATAAAGTGGGGAAAGGACACCCTATTCAACAAATGGTGCTGGGATAATTGGCAAGTCACATGTAGGAGAATGAAACTGGATCCTCATCTCTCACCTTATACAAAAATCAACTCAAGATGGTTCAAGAGCTTAAATCTGAGACCTGAAACCGTAAAAATTCTAGAAGATAACATCAGAAAAACACTTCAAAACATTGGCTTCAGCAAAGATTTCATGACCAAGAACCCAAAAGCAAATGCAACAAAAACTATCTTTGTTTTTGTTGCATTTTATTTATCTTAACTATTTATCTTTAATAGGTGGGACATAATTAAACTAAAAAACTTTTACATGGCAAAAGAAACAGTCAGCAGAATAAAAAGACAACCCACAGAGTGGGAGAAAAATCTTCACAATCTATACATATGACAAAGGACTAATATCCAAAATCTACAAGGAACTCAAACAAATTAGCAAGAAAAAAACAATCCCATCAAAAAGTGGGCTAAGGACATGAATAGACAATTCTCAAAACAAAATATACAAATGATGTCCAACAGGCATGAAAAAGTGTTCAACATCACTAATGATCAGGGATATACGAATCAAAACCACAGTGCAATATCACCTTATTCTCACAAGAATGCCCACAATCAAAAATCAAAAAATAATAGTTGCTAGCATGGATGCAGTGAAAAGTGAAAACTTCTACACTGCTGGTGGGAATGTAAACTAGTACAACCAGTATGGAAAACAGTATAGAGATTCCTTGTAGAACTACCATTTGATCTAGCGAACTACCATTTGATCTAGCAATCCCACTGCTGGTTATCCACCCAGAGGAAAAGAAGTCATTATACGAAAAAGATACTTGCACACCCATGTTTATAGCAGCACAATTCATAATTGCAAAAAATATAGAACCAGCCCAAATGTCTATCAATCAACAAGTGAATAAAGAAATGGAGTGGAATACTACTCAGTCATAAAAAGGAATTAATTAATGGCATTTGCAGCAACCTGGATGAGACTGGAGACTATTATTCTAACTGAAGTAACTTAGGAATGGAAAACTAAACATCGTGTGTTCTCACTCATAAGTGGAAGCTAAGCTATGAGAATGCAAAGGCATAAGAATGATACAATAGACTTTGGGAACTGGGTGGGGGGGCAGGGAAGGTGGGAGTGGGGAGGGATAAAAGACTACAAATTGGGTACATTGTATACTGCTTGGGTGATGGGTGCACCCAAATCTCAGAAATCACCACTAAAGAACTTATTCATATAAACAAACACTACCTCTTCCCCAAAAAACCTATTGAAATAAAAAAATAAAGTATTCTATTAAGATTTAAGTGTATCATATTTGTAGCTGTTACATTGTGAATAGCACAAAAAATTGGCAAATAATCTTCCAATATTGAAAAGGTATTATCCAATGCAGCAAGGAAGTCACATCATTGACAAACAAGTCACGAGTCTTTGTCATTTTACTCTATATGATATGTTAAATGAAAATATCAACTGACATTCATGTAACTTTATCAATTACAACCATAGATTGGTTACAGATAGAAAAGTTCAGCAAAAATCAAGGAAAGTGTTCTGTGAGAATTGATGAATCATTTGAATTTTATAATAGGAAGAACTGTACATTTTATTATTATTTTTAAACTGCTTGCTAAACATCTTTTAGATCAGTAAAATTTATACTATACATATATATGCACATATATATATGCACATACATGGGTATTAAACATTTACCAGGCTAACACCAGCTACACAACATCCCAATTCTACTTATTAAAAAGTTTAGCACTCTAGTTTAAAGTGAACAACACAATAAAACTACTATCTATGGTACCTGCTCAGAACAGGAATAATATTTTGCAAGGAATAATATTTTATGTTTGATCAGCTGAATTCCATTGATACATATTGTGTTGAGTTTTTCCTGACTGTACTAATCTTTCTAAAGTAACCACAATCCTTCCTATATTTTTTAAAATACTTATTTTTTTAAATGTATTTTTTCTTACTGATTTGAGATATTGTCTTTATTGTATACTAAATTTCCAAATGCATTCTACTTTCTCATTTTTCTATTTTTTGTCCCATTAGTCTGTCTGCCTATTTGTGTGTCAATACCAAATTATATTAATTATAAAGGATTTATGGTATATTTTAATTTTTTGTATCAGCAACTCCTACCACTCTCACCTGATTGCTCTTCTTTTTCAGGGTGTTTGGCTATTCTCGCTCGATGTCCTTTCAGGTAAATTTTATGATCAGCTTGTCTATTTGGGGGTTGTGGGAATGAAATCTGATTATATTCTTATTGGGTATTTCACAAGTTTATAAATTAAAATAAGAAGAATGTTATTTTTTCTGATGTTGAGTTTTTGTGTTCAAGAACAAGGGACATTTTTTCATTTGTTGCAATCAACTTTTGTGACTTCCAAGTCTATTTTTCTCATATAGGATTTGGATACTTGTGATTGAGTTTATAACTTGGCACTTACTTTCTTTGTTATATCATAAATGAGAGGATCTTCTTCCATTATATTTTGTAATAGGTTTTGTTTGTATTACAAAAACAATTGATTTTTAAATGTTAATTTTGTAAGCTGCTCCATTACTATATTTTTTAATCTGAGGTAAGTTTTTATCAAATCTTTTGGATTTTCCAGATATATAATCATGCCATCTGAAAATAGAGTTCTACCTCTTCACTTCCAATTACTATATCCTCCAGTTGTTTTCTTTTATCTAATTATAATGGTCAATAGCTTCAGAATAATGTCATACAGGAGTAGAAATTGGTCCCTTTCTAGAACTTGACTTTAGTGGGAAAGTTTTCAGTGTCTCCCTGTTAAGATGCTAGGTTTGGGGCTGAATTATATTCATCATTGAGGAATGCAGTCAGCCAAATAGTGGCCTCAAATATCAGGTCCTATTTCCTAAACTTGTAAATGTTACCTCATATGGCAAAGGCTTTGCGTACATGAGTAAATTAAGGATTTTGAGATGGAAAGAGTATCCTTGATTGTATGAGAAGGCCCTAAATGCAATCCATGAGAGAAAGACAGAGGGAGATTTCACACATCCAAAGAAGAAAAAGGCAATGGGACCATGGTGGCAGAGACTGGGGAGCTGCAACCACAAGCAAAGGAATGCCAAAAGGTGAAAGAGGCTAGAAACAGATTCTCCCTGGAGCCTTCAAAGGCAGTGCAGACCAGCCAACACCTTTATTTTGGCCCAGTGATACTCGTTTTGAAATACTTTTTTTTTTAACCCTCTGCTCTCCAAAACTATGAAAAAATAGATTTGTTGTTTTAAGCCACCAATTTTATGATAATTTGTTCCAGCAGCCTCAAGAAGCAATGACAGGAAATATCTAATAAGTCTCTCTTTTTTTTTAAGTCTTTTTAATATAACTAATGACATTATTAAATGACTCTTCTGCATCTATGGATACAATAGTATTTTTTTCTCATTTCTATTAATATGATAAATTATATTGACTTATTTCCTTGAATTAAATCACCTTTATATTACTGGAATAAATGCCACTAAGTAATGATGTAATTTTTTTTAACATTCTGTTGGGTTTTCTTTGCTAATCTTTTAAGATTTTTGCGTCAATACCCATAAGTAAGATTGGTGTTGGGTTTGTTTTGTTTTGTTTTATTGGTGCAACCTGTCTCAAGTTTTGAGATCAATGTCATACTCAATTCATAAAGAAAACTCAGAAGTCTTATTTTCTATCCTCAGCAATAATGTTAGTACTATTAAGATTAGATGCTATTCAAGGTTTGACAGAATTCCTCTATGCAAACATCTGAGGTTGGTGCTTTTTATTGTGGGGAACTCATTAACTATTCAATTTTTATATTTATCCTATGATAAGTATAGACTTTCTGTCTGTCAATTTTGAAAACATATTTATCTTTAAAAATTATCCACTTCATGGGAAACATCTTTCTTGCTCCCACTGGGACTCATGTTTGGCATCTGCCTCCTAAACCAACTGCTCAGGTTCATAAAATCTAGGGTAGAGTCCGTAAAATTAATGATATTAAGGTCTCAATATGGAACCTTAGAACCAACAAACAATACTAACCTGTTGGAGGAATTAATGATTTAATTCCTGTAAATAAAACAAGGGGGGAATGTGACATGGTAAAAGCCCCATAAAACTACATACCTCAACCATACCTCGGCTTTCTATTGAAACTGCTCTCTGTAACTCAAATGTGACAGGCAAGCAGTCCAAACCCATGCCATCTTGGCTCCTGCGACTTCTAATAAGTAATTAAGGACTGTAATTTCCACCCTACCCAGACAATGTGTAAACAAATGCTAATCTTGACTTTTGTGAACCACTTAAGTAATAATCAGAATGTCAAAAGTCCCCTGGCCCTTGGAATGTCCGGAGTCTCTCACCCTCCTCTTCACCCAGGAGTCCACTGGAATGTCTGGAGCCCCTCACGCTCATCTCCGCCCAGGAGGTGATTTACAGAATCCATTAGCCCTCAGAACCTCTGAAGCCCCTCACCCCCACCCCCGCCCCTCACCCTCACTCCCAAGCTGGTTTTAGGGGTATAAAAGGTCTTGACACCCTCCTTTCGGGGCCATGGATTGGAGAGATGCGAGTCCTCCGTGGCCACCAGCAATAAAGACCCTGCAATTTGGCATAAAAAAATTATCCACTTCACTGTTTATACAATAGTTAATATATATATATATGTAATATATATAACGTGCTTATATATTATATAGGTATTATTTTAGAGACAGGGACTTGCTGTGTTACCCAGCTAGAGTGCAGTGGCACAATCATAGCTCACTGTACATTAAACTTTTAGGCTCAAGTGATCCTCCCATATCAGCCTCCCACATTGCAAGGATTACAGGTGTGCACCATCACACTCAGCTAATTTTTAAAATTTTTTTTTTTGGGACAGGGTCTTGTTATGTTGCTAAGCTGGTCTCAAACTCCTGGCCTCAAATGGTTCTTCCACTCAGGGTTACACACATGAGCCACTGTGCCCAGCCTAGGATTTGTCTTTGTTTGCATAGATTTGGGCAAAATAGCCTTATGATTATAAAAAGTGTCCCTTTTCATTTTTATTGCTCTCTTGTCATTTGTAATTTATGTATTTGTCCTTTCTCTTTTTTCCCCCTTGATTATATTAACTAATGAGTGTCTATTCTCTAATTGTTTTAATGACAACTTTGTGGTATTTATTAATTTCACTGCTTTAATTTTAGCTCATAAATTTCTGCTTTTGTCTTTATTAATTTTCCTGCTGCTTTCTTTTGAAATACATTGTTCTTTTTCTAGATGTTTGCATTTTGTGTTTGACTCATATTCTCACTTTTTAATTATTACTGCAATAGGCACTCAATGCTATAAATATTTTCCTGATAATTGCTTTAGCCATATCCCATAGCTGTAATACATGTTGTCATTTTCATGATTTTCAAAACTTTAAACCCACAAATTATTTAAGAACATGGTTTAAATTTTCAAATTGAAGAGTTCTTTTAATATTTTGTTATGAATTTTTATTATGTTATATAAATCTCAGGAATTGTGTTACATTTATTTTCTTTAGAATTTATTAAGGTTTTTTCATGATATAAGATAAGGTCAATTTTTTTGAATGTTTCATGTATACTTAAAGAGATTATGAAGTCTCTGTTTAGGGTGTTCAGTGTTCAATATATCTACAGATTTATAGTCATGTACCACATAATGACATTTAGGTCAACAATAGACAGTCTATTTGATAGTGTTAAGATTATAATACTATATTTTTACAGTGTCCTTTCTATGTTTATGTACACAGATACTTTCCATTATGTTATAATTGCCTACAGTATTCAGTACAGTAACATGAACATGAACATGTTCGTAGCCTAGGATCAATAGGCTATGCCATGTATACTGGGTATGTAATAGGCTATGCCATCTAGGTTTGTGTACATATACTCTATGATGCTTGCAAAATGATAAAGTTGCCTGACAATGTCTTTCTCAGACTGTATCCTTGTTATTAAATGATGCATGGCTTTGTATCATTTGTTATTGTTTAGATCTTCTATTTTCTAATTTTTTCTCCTCTTGACCTCTCTTGTATGCTAATAGCACTTGGAAGTCTTTACTTTTGATCAATTTGGTTTTATTTGAAGTTAATGGCTCACTTTTCCCCCTTGAGATTATTACATCTATTATTCTGATACCTTCTGGCATAAAACGGTACTATCATAAAGTCTGGTGACACTCTGGCTTTCCCCTTATTCATGACTTTTTTTTTTTTTTGTCTTGGATACCTAAAGGATTTATTTTCTTTCATTTTTAAAATGAAGTACAATCATTTTACTAGACTATATCGTGGTTTTAGCATTTCTGAGTCAATTTTCTCAGGAACACAATGATCTTTTCAATATATGCTTTCAAATTGTTTTTCATTTTGGAAAAATTTTCTTGAATCATAGTGTTTAGTATTTATTCTCATTCATTGCCTTCTTCAGGGGCTCCTTTTGTTTGTATTTTGGATCTCCTTTGCCTATGTTCTATGTTTATCTCTTTCTCTTATATCATTATTCTCTCCTTTTTTGTGTCTTTTTTATTTATAAAAATTTCCTCCTTTCCACCTCTTACTTAAGACATTATCAGTTATATGCACTTGCCTTTTAAATAATTTTTTATTTCCAACTTTTTACTGAGTCATCTCTCTTTTCAAGGCATTTATCCTCAATGGCCACATCTTTAGTGTCTCTCGTTCTCTTTTATGTTGTTTAAGTTTCATCATTTTTCAAATTTCTGTATCTCCATTTTAAATATTAGGTAGAAACTTTATTTATTTTCATCTCCAGTGGCATGCTTTCCCTCTCTGTAAAGAGGTTCTTCTGCTCCTTATTCTTTTCTTTTTGTTTTGGGGGTGGGGGAGGAAGGCAGGAAGGGAGGGAAGAAGGACGGAAGGGAGGAAGGAAGGGATGAAGGAAGGAAGGAAGGGAGGAAGCGGGGAGGGAGGGAGGGAGGGAAGGGAAGGAAGGAAATCAAGCAATGAGAGAGACATTGTGGACCTGGATCTAGAGTTTTACAAGTTGATTTCTTTTTTTTTTGAGAGAAGGAAAGAAAAAAAAAAAATAAGTAAAGCAGAGGAAGAAAGAGGAAGTAAAAGAGGGAGAGTAAATGGAAATATTGCTTTATTTTGAAAAAAATTGGGTATTAATAATGGCCACTCAATGTTTCATTTAAACTCATGGGTAGGTGTGATGTGGTATTGACAAGAATGTATATTTTGTGTATTTGAAGTGGAGAGCTCTATAAATATTTATTAAGTTTACTTGCTCCGGATCTGAGTTCGAGTCCGTGATATCCTTATTAATTTTCTGTCTCATTGAATCTAAGTCTTGTATCTGGGTGTTAGGATCGTTAGCTCTTGTTGTTGCATTGATCCTTTTACCACTGTATCTTTGTTGCTTTAAAATCTATTTTATCCGATACGAGAATTGCAACTCCTGCTTTTTATTTATTTATTATTTATTTTTGCTCTCCATTTGGTTGGTAAATCTTTCTCCATCCCTTTGTTTTGAGTCTTTGTGTATCCTTGCATGTGAAACAGGTCTGGATGTAACATGCCATTGGGTCAATTTATATTTAGGATTACTGCCATTTGATGTTGACTGGCTGTTTTATCCATTCGTTGGTATAAATTCTTCTTTATGTTGGTGCTCTTTACTTTTTGGTGTATTTTTAGAAAGGCTAATACTGGTTGTTTCTTTCTGTGTGTAATGCTTCTTTCAGAAGCTCTTGTAAAACAGGCCTGGTGGTAATAAAATCTCTGAGTTCTTGCTTGTTCATAAAAGATTTTATTTTTCCTTCAGTTCTGAAGCTTAGTTTGGCTGGATATGAAATTCTGGGCTGAAGGTTCTGTTCTTTGAGGATGTTGAATATTGGCCCCCACTCTCTTCTGGCTTGTAGAGTTTCTGCTGAGAGATCTGCTGTAAGTCTGATAGGCTTGCCTTTGTGGGTAACATGACCCTTCTCTCTGGCTGCCCTTAGTATTTTCTCCTTCGTTTCAACCCTGGTGAATCTAACAATTATGTGCCTTGGGGTTGCTCTTCTTGAGGAATATCTTTGTGGTGTTCTCTGTATTACCTGGGGTTGAATGTTGACCTGCTTTGCTAGTTTAGGAAAATTTTCCTGAATAATATCCTGAAGGGTATTTTCCAGCTTGGATTCATTCTCTCCGTCGCATTCAGGTACACCTATCAAACGTAAATTTGGTCTTTTCACATAGTCCCACATTTCTTGGAGACTTTGCTCATTCCTTTTTATCCTTTTTTCTCTAATCTTTTCTTCACGTTTTATTTCATTAAGTTGGACTTTGACCTCTGATATCTCTTCTTCTGCTTGAACAATTCGAGTGTTTAAACCTGTGCATGCTTCTCGGAGTTCCTGTATTGTATTCTTCAGTTCCATTAATTCACTCATACTCCTCTCTAAGTTGTCTATTCTCAATAGGATTTCATCAAACCTTTTTTCAAAGTCCTAGTTTCTTTACGTTGGGCTACAACATGTTCTTTTAACTCACCGAAGTTTGTTATTATCCATTCCTTGAAGAGTGATTCTGTCATCAGGAGGCGCTTGTTCTCCATCAAGCCTTGTTCCATTGTTGCTGTGGAACTGTGATCCTCTTTAGAGGGAGAGGCGTTCTGACTTTGAGTATTCTCAGCTTTTTTATGCTGGTTTCTTCCCGTCATTGTAAATTTATCCTCCTGTCGTCTTTGAAATTACCAACTTTCAGATTAGGTCTCTTGAGTGGACGTCCAGGTTGTTAGTTCCCAGGGCCAGAGCAGCGGCATTAAAACTGATGGTGCTTTTCTGCCCACGATTCTCCTGTCTGGCTTCCTTCTTGTGTCCGTAGTAGGCGACTTTGCCTTCCCGGGGCTCCAAACCTCGGTCAGAAGGGGAACCCATCCTGTTTACTCTGCGCCGAGCGCTGCCGCGCCGAGATGCTGTCACTGCCGCTGCGCCGGGCTCTGGTGTCGTGCTGGGGGCCGTGTGGGTCCTCCAAATGTGTTTACTCTGCTCCGAGAGCTGCCGCGCCGAGGTGCGGGCGGAACCGCTGCACCGGCCACGAGACTCACGCTGGCGACCCATGTGTCTCCTCCACTGGGGGATCTTCTGCTCCGTGAGCAACCAGACTTTGTCTGAAAGTGTGGCGTCCTCTAGTTCTTCGCACCTTCCCTGAGAGCTGCAATCTCGGGATGTTAGCGATCAGCCATCTTGGATTGTTCTTCTCTTTTCTTTTTATAATTTTGTATAAGATGTGACTGTACCTCTAGCTAGCACTACCTTTGTACTTTCTGCTCTAACTAGGATGATCTTTATATCTCTGTGGCTACGTGTTCTGAGACTTACTTCTCTGCGTCCTTCACTTTTATCTGCATCTTTTTTTCTCCCTATTGTTTCTGTTCATCTTGATTTATATTGTATTTGTATCAGTTTCTTCTAATTGTAGAGTTTTGTTTTGAAAGGAAACTTCTGTTTATTAATTTCAAGAGTTTATAAACCAGGTACCTCAAGAATAGTTAGACTTTATTGTAATGATAGCATGCTTGCATTCTCTTGCAAATTGGACCTTGTAGAATGCTGCCTCTCCCATCCCCAATTTTAGCTTCTCTTCCCTTTTTGCCTCACTGTGCCTTCCAATGAGTACATCATGACAATCTGATGCTTTTCCTATTCATAGGACCATTAGAAACCCAGTTGCCTTTCCTCCACTGTATCCTACTCAGATACTGATATACAGGACTGGGACAATGGTGGTTTGTCCCCACAATTTAGAGGGTCATCATCAGGATACCTTGTCATCTAGCTGTATTTTAGATATTGTCTGTGAGTCTTTACTTTAGATGTTACTGTTCCTCTATCTAGTTTTGTGATGCAGTATGGACAGAGTCAAAGTTATGTGGCCATCTTCCCAGAATACGAAGCACAATTCTTACTGAAGAAACCTTAGGTGTATTTCTTTTAAGATTGGGACCACAATAGGAATATGCTTGGTTACCACTACTGCTTATTGTAACTCTAGAAGTTATGACCAAAATATAAAGAAAATAAGTACGAAGTGTAAAAAAAAAAAAGACAACATTTTTGGTAAACATGCAATCATCTACCTATAAAAATCCACAAGAATGAATAAAATAATTACTATAACTATTCAGATAGTTTAGCATGGCTGCCACATACTTAATGTAAAAATTTAAAACTTACAAAATGACAAAAGGTATATTAGAAAATTTAAAAGATAAACCACCACTTACAATATAAAACTATATAGTACCTAGGAATTAATTTAACCAAGACTATGCAAGACTACTATGGAGGAAAAAATAAAACTACAATGAAGAATATAAAGGTAACCTAACAAATAAAGAGACAATTCATATTCTTGGATGAGATGACTAAATATTATAAAGATGATACTTATCTCCAAATTGATCCACATATTCAATGCAATACCAATCAAAATCAAAAAATGCCAGTTGCATTTTTTGAGGAATTGATAAAGTTTTAAAATTTTATAGGAGAATGAATGTTCACAAATATTTAGATAAATGATGAAAAAGAACACTTAAGAAAAAACTTGCCATACAAGTTTTTTTTTTTTACAAGTACATCATCGGAAACACAATGAAACAATTGTTAAAAAAGAAAAAGTGTGGTATGCACTTCAGGAACAGGCATATAGACAAAAGCAACCAGGTAGAATGCTCAGAATCAGACACAGATCTGTGCAGAGTCAGATCTAGATATATACTCACTTTATTTCCAGTTTGGGTGGTACCACAAACCAAATAGGAAAGAACTCATTATTTCAGAGTCAGTACAGGGAAAATTGAGTCATTACATGAAGAAAAACAAAGTAACTCTTGGAACAAAAGTGGTCATCAGGGGCATTAAATATCTAAATGTAAAAATAAAACTATCAAGTTAATAGGAGAAAATGTAGGAAAATATCCTTTTAACTTATAAGAAAAAACTTTTTAAACAAAACCCAAAGATACAAACCATAAAGTAAAAAATTTATGAATTTGATTAAAGTAAAACTAACAATCTAAAGTAAAAAAAATAAATAAATAAGGATCTAAAGTAAAAACTAAGTGAACAAAATTATGAATAAAGTTAACCGACCAAACCTGGGGGGAAGATATTTGCAAAATGTAAAATTAATGAGAGACCAACATATAGAGTAGAAATTCTGTAAAGCAATTAGAAATCCTGCAAAGCAACTGAAAAAAGATAGGTTTCCCAGAATAAAATGGGCAAAGGATATGGCAAAGTAATTTACAAGAAAGAAAACCGAAAGACTAAGAAGCACATGAAGAAGCATTCTACTTAATTCATACTCACAGAAATGGAAATTAAACTAAAATGAAGTCAGATCTTCCCAACTTGATCTATTGATTCAATGCAATACCAATCAAAATCTCAGCAAGTTGGACGATCTGATTATAAAATTTATATAGGGAGGCAAAAGACTCAGAATAGCCAACACAATATTGAAGAGAACAAAGTTGCTGGACTGACATTACCCAACTTAAAGGCTTAACTATAAATCTAACAGTAATTAAGACACTGTGGTATTGAAGAAAGAATAGACGGATCAATGAAACAGAATAGACAGCCCAAAAATAGACCCAGATGAATATAGATGGTCAGCTAATCTTTGACAAAGGAGCAAAGGCATTCACTGGTGAAAAGACAATATTTTTCCACAAATGCTGCTGGAACAACTGGATATTACATGCAAAAAAAAATGTATCTAGACACAGATTTCTATACCTTTCACAAAAATTAACACAAATTGGATCATAAACACATATGTGAAATGCACAACTATAAAAACCCCTGAAAGATAACATAGGAGAAAATCTAAGTTTGGTTATTTCTTTTTAGATACACACCAAAGGCATAATTCATGAAATAAATATTTGATAAACTAGACTTATTAAAATTAAAACTTCTGTTTCTGAGATTATCCGATGTAGGACAATGTTCAAAAACCAGACTGATAGACTCGTTGGACCAGAAGGGCCCCATAGAGACTACCTGGTTGATCACTCATTTTCAGGTGAGGAAACTGAAGCCAAAGTGGGCAGTAATTTGCCCAAGGTCTCAGTCTACAAGTACACAGAGCTCAGCTTAAAAGCCTGGTTTTGGAGAAAATTCAAGATGGTGCTGTAGAAGCAGCTCAGGATTGCAACTCCCAGTGAAAGCGCAGAGGGTGAGTGGATGCCGCATTTCCAGGTGGATCTTTATTGCCCAGAGACCGGGAGATGCCCAGGTGGAGAAACCCCATGGGTCACCAGCACGGCTGTTTTGGCCGTCATGGCTGTTTCGGCAGGTGTGGCTGTTTTGGCCAGTGTGGCTGTTTCGGCCAGCGCCACAGCGCAGCGGCTCTCCATACAAAATACACTGGTCTGGTTTCCCTGTTAAACTGGCAATTGGAGATCCGGGAAGGCAGATTGGCCCATTCATCTGATTAAACAGGACTGAACATAAAGCCAGGCCAGGAGATTCCCGGGCAGTGACGTTATTTCAGCCAGCGCAGTGGGTCGCCACACAGGAAATCACACAGATCCCAGTGCCCTTTCAGCAGGCAACTGAAACACCTGGGAGAGAGTCAACTGTTCAACTTAAAAAAAAAGGCTCTGAGGCAGGGAGCCAGGTGATCAGGCTTGGCAGGTTCCACACCCACAAAAAGAAACAAACAAAAGAAAACAGCAATTGGAAACGCTCGGGGTGAGAGTTTCAAGGCAAGCATAGCTAAACCCAGGATGGTCCAGCTCTGTGGGAGAGGGGCGTCCACCATTACCGAGGCACTCCACCCCTATGGAGGTAGTCTGTCATTGCTGACGCAGCCTGCCATTGCTGAGGCAACCCGCCATAACAGAGAGAGTCCACCATTTACAGAGGCGGGCCAACATTGCCGAGGCAGTTCTAACCATACCCATATAAACAGGACTGCAGGAAAATACACACGGTAGCAGGGCGGAGCCAGCAGCAGGGCGGAACCCACAGCAGCTCAGCAAAGCCTCTGCAGGCAGTGACTAGGCTGCCTCCTTGCTGGGCAGGAGAGCCCTGAAAAAAAAAAAAGGCAGGCCAGGCATGGTGGCTCAAGCCTGTAATCCCAGCACTTTGGGAGGCCGAGGCGGGTGTATCATGAGGTCAAGAGATCGAGACCATCCTGGTCAACACAGTGAAACCCCATCTCTACTAAAAAAATACAAAAAATTAGCTGGGCACGGTGGCACGTGCCTGTAATCCCAGCTACTCAGGAGGCTGAGGCGGGAGAATTGCCTGAACCCAGGAGGTGGAGGTTGCGATGAGCTGAGATCGCGCCATTGCACTCCAGCCTGGGTAACAAGAGTGAAACTTTATCTCAAAAAAAAAAAAAAAAGGCAGCTACACAACGGATACTCATAAATAAAGCCCTAACTCCCCAGGACAGAGCACCTGGGGAAAAAAAGGAGGTTTATGAGTTCTGCTGCAGCAGACTTAAACATACCTGCCTAGCAGCTCTGAATGAACAACAGAGCTCACAGCTCAGCACTTGAGCGCCTGTAAAGAACAGACTGTCTCCTCAAGCAGCTTGCTGACCCCTGTATATCCAAAGAGTCACCTCACAAAGGACTGATCAGACTGACATTTTGTGGGCATCATTCTGGGACAAAGATAGCAGAAGAAGCAACTGGTAGCAACCCTTACTGTTCTGCAGCTGCTGCAGGTGACCCCCAGGCAAGCAGGGCCTGGAGTGAACCTCAGCAGTCCTAAAGCAGACGGGCCAGACTGTTAGAAGGAAAACTAAGAAATAGAAATAACTTGATCATCAATAATCTGGATGTCCACTCAGAGACCCAATCTGAAAATCAGCAACTACACAGATGACAGGTGGATAAATACACAAAGGTGGGAAGAAACCAGCATAAAAAAGAGAAAAACACCTAGAAACCAGAACACCTCTCCTCCTACAAGGGATCACAACTCCCTACCAGCAAGGGAACAAAGCTGGATGGAGAATGAGTGTGATGAAATGACAGAATCACACTTCAGAAGGTGGGTAATCAGAAACTTCTGTGAACTGAAAGAACATGTTCTAATTCAATGCAAAGAAACTAAGAACGTTGAAAAAAGATTTGATGAAATGATAACAAGAATGGACAACTCAGAAAGGAATATGAGTGAATTGATGGAGCTGAAAAACACAACAGAAGAACTTCACGAAGCATGCACAAATTTCAATAACCAAATTGACCAAGCAGAAGAAAGGATATCAGAGGTTGAAGATCAACTCAATGAAATAAAATGAGAAGGCAAGATTAGAGAAAAAAGTGCAAAAAGGAATGAAAAAGTCTCCAAGAAATGTCAGACTATATGAAGAGACCCAATCTACATTTGATAGGTGTACCTGAATGTGACGAAGAGAATGAATCCAAGCTGGAAAATACTCTTCAGGACATTATCCAGGAAATCTTCCCCAACCTAGTAAGGCAGGCCAATATTCAAGTCCAGGAAATACAGAGAACACCACAAGGATATTCCGCAAGAAGAGCAACCCAAAGGCACATAATTGTCAGATTCACCAGGGTTGAAATGAAGGAGAAAATGCTACAGGCAGCCAGAGAGAAAGGTTGGGTTACCTACATAGGGAAGCCCACCAGACTCAAAGCAGATCTCTCGGCAGAAACACTACAAGCCAGAAGAGAGTGGGGGCCAATATTCAACATCCTTAAAGAAAAGAACTTTCAACCCAGAATTTCATATCCAGTCAAACTAAGCTTCATAAATGAAGGAAAATTAAAATCCTTTGCGAACAAACAAGTACTCAGAGATTTTGTCACAACCAGGCTTGCTTTACAAGAGCTCCTGAAAGAGGCACTACACATAGAAAGGAACAACCAGTACCAGCCACTCCAAAAACATACGAAATGGTAAAGAGCATCAACAAAATAAAGAACGAGCAAATAACGTTCTGCATCAAATAACAAGCAAAACAGCCAGCTAGAATCAAAATGGCAGTATCAAATGTACACATAACAATATTAACCCTAAATGTAAATGGGCTAAATGCACCAATCAAAAGACACAGACAGGCAAAATGGTTAAAAAGCCAAACCCCATCAGTGTGCTGTATCCAGGAAACCCATCTCACATGCAAGGATACACAAAGGCTAAAAATAAAGAGATGGAGAAAGGTTTACCAAACAAATGCAGAGCAAAAAGAAGCAGGAGTTGCAATTCTCGTCTCACATAAAATAGACTTTAAAGCAACAAAGATCAAAAGAGACAAAGAAGGACATTACATAATTGTAAAAGGATCGATACAACAAGAAGAGCTAACGATCCTAAATATATATGGACCCAATACTGGAGCACCCAGATATATAAGGCATATTCTTAATGACTTACAAAGAGACTTAGACTCCCACACAATAATACTGGGAGACTTTAACACTCCACTGTCAATATTAGACAGATCAACCAGACAGAAAATTAACAAGGATATCCAGGACTTGAACTCAGACCTGGAACAAGCAAACCTGATAGACATTTACAGAACTCTACACCCCAAATCCACAGAATATACATTCTACTCAGCACCACATCATACCTACTTGAAAATTGACCACATTATTAGAAGTAAATCACTCCTCAGGAAATGCAAAAGAATGGAAATCATAACAGTCTCTCAGACCACAGTGCAATCAAGCTACAACTCCGAATTCAGAAACTAACTCAGAACTGCACATCTTCATGGAAACTGAACAACTAGCTCGAGAATGTTGACTAGATAAACAATGAAATGAAGGCAGAAATAAAGAAGTTCTTCAAAACCAACAAGAACGAAGACAGAACATACCAGAATCTTTGGGACACATTTAAAGCAGTCTCTAGAGGAAAATATATATCTTGCTCCTCTAGAGCAAGATCAAAAAAACTCAAATCCTAGCAGAAGACAAGAAATAACTAAAATCAGAGCAGAACTGAAGGAGATAGAGGCACGAAAAACCCTTCAAAAAATCAATAAATCCAACAGCTGTTTTTTTGAAAAGATCAAAAAACTAGACAGACCACTAGCCAGACTGATAAAATAAAAAAGAGAGAATAACTAAATAGATGCAATAAAAAAAATTAAGGGGCAATCACCACAGATTTCCCTGAAATTCAAATCATCATCAGAGAATATTACAAACAACTCTATGCACATAAACTACTAAACCTGGAAGAAATGGATAAATTCCTGGACTCCTGTGTCCTCCCAAGCCTAAACCAGGAGGAAGCTGAAACTATGAATAGACCAATAACAAGGTCAGAAGTCGAGGCAGCAATTAAGAGCCTACCACACAAAAAAAGCCCAGGTCCAGATGGGTTCACAGTGGAATTCTACCAGACACACAAAGAGGAATTGTTACCATTCCTTCTGAAACTATTCCAAATAATCCAAAAAGAGGGAATCCTTCCCAAATCATTTTATGAGACCAACATCATCCTGATAGCAAAACCCGGCAGAGATGCAACAAGAAAAGAAAACTTCAGGCCAATATCTCTGATGAACATAAACACAAAAATCTTCAATAAAATACTGGCAAGCCGATTGTAACAGCACATTAAAAAGCTTATCCACCATGATCAAGTAGGATTCATCCCAGGGATGCAAGGCTGGTTCAACATACACAAGTCTATAAACGTAATTCACCACATAAACAGAACCAAAAACAAAAACCACATGATCATCTCAATTGATGCAGAGAAGGGCTTTGAATAAATTCAACAGCACTTTATGCTAAAAACCCTCAATACACTTGGTATTGATGGAACGTATCTCAAAATAATAAAAGCTATTTACGACAAACCAACAGCCAATATCATACTGAATGGGCAAAAACTGGAAGCATTCCCTTTGAAATCTGGCACTAGTCAAGTGTGCCCTCTCTCACCACTCCTATGCAATATAGTACTGGAAGTTCTAGCCAGAGCAATCAGGCAAGAAAAAGAAATAAAACATATTCAAATAGGAAAGGAGGAAGTCAAATTGTCTCTATTTGTAGGCAACATGAAAGTATATCTAGAAGACCCCATCACCTCAGCCCAAAAACTCCTGAAACTGATAAGCAACTTCAGCAAAGTCTCAGGATACAAAATCAATGTGCAAAAATCACAAGCATTCCTATACACCAATAACAGACTTAAAGAGAGCCAAATCAAGAACGAACTGCCATTCACAATTGCTACAAAGAGAATAAAATACCTAGGAATACAACTAACAAGGAATGTAAAGGACCTCTTCAAGGAGAACTACAAACCAATGCTCAACAAAATAAGAGAGGACACAGACAGATGGAGAAACATTCCATGTTCATGGTTAGGGAGCATTAATATCGTGAAAATGGCTATACTGCCCAAAGTAATTTACAGAATTAACTCTATACCCATCAAGCTACCACTGACTTTCTTCACAGAACTGGAAAAAACCACCATGAACTTCATATGGAACCAAAAGAGAGCCCGCATAGCCAAGTCAATTCTAAGCAAAAAGAACACAGCGAGGGGCATCACACTACCGGATTTCAAACTATACTACAAGGCTACAGTAATCAAAACAGCATGGTACTGGTACCAAAACAGAGACATAGACCAATGGAACAAAACAGAGGCATCGGAGGCAACACAACATATCTACAACCATACAATCTTTGATAAACCTGACAAAAACAAGCAATGGGGAAAGGATTCCCTATTTAACAAATGGTGTTCGGAAAACTGGCTAGCCATGTGCAGAAAGCAAAAACTGGAACCCTTCCTGACACCTTACACTAAAATTAACTCCAGATGGATTAAAGATTAAACATAAGACCTGGCACAATAAAAACCCTAGAAGGAAATCTACGCAAAACGATCCAGGACATAGGAGTAGGCAAGGACTTCATGAACAAAACACCAAAAGCATTGGCAACAAAAGCCAAAATAGACAAATGGGACCTAATGAAATTCCACAGCTTCTGCACGGCAAAAGAAACAGTCACTAGAGTGAATCAGCAACCAACAGAATGGGAAAAAATTTTTGCAGTTTACCCATCTGACAAAGGGCTGATATCCAGAATCTACAAAGAACTCAAACATATTTACAGGGAAAAAACAAGCCCATTCAAAATTGGGCAAAGGATATGAACAGACACTTTATGAAAGAAGACATATATGAGGCCAACAATCATATGAAAAAATGCTCCTCGTCACTGGTCATCAGAGAGATGCAAATCAAAACCACATTGAGATACCATCTCACGCCAGTTAGAATGGCGATCATTAAAAAATCTGGAGACAACAGATGCTGGAGAGGATGTGGAGAAATAGGAACACTTTGACACTGTTGGTGGGAGTGTAAATTAGTTCAACCATTGTGGAAGACAGTGTGGCGATTCCTCAAGGCCTTAGAAATAGAAATTCCATTTGACCCAGCAATCCCATTACTGTGTATATATCCAAAAAACTATAAATTGTTCTACTATAAGGACACATGCACGCGAATGTTCATTGCAGCACTGTTTACAATAGCAAAGACCTGGAATCCACCCAAATGCCCTTTGATGATAGACTGGATTGGGAAAATGTGGCACATATACACCATGGAATATTATGCAGCAATCAAAAATGATGAGTTTGTGTCATTTGTAGGGACATGGATGAATCTGGAGAACATCATTCTCAGCAAACTGACACAAGAACAGAAAATGAAATACGGCATATTCTCACTCATAGGCGGGTGATGAAAAATGAGAACACATGGACACAGGGAGGGGAGTACTAAACACTGGGGTCTATTTGGGGGAAACGGGGAGGGCCAGCGGGAGGGGGAGCTGGGGAGTGATAGCCTGAGGAGAAATGCCAAATGTGGGTGAAGGGGAGAAAGGAAGCAAAACACACTGCCATGTGTGTACCTATGCAACTGTCTTGCATGTTCTGCACATGTACCCCAAAACCTAAAATGCAATAAAGAATTTTTTTAAAAAATCTGGAGACAGCAGATGCTGGAGAGGATGTGGAGAAATAGGAACACTTTGACACTGTTGGTGGGAGTGTAAATTAGTTCAACCATTGTGGAAGACAGTGTGGCGATTCCTCAAGGACCTAGAAATAGAAATTCCATTTGACCCAGCAATCCCATTACTGGGTATATATCCAAAGGACTATAAATCATTCTACTGTAAGGACACATGGACACAGATGTTCATTGCAGCACTGTTTACAATAGCAAAGACCTGGAACCAACCCAAATGCCCATTGATGATAGACTGGACTGGGAAAATGTGGCACATATACACCATGGAATATTATGCAGCAATCAAAAATGATGAGTTCGTGTCCTTTGTAGGGACATGGATGAATCTGGAGGACATCATTCTCAGCAAACTGACACAAGAACAGACAATGAAATACCGCATGTTCTCACTCATAGGCAGGTGATGAACAATGAGAACACATGGACACAGGGAGGGGAGCACTACACACTGGGGTCTATTGGGAGGAATAGGTGAGAGACAGTGGAGGGGGGAGTTGGGGAGAGATAGTATGGGGAGAAATGCCAGATATGGGTGAAGGGGAGGAAGGCAGCAAATCTCACTGCCACGCGTGTACCTATGCAACTATCTTGCATGTTCTGCACATGTACCCCAAAACCTAAAATGCAATTTAAAAATTAATTAATTAATTAAAAATAAATAAACAAATAAATAAAACTTCTCCTCTGTGAAAGACATGGCCAAGAGAACGCAAAGACAAGCCACAGACTAGGAGGAAGTATTTGCAAGACATATCTGATAAGAATTTGTTATCCAAAATATACAAAGAACTCTTACACCTAAAATGAACAAAACAATAAAAAAATAAGAAGAAAATAAGAGGGAGATAAGAGCAAGATGGCCAATTAGAAGCAGCTGGAGTCCATGGCATTCAAAGTGAGGAATGAAAGGGCCAAGTGAATATGGCACCTTCAACCCCTTCATCCAAAATATCCAGGTACCCGCTTTTGTCTAATCAGGGAAACAACTCAACCCATTGAGAATGAAGTAAAGCAGGGTGGGGCTATGGCACCAAGGGATCCCCCACCCCCAGCCAAGGGAAGTGGTGAGTGACCCCCAAAACCATGCTTCTCCCATGATCTTTGCAATCCATGGATCAGGACCCTTCATGGGCCCACCCCACTAGGGCCTTGGGTCCAACGCACAGAGCCATGTGAAGTCCGGCACAGCAGCTTCTCAGGAATGCACAGAGAGACCCAGGAGCTTTACATACTCCAGTCCTGGGATTCCTAGCAAGGGTGCCTGCAGCTCAGACAATGCAGGAAGTCATGCATACCCCTAGGGAGGAGGCTGAATCCATGGGGCCAAGCAAGGTCAGTCTGCAGGCCCCACTTCCAATGTACCTCACAAGGTAAGACCCACTCGCTTAGAATCACAGCCAGCAACCAGCAATAGGGTAGAGCCTGCCTGAGAATGGATGGAGTCCCGGGAGGAGGGGCAGGCTGCCATCTCTGCTGTTTGGACAACTCAGCTGTTCCAGCCTGAGGGCTTTAGAAAATCCAAATGGTTCAGAGAAGGGAGGGTCCCCACAGCGCAGCACAGCTGTTTTACCAGAATGTGGCCAGACTGCTTCCTGAAGCAGGACCGGATCCATTCACTGGGCCCAACCTCCCAGCCAGGGACTCCAGCCACTCTGCCTATAATCCATGAACAGAGTTCTGATCTCTCACTGAGATGAAGTGTGTGTGTGTGTGTGTGTGTGTGTGTGTGTGTGTGTGTGGTGAGAGGGGTGGGTCATCACCTTGTTTGTTTGGAGAACTCAGCCATTCCAGCCTGCGTGCTTTAGAGAGTTCCAGCCAACGGGATCAGATGCTGTTCCCCAGCACAGCATGGCTGTTTTGTCCAGACGTGGCCAGGCTACTTCTTTAAGCAGGGCCCTGATCTATTTCTCCTCATAGGGCAGGTCCTCCCAGCCAGGGTCTTCAGCCACCACTACCTGTGTTCTATACAGTTCTAATGTCTCCCTGGATCAGAGTGCTGGGGGGTGAGGGGTGGGGAAGCAGGGCAGGTTGCCACCTTGGCTATTCAGGTATCTCAGCTTGTCCAGTCTGATCGGGGACTAAAGGAATCCCCAACACAGCACAGCTGCTCTACCACAAAGTAGCCAGCCTGCTTCTTTAAGTGGGTCCTTGATCCGGTTCCTCCTGACAAGGTGAGACCTCCCAACTGGGGTCCCCAGCCACATCCTACAGGTGCCTTCCAGTTGGCAACAGGTCAGTACCCCCCTGGGACAGAGCTTCCAGGGGAAAGGGCAACCTGCCATCTTTGCTGCTTTGAAGCCTTCACTGGTGATACCTCCTAGTATGGGAAAAACTAAGATGAACAGAGTCTGGAGCAGATCCACCTGACTGTTAAAAGAAAAACAAGCAGGAAACAACAATAACAAAACACACACAAAAACCCCATCCAAAGGTCAACAACCTCAACGATCAAAGGTAAATAAGCCCACAAAGATGAGAAAGAATCAGTGCAAAAGCAATGAAAACTCAAAACACTGGTGTGCCCCTTTTCCTCCAAATGACCACAATACCTCTCCAGCAAGGGCTCGGAACCAGGTTGAGGCTGAGGTGGCTGAAATGACATAATTAGGCTTTAGAATGGATAAAAACAAACTTTGCTGAGCTAAGGAGCATGTTGTAACCCAATGCAAAGAAGCTAAAACTCATGATAAAACAATGCAGGAGCTGACAACCAAAATAGCCAGTTTAGAGAAGAATACAACCGACCTGATAGAGCTGAAAAATATACTACAAAAACTTCACAATGTAATCGTAAGTATTAAAAGCAGACTAGACCAAGTGGAAGAAAGAATCTCAGAGTCTGAAGACCATCTTTCTGAAATAAGACAGGCAGACAAGAATAGAGTAAAAAGAATGAAAA
Source organism: Callithrix jacchus (assembly GCF_049354715.1). Lineage (NCBI taxonomy): Eukaryota > Metazoa > Chordata > Mammalia > Primates > Cebidae > Callithrix > Callithrix jacchus. The sequence goes on from NC_133503.1 coordinate 81,873,271, forward strand.
GGAATGAACAAAACTTCCAATAAATATGGGATTATGTAAAGAGACCAAATCTGTGACTGATTTGGGACCTGAAAGAGACAGAGAGAATGGAACCAGTTGGAAAACAATTTCATGATATTATCCAGGAAAACTTCCCCAACCTAGAAAACAGGCCAATAGTTAAATTCAAGAAATGCAGAGAACCCAGTAAGATACTCCATGAGAAGATCATCCCCAACACACATAATCCCAGATTCTCCAAGGTCAAAATGAAAGGAAAAATGTTAAGGGCAGCTAGAGAGAGGGGCCAGGTCACCTGCAAAGGGAAGCCCATAAGACTAACAGCAGATCTCTCCATGGAAACCCGACAAGCCAGAAGAGACTGGGAGCTAATATTCAACATTCTTAAAGAAAAGACTTTCCAACCCAGAATTTCCATATCTGGCCAAACTGAGTTTCATAAGAAAGGAGAAATAAGATCCTTTTCAGACAAGCAAATGTGGAGGGAATTCTTTACCACCAGATCTGCCTTGCAAGAGCTCCAGAAGGAAGCATTAAATACAGAAAGGAAAGACTATTACCAGCCACTATAAAAACACACTGAAGCATACAGACCAGTGACACTATGAAGCAACAACATAAACAAGTCTGCAAAATAACCAGCTAACATCATGATGACAGGATCAAATCCACATGTAACAATACAAACCTTAAATATAAACGAACTATATGCCCCAATTAAAAGACATAGAATGGTAAGCTAGAAAAAGAACCAAGACTAATCAGCATGCTGTCTTCAAAAGACTCACTTTCATGCAAAGACACACATAGGCTCAAAACAAAGTGCCACTGCACTCCAACTCCATCAAAAAAAAAACAACTGGAGAATCAAGAGCATATAAACCCCAAAGCTAGCAGAAGACAAGAAATAACCAAGATTAGAGCCGAACTGAAGAGATGAGACATGAAAAACCCTTCAACAATTCAATAAATACAAAAGCTGGTTTTTTGAAAAAATTAATAAAATAGAAAGACTGCTAGCTAGACTAATAAAGAAAAAAGAAAGAAGATTCAAATAAATATATTCAAAAATGATAAGGAAGATATCACCACTGACTCTGCAGAAATACACACAACCACCAATACTATAAGCACCTCTAGGCACAGAAACTAGAAAATATAGAAGAAATGGTATCCATTCCTGGACACCCTCCCAAAACTGAAGGAGGAAGAAATTGAATCCCTGAATAAACCAACAATGAGTTCTGAAAATGAGTAAAAAATAGCCTATCAACCAACAAAAAAAGCCTAGCACTCAAAGGATTCACAGCTAAATTTTACTAAAGGTACTAAGAAGAGCAGATACATTCCTATTGAAGCTATTCTAAAAAATTGAAAAGGTTCTTCCCTAACTCATTCTATGAGGCCAGCATCATCCTGATACCAAAGCCTGGCATAGATACAAGAAAAGAAGAATATTTCTAGCCAATATCCTTGATGAGTATCAATACAAAAATCCTCAACAAAATACTGGCAAACCAAGTCCCACAGCACATCAAAAAGCTTATCCACCACAATCAAGTAGACTTCATCCCTGGGATGCAAGGCTGGTTCCACATTTGCAAATCAATAAATGGGATTCATCACATAAACAGAACTAAAGACAAAAACCACATGATTATCTCAATTGATGCAGAAAAATCCTTTGATAAAATTCAATATTGCTTCATGTTAAAACTCTCAATAAACTAGGTATTGAAGGAACATACTTCAAAGTAATAAGGGTCATCTGTGACAAGCTCACAGCCAGTATCATACTAAATGAGCAAAAGCTGGAAGCATTTTCCTTGAAAACTGGCATAAGATAAGTCTGCCCTCTCTCGCCACTCCTATTCAACATAGTATTGGAAGTTCTGGCCAGAGCAATCAGGCAAGGGAAGGAAATAAAGGGTATTCAAATAAAAGGAGAGGAAGTCAAACTACTGTTTTACAGATTACATGATCCTACATCTAGAAAACTCCATTGTCTCAGCCAAAACGCTTCTTTTTTTTTTTTTGAGACAGACTCTTGCTCTGTCATCCAGGCTGGAGTGCAGTGGTGTAACCTTGGCTCACTGCAATCTCTGCCTCCTGTGTTCAAGCAATTCTCCTGCCTCAGCCTCCCAAGTAGGTGGGCTTACAGGCAGACACCACCATGCTGGCTAATTTTTGTATTTTTAGTAGACATGGGGTTTCATCATGTTAGCCAGGCTGGTCTCAAGCTCCTGACTGCAGATGATCCACCTGCCTTGGCCTCCCAAAGTGCTGGATTATAGGCATGAGCCATGATGCCTGGCCTCAGCCCAAAAGCTTCTTAAGCTGATAAGCAACTTCAGCAAAGTCTCAGGATACAAAATCAATATACAAAAATTGGTAGCATTCCTATACACCAACAATAGGCAAGCAGAGAGCCAAATCGTGAATAAAGTCCCATTTACAGTTGCCACAAAAAGAATAAAATAATTAGGAATAGAGCTAACAAGGGAAATGAAGGACCTCTTCAAGGAGAACTACAAACCACTGCTCAAAGAAATCAGGGATGACACAAACAAATGAAAAAACATTTGATGCTCATGGATAGGAAGAATTGATATCATAAAAATGGTCATACTGTCCAAAGCAATTGATAGATTTGATGCAATTCCTATTATACTGTGATTGACAGTAATCACAGAATTAGAAAAAAACCATTTTAAAATTTATATGGAAGCAAAAAGAGCTCAAATAGCCATGGCAATTTTAGTAAAAAGTACAAAGCTGAAGGCATCATGCTCATCGACTTGAAACTATGTGGCAGGGCTACAGTAACTAAAACAGCATGGTACTAGTACAAGAACAGACACATAGACCAATGGAACAGAATAGAGAACCCAGAAATAAGACCACACACCTACAATCATCTGATCTTTGACAAACCTGCCAAAAGCAATAGGAAAGCATTCCCTATTTAATAAATGATGCTGTGAGAACTGGCTAGCCATATGCAGAAAATTAAAACTGGACCCCTTCCTTACACCACATACAAAAATCAACTCTAGATAGATTAAGGACTTAAATGTAAAATCCAAAACCATAAAAATCCTAGAAGAAAACCTAGGCAATATCATTTAGGACATAAGCACAGGCAAAGATTTCATGACAAAGACACCAAAAGCAATTGCAACAAAAGCAAAAAGTGACAAATGGGATTTAATTAAACTTAAGAGCTTCTGCACAGCAAAAGAAACTATCAACAGACGAAACAGCCTACAGAATGGGAGAAAATGTTTACCATCTGTGCATCTGAAAAAGGTCTAACATCCAGCATTTACAGAGGGAACTTAAACAAATTTACAAGAAAAAAGAAGACCTTATTAAAAAGTGGGCAAAGGACATTAACAGACACTTCTCAAAAGAAGACATATAGCTGGCCAACAAATATATGTAAAGAAGCTCACTATCACTGATCGTTAGAGAAATGCAAACAAAACCACAATGAGGTACCATCTCATACCAGTCACAATGGCTACTATTAAAAAATCAAAAAACAATAGACACTGGCAAGGCTGTAAAGAAAAAGGAACACTTTTACACTGTTGTATGAGTGTAAATTAGTTCAACCATTGTGGAAGACAGTGTGATGATTCCTTAAAGACCTAGAAACAGAAATATCATTCAACCACACAATCCCATCCCTGGTTATATACCCAAAGGAATATACATCATTCTATTCTAAAGATACATGCACACATATATTCATTGCAGCACTATTCACAATAGCAACGACATGGAATTAACCTAAAAGGCCATCAATGATAGATTGAATGAAGAACATGTCGTACATATACACCATGGAATACTATGCAGCCATAAAAAGAAACAAGATCCTGTCCTTTTCAGGGACATGGACGGAGCTGAAGGCCATTATTCTTAGCAAACTAACACAGGACTAAATCAAATATCATGTGTTTTCACTTATAAGTGGGAGCTGAATGATGAGAAAACATAGAGGAGAACAACACACACTAGAGCCTGCTGGAGGGTGGGAGGTTGGAGGAAGGAGAGGATCAGGAAGAATTAATGAATGCTCCACTTAATACCTGGGTGATGGGATGATCTGTGCAGCAAGCCACCATGACACACATTTACCTGTGTAACAAACCTGTACCTCCTGTATGTGTACCTCTGAACTAAAAGTTAGAAATTTAAAAAAGAAAGAAAATAACCAATAAGAAGCAATAAGAAAGCTAAACAATAAGAAAATAACCAGCCAGGCACAGTGGCTTACACCTGTAATCCCACCACTTTGAAAGGCCAACTTAGGAGGATGGAGGAGGTCAAGGCTGCAGTGACCTACGATCATGCCACTGCACTCCAGTCTTCGTGACAGAGCATGTTCCTGTTTCAAAACACACACACAAAAGAAATAAAATAACCAACTTGATTTTAAAATGGGGCTTAGAGCAGTAGCTCATGCCTGTAATGTCAGGGTTTTGGAAAGCCGAGGTGGCCAGATCACTTGAGGTCAGGAGTTCAACACCAGCCTGGCCAACATGGTGAAACCCCATCTCTAGTAAGAATACAAAACTAAGTGGGGCATAGTGGCTTGCACCCGTAGTCCCAGCTGCTATTCTTGAGGCTGAGATGGGACAACCACTTGAACCCAGAAGACAGAGATTACAGCAAGCCATGATCACACCACTGCACTGAGCAACAGAGTGAGACCCTGTCTCAAAAAAACATAAATTAATTAAAAATGAAAATAGGCAAAAGACCTGAACAGACACCTCACCAAAGAACATACACAGACGGCAAATGAGCATACAAAAATATATTTTATATGTCATTAAGGAAACACGAATTCAAACAATATTGAGATACCAGTATGTACCCATAAAAATGGCCAGAGTTCAGAACACTGGCAACACCAAATGCTGAGGAAGATGGAGGAACAGGAACTGACATTGAGAATGCAAAATGGTACAGCCACTTTGGATGACAATTTGGCTATTTCTTTAAAAACCACACATACTCTTACCATGCAATGCAGCAATCATGTTACCTGTTATTTATCCAAATGAGTTGAAAATTTATATCCACAAAATCCCCATACACGTATGGTTTATAGCTGTTTTTTTTTTTTTTTTCACAATTGCCAAAACTTAGAAGCAAACATGACATCCTTCAGTAGGTAAATGAATAAATAAACTGCAGTATATCTGTTATGGTTTGGATATCATTTGTCCCCATCAAAACTCATGTTAAAATTTGATCCCCAATGTGGTGGTTTTGGGAAATGAGGCCTAGTGGGAGGTGTTTGGGTCATGGGGAAAATCCCTCATGAATGACTTAGTGCCATTCTCACAGGTGTGAGTGAGTTCTTAATCTGGTGAGACTGGGTTACTTCTCCAGGAATATATTAGTTCCCTCGAGAGTGGGTTGTTATAAAATCAGGAAGCCCCTCAATTCTCTCTCTTTGCATGTGCCCCTTCCTCTTTAAACTTTTCCACCATGTTATGATGTGACATGCAAGTCCTCACCAGAAGCCAGGTTAGTGCCCTTAAACTTCCCAGCCTGAAGAACTGTGAGCTAAATAAACCTCTTTTCTTTATACATTCTCAGTTATTCTGTTTTAGCAACACAAGATGGACTAAGACAACATCTAACTAAAGGAAAATTATTCAGCACTAAAAATTTAAAAAAGGAGCTCTCAAACCATAAAAGTTGATGGAGGAACCTCAAATGCATATTACTAAGTGAAAGAAGCCAATCTGAAGAGGCTATATACTGTATTATTCCAACCATATAACATTTTGGAAAAAACAAACCTACAAAAACAGCAAAAAGATTAGTGGTTGCCAGAGGATAAGGAGGCCAACCACAGAGAATTTTTAAGGCAATGAAACTGTTGTGTATGATACTATAATGGTGAATACAGGTCATCATACATTTGTCAAAACTTATAGAACATGCAACACCAAGAGCAAACCCTAATGAAAACTACTGACTTTAGGTAATAATGATGTGTCAATGCAGGTTCATCAGTTGTAACAAATGCACTATTCTGGTGCTAGATGTTGATTATGGGGGAGAATGGTGAAGGGTGGGGGAAGCTATGAGAACTTTCTATGCCTTCTGCCCAATTTTACTGTGAATCTGAAACAGCTCTAAAAATTAAATCTACTTAAAGAAACAAAAACAAAACAAATAAGACATCACTTTACTCCTGTAATATGGGCAGATATTAGGAAGCTGGGAAATGCCAAGTGTCAGTGGAGAGGTGGGGATACCCATGCACTGCTGGAGGGCATGGAAACCAGCCCACATTCTGTATCACAATTTGGTACCTCAGTAGTGCCATTTGGTCAGATTGAGTGTGCACATACCTATACCTAGGACCCATTCCTGAGTACTTATCCCAAATATGGTCTCTCACATCTAGGAAAGGACATCTGATAAAACATACAATTCAATGTTGCTTGAAGGGACAGAGAGTCCGGGTCCATCTGGGTTTTCATTACCTGGTGTAGAGGAAGTGAAAGTAGATAGGTGAAATATTATGGTTGCAGAAGTTAAAAAGCCACAGATCTGATGTGCATATAGCAACATGTGTGATATTAAAAACAGTGAAAAAGATATAGAATGAGATATAGAACACAGTACTATTAGAAGAAAATTTAAAATATATTTACATCAAAGAATACATATAAATAAAAAGATCCTCATTAAATATATTGAAATCATTTCTTATGTGGGAAGAGGAAAATAGGAGTGAGGAATATCCATAGAAATTTTAGTAAAGTTTAAAAAAAAAAAACAAAGTAGCAGCTTTGTGTGGACCAGTGGTAATCATATACTGTAAACTGAGGAGTGTGACTAATCAAAATCTCTATATGTGAGATACAACTAATAGTTGATTGGTAGCTAGATACATATGATGGACAGATAGATAGAGATGATAGATTAGATAAATATGATTGATAGATAGAGATAAAGAAATCATTCTCTCTCCCACTATGGCCACTGAAATACCAACACTACCACCACCAAACCCAGAGAGTTCTATTCTCAATCAATTTGACCTTGTTCTTATTATGTAACTGTGAAACTCTTATTCAAAAACAAAATACTAAGGCTTCTTATTCAGAACATAAGTCCAGTGCACCCAGTCTTCTAGATTCTAAAGCATCCTAGAGGGAAAGAACAGCATGTGCAAATGTATGGTGGCATAGAGGACACGTTTGGAGAACTACATTGAGCACGTTTAGAATCCTGTGGCATCTGCAATTCAGAGTGAGAAAGGAAAGCTCTAGATGAATCTACAGGGGGATACAAGGTTAGATCAGTTCACAGATCATAGGTGAGGCTAAGGAGTTTAAATCTGGACCCGAGGTAAATGGGGAGTCATCCAAGAATATTAAGCAAAGAAGAGAGTGACCTGTTTACATTTGTATTTAGAAAGATCATTTTGACTGTAACATGGAAAAAACGGGGACAGGAAGATGGAGCCAGTGAGAAGGATGTTGCAGTTGTCCATGCTAGGGCATTCATTAATTTAACAAGGGACCTTGGTAGCCTAACTATCTTAGTAGATTAGACATACAATTGTAAAGGCAAAGCACTAGACAAATTTCCACAGGTCCAGTCCAGCCAAATGATTTTCAAATTCCACTTATGTTATACTCAATCAAAGACAGGAGTGATGAGGCATAAGCAGAGAAATTTTCAAATTTGTGATCAATATGCAGAACTCAGGCTCAGCAGACAGAGGCATTAAAGGCTATGCATGATGCTGATTGCCTAGATAAATCTCTGTGATCAAGCACACTTTACAATTAATGATAAACTTTTGTGGTTCAGGTGAAATCTGCTGTTTTTAAAAGTTTGGGTATTTGAAATTTCATGGCAAAACTCTGTCAAATTTAATGCTGACTATTCTAAATAGATGCAGAAGTATTTTAACTTCACAAGAGTCACTTCTGTGTCTCCCACCCTAAATAAGATTGGATTTGATAGGAAAATCTAGGGCATTGCCATGACAATTACCAGGCTTAGTCTTAGTTCCACCTGGGCTTTATATAACTCCAATTAGACAAAAAGCAGAGGGCTGTGAGGAGCAGAGTGGGTGCTCACCTCCGCCTCTTGTTACTAGGGCATTTGAACTCCAGCAGTAACCCAACATGACAGTAAGCCACTGGTTCTCAACTCTGGCTGTATGTTAGTATCACCTGATGATCTTTAAAAAAAAAATCAGTGGTGCCTAGACCCTATTCCTAGAATTTTTTTTATTTAATTGGTCTGGAGTGAGAAGGCTTCAAAAGCTTCCCAGGTGATTTTAATGTGCAACCAGAGTTAAGAACCACCACTAGGTAATTATCACAGCAATTCTCAAGGTGCTACCCAGAAAGAACTAGAGGCTGGCAACGTTCTCGAGGTCACTGCCAGTCTGGATTCTTGAATGTTTGGATTATTTCATGGGTTGGGCAAAATCATGGATTCATCACAATAAAAACAAATCTGTTGTTGGGAGAAAATATTTGCAAACCATATAGCTGATACAGAGTTAATATCCAAAATATTTAGGGGATTCATAAAACTCAATAGCAAAAAAACTTAAATACCCAGTTTAAAAATGGTCAAAGGACCTAAACAGACATTTTTCAAAGGAAATATACAAATGAACAATAGGAATATTTTTTAAATGCCCAACATCACTAATCATTGGGGAAATGCAGATCAAAACCACAATGGGATATCATCTCCAGTTAGAATGGCTATAACCAAAAAGACAAAAATAACAAATGTTGGCAAAAATTTAGATAAAAGGGAACCCTTGTACACCACTAGTGGGAATATAAATTGGTATTACCATTATGGAAAACATCATGGAGTCTTCTCCAAAACTCCAATTTATGGAGTTTCCTCCAAAAATTAAAAATAAAACTACCTTAAGGATCCAGCAATCCAACTTCTGGTTCTTGCATCCAAAAGAAATGAAATCATGATCTTGGAGAGATATGTGCACTTCCATGTTCACTGCAGCATCATTCACAATAGCCAAGACATGGAAACAATCTGAGTGTCTATCAACAAGTGAATAAAGAAAATGTGGTGCAAATATACAATATTACTCAGCTGTAAAAAAGAAAATTCTGCCATTTGTGACAACACAAATGAACCTAGAGGACATTATACTAAGCAAAATTGACCAGACACAGAAAGACATACAGCATAGACTCACTTATATGTGTGATATGGTTTGGATCTGTGTCCATGCCCAAATCTAATGTTGAACTGTAATCCCCAGTGTTGGAGGTGGAGCCTGGTGGGAGATGACTGGATCATGGGGGTAGATTCTTCATGAACAGTTTAGCACCATCGCCTTGGTGCTGTTCTAATAGTCGGTTCTTGTGAGAACTGGTTGTTTAAAAGTGTGTAGCACCTCCCCACTCTCTCTCCTGTGCCTGCTCCTGCTTTGCCTTCTGCCATGAGTAAAAGCTTCCTGAGGTATCCCCAAAAGCAGAAGCCACCATGCTTCCTGTACAGTCTGCAGAACCATGAGCCAATTAAACCTCTTTTCTTTATAAATTACTTGGTCTCAGGTATTTCTTTATAGCAGTGCGAGATCAGCCTAATACAATGTGGAATCTAAACTAGTTAAACTCATAGAAACAGAGTAGAATGGTAGTTGCCCAGGGAGATATTGGTCAAAGTGTACAATCTTTCAGCTATAAGCTGAATAAGTTCCGAGGATCTCATGTACAGCCTGGTGCCTGCAGTTGTTTACTGGAAATTTGCTAAGAGAGCTCAAGCATTCTCACCACAAATACACACACACAATCATAACTGTTGGGGTGATGGATGTGTTAACTCTATTATGGTAATCATTTCATAATGTGTATACATCTCAAGTTATCACATTCACACCTTGAATATATATGTGTGTAAATTTTATTTTTTTATTTTTTATTACACCTTAAAGCTGGGGCAAATAAAATAGATGAAATAAGACAACAAATCTTATTTTTTGTCTTATTACAAAAAAAAGATAACAAAAAAGTTATGTCACTGGTGATCCATCTACTTCCTGGTTGGGTTTTTTTTTTTTTAATTGGGCAAGGGAACGTAGGAAGAAGAGGAAGATAGAAAGGGAATGCAGAGATCTCACTGAGAGGGTTTTTATACAAGAGTTTGAGAACCTCTGGGCTCAAGAAGCAACTGGCCAGGGAAAGAATACAGTAGTTGCACAGGATACCACATGCTTTCCATCATCTGTTCAGAATACTTTGAACTCTATCCGAATAACAGTCTTCTATGTTATAATACAAAATTTTCAGATTTTTTTTTTTAAAGATCGTGAGACACAGTATTGCCAAGTGATCTTTTGAGGTCTGCTGATATTTACATAGGTAGGATCTGATTTACAGTATATTTTGTTTTTCTAAGATTATAAGAAATAATTATTATTATTAAAAGCTGTATTAGTTTCCTAGGACTTTGATAACCAAGTACTACAAACTGGGTGGCTTAAAACAACAGAAATGTATCACCTCACAGTGCTGGACACCAGAAGTCTGAAATCAAGATGTCCGTGCTCCTTCTGAAAGCTGCAGGGAAGTCCTTCATAGCTTCTGGAGTTTGCTGGCAATCTTTGGTGTTCTTGGCTTGTAGCAGCACAATTCCATCCTCTGCCTTCATTATCACATAGTATTCTCAATGTGTTTCTCCGTGTCTTCATATGGCTGTCTTCTCATAAGGACACCAGTCATATTGGATTGGAGCCTGCCCTACCCCAGTACGATCTCACCCTAACTAATTTTATTTGCAACAGCCTTATCACTAAATAAGTTCACATTCTGAGAAATTAGGGGTTAGGTCTTCAACATATCTTCTGGGAGGTCACAGTTCAATCCATAACAATATCTAACTAGATTATTTAGGGTTTTTAAAATATACAAAATCTAAATTTTTTACAGAATTGATTCATTAACCTCTGTAGGCTAAGGTAACTTTTTATAAAGCTGTTTCACTTCCAATGCTGTGTGCAAAAGATCCAAAGGCAAAGTGAATCTCTATGTTAATAAAAGAAATCCTTAGCTAAAATAGTATATCCTTGAGACTACTTTTCTATAATTTATCTTATTTTCATTTAAAGCAAAAGAGAAAATGGAGGGATGTCTCTTTCATCCAGCTCAAAATGTCAGAAACTTCTGGTTACTTTTTACCAAATTGTAGTTGAAAGTTTATCTTAAAATCTTGAGTCTTGTTGTTAGAGAGGAGAATGGCTTTAGGGAATAGGAAAAGTCTCCATCTGTATAAGTGTAAAACATTAGAATCTAAAAAGACCCTAAAATGCCTGTAATTTTTTAAAGTTTTTTTGTTTTTGTAATTTGTAGGACAATGTGAACCAGAAAGACCTTGAGGACATAAAATATTATTCCTCAAGGTTTTTATTGGTAAAATGACTGAGATTGTTTTCTATGCTGATATATGAAATTCTATCCTTCAATCTATTGAACTAAAAAGGGCATTCCTATCAAGGATCTAAGGTCACAAAACCAAAGAGAAAGAAGTTTAGTGTTGTTTCTCCTTTCATATAAACTTACACTAAAAATATTTAAGATTAAAGATATAAATAAGCAGGTAAATATCAAAACCCCAAATGTTATTTTACTTTGCCACCACTACTCTAACAAAATTATATGTTTAAAGCACAACCAGGCAAACCAGGAAAATATAAAAGCATCAGAGTCCTCACCTCCAGGGAAGAGCTCTAAGGCATTTCCTAGGCACCAGGAGACAATGTCCTCCTTATTCACATTGCGTAAGCCCTAGATGAGTGTGGTCATGTTTTGTTTTTCTCTTTTTTTTTTTTTTTTTTTTTTTGTTTTTTGTTTTTGAGAGAGTCTCGCTCTATCGCCAGGCGCCAGGCTGGAGTGCAATGGCGCGATCTCGGCTCACTGCAACCTCCGCCTCCCGGATTCAAGCAATTCTCCTGCCTCAGCCACCCGAGTAGCTGGGAATACAGGCACGCGCCACCATGCCCAGCTAATTTTTGTATTTTTTTTAGTAGAGACGGGGGTTTCACCATGTTGGCCAGAATGGTCTCGATATCTTGACCTCATGATCCACCTGCCTCAACCTCCCGAAGTGCTGGGATTACAGCCGTAAGCCACCGCACCCGGCCGAGTGTGGTCACGTTTGTACCTTACAGTGACAGGTTGCAAATGATCGGAATTCAACTCAAACTGTCACAAAAAAAGAGGGAAAGGCTTGTAACTAATTAAACATATTACTAATTAAAGATATCCGGACAAAGTGACTCAACAGTGTCCCAGGATTCAATTGTCTCTTGCCTTCTTTTCCCTTTGTTTTCTTTGGTGTTGGCTTGGCTCTCTGCATGGAGATCCCTGGCAGGCTTACACCATTCAGCTTCAAGTGCAAAAGGAAGGAAGCACATTTCTGTAGTTCTAAGAGGAACCCCTGCAACTGGAATATGTTCCATTCTTGAATGGTGGCCAAACAGATGGAAGCCCTTATGGGACAGATCTGAAGTCAGTACCTACCCACTGAAGAAGTGAGGAAGTCAGATCAGATTCACCTGAACTCCAAAGGCTGAGTGAGGGAGGAGCTGTGACCCACATAAATCATAAATCCCTGTTTACCAGGGACTCGGAAACTGGACAGTCAAAACAACTAATGTCCACTCAAATGAGGATAAAGAATCTAGGAGAAGAGGTCTATGTGGGGAAATGAACTAGATCCTAGGTCTCCTCTTTCTAAAGCTGTGATTCAAGCATATAATTAAGTTTTACTTTTTCTGTGTCCATCCAAAGTGAGGTATCAAATGAGAACTACTCAATGCTATGAAGTGGGTGAACTTTGAAAACATTATACTAAATGAAAGATGCCAGACACAAAAGGTCACATATTACATTAATACATTTATATGACTATCCAGAAAAAAAGTCAATCTATAGAGACAGAAAGCAGATTGATGGCTGTCAAGAACCAGGATGAGAGGGGACTGGAGAATAACCACTTAATGGGTGCAGAGTTTTCTTTTGAGGTGATGAAAATACTTTGAACCCTGACATAGGTGGTGGTTACACAACATCATGAATGTACTAAATGCCAATGAATTGTACATTTTTAAATGGTTAATTTTGTTATGTTAACTTTACCTCAATTTTCAAAAAAGGACTCTATCTAGTCAGTAGGCAAGACTTAACTAATGCTGATGGGACTCAATGACCTCTCTAAATTTTGTTGCCTGGCCTGTAAAGCATTTAATCTGCGCTCTCGAGGAAGTGGCCTTCACCTCCTTGTCAGCCTTCTAGAAGCCCTCTGACCATGAAGTTTTAGGTGATTTTTCAGTATGTAGCCTCTGATCACTCCCTCCCACTTCACCCTCCTTCCTCCACCAAATAGGCTGCCAGTGTGCTTTGGCTTAGGGCATGTTCTACTGCCTCATTTTCTGTGTTCTGCTAAGATGGTTCTGTTTTCAGAGCATAAGAGTGTAGCTAACACCACGTTGATCAATTCCAGTTTTGCATTTTGTAATTTCCAGCTGAGTCCCAACATATAGGCCCCACAACAACCTGTCCAGAAATATTTCCAGCGGAGAGGCCAAGCGATGTGAAGGATGACCCTGGTGGGTTTTGCTAAAGGTTGTATTTCTTCCAAGTGTCAGATCAGATTTTTAGACTGAAGTTTCTGAAGTCTACACAGATACCAGAAATTGGTTTGGAACCACAGGAAGCCACACAGTTTTAGGAAGACTATAAATTTATATCTGACTCCTGCCTGTGAAACTTCAACAGTTCAAACTAAGACAAGAGTAATTGTTTAAGACATATTTTATGGAGGAAAATAAATTGGTATAGTGCATATGAATCTCAGTAAATGAATTCACGAGTGCTGAAAATAAAACTTCATTCTTCTATAGCAAAGCTTGTCTTCTATTCAGAAGGCCTGTTCCTTTCAGGTGGCAGGAAGTTCTTCTCCTGCAAGTTAAAGACTTCACCCTTTCCTAGGGTTGTGTCTGAGTTTCAGAAAATCAATGTCATGCCAAGTTTTGGGAAGAGAGGCAACTGGTTTTTGTTTGCAGCCCATGCAGGCATGGCTAAGACATTCCCCAAACCCATAATCTGATCCCATCTCCTACTTCCATGCAGGCATCATAATCACTTTACTGGTTCTCTGCTCAATTAAGACATGGAAACTTGTGGGAGCCCTCAAAGCTGTGCACACCCTGTAAGTCTTGACTCTGTGCAGACCTTCATTCTCTCTTTGCAGTCTTTCAACCTCCCCAGGACTCTGCTTTCGAAGTTATAGAACCCCTTTGGTCTCAAACCACTCCCTTTCTTAGGAGTTTCTACCACCTACCCAGGATTCTGCTCCAAAAGCAGTGCTCATTCTTCTCTCTGGAATGTACCAAACTACATCTCACATCAACTTCCCTTATCTCTCCCCTGTGACCCTGCAGGCACACACATATATTGCCAGCTATGAGAATCTTATGTGAGGAGACCAGAACCACCTTGAGGTTTGAATGGGTGAAAGGGCAAGGAAGGGAATAAGGGGAAGGGAATGAATACTTTAAAATTATTCTGACTGCATTGCTGCTTTGAAGATTGCAGACTAGAAAGCTAATTAACACCCCCCAACACATACACTCACACATACCCAAAAAAGCAGGGTGAATCCTGGACAAAAAAAAATTCAACTGGTTTCAAGACATTTATACTGATTCATCCTTTCATTCGGTGTTGGGGCAATGGTGTCCTCCTGAGCCCTGTTTGCAGGCCTTATCTAATCAAGGAGATGCGTTATCACCTAGGACATCTGCACAAAAACTTAATATGATTGAGATGGGGAGTGTGTCTTATCTCAGAAAACACTCAGAATAATAGCCATGACTGGATTGTAATACAATCCAGTACACATCTCTATTTAAGGAGATCTGGTCCAATGAATATTTTTGCCCACACAGATGGAATGATGTTCAACTCTCTGTATCATAGTTTTGAGAAGTAACCTATATTGGTATGTACTATTATTAAATATGTGTGTATGTGTGTATGTGTTTGTATATAGGGGAAGGCAGCATTTGCTCCGCAATTGGATTTTAAGCTGCCAGGACTTGGACCCTGTTTTACATTCTGTTGTTTGTCCCATAATTTTATTCTATGTGCATAACATGGTGTTCTGCTTATAAAAGGTGCCTCAAGAAATACTTGCAAAAGAAGATGCATGAATGAAAATCATATACTATTAAGGCTAAAAATATTTTGAAAATCTATATCGCCTTTTTTGAAAACTTCAGATGGCCCATTCTAAAGCCAACTCAAATAAATGAGAACTTATTCAATTTTTTTAAACCTCTAGCAAAAAGCTTCTAAATCTATTTTCATAAAATAGTATTATATGACATTCAACAACTCTAGCTAAAACTTTATCACCACATCCAACCTGAATACATCAGAGAAGGTTACACACTGGACTGCAGACTAAGAGATCTGGATGGGCCTGGTTCTGTGGTTCACAGGATCTGACGTTGGCAGCAACATTTACCCTCTATGAATTTCACTTACTTCATCTGTAAAAGTATGGGGGTTGACTATAGCACCTCTAAGCTCACTTCCACCTCCAAATTTTTTTAATCCTTGTTATTTATCTGTCAGGATATGAATGAGTGAGGCTGTTTCAATGGAGCAACTGTGGCATTTCTTCTCTTGCTTTGCTGCTTTAAAGGGATAGAATGTAAGTGTTTCTCTTATTCTTCTGGGAGGACTTAAAGATTAACAGCCTCTCCTGCCGCCCCAGGAAGGAGGGATTAGATATTGGGCTGATAAAGAATCCAGGGTCTATTTTTAAAGAGTAAGAGAAAAGGTGTTCAGAAGAAAAGAAGCATCTGTGATAAATACTCAAAGAAAGAGGGGGATTTCCTCCAGACCAAGAAGAAATCGGGGTCTTTAACAAGGGGGTAGAGAGAGAGGGATTGGTGAAGGAGCCTCTAACCCTATCCTGTGGAATTTACCCAAGAACTGAAAGATAACTATGAGTTCAAAGAAGCTCATGGCTCATTACCCACCAAGTGCCTATTCTTGAGTTAGGCACGAACCTCCCAAACCTTCACCAGAACCCTCTCCGCTAGCTCCTGTTGATTGCAACAAAAGGATTCCACTTCGACTTTAGCCAGCTCCTCTGATCGAGTGCCCAGTGGAATGACACCTATCAGTGCTAGAATTTGATCAGTCCCAGCCTAGTACCCCATGGGAAAAGCCACACACATTGCACAGGGCACACATAAGCGCAAGAAAGGAGAGGGGCTAGGACATCTAGTAAGAAGGAGATGAAGAAAACTGAGATCTCCTGAGCCAAGGCAACTGAGGCCCCTCCCCAAAGGGGAGGATCCAGGTTTTGTGGGCCCAAAACATAAACGATTTGGGTCCCCCCTTAAGAAATCAACACAACATTACACATACAGAAATAGGTAAGGATGGAAATACACATTCAGCATAAGAAGGCATAACAAACTCCACATTTTTAAAAGCTAACCTACAAAGACTACAAAAACCACAAAATCCAGAAAAATAACAAAATGTGTTTTGTGCATTAACTACCTGACACAACTGTCTCGTACTTGTTTTTCACATTTGTTGATCACATATTATTTGATCACCTCTTCTTATGAATGATTTTATAACATTTTCTATAGAGAAAATAGAAAGATAAGTCAGTCTTTAGTATAGTTGATCAAAATGTTTTTTCAACAGCTGGGATGAATAAAACATGACTTCACACAGGGACATCATAACTGTTTTGTTGTATTGCCATAGGTTTGTGCCTCCAAATACAAAAAGTCTAATAAATTCTATTTTGTGTAATTCCCATGAAAAAAGAAAAAAACTATATATGTGGTGTGTTTATAATTGCCTATATTGCATAAAAGATACTCCTGGCAGGCTGAGCTGAGTGGAACCCAAGGTCAGGAGATAGAGACCACCCTGACCAACACGGTGAAGCCCCATCTCTACTAATAATACAAATATGAATGCGATATAGTGGTGGGTGCCTGTAATCCTAACTTGGGAGGCTGAGGCAGGAGAATCACTTGAACCTAGGAGGCGGAGATTGCAGTGAGCCAAGTCACACCATTGCACTCCAGCACGGGTCACAGGGAGACTCCATCTCAAAAAAAAAAAAAGATACTCCCAAGACTCAAGAACTTCCATTTTAACTAGGCATCAATGAGAAAGTAATTTTCCACTTAAAACTTTAAACATAAAGTACACCAAAATAACTAAAAGCAGTGACTCAGAGAGATATATGGACACCCATGTCTGTAGCAGCATTTTTGTAATAAGAAATGGAAGAGAGCCAAAGTGTCTATCAATAAATGAATAAATAAAGAAAATGTGGTCTATACATATAAGAGAATATTATTCAGCCTTAAAAAGGAAGGAAATTCTGGCACATGAGACACCATGGCTGAAACTTCATGACATTATGCCAAGTGAAATATGCTTGTCACAAAAAAAGACACATATTATATGATTCCATTTATGTGAGATTCCTTGAGTAATCAAATTCATAGAGACAAAAAGTAAAATGGTGGTTGCCAGGTACTGGGAGAAAGGGGAATCGAAAACCTCCATTCTACTTCTTGTCTCTGTGAATCTGATTACTGTAGAAACCTCACATAAATGGAATCATATAAATATTTGTCTTTTTTGTGACAACCATACATAATAGGTCCAGAGTGTCAGTTTCACAAGATGAAAAGAGTTCTGTGGATAGATGGTAATGATGGCTGCACAACAATGTGAATGCAATTAATGCCACTGAACTGTGCACTTAAAAATGGTTAAGATGATAAACTTTATGTTATATGTGTTTTACCACGTTTTTAAAATAAAAAATATTACACATCAGATTACTGAAAGAACGTTTCAGAGTATCTTCTGGCTCTGTACATTTCAAACCTGGTCCTCTGTTACTGCTCAGATACTTCAGGTATGGGATGCTGTAGGGCAGTGCTTCTGGATCCACACCTTCAGGTCATGATGCCACAGTGGACAAAGGAAGATTCCTGGAATACATTTCCTCACCAAATGGCTGGGAACAGCATAACTACACTTGGAAGCGGTTGTGATGCTCATAACTATAGTCCACTAAATGCAAACTAAAGCCATTCTTAGCTCAATTTCCTTTTACTTGGATCACAGAGATGCCCCTATTTGTTCTGCCCCCACCCAACACAAGGGAGGTATGACACAGAGAAAGTCAGGCTGGAAAGGAGCAGTGATCAGAACTGATAATGATGAAAATGTGTAATTATAATACAAATTTTACAAAAATAGAAGGAAACTGTGAACACATGTCTAGCATGTTTCCGGGGATGTTGGAAGGCGCCATGCAGATGCAGGACCCTGAAGGGTCAGTTGCATTGATTTCTCAGTAAATCCTTCTCTGAAGGTTCATTTTGTTGTAAAATCCTTTCTATTTCAGGAGCATTCCCACTAGTTTTATTCTCTCATGATATGTGAACTGCCAGGTCAAAATTCTTTGTACAATAATCTTTTTGGATAGACATTCTATATCAGTTTTTATATTCTCTCCAAATATTATTAGTCTTTTTAACTTGTGTTTGTAGTTACTGTTTTTCGATATTTTATTGTGCCTGCATCTGCATGATCTATCATGGATTGTGAACTACTTGAAAACAAGAAAGATTCCTATCATGAAACTCAGTAGAATAGTACAGATAATCACGTGTTTCATAAATGTATTTGGACAAGGTAATGCGTGTGTGTGTGTGTGTGTGTGTGTGTAACAGGGATCTGCTGTCGAAGCTTAACAAGTTGTCCAAATCCATCTTAGTTGTGGGATCCAGAACCAGATACAGAACTCTGGCTAGGGTTTTTAAATTTTGTTGTATTTTATTTTTCTTTTGTGTTTACTATGCAAGTGTATATGCATCTCTATCAGTTAGAAATTGAGTTCAACTTTGAGTAGTAGATACCTTAAAAAAAAGAGTGGCTTAACTAAGAGAGATTTCTTTCTTTCTCATGTAGTAAGTCCAATGGTGAGTAATTCAGGGCTGGCATAAGAGTCCCATACTTCACCAAGAATCCAGGCTCCTTTCAGCTCTCTGTTCCAACAGTACTGGCCCTAATCCTCACACTTACAAGATGGTTGCTGGAGCACCAGCCCTTTGTAGGTCATCACATCTGCATTCTTGGCAGAAAGAAGGTGAAAAGAGGTGGGGAGGCAAACAACATGCTTCTTAGGGGCCTGTTTCCTTTTTAGGAGTATTCCGGGCAGTTCTGCTAAACCACTTCTGCGATTCCTTATTAGCCAACCCTAGCTGCAAGAAATGAGATGGAGGAAAATTTGGAAATGTGGTCCTTCACTGAACACATGTCTACCTAGAATGAAAATTGAGACTTTGACACCACAGAGGATAGATATTGGGTGGATCTTCTGCAACATCCCGGTTACTCTGGCCCTGAGCAGACTGTGGAGAGAGCATGGGCTGCTTCTTGCCTCTTCATTCTCCCTCTACTCCATATAGAAGCCATTTTCCTGCTTCAAAATAGAGCCAGACACTAAGCAATAAAGCAATAAATGATGAGAAATTCTAAATGCTCCCTTTCTGTATTAGGCCATTCTCGCATTGCTACAAAGATATACCTGGCTGGGCACGGTAGCTCAAGCCTGTAATCCCAGCACTTTGGGAGGTCGAGGTCAAGGCAGGTGGATCACCTGAAGTCAGGAGTTCAAAACCAACCTGGCCAACATGGTGAAACCCATCTCTACTAAAATTACAAAAACAAGCCAGGCATGGCGGCCTACCCCTGTACTCTCAGCTACTCGGGAGGCTGAGGCACCAGAATCACTTGAACCCGGAAAGTGGAGGTTGCAGTGAGCCAAGATGGCACCACTGCACTCCAGCTTGGGTGATAAGAGCGAGACTCTGTCTCAAAAAAAAAAATATATATATATATATATATATTACATATATAATATATATAAATATACATAATATGTATATTGCATATATAATATATAAATATATATAATGTGTGTGTGTGTACCTGAGACTGGGTAATTTGTAAAGAAAAAGGGTTTAATTGGATTTTGGTCCCATAGGGTGTACAGGAATCATGATCCCAGCATCTGCCCAGCTTCTAGGGAGGCCTTAGGAAACACAATCATAGCAGAACGTGAAGGGGGAGCAGGCACATCACATGGCTGGAGCAACAAGACAGAAAGAGATAGAGAGAGAGACAGAGAGATAGAGAGTGCTATACAGTTTTAAACAACCAGATCTCATGAGCACTCTATCACAATCACGAGGACAGTACCAAGAGGGACAGCACTAAACCACTCATGAGAAATCCACCATTTGACATGAGATTTGGTGGGGACACAGATCCAAACCATATTTCTTTCCAGCAATTTGTGTTTTAACCAGGAGCAAAGCCTTGAACTAGAGAAATAAAGTGGTCTTCATATATATTTAAGTATCAATAATTAAGGTATGTGTGATTGGGTTTGATGGGAGGAAAAGGTTTTCTCTTGTCAAATCATACAGTGATGTTTCTGTTTTGCTACTTCTTTTTTTCTTTTAATATTCCTGTTTTCATTTCAGTGCGTCTCTGAACACTAATGGTAAATGTTACCCACTATGAATCCTACCTTTTTTTCTTTTTATTTGCACATGGCTAGTCATTCTCCTGATCATAACTATGTAGTGCTTTTCTCCCCAAAAATGGGTAAAAGTCTGTCTAATACTAATTATGCTTAGTGTTCATGGCTTTTATTGGATGTTTAGCATTCACACAGCAGTCGAGGAGGCATGATGACAAAGTGCTTTTCATTTTGTGTTGTGGTTACTCAATAACAATCCTGCTTCAGCACACACTTATGCAGTACATGAGAGATGGTGGGTGACTTTTTATTCCACCAAGTCTGTCAAGTGGGCATTAAGCAGAAAATGAGGTTTAGTTTCCCATGCTGCAATAAAACATATGCTTTAAAAAGGAATACAATTGCCTTTGAATTACTGTTGCTTCATTTTATGTACTACAGGGTCTTCAGGCAAATATTTCTGCAAACAGTCTTTCAGAAAAGACAGAAATAACTGGCATTTGTAGAGCCTGTTCTGGTTTATAAAGCATTTTTACATTTATTGTCAGAGCCTAATTTCTCTACTCTCAGATGCTAGCAAGCAGGGAACTGAGTTTCACAGTTTTGAGATGGCCTCTGGAACATAGCTTTTGATCTCCCTTACCTCTAGAATGGCTACTGGCAGTTTTAATAATGTCCTAAATCACAGGTTTCCAGAAGTAATAGCAAACTTACCATTACCTGATATTTTTCTACCCAAAAATAATGCAAGTCAGCAAGGAAATGATCACTACAAAATGGAGAGGGATGTCAGAGGGTAAGGATAATTCCTTTCTACCATATTTCATTCTTTCCTCTGTTTTTATTACATGGTAACCTGACTCAATATAATATTCTAGACCAACAAATGCACTTACATTTCTTTGGGCCATCAATAAATCAATCACCGAAACTTACAGTTGACAGAAACATAAAAGATTATTAAGACCAACCGGCCAGATCTGTACTAGTCACCTTAGGAAGGGGTAAATTTAATCTTCTAGAAAGAGTGAAAGGATCAGGAGTTCAGGTTCCCAGGGACAATAAGCAGCTAAGGTCATAGTTAATAGGACCTGGGTCCAGCCCACGTCCCATCCCATCCCACCTTCTGAACATTTAAACACTCAGGCTATCACAATGCTCAAGCATCTCCCATCTTATAAAAAAGAAAAAGAAATGAAATAAAATGAAACCATCTCTAAGATTCCAATCACTCAATCTGAAGCTCAATAACTTTCAAATCTTTCTCATCCAAAAATTTCCTTACAGAATCCCATAGTCATTGCCACCACTTCCTCCCTCCCATGTAATCCTTGACCTATTGATAGATACCTGGTCTATTCCCATCAGTACTCTCCAAGTACTCTCATCCTCATCTCCAATTAAATCCTATGGACAAACGCAATGAACGTTTTTCAGTCATTTAATTGCAAAGCTGTATCATTCGGCATGTTGAATCCTCTTACTCGTTTGAGTGCTGTGACACTAGACTCCCCTGAATTCCTCACGCATACCTCTGGTTTGCTCCAATGCCTTCCCAAGCTCCTTTTCCAGGTCCCCATCTTGGTTCCTGCACTCCTTTCTCCCTACACCTCCCTGGGTTAGCTTACTCCTTTCCTGGTTTTCAATGGCTACTTTTGTACTGATGCTTCTTTAATGTGCACCTCCTGCCCAGATTTCTCCCCCAGCTTGACTCAGTTATCACTTTTCCAAAAAAATGCACTTCCATTGTGCTGTTTAAATATATGGTCTTCTCTCAAACCATCTTCCTTCCCTCCCCCATTTTTCATCTGATGTTTCTACCATCCGCTCTTTCACCCAAGCTAGAGACCCTAGAGGATCCTCTCTACTTTTCATCTACCTGACATTTAATCTACATATTTCTTGATCCATCTCTTCTCTTTATTCCTGAGATTATGTCTTTAGTTTATAACTCTACAACCTCTTGCCTGAACAACTGCCACATCTCTGAACTGATTGCCATACTTGCATATTTTCCTGCCAGGGTGCTTTATCTGAGATGAACATGTATGCACAGAAAAATATTCAAGATCCTTATTGTGGCACAAAGAGTCTTAGTGCTTTAATCCCAACCTTTTTTTATCCAGTATCACTATTCCATTCTATCTGTTATGTCCTTCATGCTCCAGGAAAATGGAGCTGCTCAGGACTTACTGTTGTGGTCTTCATCTATGTGCTGTGTGCTCTGCTTGGAACACTGTCCACCTCCTCTTTTCCCCTCTCCTTCTAGTTAAATAGCACAGTCTTTAGGAGTGAGTAGGGAAACCACCTCCAGGAAACCATTGCTGACACCCAAGGTGGGTTAGTTGCCTTTCCTGGGTGTCCTCATAATACTTCCTGCACATTTCTACACCAGAACTTGACCTCTTTTAAAAATTGTTTGAGCACACAGGTGAATTTACTGTGAAACTAATGAAGATTTAGGGTCTTCACTTGCATAGACCCCTTCCAAGGCTCTTAGCTACATATATATAATTTTGCATTCTTCTTCTTAATGAGGGTCCCAAATTTGTATAAGCCATAGGTTCCTCAAAATTCAGATCCATCCCTTTTGAGGGTCTATTTATTTTCTAGTCAATAAATTCTATAAGGGTAGAGCCTATTTCTTATTTATCTTTGTATCCAATACACACATGAGGCAGTTAATAGTTGGTTGTTCAAAGAATGCAGGACCTAAAGGTCTAATGCAAGATTGGAAATGAAAGAAAAGACCAACAATGGGCGCAAGCTGAGGCAAATGTGGAAGCGGAAGTCCAGAGCAAGGAGTAACCTGAGAACAGTCAGGAGAAGGACATTATCTAGAATGCCAGGGTCAGGGCGAGGCAGTGAATCAGACCTCACACAGGGAGCAAGGATCAGAAGCCAAGCAGGCAAACACAGGTGTGGAATGTGCAGATACTGGTAGGCAGAGCAGAGGAGTAGGTCCAAGTCCACACCAAAGACCAGGAACCAGAGGAGCGAGACAAAGCTAGCAGGAACACAGAAACAAGACAGCAACAATGAGTAAGTACTTCCTGCATGGTTCATGGTTTCTCTATAGTTCTCTGGCTACAGAAACCATCCCAGAAGGATAGCCCAGCAAAAGCAGGGCAAGGATTTGTAACAACCAGCCAAGTGATGGGGCATGAAGGGGACAAAGGATTCTGACTGCCAATGTGTTTCTCACTTGGATTGCTGTCCAGGGAATATCTATTTCCAAGCCTGAGCACCTACTGAAAATTAAATGATGAAAATACTGCTGAGTTCACAAAGCCCTCTTCTTTTTTAAAGAAAAAAAAAAGGAATAAATAAAAATTCTGTTAT
The DNA here is from genome assembly GCF_049354715.1 of Callithrix jacchus. Lineage (NCBI taxonomy): Eukaryota > Metazoa > Chordata > Mammalia > Primates > Cebidae > Callithrix > Callithrix jacchus. Next base: position 81,897,271 of record NC_133503.1, read on the forward strand.
CTATCCTGTTTTGAGGTATTCCTTTAAAGATTTGCTTTCAATGATGTGACAATAAATGGTTATGTTGTAGTATGAAATCAGGACAGCAGTTATGTAAAGGAGGCAAAAATTGTTTCATTAAAATGCATGGAGAGAGAAGCGATGGATTATAGTATAGATCATGCTAGAGATGAGCAGATTACTGAGCACCAGGCACACAAGGGAGACAGATTAATGAAAAATAAATAAAGGAGTTTCAGAAAAACAGCATGAAACTGAATACTGGTCTGCTGCACATCATAAAATATAAGCCCAAAGGTGAGTGGAAAATCATTTTATCTGGAATGTGGAGTTGAAAGTTAATGCTATTTTCTTCTTTGCCTATTCTCCATTGCATTTGTTTATGTTTTAGATAATTAAAGATACTTTTAATAATAGGAAACATCAATATAGTGCAATATCTAATGCAAGCAGCTTACCCTGGAAAAATATCAAGGGCATGGTACAGCTTTCTGAATGGTATGAATAATCACTGAAACTTGTAAATTAAAAATCTGACCCTTCTTGTCACGACTCTATAATGTGTTTTTTCTGAAGATATTCATGGTTGTTACTATGAAGGGGAGGCCACTTAAAGTTTTAGGAGGAGAATGAAATTTGGAGTCAGATGATGCAGGGTTCAGAAGCCAACGCTATTTAACATTCAAACCGTGTGATTAAAACAAATCACCAAGTGTCTTTGAGCTTGAATTTTTGGCAGGGAAAAAAAAATGACACCTGTCTTAATTAACTCAGAGTTTTCAGTGCATCTAAAGTGATATAAGAAAAAATAGTTTTTAAGAAGCTGTACAATCATATATTGTAAACTATAGATAACAAACTCCATCTGGTTTCAGCTGGGTGTCAGTTTCACGCTAAATGAAGAATAAGAAGGCACACGGCAATGACCAGAAAATCACACCCACCATATATGTGTCGATAATGACAGTGTAAGACAGGTAGTGACTATTTTTAAAAATGGTATTAGTTTCTGATTATTTAGTTAATCATTTTTAAATTAGGCTTATAATTTCTAAAATATATAAGGTTAAACAAGTCACCTCTTTTGAATTTAATAAGCTACGTTATTTTTATCATTATATATGCTTCTGAACATTTATATGCTTAATCAGAGGCTTAAAAGTTTTAAGGAAGGTAAAAATAGCTGGATTATATGCAAAAGCTCTGAAAAAAATATAGAAAACTGGTAGCAACTATAAGATGGAAATAAAACTCTGTGAAAATAAGCAATGAAAAATGAGAATGATACTGTGACAATTCCCAGTACTGGAGCAGTCCTCCACGATTCATGGATGTCTTTCCCCAAGAGCAAACTTAGAAGAAGGAGGTTAATGAGAAGAACTACCCCTGTCATTGCTGCATTTGTCCTTGGAGCCACAGCTAGTAATCACATGTCCCTTCTCCACTCTCATTCTCACTTCCCCTCACTCTCAGCTGTCACCTCTATAGGTCTTGGTGGCTTATCTGAAGGTAAGACCCAAATGTTTATTCCTGAGGGGCCTGAGCCACTGGTATTCATATCTTCTCAGGCCAGAGCAGACACACATATCTGTTTATATTTATAATTGGGTAAAGAAGTAGCAAGAGGTACCTAAGTACATAGTCTGCATTCCACATGTTTTCTTCCCATCTCCCACTGTGTAAAAGCAGCCCTATCTCCACCTGTTGGTTAGGGACAATTACTCCTTCCAAAATAGCAAATTCTGCTTTGCCTCCTGGTTTCTAAACAGAGAGTCCAAAGGGCCAAGAACAATGAGAACTTGTAGTTCAATGGGATCCTTGCTGTGTCCCCAGCAAGAGTATGCCCACTTTGTGGGCAAGGACCTCTAATCATGCAAAGCCTAGAGTTGTAGGGATGAGAAGCAATGTTTCCTGAGGTGAGTACTGTGAGTGATGGTAAAGGGGAATATTCCTGCTTCAACTCTTTGTGATATGGTTTGGCTGTGTCTCCACCCAAATCTCATCTTGAATTGTAGTTCCCATAATCCCCACGTTGTGGGAGGGACCTGGTAAGAGGTAATAGAATCATGGAGGTGGGTTTTTCTGTGCTGTTCTCATGATAGTAAGTCTCAAGAGATCTGATGGTTTTCTAAAATGCAGTTCCCCTGCACATACGCTCTTGCCTGCTGCCATATGAGACATGCCTTCGCTCTTCCTTCACCTTCCACCATGATTGTGAGGCCTCCCCAGCCATGTGGAACTGTGAGTTCATTAAACCTCTTTTTCTTTATAAATTACCCCATCTCTGGTCTTTCTTCATAACAGTATGAGAAATTACAATAAATTGGTACCAGATGCTGCTATAAGGATATCTGAAAATGTGGAAGCAACTTTGGAACTGAGTAACAGGCAGAAGTTGGAACAGTTTGAAGGGCTCAGATAAAGACAGAAAAATGTGAGAACATTTGGAACTTCTGAGCTGGGACAGCTCAGAACACAGGAAGATGTGGGAAAGTTTGGAACTTCCTAGAGACTTGTTGAATGGCATTGGCTTTGACCAAAATGCTGATATGATATAGACAATAAAGTCCAGGCTGAGGTGGTCTCAGATGGAGATGAAGAACTTGTTGGAAACTGGAGTAAAGGTCACTCTTGCTATGCAAAGAAACTGATGGCATTTTGTCACTGCCCTAGAAATCTGTGGAACTTTGAAATCCAAAGAGATGATTTAGGGTATCTCACAGAAGAAAATTCTAGCAGCAAAGCATTCAAGAGGAAGCAGAGCATAAAAATTTGAAAAATTTCCAAGATGGCCAATCGCTAACAACCCGGGATTGCAGCTCTCAGGGAAGGCGCGGAGAACTAGAGGACGCCACACTTCCAGACAAATTCTGGTCGCTCACGGAGCAGAAGATCCCCCAGTGGAGGAAACACACGGGTGGCCAGCGCGACTCTCGTGGCCGGCACAGCGGTTCCACCGGCACCTAGGCGCGGCAGCTCTCGGAGCAGAGTAGACAGGTTCGGAGGACCCGCACGGGTCCCCAGCACGACACCAGAGCCCGGCGCAGCGGCTGTGAGGGCACCTCGGCGCGGCAGAGCAAACGGGACCGGTTCCCCTTCTGACTGAGGTTTGGAGCCCCGGGAAGGCAGAGTCGCCTACTACGGACACAAGAAGGAAGCCAGACAGGAGAATCCTGGGCAGAAAAGCACCATCAGTTTTAACGCCGCTGCTCTGGCCCTGGGAACTAACAACCTGGACATCCACTCAAGAGACCTAATCTGAAAGTTGGTAATTTCAAAGACGACAGGAAGATAAATTTACAATGACGGGAAGAAACCAGCGTAAAAAAGCTGAGAATACTCAAAGTCAGAACGCCTCTCCCTCTAAAGATGATCACAGTTCCACAGCAACAATGGAACAAGGCTTGATGGAGAACGAGTGCATCCTGATGACAGAATCACTCTTCAAGGAATGGATAATAACAAACTTCGGTGAGTTAAAAGAACATGTTGTAGCCCAACGTAAAGAAATTAGGAACTTTGAAAAAAAGTTTGATGAAATCCTATTGAGAATAGACAACTTAGAGAGGAGTATGAGTGAAATAATGGAACTGAAGAATACAATACAGGAACTCTGAGAAGTATGCACAGGTTTAAATACTCGAATTGTTCAAGCAGAAGAAGGGATATCAGAGGTCAAAGTCCAACTTAATGAAATAAAACATGAAGAAAAGATTAGAGAAAAAAGAATAAAAAGGAATGAGCAAAGTCTCCAAGAAATGTGGGACTATGTGAAAAGACCAAATTTACGTTTGATAGGTGTACCTGAATGCGATGGAGAGAATGAATCCAAGCTGGAAAATACCCTTCAGGATATTATTCAGGAAAATTTTCCTAAACTAGCAAAGCAGGTCAACATTCAACCCCAGGTAATACAGAGAACACCACAAAGATATTCCTCAAGAAGAGCAACCCCAAGGCACATAATTGTTAGATTCACCAGGGTTGAAACGAAGGAGAAAATACCAAGGGCAGCCAGAGAGAGAGGTCAGGTTACCCACAAAGGCAAGCCTATCAGACTTACAGCAGATCTCTCAGCAGAAACTCTACAAGCCAGAAGAGAGTGGGGGCCAATATTCAACATCCTCAAAGAACAGAACCTTCAGCCCAGAATTTCATATCCAGCCAAACTAAGCTTCAGAACTGAAGGAAAAATAAAATCTTTTATGAACAAGCAAGAACTCAGAGATTTTATTACCACCAGGCCTGCTTTACAAGAGCTTCTGAAAGAGGCATTACACACAGAAAGAAACAACCAGTATTAGCCTTTCTAAAAATACACCAAAAAGTAAAGAGCACCAACATAAAGAAGAATTTACACCAACGAATGGATAAAACAGCCGGTCAACATCAAATGGCAGTAACCCTAAATTTAAATTGACTAAATCCCCCAATCAAAAGACACAGCCAAAACCCAATGGCATGTTACATCCAGACCTGTTTCACATGCAAGGATACACAAAGACTCAAAGGGATGGAGAAAGATTTACCAACCAAATGGAAAGCAAAAATAAATAATAAATAAATAAAAAGCAGGAGTTGCAATTCTCGTAGCGGATAAAATAGATTTTAAAGCAACAAAGATACAGTGGTAAAGGATCAATGCAACAACAAGAGCTAACGATCCTAACACCCAGATACAAGACTTAGATTCAATGAGACAGAAAATTAATAAGGATATCAAGGACTCGAACTGAGATCTGGAACAAGTAAACTTAATAAATATTTATAGAGCTCTCCACTTCAAATACACAAAATATACATTCTTGTCAATACCACATCACACCTACCCATAAGTTTAAATGAAACATTGATTGGCCATTATTAATACCCAATTTTTTTCAAAATAAAGCAATATTTCCATTTACTCTCCCTCTTTCTCTTCCTCTTTCTTCCTCTCCTATACTTATTTTTTTTTCTTTCCTTCTCTCAAAAAAAAAAGAAATCAACTTGTAAACCTCTAGATCCAGGTCGGCAATGTCTCTCTCATTGCTTGATTTCCTTCCTTCCCTTCCCTTCCTCCCTCCCTCCCTCCCCACTTCCTCCCTTCCTTCCTTCCTTCATAAAAAAAAAAAAAAAAATTTGAAAAATTTGGAGCCTGATGATGCTATGGAAAAGGAAATCTCATTTTATGGAGAGAAATTCAAGCCAGCTGCAGAAATCTGCGTAACAAGGAGCTAAATGTTAATCACCAAGACAATGGGAAAAATATCTCCAGGGCATGTCAGAGACCTTCACAGCAGTCCCTCTCATTGACAGGACCCAAGGCCTAGAAGGGAAAAATGGTTTCCTGGGCCAAGGCCAGGTACCCACTGCTGTGTGCAGCTTCAGGACTTAGTACCCTGCATCCCAGCTGCTCCAACCAATGACTTAAAACAGCCAAAGTACAGCTCAGGCCCTTGTTTCAGAGGGTGCAAGTCCCAAGTCTTGGTAGCTTTATGTGGTATTGGTCCTGTGGGTGAACAGAAGACAAGAATTGAGGTTTGGGAACCTGCCTCAATGAATCTGCCTAGATTTCATGATATAATAAAATGCCTGGATGTCCAGGCAGAAGTTTGCTGCAGGGGCAGAGTCCTCATGGAGAACTTCTGCTAGGGCAGTGCAGAAGGGAAATGTGGAGTTACAGCCCCCACATAGAGTCTCCTCTGGATCACTGCTTAGTGGAGCCATAAGAAAAGCACCTCCATCATATAGACCCCAGAATGGTAGATTGCCCAACAGCTTACACTGTGCACCTGGAAAAGTCACAGACACTCAATGCCAGTCACGAAAGCAGCCAGAACGGAGGCTGTACCCTGCAAAGCCATAGGGACAGAGCTGTCCAAGGCCATAGAAGTCAACCTCTTGCATCAGCATGACCTGGATGTGAGACATGGAGTCAAAGGAGATAATTTTGGAACTTAAATGTTTAATTAATGCTCTATTGGATTTTGGACTTGCATGGGGCCTTGCAACCCCTTTGTTTTGACCAATTTCTCCTATTTGGAAAGAGTGTATTTACCCAGTGCCTGCACCCCCATTGTATCTAGGAAGTAACTAACTTGCTTTTTTGTTTTACAGTCTCATAAACAGAAGGGATTTGCCTTATCTCAGATGAGACTTTGGACTTGGACTTTTGAGTTAATGCTGAAATGAGTTAATACTTTGGGGGACTGTTGGAAGGGCATGATTGTATTTTGAAATGTGAAGACATGAAATTTGGGAGGGGCCAGAGGCAGAATGATATTGTTTGGCTGTGTCCCCACCCAAATCTCATTTTGAATTGTAGCTCCCATAATCTCTACATGTCATGAGAGGGACCTGTTTGGAGGTAACTGAATCATAGGGGTGGGTTTTTCCCATGCTGTTCTCATGATAGTGAATAAGTCTCAAGAGACCTGATGGTTTTATAAAGGGCAGTTTTCCTGCACACACACTCTTGCCTGCCATCATGTAAGTCATGCCTTTGTTCTTCCTTCACCTCCCATAATGACTGTAAGGCATCCCCAGCCACGTGGAACTATAAGTCCACTAAACCTCTTTTTCTTTATAAATAACCCAGTCTTGAATATTTCTTCATAGTAGTATGAGAATGGTTTCAGGATCCATGTATTCTTGCTACTGGGGACATGGCATCAAATACAGGTGTCTAACTTAGTGCATGTAATACTTCTGGAACAATGACATTTCTTCCTTGCAAAGTATTGCCTCCAAAGCAGCAGTTCATGTGGGCCTTCAGTTTCTAAGCTCTATAAAGCCAATTCCTTCTACATGGTGCAAGTTTTTGATATTTCCATTGGATTCCAGTGTTGTAAGCCTACTCTTACAATTCCTCTACTGTGAAGGTGGTCCCTGGAAAGATACTATGTTGTATAGAATTCCATGCCTGTGGATCAGCCACTGTAGAAACCCCTGGATAGTGTTGCTGACTAAGACCCTGAGGGAAGAAAAAGAAAACCCATACCAGGAAGAGGTATAATTAATATCTGATCCTCAGAAGACAAATCACAGATAGCTCTCAGGATAGAAGGGGTCCAATGTAGCAAACTTGCCCCAACAAGCTGGTCTCCTTGAGGAATGGTGTCATATCAGGTGTTCAGCATTGATCTATGTTCTGGCAATTTGGGCATTCAAACAATGTAGTGGCTAGGTAAGCTGGAAGCCCTATTTTTGGGTCCACATGTAGCCTCTTTTTCTGCCACCAGTCATTGCACTCATGTGCCCATTGAGCCACTTCCATGATGGACAATGATGGCATGAATTGGTTGAGTAATTTTGTCTATTTGGTCGTTCAGGACTTTCCTATGGTGGATGCTTTCTGATGTGCATTAATGTGTGATACAACAGTCTTCACACTTGAGGCCCATCCCATACGTCCTTCCACATGCCTCTACCCCCAGGCTTCTTTGTCTCTAATCTCCCAGTTGTTTGTCTTTTATGCCCCTGACCAGCTGTGGCCACTCTTCTTCCACATGTAGTGAATGACTGGATGTACCACTTACAGCTTCACCCATTAGGAGGATTTCCATTCATTGCTGTCTTTCAAAGCCCCACTTTAAGTGGCTGTAATGCAGGCACTGTCCTTTTTTGGCTGCACTAATTTATGTGGCCGGCCCATCTGTAAACCAATTTCAAGGTTTTTCATTCACTTTGAGATGACCATATAAGACCCTCTTATATGACCATAAATGTGAGCTTGGAGAGGGGTGCTAGTGCATTTATGATAGGTGACAGCAGATCTGGGCCACCTGCTTATACAGCTGTTTCATGCCCTTTGTCTCTGCATAGGCTGAATCTTAGATGCACAGTTTCCGTCTTAAGATGCATTGTTGCTGACTCTTTGTGACCACATAATGCATGGTCACTTGGTACCATATAGTCAAGCATCCTACTTCAATCAGGACAATGTAATACACCAATGTCTTAGCTCATTTCATGCTGCTATAAGAAAATATCTGAGACTGGGTAATTTATAAATAACAGAGATTTATTTGTTGCAGTTTGGGAGGCTTGGAAGTCCAAGATTGGGGGGCCTATATCTGGCAAGGACCTTCTTGCTGCATCCCATGGTGGAAATGGAAGGGCAAAAGAGCAAAGTCTTGTGCGAGAGAGCGAAAGGCACTGAACTCATCCTTTTATAAAAACCCACTCCCACAAAGCTAACCCACTCCAGATAATAATGACATTATGAGGGCATAGCACTCATGACCTCATCACCTCATAAAGGTCCCCATCTCTCAGTGCTGTTGCACTGGGGACCTGGTTTTTAATATGTAAACTTTGAGAGATACATTTAAATCACAGAAGCCAGAAACAGTTTCAAAATAACTGTAATTTTCTACTGAGATGACATAGCCTTGCTACAGAATTCCAGGGCCCTTCATTGTGATTCTCCCTCTGAGTGTTGCCATAAATCCCATGCTGACTCTTTTCCTACAATCAATACCTCCAACTCCAGTGGCCATATGATACGGCCCCAGCAGTAGAGCTGCTTGCATCTCACCCTGGATCTGCTGGCCCAATACATGGGCTAGAGCAGGAGTCTTATAAACTTTATTGAAACTATAGTTCCCTGAATCTTCATAAGGTTTATTTTCCAATCTTTTAAAAAACATCTTCTTAACAAAGGCTCCCAACATACTAGCAACCTCTTGCTTGTCCTGCCAAAGCTACATGATGTTATCAATATAATGAATCAATGTAACAAACCACAGGATGTTCAGGTGGTCCAGATATCTTCAGATTATACTGTGACAAAGAGTAGGAGACTTAACATAGCCCTGGGGCAAAACTCTAGATAAATAATGTCCATTCCACAATCTAAACTATTTTTGATCCTCTTTTCTGGTTGCAATAGAAAATATTTCACCAAGTCAATGGCCATATACCATGTAGCTTAGGATTTATTAATCTACTCCAGTCATAAAAACATGACCAAAAACAACAGCAGCGATTGCGACTACTGTTTGATTGAATCTGTGCTAGTCTACAGTCTTTCTCCAGGGTTCATTCAGGTTGAGCAGGACCCAGATTGCTGAATTAAATAGAGATGATTGAGAGTAACCCCCCTTCAGTATTTAGGCCTTTAATGGTGGTAGTAATCTCCACTCTTCCCCAGGATGTGAAATTTGTTTTGATTTACACTGTTGGCCATGGAGGGGTGGGAGTTTTAAAGGCTTCTACTTAACCTTTCCCACCATGATAGTGCTTATCCCATAACCAAAGATCCGATGTGGGAGTTACTCTTTAAGTTTATCAGTTCTGGTAAAGTACTCTGACACCAGAGAAATAACCACTGGGCATGTCTGCAGACCCATAAGCCAGCTGGAAGCCAGACATTAACCAGCACTATATTTTCTGTCTCATTTCCCCCCACTCTAACAAGGGGGCCCAAAATGATGCTTTGGAGCTCCGGTGACAATTTATACCTTGTTTACATAGATCTCAAAATGTCTGAATATTCCTCTTTCCCCAGTGTATAGTCACCCAAGTAAATGGTCATGGGTCTTTTTGAAGAAGGACCAGAAGAACCATCACAGCATATTCTGGCTACAGTATTGCAAGGTCTTTCTGGGGACCTTGGTTACAGTTATTCTGGTTACAGTATTGCAAGGTCTGGCCTGGGGGTCCAGCCACTCGTCAGTCAGCGAGCTCTAGTTTTGAAAACTGGCTAAGATCCAAGAACAGAGGAAGAGTTTTTTATTGGAGAATCACCTTCATGCTCCTGCTGTTCTATTATTGTCTTCTGATTAAAGATGTTCAGCAGCAGCTTTATTGGCTGCCTGTCTATGCTGTCCCTAAAGATACCCTGCTTTCTAAACTGTCTTCACAACCGCCTGCATGTCAAGCCCCCTCGACTGCACCTCTAACCTTGCTAATCATTATAGTCATTCTGACCTCCCAGCTTCAGGCGGTTAGATACCAACATCTGATCTCCCTTGAAGTCAAAGAAGGGATTATTCCTATGGTTGTTAACAAGCCCAGCCCTGGGACCCACCTGTCCTACCATCTACCCTGACCTGCAGAGGAGGCTCTCCACTGGGCTTAAAAAGGCTGGTGCCATCTCACTGGCACATTCCTGATGGCCATGGTGTATGGTATGTTCTCTAGACCTTCCCATGGACCCTAAGACTTCAGTAGGTCTTAGGGTCTCACTTAACATATTCATTCCATCTGGCCCATTTTCCTAAGTCTTTTCCTTTCTTTCTGTCAGAAAAACTCAGCTATTTTTACTTTTCTTCTCATGGCCCATTGCTTCCTTCAGATTTCCAGGAGTCACCCTAGCAGCAATTCTGTCCCATCTCCTAGGATCCTTGCCAGCATGTTAAATTTCATGTCCAGTGAAAGTGCCCCCAAGTCAATGAATTCTGGTTTAAGCAATCTTTTGTCGGGTCCCTTTAATGAAGGCCCCTCAGAATCCAATCCCAGTGATATTCCTCTGAATCCCGCTGGTACAGGACAGCCAATACCTGCAGCTCCTTCAGGGTATAATCTCTGTCCTCCCTTATCAGGCCTTGTATATCTCCAGCCAGGTTACACTGGAATTTAGCCCAAGTTGAGAATCTAACAGCCAGGAGAGGAGATGGGGTCAATGCTAGTGTGACTTGGGAAGGGTGGGCCACCCCTGTAGGCTCTGAGGATTCAAGTTTTCTGCAGAGCCACAATTCTTAGGAGCATACATGCAAATGTCTCTATCCCATATTTCAGGGTCCCACATTTTCCTAGTCAAAGACCCGAAGTTAACATAACAGGCATGCCTTTGCTGAGCATTTAAATGCATCCCAAACTCTGAAATTCCATGGCATTCCGAGTCTGCCTCCTGGCTGTGTCCAAACTCCCATTGAAGTCGAAAAGGGCCTCTTTGTAAACTACCAAGTCCTCTGGAGCTCAGATTTAGCCTTTAACTCTTTGTTAACTGCCTCAGTTTCTCTTTAGTTGTCCTTCACTCCCAAAGGGATCATTACCACCAGCCAACCTCACTGTTATTGTAGACATCATTCCCTCATATCTTTCAAACACCTGAGTCATCACACTGATAAAGGTGTTTCTCTCCACCGGGACATTTTCCCAAAATCATCACAGGAGAAATCTTTAGCAAGTGGACCACTACCTTGTGCCAGGGATTATCTATGTCCCATGTTCTATTCATGCTGGGGTCCTTTTTACCAACCAGGCAGTAAGTGAGCCAGTCCCCAAATCTTATCTTGCTATTTCCTCACACTACTTCTGGTACTACCTGTGTCAATTCAGATGCTCCAAGAAACAGACACCAAGACAGAATGAGATGCACAAGAGACTTATTAGAGACATGCCTGTGGAGGAGCAGGAGTAAATAGAGAGAACCTTCAGACAGCAGTGCATATCTGACAACAGTGGAGAAAAACTGAGTAGGAAGAACATCAGATTGCAGGGCAGTTCTGAGAACAGCCAGGCCAACATGGATACCCCAAGCAGGGGCTGCCTGTGAGGGCAATCAGGCACCTGCCTGGCACCAGTAACTCTGCCATGCTCAGTCATTGCTTGGGAGCAGCCAGGGAAAGCATGGCCTCGATACAAACACCGTGGCAGATCTGAAGGTACAGCCACAGCTGCTAGAGGCTGCATGCTGATTCTTCTCCTACAGCAGGTTCTCTCAAAGGGAGATCTGAAAAGTGCTTCTCCATGGCACCACACACATGCAACAAAACACACATAGAATGGCATATTCAAGCAGGAGACTCAGCTATGAATGAGTCCTATTAATGCCTGTTGTGCATTAATGCATATTAATGAGCATCAGAACTAATCACCACCTTTGAGTGATTCACACTCTGTTCATGCAGGACTAGATAAATGAAATCCTCAAGGATTCTAGCCTTGAATCCTCAGGGCTATAAAATAAAATTGTTAAAAATGCAAATATTAATAAAAGTTATGACTTCTCAGAATGGTATATGTTACACCAAATTATAGCTATTATTAAGAGTCAGTAAGGATGGCAATAGTGATAGTTGCCTTTTCTGATGAAGCAATTCGAGATTAATTGGCAATAAATCTGCAAGAAGTGCTTCAATCAAATATAGAAGCAGCTCAGATCTGTACATTTTTCTCATGTTTTCAAACATTGTTTACCATGCCTTTGTTAAATGTATATTATATTTATTCCAAGGTACATATTTTGAGAGGGGCATAAAGTAGCAATTTGCTAGAGATATGCACACACAATGCTTTATCCTGTCTTTTGAATTTCTCATAGATCTTTTTTTTCCCCATTGAATACCTTCTTTTTTCTGCACCTGAAAGAATTTTAAAGCAGTTACAATATGGTTCTGGAAGAAGGTAATTACAGGTGTGATGTGAAGATTGTATCTTCATAGCAATAGCCTGAAATGAGATGAGTTATCCATATTATCCGATCAATATAGGCAGACACTAATTCAAGCCTCAAAGAATTTGGATGTTGTTCTTTTTTAAGCAAAAATGTCTGAATTAGGAGACTTTTGTTGTGGCTAATAAACCAGATAATCTACCTCAATTGTGTAACTTTTACCTAGTTCCTATTGATCTCTACTTTTTCCAACGTCCTTGAGAATTTAATATGCATAATTTTCATTCAACACACATTTATTTGTTCTAATAATGATTTATAATAGCAATACTACCTTTTACTACCATCTTATATGTCCCAGAGACTACGTTCAGACTTGAATACAAAAAAATTAAGAGGGACCTTGTACTCGAGGACTCACAAGCTAAATGGTAAGACAAATGTGTAAAGCCATAGCTAAGGGTTTTACAGAGATAGGGACGAGGCACTCTGAGTATATACAGTAGGCACATGAATGAATATTCCCCCGTATGTTTTCCTAAATAGCATATTGTCAGTTCTTTAAAAATAAATCTCACACTTTTTTCCAGCACCTATAGTAAACAATGCATCTAACATATGTTGAACATTTATAATAGGCATTATAATATAGTTTCTCTTTTTTTGGTCATTCCACCAATATTGTCAGGTTTGATCTTTGTTGATCATCTCTATCAATAATATCCTTAATGACCTAGAGAAAGAAACAAGAGGCCGGGTGTGGTGGCTCATGCCTGTAATCCTGGCACTTGGGAAGCCAAGGCAGGAGGATGGTTTGAGGTCAGGAGTTGGAGACCAGCCTAGGGAACATAGTGAAGCCCCATCTCTACAAAAAAAATTAAAAATTAGCTAGATACGCTGGTGTACATCTGTTATCCCAGCTACTTAGGAGGCTGAGGCAGGAGGATTGCTTGAGGAGGGAGGTTGAAACTGTAGTGAGCCATGATTGTGCAACTGCACTCCAGCATGGATGACAGAGCAAGACCCTATCTCAAAAAGAAAAGAAAAGAAAGAACCCAAGAGATATTATATTTACTTCTTAGAGAAAAAAATACAAAAGAGCATGTAGTATGACTGAAACCTATGCAAGGTAGGATCAAAGTGTTCTGGGAGTCAGAGCAGAATGTCTCGGAGAGAGTTGCCCCTATCTTCTTCCAAATACTGGTTCATTCATTCTTAAAAAAAAATCAACTTTTATTTATTTTAGATATGGGAGTTAAAGGTGCAGGTTTGTTACACGGGTACATTGCACACAGGTAGTGTGCATAATACCCAGTTAGTAGTTTTTTAACCCATGCCTCCTCCTTTCTCCCTCCTGCCTCTAGTATTCTGCAGTGTGTATTGTCCCAATGTTTAAGTCCATGTGTGCTCAGTGTTTAGCTCCTAAATATAAGTGAGAATACACAGTGTTTGGTTTTCTGTTCCTGCATTAGTTCACTTAGGATTATGGCCTCCAGCTGCCTCCATGTTGCAGCAAAAGACATGATTTCATTCTTCTATGGCTTCATAGTATAGTATTCCATGATGTATATATACCACATTTTCTTTAACCAATCCACCATTAATGGGCACCTAGGTTGATTCCATGTCTTTGATATTGTGAACAGCATGGCAATGAATATGAGTACATTATGTCTTTTTGGTAAAATTATTTTCTTTTGGATATATATTCAGTCATGGGATTGCTGTGTCAAATGGTAGTTCTGTTTTAAGTTCTTTGAGAAACCTCCAAATTGCTTTCCACAGTGGCTGAACTATTTACATTCCCACCAACAGTGTGTAAGCAGTTCCTTTTCTCCTTAGCCTCACCAACATCTGTTGTTTGTTGACTTTTTAATAATAGTCTATCTGACTAGTATGAGATGGTATCTCATGGGCTTTGAGTTGCTATCCTTTGATGATTAGCACTGTGGAGTAGTTTTTCATGTTTGTTAGCCCACTCATATGTCTTCTTTTGAGACATGTCTGTTCATGTCCTTTGCCCATTTTTTAATGGGATTATTTGTATTTTGTTTTTTGATTTGTTTAAGGTCCTTATAGATTCCTGGATATTAGACTTTTGTTGGATGTATAGTTTGAAAATATTTTCTCACATTCTGTAGGTTGTCTGTTTACTCTGTTGCCAAGGGTTTGTTTTTTGTCTTTTGTTTTGTTTTTCTGTACAGAAGCTCTTTAGTTTAATTTAGGTCCCACTTGTCAATTTTTGTTTCTCGTTGCAATTGCTTTTGAGGACTTAGTCATAAATTCTTTGTGAAGGTTGATGTCAAGAAGGGTATTTCCTCAGAATTCTTCTAGAATTTTTATAGATTGAGGTCGTACACTTAAGTCACTAAGCATTTGGAATTAATTGTTGTATATAATGAAAGGTAAGGGTATAGTTTTATCCTTCTGCATATGGCTAGCCGGTTATCCCAAGAGCATTTACTGAATAGGGAGTCCTTTCCACATTGCTTGTTTTTGTCAGCCTTGTTGAAGATGAGATGGTTGTAGGCATGTGGCTTTATTTCAGGGCTCACTATTCTGTTCCATTGGTCTGTGTGTCTATTTTGTACCAGTACCGTGCTGTTTTGGTTGCTATAACCTTATTACACAGTTTGAAGTCAGGTAGTGTGATACCTCCAGCTTTGTTCTTTTTTTTTAGGATTGCTTTAGCTATGTGGGCTCTTTTTTTGGTTTCATATGAATTTTAGAATAGTTTTCTAATTCCATGAACAATGATGCTGGTATTTTAACAATAACAGTGTTGAATCTGTTCTGGGCAGTATGTTGTGGGTATGGCTATTTTAATATTATTGATTCTTCCAATCCAAGAACAAGGAATGTTTTTTCATTTATTTGTGTCATCTCTAATTTCTTTCACCAGTGTTTTATAGAGATCTTTTATCTCCTTGGTTAGCTGTACTCCTAGATATTTCATTTTCTTTGTGGCTATTGTAAATGAGTTTATGTTCTTGATTTGATTCTCAGCCTGGACATTACTGGTATACAGAAATGCTTCTGATTTTTATATATTGATAGATTCATTTTGTATCCTGAAACTTTACTAAAATAGTTTATCAGTTCTAGTAGCTTTTTGGTGGTCTTGGGTGTTTGTTTGTTTGTTTGTTTGAGACAGAACTTCACTCTTTCACCAGGCTAGAGTGCAGTGACATGAATTTAGCTCACTGCAACTTCCACCTCCCAGTTCAAGCAATTCTTCTGCCTCAGCCTCCCACATAACTGGGACTACATGCGCACACCACAATGCCCTGCTAATTTTTTTGGATTTTTAGTAGAGATGAGGTTTCACCATGTTAGCCAGCATGGTCTCAATCACCTGACCTCATGATCTGCCTGCCTTGGTCTTTAAGGTTTTCTAGGTATAGAACTATATTGTGAGAAAGAAAGATAGTTTCACTTCTCCTTTTCCTATTTGGATGCCTTTTACTTCTTTATCTTGCCTGATTGTTCTGGCTAGGACTTTCCATTCATTCTTTTTTTAAAAAATATATTTATTGAGTGCCTCATCTGTGCCAAGCACTGTGACAGGCACTGAGGACACAAACTGAACAAAGCTGACAAAGACCTCTCCTTCATGGGGCTTTTAGTTTTGTAGAGCGGATAGGCAATAAACAAGTAAACATATTAAATGTATACTCTGTAAGAGAGCAACAAATGTTGCAAAGAAAAAGAAAGCAGAGATAGAAGACAGAGAGTGCTGAGGGGCCAGAAAGATTAGACTTTTAACCAGGTTGGTGGAGGCAAACTTCCCTAAAAAGGTGACAGTAGCCAAAGACACAGTCAAGAGAATGAGCTATGCAAACCTCTCAGACAAGAGTGTTTCAGGAGGATGGGAAAAAAAGGCCCTGAGAAGGGAGAGTACCCAGGGTATTGAGGGAACAACACAGGGTCCATGTAGCAGGAGCGGAACATTGGAGGAGGGCAGGGGAGATAAAATCAAAGGAGAAAGAGAGAGAGACTGAGAATTGACAGTGGGAATCTAGATGTGCTAGGCCCCAGAGACACTTGTAGGAATCTTAGTTTTTACAATGAAAGAGAGGGGGGCCAGCAGAGAATTTGAAGTGGAGGAGTGACATGATTCAACTCACTTTTAAAAGGTTAACTGTGGCTACTATGTGAAGAGAACTAGAGAAGAATAGGGCAGAAGTATGGTGATGGGGAGGAAGAGTGAAACATGGTCAATTCCACATAGATTTTGAAAGTGAAACCAACTGGGTACAAGATGGGAACAGAATCTTTTTTAAAAAAGCCAACTATGACATTTGCAATTTTAGCCTTCCCAATTAGAAGACTGAAGTTGCCATTAACTGACTTGGAGAAGTCTACAGAAAGAGCTGGTTCAGGGAGAAGGATTAAGAGTTGTGCATTGGGCCAGGTGCAGTGGTTCATGCTTATAATCCCAGCACTTTGGGAAGCCGAGATGGGAGGATCACTTGAGTCCAGGAGTCTTGAGACCAGCGTTGGCAACATGGCAAAACCCCCCATCTCTACGAAGTACAAAAATTAGCCGGACATGGTAGTACATGCCTGTAATCCCAGCTACTTGGGAGGCTGAGGCATGAGAATCGCTTGAACCTAGGAGGCAGAGTTTGCAGTGAGCCAAGATCATGCCACTGCACTCCACCCTGAGCAACAGACTCTGTCTCAAAAAAGAAAAGAGTTGTGCTTTAGACATAATATTTGATAGTATATTAGGATCCAAATGGAGATGTCAGGTGGTCAGTTGCCTATACAAGTCAGTAGTTTGGAAAGATGATGGAGCTGGAGACGTATTTTGGAATCATCAGAGCGTAGATGTGTTTGAGTCATGGAAATGGATGTAAGCATAAAGTGAGAAAAAGTCTAAGGCTGAGCACCAGGACCATCATGTTTCAAGGCCACGAAGAAGAGTATGATCCAGCAAAGGATACTGAGAAAGATCAGCCAAGTTAGGTAGTAGAGAAAAAAACAAGTGCTCTGAAAGACACATAGAAAACAGTTCAAGAAGGAGATAATGTCAGTTGTGTCAAATACTGCTGAGAAGCCATGTCAGGTATGGAATGAATAGAAAACTTAAATGGATCTAGCAACCTGGAGATCATGGTGACCTTGACAACAGCAATTTCAGTGGATCTGGTCTCTGCTGACAATGGAGGTGAAGAGAAGATATTGGGGGTCCCTCGATATGCATGTCGACCTTTTATATTATCTTCTCCTTGATCTTTTGATTTCCTTTTAAACCTGAGCCAAGAATTTAATAAGCAGGGGGGAACATAAAAATTGAAGAGGGTATCCTGAAAAAAAATTAGCCAATAGTTTACAAAGCATCTCTGTAAGATAACAAAATCTGTTTTGAAACAGTCAATTCCCCAAAAAGCATAGACCACAATAGACTACAATCTATTTTCTGATTCAAAGGTCTCATAAAAGTTTTTTCTGACTAGTGAACTTGATCACAGAACTTTAGTTTTACATTTACATGTGTATTGAAAACAGTAAACTTACTTAAAATCATAGATGCTCTGGAAAATGTGAGACATCCTCTTGCCTTTAGGCAGGATTATTTCCGAACCTTTATGAATATTTAATAATTAATACTGGTCTTAATAGCATTTAACCTAACAGCCACTGTGTTAAAATAATATATTGAGCAGTACTTTTTTCTTCAGCAATATATCGAAGAAAACTCCCTCACCCATCATTTTTTTTTTTTTTTTTTAAGACGGAGTTTCACTCTTTTCACCCAGACTGGAGTGCAATGGCGCGATCTCGGCTCACCATAACCTCCGCCTCCTGGGTTCAGGCAATTCTCCTGCCTCAGCCTCCTGAGTAGCTGGGATTACAGGCACGCGCCACCATGCCCAGCTAATTTTTTGTATTTTTAGTAGAGACGGGTTTTCACCATGTTGACCAGAATGGTCTCAATCTCTTGACCTCGTGGTCCACCTGCCTCGGCCTCTCAAAGTGCTGGGATTACAGGCTTGAGCCACCGCGCCCGGCCTCACCCATCATATTATACCATCAGAAAGCTCTAAAAGATTCTCTTGGAGGGATCTTAGTATGGCACATTTTGATGCCTTTGAGCTCTTGTGGTGAACCTAAAAATAAACTCTTAAACACTTATTGTTTTACTATGAAATATATCCATATGAAATTCTACCTCTCTTCTTGAGTTTTAACTATTCCTGTCTCTATCTTTTGCATCAAAATGCATTGCTTCGGTTTGTTCTTTTTCTCTTTCAATGCAGCGGGTAGATGGGGAGGGACAAGAGAAGCTCCCATCTATACGATATGATGGTCTTTTAAACACCATCCATCTCTGGGGTGAAACCATGACCATACCTATAATTTGTCTCCATTAGTCCTTTTCTTTAGTCCAAAAGTCATTTTTACCTCTCTTGTCTAATCTTGTCAAATCCAATGAGCCACAGAATTCTGGGGAAAGTCTGACCCAATTTCACAATAATTTGATTATTCTACAATTTTTACAAGTTCAGTTTTTTCTTTAATAAATACATTGATTTTTCTTCTATCTCTCTTTAAACTTGCACTGCCCTAGAGGAATGCTGCCTTTCAAGACATCCTTCCTTGCAAACATACTATTTTCCATTTATACTTAGAATTTTCACGTTCGTTTTCCTCTTCTGTAATCTACTTTCCAGAATTTCCTTTCCTCCCTCCTATAATTAGTGCCACAAACCACTGGTAAAAGACAAACCTTATCAGAGAGAAGGAAGCAATAGGAGCATATTGTGTGTCCTTGAAAGAAAATACTTCACCACATGAGTTTACATAGTCAAATAAGAAGTTGCATCCCACATTAGAAGATAAGAAACAATATGATTAGCAACATGCTTTCTTTCCAAGCATTCATTTATTCAACAGTTATTTAAAGAACAGCTACTCCTGTAGAATATAGAGATGACTCTGGCACAAATCCTACCTTAAAGGAATTTATAGTCTAAAGGAAAGAAAGTAGGGCAGATCTTGTTAAAGTGCAGTGGAGTACAGATTAGGGAGGGAGTTATTCCAACCAAAAGCCTAAAGGAGTACAGTGGGGAGGTGGCATTTGAATGGCTCTTGAAGAATAAGTGGGGCTTGGAGTGGGGTTTGAAGGCTATAATGAGGAGGAGGAAATTTCCAGAGGAGGGAGATGTGTTACCATAGGACAGCATCCAAAAGGGAAATGAGTCCATATAGGAAACCAAGAGTTACTCAGTCATGTACATGAAGGGGAGAATGAGAAGATAAAGTGGGAAAGCCAGGTTAGAGCCAGGCCTTGCGATACCGAGAACGCCAAGAGGAAGAATTCAGGCTTCATTTCTTAGACAGTAAGAATCCCCCCGGGGATTTTTGAGCCGAGAAAAAGCAGGATAAGAGCATTAACGTATAGGCTGAGTTGGAATGAGGCAATACTGGAAAAGGGAGGCCAATTACAGGGTTTTTGTAATAATAGGCTGGGCCTTGATGAAGTAGTAGGATAGCAGGGCAGTAGAATTAGAGAGGAGAAGGAAGATTTCAAAGGTTTCATAAATAGAATTGATAGAACTTGGCATCTGATTGACTAGGGAAGGTGTGGGGAAGAGGGGAGTCAGAGTTAACCCTGGGAGTTTGAGACTGGCTGATCGGGATAAAGAAATGAAGCTCCCAGGAAGGAATAACGAAAAGGGAAAATGCATGAGGGAGAGGTTGTAGGAAAATACCTGGTGACTGTTGGGAAAATAATATAGTCTTTTCAGAAAGAATTCAAAGCTGGAGGTACAAACAAATGTGGAAATCATCTGCACAGATGTGACAACCAAAGTCATGACTTTGGATGAGATTTCTAATTAAGAAAGAACCACAATTACTGTCTTTACATTACAAAGTCAAATGGTGTTTTGCTAATTATCCACTTAATCTGAGGAATGTAGACAGCCAATATCAGATCATTACAGCCTAGATACTTTGCAGACTGAATGGCCCAGTTTTGCAGTTCACATCAATCAAATTAAACAAATCATTGTCAAATTTGCCCTTGGCTTTGTGCTGTATCAATACAGCTGGTGGGTACATGCATATATTGAAACTGAAAACCTGCTTCAAGATCCTCAAGTGCCAGTGCTGGATCTCTATACCTTGAGGAATCTCAATTCACACCTGAACATAATATCTTCCACCAAGGCCCCCTGTGCAGTTTACAGACCAATTTCATGAACAGTATATACTTTAAAGGCCAGGATAACACACTAGTTAGGTCTATCTCCATTTTATAGCTGCAGAAACCTGAGGCTCAGAGAGGTTTCCAGTTACCTATGATCATATGGTTAGCAACAGGTAAAGGCAGAACTAGCAACCAAGGCTTCAGACAATTAGTAAATGGCAGGGAGGGGTTTTTGTTTATTTTACTAACACTGTCTGGCCTTTAAAACAAAATGAATGTTATGCTCATTACTAATTAGCAAGCTGAATGTAACAAGAGTTTATCTGTGCCCATGGTCCACTTATTTTCCCTAACGGCCACTTATTTTGTCTTCTCTGGGTTATTTTACTGGAATTGAGTGAATGGTATGTGCGTGCGCGCGCGCACACACACACACACACACACACACACACACATGCTCTTTCTTCATTAATCTCAACCTAGTAGGCCAACTTAGAAGGAAAGCTATATCGCTAATGATGCTTACTGTCAAAACCATAGGCCCTATTCCTAGGTGTACTTTTTATAGTTCTTTGGCTGCAGGCAACCAATACCAGTAACCACATGTCCATGTATCATATTACATGAGACAAATCTGAAATTTGATGTAACTTTCACATCATCGAGGACATAACTTCTAAACCCAAAATCATCATGTTGAATTGTAGACTTTAAAATGAAGGCCACTGCACTATACAGGAAAAAAATCCATCCAAATGAGAATGGGAGTGTATTTTCCAGGTAGGATGGTGAGAGGAACAAAAGAACAATGAAAATCACTTACAGGGGCTTATAATAATTCTCCAAACTCTGCTAGATCCTAACATGTGAAGTTCATGACGCCATACTTAGGATCAAATTAATAAAAAAAAATCAGAGAAAACCATTCTAACATACCTTCACTTCAGCATGTTCTGTTCTTCCATCAAGGGTTGAAAAGAAGAACTCATAAGACATGTCTGAATTGTAACAAGGGCACTTGGCAAAGCTGAGCCTTAAGTGCTTCTGGGAAATGGAGGAAAGAGACTGTCTCTCCTTCACCATTTAGGTCCACTTATTGTCACTGGAATTGAAAAATGTCCCAAACAAAAAGAAAAACTTAAAACATCATACTATTGGAATTCAGACAAAGACCACCAGGTTTGACGGCTAGGATGGCCAAAATGGAAGTCAGACCACAAAAAGAAGCAACCTGGCTTCTGAGAGAACATTTCAGCTAAAGCATAAGTTGACAGATGTCACAATCCAAGTTATTTTTTATTTCCACACAGGAACTTCATAGGTGGTGACAATAACTGGTGAGATATCTCTTAAACTTTTCATGTATATGGAGGGTACAAAATCACCTGAAAGCAGAGGACTTAGAGAAATAGGTTTTGGTTGGAGAGAACCATGCTATGCGTCCCAGGCCTCCTCCCTGTTCCTTCCTCCCAGAAGTATGGCAGGTAAGCAAAACCTGCCCCTCATCTCAAGCCTGGTAGTGGTCAGTATTTCAACAGACTGCAGTTTAGGGAGCATATAGGGTAGCGTCTCACTCTCACTTGAAAATTAAAATGAGCTAATGAATATGTCAAAGAATGAGTGGCTGTATTGGGCAGCCTATACTCTCAGAGTTTGTCAGGGAGAAAAATGGGTGAGGGTTTCCTATGGGCAGATGTGAGCCACATAACAAAAATTAATGTGGGTCTCCTTTAGTCCTGTCCAAAGAAGCTTCCAAGAGGGGTAAACAGGCCCTCATGGAAAGAAGCTAAAGGTCTTGCCAGATGTCTGGGGGTTTCAGAAGGAATAAGCAATCGTTATAATAGAGGCTTCACCTGAAGCAAGGGAGTTCTGGGGAATGGCTGTCAGTGATCTCCAAAGGACCAAAGCTCTGATGAGATCATCAAACCTAAACACCTGCCAGGCCTATGGACCACAAACCCATCTAAAGAGCTTCAGTCAAGTGAGAACTTTTCTGCTCTCCTTGTAACCCTTCTCTTCTCCTTCTCCTGGTCCAACCCTGGGGGGTGGGGGCCAGCAACGGAGGAAGAGGAGAGGCAGACACTGACTCCACCTCCCCTCCCCTACCTCTAGGCCCCCACTTCCTGTGGCAGGGCTTAACTGGAGAAGGGGAGATTTCATTTTAAATCAAGTTGGAGTATTGATATTTCTATGCTGAATAAAGATCATATTTGGCAACTTAAAATTTTTACCCAGGGGTTGGGAAGGCAAAATAAAATTGCTTCATGATTACACCCCAGGAGCCCTGCTTTTTCCCCACATCAATTACACACATTTGTCTTCCTATTTATCCATTTGCATCCAGTGATTTGCATGGGTTTGAGGAGCCTCCTTAGATGCAGGGGTGGAACCTAGAAATGTACTGCAACTGAGACATATGCAGCCACATGGGACATATACAGCAGGTGGGTGGAAGTCAGATTGCAAGGGGGTTAGAGTTTCATCCAGACATCAGTTGAAGTCCTCTTGTTTTCAGAGAATTACATGAAATTGGCTGACACCCGTCCCCATTCTATGGTTAATAGAAACCCAGTCTCCTCCTAAATATTTCTGCAAATCCCCCCAAAGGCCCCTACCCATCCCATAGCTGTTCCATTTGCTCTGCCTTCTAGCTACTCAGATTTGGAACGAAGACTCTTTCCTCTGATATTCCAGAAACACCACTCACCACTCACACAAGGCCTCACTGTAGGCAATTACCTTTCAGCACAGAGCAAGCAGCTTAAAAACAGCAATGCTGTACATAACAACATCCTTGTCTTTGAACATTCCCGGGCCACCAGTGATGTCCAACTTGTGGAGTTCCCTACTGACTGACAGCCTTCCACTCTGTGGCTTAACCCTACTTCCTCCCACGCCCTTGGCTTCCCTTCTCTGCTCTTCTCCCCTGGAAAATCCTTGTTTACTTTTTATGCTGATTAGTTTAGCTGTCTCTTTGTTTCAATGCCTCCTTCCAAATCATGCCTTGGGGCCTCGTCTTTGCTAAATAAAAGGCTATTTACTCCAGAGAGAAATTACACTACTTCCTTGCAGGCTGAAGCTGCCTCAGGCAGTCACTCGTGGTTTCAAATAGTAATTGCTTTATCTCTGCCATAAGACCCCGCAACAGGGCTTGAAGTTGTAGCACAGAGGTAATTATGGTTACTGGGATGTGGCAGGTTCCAGGACTCACTGCCACCCAAGGAGATTGACAGCATGTGTTTGTCCTGAGGAAAAGCAGGTTCTGTGTGTTAACTGAAAATATATTAATATGCTGGAACTCTTTGGGCTCTGCTAAATTCATTATGGGTCCTTTGGCTTTTCCTGCATCCCACTCTTCCACTGGTACCTCTGTCTACACACACACACACACACACACACTCTCTCTCTTTCTCTCTCTCTCTCTCACACACACACACACACACACACATTCTCTCTCTCTCTCTCTCTCTCTCTCTCTCTCTCTCTCTCTCTCTCTCTCTCTCTCTCTCTCTCTCTCGCTGGAGTTAGTGTCTCCCTAGAAATAGGGAGGGAGGGAGGGAGGGAGGGAGAAGAAACTTTCTCTTCATTTGGCAGCATCAGATGTGGCAGCCACCAAGTTCCCTGACCTTGGGGCACCACAGAGATATTATGATTCTTCAGGAGTGCTTTACCAGCACTTGTGCATACATAACAAAGACAAGGGGAGAGCTTTCTAGCACTTCATTATCTCTTGGAATTATTGGGCCCAGCTACTGTAGAGCTCTGGGCCTGCCATCTGTAGCTGAAAGAGCTCTGTCAGCAACCACTGTGGGCCCAGACAACTTTGCTGTCACTTTCCCAACTGAGTGCCAAAAAAAAAAAAAAATAGAAAAGAAAAATCCTCCACCTTCACAAAAGCAACAATGGGGATCATAGGTCTGGAGGTGCAGCGTTTTGACTCCGTTTTCCAAATGACATCATGTGTGGGAATCTCCACCTTCCCTGGCAGCGGCGGCGGCAACAGCAGCGCTGATAGGAGCAGCATGGCAAGCTGCACGCAAAAGGATGTGGAGCTGCACATCTGGGCTCAGCAAACTGAGGAGGAATAATTGTGGACCTATGCGAGCATCCCTTCTAGAGGGCTCCATAAAAGACTGGGCTTCCTTCAGTCAACAAGAAGCCAATCAAATGGGGGTTTGCTCATTGCTGTTGACTTTTGGCGTTTCATATATGACTGCATTTGCAATCAGCAGCTGCTAAATCCAGAGACACTTGGATTACATAAGTATAAACAGCTTTTGTCTCTAAGTCTACCAAATTCACAGAAATACAAGGGTGCACAGCTGTAGAATTGTTCTGTGACTTTAACCCATCTTACCGGCAATGTTTCCAGAATGCTACTAGACAAATTTCCAAACAGACTATTGGAAGAAGAATAGGTAATAATATCTGAACACACCTATAAGTAATATGTTAAGTACTTTACTAGTCTTATCTCATTAAATCCCTATCATTGCCCTAAGAGGAAAATGTTATTTATCTCCATCTTAGGGATATGAAAAGAGGCTCAGAGACTTAAATAATTTAAGGTCAGGCAACTAATTAACATTATAACCACTTAATTGAAGATATGAAAATAAATATGAAACTAGGACAACCTAAGACTCTGGGACACACTTCTGATGCCCTTTATCTTAAGGCAAGCTCCTCACCCCTGGCTCTCAGTCCCTACTACTCACTGTGGCAAGGGTGGATGGGTCACAGAGCTTTGCTTCAGAGTTCTCATGTACCTATTCCTGTGGGCAAAACCCCTAGACGAAGAATTTGAGATGAGGATTCATGTGCAAGTGATTTAGTGAGAA
Source organism: Callithrix jacchus (assembly GCF_049354715.1). Lineage (NCBI taxonomy): Eukaryota > Metazoa > Chordata > Mammalia > Primates > Cebidae > Callithrix > Callithrix jacchus. Next base: position 81,922,598 of record NC_133503.1, read on the forward strand.
AGTCCTCCCAGAGGTCACTGGTGAGTGAGTGAGGGAGGCAGGACGGGGAGGCCAAGGAATCAAGCGAAGTTGTGACCTCAGGTAAAGACTCAATCAGTAACCTCACCTGATCCCACAGGGGAGCTCCGGGATAGGGCATAAGCGACACCTCAGAGTTGCCCAACCAGAGGCTCTCTAGGAAACAAAGCCACAGGCACTGGCCACTGAAAGCAAATTTCACCAAACCCACTGGCCCACGCAGTCAAAAGGGATTTGAGGAGTCTGGCCAGAACGACGTTACCCACTGCACCCATTCAGCAGCAGAGCTGGTTCACAACCAGCTGCAATCCTTGAAAGCCATCCCATGAGAGCAGAATTAGAGGGAGTGCGTCCATAATTTGGGCTTCAGACTGACTGTGTATTCCCAGGAAGAATAGAAAGACTTAGGTCAGCTTTTTGTTTATTGAAGCCAATCTGTGATTGAGGAGCCCAGCATTTTCCGGTTTCTAGAAGGTGAATAAGTATGTAGTCAAAGAAGCAGCTTGATGCGACCAAAGGAGCTCTGGTTTTTAACCCTAAGGTGAGGTGTGCTTCCCCACATATCCCCCACTGCCTGGCTCTGTGATCCTGAGCAAATCATTTAACTCACATGAGCCTCAAGTCCCTTAGCAGGAGAAGGAAGAAAATTGTCTTCCATAGAGTTGGCTAGGATAACCAAATGAGGTGATGTCTACGAAAGTGCTTTGTAAAGGGTCAACATGATATAAACATAAGTTAGTAGTAGGATTCCTCTTCAGGAAGACAGGGAAGAAATAGTATTAGGTTGTGGTTGGATCAAACAGAACTGTATTTCCATTCAAATGGGCTGCATGTAGTTAGATATGAATGAACATGGTTAGATATCAATTTGAGGGAGATGCAGTGTTTTATTATTCACATGCCTATTCCCTAACGTCTCCATCATCCAGCTGAGGATTAGAAGGATTTGGAGAGAGAGCAGCCTTGAGCTTCAGGAAATCCCAGCTCACAGTAACACAACCCAGCTACTCCCTCTGAAAGCTTGGGCCTCACTGTCTGCTCCACCCTGGAGGGGCCCACACCTCACACCTCTCACACATCCTATAGCCTTGGCTCTCCAACTCCCTCTATACAATCTGCATTGAATTCTGCAGCACCCCAAGAGAATATAACATGATAAGCACATTCTCACGAAGGCCAAACAACATAATGGAATAAACATTCTGCCCTACAGAGCACAGCTTTAACCCAAAGGAATAGCTCTCAAATATCAGTGGAAAGCTGGCTGCTGAGTGTAGTGGGCAGATTTGAGCACCCAGGGCAATACTCTAGAAATCACACCAGAGACCTTTTTTGGGTGAAATAAAGCTAGCATTGTTTGTGAGAAGGATGTTCCTCTTCAGAGCAATGTCCAAGTGTAAAACACAAAGGGCCTCAATTAGTACAGAATATTTCTTTCTCAACTATCTCTTGGGCAAGTGAATAAAGAAAGAATAGACTTTGGGATCAGAACAATCTGAGTTTTACTCCTGGCTTCAGCATTTACCAGCTTTGTGACCTTGCGCATTATCTGAATCTCTGTGTTCTCCTCTGTGAAATGGAGATGAGTACCTCCTCACGAGGTGACTGTAAAACTAAAGCACATGTTACCTGCTTAGCAGATATTCAACAAATGTTAACAATAAAGTCAGTAATAATTTGTGAAGGAATTAATCCAATGCCTATGACATCATCAGACATTTTCATCATAATTATGCTCCTCATAGAGGATTTCAGTGGTTTGTACTTGGTGGGCATGCAGTAAATACTGGTTAAATTAATGAACACACTAATGGTTTTAGCCAGCCAGGTAGCTAACCCACAGAGAAAAGAGAACACCTCTGAATTTTCTTCCTGAAGAATCTCTTAAACCCTAAACATCTTACAACTAGCCCCTGTGCCTCTGCTCTGGTTCCACGTGCCAGACTGTCCTCACAGCAGCTCCACCCTCTTCAGCCAGGGATGAGCAGGGCCCCTGAACAATTGCTAGCACATGCAGCCCTCCCAGGCAGGGGCTGGACCCGAGGCCATCGCCATCAGCAGAGCTGCACATCACCAACTGCTTCGTTTGGGATCAGGGAAGAAAGTGATTTGATGTGGGTTTGTGCTAATTTACCTAGCTCCAAAGCTAAATATCAGAAGTAGGGAACCAGGCACGGTGGCTCACTCCTGTAATCCTAGCACTGAGGCTGAGGCGGGTGGATAACCTGAAGTCAGGAGTTTGAGACCAGCCTGGCCAACATGGCAAAGCCCCATCTCTACTAAAAATATAAAAATTAGCCAGGCATGGTGGCAAGTACCTGTAGTCCCAGTTGCTTGGGAGGCTGAGGCAGGAGAATTGCTCAAACCTGGAAAGGATGAGGTTGCAGTGAGCTGAAATTGGGCCAACGCACTCCTACCTGGGTGACAGAGCAAGACTTTATCTCAAAAAAAAAGTATGCCAATATTGGTGTTCGTGTCTGGGATGACACCTACATTGACTTTATACAGAACACGGAGCCTTTAGCTATCCAGACATCTCTCCATGTCAATGAAAAAAGTACAGAAATGCAGGGCATCCACAGTACCACAGTGAGATATTCTCCAGCACTTTTTACAGCCACCTCCACAGCTGGTGGACATCACTTTCTTTGTATATTTTGAAGGGAAAGAAGAAGATGGGGCAGCCAATCCCAGAGAAACCGCTGTCTCCTTAAGTCAGGCCTGAAAATAACCAGAGGGAAGAATCCAAACAGGAATAAGGGGCTTTAGGGGAGGGCTAGGTTGGCAGCATCCTATAGGACACAAAAGAAAGAGTCATACTGCCTGGAGTCAGGTTTCAAACAGATATCATGGGATAGGGCTAAGGAATCCTGCAAATGACAACCTCTTCAGGAAGAAAGGGAAGAAATAGTATTTACTAATTACCTACGTAATAATAACAACTGTCATTAATTGAGAACATATGCCAGGCTCTATGCAAAAATCATCTCCTTTATCTGCATAATAAGCATGTAACTGGTATTACTTAAGTTTGCTAGGGCTGCCGTAACAAAATACCACAGACTGGGTGTCTTAAACAACAGATGTGTGTTTTCTCACAGTTCTGAAGACTGAAGGTCCAAGATCAGGGTGCCGGCAAGGTTGGTTTTCTCTCTCCTCTCTCCTTGGCTTCTCTCCTTGGCTTGCAGATGGCTGCCCTCTTTCTTCCTCTTCACTTGGTGATCCCACTGTGAACATACATCCCTGATGTTGCTTGTGTGTCCACATTTCCTCTTTTATAAGCACAGCAGTCAGATTGGATTAGGGCCCAACCTAAAGACCTCACTGCAACTTAATACACCTCTTGAAAAGGCCCTGTCTCCAACTACAGTCATTCTAAGGTACTGGGATTAGGGCTTCAATATATGCATTTTGGAGGGACGCAATTCACCCTTAGCAGGTACTATGATTCTATTTTTACTGGTAAGGATTATAAGGTCTGTGATGTGTAAATGTAAGTAAATGGTGAAGGCAGGATTTGAATTCAGGTCTGTTTTCTCACCACATGACACTGCCTCTAAAAGCTGATGAGCAATGCAAAGAAATGAGGTTAAGAGTGACATACATATCAGTATTTATAAGCTACTGACATGTCTAGGTTTTGGTCTGTGGTTTACCTGGAAATCAGTTTTGAAATGCATACTAAGTGTAAGTCCCACAATTGTAGATTAATTTACATCTTGTTCTTTTGTTATTATAGAAAATTTCTCTAAGCAATAGAAAAATCTGTAAGCCACCCCTGTATAGGCACATAGCTAGGTGCACAGGCACATACCAGCCACCTCGACAGCTGGTGGACATCCCTTTCTTTGTAGATTCTGAAGGGAAAGAAGAAGCTGGGACAGTCAATCCCAAAGAAACCGCTGTTTCCTTAAGTCAGGCCTGAAAATAACCAGAGGGAAGAATCCAGACAGGAGCAAGGCTAATTATTTTAGACATTGTTCAAATCTATGATCCTAATTAGCAGTATGCACTGACTATCCATAACATGAGCCCAGCATCTCTCACAGTTTGTAATCCATCTGGTTCTCCAGGTCCACATGCCAGATTCAGGTATGGCTGCCGTTCACACTGTCCCCTCTCCTTCTGCATGAAGTGGGAGGAGGCATCATGGTGGGTAATGAATCAATAACACTCAGTCAATTCCCTGGACTCAGTTGACATGCATGGCCAGTTTTCTCTTGTGATTAATTACACTCACTTTTGCAAGAGGATTAATTCACTTTTTAGAGAGCTTTTATGATTTTCTGCTATTAAAAAGCCAATCTCAACAATCCCTCTAGCTCAGAAGGAATAGGGTTCAGTTCAGTGTGGGTAATCAAAATTGTCGAAATTCATGGCTTGCAAGAGAGCATGGTTACAAATAGAAGGGAGCATGTATGTGGTAGCAGGGAGGGTTGCATGTGCATGTGTCTGTAGATTCATGTAATATGCATATAAGTGAGCATAAGTAAAAATCTTACGCAATTATAATTTTTCTCATTAAGGTGACTATATGTCCCTTTTTTCATGGTTGCCACCTATTTCAAAAGCCTACTAAATTAAATGTACAAGCAAATCAGATACTGCACATTTTAGATAATAATACAGTCAAAAGAGGAGCAGATAATTGGAGACATATTCACAATTAGATATAACGCTCTTCAAACAAAGAACGACCCCCAGTTAATTAATGTTTGTCAAGTACTTTAAAATCATGTAATTCAACATTCTAGACATTCCCACCTAAAGATAGGAAGACAAAGGGGGTGGGGAAGCAGCTTAGACTGGCTCTGGGTCTTGTCTTGCTCAGTTATTCATCAGATTCACAAAGAAGGAGGGAAAAAAACATATGCACACGAAGTAGCTGGAACTAAATTTCCTTAAAAGCTATTGCTCTGTCTCTTCCTCTCATTTTTCTTTATGAGTGAATGGGGAATAATTCTTCTGAGAATCATTTCACAGGAGCACAAACATCAATTCTTAATTATTAATATCACAATTTGTTATTTATTGAACATCCACAGTGCATTAGATATTGTACAAAACACAAATAGCTTCAAATCTTAAATCAAGATGGTTCACTTGGAAATGTGGGTCTTCAGCTGTTTTTCCGTTTTTGTTTTTGGTTTCTTGGATGGGTTCTTGGGCAGTGAGCTGGATAATGAGGTGCTGCCTGCCTTGAAGGGAAGCATGTTCCTAGCACTTAGGCTTTATCCCCCACAGCTTAGGTAAGAGCAGAGCACTTACCAGAGACTCAAAGACTCCAAGCTAGGGAAAGGACACTGAAGGATGTCACATCCAGTAGTCTCCAAACTCAGCTGACCATGTCCCATCTTAATACAGTATTTGAGTAGGCACCTTGTTATTTTTGTATATCCACTTGCAAGTTATGCACACATATTATGGTATTGACACATTATGAGCATTACAACACACCCACAATAATTTAAAAGATCATGTGAAGATAAACTATTTTATAATAATTTTTGTTTTATTGTATTTTATACAAAGAGTTTTTTGCTCTCACTAAAAAGCTGCCAGCACTGACAACATCTCTTCACTGAAAATAATGCAGTTGACTATGCTTCATTACAAAAAAAATCTTGGTTTAGCTCCTTGTGATAAATGAGTCTGAAAGTTTGGTGCAGACTTAATGGCTGTCATTGCTGAGAAAGATGCTTCTCCAAAATATGTCGATGCAAATGTGGGAAAGACGCATTGTTGGCTGGGCTTACTAAATCATGAAATTTATTTTTACTTGCATCCACCAATTATGAGAAAGTTTTTTTAAATTTTCAAATGAATTTCATTTTTTCCTGCTCTACCTTTGTTCTTGCCAGCAAATTAGAACTTATTGTATTTTTATATGTTTAATAAATGGATTCTTCAAAATATCCTGAAACTCTTCACCTTAAAATCGGTTTTAAAATTTTATTACTACATTTTCCAAGTTTACAATGTTCTGATTCTTAAAGGCTGTATGCTTACACAGCTTTGGCAACAAAAATAATATTAACAATGGCAACATTTTCAGCCATAATTTTCAAAATGCTTTTATCATAGCACAGGTTTATGGTTTTCTTTTTTCAAAAAGCAACCGATTTCTCACCTTAGAGAAGTAAATTAGTTTGTTTGACTGAGAAGGAGTCTTCCTTTAAACCCCACTCTTTCACTGATTAACTGAGTGATCTTGGGGAAGTCACTTTGTCTTTCTAAGCCTTGGTTTCCTCATCGGTAAAATAGAGTTAATGGTCCCTACTTTTTAAGACTATTGATGAGTCAATGACTTAACGTGCCTGGTCCATGTATTTAAGTGGGACCATTAAGTGTGTTTATTTGTTGAAAATTGTCTAAGAAGTCTACTACTATCGGCCACTTGTCACAGGAGGTCAGCATACTTGCATGATCGCACATGTCTCTTTTTAAAAGAAAAAAAAAGTAAAACTTTAAGTTAGACTATGCTTTATTTCACCCCAAGATAACCACAAACCTGTTTGTGACACAACTGTCATGTTTATTTCCCATTTCATTTAAGCTAGTGTAAACATAATACTATTTGCAATTCTGTAATTTAAGATACATTTCTTTAACAGGGCACAGTTAAACTACAGATGAATGGAAACAAGTGAATATAAATGAACAAAGGAAGATCCTGCTGCAGCATTCCGTGTTGGAGGACTCCTGCTCTTGCTGCAGTGTCCTGTGTGACCTCTCAGATGTGGCACGAGACTGTCTGATTCACTAGACATCAAATGTTAGTAAGCCAACTTTCTTTTTATGCTCTTAGATAGAATGTAAATATCAAGGGAATTTCATGTATCTTGGGCCCTCCACTGTGGAGTTCACCACTCTGGTCTAGCGATTTCCTAACAAGGATTCTCTAGATACTACCAGAGCTACTAAATCAGACTCCTTGGGTGAGGTCTGCTTCTCCACCAGCTCCCAGCCTGCTGGCGTCTGACAACATGATGACACTAACCTCCCCACGTGGGTGGCTCCTTTACAGCAGCCTTGACAGGTACCCTTCTTCTTGAACATTTCTGATGATGAAGAGCTTATTACCTTCCAGTGTGGTCCAGCTCATTTTTGGACTCCTGTAATTGCTAGAAACCATGTTCTTCTGCCTCCCCTCTAGCTCTACCCACTGGTGTAAGTATTTTGCTCTCTGGTGTCACACAGAAAATGATTCACCATCTCCTCCCCTGTTCTCCCTCTCTCCTCCCTTGACCCTTAAATCAATTCCCAATTGACTTGGTTTCTAGAATGTTTCTCCCACTCTGATTCCCTTCCCCTGGCTGATCCTTTCCTTGGAAATATTGCTTAATATCCTGTGTGTCATCAGGCCAGGGAAGAGCACTGTGGGTGTGTGGCTTCCTCTGATTGCTGCTGCAATGGGACTGTTAATGCCAACGAGATTCATCATCACCAGCTGAGATTTCCCTGCCCTCTCCAATTGGATGCTTCATATAGATGCAGCACATGCATTCATGAATGGTAGAAATATCTTGCATAGTTGAGTTGAAAGATTTTCAAACTCTCCATGATATGCCCTCTGTGTCTACACATACATAATATACTGGTTCATGGTGCAAAGTCCTAAGATATATATTCTCAATTTTGTGTTTTTATCTTCATGTTGTTTCTTACCATTAAAAATATGAAATCGGGCAGGTTGCCGTGGCTCACGCCTGTAATCCCAGCAATTTGGGAGCCTGAGCAAGGCAGATCACTTGAGATCAGGAGTTCAAGACCAGCCTGGCTAACAATGGTGAAAGCCCATCTCTACTAAAAATACAAAATTAGGCAGACATGGCAGCTGGTGTCTGTAGTCCCAGCTACTCAGGAGGCTGAGGCAGGAGAATCACTTGAACCCGGGAGGCGGAGGATGTAGTGAGTCGACATCATGCTACTGCACTCCAGCCTGGGCAACAGAGCAAGATTCCATCTAAAAAAAAAAATGGCATCAGGACAAACACTGAACCTAAGATCATGTCAGTTAGTACCATGTAGGCCCACCTCTACTGTGTGACTTTCAGCAGAACACTTAACTCTTTTCGTACCTCTCAACCCTTAACAGATAAAATGAGATTATTAGTTCCTAACCTCCTGACCTCAGAAAATTTTAGCAAGAATTAAATGAGTTGCAAATTGTGAAAATTTTTTACAGTGGCTTTTAAAAATAGAATGTATATATTACTACAGTTATTATTACTATGAAAGCTGTAGGCACTTAATAAATATTAATGGGGAAATGAAACAGATAAATGATAGAGAAAGGACTGAATAATAACAAGAAAGATCAGAGTAAGATAAGACATAACATCAATTCAAACTCTTGGCACCTTAAGCCATTGTCTGTCGCTGGTGGCAACACAGAAAGAATCACAGTGCTTTAAGTCCAGGACAGTGTTTAAAGAATTCAGGGCTTACTTTCTGGCAAGGGATCATCTCACCCACGATTTCTAAAGCTCCATGCAGTTAATGAGGCATCTAGTAGCACCTGTTCAGAATTTATCCAGGAAGAAATGTAATGGGGAAGAGGCAGGAACTAAGAGGCAAGGCTCACATTCATCAATACACATTGCTAGTCTTCCGAGGATGGCAAAATATTTAACTGCCGGGCAAGCAAATCCCATTTGACTGTTTAAGTAAGAGGCAATGATTAATATCAAGCTAAAAGTATGTGCCTTTCTACATTTTATTATATAAAATACACTAATGGCATATATATGAAATAAAATTGCATTTTCAACAAGTTTTTCTCTCTCCCGTGAACTAGGCGTCACAGAATATTTGTTCCTATGCATTTAGTCATCCATCCATTTATTCAAACAAACATCTCTTAGTGAATATTCTGTGCTTGGCTTTGTCCCAGGTATAGCAGGACTAAAAGATGAATAACCTTGTAGTCTGGGCATAGGAGACACACACACATACACAGAGAGAGAGATTGATTTAAATGAACTATGATGTGATTGAACACAGGCAGATGACTCAGGGTGCAGGGGGCCTTACAGGTGATCTTCGAGCAGCAGATCAGTCAGGACTCAGTTGCAAATCAGAGAAACCATTCTAGCAAGCTTAAGTAGGAAAGGATTTAATACAGGAAATTAGGTGCTAACAAAACCTTTGAAAGGTCAGGAAAAGCAGTCTCTGCAAAACCTGGAGAAACGTGTCCTAGAACAATAATGCAGAACTGGACTCCCAAGTGGAGCTGCCTTCTCTGCCATGTTAGGGAAGCTTGAAATTCAAAAGGCTGACAGTGCAACCACTGGCTCCAGGAATACACCTCGTTTGCAATTCTTTATGGATACAGTTGTTGGTACCTATTAGATCCTTGCTGGGGGGAATAATAAAGGCTAACAGACCACGCTGCTCTTGCCATTTAACTCAGTTCTGAATTTAAGTCTCATGTGAATGCATCTGATTAGCGAGCCCTAAATCATATTTGGAATCTCTGCAGTACAGAAACCCCAGGAAGAAGGTTTGAGTAGCCACCAGTGAGCCTGTTTAGCTCACGAGGCTCAGCAGAAAATGTAAAGATGAAGCAATATTAGGGTAGAGAAGGGGAAAGGACTGAAGCTAAGAGGAACAGCATGTGCAAGATACTAACCAGTACTGGACCTATGCCCTTGATGAGCTATGAACAGAACCACGGAGAGCACTTGAAATGTCAAAATCTTTTTGGTCATCCTTGTTACTGAGATTGTAATACTAACATCAAATTCATATGAGTGCCCTGGTACTGGAAATATGAACTCAGAGTCAAGAGACAGCAATGTAATGCTATTCCCGGCTCTGCCAGTAACAGCGTCCCTTGGGAGGTCACTTAACATGTCTGGCTTCATTTTTCCCATCTGTAAGGTAGAAATAGTTTCCATTATTCTCTTCCAACAGGAAGTAATAAGAAATAGAAACATCAAAACTCTTATCTTGGTGTGAGTGGTTATACACATATTAGTTAGACATCCTACTTAGTGGAGGAAAGAGGGATTGTCACAGTGTGTGCAGGGACTCCCTTTTGACTAATAAATTCCTTTCCTAATAATACAGTTTTGCAGTTTTGTTAGGATAATGTTAGAACAGTGGCTACTCAATAAATGCTCATTAGTATGAGATTAAAATGTAATAATTCTGGAATTCCACTTTCTTTGGAAATGCAGAACTTTTCCCAGCTTTCCTCTCATGATTTGTAGAAACCTGTAATTCCACAGCACATGTTGACTGGCAAGGTAAATAAGTGAGAGAGCCAGAGCTTTGCATTGTTTGCTGGGCCTTGTGCTCAGCCAACATGAGGGCTTGGCAAGCAGAGTTGCCTTCCATTTCACGGATTTCATGAATGTGTAATTCATCTAGTCACAATAGACGTATTTCATGCAGTTTGGAAAGCCACATGTTATTTCCTTGCTCTACTGGCCTCTTCTGCCCGTGCTTAGAAACAGAGAGGTTCAGCAGCTGTTGAAGGTCAAGCTACCAGTGGGTTATTGAGTTACAGCACACAGCAATGGTGGAGACCACGTGGCATTTAAATTACCTGCAAGACTACAGGCGGCATGCCATGGCAAACTATCTTTAAACACCCTCTCTCTCTTTTCTTGAGATCAAGAGGAAAGAGGAGTCCAAGCAAGCTATGAGAGATAATATACAATTAGATAAGCTTTTAAGACAGACACTGGGCAGAGAAAATATGACACATGTTGTAAGGATTCCATTTAGTTAGGTTTTCTCCCTCATCATCTACACTTACGTGAGAATCAATGAGGATCAGAAAAAAAATAGTGCTAAACCAAGAAGCCACAAGTAACCCTAGAATAAGACCTGATGGCAAAGAAACTGTGAGTGTCTTTAAGGTGACCATCTAGCTCATGATAGTGGAAGGGAACAGTAAGTCTGGGTTTTGACCTTCCCCAGATCTAGATGGAGGTAGCCCATAACACATGTCTCTGTTGTTTCTCCATTTCCTCATTTTTGTATACAAACACACACACACATGCCTGGGAAGAGAGAAGAATATCATAGAAATGCTCTATGTCTTAACCAATTAAAAATAAGAAATATGACTATATGATAATTGAATTGCCACCAGCAGTACAAGAGGAGGCCAGTTTCATGTGTTTCTTAGATTAACTTTCTTTTTGCCACCAAAGTTATCCCTTACTCCTGTCTTGTCTCTTTAACTAATGTGAATAACTGATCCCCACTTTCTAACATTCATATCTGTCTAAGTATTGGTATCCTTCAGTCTTCCTGCTTTTTCCACTCTTGGAAGCTATTAAGAAAGTAGCTACTACTCTTGATTTTATGAAGAACCTTTTTAAATGTATTACCATTTCAAGGGATTTCTTCAGAATCCTGGCCAATTCTGACTTGCTCTTATTAAGAAATGGAAATGTTTAAAACTTAAGAATGCTTTATATCTGCAAGGTAATGAGCACCAATGTAGCTAGTTCAAGCTGAGATTTTTTTCTCCCTCTGTTTTAATCTCTCTAACATATGGTAACAATTTAGAGTTTACACAGAGCTTTGAAAAGATGATCTTGGGCTTGGGGTATGGTAAAAGCCAGGGTGCCATAGAAGACTGGCACCTTTTATATTGGCAGAATTACTGTCGTTAAAGGGTTGCTGTGAGGACTAATAAGTGCAGAGGAGGAATTAAGGAAACCAACCAGCCCTATACAGAACTAGAGAGCCTGACACGTGGCATAGGCCTTGGGTCAAAGGGAACTTCAGAGGCCATTCCTCTAGCATTCTCTGGGCCATCTCAGGACTCCTGAAACATGAGGGCCTCTACTAAGGACACCTTCCCTCAGCATGCAGGAGTCATGCAGACATGACTTGGTTCAAGCGAGAAACCAGCTGGTTCTCAGAGATTTAAGAGGATGACGGTGAGGTTCACCAACAGGATCCATCTTTTCTCAGCAGCGAGAGCACACAAATTTCCCTGACATAATGCAGGAGAATGGATGGTTTAGCCAGTTCCTTCAGGGTTAAAGTAGAGCAGTATCCACCCATTCTAACCAACAATTCATGCAAAATGCACAAAGTGGGAGAAGACCCTAAAGGTTTCTTGCCTAAATATCCAAATACAGCCTTGTATTGTATTCACAGACTCTGGGTAGTTGCCCGCTTTTCATTTTATTTTGTCTGGGCAGCCTCAGTGGTCACGACACAAGTGAGATGTGAAAGATTCTACAGAGGCAGGATGTATTAGCCACCAATAATACCTTTCCCAACTACAAATTTTCTCATTTTCCTTGAGCTGCTTACAGAACAAACAAAGAAACCCTGCTTTATTAATTATTCTAACCATTTGCCAGTTACTTAGGTTTTAATGAGGGTTTGATATGCTTTAAAACCACATTTGTGTTAAATACCAACGTCAATGAAGCACAGAAATGAAGGAAAAGGCTGCAGCATAGGACTGTAGTTCACAGAGATGGTAGTTCTTCCCCTGCTTCAGGATATTTCACTCTGAGGACTTTAAGCTATTATTAAGATTGTCTTCCCTTCCAGGCCTCAAGGATGGATTTAATTTTGTACAACTCTCTGACTTGATGGCTAAGAGCAATAATGCTGAACACAAACATCTGGACTCACTGCAGGAAATTGTTTCCTTTGTTTTGAGACTCAAACCACCAACCTGAGTGAATGGCATGGAAGAGCTTCAGTGCCTCAGCCACTGATCCAGAAATAAAACTTAACATCTTACTGAAGTAAGAAGTTTATTTATTTCTTGTCAGGGAAACTGACAAGACCTGAAAACTGAACTTCAGGGAACAGTCTTCCACCATCAAAGTGATCATCAATTGGGAATTTTTATATTTGGAAAACGGTAGGTCAAGAGATGCAAAATAGGGAAGATCCAAGATGGCCGTTTAGGAGCAGCTCAGGATTGCAGCTCCCAGTGAAAGCGCAGAGGGTGAGTGGACACTGCATTTCCAGAAAGATTTTTATTGTCCACAGACCAGGAGATTCCTAGGTGGAGGAGCCCCACAGGTGGCCAGAGTGGCTGTTTTGGCTGGTGCAGCTGTTTTGCCGGCACCTCAGCGCAGCGGTTCTCCATACAAAATACACTGGTCTGGTTGCCCTTTTAAGCTGGTGATTGGAGCTCTGGGAAGGCAGATTAATAAGGAGATTCCGGAGCAAAAAGCACCACGAATCTCAGCGCTGTTGTTTCAGCCAGCACAGTGGGTCGCCGCAGGGGAAATCACACAGATCCCTGCACCTTTTCAACAGGCGACTGGAATACCTTGAAGAGAGTCAACCATTCAACTAAAAAAAAAAAAGGCTCTGAGGGAGGGAGCCAGATGATCAGGCTCGGCGGGTGCCACCCCAGAAAAAAATAATAGCAATTAGAAACGCTCGGGGTTGAGAGTTTCATGGCAAGCAGAACTGAACCTGGGATGGCTCAGCTCTGTGTGGGAGGGGTGTCCACCATTACTGAGGCACTCCACCCCTATGGAGGTAGTCTGCCATTGCGGAGGCAGCCCGCCGTTGTCAAGGCAACCTGCCATTACAGAGAGAGTCTGCCATTACAAGGGTGGGCCACCATTGCCGAGGCAGTTCTAACCGCACCCTTATAAACAGGACTGCAGGGAAGTCCACACGGCAGCAGGGCGGAGCCCACAACAACTCCATAAAGCCACTGCAGGCAGACAGTGACTAGGCTGCCTCCTTGCTGAGCAGGGCAGCCCTGACAAAAAAGGCAGCAGCACAATGGAAACTCATAAATAAAGCCCTAACTCCCTGGACAGAGCAGCTGGGGCAAAAAAAAAAAGGGGGTTTATGAGTTCTGCTGCAGCAGACTTAAACGTACCTGCCCAGCAGCTCTGAATGAACAACTGAGCTCACAGCTCAGCACTTGAGCTCCTATAAAAGACAGACTGTCTCCCCAAGCAGCTCCCTGACCCCCTATATCCAAAGAGTCACCTCACAAAGGACTGATCAGACTGACATTTGGCAGGCATCATTCTGGGACAAAGATAGCAGAAGAAGAAACTGGTAGCAACCCTTACTGTTCTGCAGCTGCTGCAGGTGATCCCCAGGCAAGCAGGGCCTAGAGTGGATCTCAGCAGTCCTACAGCAGAGGGGCCGGATTGTTAGAAGGAAAACTAAGAAACAGAAATAACTTCATCATCAACAAACTGGACATCCACTCAGAGACCCAATCTGAAAATCAGCAACTACAAAGATGACAGGTGGATAAATCCACAAAGATGGGAAGAAACCAGCACAAAAAGGAAGAAAACACCCGAAACCAGAACACCTCACCTCCTAGGAAGGACCAAAACTCCTCACTAGCAAGGGAACAAAGCTGGATAGAGAATGAGTGTGATGAAATGACAGAATCAGACTTCAGAAGGTGGGTAATGAGAAACTTTTGTGAGCTAAAAGAACACGTTTTAAATCAATACAAAGAAACTAAGAACCTTGAAAAAAGATATGAAAAAAGATTCGAGTAAATGATAACAAGAATGGACAACTTAGAGAGGAATATGAGTGAATTGATGGAGCTGAAAAACCCAAAACAAGAACTTCGTGAAGCATGCACACGTTTCAACAGCCGAATTGACCAGGCAGAAGAAAGGATATGAGAGGTCGAAGATCAACTCAATGAAATAAAACAAGAAGGCAAAATCAGAGAAAAAAACGTAAAAAGGAAGGAACAAAGTCTCCAAGAAATATGAGACTATGTGAAAAGACCTAATCTACATTTGATAGGTGTACCTGAATATGACAAAGAGAATGAATCCAAGCTGGAAAATACTCTTCAAGATATTATCCAGAAAAACTTCCCCAACCCACCAAGGTGGGCCAATATTCAAGTCCAGGAAATACAGAGAACACCACAAAGATATTCCTCAAGAAGAGCAACCTCAAGACACATAATCGTCAGATACACCAGGGTTGAAATGAAGGAGAAAATGCTAAGGGCAGCCAGAGAGAAAGGTCGGGTCACCCACGAAGGGAATCCCATCAGACTCACAGCAGATCTCTCAGCAGAAACACTACAAGCCAGAAGAAAGTGGGGGCCAATATTCAACATCCTTAAAGAAAAGAAATTTCAACCCAGAATTTCATACCCAGCCAAACTAAGCTTCATAAGTGAAAGAAAAGTAAAATTTTTTGTGAACAAGCAAGTACTCAGAGATTTTGTCACCACCAGGCCTGCTTTACAAGAGCTCCTGAAAGAGGAACTACACATAGAAAGGAGCAGCCAGTACCGCCACTCCAAAAACATTTCAAATGGTAAAGAGTATCAACAAAATGAAGAATCTGCATCAACTAACGGGCAAAACAGCCAGCTAGAATCAAAATGGTAGTATCAAATGCACACATAACAATATTAACCCTAAATGTAAATGGGCTAAATGTCCCAATCAAAAGACACAGACTGGCAAATTGGATAAAAAGCCAAAACTCATCGGTGTGCTACATCCAGGAAATCCATCTCACATGCAAGTGTACACAAAGGTTCAAAATAAAGGGATGGAGGAAGATTTACCAAGCAAATAGACAGCAAAAAAAAGCAGGAGTTGCAATTCTCATCTCTGATAAAACAGACTTTAAAGCAACAAAGATCAAAAGAGACAAAGAAGGCCATTACATAATGGTAAAAGGATCGATGCAACAAGAAGAGCTAACTATCCTAAACATATACGGACCCAATACAGGAGCACCCAGATACATAAGGCAAGTTCTTAACGACTTACAAAGAGACTTAGACTCCCACACAATAATAGTGGGAGACTTTAACACTCCACTGTCAATATTAGACAGATCAACCAGACAGAAAATTAGCAAGGATATCCAGGACTTAAACTCAGACCTGGAACAAGCAAATCTGATAGACATTTACAGAACTCTCCACCCCAAATCCACAGAATATACATTCTTCTCAGCACCACATCACACCTACTCTAAAACTGACCACATAATTGGAAGTAAACCAGTTCTCAACAAATGCAAAAGAATGGAAATCATAACAAACAGTCTCTCAGACCACAGTGCAATCAAGTTAGAACTCAGAATTCAGAAACTAACCCAGAACCCCACAGCTTCATGAAAACTGAACAACTGGCTCTTGAATGTTGACTGGATAAACAACGAAATGAAGGCAGAAATAAAGAAGTTCTTCAAAACCAACAAGAATGAAGACAGAACATACCAGAATCTCTGGGACACATTTAAAGCAGTCTCTAGAGGAAAATATAGAGCAATAAGTGCCCACATGAGAAGCAAGGAGAGACCCAAAATTGACACCCTATCATCAAAATTGAAAGAGCTAGAGGATCAAGATCAAAAAACCCCAAAACCTAGCAGAAGACAAGAAATAACTAAGATCAGAGCAGAACTGAAGGAGATAGAGACATAAAAAAACCTTCAAAAAATCAATAAATCCAGGAGCTGGTTTTTTGAAAAGATCAACAAAATAGACAGACTCCTAGCCAGATTAATAAAAAAGAAAAGAGAGAATAACCTAATAGATGCAATAAAAAACGATAAAGGGGATGTCACCACAGATTCCAAAGAAATTCAAACCATCATTAGAGAGTAGTACAAACAACTCTATGCACATAAACTAGTAAACCTAGAAGAAACGGATAAATTCCTGGACACTTGCCTCCTCCCAAGCCAAAACCAGGAGGAAGCTGAAACTATGAATAGACCAATAACAAGGTCAGAAGTCGAGGCAGCAATTAAGAGCCTACCACACAAAAAAACCCCAGGTCCAGGCGGGTTCACAGCCGAATTCTACCAGACACACAAAGAGGAGCTGGTACCATTCCTTCTGAAACTATTCCAAATAATCCAAAACGAAGGAATCCTTCCCAAATCATTCTATGAGACCAATATCATCCTGATACCAAAACCCGGCAGAGACCCAACAAGAAAAGAAAACTTCAGGCAAATATCCATGATGAACATAGACGCAAAAATCTTCAATAAAATATTGGCAAGCTGATTGCAACAGCAAATCAAAAAGCTTATTCATCATGATCAAGTAGGATTCATCCTGGGGATGCAAGGCTGGTTCAACATACGCAAGTCTATCAACGTAATTCACCACATAAACAGAACCAAAGACAAAAACCACATGATTATCTCAATTGATGCAGAGAAGGCATTTGACAAAATTCAACAGCTCTTTATGCTAAAAACCCTCAATAAACTCGGTATTGATGGAATGTATTTCAAAGTAATAAAAGCTATTTATGACAAACCAACAGCCAATATCATACTGAATGGGCAAAAACTGGAAGCATTCCCTTTGAAATCTGGCACTAGACAAGGATGCCCTCTTTCACGACTCCTATTCAATATAGTACTGGAAGTTCTAGCCAGAGCAATCAGGCAAGAAAAAGAAATAAAGGGTATTCAAATAGGAAAGGTGGAAGCCAAATTGTCTCTATTTGCAGACGACATGATAGTATACCTAGAAGACCCCATCGCCTCAGCCCAAAAACTCCTGAAACTGATAAGCAACTTCAGCAAAGTCTCAGGATATAAAATCAATGTGCAAAACTCACAAGCCTTCCTCTACACCAATAACAGACTTAAAGTGAGCCAAATCAAGAACGAACTGCCATTCACAATTGCTACAAAGAGAATAAAATACCTTGGAATACAACTCACAAGGAACGTAAGGGACCTCTTCAAGGAGAACTACAAACCACTGCTCAACGAAATCAGAGAGGACACAAACAGATGGAGAAACATTCCATGTTCATGGTTAGGAAGAATTAATATCGTGAAAATGGCTATACTGCCCAAAGTAATTTACAGAATCAATGCTATACCCATCAAGCTACCATTGACTTTCTTCACAGAACTGGAAAAAACCACTATGAACTTCGTATGGAACCAAAAGAGAGCCCGCATAGCCAAGTCAATTCTAAGCAAAAGGAACACAGCAGGGGGCATCACACTACTGGATTTCAAACTATACTACAAGGCTACAGTAATCAAAACAGCATGGTACTGGTACCAAAACAGAGATATAGACCAATGGAACAGAACAGAGGCATTGGAAGCAACACAACATATCTACAACCATAAAATCTTTGATAAACCCGACAAAAACAAGCAATGGGGAAAGGATTCCCTATTCAACAAATGGTGTTGGGAAAACTGGCTAGCCATGTGCAGAAAGCAGAAACTGGACCCCTTCCTGACCCCTTACACCAAAATTAACTCCAGATGGATTAAAGACTTAAACATAAGACCTGGCACCATAAAAACCCTAGAGGAAAATCTAGGCAAAACCATCCAAGACATAGGAGTAGGCAAGGACTTCATGAACAAAACACAAAAAGCATTGGCAACAAGGGCCAAAACAGACAAATGGGACCTAATGAAACTCCATAGCTTCTGCACGGCAAAAGAAACAGTCACTAGAGTGAATCGGCAACCAACAGAATGGGAAAAAATGTTTGCAGTCTACCCATCTGACAAAGGGCTGATATCCAGAATTTACGAAGAACTCAAACAGAATTACAGGAAAAAAAACAAGCAAGCACATTCAAAATTGGGCAAAGGATATGAACAGACACTTTACGAAAGGAGACAGTTATGAGGCCAACAATCATATGAAAAAATGCTCATCGTCACTGGTCATCAGACAGATGCAAATCAAAACCACATTGAGATACCATCTCACATGAGTTAGAATGGCGATCATTAAAAAATCCGGAGACAACAGATGCTGGAGAGGATGTGGAGAAATAGGAACACTTTGACACTGCTGGTGGGAGTGTAAATTAGTTCAACCATTGTGGAAGACAGTGTGGTGATTCCTCAAGGACCTAGAAATAGAAATTCCATTTGACCCAGCAATCCCATTACTGAGTATATATCCAAAGGACTATAAATCGTTCTACTATAAGGACACATGCACACGAATGTTCATTGCAACACAGTTTACAATAGCAAAGACCCAGAACCAACCCAAATGCCCATCGATGATAGACTGGACAGGGAAAATGTGGCACATATACACCATGGAATATTATGCAGCCATCAAAAACGATGAGTTCATGTCCTTTGTAGGGACATGGATGAACCTGGAGAACATCATTCTCAGCAAACTGACACAAGAACAGAAAATGAAATACCACATGTTCTCACTCATAGGCGGGTGATGAACAGTGAACACATGGACACAGGGAGGGGAGCACTACACACTGGGGTCTGTTGGGGGGAATAGGGGAGGGACAGCGGGGTGTGGCAAATTGGAAAGATAGCATGGGGAGAAATGCCAGATATAGGTGAAGGGGAGGAAGGCAGCAAATCACACTGCCACGTGTGTACCTATGCAACTATCTTGCATGTTCTTCACATGTACCCCAAAACCTAAAATGCAATAAAAAAAGATGCAGATAATGGGATTTGGGGTGTGATTTTTAAGTAATTCATAAGCACTCTAAATATAGCTAAAACCCTGTACAGTACCCTCAAAGGGCTGACAGCACCAAATGAAGAGGAAGATTTTCCACAACTATATTTGAAACCCTGGCCATTGCCCAACAAGGAGGAGATAAGGTTTCCAACTCCCCAGATTGTGGAAATTCAATATTTCTCTGAATATCTGGGAGATCAGGACACAGGCACAGTGGTTTACAGACAGTCACATGATTACTTTTTCTCCCCCAGCTTTCCAACATCTATTGAATTGTTCTCTGAAAGTTTCCTATGATTGCATCCTTTATTTCAGTGATGCTAACATGGAACCCAAGTCCTTCCTGTTAACCACACTTGTCCTCTGCCCCCTCATCTCCTCCATCAAAGCATCAACAAACACATGTGTAATAGAAGTGTCACTGAAAAGGTGGGAGTCATCGATCTGGGCACAGTGGGGAGACATTTTGGAGGCAGTCATGTCTTACACAGGAAGAAAGATACTTATTTGTTTTGGGATCAGATCTTTATTTATTTTTATAATTTTAACTTTTATTTTGGATTCAGGGGTACATGTGCAGGTTTTTTTACATGGGTATGTTTTGTAACACAGAGGTTTGGCGTACAAATGATCCCATCACACAGGTAGCAAGTACAGTCCCCAACAGGTAGTTTTTCAACCCTTATCCACTCTCTCTCTCCCTGCTCTAATAGTCCCCAGAGTCTATTATTCCCAGCTTTATGTTCATTTGTACCCAATGTTTAGCTCCCAATTATAAATGAGAACATGCAATATTTGGTTTTCTGTTCCTGCGTTAGTTCACTTGGGATGATGACCTCTGGCTGCATCCATGTTGTTGCAAAGGACATGATTTCATTCTCCTTTATGGCTGCGTAGTATTCCATGGTGTATATGTACCACATTTCCTTTATCCAAGCCACCCCTGATGAACACCTAGGTTGATTCCATGTATTTGCTATTGTGAATAGTGCTTCGATGAACATATGAGTGCCTGTGTCTTTTTGATATAATGATTTATTTTCCTTTGAGTATATACTCAGTAATGGGATTACGGGATCTAATGGTAGTTCTAAGTCCTTTGAGAAATCTCCAAACTGCTTTCCACAGTGGCTGAACTAATTTACATTTCCACCAGCAGTGTATAAGCATTCCCTTTTCTCCACAGCCTTGCGCCTTGTTATTTTTTTTACTTTTTAATAGCCATTTTGACTGGTGTGAGGTGGTATCTCATTGTGGTTTCAATTTTTATTTCTTTGATGATTAGTCATATTGAGCATTTTTTCATGTTTGTTGGCTACTTTTATGCCTTCAAAAAGCACTTTAAAATGCATTATTAGTCCTCTCAGCCATTCCACCACCAGCAATTTCTAAATGGCTATAGCCACCCTAACCCCTTATCATCTCATGATTTTTTTTTATCCTTCTCACCTCTCTCCATTTATACCTTTTATGGGTTGAATTGTGTCCCCCAAAAGGATATACTCAAGTCCTAACCTCCAGTGCATGTGAATGGGACCTTATTTAGAAACAGGGTCTTTGCAGATGCAAGCAAGTTAAGATGAAGTAATTTAGGTGGACTCTAATCCAATATGACTGGAATCTTTATAAAAAAAGGAGAAGATGCACAGACAGAGACACACAAGGAGGATGCCATGTGACAAGAGAGGCGGGGCTGAAGACATGCAGTTGCAAACCAAGGAATACCAGGGATTGCGCAGGCACCAGGAGTAGCCAGGAAGAGGCAAGGAAAAATTCTATCCAGAGCTTTATAGAGGGCGCATGGCCCTGCTGACACCTTGATTTCAGACTTTGAACCTCCACAGTGGAGAGCATAAATGTCTGTTATTTTAAGCCACTCAGTTTGTGGTACTTTGTTAAGGCAGACCTAGAAAACCAATACAATACTCCCCTTCCTTCTCTCTCACTCCCTTTTATGTTCTCAGCAGAGATATTTAGCATCTCTTTGTTATCTCAACACCTATCCTCAGATCATCGCTGACCCACAAGCTGCTGATAAATGTATTTTCCTGAATGAGGACAGTTCCTCTCTAAGAGAAATTCTGATGGCAGAGGTCAAGAAAAAGATTTTTTTCTCTCCATTACCTATAGTGTATTTAGATTAGGAAAACATACAATCCAAGTGCCCAAATTGAATTTGGGGGACTAAACTCTACAAATTGGCTGTTGCTGTTGATCAAATAAGCACACTCCTGCTTCACATGTATTGGGAGCTTCCCGTCATCAATAGAGATGAAGACCTCTTGCTTGTCAGAGCCCAGAAAGTTCATGACTGTGGCCTCTACTTCCCTCTGCCTCATCCAGGACTGCTCCCCAGCTGCCACTCTCTGCTCCACTCACACTGCCTTCTTTCAGTTCCTCATTCTCAACACATCCTCCTTCCACCCTCACACCATTGACCCTGCTTCTCCTGCTGCCTGGAACACTTGTCTCCAGATTCCTGCCTCAGCCCATCTCTGAGGTAACTCTAATCATCTTAGGTCAACAGTCAAGTCCTTTCCTAATGTCCCAGGACTGGGATATATATATCACATCCCCTAATCACAGACTTTTATGGCACCCACCGCTTTTCTTTAGTAATATTTATTCATTGCTAATTACAACAGAAGCTCTCTTAATTCAGCACCACAGGGAATTAACTGATGCTTTCAAATCTCTTCGTAAAAGGTATTGATGGATTGCCCAGATCACGATCAAACACTTGTGGCTTATGCCACCTGGTAACCTCAATGCCTCTACTCCCACCAGCTGAGCTTACGCTTACTAAGAGTGGGTTGTTTTTGTTCCCAAACTGTTTATGGTGGTTGTACTATATTACTATAATTATGTAGTTTAAATATCACATAAATGGATCAAATATGAGCATAAAAAGAGAGTTACTGTTTCTATGAAAACTCAGTTAAATGCTTCGGAAAGACCTGAAAAGCTGGGGGAAAATAATTGCTCTTAAATTAGTTGTAGTCAAGACAAGTGTAAAAGATTGGGGAAAAAAATAAAAATCTTAGTGAATTTAGATGGCTTCACAAGTGTCTTTAGGTTTTCCCTCCACTTTACAGTATCTGAAACTGGAAATTGTAGATGATATGTATATCCCATCATTTTGAGTGGGCTTTATGCAAGAATGTTAACATAAAATTTTAATGACCGGACAGATCCTAAAAGAAAGCATCTTGGCTCTATCAAATTTAGCAAATGAATGTTCATTTTGTATTTTAAGTAAAAAAAAAAATATATGTAAAAACCATATCTATATGATTAAAAATATACATACCAAATCATATACATACTTCCCACTTTAACTGCATTTTCCAATTAACTAGTTAGTGGTCTTACTCCCATTGGAAAATGAGTTTTCAACAGTAAATACTTATTGACATAATCATTTCATTAATATTTGACTGTGAGCTCTATTACAAGGGGTACGTGTGTGTGGTTCAACACTAACATTCCAAGCCAGGTGCGGTGGCTCACACCTGTAAGCCCAGCACTTTGGGAGGCCAAGGTGGGTAGATCACTTGAAGTCAGGAGTTCAAGACCAGACTGTTCAACACGGTGAAAACCCATCTCTACTAAAAATACAAAAGTTAGCCAGGTGTGGTGGCATGCACCTATAATCCCAGCTACTCAAGTGGCTGCAGCATGAGAATCGCTTGAACCCAAGAGGTGGAGGTTGCAGTGAGTCAAGATCTCACCACTGCCCTCCAGCCTAGATGACAGAGCAAGATGCTGTTTCAAAAAAAAAAAAAAAAACACTAACATTCAACTGCTTGACTATGGCACATAGTAGGTAGTCATTATGGTGAATAAATTGAAATTTTTCCTTTATTTTTGTCCTGTGCAGACACAGCATATAACATAATAAAATATTTAAGCATATGTCTCTGAAGGAGGTTCAAATATGTGGAAAAAAATTACCCTCAGAATTCTTTTGAGCAATAAGTGTTAACTTCAACTTTGTGGAAGACCGTTCAGTCTGTTGGGGCATGTTTGAGGACCACACACAGTATCTTTTCTTTCTGACTGATAGGCTGGCTGCCCTATTTTGTCTGAACAGGACTCTTTGGATGGGTGTGAATCTGAACCAGGGAACAAAGGGGGTACACTTTACTTTCCTCTCTTTATGCCATGAGAAATCTATCCTCCTCCATGATCCAGCCTTAGTGAACGTAACAGATGGGTTTAATCCATAAAAATGAAAAACTTTTCCCATTTCAACTCCATTTCCTGCCTGTCCAGGTAAAATAAAACTTTCCCTGAGGAAATGATGTAAATACACTAGACATTCTTAAAAGATCCTACATAGCACAAAATATTGCTAGAAACCGAACCATGTTTCTTTTCATTTAAAAAGAATTATGAATGGGGTAGTGAAAAAAATATAGATGGGAGTGAGGAAATGCTTTCCAATCCCAGCTTCGTTGTGCTTTCCTTCCCAAAGCTTCAATTGCCTTGTCTGTAAAGTGGGACTGATAAGAATGCATGGCTTGTCTATCTTATGGAATTATTGTGAAGAATCAAATTAAATGATACCTATACAGACTCTTGCCGTACTACAAAGGGTGACATAAATGTGCCCTGGTGTTGTTACTACAAGGTCCCCCATGCCACATTTCCTCAACAGTGTCAGTTTCTGCCCTTCTTCTTTTTGCCTGGCAGGCTGCACTCAATTCATTTCCTTTAGCACAGACACAAATAATCTTCTGTTATTACAGGTGAAAGGAGGTTGGAAGCTACTGATTTTGGAGTAGACAACAATGGTCTTGCTCCAACAAACCTTCTGGGGAAATCCATAGAACACTCAACTCCTATCTTGCCCCACAATCTTTTCAAGACAGATAAAGAGGCTTGAGTCAAAGGGCTCTGCAAAAACTGTAATTTCATCACCAGTATGGTTTTAAACTTTAACAGCTTTGGTATCCATCTGTAAAATGTCATTTGTTGTAGTAGCTCAAACAAAAGAATAAACACACATCCACTTCCTTCAATAAAATGTAAAAGTCTACAGTTTCTGTATATTTGTGCACTCAAGCCATACTAATTTATTCCACAATTACTTTTATTTTTTAGCATTTTTATTTGGCTCTTATACTACATAATTAATGGTGTTTACATGGAAAGGTTGTTTATGTAAATGGCCTAAGTGGATTACTGAGCAAGCTTTAAAACAAATAAACATTTTTCTCCTTTTAAAATTCATTTCACTCTCCTCTGTCTGGCAGAAGAGCAGAGTTTTCTAAATGTCCAAGGGGACATAAGAATCAGGCTTTTGAGATCCATTCTCCCCTGGTGAGTCCGGCTTATAATTCTGTTTCCCATAATGGTTGGCCTGGGGGGAGTCAACAGTGACTCCACTAACCCAGCACATCCCAGATTCAGAAGCTTGTCTTTTTTTTGGGAGGTTGCCACTGTTTTTCTCCATGACCTTAAACATAACATAGTATCTGGCCCTTACAGATTGTTTCCTGTGGAGTTTGCAGACCTGAGGATGGGAGACTCATGAGATAAACAAATATGCTCACTATAAAGACCAGAAATACACCAGGAAAGAAAACCTACCAAGTTTCTGAATCTCTCCACCAGAACAATTGCATCACCTAATTGTGGCAATTACTGAGACTGTCCCTCCTAGTCAAAGTTCGAATTGCAAGTTCTTTGAGTGACAACACAGAGCCAAGCTACTGTAAAACAGAGTTGGCATGACAGTGACTACTTGCTAAGACATACATTATTTTTCTAAGGCATTCTGAAGGGAATATATTGACATCAAAGGCCATTTCTTTATTTCTGCTCTCTTAGAGCCAAAGCTAAGGGAACAGGAGTGAAGATGCCTCCCTCTACACCCTTTCAGAGGCCTGAAGAGGGAAGCCTGCCTCCAGGTCATCTCTGGAAGAACAGGTCATGTGTCCCCTAAAGTACCTTTGGAGTTGTCAGGAGTTACAGATCAGACTGTGGCAGCAGGCTTTCTCTACACCAGGCTTCTGCCTCAGAGATGACCACTGAAGAACTCAATGCAGGTGAGTTCTGAAATTCTAGCACACAGAGATCCCTACATCAGTTCTATTCAGATGGGTAGAGCATAGCCTAGAATTGTAGTCCAGACCTAGAGGAGGAGATGCAAGTCAAATGCCTAATGACAAGCATGGGTTTTTGTTTGTTTTTTGGGGTTTTTTTGGAGACATAGTTTCGCTCGTTGCCCAGGATGGAGTCTCAGCTCACTGCAGTCTCCCCCTCCCGGGTTCAAGCAATTCTCCTGCCTCAGCCTCCTGAGTAGCTGGGATTACAGGCACATGCCAACATGCCAGGCTAATTTTTGTATTTTTAGTAGAGATAGGGTTTTACCGCATTGGCCAGGCTGGTCTCAAACTCCTGACCTCAGGTGATCCACCCGCCTTGGCCTCCCAAAATGCTGGGATTACAGGCATGAGCCATTGCACCCAGCAACAACCATGTTTTGAATGAACAAAACTGTACAAGACCCAGAGCTGTCTTAAGACCTTCATATTTTTAAAACATTCTTTCATATCACTTGAAACATTAAAAGGTATACACATTTCACACTTAATAATTTTTCTATGAAAGGATTTTTCAAATTTTGCTTGTGAAATTTTTTGTCTAAAGTAAAATATAATTTCTCTACATTCATCACATCTACTCAGGAACTCTCATTTGGTGAAAGCATCTCATCTAAAAACTGTTTTCCAATGTAATGAAGTTGTTATGAATGCTAAATCCAGCCATTAATGAAGCTGACACGGTGTTCGATTTTGTGACCATTTAATACATGTTTATTAATTTTGCTATGACTGTCCTTTTTTTTTTTTTTTTTTTTTGTAGACAATCATTTTTCCTGGCCAGACTCCAGATATTTACCCAAGCAGAACTCCTTTCCCTAGCACTGTGGGTCCTGGACCTAGGGACTAAACTAGTCCTCTGAGCTCATGGCAGTCAGCCAGGCACTCCCAAAGAGGATATCAACTACAGTGAGTTCTCAGGGATTCCCAGACATTCCACAGGACTCCCTCTAACCAAAACAGCAGTGTGGAGGCTCCAGGTCTTGTGCTATCACTTACAAACCCAAGAAATTCTTACTCATTAAACTAAATTCTGAAAATTTGTGAACTTTTGACTCCTTAGAGAAATTTACTCATAACCAATGCTAAAAGCCTTTCTTGGCCTTGGTGAATCCATTCTCTTCCTTCAGTGGGTGAAATCAGGTTTCATAAATCCAAGTGATTTTATAAACCTTTGTTTTCCAACAATAAAGGAGATTTGGAAGCTGACCTGGAGTTACATTTCTAGGAAGCTTTTCTGTTGTTCCACAGTATCTAACTACTCATACTCCACCAAGGTGTTTATAACTAGCCCCCAGATTCCTTCTTTAAAGATATCCTATCAGCAACTGTTAGGTGGAGTGTGCTTTATCAACTGACTTTTTTTTTTCCAGAAAAATGAAGTCTCATCAGAGTGCAGCAACTGAAAAATAATCATAGTAGTCTGTTGTCAGTCACAAAATTCTTTCTTTAGTCTGTCAGAAAACACTGAAGTGACAAAGAACTTGTAAATTCTACTTTCTTAATGTGGCTTCCAGCAAGACCACAAAATCAGTGTGATTTGTTTAAGGAATTCATTCCTGACCTTGGTTTGCTTTGTATCTTTTTTAAGACCACTGAGTTTAGAACGAATATATAGTGGTAAGCTTAAGGCATCAGACAGCATAAGATGGAATTCCAATGTACCATTTTGTAACTGTGAGAACTTGAGCAAGTTATTAAACCTTTATTTCTTCATCTGTAAAATAGTACCAGTAATACTTAATAGCATTGTTCGCAGGATTAAACAGACTAATGAGTATAAAGCTCTTTGTGAGCAATCAATAAATGTTAGCCTTGAGTATTACTATAGTTATTATCCATCATTTTCTCATTATTTACCATCCCACCATTTAAGCCACCACACCTAGAACCTGGATTGCTCAGTAGCTTCCTCACCTCCCTGCTTGCTCTGCTCTGGCCTATTCTAAACCCTTCCCATCTACTTCCCAAAGCTGAGGAATCCCTTCAGAATGGAAGAGCAATCAGTTCAACCCCTTTCCCACATAAAACAGAAATGCTCCCAGCTACTCTTAGCACAAACCTGAAAGGCCCTGCATGGCCAGACTCTTGCTTACCCTCTCCAGCCTGTTTCCACCTCTCTCCCCCATTCCAAGCCTCAGCCATACTCATCAGTCTTCCGGGTACAGCCCACACTGCGCCCCCTCCACCACACCCTTCCCACAGCCGGCAGAGCTGTCCCCCACCCCACGCCCTTCAGATCCCAGCCCCAAAGCTACCTCTTCAATGAGATTCCCCTCAGATCTTTTCAGAGGTTCATATTCCTTCCCTGCAAAGCACATAGCAGAATAAACGCATGACCTATTTAATAAGGGATAATTTCCTAATGTCTTCTTTCCCACATCATTTTCAGTTTGCGGGAGGGTACGGCTGCCAGTTTTGCTCATCGCAATCCTCATTACCTAGTTCAGCCAAGACCTAGGAAAGGAGGACAGTAAATATTAAATTAACGAAAGAATGGATCCACGCAGAGGGCTTAAAATGGTTCAGACTCCACAGCCTCAAAACGTTGGCTCTGTACCTGAGGCTCGTTATTAAATGGTTCCCAAACATGAGGGATCACTTTTGCATGTTTTGTTTTTTAGTTTGGCCTTGGTTTGTGTGTCACTTTTCACGAGTAAACGTTCAGGCGCGGCAACTCTTGAGAGTGTAGACCGGACCAGATCCGAGGGAGCCCAGCCGGCAGCACTGCTGGAGTGGGGCGGAAGTGCGGGGCGCGGGGCTGGCGCCGTGGGTGCGGGCGGAAGTGCCCGGCGCGGGGCGGAAGCGGAGATGTCGGCGGCTTGAGGCTCAGGTGGGTGCCCCTACCCCCGTGCCGAGGGTGGGCGCTCGCGGCTCTCCGGCTCTGAGCCGGCGCGCAGGCTGGCTGGGGTTCGCAGTGCCGCATGCTGCCAATTTTCATTGTCGTTAGAGGGAATTTAATTAAACCGGGTGCCATAAATCCATGAACCACAGGGGGGAGATTATAAACGCGTGTTCGTGTGTCTGTGATGGCGCTCTGGGAAGTAAATAAATGACGGGGAAAGGAAGCTTTTTTTAAGAGAAAGCAGAAAATATCTCAACTTCATACTTCTTCCAGTGATTCACAGATGCCCCGTCCCGGGTTTAATTGAATTCTATGAAGTAGTAGTGTATTCACACTTGGAAGCCTGCTGAGCTGACTGCCTTTTTAAATAAACATTTTTGAGCAGCCACGTTGACCTTTAATTGGGGTGAAGAGGTTGAAAGGTGCAGCAGGGAACATTGTGAGTGCAGGGGCTCTCTGAATCAGCTGTCTGGATCTCCTCTCAGCTTTATTGGGCAAAAGCAGCCCTCTGGGTACTGAACAATGAGAGAATAAATCAGAGACTGTACATTTTCGACAAATACTTCTGACAAATAGCAGCTCATACAGTTTTTTAATAAGTCCAAGGGTAGAAAAGTCTCCACTAAAATGTCATTGTGAATTAGGCTTGTGACTGTTTCTAAGGCTGTGTTTAACAAGGAGTGTTTTGCTTGGGTGTTCTTTATTCTTGTTTATTAATAAATAGTGTGTATGTGGCACATTATATTTTAGTGTCCTTTAAAAAAAAAATCCATAATATGGCCTTAGCTTGACCCCAAGATTCTCAGTTCCTCAAGGACAGGAATGGTGTCTAAGATATGTTATATCCCAATACTTTCTAGCACATTTCCCAGCATTAGCATACAGTTCCTTGTTTCAGCAGCCACTAGAGCTGTGCCTTGGTATGCACAACGCTGAGCAATTGAGGTGCTTATTAAAGGCCACAGTCTTCTCATTTGGTCATATTCTGAGGACTAACTTATAAAAATACATGTAAAACTCTCTACTAATATTTGGAGCTCTGTACATTGAGGTGCATTATAGGTAAATGCAGAAAGATTTAAAACATTGGGAAAAAAGATATACCCTGAAAATACTGGGTGATTATGGTAATACCGGGGCAAAGCAGAACTAATCATGGTTCTATGTGAAATACTGTAGCCCAGTAACCTGCGTCCTGCTCTGCTGAGGAATCGCCAGGAACCAGAAAGGCCCTGTTTTGAAAATTAAGGTTGGTGGGGCTGGTGTTTTACACAGGCAGGATCCCCAGATTGTCTTTCTTCCCTGCTGCTGTGGCAACAGTAGCCACATGCCAAGGAAGGATCAGTATTTTTTTGTCTCCTTCATCGGAGGAATATGTGGCTGTGTGATTTTATTTAGATGGACCGTTGGCAGGTAAGTAATAGAAATGAGGATTTTTCCAACTTGGGAATTTATTAGACTGTGTTTCTTTTTTGTTCTAGGTGCCTGGCTCTAAAGTACCCAGAGGCACTGTGAGAGATGCCTTTAAAATAGGTTATTTTTTAATTATTAAAGTTTTTGTACTTTATAACTTATATATACTCTAGCTGGCTGACATATTCAGTTAATCTAATGCTAGGGCGTGGGGTTTCAAATATAGCAGGACCTTGAGGTGATCTGGTACAAGTAGTGAGGTGTTTTATGTTCCTTATTCAAATCTAATTTTTGCCACTGTTTTATTCAAGGAGTATACATCAGAGGAAGCCAAAAGCCAGCTGGAATAGTTCCTGAATACAGTCTTAATCTTGTTCGCAATTATTTCAAAGGGGAGAAATCATCTGGATCAGGTATGTGTAGCTACACAGCAAGGACTAGGTGAGCTTCCTCTATCCTTCCTCTAGTATTGCATAACAAATTTTAGGAACAAAATCATTTGGGGAAGAATATGCAAAATAAAAAGTTTTGGCTAAGTTTAGCATATGTATGAGTCTACATCCCTAACTCCCCATCCCAGTACAGCTACGAAGAACAGGAAACATGAAAATGTTACTGTCTTTTTATTTCAATCCTTACCAAAGTTAAAGTTTCCAGAGATGGAGGCAAACTCAAAGTACCTACTGTTTTCAGAAAGTATCCATCTTCAAGGATTTCAGACCATTTCACCAGTAATATTTAGTAACAGCCTTTTTACTGTTACAGCCTTCATCACTGAGGTATTGTGGTATTTGTCAGTCTTTCTCCTGCTCAAGGTGTGAGTTCCTTAAGGGCAGGGACAATATCTTAATCACTTTTATATTTCTAGTACATGGCACAGCACGTGGCACATTGCAAATGCTCAGTAAAGGCTATAGAAATGAAAAGATAGTGTCTCTGAAGGGAGATTGGATCTATAAAGGGTATAAAACATTGGGGATATAACAAGATAGAGAAAAGAATATAACACATAACTTCCTTTCAGGTTGTAACTAGAGACAGAAGTAATGCTTTAATAAACAGCTTGGGGCAGGGAAGAGTATATTTGTGAATCCATTAGATGTTCGTCAAACTGCCTTCCAAGGAGATCTGGCCTGGTCAGTTGTGCGTCCTTTGTTGTGTTGAGTAGACTATGCAAGCTAAAAGCCTCCACCAACCTGTCTCCACACTGTCTCCAGCCTGCCATGCAACGCCTCACCCAAACACCTGTTAGCACATGTTTGAAGAGTATCTGCTTGAAAGTGTGCCAAATTATTAGCTTACATAGGGCACCAGTATCTTGATTTGGTCTTGCCTTAAGGATAGAGAACCTCTATAGTGTCACTATCTTAAGTCTGGTCACTATTTTAAGTCTAGGTTGCCCAAATAATATTGAAGGAAATCCACACTTGTCTTTTCTACTTTACTAACAACATTTCAAAGGAGTTCAAAGTTGACAGCTTTTTGTGTTGTAATAGGACAGTGGTGGTATATGTTGCTGCCTTCTATTGCCAATGGGATTGCAGGAGAAATCAATCACACTGTTACAACTGGAAACAAATAAATTTCCTCTCATTGTTCCAGTGCTTTTTCATGTTAGTCATGAAATAGTAGGGAAATGATTTTTAGTTTAGTCAGGAGGAAAGGACATGACATTGAATTACTTGATTTTTTTTTTAACTCTTTGCTTCTTAAAACACATAGTCTTCCACCCAGTGAAGAGAAATGATACTACTGTTTAATAGAATCATTAAACCCAGGACATTAATCTGGGGAAAAAAGATCTAAATTCAGCCCTTTCTCCAGGTTAAAAAATGAAATGAATGTGAATCTTTTTGGATTTAGAGAACAGAGCCTCATTTTTATGGTAAAAGAATTCTGTTGTCTGAAACTGAGACTTTCCTCATTCTCTCCATCCTTAAGTTAAGCCTTATACAAGATGAAGTGTCTGTTAATTGGTATATTCTGAGGAATAATATGAAAAGTGTTTTGAGATTTCTTTGGAAGAAAGAGTGTTGAACTTGGAGATCCCACACTTGTCTTTTCTACTTTACTAACAACATTTCAAAGGAGTTCAAAGTTGACAGCTTTTTGTGTTGTAATAGGACAGTGGTGGTATATGTTGCTGCCTTCTATTGCCAATGGGATTGCAGGAGAAATCAATCACACTGTTACAACTGGAAACAAATAAATTTCCAGTTTTGTGTTGATCTCATTATATACAAAAAAATACTATTATTCCAGGAGAAAATATACAGAAATGAACTAAAAAATGTAGTATGAAAGACTTAAGCATTCATTTCCTTATACATAAAGCAAGGGGAATCTCCAAAGTCACTTCCAGTTCCAAAACATTAAAAAACTCTATCAATGATAGCTGTTCAAAAACAGACTAGGACTCAGAAGATTGTAGAATCTCACATAATTGAGGGAGGCCACAGCCTAATATCAAGAGTGACTGGCTCCCAACTTTCAGATTGAACTTTGTATTTCTACAGGCCTAGGTCTCACTGTTATCACAAGTCCAGAGAAATGGTGGATTTAGCAACTCAAATGTCCAAAGTCATTTGCTACAAAATGGCTAGCAATGAATGAAACATCTTTTAGGTTTTGTGGGAGCATAAAGATAACTTCATCTCTTTGACAAGATAAATTGAAAATGGGTGGAATTTTAGGAACAAAGAGAAGACATTGCCTGGGTGGATGGTTTTTGAATTGCAAACAGTTGTTTTTGGAAATGGGATTATATGCTTTTTAAATAGCAGGGAAACTTGCATTACTAGCTGCGTACAATAAGACTAAGATGTCTAATGAAATTGCCTTCTTTCTAGGTCAGTATTAAGTATAAGAGATATCTTCAAAGGGAATGGATCATGTTGGTTAAGAAGGATAATGTGGAAAGGAGTCTGCATAATTCCTTATATACTTTGTTCCCATCCCTTGAACTAGAATGATTTTGCCCTCATCTTAATGCTATCTTTATGGAATGAAGGAATTTTCAAATTGGTTTTTAAACTCTATTAAGGCCTCATGTATGATATAACCCAACCACATTACTCAGGTTTTCTTGGCTTTCAGGAACAGCTTTGTAGCCATTATGTCATAATTGAACTGAACATTCTTGCACACTCTGAATTTGGAATATGCTGCTCTGGCTCCAGGCCAGTTGCTGAGTCAGTATCTTTGGGGTTGAGGATGGAGGGGAGGGGTATAGTGTGTACAAACCCCATTGCGTTAACAGGAATTAGCCCAGAATTCCTTTTGGACTTCCCTTGGGAACTAGAGGGGGTATATGGTGAGCATACATTACTGTTCTTGATTAGCATCATTATTTTACTTTCTTAGCTGAGTGTTTGGAAACTCTTCCTTGACATTGTCATGTGCACATCTGTCATGTACGTATCTGCCATTACTGAGCAGACTCCTCTGAAGCAATGATCTAGAAAGTGTGACTGCTAAGATCTAAAGATTCTAAAACAAACTCTTGCTTACACTGAAGACTTCTCTCTCCTTCCTCTTTGCATTTGTCAGCTTGCCATGGCTGAGGCAAAGACAGCAGTGCTTCTGGATGGGAAAGAGAATGGCACGGTGAAAAGGATCTTGCATTTAAAATAATCTTTAAAATGTGTTTCATAGTAAGAAAGAGAAATTCATTATTTTTTCTTTGTAGGGGGAGTTTCATCTTGGATGCTTAGACAGTTGCAAGACGAGTGCCCTAGTGTCTCCTTCCCCATTTCCTAACGTGGTTCTTTTTGACACCAGCACTTCCCAGATAAGACTGAGGAGTGAGAAAAGGGAGTTTGCAGTGAGCAAATACCTTTCCACTTCTGCCTGGATCTATAAGTGAATTTCAGTCCTCTTTAAGGGGCTGTTTTAGGCTCCTACAGGTAAAAACTACTTTGGATTTTTTAAATTCAAGGCCTTATTTGGTCATAGGCTATTCCCATAGCATTTGTTTAGCATGTGGTTTTCCCTTCTCTGATCAGAAGAATGCTTGAGGCCCAAAGCCCCACTGAGTCTCTAAAATGAGAGAATGGGACAAGTGGTAGCATTTCCATTTAATTGTGGTTGAAACTGAGGCTTTAAGAGATGAGGATTTTCCTTTCTCTTTGGGGTTTATGTTTATGAAATCCTCACCTAAAAATGCACTCAGGGAATTCAAACATGTTGAATTTCAGCAGAAACTCTATGTGAAGAATAACTTCAAAGCTCAAAATGAAGAATTATACAATTTATGCTTAATTCCCCTGGTTAGTTAGTAGGAGCTGTGTTGGTTTAAATTTATTTTGACCTCTCTAGACAATTTACTCAGAACAACTTGGAACAAGTTTTGTCTTTAAGACTATCAATAAAATCCACTTTACAATTACTGAGGCAGCTTCTTTTTTGACGTACATTGATTGAGGATATCCTTGGTAAAATAATAATGGTACTGAATTTTCCCTCTTTGCGAAATAAAGACAAATATTGGGGGAAAAGCAACTGGAAGGGAACAGGCCTTTGCTTAAAACCCATCAAGGGAAAACCATGATTTATCAAAATCTAAATTTCACTACCTTAACAATTTTGTGAAGGCTGGGTAAGTTTAAGCCAATACCTGGTGTCAAGGCATTTGCTAGTCAGTTTTACCTAGGCTTAGTGACATCCTTAGGTGCAGATAAATATGTTGAATCTTTAAACAGTTATATCTTAGAAATTCTTAAGTAATATTCATGAGAAAACGTTCAGTTATTTCTATTTGATTTTTTTTTTTCAGTTTTGCAATTCCCTGTTTCTGAGACTGCTGTTACTAGAGATTTAAATCTTTCATTTGAGGCCAGTAAAAACACATTTCAGTCAATAGAATCATTATTATTAACAATGATCTCTTACTTTTAGTCTTATTTAGTAATCAGTACTTAAGCTTTACTTTTCTATTCTGCTTTATAACTACACAGAGATCATCTCTTTTTAAGATACCCAGTCGACTTTTGCCCTCATCTTCCCATCCTCCCCAATTCTCACCAGAAATACCTCCCTTTAGTTAAGATGTTAAATTGGGTAAGAACCTCAAGGTAGTTCATTTTAGGCATAGGCATTGGTTGAAAGATTTCATTCCTTTGAAGCAGTATTAGATGAATTTCTTCTGATTTGTGGGAGATTGTTTCACTGTCTCTGTTATAGTCAAGCCCTCATCAGTTTCCTTGACAATGGACAGTTCTCTCATTCTGGAAACATTTTCTCATTGACTGCTGTGATGACACACTTTTCAGGTTTCCTCCTACTTCACCAGCTGTTCTGTCTGCCTCCTTTGCTGGTTCCTCCCAATCCAACCTCTAAATGTTGAATTGCCTCAGAGATCTATCCTGGGCCCTCTTTTTTTCTCTGTACAATTTTAGATGATTTCACCTAGTTCCATGCTGTAAATATAATCCTTAAACTGATGGACACTCAAGTCTTCATCTTTAGTCCAGATTTTTTTCAAACCTGTGTATGTCATTCTCTCTGTGATTTCTAACATGCCCCCAACTGAGCTCTTGGTCTGACATATTCAATCTATTCTTGCCTCAGTTTTTCTAATTTTAGTAACGGGCACTGCCACCCACCTAGAGGCTCAGAAGCAAAACTGAGATTGTCCTTACTGCCCTCTTTTCTTTAATTCATCATGTCCAATTCATTGGCAAGTCCTGTTGTCTCTGTTTCTGCTCTAGTCCACACCATCCTTTCTCATCCAAACGACCGCAGCAGCCTCCTACCTGTGTCCCTGCTCCTCTCTTGCCCTCCAACAATCTATTCTTCACACAGCAGCTAAAGTTACCTTTTAAAAATGTATATGAGATCCTGTCATTTTCCTCCTCTAAATCTAATTGTACTTAGTTTTTTTTTTTTTTTTTTTGAAACAGAGTCCTGCTCCTACGCCCAGACTAGAGTGCAATGATGCGATCATGGCTCACTGCAACCTCTGTCTCCTGGGTTCAAGCAATTCTCCTACATCGGCTTCCCGAGTAGCTGGGATTACAGGCACCTGTCACCATGCCCAGCTAATTTTTGCATTTTAGTAGAGACAGAAGTTCACCATGTTGGTCTCAAACTCCTGACCTCAAGTGAGCCGCCTGCCTCAGCCTCCCAAAGTGCTGGGATTACAAGTGTGAGTCACCACGCCCAGCCCCCAATTCTTTAACATAACCTGCAAGGCCTACGTGATCTGACCCCTGCTCACTGTGGGTTAGTCTCATGTCTTGATTGTATCCCCTATTCCTTGGTGTACTCTGCTTAAGCCATACAGACTTTTCTGTTTCAGTAAATCATTTGTCCTCACTTAAGGGCCTTTGCATTTACTGTTTCCTCTCCCAGTGCAAGCACTTGCTCAGAGAATACCTTAATTAAAGAACCTGCCTCAGTCAGCGTCACATCACTCTGCTACTCTCTCTCCCCTATACGTATCACCACCTCATGTGGCTTGACATTAAAGAGTCTTTTCACCAGAGCATGGACCCAATGAGGGCAACAGACCTTACTTTCTTGTTCATCACCATACCCTAGCACCTACAATAGTATCTGATACATGAAAAATATTAGATAATTGTTGAATAAATAAATGACTCACACCTAGATTTTCGTAACTGACTTCTCTTTCCTATCTTCATTCTCCTTTTCTTGACAGTCTTTTCTGCAAGCTACTGCCAGATTAATCTTCCAAAACACCAATTTTATCACATTCAGAACCCTTCAGTGGTCCCCAGTACATACACAACACATCACACATTGCTTACCCACCATTAAAACTCCTCCACAGCCTCATCCTAGTCCACTTTCCAAAGCTTATTTTCCTCTATTATTCAGCAGAAGTCTCTTTACCCTGTTCAAGGTTCCCCCATCAAATAGCCATGGCATTCCTACCTCCAATACCTTTGTGTCTAACCCTGAATTGGGAAAGCTTTCCCTTTTTTCTATATATCCAAATTCTGAATGAAATGATTTAAGATATTTCTTTTGTGAAGCCACCTCCAATCTTAGCCTGTAGTACTCTTCTTTCCCATTCTCATATGATGTTTGAATTATAGGGCTCTGTTGTTGTATTTCCCGTATTTCTAATTTACCTGCACATATACATGTCTTATCTTCTGACTAAAATTTTTAGTTCTTCATGGGTTGGGATCAACTCTTATTCATTTTTAACCCTTTCCATCTGCACTGTAGAACTAATGAATGAATGATATCGGTGGTTCACTAATCATTGTGAAGCTTGACATAATTTTATTGTTTTAGTTAAGAATTCAACACATTTCTCCTGAATCTATATAACTGAAATACATCTTGTTATTCTTGTTACTTGTATTAAACATGTGGAGTTGATTACTCCATCTGAGAGCTTTATTTAGAGGGGAAAAAATGAGCTAAACACCAGGCAGGATGAAAAAAAATTAATGGTTTAAAGTTACTGAGAACTAGGAGGGTGAAGGGGAGTGTATCTACTAAGTGAAAGATATGTAAATGCTGTATACTTTCAGTGAAATTGTAATCTTAGGCAAGGCCTGCACTTCAAATAGCTAAAGAATGTTTTCACAGAGCAATGTATTGAATACAAATTAATGTAGCACCCATTGAGTGCAAGCAATGGATTAGAGACATTCAGATACTTGGAAATTGTCATGGTAATAATTTGAAGGGAAATAAAGAGTTTTTGTCCCAGGCACTCATGTGACCAGTACTTTCTGGAGACTGACTCTCTGTTGGCTTCTCTCATCCCCTGTGTGGCAAGCCTGTTGACAATGAAATCTGGAATTAGAAGCTGCATAGAGGGAGCGATATGAGGAGCTGCTTCTCGGTTCCAGGGCTGGGCCATTATGTTGGCCAATTCATAGTTTAATGTGTTGTGTGGAAACAAATCAACAGTCCAAACTATGTAGTCACAATGAAGCTGAGCATGATACCATATCCAGCCAGGCCCACAGGTGGGTAGTTAGCTCAGGATCTTTGTTGCAACATTTTGTTTTGAGTTGGCTCCACCTCCTTAACACTTTCCCCCTGGCCAGGTACCCTGACTGCTAAGACAGAAACACGAGAAAAGCACCTGTGATCTCACCTATGCCAGTGAATTAGAGCTGCACTCCAGGTTGGGCCTCGTACCCACCACTGACTCCCTGTTTCTGTTCCAAAGCCTCATTTTCCCTCTGTGTAGCCCCTTGAAATTGACACATCAAAGTATTTACTCAATTTTCAGTTTTGGTTTTGTCCCTATATGGTGCCTCTTCTTGTCACTTGTGGCTCCACAAGGGTCATTTTCTGTCTTGCCTTTGCATCCAAAATCCTAGGATCCCAGGCTAGGTCCCTACTTGTTTGGGAGAGTGGCAGGTTTGGACACAGCTGACTGACCAAAAGCACAGAGGCACACTGGGGAGGCATCAATTGTCCTTGTTTTGCTGAATTAGGTAGAGCCCAGTGACCCAGATGAGTCCCCTAAGAGCAACCTCACCTCATTACATAAACTTCCAGTAATCTAAAATAATGGTTTTGTTCCCAAAAGAGGGGTGTGTGTGTGTGTGTGTGTGTGTGTGTGTGTGTATGTGTGTGTGTGGGGTGGGGGTGTGTGTGTGCAGTGGGGGTATGTGTATACATTTTTCTAGTCATTTGGGTAAAAATAGGAATGTTACACTTAAATTGTAATAAATGTGAAGTAGAGCACTTCTCACATGGCACAAATGACTGAACAGAAGCCCTGAGTCGTCTTTATGGAACATAGGTTCAGTGAGAGCTACAGTAATAGTGTTAAATTTACATTTTACTCTTGTGAAGAAGCTCCAACATTATCTGGCTGATGTAGACTTTTTGATTTTGCACATGAACTAACACTGCAGCTTACTGATGAGGGATCACATGAGCTTGAAAATTTGGTGTGCCAAAGGATTATTTGTATGAATAAAAATTCTGGTCAGTGAAGGTCAGTTTCTCTACTCAAGCGAGAATTATGTTGTTTCCCTTCTAATCGGACACACACAGTGTTTAAAGAATCCAGGAGCTCCGTATAAGTGATGTGCAGCCATAGCCTGGGCAGCTCCTCATGCAAGAAATGAATAATCTTTAATAAAGACTCAAACGATCCTGGCTTCTTTCTGTACTGTAATCAGTTGCCTTAATGGTGTGCCTTTCGGTGCTTTGCAGGGAAAATACTTAAAAGTTATTTTTCTTATCTTGCCTCAAGGAGGGCTGAATTGGTCCAGTCAGTCCTCCTCTCATGTTGTATTTGACTCTGTCATAAAGACCACTGAAGTCAGCCTCAGTTTTATTGAAAGGCCAGCATTCCCTTTCTCTTTCAGGGTGATCTGTGCCTCTAAGGGACACTGGACTTGAAACAGCAGGAGTCACCATCTTTATTGTTAGGCTGTAGAATTTGTTTTAAGCACATTCTAAATCCAGTCTTATGCCTTTTGCTTTT
Source organism: Callithrix jacchus (assembly GCF_049354715.1). NCBI lineage: Eukaryota > Metazoa > Chordata > Mammalia > Primates > Cebidae > Callithrix > Callithrix jacchus. The sequence continues at coordinate 81,961,837 of NC_133503.1, forward strand.
TTTTTATTTTAGTCTGTGACAAAGGTGACCCAATTGTGCTTCTTTGATATTATGAACACAGCTCTTTTTGCTCATATCATAGAGGCATACAACAAAATATGAAGGATAAAATCGTGTCTGTGTATGTAGTAAGGACACATTTCTTGACTAAATTCAATGACATAATCAAAAAAGTGTCCTCTCATAGTCATGAGCTAACAGGCAGAGACCACATTTCAGGATATTTTTTATAATGCTGAGATACTGTTCAAAAATAATAGAACTAATGAAAATGTCACATTGACAGAGTAGCCCATATTAAGATTTTGCTTCAAGAAGACATGATTCGGTGAATGTGACATTGACAGCAATGGTGTTAGGGTTTACAGAGTTAGTAAAACGTTCTAAGAAGAATATTAGAGAGTTCCCACTGAAGTATATCATTTTTTATTTTATATTTTTCTTTTCTAAGATCAAGTAAACATCAGGAATTAAGGAATTTCAGCATATTATCTGCCTAGAAGAGGTATGGGGAGTGTTTTCTTTATATCAGACTCTAATATAATTTTATAATATAGTGCTTCCAAAGAAATAAGTTAATTTAACAATATGATAAAATGCGTATACCTTTGAGTATTTAAGAATATGCAGGTAGTAACATTGTGTAATATGGATGCATTTCTCGCTAAACAGACGTGCTATATTTCAGCAATTTACAATGTGTAAAAAAATAGAAATGGAGAATAACAGTGGAAAAGAGAACTAGTTACAAACAGAATAGTTGTAGCATCACTGAAGGCTTTACTTAGCTTGTGGCTTGGTTGAACAAATACTCCAGCAAATATGGAGTGAATGGCAACTCTGCTTACTGTGACAGCTTTTATTTGTCTTGGGTGCAACCAAGACCACATGCTGTGTTTTGTCATGTTGGAAGTACTGAAGCAGATTTCCATTGTGAGTTTAAATTTTTTTTAAAAGTCTTAACACATCAGTCTCAACTTAGGCAGGTAAAAGCAATGTTTTCTTTATCAGCCAGATATCTTAAACCCTTCACCAAAAGCATATAACTACAGTTCACTGCCCTGGTTGTAGTCAGGTCACCACCACAGGTGGCCTAATCCTTCTCATTTCCAAGGACCTTCAATAAGGCTAATTTTTCTCTAATAAAGCTAATTTTTCTGCCTTTAATAAAGCTAAGTTTTAATTTTCTTTCTCCTAGAAGAGTGTGTCACTATTAGCATAGAGACTTTCCAAATCCCATGATGTATAAGTTTCTACCTAGAACAAACATGACTAACAATTCTGTACCTCCTCCCTACTTTTATAGCCTGTGTAGACAAAGCTGTCTTTAGAAGGTATGTCTTCAGCTAAATTTACCTATTGGAAATTTTTCATTTTGATGAATTTATAGAAATACGTATATACCAGTGATTAACACTTTGTTGAGAGTAGCAGAGAATATTATGAAATTGTTTAGATTCACTTTCTATCATTTAATTGGGAGAGAGATTCAAGTAGACATGGAAGAGTAAGGGCTGAAGAGTAAGAGAATGACCATTGTTTTATTGCATCAGTATCCAATCTTTTTGTCCAGTAGTCTTTAGTGTGATATGGGTTAGTGGTTTTCTCTAAAGTCATATCATTCTGTTTGAAATGAGTTTAAGGCTAATCTTATACTGAAGAGCCTGCTTGCCAGTGAAGATTAGGATTTAATTAATATAGTCATGCTCTGTGGAGCAGAGGAGGGCAAGATTTGAGGTGGTGGTGAAGGGGTTAGAACCAGCTGCAGTACCCTAGCCCAAAATTCTGTGTGTACCCTGAGGAACACTGATCATTAGTTATTATATACGATAGGCCCAAATAGTGACTGCTGTACATGCTGAGTATCTAATCAGGGTTGGAGATGAGATTAAAGAAGGTGAGAAAAGCTCACTTCAGCGCTTTTAACATCCAAAGAAATATTTTAGCACCTATTATGTGCCAGGTTAATTGTGGGTACTTGGAGATACTGGGGTGAACAAGTACCTGTTCTTATAGAACTTGCACTGTAGTGGAAAGGACATAAATAATTCTAGATAGTAAAGGGCAAAGGAAAGCTACAGCAAGGTGTGAGGGTAGGGAGTGATGGGCTAACATTGGTAAGTTTGTCACTATGACCTCTCCAAGGTGACGATATAAGGCCCAGGTCAAGTGAGAAGAAGCTACTTCAGAGCCTTTCATGCAGAGGTAAAGCAAGTGCAAAACTGAGGAAGAAATGATATTGGGCATTCAAGGAACAAAAAGAGAAACTTTGCCCTTGCAACCCGCCAAGGCAAGGGAGGGAAAAGTGATAGATGAAGTTGCAGAGATACAGTAAAGTGAAGTTAAAAAACGGATGATCCCAGGAATTCATTTATACTGGGAATACTGATAAATTACAAAGCCAACAGTGCACATGTGTTTTTAAAGCGAAATTATAATATTTATAGTTTTAAGGACAAAGCTGGAGACTCAGTAGAATAACTAGGAATAAACAGAATGATTGTAGCATCACAGAGGACTTGTGTCTTATGTTGAGCAAAGTAGCAGGATGAGGAAGCTTCAAAGCCTAGTGTTTGAGATGCTGCAATCACCAAGCTGTTCTTACTGGAATATCTCCAGTAGAAACACTAGTATATTTGTGTATGAGGTTTTCAAAAGTTATGACGATCTCCTTTTAAAATACTTCTTAAGCAGTTGAGTAGATTTTTTTTCTGACAAGGTAGCTCAGCCTGGTTTTCTCCTGTATTTCCTCTAAGTATAGCTTTGTGTTTTCTTATGTCTTACAGTGGAGAAGCATAGGTCTCATAAGAGATAGTCTGAGCCTTTACCTGGGGATTTGTGCTGCTTATTCATTGTTTCTTTCTCTTTTTTCTTTTTTGTTTTTTTGAGATAAGGTCTCATGCCCATCGCCCAGGCTGGAGTGCTGTGGTCCAGTCACAGCTCACTGCAGCCTCAACTCCTTGGGCTCAGGTGATTATCCCACCTCAGCCTCCTGAGTAGATGGGACTACAGGTGTACACCACCACACCCAGCTGATTTTTTGTATTTTTAGTAGAGATGGGGTTTTGCCATGTTGCCCAGACTGGTCTTAGACTCCTGGGCTCAAGTCATCCACCCATTTTGGCCTCCCAAAGTGCTGGGGATTACAGGTTTGAGCCACAGCACCTGACCCTCATCATTTTCTTTACCATGGCAGTGGCTAGATGTTATTGAATGCTTGCCAATATAATAAGCTATCTGTGTGAATGAACCATCTCAGGAAACCTCCACATCTTAGGGGATCATCAAGATGCTGGCAAAATCTGCACATGAAATTTTGTATTCAAATTAACAAACCCATGCAGTTTACTTACAGAAACCAAGTGATTAGGCACATAGATAATTCATAACTAGGGATTTTTTTCTATTCTAAATTATTTTTTGTTTGGAATACAGTGAATGTTGAGATATCAGAGAGGCTTGCTAAGTTTCTAGGTCTTTCCACCACTACTGGACTTGAAGAAACAATTCTGAAGCCTTCAAATTTCATCATAAGCTTGCAAATTGCTGTTCATATTGTAAGGAACAAAGTCTAGGGCACATAAGTTAACTGCTTTATTTTTCTCTTGGCAGAATTAAAATGCTCTTGTTTCAAGGAAATAGCATGCAACTTGCCAGATCCTCCTTTGGACTCTTCTTGAGAAACTGCTCTGCCTCTAAGACAGCTCTGCCTGTGCTGACCTTATTCACAAAGGTACAAAGTGAAAAAGTAAAATTGTTGGGTAAAGAAAGTTGTACATTTAAGAAAAGGAGACAAAATTGAAAGGAAAGGCAATGGAATAAACTTTGCTCAGACCTGATCTTCAATTTTTCTATCAGCACACCAGCAGCAACTCTGTTTTCTACCCATACACCTCATTATCTTCCAATTATCAGAGGGTAAATTAATGTATTTAATGGTTATCTGACTGCTGAAAAATAAGTTATAATATGATGTTTAAAAATTTATCACTTAGAAATACCATCAGTTATCTTTATTTGTGGTAGTTATGTTCTATAAAGTCACCATGAACACCGAATTAGTGAATATTGAACTATTGCTTCTAGTGGAAATACACAGTTAGGTTCCTGTGAGTCTCTGGTCACAATATTTTCATTAACCTACCAAATACAGAACCTTATTTTATGTGTGATTCTGTTTAAAGATTCATTATTTATATATATATAACTTGGAATACTATATAGCCATAAAATAGATGAAATCATGTCCTTGCAGCAACATGGATACAGTTAGAGGTCATTATCCTAAGCAAATTAACACAGGAACAGAAAACCAGATACCACATGTTCTCACTTATAAGTGGAAGCTAAACATTGAGTACACATGCACACAAAGAGGGGAATGATAGACACCAGGGCCTACTTGAGGGTGGAGGGTGAAGATCAAAAAGCTCCTTATCCAGTGTATGCTTACTACCTGGGTGACAAAATCATTTGTATACCAAACCCCAGTGTTATGCAGTTTACCCATGTGACAAACCTGCATATGTACCCCCTGAACCTGAAATAAAAGTTGAAAAAGAAAAAAAATTGTTTAATAAATATCTTATTTAATATATATTGTTGATTCATTAACATTAAACTCACAGCCAATAACACCTGTGTAAAACTCATGCCTAAATGAAGCTTATCGAACACATGTCTTTTCTCCATAAGGCACATCACAGTCTTCTTGTGCTTAGGAACCACTAGCCAGCACTTCACCACGTGCCTGGGGTCTTATTTAAACAGTGACATCACCAATAAAAAGCACAGAAATGCAAAAAATCCTAACACGGTTTTACAGTATGAGAGCTAGAACAAGAAAACAGAGCATCACCTTGTTTGACCTCAGCTTGGAATAAGTGCTTTTTTTTTTCACCACTTGGAATAAGTGGTGAAATCTCTCACCACTATATGCCTGCGCATGTCTGTGAATACCTGCAAAAGCGCTTCAAGTATTGATTTGGGGGTTGCACAGAAGTTTTAGTAATTAGGCAAATTCGTAAATTTGGAATCCATAAATAATGCGGACTGATTGTACTTGTTTTTTTATCCCTAACACTAGTTTTAAGCCATAAAGCTAGTTTTAAAATATTTAAGAGCTTCGTCTCCCTGAAATTATAATACAGACATTACTAATTTCTTTTTTTGCTAGTTAACATCACTTTGTATGATTTATCAAAAAAGAAAGTGCAGGTTAATAGAAGTAACTTTGGTGAATAATACTGCTATTCAAACAAAAAAGATCTCTTTTCAATAGGTTTTTCAGATTTCACGCATTTTAGCAATTTGGAAATATATGACAGTTATCTGATAACAAAGTTTAATGAGTTTTTAAAAATGAATTCATTGATGAAAATATTTAATCTAAACTACTTTTTACATCTGTAAGTATATATTGCACTGTTGAAAATTATGAACCAAAAATATTTCATCATCTGAGAGTCTGTGATGGGAAACTCATGTGTGAACCACAGAAATTAAATAATCCCTGTGGCTGGTGTTGCTCACTAGGCCTAACAGTTCTGCACTGTTTTTCAGTTTGGGCCCCAGCTAATATAGCCAAAAACATTTGTTAAAAACAAAACAAAACCCTGTACCAATTTTCCATTCAGCTTAATATTTATACTTAATGTTTATTCTATACCATTAGGCACTATAAGAAGATGGCACTCCCACCTTTGGCAGCTTATAATCCAGTGAAGTAAATGCCTAAAAGTACAGTATCAGATCTCTGTCAGTTATGAAAAATAGAAAGTATTTCCTAGAATGAGTTAAACAAAAAGATTCTGGAGTTGGTCTGGTTTCAGGAATAGCTTGAATTTGGAACTAAACATGTTACCAGTCTCTTCAGCTTTGTGTCCTCATGGTTAAATCCCCTCTGGTTCTCGTGTGATATGGTTTGGCTCTGTGTCCCCACCCAAATCTCATTTTGTAGCTCCCATAATTCCCACAGGTTGTGGGAGGGACCTTGTGGGAAGTGATTGAATTATGGGGCAGGTCTTTCCTGTGATGTTCTTGTGATAGTAAATGGGTCTCATGAGATCAGATGTTTCTGAAATGAGAGTTTCTCTGCAGAAGCTCTCTCTTTGCCTGAAATGGCAAGTGCCATGGAAAATCTTAGAGAAGGATATTTGAGTGGTCCATTCTACTGTTATCTTTTTTGGTTCCTTATCCTTTTAAAATTTGATGAGCCTTTCCTCATAAAAATATATAACCATATTTTCATATATAATTTGCGTAGACTTCTATGGACCCCAGGTTTAAAAAACAAAAGAAAACAAAAAACCCAAGAGGAAGTCAAATTGTCTCTATTTGCAGACAACATGATGGTATAGTTAGAAGACCCCATCGGCTCAGACCAAAATCTCCTGAAACTGATAAGCAATTTCAGCAAAGTCTCAGGATACAAAATCAATGTGCAAAAATCACAAGCATTCCTATACACCAATAACAGACTTAAAGAGCGCCAAATCAAGAACGAGCTGCCATTCACAATTGCTACAAAAAGAATAAAATACCTAGGAATACAACTAACAAAGGATGTAAAGGACCTCTTCAAGGAGAATTACAAACCACTGCTCAGTGAAATAAGAGAGGACACAAACAGATGGAGAAACATTCCATGTTCATGGTTAGGAAGAATCAATATTGTGAAAATGTCTGTACTGCCCAAAGTAATTTATTGATTCATTGCTATCCCCATCAAGCTACCTATGACCCTCTTCACAGAACTGGAAAAAGCCACCTTAATCTTCATATGGAACCAAAAGAGAGCCCACATAGCCAAGTCAATACTAAGCAAAAAGAACAAAGCTGGAGGCATCATGCTACCTGACTTCAAACTATACTATAAGGCTACAATAATCAAAACAGCATGGTACTGGTACCAAAACAGATATAGACCAATGGAACAGAACAGAGGCCTCAGAGGCAACGCCACACATCTGCAACCATCTGATCTTTGACAAACCTGACAAAAGCAATGGGGAAAGAATCCCCTGTTTAATATGGTGTTGGGATAACTGGCAAGACATCTGCAGAAAGCAGAAATTGGACCCCTTCCTGACACCTTACACTAAAATTAACTCCAGATGGACTAAAGACTTAAACATAAGACCTAACACCATAAAAACCCTAGAAGAAAACCTAGGCAAAATGATTCAGGACATAAGCATAGGCAAAGACTTCATGACTAAAACACCAAAAGCAATGGCAACAAAAGCCAAAATAGACAAATGGGATCTAATTAAACTCCAGAGCTTCTGCACAGCAAAAGAAACAATCATTAAAGTGAACTGGCAGCCAACAGAATGGGGAAAAATTTTTGCAATCTACCCATCTGACAAAGGGCTAATATAATATCTGGAATCTACAAAGAACTAAAACAGATTTACAAGAAAAACAGAAACAAACCCATTCAGAAGTGGGCAAAGGACATGAACAGACACTTTTCAAAAGAAGACATTTTTGAGGCCAACAGACATATGAAAAAATGCTTATCATCACTGGTCAAGAGAGAAATGAAAATCAAAACCACATTGAGATACCATCTTACACCAGTTAGAATGGTGATCATTAAAAAATCTGGAGACAGCAGATGTGGGAGAGGATGTGGAGAAATAGGAACACTTTTATACTGTTGGTGGGAGTGTAAATTAGTTCAACCATTGTGGAAGACTGTGTGGCAATTCCTCAAGGATCTAAAAATAGAAATTCCATTTGACCCAGCTATCCCATTACTGGGTATATATCCAAAAGATTATAAATCATTCTGTTTTAAAGACACATGCACACATATGGTCATTGCAGCACTGTTTACAATAGCAAAGACCTGAAACCAACCCAAATGCCCATCAATGATAGACTGGACAAGGAAAATGTGGCACATATACACTACGGAATAGTATGCGGCCATAAAAAACGATGAGTTCGTGTCCTTTGTAGGAACATGGATGAACCTGGAAACCATCATTCTCAGCAAACTGACACAAGAACAGAAAAACAAACACCACATATTCTCACTCATAGGTGGATGTTGAACAATGAGAACTCATGGACACAGGGAGGGAAGCATCACACACTGGGGTCTGTTGGGAGGGAATAGGAGAAGGACAGCGTGGGGGTAGGGAGGTTGGGGAGGGATAACATGGGGAGAAATGCCAGATATAGGTGACGTGGGGATGGAGGCAGCAAACCACTTTGCCATGTTTGTACTATGCAACAGACCTGAATGTTTTGCACATGTACCCCAGTACCTAAAGCGCAAAAAATTAAAAAGTTAAAAAATAACCCAGTCTAGAGTTTTCTAAAATTTTTAATATAAAAGCGAAATTTTAGCAGATTTGATACTTCTGTAATTTAGCACGTTCTAGGTTTGTTTTGCTTTTAAGATCCTGTGTTGACTTTTTGAAACTTTCTCTGAAAATTTTAGGATGATATCTTAAAACATTACAAACTATCCATAATCTATGTATTACTAATGCTAATAATAACATGATAAGCCAATTCTCTGTCCTAGGAATTTAGGGCCAGAAAGACCCTTTAATGGTCTGAGTTCTTATTTCAAAACACGCTGTGAGTTAAGCTGGAGAAAGGGCCTCTCTTTTACATAATAGCTTCTCTCGTCCTGTCATGTTAAAAAGAAGTTTCTGTATAAGCATCAGTAAAATGGGGTCTGTTTTGAGCTCATGCAAGAGAACCTATAGCTAGTGCCTGTTCATCGAGTCAAGGACTGAAAAGCCTTGAAAATCTGCTGATGATCCACAGTTTTTTCAACAGACTTCTCTGTTAGATGGTTTATGAGTGCAAACAATGGACACTAAAAGTGTTTGCTCTTTAGATGGAGAATTTGTCCAGGAAACTTATTGTTGACACTTGTAATAAGAAAACAGGTGGTGCAGTAATCATCTGAAGTGTATAGAGATTTGTTTTCCATTTTAAAGATGAGGCAATTACTATCTAATGCTATCCTAATGGGTTTCTTCTGTGGACTGATTAGGAAAAACAGGCTGGCAAGGCTCAGTTCTTTTCAGTCAGAACAGACTTTAAGCCATCCTCGTGGTTTCAGCCAGGCCAACTGTATGAGGCCATAAAGGTGCACCTGACCTAGGAAGCACAAAGCCCTTAGATAGATTGGTGAAAAAGAGAAACCATCTTAGATAGATCAGTGAAAAAGAGAAACCATCTAAGTGTATAATACATACACATAGATAGATGGCTTGATTTACGGAGAAAAATCAGAACAAAACAACCAAAAAATTATAGAGAGCCTATGAAATACTAGTCATTTGTAAGATTCTATGGTAGTGTTTTACTTTGGAAAAACAGCATAACTAACCTGGTAGAAAACTATTCTTTAAAATAAGCATAATCTGCTTCTTGTGGGTTTTTGTTTTGTTTGTTTTCGTAAGGGCAAATGCCATTCTTTGGGTTTAATGGCTTGATCTTTTTTTCTTCCTGTAGGACCCATGCCCCCTTTGTGATGAAGCCAAGGAAGTACTCAAGCCTTATAAACACAGGGTAATATAATACAGTGTGGCTTCTATGTATATGGAATGCATATTGGATGTGGTATAAAGTGTCTGCCTGAGTCCTTTCTTTAGGAAAAAAGATTAAATGATTTTTCATTTAAATTTTCTTTCTATTCTTCAGAGAGAGAGTTTAGTGCTTATTACCATAAAACTCATTACACCTAAGTGTTTTTCTCTGAGCAGTACTGGTTTTCTTACTCTGGCTTTTAATGAGTCAGAGTTAACTAGCAGGTGCAGTATTGGTGTTTTCTTTAAACTTTTGCCCCCTTTCCTTTTATCTTGTTTTGTAGTTTCCACAGATGTGTTTTCATGTAACACACCATCACACCTTTCCAGTTCCTAAAACCAAAACATTTCTGTCCTGATTCTCAGTCAGCTTTTCAACTGGGACATGTTTTATTTCGTTGGAACTCAGTACTGTCCTGATGCTGAATTTAACAAGGGTAACAGAAAAGCAGCAAGATCCGGAAGTAGGCAATATAACGAAACCAGTCAAGTTTTGGAAATTAGGATATTAGATCGCTTTGGACCTAAAACAAACAAACAACTATAAGGAAAATGGTATTAGAAATGGTCTGGGGATCAGTTTATCACTGCAATTGTTCCACCACCCCATGGTCTCTACAGAGCTTTAGTCTGTCTCTGTTTTCAGTTTATTTTACAGGAGGTAAACATCACACTTCCAGAAAACTCTGCCTGGTATGAAAGGTATAAATTTGACATTCCTGTCTTTCACTTGAATGGCCAGTTTCTGATGATGCATCGAGTAAACACCTCAAAACTTGAAAAACAGCTCCTGAAACTCGAGCAGCAAAGTGCTGGAGGCTGACTAATGCCCTCATGATTTTCCACCTGCTCTTCCCATAGGCATCTTCCTAAGGAAATATTTGACCATGGCCTGATACTCCTTTTGTCACTTATACAGAGCCCTAAGGATGTTCTGAACTCAGTGGTGCCAAATAAATGTTGACATTCCTCTTTTGGTTGATGGAAGTATCAGTGTGGGAGCTCTTTACTTATTGGCATTTTATAAAATAAGAGGAGCATATTGGCAGGGAGGGAATGATGGAGGGAGGGAGAAGTCCATTTGTCTTATTTATCCTTTTCGTATTAATAGAGAAGCACTTTACATTCACTGGGCAATGCCGTTTATAGGAAGAAGCCTCTGCATTTCTGCTGCTGCCCTGGAGGGCTTAACTTTTTAATGAAAGAATAAATGCTCTTCCACTCAGTAGATAAAGTGAGATGTGAATTGTTAATAACTGTGCATGGTCAATAAAAGGGTGTTTTAAGGAATACATCTGCATGAAGCTTATTCAGTGGGATTTAATAATATCTGTTTAAAATTAGAGTTCATTTTTGTTGAGTAGAAGAGAATTATTATCCTAGTCAAAGAGGCATCATTTGAGAAAAACAAAAGAAAGACTTAAACCCTTAAAATGTATGTTAAAATCTGAATATTCTCTACATAGTCATTGAATTAATTTGTAATATTTGAGGACTGCCTTTGATAGTTACTCAGTTACCATCAATTGAGTTAGTTAAACTTATTTTAAGACAATAGGTTTTTTAAAATCAGATTTCAATGTCTTGGAAAAAATTCACTTCTAAATGTGTCATCTAAAGATAAGTACTCTTTGCCATTCTATGTAAAGAGTTAGAAATGTATTTGCATAACCTTATTTATATTTAGTCAGATTCAGCCAGTGTAGAAATGGACTCACTTGAAAACAAAACTGCCTTTCCTCTTAAAATCTTACCACTGCAGTTCCATGTATAATGAAATTATTTTTTAAACTATTTGAATGAATTTGGATATTGTGAGTCACTAGATTTTAATTTGATCAGTATGATTTAGTCTTAGTATACAATATTAGAGCTAGCTGACCTTAGACATTGTCTACTCCCACTCTCACATTTTATATATGAGGAGAAATCTGAAATTCAGAGGATATTAGGGACTTAACCCAACGTCACACAGCTAGTCAGCTGTCAGGCCAAGTCTTGCCCCACAGCCCCTGATTTCGAGTGCTCTGCGGACTCATTGCAGGGGCTATTATCTCACATACAGCATCCCCAAACATTCCAGATCCAACACAAATTTGGAAGCACCTTAAAAAACCTTTTAAACTGAGTACAGCAGTACATGCCTGTAGTCCCAGCTACTTGAGAAGATGAGGCAGAAGACCCCTGGAATTTGAGTTCAGTCTTGAAAAAATAGTGAGACTGTGTGTCTTAAAAAAAAAAAAAAAGAAGGGAATAAAATCTTAGCAATTGAATAGCAGTGTTTATAATTTACAAATTTCTGGAACATTCATTTGACATAAATATTGAACCCTGGGGTAGGCAGAATTCTAGGATGATCCCAATGACCCCCCACTCTTGGATAATTCCCTGTCCCTTAGAGTGTGAGTGGAAATCATCACTGCTGTGATTATGTTACATTATATGTCAGAAGGGAAATTATCTTGGGTGGGCCTGACCTAACTGTGTGAGCCCTTTAAAACCAGAGAATTCTCTCTGGTTAGTTATAAAGAGGAAAGTAGAAAGATGTGCTCTAGCAAGCCTGGAAGGAAGCAAGCATCGTATGTATTGCCTAATGGAGCCACATGGCAAGAAACTGGGTAGTCTCTAGGAACTGAGTGGTTCTCAGCTGAAAACTAGCAGGAAGTTGGGCATCAGTCCTGTAGCTTCAAAAAAATTAATTCTGCCAATAATCAGTGAGTCTAGAAGAGGATCCACAATGACAGATGAGAACTGCAGCCTTGACCAACATCTTGATTTCAGCTCAGTGAGACTTTAATCTCACTTGTCTCTCCTTGCTCCTTAACAGATAGTAAGTATCTCAAAGACAAGGACTATGATTTATTCATTTGTATAATCCCACCACCTACTACTATGCTTCACTGCTGAAGCATAGGATTATTATGGATTTGAAAGAGAGGATCTTTGGAGGAGTTTTTTTAAAAAGAAGGTGTGTTCTCACTTATTTTCTACCAAAGTGAAAGAAAGGTTGGGAATCGCTTCATATCAAGAGGGAGGGACATAACTTGGACTCACTGGAAAGCAAATGTAGGTCCTTGGGTAGGAAGAATTCAGCCACAGCAAGCCTAGACTTCTGGTTTACAGAAACTGAGAGACGATAAATGTGTATTGTTTTAAACTGCTAAATGCATGATAATTTGTTATATAGTAGTAGAGAATGAATACAAGTCCTTGCAGCTGTGAAGCATAGTAGTAGGTGGTGGGATTATACAAATGAATAAATCGTAGTCCTTGTCTTTGAGATACTCACTATCTGTTAAGGAGCAAGGAGAGACAAGTGAATAAAGCACAGCATAGTGCAGTGAGGGCTGGAACTGACACATGTAAAATGGTACCAGGTGGGGAAAGTAGCAGAAATGATTCACAGAAACTTAAACCTAAGCTAGGTCTTGATGGCTGAATAGAAGCAATGGATGAGGATTGGGAGTGTGGAGGGTATTCTGTAAGGGAACAGTGTATGTAAAATATGAGGGTGTGAAAGGACACAGATATTCAGGAAATGACTGGTGGCTTTATGTGGCTGGAGTAAAGGGAAGGAGAGTGAAGGAGATGAGACTGGCAAGGTTTATTGGGATCCACGTTGTGAAGGAGTTAGCGAATGTGCATTTGCCCCAGCCGCAGTAGCCTCCCATGCTTTCTGCCTTTATCCATAGTCAGTCCTTCTGGCTCCTGATTACTCAGGGATGTCAGGCCTGAGTAGATACCTAGAAACATGGCATCTAAAAGGTGGTTTGATTATCCCACTGTTGACAAGTATCAGACAGTGTTATGTCACCTATTACTGTCATTACCCCAGCCTATTGCAGTCCTTCTTCCTGTCCTTAAGCATATTGAGCTAAAGAGTCCCTTCTAGTAGTCCTGCAGGACATTCCCACTCTCAGTACAACTAGGGATGCTATAGACAAGATTCTCCACTTGTGTGTCTGGGTGTCCTGTGTTCATTTGTGTGTTCTGCAGGCAGGGTGAGAGTTGTGTAGCCCCCAGGTCCTAGGTTGTTGATCCTTCTCCTGGACCACCAGTTGGAAAGGTTCCAAGAGTTTCTTTCAGTGTCTGCTCAGCTAAGATAGAGAAAATCTATTGTTTCCCTTCAAAAAGCATAGCTGGCCAGAAAGCCTAGACGTTTGTTCTTTTGGAGCACTTCTTACCTGAGTATGACCGTGTGGTTATAGTGTACAGGAAATGCAGGACTAAAGGTGAAACAGTACTTCAACAACAAATTTCTGACACTAGAATATCAAACAAACATGATATAGGATGTTCAAACCAAAGTATTGGCTAAGGCACTAAGAAACAATAGATGCTACATTTCAAGGAAATGCTGGAACACATGGAGGATTATTATGGGCCTGAAAGAGAGGATCTTTGGAGGAGTTTTTTTAAAAAGAAGGTGTGTTCTCACTTATTTTCTACCAAAGTGAAAGAAAGGTTGGGAATTGCTTCATATCAAGAGGGAGGGACATAAGTTGGACTCACTGGAAAGCGAATGTATGTCCTTGGGTAGGAAGAACATAATGCTCTAACTCTCCTGGGAAATCAGACAAGAGATAGGTTAGCAAACAGCTTTGCTGTACAGTGAAGGCAGCCAATACTGTTTCTCTGAATTTGTCCCAGGGAAGTGTGTGTGTGTGTGTGTGTGTGTGTGTGTCCTCATGGACCAGATATGAACCAAATGTGAGAGGGGACTGGTATGAGGCCAACTTCATTGCACGCAGGCCTTAGAAGGGGAGACCCATATGGGAACACTGGGTTCCTAGGGGCTGAGGGGTCTGCTTAAATGGAGAACCCATTTGCCCAAATCAGGGAACTGCAGGCAAGACATCGCAAGTAATGGGTTCAGTCTCCCAAGAATCCGCAACAGCCTCTACCAAGTGTGGTCTGCTTTAACTGTTTATCAGGTCCAGAAGTAGGCCAGTGTACAACTCTGCCACTGAAATTAGAACATTCTCACCTCTCTCCACTTCTGTCTTCTCCCATAGCAACCCTAGAAGGATCAAGAAGCTACCAGGAGCAAGGGGAGGAAGACACTCCCCTTCCTCAGCTACCCACCCATACATTGCTTCTCAGTAGGGAAAAAGTTCCAACTTAACTTTAAACCAAGTTCTAAGTTTTGATTATGACATGGGATTAGATGCACCAAAAATTTCAAGTGAGTTTGGGGCCTTCTATTGCCTGAGAATGCTCAAGAGTCCTGACATGGCCTGTTTGTTTTTATCCTAAACAATGAAAAATTCATCCACCAAATATATAGGGAAAGAGGGAGACAGAAAGATGCTTTCTGAAGGTATCCCATATTTAGAGTATTGGTTACATATACTTAATGTTGGTTTTAACCTATAGATCTTCAATAAACATACTCATCAATTCTTATTTCAGAGAGGAATATGGTCGTGTGACTAGGAATTCTGGAGATCTTCAGCAAACCCATGGGTCCCAACAGTTGGCAAAATGAAAGGTAGACACCTAGAAACATGGCATCTAAAAGGTGGTTTGATTATCCCGCTATTGACAAGTATCAGACAATGTTATATCCCCTATTACTGTCATTTTCATGTGATGTTTATAGCAGCAATTACTTTTCCTTTCTGAAATTATGTTTCCAAGGATCATTTTTTCCTTTTATGTAAAGATTAATTTTGATATAAGAAGCTCATCATTCACCTCCAAAGTAAAAAGTGATATAACCTTCCTGTTTTTTCCCCTTCAAGCTAATGCTTTAAGGAGTGGAATAGGCCGCGCACGGTGGCTCACGCCTGTAATCCCAGCACTTTGGGAGGCTGAGGCAGGTGGATCATGAGGTCAAGAAATTGAGACCATCCTGGTCAACATGGTGAAACCCCGTCTCTACTAAAAATATTTAAAAAATTAGCTGGGCATGGTGGCGCGTGCCTGTAATCCCAGCTACTCAGGAGACTGAGGCAGAAGAATTGCCTGAACCCAGGAGGCGGAGGTTGCAGTGAGCCGAGATCCCCCATTGTACTCCAGCCTGGGTAACAAGAGCGAAACTGCGACTCAAAAAAAAAAAGAAGGAGTGGAATAAACACTGAGTTTAGGACTTCATATTGCTGCTCTAGAATAGTTCCTCTTTCTTCCATATGTCTCCTCATAACAATATGGGCTTACTGAAACACATAGCTCATTGTCCAGTTTATTGCAGGAAACAAGGGTATACTCAGACCAGGGTTTTTAAAATAATCAGCAATCTCATGGACATCTGACAGTAGGAATCACAATACAGCCGGGCTTCAGAAATACGACCATAGAACACCGAAAACAGAAACATCACCCTTCTCACAGTGCCTTAGCTTATTTTTTTCCTGTTCTTTCCTGGTTCACAGCTCCCTTATACACAGTATCTGCTTCCTCATAGCTTCAGCCTGCTCATGCCCATTATTCCTGCTGACCTTTCTGTTCAGCAATACAGCAGCCTGAGCCTCTCTGGCTTCTCTATTCTGAAATCCTAAAAGAGGAATTTTACTCAGCTTATATTTTACAACCAGGCACCCACGTCCTAAGTTGGCCAACCAAATCTATAGAAGGAGCCACCTTAAGGATAGAAGCCCATCCCTGGGACAATTGGCTATGGAGGCCAAGATCATGTGGTATGCAAATCACAGTCACTGCCCAGTTGGCAGAGGCTAGAAGCAGGACAAGCAATGACCAGCAACTCTGGCACACCTCCAAAAAGCTTAAGAGTATGTCATTCTACCATACTCAAGAGAAGTCAGGAGGAACACATTGGTAAGTTCCTTTATATCCTACTCCATAGGAGTAACGAGGACATGAACCAAGGCAATAGGAGTTGGACAGAAAGAGATTAACAGGAGTTATTTAGGAGTGAGGTTGACAGAACTTCATGACTGACTGGAGGGGTGGGTAGTGATGTGGAAAGGGGAGTAGAGAGAAAGCATGGAATCTGGAATAACTCCCAATTTTCTTGCTTACACTATTGGGTGAATCCTGATACTTTTTATTCTCTGAGACAGGAATATAAGAGGAAAGAAAAGTTAACTTTTGGTTGTGCTTGGCGGATGGGAAAGATGAGACATGCTGAATTCTCCATGCTGTGGGATCTCAAGGTAAAGATTAAAGTTAGAAGTACAAAACAAAGGCCTGGGGTTAAGGTCTACATGTGAGAGCCCACTGAGTATGGTTGGAACCGTGGCCACCTGGCATATGAGGAGAAAAGCAAGCTATTCCCAAACCTAGAGAATACTGATCTTGACCCACGGGAGTAGAGGAAGTTGCCAGTAAAGGAAAATGAGAGAGTGGTGGTAGAACTAGGAATGAGAGAAGCTCATCCAGCTTACATTACATGATGTCTTTTGATGTGATTTGATAGTGGCAGGTATTATTCCAGGCGCTGGGGATAAAGCAACAAACAAGATAGCCAGGATTCCTGCTCTCAGAGTCTTGCATTCTAGGGGAGAGACAGACAATAAAGATACTGTATCAATGGAAAAAAATAATGAAAGTCAGGGAGGAGCATTTCCCAGTGTAACTGACAGTATCAAATAGCAAGAGAGTTAGGATGAAGACCAAAAAGAAGACATCAGATGTGAAAATTTAAAAATCAATGCTGCTATATGCAGAATAGTCCCCGAAGATATCCAGGTCCTAATTCCTAGAACCTGTTACTTACATGCATAAAGAACTTCACAGATGCAATTAAGGATTTTGAGATGGGAAAATTATCTTGAAGTATCCAGGCAGGTCCTACTGTAGTCCAGGTATCTGTTTAAGAGGCAGTCAGAGGAGATTTGACTAGGGAAAGGAAGTAGGAGATTCGACAGTGGCAGCAAAAGGCTGGAGTGATACAAGAAAGTGGCCATGAGCCAAGGAATGGGAATGGCCTCCAGAAGGTAAAAAAAAAAATAAAAGCAAACAGATTCTCCCCTACGGCCTCCTGAAGGAGCAAGTCCTGCTGACACCTTGACTTTATGAAACTTATTTCTGACTTCTGGACTATAGAACTATGAGAGAATAAATTTGTGTTGTTTTAAGCCAAGTTTGTGGTGAGTTGCTACAGCAGCAATAGGAAATGAATATAAATGTTGACTTGACCTTATTGAGAACAATTTTGGTGGAGAGGGAAGAGGTAAACTGAAAGAAAATTGCAGTGTGATGATGACTGAAAGGTACAAAAAGACAGCAGAGTATCCATCTTTTAGGAAGTTTCTCTATATCTCATTTGACCTCTAAGGAAAGACATCCAGAAAGGAGCTAAAGATCAGAGGTAATTTATTAGTTCAGCACCCAAAAATGGCAGGCAGTGTTGGGGCAGTACCAGAATGAGGCAACCATAACCTTCGACCTGTCTTTTGGCTGAATTGTGAGAAGGAGAGACACTGGAGAGTAAACCGTAGCAACCCATCATAGTCCACAGATATGTGCACCAGACTCATGATTCTTGTTCACCATAGAGACAGGATACTTTGATGCAGTGACCCAAAATCCTGCATGTGGGATAGATCTGGTATCTCTCTATCTAAATACAGAAATCCATGTTGAGCATGGAGACATAATCAACAGAGAATGGCCTCTTTTGGTCGGTCTTCACTTTAGGCACTGGTGTTTTGTATTTTACCTCCCCTCTCAGGTTCAAAGATGACTACCAAAGCCAAACCTCTGAATTCTAAAGCCTACAAGGACATACAGCTTCAGGAAAAAGGGGAAAATATTAATATTAATGTCATACAAAAGATGGAGAAGCAGCACATAGGAAAAGTGCCAGCTAATGGATTAGGAGTAGTAAGAATTCAGACATAGGTCTATGCTGAGAGTCATGGGCATCCCTTCCTTATGATGAAATGGTATATTTGAACTGAATTCCTGAAGGAAAACTTTCCACCCTTAGAAATATGGTAGGCCAAATATTAGTTGGGACTTTTATTAATGATTTAAGAACACCAAAAAGTTTAGATGATACAAGTCCAAGGCAAATTGAGCCCATGGCCTCATTGTGCTACATAGAATGCACTGTGGCCCAACTCCCCTCAGAAACCCTGATGGCTTTGCTGCAGCATTGCATTGCACAGAAGACCTCAGTGATGATCCTGAGTCTTCACAAGGTCAACCCATGGCCTGGCCACTAAGGCAAAAGAGAGAAACAAATTTTAGAAAACACTTTCTTAAAAATGAGTTAAAATGTACATTTGCATCATAAAACTAGGTTAACAGCCACCTGAGAAAGTCCTGTATTCAAAAAGACTTAATCCTGGACCAGGTAAGTGAGGCAGTTGCTGTATGTTCTTTGTTATGAATTTAATGCTTCAAGGAGAAAATGGGCATTAATTCATAATCTGGGTAATAAAGAGATGTCAGAAGTTGGGCAAGAACTGCCAGAGGAGCTATGTTTTAGGATTCCACTCCACTTCATCCTGTGTTTTCTTGTAAAGGTATTCTCAAAATTAGGCCAGTTTTACTCTTTTAAGGTCAGAGGAGATTAAGATATTTAGAAATCATAGACTGTGGGATTTATTACCATTGTGATTGCTGACTTCTAGTATCAGCCTTTTGTTCTGCATGGCATCTTTCATCTTGGAAACTAGCAAGATTCCTGAATTTGACAATGATCCTGCTCTGTGACTCATTCTTAAGTTAGGGTTCTTACCAATGTCAGATTTCACTAGGCCAATAATAAAGGAAAGGTTGAGAGAGCAAAGGATGTCACTAAGTTGACACCTAACACACAAAACAACCTGTTAGCTGGCATGTGCAAGCCAGCACGTTCAGGGTGCTCACAGCCTTTGAGTTGGAAAGATAGTCTTTTAAGCCTCCTTACCTTACCAAATAACTTTAATAGATAAAATTTAGTTATTCCCTCCCACTTTTTTTCTATTCATTTAAAGCAGTGGGTTTTTTTTAAATTTATGTATATGTGACTACATGGAAAATACATTACTATGTTTTTTATGTTTTATGACCTGTATACAAAGTGAGACCACCAGATGCCTTCAAAAGAAATAAAGGACACTGCTGTCATTCTAACTAAATTGTCCAGAGGAGGAAAGAAGAAGAGATGAGTATGAATACTTAGGAAGAGGCATCACTTCATCATGGGTGGGAAGCCTATAATTATGTGCAATTTCCTACTTAGACTTTTTAGTTATGCTGAACATTGAAAAAAACTGAACAATGGGGAGGAGCAAAGAAAAAGAAGGAAATTTAAACATTCAACAGAACATATTCATTTAAATGGAGACATCGCCTCACCATAAGGGGGCAGTTAAGGGTTTGGTAGTCCTGCTTACTTGCCATTGTCAAATCATTTATTTTAACCATGGATTTGGGATTTTTATAAGTCTTCATTATTATTTTGAAGTCAAGAATGGTCTCTTCTGCTCACAAAACATTATCACTTGTCATTATTTTTTAATGCTCTGACTGGTTTTGCATATCTGAAAAACATAAATCTTTAAAACTTGGAAATAAATCTTTTTCCTCCCTGCCAAATCCATATTATGATCCCTTTCTATCACTGACAGCAGCATCAGATAAGTGGACGTGCCTTCCTTGGTTAGAAGGATGCTGTTATTTTCAGCAGGAACAAGAATGTAGTTACAGACCCAGCCTAAGATATGTTTAGGGCACGTTGTTACAGATTCTTTTTTGTTCTATTCTAGCGGTACCTTCTTAAATTCAACATTGGAAATGCTCATTCAGGGCCAACGTCCCCCACATATCAGGTGTCCCACAGGCAGGAAGCACCTTCAGTACTTAGGAGGAGGCCTTCAGGACTCGGGCTGCAGCAGGAGACACAAAGATGAGACTAAATAAATACAGCCTCTTCCAGATTCTTAGGATCTTCCTCTGTTTCTCAAACTGGAGATGAGTTTACCCCAAAATTGGTGCTCGGAACAAACTAAGGAGGCAAATCTGAAGATGTATAAATCACAGAAATTGGAGGCATGAGAAAATGAAATCTGAGATTCTGTAACAGCACCAATATTTGTTGTTCTCTTCCATCATTTATAAGTAAAATATGAAATAAGACAAAGGGAATCAGTTACACTATCTAAAGTTGTATCATAATTTCTACTTTTCCCCAGCTCTTAATTTTTAAAATATGTGTTTTATTTTATTCTTTCAGCAATCCCATGATATAAATAGGGCAGGTATTACTATCCTTATTTTTGAGATGAGAACAGTGAGGCCCAGAAAGAGGAAATGACTTTATAAGGTTATACAGTGAATCAGACAGCCCAAGGAATAATAAATAACCTGTTCTGCTCTTATTTAATCCAGAACATTTCCCTTCCTGGATTTAAGCATCCCTTTCCTTTCTCCCTTTGGTGGTTCTCCTTTGAACATGATCCTTTATTAACTGTGGATGAGCCCATGTTCAGAGTTGCAGAGAACTGTTGTTTAAAGATCCCCCAAGGGGCCCTTTTAGTTGCTTACCCGCCAAGCCCCTGAGATGGAAGTCCCTTAGAGGCAGCTGCTGGGATTCTTCTCACCTGAGACTGCTGTAATTAGCTCTGCTAACAACTGTGATCTGTGATTGAACATGGGTTGTCATAGTCATTGTTCACTGACAGGCACAGATAAGAGCTACATCTCGGTGAGTGATGTTCTAAATGGTGTTCTCCACTTGATAAACTCCTGTAAGACACTTGTCAGGGTCACTCTTCTCAAACTCAGCTAGCAGCAGGCAGTGTCACAGTAACACCTTCCAAATCCCACAAAAGAGGCTTTAACAGATCCCCAGGGAGTGCACCACCATGCACTGGGAGAGACTCTTTCTATTTTGACCTTGCCCAAGATTTGTCTGCCCCTCCTAATAAAAAACATAGGTGTGGCCTTGCATGATTAAGAGAAAAGGCAGTCTGTCTTCCTGATCCTTGAGACTCCATAGTTTCAGATATTTCCCATAAGAACACTTTTAAATGAAAGTTATAATGGGTGGTACATTCAGCCTATGCTTTTCAGAGCCTACACTCTCATTAGAAGCAAAACAAAATATTGCTTATGAACACCTGCTGGTGAGGACTGAGCCAAGAGGCAGTGTGGGCGTTGGATAGGAGGTGTTGCCCTGGCAGTAAATCCAAGTTACACCAAAGGAAGTGTTTCTAGGGAAGCTATCTGAGCAAGAGATAAACACTTAGTCATTCAGAATAGTCCATAAATGACTGACTGCTTCACCTTCAACAGGGGGAGGTCTGATTGGAAAGTGCTCACAGAATGGTTGGATTGCATTTCTGTTTTCAATCCATATTTGATCCACAATATACATTCCTTTGTTAAGAAATTTAAGAAATTTGATTACTGTCCTTATTTTTGAGATGAGAACAGTGAGGCCCAGAAAGAGGAAATGACTGTATAAGGTTATTTCCTGTCTATAATCAAACCCTTGTTAACAGATGCAAATAGCTACAATTTGGTTGCTGGACATTATTTTAACAAAAGTTTTTATATTCAAAATAACTTATCAAAAAAGGACCCATGCCTTTTTGTGGTCTCAGATAGTGTGCTGTCCAATTTCTATGCTTTTCCACCTACTCCCAGGGCCATCAGGGAGTAGGTGAACTTAATGATTATACTTCTTAACCATTTCTCAAATGTGTATCCTTGGTCAGGCGCACTGGCTCACACCTGTAATCCTGACACTCTGGGAGGCCAAGGTGGGAGGATTGCTCAAGCCCAGGAGTTCGAGACCACCCTGGGCAACATAGTGAGAGCCTGTCTCTATTTAAAAAAAATCTGTCTCCTTGTTTCAGTCCTCACTGCTGTTGCAGTAGTTGAAGGCTTCTTCATCTCTCACCTACACATTGCAATGCCTTTGCCTCCTAAACAGCCTCCCTTACTCACTGTCCTCCCATGCCATTTTCCATCTACCTCATCACCACTTTTAATTATCCTTCCAAATCACAGGTCTGATTATCCACTCACAGACCTGTCATGGCTTTACTTTGCCTCCAAAAAAGAAAACCAAACCGCATAACTTAGAATGGCAGTAAAAGCCCTGCATCTAGCTTCCATCTGCTGTATCCCTCATGTATCCTAAACTCTATTCCAGATAACTTGCCCTTGCATGAAAGTACCTTCCCTCCTTTCATCCACATCATCTTAAAAAAAAAATCATCCTTTTTGAGTCAGCTTAAATGTCATTTCCACCAGAAAATTTCCCACCACTTTCTTCCAATTCGAATCTCTTTCCTCCAAGATCGTACAGCTCTATCTATCTATCTATCTATCATCTATCTATCTATCTGTCTATCATTGATTGTCTTTATTAAGAGATACAGTTTGCATATCATACAGTTCACCCATTTAAAGCATGCAATTGAATGGTTTTGAGTATAGTCAACAAAGTTGTACAACTGTTACCACAATCAATTTTAGGACATTTCATCACTCCAAAAGAAACCCTGTACCCACTAACAGTCCTCCATTTTCTCCATCGTTCCCCATCCCCAGTCCTAGGCAACCATCTGTTTTCTGTCTCTACAGATTTGCCTATTTATGACATTTCATATCAATGGAATCATAAAATATGTGATCCTTTGTGACCACCAGCTTCTCTTACTTAACATAGCGTTTTCAGTTTTGTTTGTTTGTTTGTTTTTGAGACAGAGTCCTGCTCTGACGCCAGGCTGGAGTGCAGTGGCACAATCTCAGCTCACTGCAACTTCCGCCTCCCAGGTTCAAGCGATTCTCTGGCCTCAGCCTCCTGAGTAGCTGGGACTACAGGCACGCACCACCACAACCTGGCTAATTTTTTTGTATTTTAGTAGAGACGGGGTTTCACCATGTTGGCCAGGATGGTCTCAATCTCCTGACCTCATGATCCACCCGCCTCAGCCTCCCAAAGTGCTGATATTACAGGCATGAGCCACCGTGCCTGGCCAGGACAGTGTTTTTAAGATCCATCCATGCTGTAGTATGTATTAGTACTACATTCCACTTTATTGTTTAATAATAATAACAGTTTATTGGATGGGTATACCACGTTTGTGACTGGCTTCTCTCACTTAGCACAGTGTTTTTAAGATCCATCCATATTGTAACATTATCAGTATACATTCCACTTCATTGTTGAATAATAATAATAGTTTATTGTATGGGTATACCACATTTATCCATTTATCAGTTGATGGATATTTGAATTGTTTCTACTTTTTAGCAATTATGAGTGATGCCTCATCTAACCCTTTGATTATACCTTTTATTATCATATGTGTGGCTTCAGGTTTTTGGTTGGCTGGTTGCTTTTGCCTGTGTCTGCTTTTATCACTCGATTATAAACTTCTGGAAAAGAGATCATTATTTTCACTCTGAAACCTCCATACTGCAAGTATTCAATAAGTGTTTAGCAGATGGATGAATGGGCAGATATTATAGGTTCTTACCAAGTTGATTATGAAGAAGTACAAAGAATTCAGAATAAAAACATTAAACACAGTAATAACCCAAGGGGACACCAGTAAATATATCCAGTAAATTATAACTTTCAAAAACTGGTGGTTCTTGAATAAACTTTAATCTCTGCACTATTTCCTGGAATTTCACACATGGTTATTACAGTTGATTATTTCAGGGAGGCAGGTCCTCTTCTAATAATAGTTGTGAGCTAGCTGGACAAAGGCCTGAAGGACGCTAGACTTTCTCTCCTGAATTAACTCCACAGTGTTTTGTTGTCACTCTTGACTTGACTGATGTTACTCTTCTAGCCTAGAGTAGTGGTTCTCAACTCTGGCTGATTATCCAAATCCCCCGCAGAGATTTTTCAAGGCATAATTATCTGAGTCCCACTACCCAGATTATGATTCTGTCAGTTGAGTAGGGGCCCATGTGCTCACATGTTCTAATAACTTTAGAGATTTTTCTGATGCATAGTCAGGTTCAAGATGAACTATTTCAAAAGTCACCCTGAGGTTAAAAGACAGAGAGAGAGAGAGAGAATTAATCTTATATACCATGTATGAGCACTTTACTCCTGGAGAGTATTTTACTCATCCTGGGATCATACCCATTAATACTACCTAACATTTATAAGACATTTTTTATTTAGAAAGAGCTTTGCAGTCATCTTTTATTAGCCAGGCTTGCATGCTGGGTGACCTTGTACAAATCATATAATCCCTTTGTGTCTTAAATTTCCTCAGATGTAAACTGTAGGTGGTAATACTGACCTACCTGCAAGGGGTATTGTGGAAACTAATGGAGGACTATAAAGCACTCAGCAAATATAAAAATGTTACATACATGCTTATTAGACAGGTATGAAGTCCTAGTCACAGCCTTTAAAATTGAAACAAATAGCAAAATAAAACACTTCAATAGTCCTTCCTGCAACCTTCATCATCATCTGTAAGATCCTTTCCTAACACAAAACTACTGTACAGCAATTCCCCCTTACCACCAAGACTAATAAACAACACAGTCTGTGGTCACAAAGAAAGACAGGGCCAATAATGGCAGGCAGGTAAGTATAGCAAACAGCCCTGAAATATAATTTGCTAACCTCCAATTTAACATTTATAATCCAATTAGAGATTATACCTATAATTACACTGTTCAGAAAAATATTCTTTGAAAACATTTGCGTACATTCACACAGTCTTTAAACTGATGTTAACTACCCACTGTTGATGGTAAGCCTGAAGTTGTTTTCCAGTTTACTGATGAGTCTTGCTAGTCTTGTATAGCTACATTTAGCCTCTTCTCATGTCCCGCATGTGACTGAAAGAATATGTGGTCAAAATGGGACCTGGAGACCTATTTCAAGTTGGGTGTGGGTGAGAATGAAGAGGAAGAGGAGAAATCTTTACCCTGGGAACAAGGGGCAGGTCTTGTAAGGATGTTAATCCACAACTAAGGACTCATTTGCACTGTATTTTCAGCTTCTTGGAAAAGGCAGGCAGAAAACAAATGTGGTTTTTCCTTGTTTCCATTTGGCTTTGAAAGAGTCACATAATTTAAAGGGCCATGATTATTTTCTATAGTCTTGAAATCAAGGAAAATATGGTGTTTTTAAGACAGGGCAGAAATCAGGGAAAATATTCTGTTCTAGTGCTTGTTTTCCACCATCTTTTAGGTGGGAGCCTTAAAAATCTTAGATGAAACTTAATCATCCTGGCATATTTTTCTTTCTTTCAAACTTCCTAGAAAAAAAAGAAAAAAGAAAAACCAAGCAAATAAACAAACATGGAGAAACATTCAACCTTTTATTTACAAATCTCCATGACTTCAGTCATAAAGGACAGTCTGTTGTGTAATAGATTTGGGATTTTAAAATGTTCCATTTTGGCCAGACACAGTGGCTCATGCCTGTAATCCCAGCACTTTGGGAGGTTGAGGCAGGTGGATCACTTGAAGTCAGGAGTTTGAGACCAGCCTGACCAACATGATGAAACCCTGTCTCTACTAAAAATACAAAAATTAGGCAGGGCACGGTGGCTCATGCCTGTAATTCCAGCACTTTGAAAGGCCAAGGTGGGCGGATCACCTGAGGTTAGGAGTTCAAGATCAGCCTGGCCAAACATGGTAAAACCCTGTCTCTACTAAAAATACAAAAAAAAAATTAGCTGGGCATGGTGACGAGCACCTGTAATCCCAGGTACTTGGGAGGCTGAGGCAGGAGAATCTCTTGAACTGGGGAAGCAGAGGTTGCAATGAGCCAATATGATGCTACTGTACTCCAACCTGGGAAATGAGCAAAACTCCATCTCAAAAAATATGAATCAATAATACAAATACAAAAATTAGGTGTGGGGGCACGTGCCTATAATCCCAGTTACTTGGGAGGCTGAGGCAGGAGAATTGCTTGAACCAGTGAGCCAAGATCACGCCACTGCACTCCAGCCTGGGCAACAGACTGAGACCCTGTCTTAAAAGAAAAAAAAAGTTTCTCCCCTGTGTACTTATTTTTTTCTGGAATAACACTGAAATAAGGTGAGGGGCATGTTATCAGATGGCATCCTGAGTATACTCTCCAGAATCTGCACTTGTTCTTCCCATCTGTATCCATGCAGAAAAAAGTCTAGGAGCCTACTTTTTCAGATCTCACATATGTCAGGTATTAGCTACATGCTTGTAGGCAAGTCTCAACCTCTAAGTGCATCAGTTTCTTTAATCCAATAAAGGAGGAATAATAATATGTATCTCATTAGAGTGACATGAAGGTTAGAAAAGCTGATGTGTGAAAAAATACCTGTAGACTAAGCACGTATTTAGCACTAGGTACAGCACATGTTAAAATAATGAGTGAATAGGAGAAGTCAGAGATAAGTCCAACCCCCATTTGCCCATTCATGGATTCATCTATGTATTTTGGTTGAGCATTCAGAATCTTGAAAAACTCTCTCCTTTCCACTCTCCTGCCCTTTCCCTACAATGGCCCTGCTGTAGTCAGACATTCTCCAAAACATCTTAAATTTGCCCCTTCATGTCTGTGTCATTCCCACTAGCCACCCTTTCACTTGCCAAAATTTTACCCATCCCTCAAGGGCCCTGTAGGGGTTATAATATATTATATTACTCTCTCAAGGAATCCTGGGGAACTCTCACCCTCTCCTCCTCCGAACCCTGGTCCTTCCTTCCTGAGCACTCTGAGAGACAGAATTCATGAACTGCTTATTGTCTCAACAGACTGCAGGCTCTTGCAAGGTAGAGGCCACATAGACAGTATCCATCTCTGTGCACCACCACGACACAGACTTTGGTGCCTTGCCAAGAATAGAGGCATGATTGAATGAATGAACAATTTCTCACTCTGCCCCTGGCTTTTCTCTTGGACAAACCACTTTGCCTGTTTCAGTCTCAGTTGCCTCAGTTGTGAAGAGAGAATAAATAAACAGATGTACTCCCCAGGTGTGCTATGAGGAATAAACCAATGACTGAAAAGCAATTTGAAAATGTAAAATGAAATGCTATATATAAGTGTTATATAATCAAAATCATTTCCCTCTGTATTATGTTTTATTTGGCTTTGTATCTTCAAATCCTTCATGGCTTTCAGAATTTCACAGATGTAGTACCATCCGTATTAGCACCTAGATTATCTTGGGTAGTAAACAATTTTCTGTATTATAGCTCATGGCTACTTTTCCCTGGCATTCTTACATGAGAATCTGTCATGATTTGGGGTATTCATAATCAGTAATGATAAAGTTCATTTCTAAGGGATAATCCAGCTATTTCACTCTTTGGCTATTATTGTTCTCATACTGCTGTGTCAAGGGAACTAACTCCCATTAAGTCTAAAACCTAAGTGCCTATCATTAGTTATTGCTGTCATCTCTGTGAAATTGGTCGTAAGTACCACTGCAGTTTCCCAGATAGAAAACTAAGATATGGAAGGTTAATGATATGCCCAAGGTCTCAGAATGAATACATTGCAGAGCTAGTATTAGAATATGCAGCTTCTGGGCTGGGTGTGGTGGCTTACGCCTGTAATCCTAACACTTGAGAGGCCATGATGGGTAGATCACTTGAGGTCAGGAGTTCAAGACCAGCCTGGCCAACATGGGGAAACCCTGTCTCTGCTAAAAATACAAATCAAAAAATTAGCTGGGCGTCGTAGCGCTTGCCTGTAGTTCCAGCTACTCAGGATACTGAGGCAGGAGAATCTCTTGGACCCGGGAGGTGGAGGTTGCAGCAAGCTGAGATCGTACCACTGCACTTCAGCCTGAGTGATGGAGCAAGACTCTGTCTCAAAAAAAAAAAAAAAAGAATCTGTGGCTTCTGTCTGCATGTCTTTGCTAAGACCTTTAGCTCAACCTCTTCAAATTGTGAACAACTTTCTCAGTAAATATATGCTAAGAGAGGTGGTAGGAATCAGGGAGAGGAAAAAAATATATCCACATAAGTAAAATTTTCCTCAACTCTAGGTCTCCTTCTACAACTCTTCCTGTTTTGGTAACTCAGTCTCACTACACCTTCAAAAACTTTTGGTAACCAAAACTTTTAGAAGCTATATTCTTCCTTAAAGAATGAGGATGGTTTCCTCTCATTTCCACTTACAGACTGAAAGGACAATAGTATAATGAAATTAAAATAAACGGGCAAGGTGTGATGGCTCATGCCTATAGTCCCAGCACTCTGGGAGATCGAGGCAGACAGATCACTTGAAGACACGAGTTTGAGACCAGCCTGATGAACATGGCAAAACCCCGTCTCTGCTAAAAATATAATAATGAGTCAAGCGTGGTTGCCCACATCTGTAATCCCAGGTACTCGTGTGGCTGAGGCAAGAGAATCACTTGAACTTCAAAGGCAGAGGTTGCAGTGAGCCGAGATTGCACTACTGCACTACAGCCTGGATGACAGAGTGAAAGTCTGGAAAGAAAAGAAAGGAAGAAAAAAAGAAAAAGAAAGAGAGGGAGAGAGAGAGAAAAGAAAGAGAGAGGGAGGGAGGAAAAGAGGGAGGAAGGGAAGAAAGAGAGGGAAGGAAGGGAAGGAATGAAGGAAGGAAGGAAGAAATTGCACATGTAAATAGAAAGAAAATGTAAGTTGCACATGTAAATAGGAATTGTTCATACCACACTTTTCCCATCTCAACATCATTTTTGTCTCCTTTTTAGCAGTTAGTACTACTATAAATGCAATGCATTTGCAGTGCTTCATAACCACAGTCATGATGTCTCCTTTAAGCAGCTACACATAGTGGGCCAATTCAGCCACTGCTGTTTTATAGCCAAAGAAGCAAGAGTAAACAAAGATGAGTGATTGCCAGGAGCACTCACCACAGTAGCTGTTAAGATTAGAACCTATGGCTTCTACCACTCATATCCTATTGAAATTTAGGAGATTCTAAAATATTGTCTCAGTGTTAGAAAGAAGTGACAGTGCCTGAAGACAATCTTACCATCCACGGAACAAACCTGGTTTCCATGGTCCCACCTGAATCTTCTCATTCCCAAGCCATCCTGTAAATTTCATCTCTGAGTGAAAGAAGTTTCCTTTTGCAAAATAGGTTGGAACTAAACAAGTGATGTCTGCGTTCAGATTTTCACGGTCCTCTGTTTGTTCCATACAGATAAGAGTAAGCATGGGTTACCGGAGTGGTAACAGATCTCGTTTTCCCTTGTAGACTATGGGCATGGCCCAAACTCGAGATGTTAGGGGCTCTTGCTGAAAATTGTTTACAGCAAAAGGTGGTATGGAAATACAAATATAGTCTGAATGTGCTGATTTTTCCATGTCTTCTGTTCTGCAAGGGAAAACGAGATCTGTTTCTTGTCCAAGAACCCATGGATGATCTTATCTGTCTGAAACAAACAGAAAACCTTGGAAATCAGGACATGAAAGTCACCTGTTTAATTCTAACTTGTTTCATGACAGGAAAGTTTATTTCCTTTTTCATCATGTAAATACTAAAGTAAGTACATTCACAAGCCAGTGTTTGGCTCCTATTTTCAAAATGATTTTAAAAATAATAATCAGCATCTATGAAAAACCTTCACAAGGTGCTAATATGATAAGCACTGTTGGCAAACTTTTTCTCTAGTTGTATTCTGAAGTATGGTGGGGAAAAAAATCCAAAAAAAAAAAAAAAGGTATATTTCTTCCACAAGCATTTCCTAATAATTCTAGTCAAAGATGATGTCTCATGACAGCCTCCATTTTTATGAAGGCTGTTTGTCTCAGGCAAACAGAAGAGCACAATTTAAAAAACACATCAAAGTGGAGTTCTGCTAGAATCAGGCAGGGAGTCAAGTCTTCTCTCTCTTTGGTCTTCTCTCCCGTATGGCACCTCCAGCCTTGTCCCTATCCAATCTAGACCTGGGCGGAAACCTGATGAATAAACCTCCAATCATGTGGTCCGCATCTAATGCTTTATGGGCAAAGGCCATTCTCCTAGCCATTCAGCAGCATGCTAAGGAACCTCTGGAATTGAGTCAGATGGTCTTCCTTGCCTGTAGCAGTCCTTTGGTTCACTAGCTAGGAAAGAAGGAACTTAGATATGGACAATTTTTGCATTACTGAGCAATTTTTCAGGGTCTGCAAAGGGCTGTCCATGCCCTAGTCTCTTGCCCTTCTGACAACCTTCCTATGGACCTTTCCCATCATCAGAACTTTCTCATGATGCAGGACCTTATAGAGGCCGGATGGCATTGAAATAATATCTGCAGCTCCCTTACATGTGAATAGTTGCCCCTACTGTGAGAGACCTTTAGGACTTCTGGGACCTGAATGAGATAATGGTCTGAAGTGGGCTTGGGCTGAAAGCAAGAGGTGAGTGGAGAAGGTGAGTAACAGAGCAGCAGGTTGCTTGACCCCTTTCTTGTTATGGGCAGGCATGCATTCCTTCTTACTAATATGGGTTGGGTGCCTACCCATGGCAAGTGCAGTTCTAGGCAGGGAGAGGCCCCTACCCACTCAGAGCTGACGTCTAGGGCTTGCTTACATTCTAGGCTTCAGCCGGGAAAGCAAGAACACCCAACCCACTGCTTTCGATTCTGTTACTAGCTCAGCGCGCCTGTGCGAGCCGGTGCTGCAGCCAGGGTAGGGGCTCAGAAACCGGTTGACAAGTTGAGCAGCATGGTTCTGGTGGGTTAGGCAGGAAGGGCCCACAAGGCCATATTCCAGGGCTGTTCAGCCACGAGTGATCCCCGAGAGTTCGGGATCTCCGAGCTCGCCCAATGTCTCCATCCCAGCCAGGAGCTTGCAAAGGGGAAGGAGCCGGAAGCGCAGAGTGGGACAGATGTGGTTCGTTCTGGGGCTTCCTGTCCACGAAAATGGATGATTCTAGCCCTCCCTCAACGGAATCCTAGCGGACCCAGAAGACAGCAGAAGTCACCGCAGAGGATGCCACCCCGCAAGGCAGCCCGCCCAGAGAGAGTGTGTCGGAGGTTCCGGCGTCGTGGAGGGCCCAAGCCCCTGTTGGCCGCCAGCTGTGCCCGCAACGCCCTGGGTCGGGAGGAGGAGACCCCAGGCGCTGATAAGTTCCCCGCTGCGGATGGCCCGAAAGGCAAGGGTGAGGATGGGGACGTAGGCTGAACTTCGGGAGGATTGCGGGCCTGGAGTTTTGTTTCAGAGAGAACCAGATCGAGATGAGAACCTTTTACAGGGAGCCCGGGTTTCCACCTGTGGCTGGGCGACCCGGTCCTAAACTCTTCTTTTCTGGGCCCTCGGCTTCCTCCGGCCGGGGCTCCTCTGGGGCAGCTAAGTTCCGCGCCTCCTGTGGGCGCCAGGTACTGGAGTGCCGATCCGCGCTGCGGTTGGCTTTTTGCTCCACAGCGCGCGGCCGCTCCAGGGGCTCCTGGTCTCTCTCAGCCAACTTCCTTCTGAGGCCGCCACCTCCCTCCAGAGCCGCTCGCGCCCTATTGCAGCGAGCCCCGCAGCGCCCGCCGGCAGCCACCGCACTTCGCAGGAGCCAACTTCCCCACCGCCTGCGCGTCTCCAGCCCGCCCTCGGACAGCGGCTACGGGGCGGCCCCAGCGCCACCACGATTGGCTGCCCGTCCGCCAGTCATGAGCTGTGACGCCCTGGGGCTGGCTCCGCCCCTCCCGCCGCGTGGCCCCGCCTCCCCTCCGGAGCCTATTCGGCTCAGCCCGGCGTTCCGCCTCATTCGCTGAGCAGGTCCGTGAACTGTCAGAGCGCTCCGAGCGGTTGAGCCGCGGCGGCCGCCAGGCTTGCGGTACTCCTCCTGAGGTGCCCGCCGGAGCCAATGTGCCCCGGTCCGCTGGGGCGTGAGCAGCCACCGAGTGGGGACAGCTTGGGACTTAGAACCCACAGCAGGGACGTCGGTTTGCGATCAGGACTCGGCGAGGAGGGTGAGTGGCCGCGAGCCGAGCTAGCGGCTCCTCTCCGCGCGGTTTGGCGGCGGGGGAGCGGGGACGGGACGTGTCCTGGAGCTCCGTTGTCCATTCGTCCGAGCTTGACCTCTGTGCGGAGGCCAGGGCCGGACGGGATTCACTCCATGCCAATATCCCCACTCCCGAACTTGTTTTCAAAGCATCCCAACTCCGCCCGGGACGCGGCTCCCGTCCGCACCAACTTAGGGTAGTTGACTTGGGTAGGGGGGGCCGGGACGCGTCCCCTGCTCCTCTGCGGCTACGACACTGAGAGCTGGGGCGGCCTCCGCGCCCGCGGCGTTCGGACCGCGGTTCCTGAGAAATTACCTGCGCGGTGCCGCAAGATGAGATCCGCGTCCCGGTCTGGATCCCCAGGCTGAGCGAGCGCGTATCGGGTTCAGGGTGGGTCTCAGCGCCAGAGAACCGGAGCGTCCAGCCGGTTTCTGTAGCGAAGGCTTCAGTGCTTTGCAGCTGCAAAGAAGAATTGACAGCACTGCTGGGCTTTGAACTTTGTAAAGTAATTGCTTTCTATTGGCACTTGAATCCATGTCCCTCCTAGGGTGCTCGGATCTCCACATCTACTCGCTAGGAGTGTCCAAAGGACTTCGTTAGGACCAGGTGGGAGCTGCTGTCGGTTCTGGTGCCCAGAGCCCCAGAGAATCCTAGAGGCTGCAAAAGGGATCGCCAGCCTGGTCGGTTGGTGTTTGAGCACCTGCCTGTTTAAGTGATGAAGTTGAGTCAGGAATTGACAGCAAATAACTCAAGGTTAAACCTGACACTCCGTTTGTGACTCGGTCTGGGTTAGATTTTGTTTTCCCCCTTAATGCTAAGGAAGTAAAAGCAGCTGGTTTTTCCGAGGCCAACTACATGCATGTTGTTTATAGTATGTGTGGACTAAATAGATTCAGTACGATGTTTTCTGGTAATTCTTATTTTACATGAATGAGAGCTTTTGAAAACACTAGACAGGTCCAGAATTTGGGGATGTCTAGACCTTTGAAACTACATGAAAATGTTGATATATATAGTTCTGTATGTGTATATGTAGATGTAGATGCGCATATACACACATATATACGTGTATTTGTGTGAGTATGTGTATGTTTATAAAATTAATAGCTGAATGAGGTAAATATTTGAAGGGGAAACTCAACCTTGAACTTCCCTTGGGTCACAGAGATGGACCCTTTGAGCCGTGGGGTGTTAGTGAGTGTGTATGCGTAAGCATGTCTGCATCTGCCTGTTCTGTCTGGGTCAGAGTATGTCCGTGAACTTTACGAGCGTTCAGTTCAATACCACTCGTTGCAGATTCCGCGTTCCTGTTTTACAGCCCAGCAGCCGCCAGCCGGCCCATCTGTTAAAACATAACATGTACACTTAAGTCCGAGCACTGGGGTGGAGCGTGGGTAGGGGGCAACTCTTAGCGGAAACAACATGCTACAAACAAAGCCTGCCTCACAAGTTCTATTTCCATTCAATATTTGACCTGAACTTGCAGTTTTGGTGAGGGAGGGAGGGAGATGGGAGTGTTTGTCTCTACAAACGGCAAACTGCATTTTGTGCAATAATTATAGCCACGACTTGGGGAAGGGGAGCTTGTAGGAGAAAAAAAGTAATAATCCCTCTAGAAATGTGGTGCTTGTCACATCACCATGCAACACTGGTTTACAGCTTTGCCGTATGGCATGTATATCAGAAACCATTTGCTTTTGCTTGTTAAAAGAATGCATTAAAACTAAATCGTTTTGCACCAAAAAAAAAAAAAACCCACCTTAATAGAAATAAACAGAGCTTTATTGCAGAGGCTAGTTAAGACTGCCGTAGTAATTAATGAAACACGCTTTTAGGAATTTATAACTTGGACATATATTCATATTCAGTCTAATCACTAGTTGCAATGGTACACAATTTATAGTTTAAAATAATAAAAAGGCTTTATCACAAAAATTCTGATGACTAAAAGGATATGACAGGAGTATAATAGTTTAATAAGTTCTTGCAGCCAAGTGACTGATACTTTAAAAAACAATAAATTCCTTTAATAGCGTAATTACTTTGGTGGCAAAATAAAGGCAGTATTTTTGAGAAGCATAGTTGATATTTTTCCCAATAACTTTATGCTCATAATTACATTTTAATAATGGTGTTCATTATACATGAACAGAATAAACTGTACTGATTTTTAAGAAATCACAAGAAGTATTATTTTCAATTTTATGGTATATAAACATTTTGGGGAAAACATGCAAAACACCAATCTGTGAGTGTCTTTAAATTTCTAATGGACTATATAGACATAATAATTTTCCTACCTTGATATGAATCATTCAGATTAACTAGGCTGTTTCTTAGAAATTCAGTTCTTGGGCTGGACTTCAGTTCCAGGGTTTCAATTTTGGAGTCTGGGGTGGAGCTTAGGAATCTGCATTTTCACAGCCACCCCCAACTGATTCTGATGCCAGGGATCCCTTCATTGTACTTTGAGAAACACTGGAATGGTGTTAATGACAAAAAGAACAATTATAGTCTATGAGTTGATTTAACAAATAATTGTTCAGAAATGTCCAGGCAGCCTTTGCTGGCCATGTGAAATTTATAGGTAATGCATTAACTCTGTCTTCCACAATGGACCTCTTTGGTCCTGTGTTTGAAAGTGTTTTAGAATCATCAGCTATACCTATTCCAGGTCAGCCCTGATTCTAAGGAAGTCCACCTGATGAAACAAAACCTGATGAATTTAAGACCACCCCCCACAACCCCAGTCTTAGTTCCTTCACGCCTCACTCTGAGTTCGGTGGAGTCCTGGGATGCTCTGGGAGTGACTTTGCCAGTTCTGCCTCACATGGTTGAGCATTTCCTTCTGGAAGGTAGAATCCTCATCCTCATGAGGCACCCTTTTTCTCTTTAAAAGCTGTTCTAGAACAAAGCCCAGCACCTCAGCTGGGCTACTACTGACTATATGAGATCTAGGATCTCCTTGGGAAGCTGTGGCTATTTTGCTTGTGGCCAGGAAGAGTGGCTCAGGCCACCCACCCAGAGGCCCAGGGATTCTTATTTTCTGAAAGTCACCTTAGGAGTATTTTGAGCTGCCTAATTAATTGGGTAAATAGATTTTCTCATTGTCACAGAGATGTGGGTTGAGAATTGTTTGCTACCTCTCCTTTCGCTGAGATCACTGTGAATTTTTATTAATTACTGCCAATTAGTTATTTGTCATTTGATACTGACATTTGGATTCTGTTCTCCTCTTTCAGACTGGCATAATTCTCCATTTAAGACTCCTAAATAAGGTTTGAAAGAGAAAGGATCTATCAGAAGTTACCCTTCCCTCTTTCTACTATCCAATTACCTAAAAATTCAAATGACTTCTTTCAGAGGTGAGAAGTATCCTGATAACAAAAGGATGTGGATAGGCCGGGGTATTGAACTTGGATTGTTCCAGACCACTGGATCATCATGGGACTTTTACAGAGTAATTTCTGTTTAAAGAAGCACTTGGCAAGCATGTTGATAGGTCACTTATCTTAACAATCCTTTGAGGACAATGATTTTTTCCTACTTTGTTCCAGATAAGCAAATAGCAACTACAAAAAGATAATGTTTAGATCTTGTCTTTCATATTCAAAGATGACACCAATAACTGAAAACTTGGCCTTGCATTTTAAATTGTTTTTATTTTGCATCATGGTGATATGCTAGGGTTATACTTAGTCATTCATATCATCTACAATTTTTTTAACTTTTTCTTCAAAATTTTCCTTATATTGAACGTGATCTTGTAATAGTTTTTTTTAAGAAGTTAACTACCATATATAATAATTAGTTCAAGCCAGCCTTGACCCAGAGAGGTAAATAATTTGCTTAAAGTCACAGATTACAAAAGCAGAAAAGCCTACATGTAGAATCCCTTAGACCTGTGTTTTAGCGCTGTGCTGTTTTCTCTATTGTCATGTTAAACTGCTAATGTTTTTACTCTGGCAAAATAGAGTTGCTTGTTTTATATGCTTAGCTTCTGTGTTATTGGATAGACTTAGAAAAACGGTAAATCCTAAAATATACTATCCAGAGCCCCTTATCATACAATGGGACTGATTTCTGCCCAGTTAAAAAACTGTAGTAGAATGCTATTTTTCTTGAAACTGGGCCATAGGTCATTGCAAGCTTCTAAGCAACAATTCTATTATAACTTTTTTTCTAGCTATGGCATTCTCCTGGCACGTAACTTTCCTTTGACAAATTCCTTTCAAGTTTTTTATCCTTCTTTTTAATCTTTATTCCCATAGCAAAATCTGCTTGTAAAAAATTTACTTTTTAAGTCAATCTGCCCTCTTAACATCTCCCAGTTCTTCTATTTTAGCCATTTTACTATTTCTCCTCCAAAATGCCCCCTCAAGTTCCTAATCTTCACTTTAGTTTTTTGAGTCTAGTAATATCCTTTAATATAGGACAGTCATTGAGCTACAGAAGTTTCACAACAGCTTAAGCTTGTGGATTTAATGACAGCAGTAGTATGAAAAAAGGAAAAGATGAAGGATAATATTGAAGTCATGTTGATATGTGTATCATATTAGATATTCCCAGCTTACAGTGTCAGTGGGAAATTTAAGATCTAGATGAATACAGTGACAGATGCACTCATCTGTGGCCTCACAGACACTCCTGATACAAGCTGAAAAATACAACTGAAGACAGCATCCTGGGTTACAGAAGGAAAACAAATGTTAAGCTCTGAGAAAAGAACTGGACAAAAAGTGAAAGGTCAGGGCTGGGATGGGTATCGTGGTAGAAAAGAAATACCTCCAGTAACATGCCAGACAGGGTGGTAAGAAATTTATAGAGGTGTAGACGGTTTGGGGTTTCCTGGGGCATTGATTCTGTTTTATATTGTCTTCACAACCTGCTCACCCTGCTTGCTTTAAATAATTTATTGCAGCAGTAGGCCTTCCCCTGTTAGTTTCTTTTTTTATATATAACTTTTTCCTTCTCATCTCTGGGTCTAATCAAAGGCATATATAGTAGTGTGGCTGCTCTGGAGAACTTAGGAAAATCTGTGATCAATATCACTATATTATAAACCCATGGCCATTCTGTTCTATTTTGCAGGGTTTTCTTCCCTGTTATATTAACTCAGTATCTATGTTTTAAATGATATTTTATTAATCTCTGCATAATGTTACTTCTGTGCTTATTCCTCTTGGCTGGAACTATCTTTTGAGTAATCCATCATTGAACCACCATTGATCTAATGATGTATTTATTGCTCACTATTGCAGCACTGGCAAGAAATCCAGTATGGTTCTAAAAATTTGATTAAAAAGAAATCAAGTTTTTGCAATGTATAGCCATCCAATTATGTTAGGAGCTGCTGAGTATATTTTATGCTAAAATATACAAACATATTTCAAGTGAGCAAAATGTGCTATTTTTGAAGGCTTTTATAACTTTGCTATAAAATAATAGAACAAGAAGAGACCTCATAATTGGGAAAATTATGACTACACTTCCCACTCCTGCCAAAGGTAAGATATAGTATTTTTTCAGATTATACCCTTGAATGCTAAAATAGATAAACTTATCTTTTTAATTGACAGTAATGAAAACAGTGGCGATAAGAACTAGCTCCCAGTCCTTAAACAATATTTCAGGTAACCATTACAAATGAAAGTGAGCTGAAATTAATTCACAAATACTAATTGAGTACCTATCATGGGTAGTACTTCTCTACTTAGCCAATTCAGAATTCAGTTCAAGTATTAGTGCCTTTGAGAAGCTTTTCCCTGTCCCCATTTGATCTGATGTCTTCTTCAGGCAGAACCCTTATCTCCTATATTCTCCCTCTTGGAGCCCCTTGATGGCAGGGACCACACTTTTCATCTTGTAGCTTCAAGCAAGGTAACTCCAGAAACAGTTGCTGGGTGCCCTAGAGGCTATAAAGAATTACAAGTAAACATTTACAAGGTCTTAAAATGATATGCATAAAGACAGTTCACCAAAAATATGAATGGTAGCAATAACTGAATGCTAGTGCTCAACTTCCAACTTCAGCAGTGATCTCAGCACTTCATAGAACTATTATATCATCCATTCCTGCTCCGTACATCTCCAATGTCCCTCTGTTTCATTTCTGCCTTGCATCCTCCTCTCAGTACCTTCCTGTGTGTCTTCTTCAAGGTTGTCTCCAACTCTCACCCTAGGCTAGGTTATCTCTTCTGGTTTCTCTTTTGTTCCCATACCCCTTGTCATGTCTTGAAAAGGCGGCTGACTCAGGAATCTTACTTTGAAACTTGGGACATCTTCATTCTAATGTCATTTTAAGTTGAAGATGGCTTGGTTCCTTTTGTCATCCAATGCAGGTGACTAAGCTTTTGCTGTGGGAGGTTTAGGAGACTTTGAAGAGCAAAATGGTGCTTGGCTTGGAGGCTGCTGATGTCCGAAGCTCAGCACGAAGGGGAAGCTTGACATTTGTTAAGGGAAGCTTTTTTTATTTTTTAGTTATTTATTTATGAGACAGAATCTCGCTCTGTCACCCAGACTGGAGTGCAATGGCATGATCTCGGCTCACTGCAACCTCCACCTCCTGGTTCAAGTGATTCTCCTGTGTCAGTCTTCCAAGTAGCTGGGATTGTAGGTGCATCCACCACACCTGGCTAATTTTTGTGTTTTTTAGTAGAAACAGGGTTTCACCATGTTAGTCAGACTATTCTCAAACTCCTGACACCAAGTGATCTGCCCGTCTTAGCCTCCCAAAATGCCAGGGTTACAGGTGTGAGCCACCACACCCAGCCTGAGGGAAAGTTTTTCAAAAAATAATTTCAGCAGATTTTTATTTTATAAACTAATTTTTTATAATACAGTTGACCCTTGAACAACACAGGTTTGAACTGGCACAAGTTCACTTATAAGCAGATCAAAAATACAGTATTGGCAGGGTTTGAAAGCCACATATAGGGAGGACAGTTTTTGTATGTACATGGATTCCTCAGGACTTAATGGGGGACTTTACTGGTAGATTTTGCTATATGTGGATGTCCTGGAACCCATCCCTCGTGTATACTGAGGAAAGACTGTAGTTTTCATTTATAAATCTCCTTTTCTTTAGAAAGCACCCTCTACATAGTCATGTTTAACACATAGTCTGATGGCTTAGGTATACACTAGTCCTGAAAAATGGGTTACTGAGGTCATGTACAGACCATGTGTCCATGTGTACAGACCAAGGATCAAGTGAATTAAGTATGACTACCTGAAATATGGGCCATTAGGATACCCGTTTTGTATTGGATCTTATGGGGCTTTAAATGATTGCAAGAGATCAAGGCCCCTATTTTCTGTCTCATCTGGGAGATTGAGCCTCACTTAACAAAAGTGCTTTGTTCTTATACCTGCCATGAAGATAAGAGAACTGAATGGTTAAACCTGGAAGGTACTTACACGTTTAAGACCACAGAGATGATGAGCAGCCCCAGATTAGGTCATGAATTCAAATGCTGGTTTCTCTTGGGTCTTGGAAATCAGGAGCATCTCTTTCTTCATATCCCTGGGCTTCTGCTTTCGCCTGTGGATCCGGAGGCTGGGAGGACTCAAGGGACGTTCCAGATGAGGGTGTAGAACCAAATATGTGCGGACCCTTTCCTGCAACTAGTAGATGTTCTCCTTGTGGAAATTTGCTTTGGCATTTCCCCATATCTGCTTTACAGTATCCTAAATATTAAATCGTATTCCTCTTACACTTGGCACATATGAGGTTCTCAATCAGAAAGTTCTTACCTTTTGTTTTCCTCATTTCAACTTACCTCCTTAATTCAGCCTCCACCTTCCAATAATGTTTTCTTTCTTTGATATTCTCTTTCCCCATCTTTTCAGGTGAGAACTCCACTTTATAAAAGCTCTGTTACCATCAGTGTCACCATTAATCTTTTCCCTTCGAGACTAATGCATTTTCGACCATTCTCAAAGGACTTGCTTAGAGCATTCCAATGTGATTTTCTGATGGGATATTACGTGCTCTGACAGCCTACACAGTAAAAATGTGATTAGCCTCACAAAACCTCAGTTCTCACCAACCTTACCCATCCTTGCCAGTGACACCTCCCCCTTATTTGTCTAATCACTCTTACTACCTCCTGCTCACTTATTGTTAAGAAGCAAGATCACATGGCTCAACTAGCAACACGCATGTTCATTACAACCAAGGAGATGAGGTTTTCCATAAAATCAGAACAAGTATATACAGAATATGGAGAAGAAGGGCAGGCCTACCCTGATTTCTTTAAAAACAGGACATTGGACTGATGTGTCTTTTGTTGATAGATTCTTAATTTGTTGTTTTCACTAGCTATGTCCTGTTCCTCTTTTGAGGCTGAGTTATTATTTTTACAGCTAATGACAACAGTTGTCACTTTTTTCATTCCCTTTAGAATTACTGCCAGTGAGTTTTGGGTTTTTCTTCTTCATTTATTTTACTTTATTTTTTGTGTTTTGGGTGATCTACCTAATTAAGTTGTGTTGTTTCTAACTTCTTCGTTTATTTTTCTACCACTCTCCTGCCCCTGGCAACATCTCACAGATACCATCCTTACACTGAATGAATTTCCACTTTCACTGCAAATTAGTAATGAAGACATTAAGTAGAATCCAGGTAGTGGCCCTTTCAAGAGCTAAGGCATCATTTACTATTCTGTTTTAATTATGGTCTCTTAGCAAATTTTCACCAGTAATAATGTTAACCCCATTTTCCAAGTAATGTTTCTCAAATACTGTA
Organism: Callithrix jacchus; assembly: GCF_049354715.1. Lineage (NCBI taxonomy): Eukaryota > Metazoa > Chordata > Mammalia > Primates > Cebidae > Callithrix > Callithrix jacchus. The sequence goes on from NC_133503.1 coordinate 82,002,936, forward strand.
TGAAATTATAAAATCTGTGTGTATTATATTTTCTGCTCTCTGTTATGTGCAAAATTTATAATTCTATAATTTTCTTTTAGGAAAAATACTTATTAGACTGTAATGGTTAATTTGGTTTCAAGCCATCCTGCTTTTGCTTATTGTGAACCATTAGACATTTATGTAATCTTTTATTTGACTTCATTCCTAACCCCCACTATCTGTTCCCCAAGCAGTAATCCTACTCCATCCCTTCCCTCCACAGTCAGTTTTCATCTATGCTTTATGTATGTGTGTAGGGTGGGGGGTTGTTAAATGAATATTTTTTCTGGTCCCTAATATTTTCACTTTTAAAAACTCTACATCGCTGGAAAAAAAAATAGCCAGCGTCATTTGATGATATCTTAGTCTGTTTGGGCTGCTGTAATAAATACACTTAGTAACTTACAAACAGCAGAAATTTGTTACTCACAGTTTTGGATGCTGGCAAGATCGAGATCAGGTGCCAGCAGATTTGGTGTCTAGGGAGGGCTTTCTTCTCCACAGGTGGTCCCTTTTCACTGTAACTTCACATGGTAGAAAGGGCTAACTAGCTTTCTAGCGTCTCTTTTTATCTATTATTATTATTATTATTGGTGTTTTCTTTTGCGGGGGAGGACAAGGTCTCATTGTGTTGCCTAGGCTGGAGTGGAGTGGCACAGTCTCAGCCCTCTACAGCCTTGACCTCCCAGGCTCAAGCAATTCTCCTGCCACAGCTTCCTGAGTAGCTGCAATCACAGGTGTGCACCACCACGCCCAGCTAATTTCTGTATTTTTTTGTAGAGACATAGTTTAACCATGTTGCCCAGTCTGGTCATGAACTCTTGAGCTCAAGTGATCTGCCCAACTTGGCATCCCAAAGTGCCAGAATTACAGGCATGAGCCACCACGCCTGGCCTAGGGTGTCTTTTTATAAGGGCAGTAATCCCATTCACAAGCACTCATAATCAATTCTCAAAGGCCCCACCTTCTAATACTGTCACATTGGGGATTAGGATTCAGTGTCTTTTTTGGGAGATATAAATATTTAGACCATAACAGATGATCAAGATTTTTTTCTCTTTTCTGTTCAGATAAGTCTTCCTCCTTACAATATTGCACCTCTTCTCTGGAATGCTTCTCCACCTTAAACCTCTTGTCCCTGTACAGTGTGAAGCTGCTTTTGCTTCCTTAACATCTAGCCTGTGCCTGGGGTCTGTGAAAGCCCTATGTGATCTCTATTGAAACTCTTGTACTTGGATAAGAGCTGAGTTGGCTGCTTTATAGTAACAAAAGACCAATGAAAAGTTTTCTTTGTTTAGGTCATGGGAGAAGAACAGATGTCCCAGACAGGTGGGAGGTGAAAGTCAAAGTTATTAAACAGGTAGGGAAAGCCACAAACAGATTATTTGGTACTGGCTACTCCTGCTAAAGTGCCATCTTTCTGTTGTGGTTTCTAGGATGTTTCCCCTTGGGCTTTTCTGAGTGACTGTGCCAGTGTTGTAAATTAAAATGCTGTTTCATCTCATATCCCAGGATTCTTGAGATCACTGGGCTAGAATCAGAGCCCTAGTTCCTGTCCTAGACCCTCTAAGAGACAAAGAAATTAGTGATGTTTCCAAATGGAAATGTCCACATGGAAGTAATGTGGTACACATGATAGGATATCTTCTGCATACAAAACAAAAGACTCCAACTCAAATTGACAAAAACAGTAAAGAAGTATATTATTCTCATGTGAGAAGTAGGGCAGATGGCAGGATTGGTTGATTCAGTGGCACAGTGACATCATCAAGGAAATAGGGTCCTTTCATCTCTCTGCCTTTGTTGTCCTCAGGGACCATTCCAGTCTGAGACTGGTTCTTTTCTTATTTTCTTCAGCAGTTTAGATGTCACTTGCAGACAAGACAATATCTACAGCACATAAAATGGGTCTGCTGCCCCCATTCCAAGGTCTCCTTCTGAAGAATATGAAATTATTTCTAAGAAGAATCCCAGAGGACTTCCCAACTCACTGATCAGAACTGGTTCACATGCCCATCTGTCAATGTCACTAGCAAAGGACCACCATCGTTGCCTGAGGGAGGGAGGAGGTGAACTTGAACAAAATTAGGATTCTGTTAGCAAGAAAGAAGTGTGTATACATGTTTGGGGGATGGGGTAGGGAGCTAGATGTTGGCAAGCGGTGTGTCTACTACTTGTTATGACTTGGAAAATAACTACAAAATTCCCCTCGTGACTATCTGGATACAAAAAGGCAAGGCCTAGGCAAGAGAAAAGCCACAATGCAGACTAATTAAGGACAGAGAAATGTGCCAAAATCAATAATTATTCTGATTGGAACAACAATAAACTCTAATGAACTTGAATGTACTAATTTATATCTATTGTACTCAATAAGTGTATGATCTCTACTAAATAAAAAAGATTAAAATAATTTGCTTATTTCTCAGTAATTCTAGGTTTCTGGCATTTGAATATAAAATTTTTATTAACTTTATAAATCATGGTATTAACAATACTGATAATTACTGATGAATGTAAATGGCAATTATTTATTGAGTACCCTTTTACAAATTAGGATTTTAGCATTCATGAGGAGCTAGTAATTTGCTTAGGTCACAGAGCTACAAAGTGGCTAAGCTAGGATTGGACTCAGATTCAACTTGCTCTCCATGCTTTTCCTTTGCTTGGAAGACAATCCTAAGACTACCATGGCTTACTGGGCAGTAGGGTAATCAGGGCCTGCTTATCTGTGTGACCTCCTCACTTACCCTCTGGCCCTCACTTAATTTTCCAGCCATACTGCCATGTTGTTAGTCTAATGAACCAGCCTCATTCCCACCTCTGGTTCTTTGCACTTGCTGTTTCCTCCACTTGGATCACACATCTTTGGTTTGTATGGCGACATCCTTCCCATTCAGGCTTTTGAGTGTTTCCTCTTCACAGGTGCCTCCCAGGACTACCCCATCTCATTTGTTAGGATCCCCTGCACGACCAGTTTTCTGTTCTTGCATTTTCGTTCCTTCATGGTACTTGCCACATTCTTTTTTTTTTTTTTTTTTAATGAGATTGAGGCTCTGTCACCTAGGCTGGAGTGCACTGTCACAATTTTGGCTCACTACAACCTCTGCCTCCCAGGTTCAAGCAATTCTCCTGCCTTAGCCTCTCTAGTAGCTAGGATTACAGGTCCCCACCACCATGCCTGGCTAATTTTTGTATTTTTAGTAGAGACAGGGTTTCACCATGTTGGCCAGGCTGGTCTTAAACTCCTGACCTCAGGTGATTTGCCTGCCTCAGCCTCCCAAAATGCTAGGATTGCAGGCACGAGCCACTGCACCCAACTTCACAATCTTATATAATTTGCTCATTTGTCTACTTGTTTTTATCTGCCTTCCCTACCAGAATATAAAGTCCATGAAGGTAGAAACCCTAGCTGTTTTGTAAGACAAATGAACAAACAAGTGAATAAGTTAATGAAGAAATGAATGTTTAGAAGTTTTGACCTCTAATAATCCAGTCTGTATCTTCTACTCTAGGAATAAAGTAGGATGCCAATTGTCATTTGAGCTGAGTATATCTCTCTCTGATATTTTTCCTATAAAATTTGAAAACTAAAAAAAAACCGCTCATCATTTTATTTGAGGATGAATAAAGATACAGATATCAGAGTTATTTGATATAGTAGTATTATGTAAAGTTGTCTCAAGAGAGCTTAGTGCAGATAGTCCTTGACTTAATGATGGTTTGACTTTTTTCAACTTTATGACGGTACCTATACAACCTTTCTGCTTTTCACTTTCAGCATAGTGTTCAATAAGTTACATGAGATGTTCAACACTTTATTATAAAATAGTTTTGCCCCATGGTAGGCTAATATAAGTGTTTTTAGCACGTTTGAGGTAGGCTAAGCCAAACTATGATGTTCTAGGTGTATTAAAGCATTTTGATGTATGATATTTTCAACTTATGTTGGGTTCATAAAGACATAACCCCCTTGTAAGTTGAGGAGCATTTGTATAAGAGGGAAATTTGAGTAATACTCAACTTTAGTTCTTTTAATTGACTGCAGTTTTAAGGATGCCACTTTTAATTTGACATATCTTTTAAACATGAAGGTATTTATAAGCTAAATTGCAAACTGGGAGGATTATAATTGCTTGATCATTTGCAGTGGCAAATTCATTTAAAAAATAAAATTGTTTTCTTTGTATATAATACACATAACTTTTCATTTGAACTCATAACAGTAGTGCCCCATTGTCTGCAGGGGATGTGTTCTAAGACCCACAGTGGATGCCTGAAACTATTAATTAATTAGTTATTAATAAAACCTGTATGTACTATGTTTTTTCTATACATACATACCTATGATAAAGTTTAATATATAAATTAGGTACAGTAGAGGTTAACAATAACTAATAATAAAGTAGAACAATTATATCAGTATGGCAGCATCATTACTCTTAGGGCCATTATTAAGTCAAGTAAGGGTCCCTTGAACACAAGTACTACAATATGGCAACAGTTGATCTGATAATGTAGACGGCTAGTATGTGACTGACAGGCAGGGAGTGTAGATGCGCTGGACAAAGGGAGGATGCATGTCCAGGTGGGATGGAGTGGGCCAGTGTGAGATTTCATTATGCCACTCAGAATGGTGCACAGTTTAAAACTTATGAATTCTTTGTTGCTGGAATTTTCCATTTTATATTTTCAGGTCATGGTTGACCACGGATAATTGCAACTGCAGAAAGTGAACCCACGGATAAAGAGGGGGGTACTGTGCCCACTAAAATGATTTATTCTTAGAACTATGTTCTTAGTGATTCTGAGGTAATCATAAAAGTACAAGTTGAAAAATAGCTTTACCTCAGATATTAGCTTGGAAGGGGTTGACAAAAATGAAACAGAATGCTTTCCTCCAAAGTCTTTTTCTCTGGCTTTCAGCTCAGGACCTTCTCCACTCAAGTGTGTGCTTTTGTGTTTTTTTCCTTCCCTGTCATTCTGTGGGTTGTTGGGTCATTTGCCAACTACATTGGGAGGCATTATTTTCTGGAGCTTGCAGTGTGACTTTCCCATTCAGCCGAATAAATCATCATTTATCATTGACAAGAACTTCACTTTCCCCTCCTCCCTGCTCATCTTCCCTCAACCTTTCCCCAGGTGACTTCAGAGCTCTGTTGTCTCTGCATGTGGTGTCAGTCTAAACCTACTTGACATTGTTTTCTAGTCCTTGGGTGTTCCCTCTACAGAAAAACTTGTTAGAGTAGCTTCCTATGGAAATACACCTCTGAGCTAAACTTCCTGTATCATATTTCCAAAAACATATCTAAATTTTATGGTAAATAAAATAATCTGTATTTGAAAGTAATTTCTCAAATTTATTTATTTTTAACTGACAAATAATAATTGTACATATTTATAGGGTACATAGTGATGTTTCAGTATGTACAATGTGTAGTGATCAGATCAGGGTAATTAGCATATCTATCATCGCAAACATTTATCATTTCTTTGTGTTGGGAACATTTAATATATCTCTTCTAGCTATCTGAAACTGTATAATATATCATTGTTAACCATAGTCATTCTACAGTGCTATAAAACACTAGAACTTGTTCCTCCTACATAGCTGGAATTCTATATCCTTTAACAAATTTCTCTCTATCCCCAACTTCCTCCTACCCTTTCTAACTTCCAGCAATTGCTGTTCTGTTTTTTACTTCTGTGAGATCAACTTTTTTAGCTTCCACTCATGAGTGAGAACATATAGTATTTAGCTTTCTGTTCCTGGCTTATTTTACTTAACATAATGTCCTCCCTTTCCAACCATGTTGCTGCGAAATGACAGGATTTCATTCTTTTTTATGGCTGAAGTATTCCATTGTGTATAAATACCACATTTTTTAAATCCATTCATCCATTGATGGACACTTAGGTTGATTCCATATTTCGCTATTGTGAATAGTACTATAATAAATATGGGGCTGCAGATATCTCTTCAGTATATTAACTTCCTTTCCTTTGGATAAATTCCTAGTTGTGGGATTGCTGAATCATATAGTAGTTCTGTTTTCAGTTTTTTGAGCCATCTCTATACTGCTCTCAATAATGGCTGTACTAGTTTACATTCTCACCAGCAGTGTATAAGATTGTCTTTTTATAGCAGCCGTTCTATCTGGGGTGACTTATCTTATTGTGGTTTTTATTTGAATTTCTCTAGTAGTGATGCTGAGCATTTTTCCATATACTTGTTGGCTCATTTTTAAAATGGATTATTTGATTTTTGCTATTGAGTTGTTTGAATTCTCTGTATATTCTGGATATTAATCCCTTATCAGATGAGTAGTTTACAGATATTCTTTTCTTCAGGTTATTGCTTCACTATTGATTTTTTTTCTCTGCTATGAAGAAGAATTTTAGTTTTATATAATCCCATTTACTTATTTTTGCATTAGCTGCCTGTATTTTTGAGTTCTTACTCATAAAATCTTTTCACGGACCAATGTCCTGAAGCATTTCCTCTATGTTTCCTTCCAGTTGTCTTATAGTTTCGTGTCTTACAATTAGGCCTTTAATCCATTTTGAGTTGATTTTTATATAGGGTGAGAGGTAGCATCTAGTTTCATTCTTCTGCCTATGGATATCCATTGCTTCTAGCACCATGTATCGAAGAAACGGTCCTTTCCCCAATGGTTGTTCTTGGCACCTTTGTCAAAAATCAGTTGGCCTTATATATATGGATTAATTAGTTTCTGGGTTTTTTGTTCTGTTCCATTGATCTGTATGTGAGAGTAATTCATCCAGATTGTGTTTATGTTATGCATCAGAGACAAGTCAAAAAAAGAAAGGAAGAGGATTTTATGATATCTGCATCGTACTTCCTTCTTACGGATCCTGGCAGGGATCCCTTTCCTCTTCACTTAATAACCTGGGTAGATTTGGGTGTGTAATTGTGTGAGAACTCATCAGGATCCAGGTGAAAATGAGATCGGTAATTAAAGGGCTGGGTCAATGTATTATTATTATTTAAGTTAAATGGTTGCATGGTCTAGTAAGCTCTTGAGACCCTGCCTTTGACAGCAATTTTTATATACAGTGGATTTAGCCCTGGATTAACAGAAGCTTTTCTTTTCCTTTCTTCTTTATTTATTTATTATTTTTTTTGTTGTTGCTTTCTAAGCTATGTGGGTGAAAAACAGCATGAGGTTATAACAAAATATATAGCAGAAGCAGTAGCAATAAGAGCCCATAGCAGATATACACACATTGCTGGAATATTTCTCAAGTATTTTGGGGGGTGACTGTGAGGCTTCTTTGGCAGAGGCAAAGTGAAACATGTGCTTTTCCATGTGTGAATGCTGTGATTTTCAAATGGTCCATTATGATTCACAAAAGCAGCTGTTTTCTAGTTGGTGTAGCCACAGAGTTTTGAAAATTCACTTAAATAGGTGTACTGCAGACTCCTGACATCTGTTTTGGAGATTCAGTTGGGTGTTGGGAGTATGCTTAGTCACAAGTGACATGGAATGAGTGATTCTTTATGAGAGGGTTGGACTGTATTCACTTCTTTAAGGTTGTGTATTAAGGCTAACAAGAAAATACTTAAAATTTTGAACAGTCATTTGCTGTGTTACACAAACACATAAATTTGCACTGGTTGCCTTCTTAATTTCGAAAAATGAATGACAATTTTACTTTGCCTAGTAAACCAACTTTACTGAGGTACCCTCAGGCATGTTTTGTTGTGTTGCAAGGCTTTCTTGCTAGGTATTTGCAATCTTAGTGTGCACTGTTTTTCAGTGAGCTTTTAGTTTTTGCCAATAGTTTTACCTAACATCCTGTGTCTCTGTCTTTTTGTATACTTCTCTTCTATCTCTGAGTATTAGTAGTTTTTGTCTACTCTTGATCATTATTAAGTTACTTTCACTTCTCTAATGATTTCAAACCTCAGTGATACTAGAAATATTGTTTCCTATCACTTTCAACAAAGATCATTTGTAGCCAGTTCTTCAAACAAGATAAGTAACTATGACATGATTCTTTCATTTTTTGCTAGTTTTCAATTTACTAGATACTGACATAATGTGGCATTTTCACAGGTTACTTTTTTTATAAAGGTGAAAGTTTTGTTTTAATGGTTCATAACTATTACAATGTTTCTAAATGACAGAACAACAACAACAAAAAGATTGCCACAAAATAAGATTAGTGTGGATATCTTGAACTGGAGATCATTTGAAAAATTTCATGGCTACATTTTGTGCTAAATATAAAAATAATTGTGTTTCCCATGTGTGAGCATCAAAAGCCCCAGTTGGAAAATCACATGGTATAGCAAGTAGGTCACTATTGATGGTAGAACATGAGACAGGAAATGTCACAGCTAAGATTAGAGGCCCAAGCACTATGTCTCACCATGCTTGCTGCACTGGTCTTCCAAAGAAGTGGAAGGACTTGACAGGACTGAACTAACTGTAGACCAACTGGAAAATATTAGCCAGGACAACCTTTTAATCTGTGATTCCGTTTGTTTCTAGATAACTCACTCTCTCAGTTGGGTAAAATAATTGAACTGCTTGGGTTTGTACATTGGCAGACCTCTGGATGCCAATTAAAATGGCAGCTTTTACATTCTATAGGTACCCATGGAAAGCAATAATCAACTCTATATAGTCATAGCTGTAGGTTCACTTGGTGTTTGAAACTGTTAACAAGGAATAACCAACTAGTTAAAAACGAATTATCTTAAAATCCTCATATTTGAAGGTGTGATAATACAGGGATGTGGGGGAAGAGTACACTTTGAGGGAATCCCATTTACTTTTTCTTTTCTTAACAGGCAACATGAGAAAGATTTGTTATTTATATGTAGGAATTTTCACCACATAAGATACCTAATTTTTGCAAACATACTTGCATACCCTAATTTTTAAGCAAAAGGCTAGGAAAAAAAGCAATCCTCTGCTGCTTACCCAAATGAGAGACAATACCTCACTTTTTGGGCATAGACCAAGATAGAGCCTTGGATTGTGAGCATAGCCATCCCCTCATGCTAGATAGAGCAGTTGAACACATGCCCAAAGAACTTGAGGTTATTTGGATGAGTAGTTAGAGGCGTGCCGCGATGATTGCATTTGGATCAATAATCAGAGCCTTATTCATTCACCTCCAGCATAGAGTCCTTCACAGAAGCACCCTGGCTTATGGATTCAGTGTACTGAGTGGATAGTTTATTGCTTAAATCTCAGAGATCTTCCTAGGCACACATTTTCAAAAGTCAGTAACACAGATTAAAACATTCTATTTTGAACTAGGATTGTTTCATGCAGGTTATCATTTTTAAGAGAGGAAGTGAGTAGTATGGAGGCTCCATGGAGAAAGTATTTTTTTTAATTTATATTATTTTGTGTAGTAAAATGTACATAACATAAAATTTAACATCTTAAGTCATTTTTGTTTTGTTTTGAGACAGTTTCATTCTTGTTGCCCAGGCTGGAGTGCAGTGGTGTGATCTCAACTCACTGGAACCTCCACATCCCAGGTTCAAGCAATTTTCCTGCCTCAGCCTTCCAAGTAGCTGGGATTACGGGTGCTGGCCACCATGCCTGGCTAATTTTTTGTATTTTTAGTAGAGATGGGGTTTTGCCATATTGTCCAGGCTAGTCTCAAACTCCTGACCTCAAGTGACCTGCCCAGCCTCAGCCAAAGTGCTGGGATTACAGGTGTGAGCCACTGCACCCGGCCCATCTTAAATCATTTTTAAGTGTACAGTTTAGTGGTAGTAAATACATTCATAATGTTGTGCAACCATCACCACCATCCATCTACAGTACTCTTTTCATCTTACAAAACTCCCTTCCCCAAGCTCCTGGCAACTGCTATTCTCCTTGTTGTGATTTTGACTACTATACTTCATTTAGGTGGAATCACACAGTACTTGTCTTTTGTAACCAACATTTCAGTTGGCATAGTGTCCTCAAGGTTCATTCATGTTGTAATATATGTCAGAATTTCCTTCCTTTAAGGCTGAATAATATTCCTCAGTGGAAAAGTATTTTGACAATATTTTTAGTCTTCATTTCATCTCCAGCTTAAATACAGAGGCTAGATTTTCATGCTTGATCCAGGGATAGTATGTTAGGAAAGGGATTGGAAGCTCAGCCCTCACAGACTTTCCTCCAGAATGAACATTCTAGGGGTTGTTGGCAGTAGGAGGTCTGCTGGCTTCTGATTGGAGAAAATGCAAGAGACAGGACAGTTGGGCCTGGATGCCCCACTGTGGGTCTGGTTCTCAACCCTCACAAAGTGAGCTGGTTGTGAGCTATATAGAGTTAGCTCATTATCTAGGAATCTGTCAGGGAATGTGAGTTGACAGAGGTTGGTAAAAACATGCTGGATAATACCTAGGAGTATACAAAATACATTTTTGCTTTGCAATGAAACATGTTGATTTTGGTTCTAAGTTTCCTAAATGTATGAATAGCTAATAAATATGTAAATCTTTATGTGTCTTGTGTAACCCCTTAGCACCTTATGAAATTGGTTACCTAATTTAAGTTACTGAAGAGCTCTTTGACCTTCAAGATTTCTCTTTGAAGTCAATGTAAATGACCACATGGCCAGGTCTTCCATTCTACCTCAACCCCACTCAGAACCCTGAGCTGCGGTTCAGGTTCTGTCTCTGACTGGAAGTGGATGTAGAAAGTCACCAGGAGTCACCAGGAGTCACCAGGTTCCTCTTCTGAGAAAGGAACAGAAAACTGGATCATTTGTACAGACTTGTTCTAATGTTAACACTACATGATTGTATTCATCTTTCAAGTCTGTTTATTATTCCTTCTTGTATGTAGAGAAAAGTAAAGTTGGCACCCAGTTGGTAACTTTCCATTGTAAGGGTAATATTCACCAGGTTACTAGTTGGCTGCCTAAGTTGCTATTTTTGCTGTTTCTTTTAACTGCGTTGCATTGAAGAGCCCAACTAAATGTGTCTGATCATAAACTCTAAGCAAAAGTAACCAATAGGTTTCATACTTTAATACAAAAAGAAACAAGATTTTGGGGGGCAGAGTGTTGGCTGGTTGGGGTTAGTGGGGTGTGGAGAATCTAGTTCCATGGAAAAATAGAGGGGAAATCCCATATGCAAACATGTAACAGGAACCCAGTTGAGAGTCACATGGTTAATTCTGTCCCTTTATATAGGAAATGCAATACAGGTGCTTATAAACCTGTGTGTAAAGAAGTAGCACAAATAAATATGTCATTTATAAGAGCCATTTGTCATTTTTGAAAAGGCCAAGTGGAAAGGGAATTATAACTTTAAATGAGACACAAATAATCTTTTATTATCTTTAGTTCTGATAATAGAGAATATGGGCAGAATCTCAGAAAAACAACCTAGATTGGATAATTTTTCTTGTTTTTGTTAACAAAACTTTTTTCTGAACAAATAAATACTAAATGGTATCTATATTCTTTACACCTACCTTTTCCCAAACACAGACATAACTAATCAATTTAATTTCCCAAGGGTCAATTATCCTTGCTTTTGGGAAGGATTCTGGTTATGAGAATGCTTAACCCCTGAAAGGAATTAGGCTTTGGAATCTTGGGGAATTCTTTATAAGAACAGGAGAGAAACAGTATTTGTGGAGGAAATTTGGACAGATTCTGGAGGTAATCTTTTAGTCCTGTCTTCCTTTATTTGAAAACCTACCTATGTCATTGTAACTTATACCTTAAAAAGATTTTGTTTATAGATAACCAGATCCTGCTGCTATGAAAATAACGTCTCTTCTCCCATCCTTTAAGCTAAAGCTGCAAGGTAAAAAAGAAAGAAAAAAATTTTAAAGAAAGAACATCTCCTAAATGTTTGTGACCGTCCTTTTAGAATTTTAAAATAAGGTTTGGTCACTGGACCAGGTTGTCTGGCCCACTGCCTGCCATATGACTTGGCTACCACTGACTGCAGTGGGACAGATTGGACTTACTGAACTCTTGCACCCCAGGGTGTAGAATGTGAAAAACCATGTTCAAAGCAAATAATCCATGTAATAAAGACTCTAAATTTAGAAAACTTTTATTATCCACATAAGAGAATACAGTTTATTTCTTCTTCCCACACAAAATAGAGCTGTCCAGAGCAACAACTATGAAAACACATGACCCTATCATATCCCTCCCACTTGCAGCTGTTTAGGCTTCCAAATTTGTGTGTGCTGAATAATTTTGCTATGAGACAGACTTATTGACATTACCCAGTTCTTCTCCCAACTCTGAGTGGATTCACTCATACTCTCTTCTAAGTGACTGCAGGAGAAAACTCACCCTAGTAATCTCACTTGATTCCTCTCTCAGTGGACTTTTGGTTGGAGGGTTTCTCTGGAGCCACTAGGAAAGAAACATGAGTTTGGGGGTTATCCAGGAGTTCTTCAAACAATCAAACAATGAGAGCAGTGTCCTTCTAGCATAACATTCATTAATTTTTCATCTTCAGTTGGAAATGTCACTAGAAATTATCTAGACTGAGGTTTCTAGAGTGGAGTTTGCAAGATAAACCATTGAAGTATGGGAAGAAAATATTAGACCTTTAATGCATTTTTTATACTCAAATGAAAAAAAATGTTTACTAATATATAACATATGGATTGACATTTGCACCCTCCCCGGTTCTTTAGATTAGAAGGTTATGTGTTAAGTAAGATACATGATGTGTTCTGAAGGAGGACTAGATTTTCCTCAGCATGCTGAGCTCAGCTGTGGTTCCCTCACGTCTGCAGCATGTTGCACTGTATTTATGTGTGCCCACTTAGGTTGATTTGCAGGATATTAATTAGTTTTAAATATACTAGCCCTCAGCAACAAAAAGACCAAGTAGCTTAAAAAGAATTCTGACAAAAATAGAATAAAAACAAAAACAAAACATGATTGAAGATGTCCTCACTATTTGTGTAAACTAGCACAAATGAACAATATAAATATGGAGTTGCTACTTTAACATAAAATAAACCAAATTGGGAATTAAAAACAATAACAATCCGATCAGATCTTGTAAGTTAGTCCCCAGATCTCAAAACTGTAGCAATAACTAATTGAAATACAAATTTATATATACTATAATTAAGAATGAATATATTGGAATGAAGCATATACTTGACCTTGAGAAATTTCTTAATGACAATATGAAGATACCATGATTAGAAAAAACATGAAGAATAACTTCTATAAATTTTCATCAATATTTAAATTTACCTAAGAATCTTTATAAAACTTTACTAAATATGTGTTTTGAAACCTCTTTTAAAGTTTTCTTTTTTTTTTTACTTGTATGCAAAAGTTAAAAAAAAAAGCCAGGTATCTTTAGGAAACACTTGTTCTTCTTCCTAAAGCAAGACAATATAATGTGTTGAAAATAATATCTACTTAAAATAAATTTCTTTGTCAGAAAAATGCTGTTGAAGGAGTTATAGAAAATGTTGCCAAAATCTTGAAGAAACAAGTATTATATTAGATCAAATCATAGAGACAAAAGGCTTGTTTTACATTTGGAAGATGTTAGATCTATTTTGCTTGTTACTTTGTTTCACTGTTGAAATATACTAAGAGATTTTTTGGTGAGCCACCACCAGAGGAGATCTGTTCACAATCTTTCTGACAATGTGTTATGAAAATAAAAAAAAAAAAAAACTAAGTAGTTTTCTCTTCAGAAGCAGCTGTTTCCTTGAGAGGGATTGCAGGGTAACGTTACAAGACATAAATTCAATCACTGCATCATTCATAAGCAAGCTAGTGCAGCCAGGATGTTAAAACCAGAGGTACACAAAAGGCTGTGGGACGTTACTAATGTTGTTAATTTTATAAAAATGAGATTTTGCTATCTTGTACAGTAGAAGCCATATAATACAATGTGGTAAATTGAGAAAGGACCATGAAAATCTTTTGTACCTCTTAGAAGTTTGTTGATTACCTTGTTGAAAAATGCTTAATGAAGAATTGTCAAGCTTACAGATAGTTACATTCATCTTTCTCTTTATGAAAAGGGAAGTGTTTCATATTTTGTTAACAACGTCTGTGATAATAAGCAATTTCAATAGTGTGCTACTTAGCAGTCTTTTTTTTAAAAAAACTAAACATCATGAATATGTTCTTTCAAGGTAAAGGTGTCATTTTAAGAAAAAGAAAGAAAATGACAACTATTTTAAAGCGAACATTGTGAAAAAGTGTTTGTAAATGTTTACAGGGTGTGTGAATTTATTGCCTAAAACAATGACAGCCCTTAAAACTCAGCTATGTAAAATAAATCGAACTTAGAACTAGACTTCAAAATTAACATATCACAAATAATTAAAGCTTGATTCTCAAACGTAATGAAGCACATTCAATCACATTGTTCTGGATAAAAATAGTGATTATTTGGTAAGACAAAAAGGATTTGTACTATTAGATATCTTTAAAGAAAATCTTTTTTTTTTTTTTTTTTTTTTTTTGAGGCAGAGTCTCACTGTGTCACCCACTTCTGCCTCAGCCTCCCAAGTAACTGACACTACAGGCATGTGCTACCATGTCTGGCTGGTTTTTGTATTTTTAGTAGCAATAGGGTGTCACCATATTGGCCAGTCTGGTCTTGAACTCCTGACCTCATGATCCACCCACTTCAGCCTCCCAAAGTGCTGGGATTACAGGTGTGAGCCACCGTGCCCAGCCATATTTGTATTTTTCAGTAGAGATGAGGTTTCACCATGTTGGCCAGGCTGGTCTCAAACCTCTGATCTCAAGTAATCTGCCCACCTCCGCCTTCCAAAGTGGTGGGATTACAGGTGTGGGCCACCACACCTGTCCAAAAATCTTTTAAATATGGTTTATTTTATATTTATTTCATGCTTTTGTAATTTCGATGTTTGTTTTATAACGTACCTAATATAGTATGTAATACATATCTATTGCATGAACATGACATGCATACTTAAAGGCTTTTTGGTGTTGGGATTCATGATCTAATAATTCTGAAGATTACTACTATGTTTAGCCTAGTATAGGCTAAAGATCTTTAAACTTTTTGGGGCAGAGCACAGTCACAGACCCCTTTGAGACAATAAAAGATATATACTCACTTATCAGAAAAATGATACACACATTCTGCTAAATAAAATTTTGCCCAGAATTTCAGGGAAATCACATGCCCATTGATGGCTGTTGTCATGGGCTCCAGTAAAACCCCCTGGATGAGGATGTAAGTGCCTTAAGGAGTTATGTGACTTACCCGGGGTCACATGGTAATGTAATCTGATCTTTCAATCAAGACTTCCTGGCCAGGTGTGGTGGCTCACACCTGTAATCCCAGCACTTTGGGAGGTCAAGGCAGGTGGATCACTTGAGGCCAGGGGTTCAAGACCAGCTTGGCCAACATGGTGAAACCCATCTCTACTAAAAATATAAAAATTAGCCAGACGTGGTGGCGGGTGCTTGTAGTCTCAGCCACTTGGAGGCTGAGGTAGGAGAATCGCTTGAATCTGGGTGGCAGAGGTTGCAATGAGCCGAGATTGTGCCATTGCATTCCAGCCTGAGTGACAGAGCATGGCTTTCATCCTTACTGAGGATGAAAACATGAGGATGGAACTCTTTCTGGACTTCCAAGGAGTTTACAAGTTTACCGGGAACTTCAGTGTTCAACAGATAATCACAATGTGATTTGTGTTTAGGAAACTTTTTTTTTTTTTACTTGACCAGCATCAGCTGACACCAGCTGTGTGAGGACATTGTGCTAGACTCCTTAGGAAACACAGAGATAGGAAGGCAACTCATATAGTGAATTGGGTCGCAGTTTCTTGCTTTTGTGCCCAGTACTTTTTCTTTTTTTTTTTTTTTTTTGAGACGAAGTTTCACTCTTGTTACCCAGGCTGGAGTGCAATGGCGCGATCTCGGCTCACCGCAACCTCCGCCTCCTGGGTTCAGGCAATTCTCCTGCCTCAGCCTCCTGAGTAGCTGGGATTACAGGCACGCGCCACCATGCCCAGCTAATTTTTTGTATCTTTAGTAGAGACGGGGTTTCACCATGTTGACCAGGATGGTCTCGATATCTTGACCTCGTGATCCACCTGCCTCGGCCTCCCAAAGTGCTGGGATTACAGGCTTGAGCCACCGCGCCCGGCCTGTGCCCAGTACTTTTTCTAATATGCCTTTTATATTGCCAAAGAGCACCAATGAAGGTGCTCTTCACCGGAATTTTGCAACTCTGTTTCCGTCATGCACTAAGTGATGATGTGCTTGTAAAAGAAGTTGAGGGAGGGGTCATACTCCTTCCTATGTCTGAGCAAAGTTCTCTCTTTGAGTTTATGTGCATTTACATGTACTTCTTTGCCCATGGGATAAAGACCTGAACACTTGGCTAAATTGGCAAATAGAAGAAAACAGGGAATAATAAAGGAGGTATGGAATTTTATAAGCTTCATGATCTCCTTCCCCAAAGGCCTGAATCTATGTAATGAGGTAGTAGAAGAAATTCTTGCCAAGTCTGAATTTATTCCTGTAAAAAAAAGGCATGACAGGAATAAAGTAAATTTAAATTCTATTTCTGCTTTCATCATTAATTGGTAATATTCCTGAAGGTGATACAGAGTTTTTTTTCTACAAATACCGGGCTCCGTGTAAGAGCCAAAAATAAACAGAGCAGCACAGGGAAATGGGCAAGCATTATTGATTTGTGTCAGGGCCATTTCCACTTTAATGTTTGCAAAACGCACAGCCCCATTTTGCAACCTATTTATAGGGAGCAGATCATTCATTGCTATATATAGATAATAAAAACAAGGTGAATTGTCAGGTAAATTTTGGTTTCTATTAGGAAATAGGACTAGACGGGTTCTCCTTTGGAATTTGTGAAAGGGCTCATTTGTTCCTGTGGAACAAAGAAAGAACCATAGAGATGGGTGTCTGGAGCTGCCTTGGCCAAGACATGCACATATCCTGTGTGCCACCAGAAGCTGGTATCTGCCCTCACTGGCTGCCACCGGCCTCCCTCAGCGTCTCCCATGCTGCAAGCAGGGGCTAAAACTAACAGGGCCCCTCCCAAAACCTTCCACCCTTCATTCTTCTGTCAAGTTCTAGTTCCCCATTAGTATATACCATGTTTGTGTGCACATGTGTGTGCAAATATGTCCACATTACATTTGTGCATACCTGTGTATAACAAATGTAATGTTTTTGTGGGATCCTCTCATGACACGTAATTCTCTATCCATTTTTTGTAAGTTTTTCTCTTTACCCCTCAGCCACCAGAGTTGTTTACTCCTCCGATACCCTAAACCCTTTTTTTTCTAGTTTCACACCCCACTTACCAAGCTTCTACCTCTAGGGGTTTTTTTTTTCTTTTTTCTTTTTTACAAGTGTCAGTTCAACAAGCATTTTGTGAATGCTGGGCACCTGCTAGTTTTTGGGGCTAATGAGATAAATAAGACAGAATCTCTGTCCCCCAGTTTTTCAGTCCACTGGGACTTGTGGTTGTTGCTTTGCTCTACTCTCCACTCTGGTTACCCATTGCTCCCTCCCGGCAGTTTTTTGCCAGCGTACTCCACTGTAGTAACAGCTAAGTTTTGGCCCAGTAGAAATTCATTGCATCTTAACCCCTCAATATTATTTGATTTATGAAAGGAGCTATGTCTGTAGAAAGGGGACTTACCTACCCTGAAAAATATTCCAAGAAGGGGTTGGATTCTGGGTATGTTAAACATGTCAAAGGGAAGCTAATGGCCCAGCCATCTTCTGAATGTTCTGCAGTGATGTTGCTTCACCAGCAGACAAAGTTCCCCAGGCTCTGGAAAATGGCTTGTTGACAGTTTTTCCTCTGATGTGGTGATGTTAGTGCCAATGCAGCACTGGAATACTAACATAACTAAGCATTTTTACATCAGTGCAGAAAACAAGCCAACCCTAAGTAACTATAGTAACTGTTTACTCCAGTTTGGGGCTGATGAAATTGCTTTCCATCTCTGTGCCCATCTCTTCCCTGTAGATCTTTTATATAAGTTTCTCTGCCCATCCAAATACAACTGACATTTGTTTTGGTCAATGAAAGAGCCACCAAAAATAGTGACAGGCTGATGCATCTTTCACAGTTACAAAACTGTGCTGGTTATATGTAAGCCAAACTCAAACAAGTGGTAGGAAAGGAACTTGAAAACTAACAGACATTTCAAATAAAACCCTCATCTCTACTGCTTAGTGTTCTGATAATCACCAGACAAATGCTATCAGGGCTGAGATAATGTAAGATCTTTTCCCTTCAAGGCCTTGCCATTTGGCTCGAATTCTTAACTGGTTTCATCACTCGTGATAGGGTTAACATCTTCCTGGTGGCTGGATACTGTTGGTTTCCCAGCTTCATTCTTGAAATCCTTTTGCACCATGTCATTCTTCACTAAGTCTACTTAATTCATCCTTGGTCTTACTCTGTTTTTCATTCCATATCCTCTGGAATGTGTCACTATGTGTAGTGTCCATTCTGTAGTGTTCTAAGTGGCATGCATCCAAATGATTACAGCTGTCTTCCTTGAATCGTCTGTAAAGTAATTCATGCTAGCCTGTTCAAAGTGTAGTGATGCCATGAGATCACTGGCACTATAAATCCAAATTATTCCTATCCTCCTGCATGTTATATACTGCCCAGTGCTCAAGGACTTACTGGCTGGGACCAAATTCACTGTGACTTACTTGCATCCTATGGGCACCCTGATCACTGACTGCTATGTGGAGAATTGATTGTACAGGGACAAAAGTGGAAACAAGGCAACCAATTTGGAGGTTATCATGGTAATTCAGAGGAGATCCAATGATGGCTTGGGTAGGGTGACAGTGGAGAAGGAAAGAAGTATATGATTTAAAGGTGGCAGAAAAACAGGACTTGATAATAAATTGGATATGTGGGGTGAGGAATGAATAGGAAGCAAATATGACTCCTGAGTTTTTGGCCTGAGCAACTAAAGGTAGAGTGGTACCATGGGGGAGAGAGGAGAAGCAGGTTTGTAGTTTGAATCAAGAATTATTCAAGAATTGTGTATTCATCATGTTATGTTCTATTGTTTTACAGATGACAGTGAAGTTCAG
The DNA here is from genome assembly GCF_049354715.1 of Callithrix jacchus. Classification (NCBI taxonomy): domain Eukaryota; kingdom Metazoa; phylum Chordata; class Mammalia; order Primates; family Cebidae; genus Callithrix; species Callithrix jacchus. Next base: position 82,022,034 of record NC_133503.1, read on the forward strand.
TTCTTTTTTTTTTTGAGATGGATTCTTGCTTCTTTGCCCAGGCTGGAGTGCAGTGGCAGGATCTCGGCTCACTGCAACCTCCACCTCCTAGGTTCAAGCAATTCTCCTGCCTCAGCCTCTCGAGTAGCTGAACTACAGGTGTGCACCACCATGCTTGGCTAATTTTTGTATTTTTAGTAGATACAGGGTTTTACCACGTTGACCAGGCTGGTCTCAAACTCCTGACCTTGTGATCTGCCCACCTTAGCCTCCCAAAGTGCTGGGATTACAGGCATGAGCCACCACACCCTGCCCTAGAACTTTTAAAAAGGGCAAACTCAAGAGTCATGAATGATCACCACCTTTGCTCAAAGGTGGTTGCAATTGCCTTTGTTCTGCCCTGTTGGTAATGTGAAACTGGATGGGTTATTAGATGTTCTTTGCTAGCTTTAGTGAGTCTGTGAAGATTGTTTCAGCAGCATCTGGTTCTCCCTGGTTCCACTTGTTACTCCTCCCAGTGGGTGACTTGGTACTGTTGGTTTTATCTGGGGGTGTGAGGTATCATAGAGGGAACTTGACTCCCCTTGGCTCTGCTGCCATCTAACTCAGTGACCAAATAAAGTTATTTGGCCACACTAGGCCAATTGAACTGTCCAACATAGATCTGATCTGTCACATCACTTTGTGCCCTAAAATTCTATTTCTTCTAGCATCGAGAAGCAGAGTGTAAGAACAGCCATTTTTTTTCAAAAAGATCTGAGAAACATGTTACCACAAGATTTTTATTGAGGCTACTTGAAGAGGGAGGTTGATTAGGAGGGAGATATGCTAAAAGGGAAGGGGATAGAGATAGCAAACAAAAGTTGGTTAAATGATATGAAGGATCTCTTTCAATCCACTAGTGAAACTCTGACTTAAAATCATTAATATATTCTAATATACTTCATGGAATAATAAATATTCTATATACTATGTATTCTAATATTAATGATCTTAAGTCAGAGTCTTACTAGTGGAAAAGCTACTGGAAAGCTATAAAGTTTAGAATGATTCTGAAGTGTTATTATGGTTTTGCTTTGGTTCCATAATATGGATTCATTGGGGTAGCTAATTTCTACCCAATGTGGTACATTAGTAATGGCTGAGTACTCCGAAGATGACAGTACCTTATTTGATGTACCTTCAGCACTAATGGGCTTATAATAATCGATGTTCATTATGTTAGTTAAACAAATAAATGATGATGTGTATTTGATTTGTAGGGGAGTTGATCATCTGAAAACAAATAGCATGTTTTGAAAATATATCTCTCTGCCCCACTAAAGTGGCCAGGTGCTAGAATACCAGAGACCAAGTCAGCTGAGAGACATTACTGCAATGCAACTGGATTGGCTGGTGAAGCTGTAATGGAGGGAAGGTAAATTTATGCCTAGAAATAGAACGGTGAGGGTCAAATCCAAAGACGGGGAGAAAGTAGCCTGAGAGAACAATGATGAAGTCTGGAGCTTGGAGAAATGTGAGCCGGGTTCAAGCCATCCAGGACTTTGCCATGTAAACAGACTTCATGTCCCCAAGGGACAGGCTGTGCAGGAAGTGGTGCTGGACTGGCTGGCTCTAATGGACTCATTGAAAGCTGGTCTCGGCATAATTGCCATACAAATGGGTATTGTATAAGAAAAAAGAAGTCTGCCATCTGGAAAAAGGAAGAAAATGGACATATTTTCTGCATCATCTACATTAGATAAAAACTTCTCACGCAGGTTGGCAATTTTCTATGTGTTTTCCCTGACTGAGCCCTATACCTCACCAACCTGCCAGTATTATAGGATCAATATAAAAATTCCTGTTGTTTTGCTGACTTAGGTATTCACTGAGGAATTATTTGGGAGGCAGACCTGAAAAGCAATTATGTGTGAAGCACAGTAAGCTGGTTCTCCTTGAGAGGGGTTGCTGAGACGGAACTTTCTGGGAGCCTCTCTGGATTTCTGGCACACATAGTTTCCTCCTGATGTCCTGTGACATGTACTAATATTTTTTCCAATTCTTAGTCACGGTTTTTTACTTTGGTCCATGACTTCGAGGTTGTCGAAGTCATGGACCAAAGTAAAATATCCACAGATATTTTGGAGCTTTTTCTTTTTACCACAAATCTTTACAGCTTCTCAGTTTATTGTGGTGTGTCCTGGGGATTGACAGGAAAGGAGTAGTTTAGGGGAACGAGTGAGATTTCTGTTGTTTAAAAGATGGCTCTTCTCAGGTCGGTAGCTACAGAAACATCTGTGGGTTGTCCTTCTCCTGGGATGGATTTTAAAGCATTCATGAGGTGGCCTCCTTCTCACCCTGTTCCTGACCTTCCCTTACCTTACCTCCCTGCCTGTTTTCCCCAGCATAAGCATGAGAAAGTACATTTGCAGCCATCTCCACCTGATGACTTCTGTGTGTGCCCTTAGCCATGGAATGCTGAATGTTTGCAAGGGGTTTGCTGAGAGCCAAGTCAAGGAGCAAGCATGTTGGTGAGAGGCCAAATGCCCATCTCATGTAGCTTCTCCAGTTTCACTCTTGATCCAAGCTGGAGCATATTCTCCAACTTGAAGAACGCCAATGAGTGCTTTGAAAAGGGACCAGGAACCTGGTGCTTTATTCTTAGCTACTAGAGCAGAACTCTGGTCCACCATAAGTCAGCATTTTCTGTATTCTGATCAGCAGATGGCCCTGGCTGATTCCTGGTTGTACAGCTCACCAACTGCCACATGGGCCACTTGGACACTGACTTTGTACTTTTATAATCCTCTATTCTCCTTATACGTGGAGTTTTCTAATTTATTTGTGACAGAATAACAGAAAAAAGTATTTCGAGATCCAAGATTTCCCATGTTGTGAGATATATTATTTCCTGCCATTGAAGAGATTGTTTTATGATTCCAGCCAGGAGAGTTTTTAGTAATAGGGTGATATTCTCTTTTTTCTCCTACTATTTCCTCGGTTGTTCTTAGACGGCCTATAGCCTCCAATGGACTTCTGTAATAAAAGTGCTTCCGTATTTTCTTTCTAGTGATAAACAATCAGTAGACTTAATATGATCATTTTCCAAAACAACTGGCTGTATTTCTTTGCTATGTTGATATATAGCACAAATGGTTAATTCCCCAAGAGTGGTAGCAGGCAAGCGTAGGTGGACCAGGTGGACCAAAAGGACAATGAGAATTATTGTTTATCTAACATAATTTTAGAGGGAAGAAGAGATTTGAAAAAAAAAAAAAGCACAACCTTATCAAAAAAATTAAGTATGCAGTCATTTTGAATAAACTAGAATTTAGAAAAATAACTGAATAGATGATTCTACTGTTAGAAATAGAATCTGAAGCTACAGGAGAAACTGCCTTAGAGACCCAGTCCTTTCTACTTTGGAGTATCAGAGACAGGGAGAGATTGAAAGCCTATTGATTAGAGAGGAAGTTCTCCCTTGTAAGAGAGTCCAGCCTCTCTCAGGCAGCATTCTGCCATCCCTTTTCAGACGAGTCCTCACCAAATTGACTTCCCTTCCATGTCAGTTGAAAAGCCCACCATGTTCTTTCTTGTCTTCTCATTCTGCTGCTCTTTCTGTGTTTCTTTTGCTTCACCCATCCAAACCTTAGTCCCCACCTCCACCGGGAAGTCTTCTCTGACTGCCTGGCTTTCCCATGCATTCACATCATGTCTGTTACCTTTCTCTTTGCCTTAACTTGTCCATGTACTCTATTGTCAGCAGCTTAAGGATTGGACAATAACCTACTCAGTAACCACTTACTGAATTAAATGATTTAATAGTTGTTAAATTTAATTTCTGGTATCTATTGGTCCTTTTACAACAGTAGTTATTACTGGTCCTCATACTAAATTTCAGGTCTAAGTATTCTTTAATACTTGCTCATCATCATCATCGTCATCATCATGAGTTTGCTTTGAACAAAAAATTAAAAGCAAATAGTTAAAAGAAAACTCAGTTACTGAAGGGTATAAATTCAAAAGAAAAATTTTCTCTTTCTTTTACCCTGATTTTTCACTCCCCAGATATAGCAAATGTTAACAGTTTGTATGCACCCTTCTAGAAGTTTGTATATATATATATGCGAACATAAATGGGAGCCTATTATATATACTCTTATGCACCGTCATTTTTAAATAATTTAAACATTTATCCTAGAGATCTTTCTATCTGTTCACACTTACTTTTTTCTTACTTGCTTTGTTGTACCCTATTGTATAAATCGTCAATTATTGATATAAGCAGTTCCCTGTTGATGAACATTTAGGAGATCGCCAGTTTTCTCAGTTAGTAATGATAATGATACACTGATGGTTCTCCTGCATTCCTTATTAGTGCTTTTTGCTAATTCCACTCCTCAAGGGGATTAAAGATTCTAGATCCATATCCCCACTGGAGAAGAGCAACTACTGCAACCACTCTTAAAGCCTGCCACCAGTGTGCCCTCTTCTCCCTTTCTTTTGTTTTTCTTTCCTTCCTTGCAGTCAATTCTTCCTGCAGTCAATTCTATGATTGCCTACAAGCAATACATTAAATCCAGCTGAAATGCTTTAATGGACAACAAAGTGGGCGACTTAAATATGTGAAGCTATAGCAAGTGTGAGTGACTCACCAACCTATTTGCATCTGGATCTCTTGCCCACTATCTAATTAATATTTTTCCTATCAAAGCTGCTTAATGATTTCTTAATTGCCAAATCAGATAACTGGTTCTGTTCTCCATGCATCCTGACTGTGCTGCAACATTCAGAGCTATTTATTATCCCCTCCTCTCTGCTGCTCTTTCCTCTGTAACTTTAGAGGTGCAATGGGACTCATGGAGAAATGGAAAGACCTAAGGCCTGAAGACATTGAAGTTCAAAACTATTTTCTGTAATCCCAGCACTTTGGGAGCCCAAGGCAGGCAGATCACGAGGTCAGGAGATGGAGACCATTCTAGCCAACATGGTGAAACCCCATCTCTACTAAAAAAAAATCAGCTGGGTGTGGCAGCACGTGCCTTTACTTCCAGCTACTTGAAAGGCTGAGGTAGGAGAATCACTTGAACCCGAGAGGTGGAGCTTGCAGTAAGCCAAGATCGCACCACTGCACTCCAGCCTGGAGACAGAGCGAGACTCAGTCTCAAATATATATTTCAAATATTCGTGGCTTTCGGGCTCCAGGATGCCAGCTGATGTTAACTGGTTTTAACAAATCTGTACTGAAAAGTGTGCAAAATAGTCCCTAAGCCTGGAATGTCTGGAGTCTCACATCTTATTCAGCTTCCAAGGATCCAGCTTAAATTCCACCTTCCCAGATTGTTTCAATTTCCTCTCCCTCTTGCTGCCTTAGCAGTGTATTTATGCCTGTGTTTATAAGACATCACACATTGCCTTTCATTCGAGTTATCTGAGTTATCTGAGTAGGTCTAGTAGAATGCCAAAGGGCTGGGTTTGAGTTTCTCATTCTTCCTGCCCTCAGCATTCATTTCCATGTAGTGAATTCTTAATAAATGTTTGGCTGATTTGTTTATTGGGAGAAAAACAGGGAAAATAAAACCTACTTGCAAGTCACAGACATTCAAAGTGGAGACAGTATATAATGGTCATGGCATCAAATAGAAAGTTAAACAAAAATCTGAATACCTAGGACATGAATATTGTTCAGCCAAAAACAAGTCTGTAAAAGGAATCCATGAGAGTATCACAGAATTAGGGAAATCCCTTTTCTCTGTACTATGTTCAGAATAATAGATTACTTTGCTTCATCGTAGAAAACACAAATACAGAGCAGCCTTGAATAATCAGTCTGAAATAAGTACTTGACTCCAAGGATTATGAAAGCAGTGGCACCCGTGCAGTTAGAACTCTAGGAAAAGCAAGATAGGAACGTGTACAGCAACCTGGAAAGTAAACAGCACCTAATATCAGAGTGCCAGAAGTTCTCATGAGGAACAGGCTTGAAAACATGCAGTTGTGAAGTTCTCATGAAGAACAGGCTTGAAAACATGCTGTTGCATGCTGGTACATTGGCTCAATTGATTTATGTATTAGTGTTTTTTTAAACTATGTGTCCAAGAGTAACAGGGTGCCCGTCTCCAGAGTGCTACCAGACCAAAAGTGATGATTAGGTAAGACTGAGTGTCAAATTGATTGGATTGAAGGATGCAAAGTATTGTTCCTGGGTGTTGCCAAAGGAGATTCACATTTGAATGAGTGGCCTGGGAGAAGCAGACTCACGCTCAGTCTGGGCGGGCACCATCTAATCAGCTGCCAGTGCGGCCAGAATAAAGCAGGCAGAAGAAGATGAAAGGAGCCGACTTGCTAAGTCTTCCGGTCTTCACCTTTCTCCGATGCTGGATGTTTTCTGCCCTCGAACATCAGAATCCAGGTTCTTTAGCTTTTGGACTCTGGGACTCAAACCAGCAGCTATTGGGCCTTCAGCCACAGACTGAAGGCTGCACTGTTGGATTCCCTACTTTTGAGGTTTTGGGACTCAGACTGGGCCACCACTGGTTTCCTTGCTCCTCAACTTGCGGACGGCCTATCGTGGGACTTCAGCTTGTGGTCCCGTGAGGCAATTCTCCTTAATAAACCCCCTTTCATATATATGTATATATGCATATATATATATATACACACATATATATACATGCAGTTGTGAATATATGTATATATGAAAGGGAGTCTATTATATACATGTATTATACATATGTATATATGAAAGGGAGTCTATATATACATGCAGTTTCATATATATGTATATATACATATATACATGTATATATACACACATATTACACATATATGCATATATACATATATATGAAAGGAAATTTATTATGTATTATACATATGTATATATGAAAGGGAGTCTATATATACATGCAGTTTCATATATATGTATATATACATATATACATGTATATATACATACATATTACACATATATGCATATATACATATATATGAAAGGGAATTTATTATATATATGAAAGGGAGTCTATTATATACGTATATTTATATATATATATATGAAAGGGAGTCTATTATATACATATATTTATATATATATATATATGAAAGGGAGTTTATTAAGGAGAATTGCCTCACAGGAATGTATATGTATAGGAACTAACATCTATATATATATGTTATATATATATATACACGTATATATATGTTATATATATATACACGTATATATATGTTATATATATATATATATATATATATATATATATATATACGTATGTATGTATGTTAGTTCAGTACCTCTAGAGAACCCTGATTAAGTACAGCAAGCTTGGGAGAAAGCCTGCAGATCTTGATGTAAGTGGGCAGTTAATCAGTTGTTTTGAAATCTGCCTTTCTTACATTGAACATTTTACACTGAGATTATGTTTTTCATTGCGTTTATTGAGGTAGAACTTACATGCCATAAAATTCTTTCTTTTTTAGCATACATTTTGACAAATGCATATGGTTTTGTTAACTACCACCACAATCAAGATATAGGACAGTACCATCACCCCACCCATCCTGATGCTTTCATCCCCTTTTGTAGTAAACTCTTTTACCACCTCCAGCATCTGGCCACTACTGACCTGTTTTCTGACCCTACAGTTTTGCCTTTTCCAGAATGTCTTATAAATGGAATCCTATGTAGCCTTTTGAGTCTAGCTACTGTCATCAGAGATCTGTCCACACTGTTGTATCAGTAGTTAGTTCCTTGTTACTGCTGAGTAGTCTTCCACTGTGTGACTGTGCCGTTTACCCATTCACCAGCTGAAAGACATTTGGGTTGTTTCCAGATAGTCATTATAAATAAAGCCACTCTAAGCAAACATATTCATTTTGTGTGAATTTATGTTTTCATTTCTCTTACCTAAATATCTAGGTGTGAGATTACTAGGTAGAATGACAGGTGTATGTTCAACTCTCTAAGATGCTGCTGAACCATTTCCAAAGTAGCTCAACTATTTTGCGTTCCTGTAGTATTCACAAGAACTTAAAAGTCTAAGACTAAGGTTAAATCTATACCATTGTAGATCATTTCAATAGGATTACTTCTTTCAAGTAGATTGAAAGTCACTTAAAAGTTTTGATTGGGTTGTTCTGACTCAACTGCAGATGTATCGAAGGGAAAGGAGAGAAGTGGAATGGGGATATAGACCCAATCTCAAAGGGTTAAGTTTTTTATTTATATACAGAACTCTTTTTTCCTGCCTGAAAATGATTAAAGTGAGTGTTTGGCTGCTTGGCAAGACTTTGCCCTGATATTCAGGGGAGATTAGAGCAGCTTTATAGATAAGCTCAGAAAATCTACTGAGCCACATAGTGATTTCCCAGGTCCTCCAGGTAGTCACCAGTGTTGGGGTATTGATGGCATCTGATAATGTTGCCTATCCGGAACCTGAAGATAGGTTAGAGGATGATAGTTCCAAGTTTTATTCAAGTTCTCAATTGCCTAATAACTGATTACTTTTAGCTCCTCATCTGAATATTTTCAGATTCTGACCACTGGAGATACTTTACTTGTAAGGCTTGTTATCATCTAGATTTTATATGGTTGAAATAGGAGGCTACGAAGTTGACCTCTACACCTTGCCTTGGAACTTTGGCCGTAATTCAGGAGGGATGTATCTGTGCTGTCTGCCTGTTGCTGAAGTCAGCACCTTTTATACTCAACAGAAAAATCAGTGCAAAGACTATTTGAGTTGGAGGCCTCATCTTTCTATAGCCTATCGTGGATCATGATGGTCTGCTTTAAAATCAGGTGGGTGTCAAAAAGAGGAAGGGAAAAAAATCAGTGACTTGTAGACTTTTGATATCCCTTTGTAATCTTCAGAGTCCTGTGGTAACCGTATCAGCACGTTGACCTGGCACTCAAGCCAATAACCTCTAGGAACTCGTAATGTGTAGTACTTAAGTAGAAATTAACTGCAAGATCCTGAATAAGGGAAACATTCAGCCACAGGCACAAAACTCAATGGAGTTTTTGTATTTTTCTCATGACACCATTTTAACAAAACACAAAAGAGATGAGAAAGCAAATGGAAAATGATTATTTTCTGTCTGATTTTGCTTCAGGGGAATGTTCATTCAGATGCCTGCCTATAAGTCACAGGGCTACAAATTCTCCTGCCCTGAGCCTGTGTCCTCTGAGGTGCCATGGAAGGAGCTTGCAGCATCATTGGGAGGTGCTTGTGTTTCAGGCTGATTTGACATTTTTATGAGTGTCAGTTTGTAGTGATAAAGACTAATGAATATGATATCCTGTGGTATCAAGAAGAAGTTTGTTTTGTTTCCAGCTACAAATTTGTCTGCAGGTAACTTTTTAGAGCTAAGCTAACAGAATGTGAAAGCAAAGAGAAGCTGGGGTGAAAACAATCATAGGTTTTGATTGTACTGAATATCCTGGGGTGACTGTTCACTCAGCATTAACTAAGCCCACAGGATGCCTTTCTCTTTTACCATCAGGTAAATTGTTTTCCCAGAACTGCTAGTGTTTGTGGTCCAAGTGAATTGTTCAGCTTTGTATATTCCACATGGCCTGAAGAAGACCCAATTGGCAGACCCTATTGATCAATTAGGAAAGGCAGAAAGTCAATGGAAAATCTTTGAGAATTTAACTTGCTAGGCATATGGAGAGTCGACAAAGTGAGATGTATTATCAGGTGGACGCATTCATTTGTCAAGGAAAAGAATACAGTGGGAATGGATGTAGAGGGAATAAAATGAAATAGTGGGAATTTGCCGTTATGCCACTAGATTTCTTTTTTGTTTGTTTGTTTGTTTCTTTTCTTTTTTGTGAGATGGAGTCTTGCTCTATTGCCCAGGCTGGAGTGCAGTGGTGCGATCTTGGCTCACTGGAACCTCTGTCTCCCGGGTTCAAGCGATTCTCCTGCCTCAGCCTCCCTGAGTATCTGGGACTACAGGCACACGCCACCATGCCCAGCTAATTTTTGTATTTTCAGTAGAGATGAGGTTTCACCATATTGGCCAGGCTGGTCTCAAACTCCTGACTTCAGGTGATCTGTCCTCCCCAGCCTCCCAAAGTGCTGGGATTATAGGCGTGAGCCACCGCACCTGGCCAGATTTCATTCTTAATAAAAGCAACTTGATACTACTGCAAGAGATACTGAGGATTAGAGTGTTAAATATAATAGGAAGCTGTTCATAATTATAACTGATGTGCTGTAAGTATTGTGATTAATATATACATGTTACTACTCCTTTCTTCTACATGTGTTACAATTTATGGTTACCAGATCACAGTAGTGCTGAACACTCTACAAATCTCACTCTCTAGGTGAGGGAAGGTGTTGAGATGAATCCATACCCCTGCTTGTGAAGTTATTATCCATTTTTGCACTTAGGTTTACATTGCACTGGCACTTAGACCCTAACAAGATTCATGGCAGGGGGAGGTGAAGGGGAAACTAAATTGTTGCTTAATTTTCTTCTTTAAAAAAACTTCCTTTGCTTTCTAACAAAGTGGTTAGTGTCAATTAGAGACAGGGTCTCTCTCTGTCACCCAGGCTGAAATGCAGTGGTGCAATCAAAGCTGACTGCAGGCTCAAATACCTAGGCTCAAGCAATTCTCACACCTCAGTTTCCTCAGTAGCTGGGAGTACAGGTGCACACCACCACACACCACTAATTTTTTAATTTTTGTAGAGACAGATTCTTACTAGGTTTCTTAGGCTGGTCTCAAACTCCTGGCCTCAAGTGATCCTCCCACCTCAACCTAGTCCTATTGTAGACTCTTTTTTTCTTCAGTGAAATGTGTTGTTGATATCAGTGGGAGTTACCTACATTTAAAAATGTCTTTCATCCCTGGTTGGATATTTATGAAGAAACATATTTTCTTTATTCCCTTTTAAACTTTTTGTGAAAATAGTACATATGTAGGTTAAGAAATTAAACAGCACAGAAATGTGTATAATGAAAAACCATGGTCCCCTTCCAAGGACAACATTTCTCTCTGATAATAGATGTTCACTGATATAGTAGTAGTTTACTTGCCTGATTTGTAGTAATAGTAATAATCATAAGCTTATACTCTTGCCTTTTTGCTATTTATTATTTTTCTTCCTCCCTCAATTGATAGTTATTACTTTAACTTTTCTAGTGCTAATCGTTGTACCTTAAAATAATAGTTTTAAACCTCAATTTCTTGTCCCGATTTATGTAGTAAATCTGGACTCATAATCCCTGTGAAAACAGACAATGAGTTCTCTTTAAACTTCTTTTATGTGGTCTGAATTATCTGTTTCAGGAGTCAGGGGCCATGTTTAATTACTTGGCTTTTCTCTTCGATGCTTCTGTTTTGTTTTTAGATATGAGTGGTGAACTTTGGTTATCCATCTGTATTTAAGAATAAGGGACTGAGTTTTATTTTTCTTCATAGATGGTGTGCGTTTCCCCTGCTCTTATATATGTAGATCTGGTTTCCTGTTATTGCTGCCTATGAATAGGAAGTCTGCACAGAACCTCAGTGTTGGGTAGGGGGCTTGTCTCCTGGAAGTTTCACTTTAAGATCAAGACGGAGAATGGGCTGGATTTTAGTCAGGAGTTTATGTGCATATGGTGAGAGGATTCAAAGGATTCAAATGCCTGAGGAGTTGCAGGAGGTGGGGTGGGGGCGGGGTGTGCTTTACTCTAGAGTGCTTGCATATAATCTGGCCCTCCTAGTTCTTTCTAGACCGTTTTTTTTTTAAACTTTTTATTTTGAACTAATTTTAGACTTAGAGACAAGTTACTAAAATAATACAGAATTTCTGTATGTCCCTCACACAGCTTCCCATAGTGTTAATTTCTTATCTACTGTACAAGTTTCAAGCAGTTTTTCAATTTCCTCATAGATGAAGAGTCCTCTAATATTTGGCCCTGAAGTAAAATCATGGGTTTCTAGTGTAGCGCATGGACCTAAGGCAGGGAGTGGAGAAGGAGAGTGAGGGGTACCCACAGTGTCCCTTAGACAGACTTCAGTTCACTTCTCTCTTCTCCACTCAGACTTGAAATCCCAGTCTCTGTGGCAGCTGCCCAGTGAGTCTGGGGTTTTGTTGGCACATTGCCAGGCAGCTCACTCCCACCCTCTCACTTTCCCAAAGTTTTCCCTTATATATTCTAGATTCTTCAATTTTTGCTTTGTATCAAGCAGGGTTCTCCATGGTGGGGGTTGGAGGGCAGGGAAGTGGCAGAGGGATGAGAGAAAGACAAGAGAAATTTTTGTTTTAAAGAATTGGCTCACCCAGTCATGGGAGCTGGGAAGTCGAAAACCCATGGGGCAGGCAGACATCAGAAATTCAGGAAAGAGTTGATGTTGCAGTCTTGTGTCCCAAATTATAGCACAGGCCAGCAGGCTGGAAGCTCAGGCAGGAATTCATGTTACAATCTTTTTTTCTTTTTCTTTCTTCTTCTTCTTTTTTTTTTTTTTTTTTTTTTGTGGTAAGAACACAACATGAGATTTACCCTTTTATCAAATTTTTAAGTATGCCCTATGTTATTCTTGACAATGTCAAGACAAGAATGACAGTGAATCTTTAGGGCATATTCATCTTGTTTAACTGAAACTTGATACCCACTGATAAATAACTCCTCATTTTCTATGTTACAATCTTGAGGCAGAATGTCTTCTTCTCCAAGAAAGCTCAGTTTTTGCCCTTATGGTCTTCAACTGATTAGATGAGGCCCAGCCATATGATGGAGTGTAATCTGATTGACTTAGATGATTGTAAGTATTCATCACATCCACAAATACTCTCACAGCAACATCTAGACTAGTGTTTGACCAAATTAACTGGCCACCATAGCCTAGCCAAGTTGACTCATAAAACTCACTGTCATACATTCTATTCTATTTGCCATCTTCCTGGACTCCAGAAATTTGTGGTAATCTTCTTTTCATGATATTCATCTCCCAGTTACTTCACTTTTATGTCCTTCTTTTAGCACTATTCTCTCAGAGTCCAGGGAACCAAAGTTCATTTGTTAAAGAGAACCCAGTCGCTCATACAGGTACCTCTCCCAAACATTGGCATGTCAACCGGGGTCAGCAGTCTTTTTGAGGTTAAAAAAGAAAAAAGGCATCACATGATTTAGCTGAAATTTATTTGTCTTACATATTACTCTAGATGGTTTCATCAGTCTACATCATACATCATTTTGGGATATCTATTTCATTGTACTTATTTAGAATTTTTTACATATTCATGTTATTTACTCTGACTTATTTAAATAAAACTTTTTTCCTATTTATTTGGAAGTAAGTCTATCCAATTTGAAATATTTTTTTAAATCTTCATGCTGTGAGTTTGATTTTAAAATAATAAACTAAGATTTTATTCACATTACCTTGAGCAATACTTTGTCCAAATTCGGTGCTCAAAAAAAATGCTTACATTAAAACAATTTATTTAGCTTTGTATGATACTTACAGATTTTGAATGCTTTAATTGTGGATATTTAATTCACTGTCTACATTTGATGCTACTTATAAGGTAGAGAGTTGGCAGGCATTTTTTGTTTCTTAGGTAGCACACTTGAACTCTGTCTAAAATGTTTGATAATTTGCCTGAGGTCATTTTCCTTACAGTTTCAATTCTGCTACAAATGCCAGGTCTTTTGACTTCTACTTCTGTGCTCTTTATTTTGCATATGTTACACTGTGCTGTACATATCCTTGGGGAATATTTGACAATGAGCATATTTCTATAAATCCTGGTACTGTTAGATATGCTTGCAATGGATTCACTCAGGGCATGTTCTGCTAATGATTTAAACTCTTTTGTAAGAAGGTGAGTTTCCTTGGATGATCAATCACCCCACTGTGTTCCTTGTGTGTTCTATACCCAGGTACCAAATCAAATCATGCATGAAAAGTACTCTCAAGGTCAGGTTCTCTCCTTGCAAAAGTGTATTTAAGAATCAAAAATGACTGTGTATTTTCAGAACCCAAGTCTCCCCACCACCTCTAAAAATTCATCCAGTTAAAAAAAAGACATGCTCTAGTATTAACACAAAAACATCAAATTAAACCCATCACATAATTCACTAAGAGCACACAGAACTGTAACCCTGTCCCTCCCAATTCTCCCAAAATGCATCTTTTCAAAAATTAGATTGTGGCTTAAGTAAATGACTAGATGAAAAGTAACAATGTCTCTGTTAAAGAGAAAGAAAAAGAAAGGGAAGCATTTCAATGTATGAGCCCTGGCTCACTGTCACAAATATGTATTTTTTCTTTTCCATTTTTTGTAGACACACCATATGCCTTAATTTAGTATGAAATGCATGTCACAAAAACCAAGAATAGTGCCCTAAAGAAAATCCGCATCATCCAGGGCCATTCACCATTGTTCTGAATTAACTTTCTCCCACCACCACCTGGGGGAGAATAGAGGGACAGTTGCCTCACCACATACCCCCACTTTTGGCTTCTCAATTTTTCTTTATTCCTCTTTTTCTAGGGCTGCCTCTGAGGCCTCCCACCCAGCCTCCCAGCCCCTGCCTTTCCACTAGAGTCATGCACTCACTGACAGCTTAAGTGCCTAACTAATCTTTGCTGCAAATTATGTATTATTCAGACCAGTTTCAGGCCAGGCCTCATATTATTCCACTTAGTTTTCCAGAGGTTTAAAGGATTAAATAATCCTCCAAGTATTTCCTGTTATCACTCCTCTTTTTTTCAGTACATAGGAGTATCCTCTCGACCTGGGGTTCATAACTTCCAGTCTTTGGCTTGGCTTTCAGGGACTTGTGAATCCCCAGAAGTGAAAAGCGGAATTATGTGAGCATCGGTGCATATTTTTAGGGGGGTGGCTCTGTAGTTTTTCTTGTATCCTAGAAGAGACCCATGACCCAAGAATGTGTGGCTGACTCTCAGAGCCCGCCTTGGAAGCCCAGCTCTTGCCAGCTCCTTCTGTTTTCACTTGAGGCCTAGGCTGGGTTCTGTGCTGATCCTGTTTCCCACTGGTTCCCCTGTGGACCTTCACCTGTGAGGCTTTACCTCCTTTCTCCAGTATGCTACCCCCTTGGCTGGACCTAACCTGCTTGGCTTTCCTTATTCCCTTCCACATCCCCCTGTCCTGCTGTAGAAGGAGTTCCTGTCCTGCTTATTTCCCAAATACATTTATGTTGGCTTGGTTTATTCTAGAGCTTCTCTGAATATAGAGTAGCTCAAGAAATTTTCTTCAACCCCCATCCCCCTCATCAGTCCACCTGGCCTGTCCTAAAGCCACTGTCCTCTTAAGGGACAGTACATTGCCTTCTCAGGGAATGGCATGGCTCAAAAGACATGCCCTAGGAAATCCTGGCATTATCTTTTCCCCCAACCCCCTAAAATTGCAAGATATCACATTAGCATTGTATAATATCCCCCCATCCTAGTCCTATCTAACTAGATAGGACTTGTAGATCACAAACAGGTTTCAATCTTTTGCTACAACCTGGCTTAATGAGTTCTCTCTCTTTGTTGCGTGATAGTGGCTTCTGTATTTCCAGTTAATTTCTCAGTGTTCGAGTTGGGAAAAAAATAGCCACCACTAAACATGAAAAAGATCAAGGAAGCTGGAAATAAGAAAAAGATGGAGGAACACAGACTTCCCAGGCTCTCCTTTGGTCGCATCTTTGCTTTGGTATAGGCCTCTTCTGAGAGAACCCTTTGCATCCTGTGCACTTTTGGATTTGCCTCCCATTAAGTTGACACTTAATTGGGATTCGGGAAGGGACACGGTTGGAAAGTGAGGGACCTGGCTCCTCAGCCCTCTGAGTGCCAGTGGACTGACCTCAGCATCATAAATCATAAGTTGGTAGCGAGGGTGGATTTGAGGCCCTGAGTAAACTGCCGTTCCAGTCCAAAGTTAGCTCTCCATGAGGTCTGCATTCTAAGCTTGCTGACAGTTGTGAGAGCCTTTGCTGATATCCAAAAGAGAGAATTCCAGTCCTGCCATATTTAGATCCCTGTCCTAAGTCAGAGTTCTGAGCTGCTCTGCCGCTGTTTCTGATACATGATCTTGTGCTGAGAAAGTGACCAGCCTGTGACCTCACAGACTCAGGAAAGACTGGTCATGGCCAGAGGGCTGGTTCCTGTCCCCTAATAGGGACGGTTGCACCAAGGCCCACCAGATCTCCAGCCCACATCTTCCCTGCCCTCCTGGAGCCAACCTTTAAGAGGATCATCTGTCCCTTCATTAAATGAAAAATAGGCAGCACTCTCATGACACCAAAGCCAACACCCTTCTGGGACCTGTTGGGGCTGCTGGAGCAGTGTCCAGTGCCATCCAGAGATGTAATTCCCCTGCATGGTTAAGCCAGCTCTTCTCCTGCAGAGGGAAGATAGAAGCACAACAGAGGAGTGGGCAGCTGGCCCCACACTCCCTCCATGTGCCACTGCTCCTCCTATCTTTTAAGAAATGAAAACAACATAAAATGCTGGGGCCCAGCTGGTCACCTATCTCAGGATTAGCTGTAAGGTCTGCAGTATGCTCAGCCAGCTCAGCCATTTTGCCTTTCATCAAAGGAGTCACCCTAATGTGGACCTTGTGGGAGACAACCATGTTTGTGGTCTAACAAAAACAGTTCAGAACAAGGCATATGTACCCCAATCCAACTCCCATCTCTGAGCTTTGTACTCTACTTTGTACTTCACATTTGATCTAATTAGTGCTCAGAGTATTTGTGTGAGGGTGCATTTATCTCATGTTACAAATGTGAAAATCTAGAGTAGAATTGATGTGCCCCAAGTGTCACAGCTAGCCATTAGTAGATCAAGGTTTGAACCCAGGTCTTCCTATGTGAAAGCCCTTGCTTGTCCTACTACCCCTTGCTTCTGTGGCCATCTAGTAGATCCTGGGACTGCACATTAGGTCATCTGGGGGACTCTGAAAATAATTGAGTCAGACTTGCTGCAGATGGGGCCCAGGCTGCTTAGGGAAGAGCTGCAAAGCAGGTCAGCTTCCTCTCTGGCAGTGCTGGGACAGCCTTCCTCTCTGGCAGTGCTGGGACAGCCTCCCTCACTGTCACTCATCCTGTGGATCTATACAGAACCACCAGCTCCCTTGCTGTTCTTTCCCCATCCCTGCCCTCAAGACGGATTTATATGCTGCCGTCCATCCATTTTAGGGCTCAAAGGTTCAGACATGGTGAAGTGAAGGTGGGAGCAGAGGAAGATATGAACTGCTGTGCTGTGTGACAAGGCCAGGGGCTGTCACTGAGGATGCAACATGAGGCAGGCAGGCGGGTAAGAGAAGCTGGGGAGGCAGGAGAGAGAGAGAGAGTGAGTTACTCTAGCATAGCAATCAGTGAATTAGATTTGAATGAAGCACAGATGCACATGTTTGGACATCAGAACCAGGTTTCATGATCTTTAGGTTGTCTTGATAACATATTGGAACTGGGTATTGAAAAGTCTGAGTAACCTGAAGCTTAGAAAGAAAGGCATAATCTATCAAGTTAACTTAAAAGGAAAGGAAGGTAGGAAGGTGTTAACAAAATTAGAAAGTGCTGTTTTGGAAACAGCCCTAGATATTTCCCAAAAAAAAAAAACTTTGGGAATATTCCAGTATAGGGATTCTAAATACCATAGTAGTCAAGTAATGTGTTCTTCTGGTAAAATTAAAAAGAGCATGCCTGGCAGCATATGAAGAACTAAATTTCACTCCAAACATAATATTTGATATTATCCCACTTCAGTACTCTGTTACTGTTGGCTTAGGTATTTGATGTCATATTTTCCTTTGTTGTATAAAAAAAAAGGTTGGACAGTTCTCAATTTGCTGGTATAGTGAGAGGGAAATTTTGTGCATGCATAAGCATAAATCTCTCTTCAAACTAAATGTGTATATAACACCTTCACTTTGAAGAGAACACTGTGTTTAGTATTTCCCAAAGCCTTGCAAAGTACATTAATATCCTACAACCATTTCGTTAATGTCTTTAAAGAATGTAAGTCTTAAGGAAAGTTATCTCCAAACACACTTAAATCTGGAGTGGGAACAAATTCTTAAAGGTCTCAGAAGTCTCATCTTGCTAACTTAGGGTTTTCGTGGCTTCCTCCATCGCAGCCCCTGAGGATGTGTGGTCCAAGAAGCAGGCCAAGAGCCCAAGATGCTCATGTGCTGGATTAGTTAATCCCTGAATGGATGCAAGCTTAGTCAATGTTTTGCACAGGCTTGCTTGAGTAAAAGCAGAAGTAGATGTTCCCCTACTAGGAGAGGTCCATTATTCTGAAAAGCTTTTCTTCCTCACTGGACAGTGACTATGCAGAGACACCTGGGAAGTAGTCATTCATTGTTTGTTGCTGGAGGCCAATTTGTTGCCTATCAGAAGCATATGCAATGTAAGAGGGCAAAAGGCAGGCTATGGATTTTTCTGCAAATTCAGCAGAGTCCTGCACACTAACAATCAGTCTGAAGAAGGCTGAAGTCGTGTGTCAGTGCTTACCACGCTGATCCTTTGTGCAGCACGAAAGTTGACTGGTGGCTTAAGGGAGGTAGCCACATACAACTGTTACCACCTGCTCTTGACTTTCAGTCTGGGGCCATGGAAGGAATATTTGAAATCCACATATAGTCTAAAAACAATTTTAACATCTCTTTTCACCACTTCCCTCACTAAATTTTGTTGTAGAGACACTAACAAACAGAAAAACTGAAAATACTAATCTTACCTCTCTTCCATTCCCGTAGAAGAATATGGTCTTGGATGTCCTCCAGATGAAACCAAGTTTGCAAACTGGTGGCCCACAGGCCCACCAAACCATAGATGTGTTTTATTTGGCCTATACTAGGTTTTAAAAAATATTTGAGGCTGGATGGGGTGGCTCGAGCCTGTAATACATCCCAGCACTTTGGGAGGCCAAGGAGGGCAGGTCTCGAGGTCAGGAGATTGACACCATCCTGGACAGCATAGTAAAACCCCGTCTCTACTAAAAGATAAAAAATTAGCTGGGTGTGGTGGTGCACACCTGTAGTCCCAGCTACTTGGGAGGCTGAGGCAGGGGAATCACTTGAACCCAGGAAGCAGAGACTGCAGTGAGCCAAGATGGCACCACTGCACTCCAGCCTGGTGACAGAGCAAAACTCCATCTCAAAAAATATATATATATTTGAATGAATTATCAACATCTAAAACTCAAGAGATTCTACATAAAATCTGTATTTCTGGCTTCTCTTAAAATTCCAAAGAATTTTAAGCCCACATTCTCAAGTGATAATGATGAAGTAAGGCCAAGGAGTGGCTGTTCCCTTCACAATGGATTAGGGCTCCCTCCTGGCTGCCCCAGTTCACAACTGGCCCAGTTGTCACTTCCGGTATCTACTGGTTGCTGCAGGCTTTTGAGTTTGGCATCCTCAACAAGAGAAGGTGCACAGAAGAGGAAAGATTTTGCTTTCCTTATGGATGTCTGTGGTGACATCTCCGTGTCAATATGAAATTTGATCCACTAATGAACAAGATTATCATACACAAGAGTTCTGGAATCAAAGACAAGTGAAATGAGTTCAGTTGGTATACAGGATTTCACTTTCATTTCTAATAAGGAATAAACACCATTTCAAAATTAGAAAAGTCTAAGGAAAAACATACTTAAATGGAAGACAGGTGACCTGAGTTCCTGATGCAGCTCCTCTGCCCCCATGCTGATACTTAGTGTCTTGACCTACATAATGGAAAGTGTTAGCCATCATTCAGCATTCATTCCTTTAACAAGATTTATAGAGTGGTTGACATCAAGGGTTTAGAGTCTTCCCATATTGGATCTGCATTTAGGACTTCATTTTCCTCACCTATCAAATAAGGAATGAAATCACAAACACCTCAGTGTGTGACATACTCTGAATATCCAGTTATTTTGAGCTCTTATTATTTATTAAGTACCAGCTGTTTGCCAAGCTTTGTGCTAGGCCTTGGAAATACAAAAACACAGAACATGTGGCTCATGTCCTAAACAGCCTCAGTCTGGTTGAGGACGTATATTTTGGGCTAACAAATAGAGTCAGTGACCTAAAGAAAAGCCTCTCAGAATGTACTGCTGAAATGTAAATAGGGCTGATAAAGCCACAGGATATTACAACATCATGTTAAATTAAGGAAAGTTCATGTGCAATACCTACCTTGAGAAATAAACATGTATATATATATATCTAAATAGGACAGAGGTAACGAAAGTTTTCAATAATAAGATAATAGAATTTTTCTTAGAGGAGTTCCATGTCGGGCTTCTAAATCCGAGGTTCTTGACATCTGGAATGGGATTCTTCTCATTGATAGTTCAAAATGTATGCACACAATAGTTTGCATAACATTCCAGGGAGAGCCCCAGAAGCCCATCCATGGGGCTGCTCCATTTAGTTCCTCACTGGGCTGGTCACACAAGACATAGAAACAGTGGCTCCAAAGAGGTGATCAGTTTCAGAAGAAGGAGAGAGTCCCATAGAAACGGTCAGGGCAGTTCTGTGTGAAGGCAAAAAGCTGAGTTGCAGAGAGGGCAAGTGGGCAGTAAGGGGAATGTTGAACAAAGAAAACAATTTTTTTTCTTCTCTCAGATAATGTAGATATCCCTAAAACAACTAAAGTAGTCAGAAGGAGTACTTCATGTGTCTGTCACGTGCTTGACAGTGGCCACTCTGACACATTATCTTCTCTCCTGTGATCCTTTCTCCTTTTTCCTAAATCTCTATCTGTCATCTAGGTTTGAAAAGAAACCTTAACATTTACTAAGCCAGTAAATGTTACATCCTTTCACATAGGGTTGGTTTGGCTTTTTGTACTCCCCCCACCCCGACGCCCCTTTTCCTACTCTTCAACATTTCATTCCTAGTATGTCCAGAACTGATTCTGCATGATCTGTTGGTGACCCGAGTTGGGCTGGTCATTATGGGTAGTCTCTGTCTTTGGCCCTTTCTGGCCTTTAGGTCAGGTGTAGCACTTGATCAGTTCCCTCCAAAACAAATCCAGCTGCAAAAGTATTGGAAAATAAAATAGGTTTTACTGAGGGTTTTAGGGGCAAAGTGAAAAGAAAACTCACCACGTGAAGATAAAACATCACAAGATTCCCATTATACAATCCTCAACTGCCAAAGCCTTTCTCTTGGGGGCCAGCCCCTCATCTTTCATTGGCTCCACCTGCCCTCCCCACACTCTTGCACTGTACTTATGCTAATTCAGAGAATGTAGTTCCCTCAACTTCTCTAATTTCACTTTCTCATATCTGTTAGTTATTTAATACTGCCTTGAATTATGAGAAAGCCTCTGTGCTAACAATGATGATTTTTGTTTGTACCCCTAATCACAAATGTCTTTGTTCTTTACTGAATACATTGAAGGCATCCTTGATGTTA
Organism: Callithrix jacchus; assembly: GCF_049354715.1. Lineage (NCBI taxonomy): Eukaryota > Metazoa > Chordata > Mammalia > Primates > Cebidae > Callithrix > Callithrix jacchus. Next base: position 82,043,363 of record NC_133503.1, read on the forward strand.
AGACATGTATATTAATCTCTCATTTCTGAATGGCTGAATAGTGTTGCCTTGTATACATGCAACGTGCTATGTTTAGTCATTCCTGGACAATTACCTTATTTCTTTTTCTCTGTTCTGTTACAAACAATGCTGCAATCAAACATATATTGCATACTTATATGAGTATGACTGTAGGATAAATTTCTGGAATTGATATTTCTGTGTCATGAGTATATGCCTTGTAACAGTTAGTAGTTATTGCTCTCTAGAAATTTATCTTCCTAGCAACTATGTGAAAGAGATTCTGTTTCAGTTTTCCACAAAACCTCGTTTTTCTGTTTGTTTACCTTATTTTATGTTTGTTGATTCATTTCATGCCTTGATTTAGGAAGGGCTTAAGGTGGTTAGCACACTAGAGGGGATGGGGTTAGGGAAGAAGTGAAAAAATGGAGAATATACAATGGACCAGTGATTAAGTTTATTATAAAAATTCATTCATGTTTATTCTGTGCCCTAGGTGACCTTCAGGTTTGGTGCTAAGCTTTCCAGCAGCCAAGGCAAAGAGGGGAATCAAGAGGGGAATTATATAAGCCACTACTAAATGAAGCTATGCCTTGGGATCCTTATATAAAGGGAAAAAGGACATTGTACAGGCCAACAGTAACCTCAGCAGTGTCTTCATGTGATTCTCACAGCACCTCTGTATCTGCGATTTGCCTCGGACCCAAAACATGTTGCCCTAGAGCAGAGCTCTGCCTTCAGTCATGTACGTGCTGATTATGTTGGGTGGAGAGCATTCTGGCCAAAACTGATAAAACCCTTGCCTCCAAATGTGGCCAGATAGCAGGGTCTTCAGAGCAGGTGTCACCTCTCATATACATAGACCTTCCTTTCTCTTCAGAGCTCCTAAGAATTGTCTTGCAGGATGAGACCAAGAAGCAAACCCAGGATCAGTGATGTAAACCAGATGAGGAAAGCACCACTGTGGGGGCATTCCCAGGCAGGATGCGTAGGCTGCCTGCCAGGTGAGCAGGTGGAGGACCCAGTGGGGCTCTCCCTGCTGCCAGGATCAGGGCAAGGATTCCCAGAAGGGGAGAGAGCCAGGGGCCATATGTGCAACTGTAGATATCAGAGTGGGCTCCTGAAGGAGACTGGGTCATTTCAGTTCCTGACCTCAGGGACAGGAGATAGGAGGAAGTCATGGTAACCTCAGCTGGGTGGGGAGACAGCTAATCAGCCACCCCAGGTTTGAGGTGGCCCCAGGGTGGGTCAAGGATGTGAAGAGGTATTTGCTTCCTCTAGATAGATAGGAAGGAAATACCAAGAGGCTCAGCCTTGTGGAAATCACAGAGGGGCTGAGTACCCAGCAGAGGATAACATGGCTCTGCAAGAATGCAGAGGTAGCCCAAAGCAGAAGCAATGAACCTGGAGATCAAGTAGCAGAAGAGCTGAAAGACAGCTTGACTTGGACCTAGATTTGAAGCCAGAGTAAGCTAACAAGAAAACAGAATGATTCCCAGGTTCAGTGCTGGCAAAATTGCAGAATGAAATTGATTGAGTCATGCAAACTCCACTGGGCTGTGGATGATTTTATCCTCAAGGTCCTTCCTCCACACCATAGTATGGACACCCAGACTTGTCCTGTAGAGGACATAACAAAAATGTATCTTAACCGGGGAAAAGAAAAGATTAACAAAAGAATGAACATGTGCCTCAGCCCCATGAATATAGAAGGAGAAATATCCCTCTATGTCATTCCCTGGGTGATAGCAGGAGAACATTATCTTAAGGAGGAAAAAAAGACAGTGGAAACCTGGTTGAAGGAGGTTTTTTTTTTTGTTTGTTTGTTTTTTTTGCACATCACCCTGGGGAGCCACAAAAGAGAGACAGGAACAAAAGAACAGCTGCAAAGGGAGTGACAGAAACCCAAAGAGGCATTGACACAGGCGTACTGGGAATATGACACGGCAAAGGGAAGAAATGAGGTACGTTTTCTAGTTAGAGAAGATTGATCTATTTAAAGGACTTTAAATTTTGTTGATTCACTTTGGGTGCATCCATGTGAAGGTTTGAGTTTTGAATCATCATGATTTTTAGCCAGTAAAAGTGTTCTGGGTTTTAGCTTCACCCACATGAACCTCAGCCCACTATTTAGAAGTCTACTGCCCTTCATGTGGGTTGCTAACAGACTGTGCCTTTGCTGTACCTGAGAGAATGGCTTCCTCATCACCACATTCTACATCCCTCCAGGATGGCAATGAAGAGCTTCCCAGGGCATCTGGCATTAGCAGAATGTGACTGATGAGGAAATATAACCCCAGCTTATGCTGTTTTACCAGAATTATTACACAAATTACAAAATAATTTGATAGGTAGAAGAGAGTATATTGAATGTTTTTACTACAAAGAAATGATTAATGTTTGAGGTGATGGATTTGTTAATTACCTTAATTTGATCATTGTACAGTGTATACATGTATCAAAACATTCTATTTTACCCTATAAATATGTATAATTTTGTGTCAATTAAAAAGAAAATAAAACTTAAAAAAATTTTTTTCACTATATATGTGAACACATGAAAATGTAATAGTAAAATTTTATTGTTAGAATATTATATCCCACTTTAAAAATAGATTGAAGAATGAATGGTAGCCAGATTACTTCAGCTGTCACATGTAATTTACATAGCTTTTCATTAAGACTGTTAAGTCACAGATAAATTTAATTTGTTGGAATAAAGTAATGCTCAAAGCATGACTGAACATGCAAAAAACTTAAGAAGTGGAGTTTAGGTTACAAAAAGAGACATACTTTCTTATTGTCTGAGTAACTACAGTCTCTGTAATTTGTATGTGGTGATCTGAAATCTTAGTCAAGACTACCTGAAATCCACTTTTAAATGAGTTCATCTGACAAACAGTGCTAGAAAGACCCTACCTTTGATCAGTACAATGATTTTGATTTCAGAACCTCCAGTTGAGGTTCCTAATCATTTCCTTAGTAACAGAGAGTTTTGAACAAAATACAAGGGCAAGAGTATCAGGAAACGTTACTTATTTTTCTCTCTGCCACTGATTACCCAGAGAGCAACAATGAAAAAATATGGAGGAGGAGAGCAGAGCACTCTTTTGGTCCAGTAACAGAATTCAGAAGTAGAACACACTGGGAAGGCTTCTCCCTCCTGCAGTGGTTTTCTCCAGGACTTTTTTAGCCTCACGTAGTGTAGCCTTGACAGGAAAGGATGGGGGCCAGGGGCCTGGACCACCATTCCCAGCAATCTCCTGCTTGAGGGAAGGAAGGGTCCCCATCCATTTTTTTCTTCATTCTGGGCACCTCACTTTAAAAAAATAGATTCTGCTTAATATTCTGGATATAAAGTATTTACTCCTCTTACAGATCCTTCAGTCTCTAACTTGTATTTAATGCCTGAAAATAATGTTCTTTACAGCCATCACCTTAGGCAATTTGGATGGTGATGAACTACAGAAATGTATATATGTTCTTACTAATACAGATAACTTACTGCTTTATAACTGCACAGAAGCAGTAATCCACATTTTTTTTTCCTAACACTACTGAACTAGATGGTCATTACAATGCAATTTAGGCAAAAGGAATGTGAGGGTTGAGGATCGTTGCCCCCAAATGCTCTCTGCCACCTTCTGCACTTCTGCAATTGTCTGTTTAGCATCTAGCTGGGTGAGCTCAGATGTGGCCTGAATCAAGAGCACTGTGACCTCGGAGCTGCCAGGTTTGCAGGCGCCTCCCCTACAGGTGGAAACTCTAATTCTGGATTGCTCCATCTGGTGGAAGCCCCAGAGAATAGAGGTGAAATTCCATGCGTTGTGCTCAGACCTCCACAAACTACAGGCTGCTATAGAATGTGTTTACTGGGTTAATGTGACTCAGCATGCAATCAAGTGGACACAGAATAGTCACAACTCCCACGGCAGCCCAAAGGAACTATGCAGGTCAAGTTGTGAAATGGCACCCGGAGTTATTTAGAAGGGTGTTTGGAATTAGTAGCAAGGTTGGTTTTGTTTTAAACCCTGCTGTTTCTCTAGTAGAAAACAATGAGTGTTGATTACATTTTATTCTACTTAACATCAGTGCTTCTCAAGGGAGATATTGGTGACATGGAATTATGTCCTATATTCAGGCACACAGCAAAAATAACTGAATAAAGAGCCTGGGGAAAAATGTTAAAATTATAAGTAAAAGTGAAAATGAGACTATGAACAAAGGCAAAGAAAAACAATATTTTAAACTGATATAATATCATGTGATATAGAGACATTAGCACATACTTTTTGTTGGGTATGGGGAGAAATGTGGTACATAAATTTTATAGAAATCAAATTTTTCTCCATTGCTGGAATATATTTGGGATGGGTATTACAACTCTCTCAAATATGCAGAGGTTTTTTTTTTTTTTTTTTTTGATGTTTTTTTACATCCTGTTTCAACCTCCAGGGTCTAGATACTGGACTTCCTTCAAACAGGAGGCCAGTGAGAATAAATTTGAGCATGCAGTTGTTAAAACCTCTCTCTTCCTCCAGTAGCTCTTGACAGCAGCTGCAGAAAATGAAACCTGCTAGGGATGGAAGTGGATGGAGGTAAAGCAGTCTCAGGTGGGAGGAATATGCTGATGGGGGAATCCGGCCCTCAATTAATGAATGGCATCAACACCTTTCATGTTGAATGGCACACCCGAGGCCTGGCTGAGACAAGCAGGAAGAGAAGAGAAAGATCATATCTTATTAATTGACCTCATCTCACCTCCTCCCCTATAACTGCACATGACTTGTAACACAACTTCCTTTAATTTCATCAGACTGCCTCGCCCAGAAATGAAGCACAGTAGTGATTATGAATGAACAGATACTTTGCCCCTACTTCTTGCCATTATCTCTTTCATGAATGTACATAGGGAAAGCTAAAGTGAAACTCACTTCTTGGTTTTTAGGGGGTGATTTGAGGTTCTGGGGATTTTTTTTTTTCAGTTCTTTTTAAGCACTCAAACACTCTGTTCCAAACAGAGCAGGAATCCCACTCGTACTCCTAACTTTGTATTATAAATGTTGGACTCTGTGAAAGCAGAAAGAGTAGTGGTGTAACTCGTGGATAATGAAAGCTTTTGGTCTTGGAGAAGAAAAAAATGAAAAGACTTGTTCAGAATTGCAAAGCCAGGGAGTCTGGCAGTTTTTTCTCATATTTCTAGGTGACAGACAAATTGTTAGTTACCATATGTATAATTTATTAGTAATTGCTCTAATTTGCCTCCTAAGTTTCCCAGTTGCTGGTTCACTAAGATCAACTATTTTGTACCCATAAAATAAGAATCATATGGTAATTTAATGAAGTAGCTAGCCAGTTAGCATGATTTCTGTGCAAATGCAGTTATTACCCTTGCAATTGAGAAAAGGGGGAGAGGAATAACAGTGTCAAACTTCTTAAAGCCTAGTGACTAATTATCACTCACTGGGATTAAAATGCTAGACACACATTTTCCTCTTGTGGACATATGGACACTAAGATAACTGGCTTTCCTTTGGGATGTGTTGCAGTCTGTTTAAAAGAAACTGCTTCCTTCCTCCTGGGAGCAGTGCAAGAGCTGCTGAGTGAAAGTTACTGGATCCCTCCCATGGGTGATCTGGGGGACAGAGGCTTAGAGCCTGCCAATGAGCACAGCTTAAGGTACAATAGACCTGCTGCGAGGATGCTGGGGATGGAGTCAGCATAGAACATTGGTTTTTTTCTTTTTAAAGCAAGTGTTCTATTTCTCTCCAAACATAATTATCTGACTTCAGATATGATTATAAGAAGATAAATGCAAAAATGTCTTCTTATGGCCAGACTGTCAGATTTCTCTCTGTTCTTGAATTTTCTCAACGTATCAACAGTAAATTGTGTACTTATCTTCTAAACTGAATAGCCAAACAAGCCGAGGCCTCCTTCTGCCTCCTGTGACATCAGCAAGACGAAACTCTCTTCTGTTCGCTGTGTTCTGTTATTGCTGGTTTGTAACAGGTGGGAATACACTTTCCCATTTGGTTTTCAGGTTTAAGCTGTGGTTTTGGAAATAACGGAAAGTAGGAAAATGAAGCTTTTGGCAGGCCTTTGAAGAAATTGGAAGTAGCAGTGATAGAATATATGTGGATTGCTCTGGACATTTTTGGAAAATCACTCGTTTGCCCAACACAGCTGGCAATCATTCTGGGACTGATAAAATTCCTTTGCACTTCATCAGAATTTAACTTTGGCTCAATCTGTCAAAGTCACAACCACATCTCTCAAGAGTACCATTTGGCCACAAGTCAAATACATTATCACAAACACAGTAGATGTTCCTGAGTAGCATTCCTAACCCATAACTGATGTCCACACACATTGAGCAAGATCAAATACCAAAAAATATCAGGTAAAAAAGTAATTTAAATAGTCCATGCTCGATTTATTAAAATAAAGACACTTTTCTAAATGAACAAATGATGTTTAGAAAAAGAACATAAGCCAGCTGGGCACAGTGGCTTATGCCTGTAATCCCAGCACTTTGAGAGGCCAAGAAGTGTGGCTCACCTGAGATCAGAAGTTTGAGACCAGCCTAGCTAACATGACGAAACTCTGTGTCTACTAAAAATACAAAAATTAGCCAGGTGTCGTGGCATGTGCCTGTAATCCCAGCCACCCAGGAGGCTGAGGTGGGAGAATGGCTTGAACCTGGGAGGCAGAGGATTCAGGGAGCTGAGATAGCCGCACGGCACTCCAGCCTGGGTGACAGAGTGGGACTCTGTCTTAACAAAAAAAATGACACCACCAATGGTTAAAAATTTTAGTGAAGTTGGGATACTTATAGCTTCTTGAATTTCTCAGTAGATGGTTATAACATTCATCACCAAGGAGAGTCACCTAACTTAATGTTTGCTTGGTCAATGTTTGGTAAGCACCAGAGCAAGAGGGTCGGCCCATTTATTTAAAGTAGTGCTACTCAAAGCGTGATCTTAGGGCCAGCATCATCTGGAATCCTATTAGAAATGCAAATTAATGGCCCCACCCCAGCCTCCTGTAGCAAAATCTCTGCAGATGGGGCTCAGGAATCTGGGTTTTTATAAACTCTCCAGGTGATTCTAATGCTTACTCAAGTTTGAGAACCACTGGCTTCAACATCTCCAGAACAAACTGTCAACCAGCAACTGATGGTTTGTGGTTGTGCTTGCAAATGAAGGAAGTGCAGCCATCCATGCCATCCTCCCTTGGTTGGAAACTAAGTCCCAACTGCTGATTTTTGCTTCCTTTTCTCTATATTTTCAAATACCTGTGTCAGAACTGTGGGGCTCTATATATAGAAAATGTCTTAAGTTAACAGTCTGTGTTTTTAAACTTGTGACTGTAAGGGGCTCCTCCTAAACATGTTTGGAGTATTTTATTTTGCTGATACTAAGAGCTGACCATTTACCTAAATAGTAATATATGCCTTTCCAAAATCAGCTCTCTGGACAACTCAGCTGTCTGCTGCAAAAGAGCAAAAAAACCATAAAGTAGATTTTAAAAAGTCCCAATCATCCAACATATATATGTTGGGTAAAGTTGTGTACCAAAGCTAATAGCTTTCTCTAAACTCTGGGAGGAGGCTATCAATCTACTCACTCTTACTTTCTAAAATTAGTTGTACCTTAGAAGTACATGATAAGGTTTTAAAAAAATCAGATGTATAAGAACTAAAACTATAAAACTCTTAAAAGAAAACATACATGTAAATCTTCATTATTTTGAATTAGGCAATGGTTTCTTAGATATCCCACCTAAAGCACAAGCAAGGAAAGAAAAAATAATTAAAATTTGGAACTTTGGGCTTTAAGGGACACCATCAAGATAGAAAGTGAAAATACAGCCCACAAGATGGAAGGAAATATTTGCATATCACTTATCTGGAAAGAGTTTAGTATCTGAAACATATAAAGAACTCTTACAACTTAATAGTTAAAAAAATAGGCCAGGCACAGGGGCTCACACTGGTAATCCCAGCACTTTGGGAGACCCTGGGTGGATTGCTTGAGGCCAGGAGTTCGAGAGCAGCCTGGCCAACATGGCAAAACCCCGTATCTACTAAAAATACAAAAATTAGCTGGGCATGTTCAGGTATACCTGTAATCCCAGCTACTCTTCGGGGCTAGACACAAGAATTGCATGAACCCAGGAGGTAGAGGTTGCAGTGAACCAAGAACACACCACTGCACTCCAGCATGGGCAACAGAGAAAGACTCTGTCTCAAATAATAATAATAATAACCCAATTAAAAACTGGATGAAAGATTTGAGTAGGCATTTCTCCAAAGAAGGTATACATATGGTCAAGAAGTAGATGAAAATATGCTCAACAGTCATTAGGGAAATGCAAATCAACACAATGAGAGGCCATTTCACACCTACTAGGATGTATAAAATCAAAAAGATAAACAGTAATAAATATTGGCAAGAATCTGGAGAAACTAGAAGCCTTATAACATTGCTGGTGGAAATGTAAAATGGTGCAGTCACTTTGGCAGTTTGGCAGTTCCCCAGAAAGCTAAACGATAGTCACCATATGACCTAGCAATTCCAACCCTACGTGCATACCCAATAGAATTGAAAATGTATATGGAAACAACCCAGCTGTCCAACTGATGAATGGATAAACAAAATGTGAAATGGTCAACCATGAAAAGGAATAAAGTACTGATACATTCTGCCACAGACAAACCTTGAAAACATTAAGCTAAGTGAAAGAAGCCAGACACCTAAAGCCACATATAGTATAATTTCATTTACATGAAATATCCAGAGTATGTAAAGCCATAGAGACAAAGTTGATTATTGGTTGCCATGGGCTGGTTGAGGGGGAGAATGAGTGACTGCTAGTGAGTGTGGGGTTTCTTTTGGGGTGATGATAATGCCCTGGAATTAGATCATGGTGATGGTTGCACAATGTAGTAAAATGCTAAAAGCTACTGAATTGTATATTTTAAGAGAGTGAATTTTATGATGTGTTAGTTATATTAGTTATATCTCAATTTTGAAAAGACAGGCAGCAGGTTGCATTTGGCCTACAGGGTTATAGTTTGCCAATCTCAGCTTTAGTGCAAGAAAAGAGGAAGGGAAAGATATATGCAAAAGATTAACAAAATGTTTGAGACAGAGTCTTGCTCTTCTCACCCAGCCTGGAGTGCAATGTGGCGATCTCAGCTCCCTGCAACCTCCACCTCCCAGGTTCAAGCAATTCTACTGCCTCAGCCTCACAAGTAGCTGGAATTACAGATGCCTGCCACCACATCTGGCTAATTTTTGTGTTTTTAGTAAAGACAGGGTTTCACCATGTTAGCCAGGCTTGTCTCGAACTCCTGACCTCAGGTGATCCACCCACTTCAGCCTCCCAAAGTGCTAGGATTACAGGCATGAGCCACTGCACCTGGCCTAATGTTGAGTATTCTTGAAGCAGAGTGAGGGATATATATTGGTTCATTACATTATATTCTCTCCTTTTATGTAGGTTCAGACACAAACATATTTTTATAATTAAACAAGCTGTATCATGTATGCCAAATCAGATATTAGAATCACCAAGGATGGCATCTGGGCATCTGTAAGTTTTAACAATTTTTCAGTTGATTCCTTTGAAACCAATCAATTGCTGGATTGAAAATAGTTTGGGACTACTGCTCTATATATAATTCTGTTAACTTGATTATCTTAGCAGATTAAAAGAGAGGAAAACAACTCCAACGGAAAAACAAATAGGAGTATACTCCTTAGGCAATGGGTGCACCAAATCTCACAAATCCCCACTGAAGAACTTATTTATGAACAAAATCATCTATTCCCAAAAACCTATGGAAATAAAACATTTTTTAAAAATAGAAAAACAAATAGGTAATAGCAAAAAAAAAATAATAATAAAAGCTTCTGATAGCCCAACAGGAGAGAAACAGAAAACAAGCAAATACAAGAACTTAAAAAACTCAATATTCTAAGCCCACTGTTGGCATAGAAGCAAACAGCCTATGTGCCATAAAAAACTTTGAAATCATCACTGTATTACAGAATAGCACAACTTTCGATATTCATAATCATGACTTGGAGGCATTCAGAGAGGATTAAATATGTTCATTAAATAGTATTTAAGGTATATTGAAGTAAATATTTATTTTAGAAAATGACATTTTAAGAATGCTCCTTTCTTAAACCCTCAAATACCTAGGAAATCTGATTCACCTGAAAATTGGTTGAAAAAACCTTAATAGCTTTATTTTAAATTCTTCTAATTTTTCCACTTGACATTTACAAACAAAATTCTACCTTGCAACTAAGGAAAAATAACAGGATATAAACATCCTTTCTGAAACAAACATTGGATACAGAAAACACTTAGGGGATGGTGGGAACTAAAATGGATGTGATTATTTTTGTTTCTTAAAGGATACTGCCTTCTAATCCCATATCTTTTTTAAAAATCACTTTTTTGAGACATAATTTACATGTAATAAAATTTTTAAGCTATAAGTTGAATGCTTTTGACAAACGTATATACCCGCGTAACCACCATCCCAATCAATATATTAAACATTTCCACCTCCCCAGAATACTGTCCCCTTTTGCAGTCAGTCCCCCCACCAGTACCCACTTTGCCCCCAGGAAACCACTGATGTGATTTCTGTCACTATTGATTAGTTTTGCTTCTAGACTTTCATGTAAGCAGACTCATGCTATATACATTCTTGTCTCCAGCTTCTTTATGTCAGAATGATATCTACAAGATGCATACATGTTGGTGCATGTTCTTAGTAGTGCATTCCATTTTATTACTGAGTAGTAATTTGTTACATGAATATACCACAAATTATTTATTCACCTGTTGTTTCTGTTTGCATGAATAAAAATTCAAAAGTCTTTTGAATTTAGTTTTTATTTCTCTTACGCAAATACCAGTGTAGGGTCATATGTTAAATATATGTTTAACTTTTTAAGAGACCACCAGACTCCTTTCCCAGGTAGTTACTATTTTATATTCCAACTAGCAATGCACAACAGTACCACTTAAAACCCATGACCTTAACTTACAAATTAGCAGACAGAAAATCCTCTCTTTCTCTCTCTCAGTGGTTTTCATCTCTCACTGCCTCACTATTTTATATGCTGCTTTAGGCACTTTACCTTGTATTTATGTAAACCTTCTCCCATGTTTCCAAACTCATTTTAAGCTTCAATCAGCATTAATATTAATATGCTGTTAATAGTGCAACTAAAGTTTTAAGCATAAAAATTTTTCCCCAAACACTGACAGCTAAAAACTATCTCTAAAGCAGTATTTATTTATGTTTCTAATAAGTAGGCAATGAATGGGATTGAGTCCTTGACCATTCAACATTTTGGCAGTTTTTATGGTTTACTATTTTGAATGTCAACTTTCTGTGGAAGTCAGTGCCACTATTAGTGAAAGAGGAACAATATAGTTCAGTGATAAAGAGCTGTAGCTTAGAGAATTGTTCAGACCAGTGTGAGAATCTCGGCTTCTTTTCATGGGCCCATTCTTTACTTTAATAAGCATTGGTTTCCTCATCTGTAATCTGGGGAGTAGGGGTCATAATTATCCATATCTCATATGATTGTTATGAAGATGATGATCTCATTTATGTAAAGCCTTTGGCAATGTTCCTGGTCCATATTAATTGCTCAAGAAATGGAAGCCTTAAGAGAGGAGTCATCATCTAGATGTGTTCTAGGATGTAAATTCTCTCTTTTCTTTTGTTTTGACCAAGAGCATGTTTCTTCTCTCCTTTCAAGTCAGGAAAGCTCCCATTTCATTAGCTTCTAATAAGCCCTATCTTTCTTAAAGTTATTCCCTCCTTCCTACCTACCGGGCTGGCTATTAGGAGGGAGGAATGTGATTTTTCTCTCACCAGGATCTAGTCTTGCTCACTTGCCCAGATGCCTAGACCCAAAACTGGTTCACCATGTTGCTGTCTGCCTCAGCTGGTTCAGCTGGTCTCACACTGAAACATCCTACTTCTTTCCAGAGCTTGGCCTTGACCTCCCATATGCTCAGGAGATTTACCAGACCTCTGGTTTGAGAGATTAAGATGTATCTGCAATGTGGACCCCAGCCTAGGCTGTGAAATTTCCCTGACCTCTTTTCTCTTGAAAAACAACCATAGTAGGACAACAAGAAAAAAATTCACTGGACTCATTTCTTAAAATTTCAGAATATCATTTTTAATTTTCCAAAGTCATGTACCATAAGGAAGGGAAATTGCTGAGGCTTAGGCCTTCCATTTAAAGACTGTTTTGTAACTGTTTCTCTTTGCACCTGCTCTTAGGGCCTTTATGGAGTTGCTAGTATTGTATCTTCCCTAAGTACTGAATCTGGAGAAATTGAAGTCTGTCAGGATGTGAAACAATCATACCAATAAATAAGCTAATTAAGAAATGTAATGTGTTTATGTATATCCAGCAAATAGAGCAACCAGGAAAACTCAGGATAAACCAGCCTCATGACATCAGACCACTCATTTGAACATCCTATTGAGGCAAATTTTGTTATCCTCACCTTTGGGTGTATTGTGTTTTTTGATCTGTGGATTTAGTTCCACCTTCAGCCCAAGGACAGATGAGGCATAGCCGTGAGGGGGAAGAGAAGAGGAATGCAGAGGTTATGGTCTGGCAGTATTGGGGTGAAGTAAAGCTAACCTTAGCTCAAGATATTTCTGCCTTTGTCATGCCCTACAAAGTATCAGCTGAAGATAGGCTGTCACCTCTGACTAAAGGCCCAAGCAAGCAGCTAGCTCACTCAGTCCCCTTAGCCAGAACTAGTGAAGGTATGAGACAGTCCAAGTTCTTATTAACACTGAAAATATGGCCCATGGTAGGAGTGCTTATGACTCCCTTAGCCTCTGATGCTGCCCCTTAGATGGGTTCTCTGTTACATGGAGACTAAAAAAGAATGACAGAAATTTCAGTGAATTATTTAAATAAGCTTCAAGAGTTTAACACTAGTACTCTTGATGTTGTGACATCCTAATCTTTTTTTCTTTTCTGGTTTTCCTGACAGAAGAGTGTACATCAATTGAGGAACAGTCAAGATCTTCTACTTGTTCTTTTTCAGCTGCTCAAAAACTCACCAGATTTGTTTCTTAATTTACCAATTATAAAACTAAATTTAAATTTTTGTCAGCTTCTATTTCTAAAAAATGCTTAGTATCTTAGATTCAATTAATCTTGTCTTAGCTCAAAGTATAAATAAACCTCTGCAGCAAATATCTCTTATGCCATGCAGAAGATGTGACTGCTTAGTTTTTTGTTTTTTTAATTTTCTTCTTAAATGTAGCATTTTGTTTTTTTTAATAGGACTAACTTTTTAAATTATTTTTCCCCCTTGAAAATGTTGACTATTTAAGATTGGTCAAATCTATTTTGGTTTATGTGGGTATTACAATTAATATTGACTGAATTTTCCTACAAAAATAGCAAACATGATGTATAATTACTCTAGTAATTATACTAGAGTATAAACTCTAGTTTATCTTTTAAAGAAGAATTGCATTATTTCAGGGTCTCTTACAATTCGTCAAAAATGTTTTTGTAACAATTCATAAAAATGGTTTATCTTCCAAGGAAACAACTGTAAGACTGTTATTCTTTGCTCATTTGTTTCATAAGCTAAATAGTTTTAGAAAATAATAGAAAACCTCTATTGAGTGCCTACTATGTGCTGCATACTAGGTTAAGCATTACATACATTATCTGGGAGAGGCTTACAACATGCAACAATGATAGGTGTTATGATCACCTTAATTTTATATATAAAGAAAATAAAGCTTACAGAACATCAACTTGCCCACAGTTACATAGGCAGAAAGTAAACACTTTCTCATTTTAAAAAATTGTGAAATAGAGTCAATAACGAATTACAGCATCACAAGTGCATATTTTTTTATTATTGTTGCTACTATTGAAAACATACAGTTACACACACACACACGCACACACACACACACGTTGAGTATTCCATATTTGAAATACTAGGACTGGAAGTATTTTGGATTTCAGATTTTTTTCAGATTCCGGATTATTTGCATACACATAATGAGATATCCTGGGGATGAGGCCTAAGTCTAAGCATGAAATTCACTCATGTTTCATATACACTTCATACATATAACTTCATATAACATTTTAAATAATTTTGTACATGAAACAAAGTTGTGCATATTAAACTATTAGAATACAAAGTGTCAGGTATGGAATTATCCACTTGTGACATCACGTCAGCACTCAAAAAGTTTCTGATTTTGGAACATTTTGTATTTTCAGATTAGGGATGCTAAACCTGTATATGTATCTAAACACACACACACACTCATATGATTATTGTTAATAGAACGCTAGACTGAAAGAGAATGATCATGGCACATTAATCCCCTCATTTTCCAAAGGAAGAAATTAAGGAAGGGCCACAGAAGTGAAATGACTAGCCCACAGGGACACTGCCAGTTAATTGAATTTCAGAATCAATATGCATATATATGTGTGTGTGTGTGTGTGTCTGTGTCTGTGTGTGTGTGTGTGTATATATATATACACAGACACAGACACACACACACACAAACACTATATATATATATCACAAGTACATATATATATGGGCTGTGTGTGTATGTTTATGTAAATATGTTGTTTGTGTGTGTGTGTGAATGTTGACCAAAACTTTCTTCCCTAAGTTCTCACATTGCAAAACCATCATGTTACTGTCACAGACTCATATACTTGTTTCTTCACATGGATGCTGCCTCCCTAACTCTGTAGGACAAAGACACATACTGCATATTTATGTTAAGTTTTGCAGGTGCCTGTTTGTTTATAGTGTAAGTGAGTAACCATGGTGGCTTCAGCGTTGTCACTCTCAAGCTTGTCTGTATAATTGTATGGTGGTATCACTGGGGTTGTGAAACAACAAGTAATATTCTTCTTTGTGTTTATATTTAGTAGTGACTGTTAATGGTGTGATTATAGGATGTAAACAAGCTCCGCCCAGAGTAAGCTCAGATGACTCAGTGACTGCCTGGGGGCCGGTTGCCCCATGCATATTGCACTCTGAAATGAAAATATCCAGCATAGACAACTTTATTATGACTATAAATTTGACTTCATACTATTACTACTTTGAGCCAAATTATATATGTTTGATGAGGCATAATTTCTTATTAGATCCAAAGAATACCAGGGCAGACTACATTGTGATGGAATTATAATTTGAATTTTAATTGTTGTGTTTATTTCCAAATTCTGACCAATGAAATAAATTCAATGCTATAGTTATACAAATGAATAGCGGACAGCATAGGACAAAAAAAAGAACAAATTGTATTGCTTATCATTAATTTTTTTTATAAGCATAAGCATAACTGTTGGCATTTATTCCTGCCCTTTTCATGAACCCTCTTTCATCAGCCTTATGGTGGTTGCTTCTGAAAGACAGATATCTGAATTTTGGCATCCTTGATTAGGGATTGAACACACCAAATTCTGCCTTCTAATGATTCTCTAAAATTTTATTTTGATAACCTCTATGCAAATCCTGCATGTAGATCAGTGTTCCTCATTTTTGACAAAGAGAATGTGTTGAAACCTTTTCAACAAAATATCTTTTGTGAAGAGGAGAGGGACTATATGAAGGACCTGTGTTTGTTTATTTGTGCTTGCTATATTTCTTTTTTTCAGTACTTCTGGCATTCAGATATATAAAATAAATGTTTAAAATAAAAGATGCCATTGAATACATGAAGTCATAGATAGAATTGCCTCTAATACCTCATCTTATTATCTGTACTAAGTACACCATCAGCTGCATTTGCGTAATATAAATAATAGAAACATGGAGTTACCTGAATAATGAGCCATGTCTTCTTAATTCTAGCTACTTTTAATTCATTTTGATGAGTACTTAGCTTCTAATCAGAGTATTTATTGTCTGATCATTTTTCTAAATCACAATTACATATTTGTATATGTGAACAATCAGTTTCATAAAGGTTAAGGAGTCAGGTGAAACAAGCCAGTAGAAACAAGATGATATATAATTTTGAATATTAAAAGTATGGTATTTGCCACACTGCCAGACAGTTATCTCTTTTTTAATGCATAAAAATGGCAAAATATTATTTCTGTGAATGTCTTGAGGGTTTGGTATCTTGTAATATATTATTTTTTTAAAGTAATAAATCATCAGAAGAGTAGCAGGAGGTCAGTGTCTAATGTTACTTTAAAGCTGGAGGCAGGTAGATCAGGAAGATTTTAGATTTATTTAACAAAGAAAATGTTCACATTGGAAAATATTAATAAGTATTAATAAAAATTAAAATGAAAAGTTTTAGAGTGTGCATTAAATAAACAGGAATAAGATTCATACTCTGCCTCTGTAAGAATATTGAAGATCATTTCAGTTTGCAAATATTGATACAACTGTCATTATTTTCACATTACAACAATCTTGAGTTTTCTTTACTTGAAACATTGTCCCAAGGGGCATTGTGACTATTAAACTAATCTTTATTCATGATTTATATAGCCTGAACTCAAATCTCTGGAACGAAATTAATAAATCATGTGTCAATGGAGAGAATAGCAGAAATGGTAAACAATTAGATGAACAATTTCTAGGTGAATGGCACCACTTATGACAACTTTTAGTTTATGGAAATTTTCTATGTAAGATTTAAAAACTCTTAGGACCTCCTGGAAACAGTAGAAATTCATGTTCTTGCTGGATTTACTACAAGATAGGTTGAAACTGGGCTTGATAAAACCGTTGTATGGACCCTTGCAAAGATAATTAGCAGGGAGTATCACATAGCTTGACTTCATAGCATTCCAAAACTCTACTCAGAGGAGCTCTTAGAGCATAATTGAGTACCTTCTGTGGAACTATTACTAAGTAATAACATAGGAGACAAAGGTACATTGGTAACTAATACAGGAAGTGCTGCTGGTCAGAATAACAGACAATGCTCACTGTCTGTTAGTTACTGAGTTGTTTGCCATGGAGGTATAGTAACTACAGCTTTAAGAACAGTAAAGAACTATTGGCTCTGATCACTTAAAGTGATATTTATTTTCTAAATAAACTCTTTTTAAGAACAGTTTTGTAGTTACAGCAGAAAGTTGCTAAGAGAGTACAGAGATTTTCCATATACCTTGCACCTTCTTTCCCCTATTATTAATGCCTTACATTAGTATGGTATATTTGTTAGAACAAAGGACCAAGATTGATGCATTGTTATAATATTAGCTAAAGCCTATACATCATTCATATTTATTTAGCTTTTATCTAACATTCTTTTTCTGTTCCGGGATCCCATCCAGGAGCCTATGATACATTTAGTTTTCATTGTCTCCTTATGCTCTTCTTGGCTGGGATAGTTTCTCAGACTTTCTTTGTTTTTGATGACCTAGATAGTTTTGAGAAATGCTGGTCAGCTATTTTGTAAAATGTCCCTGAATTGGGATTTTTTTTTTTTTTTGCTGTTTTTCACATAAATAGACTTGGGTTACAGGTTTGTGGGGAGGAAGCCCACAGAAGTAAAGGGCTATTTTCATCACATCATATTAAGGGAACATACTACCAACATGCCTTATCACTGTTGATGTTGACCTTGATTACCTTACTGAGGTAGCATTTGTCAGGTTTCTTCAAAGTTAAGTTATTCCTTCCCCCTTTCCAAATTATAGCCTTTGGAAGGGAGCCTATACTTAAGTAATAGGAAGTTATACCCCACTTGCTTGTGGTCAGTGTCCACATAAATTATTTGGATTTCACCTGTGCAAGAGATTTGTCTTTTCTCCCCTTCCCCTTTATTTATTTATTCAATCATTTATTTAAAGCAGTGTAGACTAATTAGACTAATGGATATTCATTTTATATGTTGGCAATAATACAGTACTTCACTTATTTTGTTACTCAGATTGTTCCACTGTTGGTCATTGGGGTACCTCATTAACTTGGATCCTACGTCACTTTAAAATAGCCCGATCATTGTAGAGTTAGGCTTGTTTTAATTGTATATTACACATAAAAATCAGTCAAATGGCAGCTCTCAATTTGTTTTCTCTGTGAGCCAGGAATCAATCAATTTCGAATCAAGTAAACAAGTGGCATTTGAAAAAAGAAAAGAGTCACATTTGATTATTAACTAGAAGATTATTCGGTACCCTTGATCTGTGTTCTTCTATATACTTCCCAATCCTGACACCCTTTTTGGATTCAAAGATTAATTAGTTTCAAAGTAGTGATGAGCAGACTAGATCAGTAGTAACTAGGGACCTAAAATGGAATATGAAGAATTAAATCACGAAGAAGAAAAAATACAGAATACAAAAGCAGTAGGCTTTTAGACGTTAAAGAAAAAGCTTGTAATTTGAGAAAAAGTAAGCAAGCTAGACCATTTATTAAACTAATATACATCTTAATATAATCTAGAGTGTCTTGGCCAGAGAAATAACATAGAGCACAGTTAATGGTAAACTGGAAGCACCTTATTAAAATCAGAAACAAGACAAAGATATTCCCTTTCATTGTGATCATTCTGCATGATTCTGGAAGCTACTGCCCATCTAAGAAACAGTAAGCATAGAAAAGGAGGAGAAAGATAACCATGATTTATATGTTATATCTCTGTTTACCTAGAAATTTAAAAGAATCAAGAAAAAGTAATATAATAAATAAAAATTTGGAAAACAATAAAATTCTGTGTATAAAATACAACTAAAATCAATAGCTTTCCTGTGTATGGGCAATAAGTAGTTACAACATCTAATGGGAAATGTCCCACTTATAAGAGTACAAAATTTTCAGTAATAAATCTATATTTGGAAAACAAATATTTTACTGAGCAAAATAAAAGAAAATTTGAATAAATATTATGTTCCTAGATGAGAAAACTAAATATTTTCAAGATACAATTCTTTCTATATTATTAATCAGCTTAAATACATTTTTTAAAAGGTAACAATTTTAGATGATGGTTTTAAAAATATCAGGAAAGATAAACAACAGAAATGATCAGTAAAATCTGAGCACGATAATGTTGGGAACCTTCCTTTACCAATTATTAAAATGAATTATAAATGTATAATAATTTTTAAATGCGATGTTTTACAAGAATAGACAGATTAATGAAGCAGAACCTAGGAACAGACTCAAGTATGTATAAGAATTTACTACAGATAAAGAAGACATATGAATAAAGAAGTTATCTATAAATAAAATTGGTCCAATTGAGAAACCATTGGGAAAAAATGAAAGTTACCTTTTAACATCGTACAATACACCAAAATAAATTACAAATGATTGAAGGGTTTATGAAATTATAAAGCTATAGAAAATCTAGGATCAATGTTTATACTTGGAAATACAGGAATGATGGAAGAGACTGCAGAAAAAATGACTGATAGGTTTAACTTCCAAAACGTGTGTGCCAATAGCCTGTACACAAAATTAGAAAACAAATAACTGAATGTTTTTAAAGTTAAACATGTGTGACTAAAGGTTACTATATTTAATATATGCATGGAATTCTTAAGCACCACTAATTAAAAGGCAAAAAATATAACCCAATAGGAAAGTAGGGAAAAGACAAATAGACAAATAAAAAAAGACTAAATACTATGGCCAAGAAACATGATAAAGTTTTAAAGGAATATAATGTACATTTACTAAAATGTTTATTTATGTTAAAAAAAAAACCCTAATAAAAAATACCATTCTTAGCCAGGCACAGTACCTAAGCACCATGGTATGTCCCTGTAGTCCCAGCTACTCAGGAGGCTGAGGTGGGAGGATCACTTGAACCCAGCAGTTCAAGGCCAGCCTGGGCAACATAGTGAGACCCCACATTTTAAAAAGAAAGAAACACCATTCTTAACTTGTCAATTTAAAACATAAAACCTAGTCGTGACAAAGATTTTGTGAAATGGGCAATTTCATTCAACTACTGGTGAAAGTAAAATTTTCATGGAAAATGGATATTTTTAGTGAGGAGGGCATTAGTGGAAAGTGGATTGGAATGCAGGTTAAGACTTGAGTTCAAGCTTTCAGGATTTTTGTTGTTGTTATTGCTGTTGTTAGTTTTTTGGGTGTTTTTGTTTTTGAGACAGAGTCTCAGTCTGTTGCCCAGGCTGGAGTGAAATGGTGTGATCTCAGCTCACTGCAACCTCCGCCTCCCAGGTTCAAGTGATTCTCCTATCTCAGCCTCCTGAGTAGCTGGGATTACAGGTGCCCACCACCACATCTGGCTAATTTTTTTTTTTTTTTTTTGTATTTTTAGTAGAGAAGGAGTTTTACTATATTGCCCAGGCTGGTCTCAAACTTCTGGGCTCAAGCGATCTGCATATCTTGCCCCCCAAAGTGCTGAGACTACAGGCGTGCGCCACTGTGCCCAGACCTAGTTCAAGCTTTCTAATTGTCTTGCTGTGTAAACCTGAATCGGAAATATAAGATCTCTGCATCTTTGTTTCTTCATTTGTAAACAAAGAGACTTGGTTTAAGAATATCTCCAGGGTGATTAAAGACAAAAGAAATCCTAAGGTCAGGGTACAGAGGGATAATTTGGGGACTAGAAGAAAGCTGTTTTAACAAGATTCTGACAAAAATTTGAGACCTGTTCATTGTAACAGTGTCAAAACTCCGAAAACAATCTCCAAAATATATGTAAGAACTTGGCATAGAGTAGACAAAGCATTAAAAATAAGTGGGAAAAGAAAGGATTATTTAATAAGTGATTTAGTTCTCTTCATGAAAAAGAAAGGTAGATTAATGTCTCATTCCATACAAATGGATAATTTTAGATGTATTAAGGGCCTGAGTGTGAAAAATAAAACTTTAAAATTATTAGAAAGAAATGCAGACAGATATCTTTATGACTGTAGGAAGGAGATTATTTCTCAGTCAGTACACAAAAAGGACAATTTATAAATGAAAGATTACACTAAGAAGTAAAACTCTTTTATGCAAAAGCCCCTGTGAGTAAAGCTAAAAGACAAACTCTGGACTGGAAAAATATATTTTCAACACATAAAACAGAAAAAGTGTTGGTTTTAGACTGTGTAGATGGCAAATCCTTACAAATCAGTATGAAGAAGACAGACAACTTACTACAGAAACGGATTGCAAAGGATGCCCTCAGGCAATACACAGA
Source organism: Callithrix jacchus (assembly GCF_049354715.1). Classification (NCBI taxonomy): domain Eukaryota; kingdom Metazoa; phylum Chordata; class Mammalia; order Primates; family Cebidae; genus Callithrix; species Callithrix jacchus. Next base: position 82,064,565 of record NC_133503.1, read on the forward strand.
GGAGCAGATTTAAAGAACCAATAAAGATAAGAGATGCTGACCTTACTAACAATTAGGAGAAATGCTTACTAAAACAAAAAACTATCCTTCCTCACCCTTCATAATGCCATAGTAAAGAAACATGACCGTCCAAATATTGGGCCAGATGAACGAAGCTGGGAGTGTAGTGTGGTACACCACTTTGGAAAGCGAGTTGGTAATACCTGGTAAAATTTGAAATGTGGTCCATAACCAAGCAGTTTTACCCCAACAAATATTTTTCAGAGAAGCACTTGCAACAGAAGCCCTGTACAAGGATGTTCATTGAAGCATTTTTTTGTCATGGTGAGACCTAATGTCTCTTAATGGAGAAATGAAAATAAATTAGAATATGTTCATACTTCGTTTCCTTCATTGCTATGCTCCCAGCTACTGGAATATTTTTTGGAACTTTGTTGATGCACATAAATATTTGTTGAATGAATGAATACAGTGGAACCCATATAGCAGTTAAAAATGAATAAATTAGATTCATATGTATCAATATGGATAGATTTCAGAAACATCCTTGGGCAAACATAGTGACTTTAGAGTATGGATGTTATGGTATAATTTTAATATGTATAAAATGATACTATATGCTGTTTATAGATGCCTATATGTGTAGTAAGAATATTAAAATGTACTGAAAAAATATAAAATTTATAATGCCAGTTGCCTCTGGGAAGGGAAAGGAAGGATGGTAGGAAAGAGAAAAAGGGAAGAAGAATGAGGGTAGGCACAGGGAAACAGGAGACTTCAGTTTACCTCTGTGGCCTTATTTCTTTTAATAAGAAAATTTATCTGAAATACAAATGACAAAATGTAAACTTTTTTAAAAATTCTGAGTTGTAAATGCATGAGTGCGCTCTATTTATTAAACTTAAAAAAAAATTGGGGCCAGGCATGGTGGGTTATGCCTGTAATCCCATCAATTCAGGAAGCTGAAGTGGGAGAATAACTTGAGTGCAGAAGTTTGAGACCAGCCTGGGCAACATACGGAGACCCCCTCTCTACAAAAAAAATTAAAAGTTAGCTGGGCATATTGGCGCATACCTGCAGTCCTACCTATCCAGGAAGCTGAGGCAGAGAGGTTGCTTGAACACAGGAGTTGGAGGATGCAGTGACCTGTGGCCATGCCACTGCACTCCAGTCTCAGAGACAGAATGAGACCCTGTCTCAAAAAAAAAATTGTATCCATAAAATTAGAAGAGGTTACTACATAAATGGAAGTAAGTAATAAAAAAAGGGAATTAAAAATATGGTGGATTATATTAAAAAATCATTTACTAAGTTTAAAATAAAGTAAATCTCCTAGACCATAAAACAAAAAGATAAAAAGATAGCATATACAAGAGAAAATTTAATGGTCATGGACACCCAGTCCTAGAAGTCCAACATCTGATTAATGAGAGCTTCAGAAAGAGCAGACAAAGACAAGAGGGAGGAACAAGCAATTAAAGAGATAATAGAACATTTCCCAGAGCAGAGGAAAAGCAAGAGCCTTCAGATTAAAAGGACAAACGATTAGGAAATTTTGAACACAAAAGATAAAAAGAAGATGCTAATGGGAGAAAAAAAACTTTTCAGAGGGATTAAAAGTTACTTACAAAGAAATAAGAATTAGAGTGGCATTATACTTCCATATTGTAGAGCAATATGACATTAAAAGAATGACTTCAAATTTCTGAGGGAAAATGATTTTGAACCTAGAACTTATATACCATTGAGCCATTCATCAATATAAAAATAGAATAAAGATTTTTGGAAATCTTTGGAATCAAAGATTGTGATTTTTTTTTTTTTTTTTTTTTGGAGAATGTTCTCTAGCAAAGGAAACAAGGAACCCAAAAGACAGAAAGAACATTATTCAAGAAAATATTCATCCTAATCTCAAAGAATACAATTATAAGAAATCCTAGGGCAGGGGCAAGTTTAGAAAACAGTATGTGTGAATTACAACATGAAGCTTGAAAGCAATAGGAAGCAGGTCTTCCAGAAGAACATGGCTTTCCTGTCATGATTTGATTAAACAGTTAAATGAAATTAAAGTGAAATAATATGCTGTTTTGTCAACAAGGAAAAAAAGACAATTAGAACTGTCTGGAAAAAACAAAAACCTTTGTAAGAAACCTGTAGTCCAACTATGAAACAAATGAAAATGTTTTGATTTTGAGCAGCTGGTGGAATATATTAAAATCAGACTGGACCTTGAGGTTTAGAACGTTTTCCTTTAAACAACACCACTAAGGGATTTAGCATCTCCTTCTCCCAAGGTCCAATCACGCTACTTGGTTCTGAAGCAAATAATATCTATAGAATCGTAATATTGAAATGCTCTTTGTATTCATTTCCCGGAATTTATTTCTAGAGAATCTGTGGAAGACAATTATGATTATAGGCAATTCATGTTATAAACCTTAAGAATGCAAAATTAATGATGTGGCTAAGAGAATTTGGGTAATGGAAGAAGGAGAAAAATGGAGGGAAGTGAAATAGGGCCAATTTCCCCAACTTAAGTAATCGCAGGTATTAAGATACAGTCCTAAATTGATGGATTAAGAAATAAACATTTAGGCATATTATGTAAAGTTATAAAGTTAGCAAAGACCTTAAAGGTAAAAATAATAATAATAATTACAAAACATGGGAAAAGGAGGTGAACAAGGGTAAAAAGCTAAATTTCTATTCATTTTAAATTTTGTAAAGGACAGGAAGTTAATAGATACTACTTAAAGTTGATAAATCAAGAGCAGAGATAAAAGCACCACCAGAAGAATTAAAATCAAGAATTGTTACAAGAGATTACTGGGACTAGGAATGGTGTATATAGTGGCTATGTAATACCTCCATTTAGACCGTCCTTTAATGAGTGAATTTGCATTATCATGAGAATATACCTTTATAAATTTTGAAAGAGATATTTTTAATATAAAATTTCCTTTGCCTTGCTCATTCTGCCTCTCCTCTCCCTGATAAAAAGAGTCTAGCTAAAGAAAATGCAAGAGTTTGCTGTTGAAGCTGGTTGTCTTGCAACTTGTGTACCCTTCTTACAGGGTAGAGGGCCTAGATTACAGTTGTACTAAAACTCAAAAACCTACTGAGGGCCGGGCACCATGGCTCACACCTGTAATCCCAGCACTTTGGGAGGCCAAGGTGGGTGCATCACCTGAGGTCAGGAGTTCAAGACAAGCCTGACTAACATGGTGAAACCCTGTCTACTAAAAATACAAAAATTAGCTGGGTGTAGTGGTGGGCGCCTGTAATCCTAGCTACTTGGGAGGCTGAGGCAGGAGAATCGCTTGAACCCGGGAGGCAGAGGTTGCAGTGAATGGAGATCACATCATTGCACTCCAGCCTGGGCAGTAAAAGTAAAACTTAGTTTCAAAAAAAAAAAAAAAACACCTACAGAGGACACACTGAACAATGGAGAAAACTGTCCAAACTCAAGCAAAAACATTAAAGATCAATGCCTTACAGACAGAGCTGTTGTGTACATCTAATCTACTCTTGGTTGGATGCGTGAAACGTCACCCAAAAGCAACAGGGAAAAGATGAGTCCCATGAACTTAGCCAGCAGAGAAATAAATGGACTCAAAATGATTGGAGGGTGGATACAGAAGTATAATAACAAAGATGAGACTGTACACTCAAGTTCATTGCTCACTCAAGGAAGTTACCGTAGTCAACATATGACTCAAAATATATCATGAAAAAAATTCTGCAAGTAGTACAATATATATTCCACCATTCTGGACTCCATAATTATTGTAAAGGAATAATAATAATAACACTTTATTGAGTACCTACTATATAGCAAATACTGTGCTGAGTGTTTTATGTGTATTTTTTAATTTAATCTCTAAAAGAGTCCAATGAGGTTAATACTATTATTAATGTTATTCCAATTTAAAGATGAAGAAATTGAGTCACCAGGGGTTGAATAACTTGCTCAGACTTCCATGGCTATAAGAAATGGAGCATAGGTTATATCTCAGATTTTTCTAATTCCAACCTGTGAGTTTAGAAAACATGAACACATTTTCAAGAAACAAATTAATAACTACAATCTGAACATGCAGAGATTTTTATGTATTTTGATATATCTCATCCTCCCAATTTACTTCCTATGTCTAATACATTTTCTATTTCTTACCAATTTGGAGATTATACTATGTTACTATATGTTGTTTGGTAATCTTTTTAAATTTATTAATAAATGAATATTTTATGTGATTCAGTATTCTTCTGCAATATCAATTTTAATGTCTTCTTGGTATTTATTCATTCAACCAATATTTATTAATGCATAAGGCACTATTCTAGATACTTGTATAAATGACCAAATAGCCAAAAATCTTTGAATTCACAGAGCTTATATTTCAGTGGGGAGAAATAACAATAAAAATAATAAGTGAAGTATATATTATGTAGGAAATTGATACATACTACATGGATTAAAAGATGCAGCAAGATAAGTGGAATTAGAAGAGCTGGAGGAGATGCTAGGGTGACTGCAGTTTTCATTGAGAAAATGACATTTGAGCAAAGCCTTGAGAGAAGTAAAGGAGTAATCCAGGAAGATATCTAGGAAGAAACTCTTACAAAATTCAGATATAATTCACATACCATAAAATTCATTCTCTCAAAATGTACAATTCAATGGTTTTTAGTATATTTGCAAAGTTGTGCAACCATCACCACTATCTAATTCCAGAACATTATCTCCCTCCCTAAAAAACAAACCCCTGTACCCATTACCAATCATACCCTATTTCCCCTTCCCTCCAGTACCTGGAGACCATTAATCAACTTTCTGTTTCTGTGGCTTCGCCTATTCTAGACATTTCATGGAAATGGCATCATCCAACATGTGGCCTTTTTTGTCTACTTTCTTTCACTTAACATAATGCCTGCAAAGCTCATCTAGGTTGTAGCATGTAGCAGTACTTCACTCCTTATGGCTAATAGTCATTGTGTGGATACACCACATTTTGTTTATCCATTCATCAGTTGATGGATCTTTGGGTTGTTTCCACTTTTTGGCTATTATGAACAATGTTGTATATGAACATTCATATGCAAGTTTTATGTATATTTTCACATCTCTTAGGTATATACCTAGGAGTAGAATTACTAGGTCATGTGGTAACTCCATATTTAACTTGTTAAGGAACTGTCAGATTGTTTTCCAAAGTGGCTGCACCAGGGAGAAAGCATTTAACTCAGGAGGAACAGCTGGAGCAATGACATATCAAAGACAAAGCAGGGTGGCCAGTGTGGGTGCAGTGGAGCGAGTGAGTTAGATATGGGTTCAGAGAGATAATGGGGTAGGGCTAGGAAATTAGGGCCCTTTAGGGCATTTGAAGGACCTCGGCTTTTATTCCAAGGGGGAATGAAATCATTCCATTGGATGATTTTCAGCAGAAGGATGATGTGACCTAACTTCTTGTGTAAAAGAATCAATATGGCTACCATGGGGAGAACAGATTATAGGAGAAAGGTGGGAAAGAAAACCATTGTAGTGACCCCAGCAAGAGGGGACAATGAGCCCTTAGTGCTGCCCAGCAATTATTCCTCACTTCATTCATACATTTTTACTTTTCTCAAAAATAATTTCACATTGACATTTCTCCCCTCAAACCTACAACACATTCTTCCCTATCCTCACACTCCAGGGTGGATGCAATAGAGGTAGTGAAAGTGGTTAGATTCTGGATATGCTTTGAAAGAAGAGCCAACTAGATTTCTGTTGAATTTGGTGGCAGTGGTGAGAGAAAGAAAAGAATCAAGAATAACACAGGTCTTTGGCAGCCTGAGCTTTGGGAAGGATGGAGATGCCGTTGACTGAGATGAAGATGATGACTGCAGATGGGACAGTTTTGTTGGGGGTGATGGATTCAGGAGTTCAGCTTTTAACATGTTAAATGTGAGAAGTCTCCACGAGCTACATGGAGATGTTAAATAGACAGTTGGACATACCAGTATGGAGTAGAGAAGTCTGGGTTGGAGATAGAAATTTGGGCCTAGCCATGTTACTAATTATGGATCATAAAGGGAGTAAGTCCAGATTGAGAGAAAAGAAGACCATGGGCTGAACCCTGGGGCTCTGTAGTGTAAGATGATAGTGAAAATGGAAGGAACTAGTAAAGGGCATCAGTGAGGTAGGAGGAAAATTAATCAAGTGTGATGTTCTGGAAGCCAAGTGAAGAAAGTATATCACAATGGAAAGAGAAAACAATTAGGACATATGCTGTGGTGAGGTCAAGTAAGATGAGGACCATTGGATTTAGCAACATGGAATAACTAGTGAACTTAAAAAAACTGTTTTGTTGAGGTGATGATGGCAGAAGCCTCATTGGAATGGGAGTAAGAGAGAAGGGAAAGGTATAGAAGGAAACTGGAGGGTGATGGATAAGTTCATTGTCTTGATTGTGATAATGATCTGATGGTGTTGTATGTATGTCAAAACTGATCAAATTTTATACTTTATATTTGTGCAGTTTAGGATATCTCAGTTATACCTCAATAAAGCTGAAAAAAGTAATAGGAGAAAAAAAATAGAGAAGCCACCTATTTCAGGGAGATTTGCTGCAAGGGGAGAAGAGAAATGAGGTGGTAGTTATAGAAAATCTGGAATAAAAGAGCTTTTTTGAGATGGAAGAAGAAAACAGATATACATATGCTGTTGCGAATGGTCTAATAAGGAAAAACTGATGATGTTGAAGAGAGGCAGAGTTACTAGAGTGAATCCTTAGAGTAGATAAGTATGTAGAGGGATGGGATCTAGTGCACAAATGGGAAAAGAAGAATCCAATGGTTCCTTTGTGGTAGCAGCTGGAGAGGCAGTCAATACAGTCACCAATAGATGAGGAGATGGGATGCCGAGAGTCTGTGGAAGTTCTCTGTAGATTCTTGCACTTTTCTGCATAAAGTGGAAAGCAAGGTCATCAACTGAGAGTGTGAGGATAGAGAAGAAGGTTTTGGAGATTTCGGGGGAGAAATGTCAACGTGAAATTGTTGTCAAGAAGAATGAAAACATGTAAACAATGAAATGAAGAATAATTGCTGGACAGCATTAAAGGCTCACTGAGTCTGTGGTCATGAATTTAAAATAAAACCATTCAGTATAGACATGTGTTTCTCCAGCCATGACCAGCATCAAGAGTGCAGGCATCAAGTTGACAGAGTTGGATCCTGGTTTTGCCAGGAGACTAGACAAGAAGTTATGGGTGCATGCAAGAGATTGGTTATAATGATGGGCCACTTGCTTAAACTGGGTCAGGAGGACATCAAGAGGCTGACAAAAAGTGAAAACTGGGTAGAATCAATATGTTGGAGGTACTGGGGAAGTCAAAGATTATTGGAATTGGGGTACTGGAGGGAGTAAGCTGGAAGTAAGTATGGGCAGAGAGTGGGACACATGATGTAATATGCCACTATATGGTTATACAGATTTTGTTTAACAGCTAGGAACCCTTTCTAGGATAAGCTTATAGGATCACAGAAGCTATCTCTTATTTCTGCCACCCCTAATTTTTTGGTCATTGATGTCTCTCCCTGGGTTCCCTGGAATTCCTTCAGGGTTCAATTCTTTCCTTCTCAGATCATCTAATCCCAGCCTACCTTTGTGAGCACCTTTCCCTTTCTGATCCCAACTCCCTAGCACATCTGCTTTTGAATTATGCTGGGAATTCTGCAATTCCTTTGACAACCAGAAAGGAAGTAAGGGGAAACCAGTTCACTTGCCACATGTCTGTCTCTCCAGGACTTCCTAGGATGTATTCCACTTTGTCAAGTGCTGGGTCTCAGAAGGGTTGCTGGGAGGGAGAGAGATGGAGTATTTTCCTTTTACATCTAGGTTTCTAGCTCCCTGGTCCAGGACTGCAAAGATAAAAGGGTTAGGTTTTTCAGAATGTATTAATAGCTCAACATTTTGAGGCCTCTCGCTGTATGGAATGTGATCTGTCACTGTCGTAGAAGACATTCCACATTTTCTGTTTCATCAGAACCGCTAGAAATGTTATTTGTAGATATACCAACCACTTGGTGTCCTCATATTTTTTTGATTTAAATGATGTTTGTTATGATCTTTAATGGGAAATCAGTTTAACAGGATAATTAAATCCATTGAGAAGGATTAATTTGAGATTTCATATCATTTATTAGCTTGCTAATACCTTGTTTTCTTTAGCATATGTTCATGTAGGAGTTGGCATTTAGACTTTAATGCATTTATAACTGTGTTTACCTCCTAAGCAAGGTCTTTTAAGGTATTTCCTCCATTGGTATTTCCTTTTAATGAAGTTAAAATTCTACTCAAAATAATTTTTATGCATGTATCATAAGCTTTGTTGATTACCAAGGGAAGATTTTTTTTCATGATGGGAAATACCCTCCCTCCTCTCCACATGCTCAAATTGTTCACCCTCCTACTTCCACCACTGCAAGCCAACAAAGGCACACTCACAAAGACACACGGGACAAATGCCACCTATCCAAAGAGCCTGCTTTCACCTTCCTCAACTTGCACCTGCCAGATGTGGATATTGAAGTCATCCTTTCCAGCATCACGGCAGCACCATCATATGAGGGTTTCATCCACATTTATTAGTTCCCTGTTGTCCTTGTATCCTCTTTCTGTAACTGTCACCAAGTTCCCTGCCACTGATCTGTGTCCCAGGTGACACAGATGTGATAAAATATCCACTGGCACTTAAGAAATAGGTAGCCACTATTTCACTATAAGAAATATCCCCAGCCACAGCCCAAGGATCATTATACAGAACTCCGTGTAACAAAGGACTTCAGTGCCCTAACTTCATGCTGCTTTCAGCTCTTGCTTCTCCCATTCATTCTTTCAGTCGGCATATTGCTTATCCATGGAGTATGGAAGTTATTAGCAGTAAAGTTTTCCCTGTACCTTTGTGTTTTTCTAAACAAACCCTAGTATGCTGCACACAGTAGATGTTCAGTAGAAATTACAGTTGACCCTTGAACAAAACGAGTTTGAACTGTGAGGGTCTACGTATTTGCAGATTTTTTTTGACCAACAGCAATTTGAAGATACAGTATTGGCGGGATGCAAAACCTACACAGGGAGGGCCAACTGCAGGACTTGAGTATGCAAATTTTGGTACACTTGGGGTTTCTGGAACCAATCCCCATGGGTGCTGATGGATGACTGTCTTAGCAGACTGATAAGAAACTGGGCAAGCCCCTCAAAAATACCCAAGAGAACCTGGCAGTGGCCAACCCAGGGTTGGGATGAGAGAGGCTCCCAGTAATGTCTGGGAAATGGAAGGAGGTATTTCCTGGCTCCTGCTTTATTAAAGTAGGAAGTATATATTGCCTTTTCCTTCTAACAAAAGATGATTTTGATGAGTTGAGAGGCGTGGTAGGAAAAGGCACAGGAGTTGGGTACCTGCAGATCATTCATGAGAATGCCCTCTCTGACCAAGTATAGTTGGCATAGTTAGGACAACAGTTCCCACACTGCTGCCCCCACCCCTCCCAAACCCATGCGGGAGGCAGTCTCATAATAGTTGCAGTTTCACTGACTGCCGGAACTGATCATATGACATCCTGGACCAAGAAAAACATTGGCCAGGGTGAGATAGGAAGGGGAGAGGATCTTTTTCTTTGAATATATATTCAATTTGTTTGAGTTAATTTTTTTTAAAGACTTGTTTTTTAGAGCAGTTTTAGGTTCACGGCAAAATTGAAAGGTACAGAGACTACCCCTCATCCCCATGCCCCTGTGCACACATACAGCCTTCTCCATTATCACCATCCCCCACCAGAGGGTATATCTGTTGCAATTCATGAAGCTCTACGTTCACATAAGGGTTCACTCTTGGTGTTCTGTAATCAAAGGTTTGACAAATGTATGATGACACATATCCACTATATAGTATCATCCAGAGCATTTTTACTGCCCTAAAAACCCTCTGTTCTCCCTTTGTTCATCCTCCTCCCCTCAAGATGTTCTTTTGTTCTTTTGCTCTTGCACCTTCCTCAGTGGAATCAAGGGTTTAAGAGGTTATTTTTAGCCTCTTTTATCAGGAGGAAGGGGGGAAAGTGAAGGAGCCCTGATGTCTGTCACAGCTTGCCGTAAAGAATGGGCTTTAAAAAACATCACTGGTGAAGATTAATTCTTTTGTCAATAAATGTCGGCAGCTAATCTAGTGCCAATTGCATATGCGGAGGAATGAGCCCTGTGGAAACTCTAGGAAACTAAATCATCATGGGGTGCTTGTTTTTTCTGCCAAACACTGACCAGGCCTCTGTCATTACTTTCCATTTTTTAAATTGAAAAGGAATAAAAAATGCCAAACGGTGTTTGCAACTCCAAAGGGCAAATTGGATATGTTTTGACATATGTTGAAAATAAATTATTCTAAAATCTATTCACATACAGAATTATCTTTCTGGGATACACCAAACTGAAAGTCAGTTTCACATACTCAGTTCCTTCATGTGCCAAGTGGTTGGGCAGCAACTTGCCTTAGATGGTTCCAATTACTGAGTTAATAAAAACAGGGGTGTTGGAGGTCCTCAGTGCTCCCTACCCTCCAATACACATGGGTGGGCGTGCGCACACGCGCGCGCGCAAATACACACATAGACACACACCCCTACTTAGAAGAATCCCTCTCCCTCCCTGACCTCTGGGGCCACTTCTGTGGGTTGTCCTCTTTCCTGGCTTTGGTAGAGCAGATAAAGCATATAGTCCTATCTGGCCAAAGAAGCATCCATTTTTACTGGAAACCCAGAGGACTAACTGCCTGAGACATTCCCAATTCCTGGTAGGGTAGGGCCCCTTCTCCCAGGCCCCAGGACTAACCCACAATGTCCTGTTAAAGTCAGGGCTTTCACACTTCTTAAATGCAGTAATAAGTTTTACATGCTGACTCCGTAAAACTTTGTTGTGTTCACACAAACGCAAAACTTTGCAACATGTGATGGACTCTGGCATTTTTTTTAATTCTATTTTTTTTTGGACAGAATCTTGCTCTATGGCCCAGGCTGGAGTGTAGTGACGTGATCTTGGCTCATTACAACCTCCGACTCCCGGGTTCAAGCAATTCTCCTGCCTCAGCCTCCCGAGTAGCTGGGATTACAGGCATGTGCCACCGCACCCAGCTAATTTTTGTATTTTCAGTAGAGATGGGGTTTCATCATGTTGGCCAGGCTGGTCTCAAACTCCTGGCCTTAGCCTCCCAAAGTGCTAGGATTGCAGGTGTGAGCACTGCATTCGGCCCCTATTCTATTTCATGTTTTTAAGCGCCACTCAAGACTCACTAAATTGATTTCACCACTCACAAATGGGTGAGCCAGAGTGACCTGGACTAGCAGAAGACTAAGGCAGGAAAGGGCAGCAAACACCACCCCTCCACTGCAAAATGTGTATATCTGCTCTGTGGTTAGCTGGTCTGTGCTCGGATACCTCTGAAGCAGCTCTGATAAGCCAGACATTGTGCTGAGCACTTCAGTTACAGCTTCACAATCACCCCAGGAGGTGTGAGTACCATAATTGTTTCCATTTTACAGATGAGGTTCAGCTGAGGTAAGAAGCACACCTGCCTTCACCCAGCTAAAAGAGCCAGAACTCAAACGCCATCTCTCTGACTCTGCACTCAAACCTCATACTTAACCTTTGCCATGCCTGCACAAAGCCCCCTAGTAGCACCCATTGTGCTCAGAATCAAGTTGAACCTCTTACCTCTCCAGCTTCAATCTCCTCTTCGCCCACAGAATTAAGGAATTGCCTTCAGTTGCTCTAACACTGTGGGGTTTGCAAATGCTTTTTCCTCTACTTGGAACTCTCTTCTCCCTCCCTCTTGCTTGGCTAGCTCCTCCCATTATTTAGTCTCAGCTTAACCTCATTTCCTCCAGGACACCCCTGAATGCCTCTGTCACACTCCATAACTGTGGCAAGTGCCTCCCTATATGCGCCCAGATTCCTCTGTGCTATCATTCCTAGCACCTGTGACAAATTGTATTTTGCTTCTGTATCCAGAGGTGTTCTGGTAAATGTTCAACATCCAGCTCTCTGGGGTAAAGAAGGAGGGTGATTTGTAGCATTTGCCAATCCTATGGTGTAAATACTCCCACTCTTGCCAATTTCAAGCAATATGGCTTCATTGAACATGAAGCTGAGAAGAGATCAGTGAGACAGTAAGAGCTGGCCGCAGCACACTGCTGCATGCCTATCTCGTCATCTCTGAAGACAGGGTAGGAGGGGATCATCTTTGTCTTATTGACTGTTGTGTATCTCCTCAGCAAATAAAGAGAAGGGAAGGATGAGGGAGGAAGGGGCAGGCAAGAAAAGTGGCTGGCATTCTGCAAAATACTAAGATTGTCAATGTATTGCTTCTTCAGAATGAGTAAGGAAGGATGGGAGAGGCAAGGATAAGGGCTGTGTGTAATAAAAATACTTACTAACAATTACTTATCCCTCACAGAATATAAAATCATTGTGGAAGACAGTGTGGCGATTCCTCAAGGACCTAGAAATAGGTCCTTTTGACCCAGCAATCCCATTACTGGGTATATATCCAAAGGATTATAAATCGTTCTACTATAAGGACACATGCACACAAATGTTCATTGCAGCACAGTTTACAATAGCAAAGACCTGGAACCATCCCAAATGCCCATCAATGATAGACTGGACACAGAAAATGTGGCACATATACACCATGGAATATTATGCAGCCATCAAAAACGATGAGTTCATGTCCTTTGTAGGGACATGGATGAACCTGGAAACCATCATTCTCAGCAAACTGACAGAAGAACAGAAAATCAAACACCACATGTTCTCACTCATAGGCAGGTGTTGAACAATGAGAACACGTGGACACAGGGAGGGGAGCATCATACACTGGGGTCTGTTGGGAGGAAATAGGGGAGGGACAGCAGGGGGTGGAGAGTTGGGGAGAGATAGCATGGGGAGAAATGCCAGATATAGGTGATGGGGAGGAAGGCAGCAAATTACACTGCCATGTGTATGTTCTTCATGTGTATGTTCTTCATGCAGCTATCTTGCATGTTCTTCACATGTACTCCAAAACCTAAAATGAAATAAAAATAAAAATAAAATACCTCCACATACATTGTGTCACTTTATCTTGTCAGCAGAAAGGTTACAAGGACAGGTGTTATTTTGTAGATTAAGAAACTGGATGTCCCAGAGCTGTGATTTATACACTCACAATTTATACCTGACCTAGAACCAATGTCTTCTGAGTTCTAGAAAAACATTCCTTTATCCTTCAAAGTGGCTTCCCATGTCAACATACATCTTCAGGTTATGAAAGCGGGTGATGATGATAATCATTATTATTACTTAAGACAGGGTTTCGCTCTGTTGCCCTGGCTGGAGTGCAATGGCATATCAGGGCTCACTGCAGCCTCAGTTTCCAGGGCTCAAGCAATCCTCCTGCCTCAGCCTCCTGGGAATGTACCACCATGCCTGCATAATATTTGTATTTTTTTGTAGAGATGTATTTTTGCCATGTTCCCTAGGCTGGTCTTGAACTCCTAAGTTCAAATGATCCACCCACCTAGGCCTCCCAAAGTGGTGGAATTACAGGCATGAGCCACTGTGCCCAGATGAAAGTCAGTGTTGAGTCACATGCTGAGATTGGAGGAAGGAGTGCAATGGTTCAGAGAAGGGTGAACACTGTACAGATATGATGTTATATGCACCTCTGACAGAGTATCTTGGGAAAGGAATGCGCAGTGAGTGACAGAGCTATTGTTATTAGTGAGATCCCTTAGTGTTGAGAGGTGGGATTATGAGTGTCTAAGAGTAGGGGTTCATGAATCTGATGCCAGGGTTCAAATAATTGTGGTTCTGCCACTTTGCTTTGCTACTTGCAAGTAGCTCTACTTGCCCAAGTGATGTAGTTTTCTACTAATAATAACAATTTTTAAATAGTCCTTACTTGAGAGGATCATTGTAAGGATTCAATAAGGTAATACAGGCTAAATGCTTAGAGAAGTGCTGGTCATATAGTGAACATTTAATATTTTAAGGGTTTTTTTTAAGATGAGATTTTGTTCTGTCATTCAGGATGGAGTGCAGTAGTGCGATCACAGCACACTGCAGCCTCAACCTCCTGGGCTAAACTGATCCTCCCACCTCAGCCTCCCAAGTAGCTGGGACCACTGGCATGTGCCACTACACTCAGCTAATATTTTTTTTATTGTACTTTAGGTACTGGGGTATATGTGCAGATCATGCAGGATTGTTGTATAGGTACATACATGGCAAGGTGGTTTCCTGCCTCCATCCCCCTATCATCTATGCCTGGCATTTCTCCCCATGTTATCCTTCCCCACCCTCCCCACCCCCCACTGTCCCTCCCCTATTCCCCCGTAACAGACCCCAATGTATGATACTCCCCTGTGTCCACATGTTCTCACTGTTCAACACCTACATATGAGTGAGAACATGTGGTATTTGATTTTCTGTTCTTGTGTCAGTTTGCCGAGAATGATGGTTTCCAGATTCATCCATGTCCCTAGAAAGGACATAAACTCATCATTTTTATGCCTGCATAGTATTCCATGGTGTATATGTGCCACATTTTCTTTGTCCAGTCTATCATTGATAGGCAGTTGAGTTGGTTCCAAGTCTTTGTTATTGCAAACAGTGCCATGATGAACATATGTGTGCATGTGTCTTTATAATATAACAATTTTGGGGGGAGGTTGTATTTTCTTTTAATTTTTTATTGCATTTTAGGTTTTGGGGTACATGTGAAGAACACGCAAGATTGTTCCATAGGTATACACATGGCAGTGTGATTTGCTGCCTTCCTCCCCATCACCTATATCTGGCATTTCTCCCCATGCTATCTCTCCCCAACTCCCCACCCCGCACTGTACCTCCCCTATTTCCCCCAACAGACCCCAGTGTATGATGCTCCCCTCCCTGTGTCCATGTGTTCTCATTGTTCAACACCCGCCTATGAGTGAGAACATGCAGTGTTTGATTTTCTGTTCTTTTGTCAGTTTGCTGAGAATGATGGTTTCCAGGTTCATCCGTGTCCCTACAAAGGACACGAATGCATCATTTTTTATGGCTGCATAGTATTCCATGGTGTATATGTGCCGCATTTTCTGTGCCCAATCTATCATCCATGGACATTTGGGTGGGTTCCAGGTCTTTGCTATTGTAAACAGTGCCACAATGAACATATGTGTGCATGTGTCCTTATAGTAGAATGATTTATAACCCTTTGGATATATACCCAGTAATGGGATTGCTGGGTCAAATGGAATTTCTATTTCTAGGTCCTTGAGGAATCGCCACACTGTCTTCCACAATGGTTGAACTAATTTACACTCCCACCAACAGTGTAAAAGTGTTCCTATTTCTCCACATCCTCTCCAGTATCTGTTGTCTCCAGATTTTTCAATGATCGCCATTCTAACTGGTGTGAGAGGGTATCTCAATGTGGTTTTGATTTGCATTTCTCTAATGACCAGTGATGATGAGCATTTTTTCATGTTTGTTGGCCTCACATGTGTCTTCTTTTGAAAAGTGTCTGTTCATATCCTTTGCCCACTTTTGGATGGGTTAGTTGGTTTGTTTCTTATAAATCTATTTTAGTTCTTTGTAGATTCTGAGTATTAGCCCTTTGTCAGATGGGTAGATTGCAAAAAATTTTTCCTGTTCTGTTGGTTGCCAGTTCACTCTAATGACAGTTTCTTTTGCTGTACAGAAGCTCTGAAGTTTAATTAGATCCCATTGGTCTATTTTGGCTTTTGTTGTCATTGCTTTTGGTGTTTTAGTCATGGAGTCCTTGCCTATGCCTATGTCCTGAATGATATTGCCTAGGTTTCCTTCTAGGGTTTTTACGGTGTTAGGACTTACGTTTAAGTCTTTAATCCAACTGGAGTTAATTTTAATGTAAAGTGTCAGGAAGGGGTCCAGTTTCTGCTTTCTGTACATGGCTAGCCAGTTTTCCCAACACCGTTTATTAAACAGGGAATCCTTTCCCTATGGCTTCTTTTTTTCAGGTTTGTCAAAGATCAGAGATGTGTGGCATTGCCTCCAAGGCCTGCCTCTGTTCTGTTCCATTGGTCTATATCTCTGTTTTGGTACCAGTACTATGCTGTTTTGATTACTGCAGCCTTGCAGTATAGTTTGAAGTCAGGTAGCATGAGGCCTCCAGCTTTGTTCTTTTTGCTTAGAATTGACTTGGCTATGCCGGCTCTCTTTTGGTTCCATATGAAGTTTAAGGTGGTTTTTTCCAGTTCTGTGAAGAGGGTCATAGGTAGCTTGATGCGGATTGCGTTGAATCTATAAATTACTTTGGGCAGTATGGCCATTTTCACAAAATTGATTCCTCCTAACCATGAGCATAGAATGTTTTTTGCATCTGTTTGTGTTCTTTCTTATTTCCTTGAGCAGTGGTTTGTAGTTTTCCTTGAAGAGGTCCTTTACATCCTTTGTTAGTTGTATAAAATACTAGGTATTTTATTCTCTTTGTAGCAATTGTGAATAGGAGTTCGTCCTTGATTTGGCTCTCTGTTAGTCTGTTATTGGTGCATAGGAATGCTTGTGATTTCTGCACATTGATTTTGTATCCTGAGACTTTGCTGAAGTTGCTTATCAGTTTCAAGAGATTAGAGTCTTCTAGATATACGATCATGTCATCTGCAAATAGAGACAATTTAACTTCCTCCTTTCCTAATTGAATACCTTTTATTTCTTTTTCTTGCCTGATTGCTCTGGCTAGAACTTCCAATACTATATTGAATAGGAGTGGTGAGAGAGGGCATCCTTGCCTAGTGCCACATTTCATAGGGAATGCTTCCAGTTTTTGCCCATTCAGTATGATGTTGGCTGTGGGTTTGTTGCAAATAGCTTTTATTATTTTGTGATAAGTTCCATCGATACCTGGTTTATTGAGAGTTTATAGCATACAGGGCTGTTGAATTTTATTGAAGGTCTTCTCTGCATCTATTGAGATAATCATGTGGTTTTTGTCTTCTGTTCTATTTATGTGATGGATTACATTTACAGACTTGTGGGGTTTTTAAAAATTATTTTGTATAGACAGGATCTCCCTATGTTTTCCAAGCTGGTCTCGATATTCTGGGCTCCAACAATCCTCCCACCTTGGCCTCCCGAAGTTCTGGGATTACCAGTATGGGCATCATGCATCAGTATCATTGAGCTCTGTTGCCCAGGCTGAGTGCAGTGGTGAAATCTCGGCTTACTGCAACCTCTTTCTCCAGGGTTCAAGTTATTTTCCTGCCTCAGTGTCCCAAATAGCTGGGATTACAGGTGCCTGCCACCACACTGGGCTAATTTTTGTATTTTTAGTAGAGACGGGGTTTCACCATGTTGGCCAGGCTGATCTTGAACTCCTGACCTCAAGTGATCCACCCGCCTCAGCCTCCTAGTGTGCTGGGATTACAGGCATGAGCCACCATGCCCGGCCTCAATATTATTTTTATATACTTTATTACTTTCTCTTTCTTTCAGTGTTTGACACTGAGGAATTTTAGCATCCTTTATTGGTGTAAATCATAGAAAAAGAAAACCTTGCCAACAGTGTAGTGCTGTTAGTACAGTAGTGATACAGGGCTATCTAGCATTTGCATTTGGGAATGTTTTAGTAAGTGGCATTTCTGAGAAAGTTTCAAAACACATGTCAGAGAACAGTCCCAAGATAGTCATAGAGTTAGAATAAAAGGCAATAACCACTTGGATTTTTCTCATGGAAAGCTCTGATAATTTCCTTTCTTCATGTAAATTAACTGGTGGCTTTAAATGACCTAAGATAGTCATCAGTAAAACTTGAGATGTCAAACATCTAATATAAACGATCTATCCTAAACTATTATCTTATTGTGTCTGGTGTATAGTTATTTATCTATTTTATTTATATGTCTGTAACATTTATTGTTTTAGATGGTCAACTTCTATAGGTCAGGGATTATATCTGCTTTTTCAAACTAAGAGAGTAGTTTTGCATTCTTAACTTTTCTTACAAAACTAAAACAAAGAATTACATTAAATTTGAATTTTAATATCCAAGATTTAAGTTTTATTAAAATATAACCATACTTGTTTAATATTTGCAGCTATTTCCTTTTTTTCTTTTTTTTTGAGACAGTCTGGCTCTGTCACCCAGGCTGGAGAGCAGTGGCACGATCTCAGCTCACCACAACCTCCATCTCCCAGGTCCAAGCGAGTCTCCTACCTCAGCCTCCTGAGTAGCTGGGATTACAGGCGCATGCCGCCATGCCCAGCTAATTTTTGTATTTTTAGTAGAGACGAGTTTTCACTATGTTGGTCAGGCTGGTCTTGAACTCCTGACCTCGTGATCCACCCGCCTAGGCCTTCTAAAGTGCTGGAACTACAGGCATGAGACACTGCGCCCAGCCTTTGTAGCAGTTTTCATGCTACCATGGCAGAGTTGAGTAGAGTTGTGACAGACTGTTTGGTCTGCCAAGCCTAAAATATTTGCTATCTGGCCCTTTACAGAAAAGGTTTGCTGACTCCTGACCTAGAATAACTAATAGATTCTCAAAAAAGTTAAGATTTAATCAGTAAATGCTATGATGGCCATAGTGGGGCTTTCAAGGTTTTCATTGCTTCTTAAGCCACATGAGAAACAGTGTTGTAATGCCATTTTTTTTTAAGTTACAATGTGATTAAATAGCTCAAAGTGCTCAAGAAGGCTTCTTTTCGGTCACTAAGATAACTGCTGCGATGGGGTTATGAAGTTAATTTTATGTAAGAAGCACTGGGCAGGAAGATTGCAACCTTGAGTCTCAGTACCATGATTCTGTAAACCAGGAATGAACATACTGCCCATGGCTGCTTAGATTAACTGAGATCAACCATTCATTCTTATTAGATATGAGATACTCTCACTGTATCCTTATACCTTACAGGACCTGACTCTCATTTCCTTCCAAGACCTCTTCCATATGCCAAGTGTTTGAATGGAAACAACAGTGGCAATGGGGTCATGGTACCTGCTGGTAGCTCCACCAGCAGTAGGCCTCCAGAGGCTTCCATGTTGCTCTCACCAGCGAACCAAGAAGTGAACGAATATGCTTTCCTGGGGTCAGACCCAAATGTAAACGCTTACTTTGCTAGAATCTTACTTTAATGCAGTCCTAGACCTAGATGCAAGTCAGTCCTGCCTTATTCAGATTCTACTCCACAGGGGACTATTAACACATATAACACATACTTTGACTTCAGTTTTGAAAACCAAAGCATAATTCTGAAAACTGTTTTTAACAAGTGTAAATTTTCCCACCCGTTTTTTTCTATTTATCACACCTCATTGTTGGATGGATGGTGTCATAATTTTCCTCCAAAGTTTTAGAGAATACAATAACTTCTTAAAAATAGGTCTGAATTTCTAATCCTACCTGCAGGGTTAAAAAGCCTCTAAAATACAGCTCACCACAAAAATTTTTAAGGAGACAGAGGCCTAATTTTTTATGTGTTCAGTTCAGCAGCTCTCCTTTTCTGGAATATGTATAATTGTTTGTCATTCTTCTACCAAATTCTAAACATACCTTCTTTGAGCCAGAATAAATTGTGATGCATTATAAAAATTAACTCTTGTATTTGCTCAAATGATAATTCAGGCTCAACACTTTCCCTATTTCTTTCTAAAACAGGGAAATGGAAGAAATTTTGTGAACTTGTGGTTTTATATTTTCTACCATCCATGTCACGTTCATTAATTTTTGAAAATTAAAGTCTCTGACTTTCATTTACTTAAAAAACAAAAAGCGTTAAACAATATACAGTTGCAAGAGTATAAGTGGGTTATTTATAACACAAAAGATAAATGTTTGAGGGGATGGATATCCCATTATCCATGATGTGGACATTGCATGCTTATATCAAAATATCTCATGTACTCCACAAATATATACAGCTACCATGTACCCACAAAAATTAAAAATTAAGAAACAAATTAGGCTAGGCACAGTGGCTTACGCCTATAATCTCAGCACTTTGGGAGGCCCAGGTGGGTGGATCACTTGAGGTCACGTGTTCAAGAGCAGCCTGGCCAACATGGCAAAACCCTATCTCTACTAAAATACAAAACTTAGCTGTGTGCCTAGGAGGCAAAGGTTGCTGTGAGCCAGAATCACACTACTACACTCCAACCTGGGCAACAAAGCAAGACTCCATCTCAAAAACAGACCAAAAAATTTAAAAATATATATACAGATCACTGCAACTATAATGGCCATCTAGCATCAAAATATTTCTCCTTGTTTAACATGAAAGATTAATTGAGGCTATTAGGAGAAAAGGAGATAAACAAGCATGATCTATTAGATAAGAGGTGGAATTGATAGTCACTCCTCATTATTCATGGATTCCATATTTGTGAATTCACCTACTTGCTAAAATTTATTTGTAATCCCAAAACCAATACTTGAAGCAATTTCAGTCATTCATGGACACACAGCCCTGTGGTGAAAAATTCGAGTCACCCTACATGCAGCTGAGGTCAAACAAGGCAGTGATCTGCTTTCTTGTTTTAGCTATGACACATTAAAAAGCGCTCTTTCTGTGGTCCACTTAGTGCCACATCTTCTACATTTTTGTGCATTTTGTTGGTGATCTCACTGTTTAGTGCCTAAGGGTAGTGCTGAAGTGCTGGCTAGTGTTCCTAAGCACAAGAAATTTGTGATACGCCTTATGGAGAAAATACATGTGTTAGGTAAGCTTTGTTCATGCACGAGTTACGGTGCTGTTGCTTATGAGTTCAGTGTTAATGAATCAACAATATATATTAAATAAGGTGTCTTCAAACAGAGACCCACATAAACAAGGTTCTGTATTTATTGGTAAATGAAAATGTTGTGGCCAGCAGTCTGTAGGAACCTAATTCTGCATTTTCTCTAAGAGCAATTGTTCAGTATTCACTAATGCAGTGCTGTCAACAACCTACAGAACATAACTACTGTAAATAACAAGAATTGGCTGTATTTAAATTTCCTTTCTATTCAAGTCTTAGATTTGGGGTTTAACTACCTTTAATCCTGATGAATCTCTGGTGTTAAAATTACAATTAAGCATTTACAAAGTGCTGGCAATAATTTCTTCCAGTCCTTCTCAGGTAGTACATTTCTGTGTTTTATGTACTAATACTGTAGTGTGTTCCAAAAAGAATCACAGTGAAGGTTGATCACCCAGGATAGAAGAAATGAAGAATGGGTAGTAGCCAGGGTGTTCGTAAGTGTTCTCCTACCCAAATGCTCCTGGACATTTTGTCAACCCTTGCCGAACAACTTATAACACTTTAGGGAAACTTTCCTTTCAAATGAAAGGGCATGAAGAGGGTATTATGGAGGAGAGATGTTGATCCTAACCTTTGCATATCTAGGGAAGGTATACTCAAGGGGCTGGGGTTGTCAATGAATAAATAATACTAACATTTAGTTGAGGTCACCTGTTATAATCAACCCTATCATAAGGTTATGTTTGTTGCAGAATCAATGCTAACAGGAATCTGTACATGTGCTATTATTACACAGTATCCAGGAAGGGAGAAACCTCTGGCAATCTTTCTAAGGTTTTCTAAGAAAAAGAGCCATTTGCAACTGTAGTGACAAATGTATCCACAGAATTCATTTTCCTTCAGTGACAGGACAATCTTAGACCTCTTCTTCCTCTTAGATCTCTTCCTCCACTCCCCAAATACTTGACTTTAATAGCAAAAGGAAATCACTATATGGTTTTTCTTGTTATGTATAAGAAATAAGGAAAATTCTTTATTTTGGCATCTGCAAAACTGAGGAAACATTACATTTTTTTCATTGTAATGCACATGTGAAGTGATTTTCCTCAAACCACATCCTAATTTTCCGTAATTCAGTAGCACAGCTCCCAGAACTTTCTTGCCTACAAGTGCTATGGGGGGAAAATTAGATCATTGCACAAGGTAGGAAGTGAATGAGTTGTAATACCTAGAAAAATGTGTGATGACTCACAAATATAAAGAGAAATTGTATCCACAGTGTGAGACTTGGGGAATACTAAGGAAAGTTATTTGACTTTAAGGGTTTTTTATAATTTATTTTTTGCTTTTTTGCCCTACACGTTAACTCCTAGCTTTTAAAAACAACAACAAAGTTCTCTAGAATCAGATGAATAGACCAGGCACAGTGATTCACACCTTAATCCCAGCACTTTGGGAGGCAGAGGTGGGCAGATTACATGAGGCCAGGAATTTGAGACCAGCTTGGCCAACAAGGTAAAACTCCGTCTCTACTAAAAATACAAAACTTAGCCAGGCGTGATGGCACACACCTGTAATCCCAGCTACTCGGGAGGCTGAGGCATCAAAATCGCTTGAACCCGGGAGGCAGAGATTGCAAGAGCCCAGATTACACCACTGCACTCCAGGCTGAGTAGCAGAGCAAGACTGTCCCAAAACAAAAAAGAATCAGATCAACAGAGCTGAGAATTATATTCCGTTCTCCTCTAAGTTAGCAAAATGTGGATTGAAAAATTCTGAGGTACTCATCAATGTCAGTGATAGCTGCTGCAACTATATATTGTAAAATTTAGTCATGAAATTCTGCAGCCATTACACATGGTCTTGCCCAAGCATTAAATACCAGGACTCTCTGTTTCAAAATTTGAATCTTATCAAAAGAACAGATACTTTCTCTTACGCCTTCAATTCTACTCAGTGTTATTAGGAAACTCGGGAGTTTTTTTGAATATGCTTGTCATAACTGCAGAAATCACCTACTTTGTTAACTCTACCCTGAGAAAAGAAAGCTTTTTTAATTATTTAAAAGAATTAAACAGAATTACCCTATTCTTTTTTCTCATCCTACCCTCACCCCAAAAACAACAACCAAGGTCACCTTGCATAGTATATGCATTTAGTCAGTATTAAATAATAATAGTGATAGCAAGTCATAGAAATTTGGGTCAGAAATTGAGTTAATCAGGTTCTTCCACTAACTTTAGGGTACTGAGAAAATTATAAAATCCCTTTGCTTTAGTTTCCTCACTTATAAAACAGGTGACTATACCCACCAATTCTCATAAGGCCATATGGTTTAAATATACAATTGCTGGCTAGACAATTTGGATATATAAATTCCAAAGAGGAATGATAAATGATGCTTTATAAAATTTGGCAGATTATTGCTGCTAGCTCCTGTTTATAATTTGTCTTCTCTAGCAAGAATATGACATCTGTGAAATATATGGACTTTTAATTTAAATTGGCATATTTCTAGTTAAAAAGGTTAGATGTTAATTTAGACACATTGTGTATGTATGAGGAAAAAAGAGTATATCCTGTCTGGGTCATTGTCTGTCTACTGTTGACATCTGTGACTGCTCCCAAGTGGGACAGAGGGCCACTGGAGGGTTCAGGCATGAACTCGGTGGTGGTGACCACTGATGACTGTTACATTGCTGCAGTGCTCTGTAGCTGGGGGCGTTTGTGAATTTGTCACTTCATTTTATTCAGACAAAGCCTGGTGTAGCTCGCAGAAGCTGATTTAGTTTTTATGTATTACTGCTGAGAGACCCAAAGCTGAGGGAGAGCAAATGACACACTGGTGGCCCCAATGCCAACCTGCAGTGCAGCAAAGAGCCTGGGACCTCTGGGGCCTGACCCAGGGGTCTTCCCACTAAACCAGCTGTTTCTAGGAGGAGACTGCTGCGGAGAAATTGTTGAATTTCCTTCCCTGGAGATCTGTAATGTCCTTTCTGCACCTACAGAATAAAGGAAATTCTGTGGTTGCTTTTGGATTATTTATGGCGAGGGCATGTGCTTTTTTGAGTTTTGGTTGCTTGCTCTGGTTTTGCTTGTGTTTATTGTTTGTTTTCTCAGGAGGCAGTTTAATATGCTTTCCCTCCTGAGGGTTATAAAATGCTATTTGCTCAACTGTTTTTTCTAAATATAGTAAAAATTTATTTTAGAAAATTTCAAAAATACAAAAAGCAGAAACAATGAAAGTAAAATAAGAATCACTTGTTACCCAGAAAGAACCACTATTCACATACTGATATATCATCTTTCTTTCTTTGAATTATTCTTGAAATTACAAGTATAAATATTTATCTAACTTTTTCACTTAGCCTTCTATTGTATTTTCCATTGCTATTAAACATTTGTTATAAACTCATGTTAGTGGCCTCACTGATGGTCTAGAATATGGATACACTATGTATTATATTAACCTTTCTCTGACTGTTGGATGATTATCTCATGTTGTGCTACTAGAAAGGAGTGTTGCAGAGTATTAAAAAACACTGCAGATTGTGCATAAATCTTTGTTTGCATTTCTGATTGTGTTCCTAAGACAAATTCCTTTTTTAAAAAGGCTCAAACATTACGTCCTAAAAATCAGTTTCTAAAAGGAAAATCACAGCCATCTTAAGGTTTTTCATACATACTGCCAAATTGGTTTTCTGGAGGTGTGAAGGTCATCACCCACCCTCAGAAGAGCCTGTGTCACCTCTGCCCAGCACACCCCAGCAAATACTCTTTTGCTGTTTATCAGGGATTATAGATTACTTCCTATGTAGCCTGAGCATCACCAAGAAGGTAACTGAGAATTTGCTTAAATTTTACTTAATGACTTTTAAAGACATATGTGCATGTGTAATGTATATACACACATGTATATACATATATTAAAGCCATATATACATTTGTACATTTTAGATCGACTCTTTGGTGTTTTCTGCTCTGTTAGTTAGGATTCTCCAGAGAAACAAAACCAACAGGAACATATATATCTATTTCTCTAGCAAGCTGGAGATCCAAGAGAGTCAGTGACGTGGTTCTAGTCCAAACACCAGCAGCTCAAGACCCAAGAAGAACCCATGTTTCAGTTTGAGTTCAAGGGCAAGGAGTTCAGCTGTCCCAGCTGAAAGGCGGTCAGGCAGAAGGAATTCCTTCTTATTTGGAGAAGGGTCAGCATTTTTGTTCTATTCAGACCTTCACCTGATCGGGGGAGGCCTACTCACATTAGGGAGGGCAAACTTCTTTACTCGGCCTATCAGTTTAAATATTAAATGTTAAACTTATCCAAAAACACCCTCACAGAAACTCCCAGACCAAATATCTGGGCATCTTATGGCCCAGTCAAGATGACACATAAAATTATCCATCACACTTACACTGCTGTGCCACCTTTGCCTGCCTGTCAATCCCAACTAATAGTTAAATGTGGCTATTTGAACCAACTCATAAAAGCTCAATCACTTAATCATATTTCTGAATATAGAAGTAATGATACCATTTCAACTATACCCAGCCATTTTATTCCCAGTGGGAAAATATATATACATGAGTTTCAAATCAGGGGAGCCAGAAACACAGCTCCCACAATGCTCACACTCTTCCTCACACAGCACATCAGGACCTGGGCTTGGTAGACAGGTTGAGAAGATCTTTGAGCCTGAGATCCTCCTTTTCTACACTTTCAACATGTCCTGAATTGATGGAAAATGGAACTATTTTAGCTCTGTATCCACTCATTTCATCATTTATTGTTTTCTTTTTCTTTCTTCCCCTCTCTTCCTTCCTTTCTTCATTCTTCTTTTTCAACAATACTCTCCATACCAACTTAAAGAGACTTATGTGTAAGTAGGAAAGGGAATTGAAGATGCTTTGTTTTAGGGATGCTTGCAAGCCATCACTAAGTCAAGAGTTCAGGTTCATGGCCTGCCTCTTAATTTTCCTAAATAACCCCTAGATCTGAGTGCCTGATTTCAAGTTTACTAATGAACATAAGGATTATCCAAAAATTCATGAAAAAAAAACCATCAAATAGCAAAGTGAATACTAGACTGCTTAGAAGTTAAGTCAGATAGAAGATATGTATTTCTAAGTAAGAGTTCTGTGTTAGCCCTGTGATTGTGGCACTTAACCTGGATATACACTTTGATATCATGATAGTGAATTTATTCATTTAGTGAGTCAGCAAGTATATTTAAATGCCCACTGTATGCCAAGCACTTGTGAAAAAGCAGTGGGTCCTAATAATATTGTTAAAAAAAACAAGAAGAAGAAGAAGAAGAAGAAGAAGAAGAAGAAGAAGGTAGAGATGATCAGGTTGGGGGAAGTTCTGTAAACTATGCCTTTGAATGCAGTCTTCCCAGTGACTGCATTGCCATTAAAGAAGATTGCTCATGTAAAGAAATCGCGTATGTTTTTGTAGTTTAAAAAATAATGCAGTTTACTGAAGCAGATTGGAGCTTCATTCCTTGAAGCTAATAAAAGAGGCTTATGGGAGTTGGAAGGAAATAAAGAGAATGACTTTACAATCATTTGTAGATACACAAGTATCTTTAGACGGCCTTTTTGCTCTTTTTAATGAAAATATCCAAAAACCTCCACAGTAATGGGTAATTCACCTAGGAACTCATCTTCATTATTTGTGTAATTTTTAATTCTCCCAGCTTTTAGGTTTATGTAAATCGAAACCACTTAAGGGCTTTAAAGAGATACTGAAGAGAATGCCAGGCATACAGCAGAAAATTCTATTATTGAATTTACCATAGTGATCATCATTTGTAAATCTAAGAAATGAGTCTAGTTTATGAATAGACCAGGCTAGAGACATCAGCATGCTTTGTTTGTGTATGTATGTACTATCATCATGAATTAGCTTTGGTTGCATTTTCTCCGCTAGTGAACAGGATGCATATTCTATGTCACCTTGAAGTAGAACTTAATAAAAATCATGATACAGTATGTTCTGGCCTCTTTCTAATGTTCAGATCCTTATGACCCATATATCCAAACGTAGTATATTTCCCCTTTAGCATGTCCCTGTTTTGTTTTATTTTATTAGAAACCTTATTTCCCACTGTGTACCCAGTAAGCATCTAAGTGGGTCCTGTGCTGAGCATGTGTAAACAAGATGAAGAGAGTGCCTGGTTTCTAGACGTGTTGGAATCAGCAGATGAAAGTTATAGTGTGCACTTTCCTTTTACCTTGGTATTATAAGGAAGTATTTGCTCTTTTTCAAAATGTGGTAAAGTCCTTCACTTACAGATTCATGTAAGCTGTTTCCTGCCAGTTCATTGGTTCAGCAGTTCTTATGGAGTTCTAGGGAAGCCAAAACAACAACAACAGCAACAACAACAAAACAATTCCAGCCGGGCACAGTGGTTCACGCCTGTAATCCCAGCACTTTTGGGAGGCTGAGGCGGACAGATCACAAGGTTAAGAGATCGAGACCATCCTGGCCAACATGGTGAAACCCCGTCTCTACTAAAAATACAAAAATTAGCTGGGTGTGGTGGTGTGTGCCTGTAGTCCCAGCTATTCCAGAGGCTGAGGCAGGAGAATTGCTTGAACCTGGGAGGCAGAAGTTGCAGTGAGCCGAGATAGCGCCACTGTACTCCAGCCTGGCGACAGAGCGAGACTCATCTCAAAAAAAAAAAATCACTTCCATCCTGGCCAGCCTCCTTGGCATGCATTTCCTAACCCTCCTTCTTAATGCAACAAGCCCCACGCTGGTATCTGCAAAACCATTTAGGAATCTCCTCGGAGCCCACCCCTACGTTATTTGTTTTTTCACTGCTTTACTATTCCACACTAAATTTCAAACTAAATAGAAATGCAGATGGGCACACGAGCATCTAGATTTCCCAAAATACACATTTTTCATGAATGCTTCCCTCTCAGAGTATGTGGACAGAGCCAGTATATGATCTTCCCATTATCACTCGGTCTTAATATCTAACTGACAGATGCCTGTCACTAAAACAAGGCAATAATGGACAGAAAATGCCCCTTCTCTTAGAGAACAAAAAAAGAAAGACCCTGGATTGCTGTCAGGCGAGGAGACACTTGTCAGCCATTGTTCAAGAAGGCTTATAAATGCTTCTGTGGGGAATTCCTATGAACGCCTAAGTGTTTTCACCCTTGTTAGTGAGAAGAAGGAAAGGAAGATGTTTCTCATGCATGTAAAGATCTTTCCCACAGTGGAAGCTTGCCCAGAGTGTTAATGTGTCACCAGCATGGTGCTGGAGCAGGGTGTGGTTCTGCCAGATGGCACCTGCAGGCTTTTCTGGGTGGGAATGGCTGCCTGCTGAATCATAAAGCCCAAGCTATACAGGCATGATGACCTTGAGTAGTCAGTCTACAGAGGTGTTAGTTCTCTTGACCCCCTTCCACAGGTTTTGGCCACCTTCAGATGTATCCCATAAATAAAATAGAGTGGAGTTCTGCAGGGGCAAGTGGCACCAAGTGATATGTGCAGCAATAGGCAAAAAAAGATAATGTTTTAGAATTGTTCTCACTTTTTCTAAGGGACAGGTAAATATAAAAGGTCATTAAGGAGTGTTGGACCTAAGAAAAGACTATATCTACCATAAGGACAAAAGTCTTAGATACCAGAGCAGGCAAGGAAAATAGCACCTGGCCTTCCTTCCAAGATTGCTGCAAAATGACAGGAATGATGCCCTAACTTGCTTTGTGTCCCTTTAGATCACAAATTCAGATCTTCTCTATAATTAAGAAGGGTTTCTTATGGTATAGTGGTCTGGTGTTTTTTTTTTTTTAATTTCAATAATGACAGGTGGATATTTAAGAATAGTGTATTAGTCTGTTCTCATGCTGCTAATAAAAACATATCTGAGGCTGGGAAATTTATAAAGGAAAGAGGTTTAATAGACTCACAGTTCCACATGGCTGGGGAGGCCTCACAATCATGGCAGAAAGCAAAGGAGGAGCACAGTCATATCTTGCATGGCATAAAAGAGCATGTATGGGGAACTCCCCTTTATAAAATCATCAGATCTCTTAATGCCATTTCTTACAGTTTGTACAATAAAAAAGAAAAGAAAATCATCAGATCTCATGAGACTTATTCACTATCATGAGAACAGCATGGGAAAGACCTTCCCCCATGATTCAATTACCTCCTGACAGGTCCCTCCCACAATATGTGGGAATTATGGGAGCTACAATTCAAGATGAGATTTGGGTGAGGACACAGCCAAGCTATATCAAACAACAACAAATACAACTCAGTTTTATAGAACATAACTAAGGTACCCATTCCATACTGAAGACTGGCAATCATAGGAAAGAATTAAGCAGTGCTCGTGGCTTTTTTGTGTAAGACGTATTTCAGGATAACCAGATTACACTGGTTGATCAAGGAAAGTGCTTTGTTACTAAATGTGGAAGGGAAGTTAGAATTGGAAAAGCATAATTGGATAGCCCCCAAATGAAATAATTGATCAGGCAGCTGTCGTCAGTGGATGGAATCATTAGACCTTTAGAAATGTCTAAGTGGGGACTTCTCTGAACCCTCCAAAAGTGGGACAGCCATTCATTACTTGCCATCTGATGTGATGCACCAAGAAGTAAACAGTACCACCTATGAGCTAGTATTGCCTGAGAGTTTTGAATCTGAAATGAATCAAGCCAATCCTGGGGTTCCAGAAAATACAGGGTAGAGAGGAACAAGTGAAATGGTAACACAAGAAGATAGACAAATTTGAAAAGTGAGGCCAGGCACAGTGGTTCACTCCTGTAATCCCAACACTTTGGGAGGCCAAAGTGGGTGGATCACGAGGTCAGGAGATAGAGACCATCCTGGCTAACACAGTGAAACACCATCTCTACTAAAAATACAAAAAAAAAAAAAAAATTAGCCTGGCATGGTGGCACACACCTGTAGTCCCAGCTACTCGGGAGAAGGCTGAGGCAGGAGAATCACTTGAACCTGGGAGGCAGAGGTTGCAATGAGCCAAGATAACACCACAGCACTCCAGCCTTGGCAACAGGGCAAGACTCTGTCTCAAAAAACAAACAAACAAAAAGTGGAGAGTAGGACAGCACTCTAGAGGACCTCTACATGAATTTCTTCAACAGATAATGGGTTGAGAAGAAAGTGAGGGGCTATGCATGAGTGAGAGGGACACACAATGAATAACATCCAAATGTGATGTGTACAGGTTGTTCGGGTCATTTAAACAAACCAAAATATTTTTCTAGGCAGTTGGGGAAATTTAAATACAGTGTGGATAGTAGATGATACCAAGGAAATATCAAGTTTGTTAGGTAAAATAATGACTTTGTGCGGAACGATCCAAGATGGCCGATCGATAACAGCTCAGGATTGCAGCTCTCAGTCAAAGCACAGAGAACTAGAGGACGCCACACTTTCAGACAAATTCTGGTCGCTCACGGAACAGAAGATCCCCAGTGGAGGAGCCCCACGGGTCACCAGCGCGACTCTTGTGGCCAGCGCAGCGGTTTCCCTGGCACCTCGGCGCAGTAGCTCTCGGAGCAGAGTAAACAGGGCCAGCTCCCCTTCTGACCGAGGTTTGGAGGACCCACATGGGTCCCCAGCATGACTCCAGAGACCAGTGCAGCGGCTGTGACAGCACCTCAGCGCGGCAGCTCTCGGCGCAGAGTAAACTAGACTGGTTCCCCTTCTGACCGAGGTTTGGAGCCCCAGGAAGGCAGAGTCGCCCATTACGGACACAGGAAGGAAGCCAGACAGGAGAAACCTGGGCAGAAAAGCACCATCAGTCTTAACGCAGCCGTTCTGGCCCTGCGAACTAACAACTTGGACGTCCATTCAAGAGACCTAATCTGAAAGTTGGTAATTTCAAAGACGACAGGAGGATAAATTTACAATGATAGGAAGAAACCAGCGTAAAAAGGCTGAGAATACTCAAAATCAGAACGCCTCTCCCTCTAAAGATGATCACAGTTCCACATCAACAATGGAACAAGGCTTGATGGAGAACGAGCGCATCCCAATAACAGAATCACTCTTCAGGGAATGGATAATAAGAAACTTCTGTGAGTTAAAAGAACATGTTGTTGCCCAATGTAAAGAAACTAGGAACTTTGAAAAAAGGTTTGACGAAATCCTATTGAGAATAGACAACTTAGAGAGGAATATAAGTGAATTAATGGAACTGAAAATACAATACAGGAACTCCGAGAAGTATGCACAGGTTTAAACACTCGAATTGTTCAAGCAGAAGAAAGGATAACAGAGGTCAAAGTCCAACTTAATGAAAGAAAACAAGAAGACAAGATAAGAGATAAAAGGATAAAAAGGAATGAGCAAAGTCTCCAAGAAATGTGGGACTATGTGAAAAGACCAAATTTACGTTTGATAGGTGCACCTGAATGTGACGGAGAGAATGAATCCAAGCTGGAAAATACCCTTCAGGATATTATTCAGGAATATTTTCCTGAACTAGCAAAGCAGGTCAATATTCAACCCCAGGTAATACAGAGAACACCACAAAGATATTCCTCAAGAAGAGCTACCCCAAGGCACATAATCGTTAGATTCACCAGGGTTGAAACAAAGGAGAAAATACTAAGGGCAGCCAGAGAGAAAGGTCAGGTTACCCACAAAGGAAAGCCTATCAGACTTACAGCAGATCTCCCAGCAGAAACTCTACAAGCCAGAAGAGAGTGGGGGCCAATATTCAACATCCTCAAAGAACAGAACCTTCAGCCCAGAATTTCATATCCAGCCAAACTAAGCTTCATAACTGAAGGAAAAATAAAATCTTTTATGAACAAGCAAGTACTCAGAGATTTTATTACCACCAGGCCTGCTTTACAAGAGCTTCTGAAAGAGGCATTACACACAGAAAGAAACAGCCAGTATTAGCCTTACTAAAAATATACCAAAAAGTAAAGAGCACCAACATAAAGAAGAATTTTCATCAACGAATGGATAAAACAGCCAATTAACATCAAATGGCAGTAACCCTAAATTTAAATCTACTAAATCCCCCAATCAAAAGACACAGCCAAAACCCAACGGCATGTTACATCCAGACCTGTTTCACATGCAAGGATACACAAAGACTCAAAACAAAGGAATGGAGAAAGATTTTGAACCAAATGGAGAGCAAAAATAAATAAATAAATAAATAGCAGGAGTTGCAATTCTCATAGCGGATAAAATAGATTTTAAAGCAACAAAGATATAGTGGTAAAAGGATCAATACAACAACAAGAGCTAACGATCCTAACACCCAGATACATAGAGACTTAGATTCAATGAGACAGAAAATTAATAAGGATATCAAGGACTCGAACTCAGATCCGGAACAAGTAAACTTAATAAATATTTATAGAGCTCTCCACTTCAAATACATAAAATATACATTCTTGTCCATACCACATCACACCTACTCATAGGTTTAAATGAAACATTGATTGGCCATTATTAATACCCACTTTTTTTTTCAGAATAAAGCAATATTTCCATTCATCCTCCCTCTCTCTCTTCCTCTTTCTTTCTCTCCTTTACTCATTTTTTTCTTTCCTTCTCTCAAAAAAAAAAATAATAATGACTTTGTGGTTGTATGAGAAATTTTCATATTTTTAGAAATTCATACTGAAGTATATGGGGTGAAATTACTGATTTCTGGGATTTGTCTTAAAATCATAATAAAAAGGAAAGAAGCAAGGATAGGTGAAATAAATGTGACAAAATCTTGATTAATTTTTAGTTTGACATATATATACTCTCTTGTAATTATGTAAATAATTTTTGTAAACAAAGGGAAGGAAATTCAAAAAGTAAAATAAAAATATTGGCATAAAAATATTTTTTGATTGGGATGATAAGATATATGTGGGTTTACTGTCATGTTTTATTTGTTTGACACTTTTCATAATAAAAATATTAAGGAAAACAATAGCAAATCTCTCTCAGGTATGGTAGTAGGGGGGTCCATGGCCTAGAAGCAAGATAGGAGCTCAGACTAGAAAAAGGTCATTATCTGATAATTCAACTTTGTTTTTCTTTTTGACAATCTCCTTTACTTAAATTAAAAATAACTCTATTTCTGTTGAATTTTCTAGTTGGTCACTGAAAACCAAGTTCCTTGCCTTATATCAAGCAATTGAAGGAGAATTTGGGAAACAGTCTCTGGTGTTGAAGTTAATGCTGATCTTAGCTGGAATAACTTGCTTTCTTCAGCATCTGCAGTGGCTAGTCTCCTGGGACTTATCTGGCTACATGTATTTTTCACATTTATTAGTGAAATTGGAGATTCAAGAATAAAACACAGTCCTCGGGAACATTGTGTTAATTTGTGACACACTAGAGATTTTTTAAGCCCATAAAACAAATGAATGAGCTCCGTGGGGGCGTAAGTGTTATTTTCACCCTAGAAGGCAGTAAAGGCCCACTGTATTTATTAAGCACTTAGAAGATGGAAAATGAAGAGTGCTATGAAAACAGAAAAATACACTCACACTATTACTATTAATAGTATAATTTTGTTTGGCTGTTCTGAAGGAAAAGTACCATCAGATAAAAATGTATAATGGTAGACCTCTGTATATTATTTAGTTATTTTGCCTTGGATAATAATTTAATTCAGTTTCTGTTTCTATCAAACAGGCTGAATCCAGGTAAGAAATCTTACCCATTATTTTTGGCAGGGTTGGGCCTACAAAAGAAAACCAAACAGAACCAAATAGATATTTGATTCAGGACCTTCCTTCTGAGTGGCTAAGTGACTTAAGGGGATGTTCTGTGTAAGCTGACACACTGTGGGTATTTCTAACAGGCCTTACACACTTGGCTTCCCAGGAGGATTGTGGAGACAGTGCACCAGTCCTCCTACTGGAAAAGTCCAGATGGAGCCAGCACTCCAACAGGTGGGGGTGCGGAAGAGAGGCCACTTGGTACCAAAATGCAGGGAACTGATACCGCCACCCAGGCCATGATGCATGCTGTGCCCATACAGGCAGACAGGTCCCAGCCAGAGAGCAAGTGCACGGAGGGGGCATGTGCTCCAGTTAGAAAATAATAGCACCTCAGAGGTTCCCTAAAGAGGTTTATAAGTGCTTTGCATTGAGGTATATAGAAAATAAGTATCAATACCAGGAGAGAGACCCTATTCTCCATCGATTTCATGGGCCATAAGCATCCAGGATACAGGCTGTGCAGAGAGTAAGTGATAAAGTGATCTCAGGTAACTCGGTCCTTGGCTATGTGTTACTTTGTTCTTGTGCTTGTTTGTGTCTTGATTATTTAAAAGACTGGACCCATTTTAGGGAGCCAATAAAAAAGAATCTATGTTTCGTGTGTGTGTCTGTGTGTATGTGTTGGGGTTTAGAGGAGGGAAGCCATGTCTAAGGCCAAGGACAGTAATTCCAGGGGGAGTTTCTTTGATTTTTTTACCTATTTTTTACACACTTGGCTTATAGTAGGCTGTCAAAGCAAATGTCAGTAGTTGTATCTTCATGAGCTATTGGCTTGGGAAGATGGGGATAAGGGTAATGAGAATTGTAGAGGAGGGTGGGCTGAGTGAAGAACCTAGAGGTGGGATCTGGAGGGGGCCTCTTGTCCCACTGCCCTGGCCCCACTGTTGTGAGCTGAACCTGTTGTGCTACAGACTTAAGTACTTCCCATTATCAAGAGCCCTCTACATGCCAGGCCCCCACCTACCTCAGGTCACCGGTGTCCAGGGAAACAGGCTCACCATCAAGTAACTTTCCTGTTGGTAAGCACTGAGTGGTAGTTTGAAGCCAGGTCTCCCTGACCTAAAACCAGGGCTCAGTGTCCTCAGTCTCAAGGGTCCCAGACAGCTCCTTACGCAAAAGCTAAATGTGTAAAAAGGCCATAAAGAAACACTCAGGTTTGTTTCTGTAGAGCATGTATGAAAGAACAATCAGTGTTTTGAAGATGTTTGATATTATGTAGCATTTGATAGAGAGTCCATCTATCATGCCTACAAGGGGGCTGAAATGCAAAGTCCAAGGAGGTTTAGTCTTTAGTCTGCATTTGCCTTCATATTCCTTGGCAAGCGGAGTGACTTTGCTTATCCTTGTGTGTAAATGGAAGGTAATGCAGTCAAATATGTTGCGGGTCCTTGTGGGCCTGAAAGTGCTGCAGGGGACTCACAGGGAGGTCCAGCCTACCTGAGCCCAATACAGAGTTTAGACTACCCGACCGAAGGACAAGACTGCAGCCTCCCTGTGGTCGGGTGAAACAGGGAAGAGGAAAGTTCCAAGGAATCCTGATTTAAAATAAGCTAACAACTGGTTTATTCTAGGCTTCTGGAGGCTTGGGTTAAGAATTGGCACATCTGTCTAGCTAATACTAGATTGCTTATACAGAAGAAGGTGAGGTACAACTTGGAAATGAATCCCAAATCAACTTCCTTCATGATAGGCTTTCGCTTGGATGCTGATTTTTAAAAATGTGTATGAGCCTAAAAACAAATGGGGAACATTGAGTCCTTAGAACATATTTAGCTTTCATTGTGGCTGAGATGTTTTCCTCTTGTGTTATCAGATATCCTGGCCAGCACGCTGTACCCTTCATGCCTTTTCTTATGCATGCTGAACAGGTAGCTGTTTGGTGCTGGTCACACTGAATATCATTTGAAGAGTACATTTTAATTTTTCATCTCTGAGTAATGCCCCATGAATGTCTCATCATGTTTTGCCTGCTCCTCTGAGTTTTTGAACTTGATATTTAAACTTTCTGATGTGCTCTCATTGTTCCTGAGCCCCCAGAACTCATCTGTACAACCTCCCTCCCCCAGCTCAGTGGAGTTCCATGTGTAGAAGCCAGTTGTTATTTACAAGTGCAATTCAGCTGTCACTGTGTCTTTGAACACATAGGCTTGTTGTGGGATTTTTAATTGCCATTTTTCATCTATATAATTAAAATTAAATGAAAAATGGATAGCCTCCAAAATCTGAATTAATTTCATGAGTGCTTCTTGAGGGGAAAAATATGTCTAAATATGATAATTGTTACTTTATTTGCCTTCAGCAGAACTAGAGGATTTTACCTGGCTAAAGAGAAAATACAGTGATTTTAAATGAAAAAAAAAATCTGTCTGATGCTTTGGATACTTCTTATGCCTGAGAATCAGAATTAATCATGTGGATGAGAAATGATTAGTAACTCTGAATATAACTTTAAGGTAGGACACTGAGAATGGGAACGCATTATAGTAACTCACGCCAGATCCGACTTGCCTTATGCTAGTCAGGTTTTTTTCTCCTTCAGATTCATCATTGGGGTTTACACATTTCTCAAGAATATGCTATTACCCCGAATCAAAACCTCCCTCATGCTCAGAAACAGGCATTTCACCTGCTTACTGCCTAACTGTGCTCTGTAAGTGTGACAATGAGCACCTAGCAGAAAATAATGAAACAACAAAAAGAGGCCTATTTTTAAAAATTCATTGGGCCAGCCAATGTTTCACTCTGTAGACTCATCAAGCGCCTGATGGACATGTTTGTAAAGACTTGGATGGTCACTTTATTTGGAATGACAAATTCTATGCTCCACATAATGAGGTCAGTGAAGCATCTAGAAAAGAAATGTATAATTTGGTAGCGCGGGTCTGTAAGCACAGCCCTGCCATGGCTATTTAAGTTTAATGAAGCAGCTACTTTGCCGCTACACATTCTTAGTGAATAGCCTCCTTGGCGTGTTTTTGAAAACTTAAATGTTGCTGGTAATCATGTCCCAGCAATCTCCTTGGAGAGCCTTTGTGTCCTGTTCTCAGAAGAAATATGCCGCTTTTCCATGTTAATGGTTTTGAAATTAGTCATTTGCTCTGTTTTCATTGGAAAGGAAGGTCACTGTGTGATTTCCTACCTTCCCTCATTTTCTGTGAACATTCAGGATACTCTTAAGTCAGTTCATCAACCATGCAGTGCACTGTCTGGTTATAACACGCCTGAAAAGCCAGTGAAATGTTCTATCAAAGAGCAGCATACCTATTCTCAGAGACTGTTCATAGAATTCAAAGTCTAAAAATTTAACTCAGAGGAGAAAGTTCCTGGACAAACCATTATTGCTATTTTTTCCCCATTTCAGTCACTGACCGCCTTGTATTGTGCCTTCATTGGTCTCATTAGAGAAGGCTGTGCTCCCCACATATGCAGCCTCTCACAGAGGACATTTTAGAAATCCTTTCTGAAGCAGATTCACTCATGTAAAACAAAGGTCCGACTTATGGATCCTGGGCCAGCATTAATGACGCAGAACTCTGTGGGAGCAGAAAGACATCTAGCGGTTCCCAATTCTGCAGTGTCAGTCCCCAAACTTAGGGCCTCAGGTGGTTTCCCCTGAATGGGCAAGGGCGTGATTGGTTGTGGAAAGGTGCTAGGTCCTCATGGCTCTGTCACCCCAGTGAAGGTCTGGGGAATTCTACAGACTATTTGGTGGCCTCCACATTTCCTTGGGAAATGTAAAGTAGGATTTGAAATGGCCGAACCCTACACTACCAGAAACTTCCTAGGAAAACCTAATAAGTTCTCAAAAAAAAAAGTGAATGGATGGAAGAATGAATAAATGAATTTGCTTTTTTGATTTGCTTTGTTAACCAGCTCTGGTTGTAGAGATAACACAGAATCCTTCAGGACATATTGAGACCTGAAGAGCCTACCTTTTCTTCTTCTTTTTAAAAATTGTATTTTATTGCGGTAAGAGCACTTAACATGAGATGTACCCTCTTAACAAAGTTTTAAGTGTTCAATACATTATTTCTGACTATAGGTACAGCAGATCTCTAGAGATTATTCATTTTGCTGGACTGAAACTTTATTCCTGTTACTAAACTCATTACTATAGGGGATCATTTCTATAGTTTGTTATTACTTCTTGAAATTTCTGGAATTGGGTATGAAGGTTGAAGGCAGAGGTACAGACTTGCTCCAGACTGCTTCCAGGTTAGGCCCTGCTTAGACCACTGCCCAGGCAGCTCACGTGACCGCATCAGTGCCAGGCAGCACTGACATCCTCCTGGTCTCATTTTCACCTTTAAACCTTTTGAGTCGTTTTCCTATCCAAATAGAGGTGCCAATAAACAGATTTCTCCCACTTCTTGACCTCCATCTAAGAGATTAATGTTGATTTGGCATTCAAAATGCACTTCTCATACATGTAGGCCTGAAAAGAGCCTTGGGATTGGCCTGTGTTTTATTTTCTACCGTATTTATCATATGTTAGATTAGTTAAGACAGATAATGGTAGCTGCCATAACAAATAGACCTAAGTATCTCTAACATCATTGCACCTTTTCCTCTATATCTTTTTTCTTTTTTCAACTTTTAAGTTCAGGGGTACATGTGCAGGATGTGCAGGTTTTTGCATAGGTAAACGTGTGCCATGGTGGTTTGCTGCATGGATCATCCCATCACCTGTCATATATCTTTATTAAGCATTTTCATGGAAGAATGAAACCTGTGTTCCAGGTCTGAAGGCGATGGGACCAGGGAAAATGAGAAGTGACCATGTAAGTATGAGGATCCTTCTGTTCTCCCTAGCCGAGAGAGATGGCATGGTCAATGTCAGAGTTCAAGTGTGATGCAAAAGGTGCATTGTGGTAGGCTGACCAGATGTGAGGTAAGACAGTTTTAAAAGACAGGAATGGCCAGGCGCGGTGACCCAAGCCTGTAATCCCAGCACTTTGGGAGGCCGAGGCGGGTGGATCACGAGGTCAACAGATCAAGACCATCCTGGTCAACATGGTGAAACCCCGTCTCTACTAAAAATTACAAAAAATTAGCTGGGCACGGTGGCGCGTGCCTGTAATCCCAGCTACTCAGGAGGCTGAGGCAGGAGAATTGCCTGAACCCAGGGGGGCGGAGGTTGCGGTGAGCCGAGATCGCGCCATTGCACTCCAGCCTGGGTAACAAGAGCGAAACTCCGTCTCAAAAAAAAAAAGAAAGGAACAAGATGTAGCCCAGGCTAGGAAAAGAGCAGGAATGAAGGTTAACATAGCAATAAAGTTCAAACTTCTCTGTTCATGGCATGTTCCTACTTACAAAGCACATTCATATATATTATCTTGTTTTAGACTCACAAACAACCAGGTGAGGTGGCTCGGGGTGTATTAGTACCCTAATTTCAAACATTCATGAAATCTCAGGAAAGTCTGCGAGGCCAAGTGATTTACCTTGGTGAGTAGAGAGCCAGGGTGTAGGCTTTGATGTTGTGCCTCCAAGAACAGAACTCTTTCTCTAACATGTGATTCTCTTGGAGGTTTGGGGGCCGCTGAGGCAGAGGGGCTGCCAAGGTGGGCAGAGCCTACTTCTCTTCCCTTCCCCGACGACCTATGGCCTCATCCTCGTGATGCCAGCCATGTTCCCATGGAAATCACTTACCAATGGCAACCTATTCAGAAATGCAGCAATGAATCACTGCCACCTGGTTAGGTCTCCTGCTTTTGTGAAACCTGTACTCTGTCCTTTTCAGGGGTCACAGTTTAACAGATAAGCCTTTTTATTTTAACAATTCTCTAATCAGGCTTTCATTTATTTGGCCACCCCCTCCGTTTTCTCTGTCTCCCTCTCATCCACCTACTCCTGCTCCTCCCACTGTGTGCAGCTGAGTTTGGCCAGTGCCAAATCATGTTTTATTCTCAGCCTGAGAAAGAAGTTATACAAGGTGTCAAAACTGGCCAGCAAAGAACCCATCCCACCAGTGCTGTTTGATGTTTCAAGGTTACACATACACTGCTCCCTCCTAGAGAGAAGAATTTTTGGGTAGACTGGGAAGTACTTTACCACAAGAGCAGTGCACTGACATTGATAAGAAAGCAGTCAGAATGTGCTTGAAATTTTGCAGAAAGATCAGTAGAAGACCAGTGTTCGGCTGCAAACCAACAGCTCAGCTCTTTCTAGCATCCTTAGCAACAGCCTGCTGTTTTCCCAGGTGGCTCTGAACCAGACAGGAAAATGCAGTGGGCCATTTGTCACTGCTCCAGGTGTAACATATGCATGCCAATTGGTGCATGCAGCTTGTAAGGCCAGCTCCTGCCTGCCCCATGCCTGCATCTAGGCCTCTGGGCTTCCCTTTCATTGAGATCAGGACAGAGTGTGCTTCCTTTCCTCCTCCTCCACCTAAGTAAGTGATTAGATCAACTCTTCTGGCATTAGAACCAACGCAGCTATCCCCACCATGATCAAGAGTGCTATGCTCTGTGTAATCCCTCTTACCCCATTTTTAATTCAAGGCCACAGTCTTTCAGGGCTGTTGGGACTCATCAATACTAGCATGTCAGCCTTAGAATCTTAAGGTTATTCTGGTGTGTGGTATACAGAAGACATGCTGGTGTGTTCTTCAGGGAATGCCGGACTGGACTATCATTTTAGTTAGTCTAAATTGAGCTACGGCTAGAGGATCTTGGATTCAGGGTTCTGCAGATATGGCACAAGAGAAAGAGCCAGGGCTTGCTTGTAGGAGAACGCAAGGTGAGGTTCCTTTTGTTCTTTTATCCTAAACTCAGTGCCCTGCACCCACTACAAATGGAATGAACTG
Organism: Callithrix jacchus; assembly: GCF_049354715.1. NCBI lineage: Eukaryota > Metazoa > Chordata > Mammalia > Primates > Cebidae > Callithrix > Callithrix jacchus. The sequence goes on from NC_133503.1 coordinate 82,104,888, forward strand.
ATCAGGTGGCAGATAATATCCCTTTTACCTGTGAAAGGAGAAATGAAATCATCCAGAAGTGAAATTACATATATAAAAATGAATTTAATGGAAGCTCTGCTTCTAGAATTTTTAAGGACATTTTATTGTGGATTTAGGTCACACATTTAGAACTACTTCCTTTGACGAGGACTTAATCTAGGTTACAAGTGTGTGAACTTGGGGCTATGATGTGCCTGAGTGACAGGCAATTCACAGAGGGTAGCCTAACTACTGGCAGCCCGGGGTCCCATTATTTACTCTGTGAACCCCTCCTCACCTCTTTCCAGTTCCATCAAGTATAGAGAGGGAGTGTTTGGCCCTCTGAGCTGGAGTTATGCAAAACCCGAAAATAGACTCTCAGAGTGCATCTAGACATAATGATTCCATGCGGCAAGAAGGTCACTGTGTCTGCTTTTCCTGCCAACACACCCCTGGCTCTTAATCTATGGCTGCCTTGTGAAGCAAGAGAGCTGTGCCAGGAAGTTACACTTTGTGACTGTGAGGCATTATGAGAATTTAAAATCATGTCAATGGAGTTTTGTAAGGGCAGGCCAGGAAAGAGGAGTTATGCGCAGTTTTTGAAGAGGACAGTCTTTTAATGTCTCTTTGTTTTTTGATCTGAAAGCTACCATAACTCAATTTTTAAAAACAAAACAAAACAACTATCTGGTTCCAGCCACAAATCAACTCCACCCTGCCAACCCTTTCAAAAAAATAATAAGATACCTACCCAAAAAATTTTCTGGGGTTATCCGAATGGTGGGATTATGAGTGAGCTTTATTTTCTTCTTAGTGTTCTGTAGTTTTTATAACATACCATATACTAATTGCTTTACAGTTTCAAAAAAAAAAAAGCAAAGAATTCTATTTGGAAAGCAAAACTGTACCCTATACCAACTGGCTGATTGTGCTGAATATTCAGTATTGCTGGTCATGAAAATGGTGTGAGTGACGCAGCCCCTGCCTGTGCCCCCATGTCAGGTCTCAGACAAGAACTGGAGTCTACAGGCATCTCACCACTGTGGGTTCATGAGGGCTGCTGGGCAAGGGCAGACACAGACCCTGAGAGGACTCCAGGCAGTCAATGAGGGTGGGAAAGGGAGGCTGCTGGTGCAAGGCCAGCCAGACACCTCGGCAGCAAGGAAGGGATGATGGTCACATCCAGTTGTTTTGGACAGTCAAGCCTGCTTGACATGTACTTGTCAGGAGGGAAACTGTCAGCTCAAGTTCATCAGGAAATAATGCATTCTTGCCCTGAGAATATCCAGTTGCACATTATTCTGGCAATTGGGAAGATCCTGTTTTCCAGAACCATGGGGACCAAGGAAAATGTAACAAGTAAAGACAAATATCTGGGAGAAAACAACCCCTTTCAGAATGCCAGAAATCCTCTTGGGGTTTGAGGTTCTGCAAACGACAAGATATTTCATTTATTTAAGCTTGGGCCTTGACCACCCAAATGGGTTATTGATGTGAGCTCAGTCCATCAACTAATCCTGTTGCTGTCTACTGAGCCCAGGCCATGTCGGGCTTGGGAGCCCGAGGTAAGCAGGCTAGTCAAGAAACTGTGTCATCTCACCTTTGGACAGAATTCTTCCTGCAAGTTTCTGTAAAAACCTCTATTTCTTATGTGTCAAATGCTGACCTATTATTGAATCCAGTGGGGTTCCTCAATCCATAGGTCTGAGTGCTTTGAACTTGAGGTCATGACCCAAGCCTGCGCCACGCAGATCGGGAGCAGAATTCCTTGCAGTTTATATAATAAACCATGTGCCTAGGAGGTAAGGCCCTTATTAGTAATGGATTATGTTTAATTGGTGATAGAGATCTCATTCATTACTTTCTTACCTTCTCCTATGTGTTTCCCTATGATGATCCATATGAGCCTGCATTTTAGGTAATACACAACTAAGACCTCGTGCTAACGTATTTATCATCATGTCCATTAGAAAATAAAAGCTCATTAAACTCATTATTTCATGAATAACTTTAAGACAAAGCTAAAATAGGTTCAGTTTTTAAAGGAAGTTAATTTTAAGATATATAATACCGAAAATTGCATCATGCAACAGAAAGGTGGTACAGTCATTGCACTCAATGTTTGGCAAATATTGTCCTAGAACATACTATTAACACTTGGCCAAATTCATTTTTATTTTCCTTCCTTCTTTCTCTCACTCTCTTTTTAATTTTAGTATCTCTGAATGAAGCTGTATGGAGAATAAATTGCTTACCAGAAAAAAATGTTGTAAATGTTTTTCATAATGATTCTAGAGAATGTCAACAAAGACTTATTGCTTCTCTGGCACAGAGCAGAGAACTGCTTATCTTCTCTTCAGATCTGGGCCTCAGAGTCATCATTCTGCCCCTCGTGGAAAGCAGGGCTTCTAAATGTTTATATACACCAACATGCTTGCTGTCTTGTTCATACCGTATCTGCTGTTTCTTGTGGGCTCTGTGTGTGTGTGTGTGTGTGTGTGTGCGCACTTGTATTAAATAGTAATGAGATAATGTGCCATATCTAGGCTACTCCTGTTATTTATACTAAATAACGACATGATGATGTTGGTGCCCCATAATTCTCCATTTTCTATTAACCACCCTGCCCAAGTAAACTGTTTTCTGATCTCTCTTAGATGGAAACCCTGTATGAATGTGGAAGCCATTAGCAGAGTAATTGCTGTCTGTTACCATGACAACCAGCCGCTGCAGTCACCTGCCCGAAGTCCTGCCAGACTGCACCAGCTCAGCTGCGCCCGTGGTGAAGACGGTGGAGGATTGTGGCAGCCTAGTGAATGGGCAGCCGCAGTATGTCATGCAAGTTTCAGCCAAAGACGGGCAGCTGCTGTCAACAGTAGTGCGGACTCTTGCCACCCAGAGGTAGTACCACAGTTAAAATAAATGAATCTGTAATTGATCCAGAGAACTCTTTGTCAGATGGAAAATGCTAACGGGAATGTAATTAGTGCTCAGGTCTTTGTGTCAGGTGAGAGGAGGTGCTGGAAAAAAAGACTACATGAGTTCTGTCATTGCCGTTTCTATAGCAATAGGATATAAAGCTAAAATTCACCTTATCGAATTTTCCCCTTAAAGTCATACTTACAAAGAGCCAGGAGGGGAAGAAGCCCACAAGATACTGGGTTGCTTGCTTTACATTTGTTATTTTGACATTGTTATGTAATTGCTCTCTTGTTGTCTCCAGTAGATAACAAAGGTAGTCCTATTGGAACTGATTTCAGGCAACTGAGTCGAAGTGACTGGATGTGTGGGCAAAAGTTTTGAAGTGACATTTTTGGTGTGCATGTGGACTGGCATTGCCTAATGGAAGCGCTGTCCAGGGCTACTTCCTGAGCATGTCTCTTCTCATCACTAGGAGGTCTCTTCTGCTGTCCCCTCCTTCAGCCTCAATGGTCCCCCATCCCTGATGCTTCACACACATCTGCCCTATGAAGTGCTATTGTGAAAACTTCCTGAGCCTTCCCAAGTAATGAACTAAAACCAGAGTGCAGGCTCTGAGCAGCTTGGAAACCGCTTTTCCTGACCATCACTTTGTCTCCTCCTGTGCTCTTGTTGGATAGGAACTTATGGGCTTCCAGGCTAATAGGAGCTCCTTGGCTTCTCCAGCTTTTTCTCAGAATGGGTAAGCGGGACTTCTAACCTATGCACATAAAAGGTGAATCACCATTGGACATGACCCCCTAGTGTCAGTGCTGACACTTCTGACCTCTAACATAGGACCAGTCTTTCACACCTTGTTCTTTTACCTCTGTCTGAGTGATCAGTCAACCCCTCTGGTGCAGACACAGGCCCACAGATCCGTGTGCCTACAGCAGGACTACCAGTGGCATCCCACCCTCGGCATGGTGGCCCTCAGACATGGAATCACACTAACATGCATGTTGTGAGCATTGCCCATATGCCCTCCATTTAAAATCTGTGCGGCTAGTGCAAAGAAAAACATAGAAAAACATTTAATATATAATTTTCTCCCTCTTGAGGAACTGATAACAATTGGTTAGGACTCAGAGCAGGACAAAGCAGTGACTGTCTTTGGTCCTCTGTGAACTGAGACTGAGGGCCTAATGCGCTCCACTCACCCTTTGCAGGCATCAAACAGCTCATTTGACCAGGAAGAGCAGGCTATGGTTGACATGGCTGAGACCTGTGAGCCTCCGTGTGGGTGTGGGTATGTGGTTGTGTCTGTCTGTCTGTCAGGCATTTTTACCTGCTCTCCCACCATGCGGTACTGTAAACCAGGTTTCAGGATTTTACAGGCTCCATGTAAATGAAGGAGGCCCAGAATGATGAGAAAAACAACAACAACAACAAAAAACTCTATCCACTTTCTTTTCCCATCCCTGGGCACAAGTAAGCCTTTCAGGCTAATGGAAGGGAGATCCTTTCCCTTTTTGATCTCCTTTTGGCCTTCCCTCATTCCCAGCATCATTCTCAGAAAGGCCTTTGGGAAACAGCAGTTATTCCATGGCTGTTTCCATTTGGACCAAAGACGGTGTTCAGGAGGATGAATGGGCATGTGTCTGGGTCACTGTCTTCTTTGGGGGGTATACAGAGAGGCAAGGAGGGGCAGGTAAAGAGGCTGGTCCTAGGATTTTCACATATTAGGAAGATGCATTTTAAAATCTATTGCCCAGTGAAAAACAGCACAAGCAACAGAAGACATCCATCAGAGAGGCAGGGTCCTCTCCCAGAGCAAAGTACCTCCCGAGAAGTGAGGCCATCTTAGTTTGGGATCTTTCCATTGGACACTGACTTACATGATGAGGGCCAAGTTATTTGATTTTCTCTGGCCTGAGATTTTTCCATAAGAGACAGTAGCTAGCATTAACTGGGTATTTGCTATGTGTTTGTCCCTATTCTAAGTTTCTAATCTGGGCTATCTTTTCACTTCCTCACTGTCACCATTCTTTGTGCCCGTTTTAGAGTTAAGGAGACTAAAGTACAGGGAGATGAAGTTACTTGCCCAAAGTTATCCAGGTGATAGACAGCAGACCTGAGGTTTGAGCCCAGCTAGCTGGATTCTGGAGCCTGCACCATGAACCACTAACTACATTAAGCTGCCTTCATGAAATGTGTAGGAGTGGTTTTTCCAAATTAAAGGCAGATCTCTAGACTGAGGCTACCTCAGCAGGACATACTCATTACTCACTTTCAGCTTGGTGTCTTTGGCATCCCATAGAGCATCCTGTGAAAGCTCAAAGGACAATCCACCATCCAGCTTTGTTCTGTGGCTCAGACTGCAGTTCTGTGTAGCGGCTGCAGAGTTTGCTGCTGGTTAACTTCCCTCCTGTCATTCTCCACCCTACTGAAAAGAGAAATGAAAGGAACCTCTGGGTATACAAACATGTCCTGGCTTGGTCCAAAAGATTCAGTTTGTCATTTCAAAACAGTAACTATTCTTAATGGTGAAGGATGGTTTTTATTTTGGACGAGTAGTTGGCCTGAACTACATTTATATTCAAGGCAAAAATATCCATTGCTTGTTTTCACTCACTTTTGATCCTGGGCCACACCTAGCTACTTTAATATTGGCAATCCCCTATTTCTTGGTGTCATCACAAGTTGATGACCCAAGTGCTCTGCAGTGCCCAGGACCACTTGCCCTACTGCCGAGGTCAAGTGTACATCTAAGAGGTCTTAAAGCAGCTGCCCCTGGGGAGGGCCCAAAGGACAAGAGCTAGAGGGCCATCTACTTGGTAGAGGTTTCCAGCCCAGTGACCAGCAGGTACCCCTCCTTCTCTTGCAGCCCCTTCAATGACCGGCCGATGTGCAGGATCTGCCATGAGGGCAGCAGCCAAGAGGACTTGCTCTCTCCATGTGAATGTACAGGGACCTTGGGGACAATTCATCGGAGCTGCCTGGAGCATTGGCTGTCATCCTCAAACACCAGCTACTGTGAACTCTGCCACTTCAGGTTTGCAGTCGAGCGCAAACCCAGGCCGTTAGTGGAGGTCAGTAAGTGGGGCACGTCCTGAAAACTTAGCTCTAATGAGCAAATGATGTCTGTTTTTATGCCTGGATCACAGCCCTGTACAGCTTTACTGAAGCACAGTAATAGCTCTGTGAGTGTGTGTGTGTGTGTGTGTGTGTGTGTGTGTATGTGTGTGTGTGTGTCTGAGAAAGAGATTTAGACAGAGAAGAGAGAGCTTGCTAGCTCACTTGGGATCCATCAGTAGAAGAAATCAGTATAAGGAGAGAGGAGCATTTAGAGACTGGATCTCCATTTTTCAATCCCTGTGAAATGGAACAAACAGATCAAACATCTTTCTCTTTGAACACCATCTGCCCAACGTGAAGCAGCAGATAAATGGGCATTTGGGTTGCATATCCTGAGAAGTCTTCATGAAAAAGTATAGCTCATAGTTTAATGGCTATAGACCCAGATGTCCTGGGTTCTGTGACCTTGGGTTTGTTACTTAACTCTTGTAATTACTACAAGGATTAAAGGAATTAATGTTATAAAACACTTAAAAGAATACAGGGCACATATACAAGTCTTTGAGTAAAAATATTTCACTTGTGAAATTACACACAAACTTTTTTCAGCCAATAGCCTAATATGATTGAACTCTTTTTTTTAAAAGTTGGTATGGTCAACCTAGCCACAAAAAGGGCAGAACATTCTCTTTCATGTTTTAGAAGGTACATGATTTCTCAAGTCCACATCCAGGGTCTGGTTGTTAGCCAGAGGAATTGGAAAAATCATTAGATTATTTCTGCCCTCTCTCCTGTCCCCAAATTCTGCTAGTCAATTAAAAGTTGGATCTTGGCAACAGTAAATATTTTAATATGTTATGGGCCAGAGCTAGCTGAAAAGAGCCAAGACACTGTGTCTGTGATTCAGACCTGCTCCTATCCTCCTTATTTCAGCAGCTAACTCAGTGAAGCCCTGGAATGAAAACTAGTGCTGGAAATCAAGAAGCGCCTCTTGTAGACTATTTAATAGCAGTGCCAGCACCCGGGCTTAAGATGCTGGAGAGCTCTGTAGCTCTGTATATATATTCTCTTAGGTTTGGCCTTGAACATTAAATCAAGACCTATAGCCGGGGCCTATTTTAGCTATGACTTACTTGCCAAATGGCAAAAAACTTATTTCACTTGCCCTAGTACACTCTATGCTTTGCTTAAGAGTCTGGATCTATGCATTGGAACCAAATCATTTTCTGAATATAAAAAAAAAAAAGTTTGGATCTAGGCCTGGCGCGGTGGGTCATGCCTGTAATCCCAGCACTTTGGGAGGCCAAGGCGGATGGATCACGATGGCAGGAGTTCAAGACCTTCCTGGCTAACACAGTGAAACCCCGTCTCTACTAAAAATACAAAAAATTAACTGGGTGTGGTGGCGGGCACCTGTAATCCCAACTACTCAGGAGGCTGAGGCAGGAGAATCACTTGAACCCAGAGGCAGAGGTTGCAGTGAGACAAGATCATGCCACTGTCCTACAGCCTGGATGACAGAGCAAGACTCTGTCTCAAAAAAAAAAAAAAAAAGGCTCTGGATCTAGTGACATCTTAATTTAGCCATCTTACTGCTTGACACCCACTTTCAGAAATTCATATTCAGAGAGGACCTGTGGGGAATTTGGCCCTGTGCCAGATTCATTGGGATTTAACATTTTAGAACTTATCTGCAGAGGGGGAAATATAATTAAATAATAAACAAAGGAGATAAAGATTTCGCAAGCCTAATGGCAAAAGTAAAAAGAAGCTTATTTCTCCTTTCCAGAAACTTTTTGGAACCCCCCCAATTTGATACTGCAGCCTCTCCAGGGAAGCTGGCTTCCCGGAGTGAGAAAGCCCTGCTTTGAAATAAACTCCATCCAGCAATCTTTTTAACTAGTGTTTCCCCAGTAAAAATCCCAGTGTATGTGCACGTAATATATAACAAAGGAGGGTGTGTATATATCTGTGTGTGCATGTGCACACATGCATGTACACACCCTAATTTTTCTCAGATGAAATGCCTGTGGCAAATTACCCACCGATCCCTCTCAGTCTCAGAGAGGGTAACATGTACCCACACAAACAAAGGTCTTCAGAGTTGCTGATGATGGGTCACAGATTCATTCCTGGATCTTAGGCAACTGTCATTAAACAAGGAAGCAAGGCAAATGACCTTGAGAATGTGTGAGGTGCTCTACAAGATATAGGGCCTTGCCTACAAAAACTTCACCCAAACGGTCACCAGTGATGAAATTTTCATTGCACAAATGGAATGTGACAATTTTCAGAGTTAATGATGATTGAACAAGTTGAAAGTGAAAGGCAAACCTTCCCAAGCTGGGGGAGGCTGGCCGTTTGATCATCCCGTGGCGAAATGAACTTGCTGTTTGACCACAAGCAATAAAAAGAAGTTGTCTTTGGTTTCTCAGCTGGAGGACAAATGAGAACCAGGTGCAGGCAGAGTTTTAAACAAATGACATTACTAATTGACTTTTCCCTTCTTAGCAAAGGGCAGTTTAATCCTAATGAGCATCTCTTCTCAATACTTTCACCTCAAGATCAACATGCATCTTTTTTAAAGCAAATCAGCAAAACCTGCCTATTTGGGTTAAGGATTAGGAGTAGTGTTACTTTATTTCTCAATTTCACTCTTTTAATTGCTTTAATCATTACTTTGTTTACCAGTTGGATCTGCCTTCTCATTTAAGCAAGGAAATTCCATAACATTTAATTTCAAAATCGATGTGACAATAACAGCTCTTGTTGCTCGAGGAAGCAGTTTAAAGTCATTTATAAATTTTGTCAGCATCTAAACACTAGCATTGGTTGAAATTACTTTTAACACCTCAGCCTTCCACTTCTCAATAAACCCCTCAGCATAACCGTTCATCCCCCTTCATGTCACTAAGACAGTTCTTCACTTCCTTTTCTTATCTCTGCAGCCTGAAGTTGGATGTTCATTTTTAACTGGATAGGAACCCAGGGCTGTTGTATACACCCTGGCTGCTATGTGAAGTCCTTTTTTCTGCCCACAAGGGTGAGTTTCTACTCATAATGGAAAATCAATGGGCCTATTTTCATTAGAACCTCAAAACTGGGCATGCCATCCTCACTTAGCCACTGGCCATCTGTGTGGCTTGGTTCAACTTCTCTGAGCTTCCCTATGGGAGAGGGTTAGCAAAGAGCACTCCATGGCATCTTTTGGTCTCTATAAGGCTAAAAGTTCTTGTTCAAAAATGTGTATTCTACACTTAAAATGGATATATTGTATGACGTATTATTAGACCTCAGTGAGTTGGTTGTCTGTGTCTACTTTCCTCTCTACCTACTTTACCTACCTTGCCTACCTACCTACGTGGTCAGTCTAAATCTTTTAGTCTCTTTTACCGTAAATATTGGTGAATCCTTTTATGGTTAGTAGATATCTATTTACCACATTCTACTGGATCACTGTTCATATTTTCTTGGTTTAAGGTAAACCAGTATAACAAGAACTGGTTTCAGCCTAAGAGCACTCCATTGCAATCATCTATTTTAGTCAGCTGTGGATGAATCTCTGATAAACTCCAACTAATGCAAATCTTATAAGGTCTGTGTCCAATCACACAAAGCTTGAAAGAAAAGCATTCAAAATGTAGATAGCAAAAGGCAAAAGATAGCAAAAAAAAAGAGCAGATGTAACACACAGAAAAATACCGTGACTTATTCCCCTAAAATATGTGCCTTGACTCCAGCCTTTTGCCATTATTGCAGTTCTGATTGACCAGTTTGCCAAAGAAGCCCATCTTACAAAGAGCAAATAGCATGCTTGTAATGTCAGTTTCTAGTGATGGAATATTTGCCACTAGGCTTTCCTAAGACATCTATTCATAACATCTGCTCTAGCCTGGAAAATTCATGAAGTTATAGATCAGCTCAACAATGTTGTGATTTAAATGAAACAGCCAGGAAATAGTGGACATCTGGAGGAAAAGGCCTTCTAGGATCTGATTTTCCTCTGATCAGGGAGACACAGTGATTTTTCACAGGGGAAGTGATTAAGTTTCCGTATTCCTATTTCCTTTACACAGAACCAGCTGATTGATACGAATTGTGTGAACAATTTAAAAGTTGTTCCCTGTGAGTCAGAAGTTTAGCTAAATTGAAACTGAGTGTGTTTTCACACATATCAGTTACTCAGAACAATAGGGTATAAAGCTAGGGGGATGAGGATTAAGGATTTTTATTCAAACTTTTTTATTTATTAATCTTATTTATAAAGTCACTGGAGGACAATGGTTTTTTTTTTTTTTTTTTTTAATTTTTTATTTGATTATAGGTTTTGGGGTACATGAGCAGAGCATGCGAGACAGTTGCGTAGGTACACACATGGCAGTGTGCTTTGCTTTTCTTCTCCCCTTCACCCACATTTGGCATTTCTCCCCAGGCTATCCCTCCCCACCTCCCCCTCCCACTGGCCCTCACCTTTTCCCCCCAATAGACCCCAGTGTTTAGTACTCCCCTTTCTGTGTCCATGTGTTCTCATTTTTCATCACCCACCTATGAGTGAGAATATGCGGTGTTTCATTTTCTGTTCTTGTGTCAGTTTGCTGAGGATGATGTTCTCCAGATTCATCCATGTCCCTACAAACGACACGAACTCATCATTTCTGATTGCTGCATAATATTCCATGGTGTATATGTGCCACATTTTTCCAATCCAGTCTATTATCAATGGGCATTTGGGTTGATTCCAGGTCTTTGCTATTGTAAACAGTGCTGCAATGAACATTCGTGTACATGTGTCCTTATAGTAGAACGATTTATAGTCTTTTGGATATATACCCAGTAATGGGATTGCTGGGGGACAATGGTTTTAAAGTGTGCCCAGGATTCAGTATACTCTCTAGTTATAGCGCAGGGAGCAAAGCTGAACTGCTGCAAAGAAACCACTTTGTACCTTGGCACTTGCTATTTAATAGATTCACTTAGCTCCTAATATATACATATAGAGAGATTACATATATACACACATGCACATATATAACACACATGAGACTTAGGTGAGGACATTGCTGGACTCTTACTGTAGTAAATTTGGTTTTGTTTTGATTTTTAATATTCATTGAAGTAAAAATATCAGTTTTGGTTTCAGAGTATTCACTCATCAGCAAATGTTTGTGGCATTAGGGTAATTAGGCAATTATATCATAAGGGATATAAAGTGATTCAAGAAGATTTATAGGCATAAGGACCACTACTCCATTCTTTATATGAAGGCAGACAAGCCCCTTTGTTTATTCTAACCCATGAACGCAGCCTAGTGAGTTAGTTGGACGAGTATCATAGTATGTCATAAATGCATTGTATTGGGTCAGTAATTTTATTGAGGAATTTGAATGCCTTTGGGTGCCATGTGCTCTCTCCAGTTCCCCAGACCTTGCATTTTGCTTGCACACACCCAGCCCTCCATCATCTTGCATTCCCTTCCTACATTTACAGTTGAGGTTCCAGGATTGGATGACTTCTTTCCCCTTTAAAAGAGTTCTCTAATACCTGTGCACTTCTTTCTACCAGCTCCTCATCTTTCTTTCAGGGTCTTATAGACAAAACCTAATGATCTCCTTTCTGTTGTGCCCACATTATAAGTGAGCTGAAATGACTGATTCAAAATCACAAGGGATTCTCACCACTGTCCATGCTGGTACACCTCTAAGAGACAGTGTACCAGCATGGACAGTGGTGAGAATACCATTACAACGTCTTGTGCCTGAGTATGCTTTAGTGTCAGCCAAGCACTTTCTTGACCTCTGACAAGGTCACTGAGCAGGCCTTCCCTCAGGCCACCTACCTCCACATGGACTTTATACTTTGTGCCAGCAATGGAGATGACATGTCTGATGACCACACCCCAACAATCTTTGATCCTGCGGTCATCCAGTCTTCAATTAGTCTCTTGTTTTGGGTGGCTAATTTGGCAGTTGCTTCGTTACTTAAAGCTTAGATACAAAAAAGCTGTTTGAAGGTATCCATTAACTTCACAGCTTGCTTCATTAAAAATCACTTCATTAAAAAAGCTAGCCAACCGAAGTGTTCACATGGCCGTGCCAGATGGAAGTGAGCTAACTGCTCAGTGTCTATGTTTTCGGCCCATCCACTGCTGGTAAAGGATTAATTTGGAGGGAAAATCCAGTTCTGTATATAAAAAGAATTACATGACCAGATTCTGTTATTTGCAATTGTACTGATCCTTGCTGTGAACTTGGGTTGGATACAAATGAGAACCCACATTCTCAAGAGGACCTTTGTCTACCTTGAGAGCAGCTCTCTTCATCTTTCCATCTGGGGACTTCTATGAGCAGAGGCACAAAGATGCAAAACACCAAAAACTGCTTGACACAACATGTTTGTTTTAATCTATGTTTTTAAAAATACGGAAGAGGGCAAAGAATAATATAACAAACAGGTGAGTATTCACTACCCAGAATTAACAAATGTTAGCATTTTGTGAATTACATACCCTTCAAAGAAATAGCCTGTTAGGGCCAGAGAGAAAACTGTCTGTTGTCTTCACTGATTCATCCCTAGGTGTTCTCAAATAGGAAAGGAAATTCAGCTAGGTTTTCCTTAAGCTCATCTGGGATAAGAATAAGAAGTTAACAAAAGAGACAGATCATCTTAAAAGATTCTGGACTCTTTCAGCTAACTCCAAATGTACAAACAATTAATACAGCAAATGTTGACAGCCATGGAGTTCACTTCTTTGAAAGGCAGACAATTAGAAGTTATTCCATGAGTGTTGGGGTTGTGGGAGTGAAGGTGTCATGAGCTGCTGGCAGGAAACATTTGTAAAGGGGAGTCTGAGAAAGGAGAAGTGAAATGTCACTGAATAACTACAGCTGGTAATCATCTTTGTCCTGAGTCCTGCTGAAATAACAAGGCACAATTAACCCTCAGGAACTTCCCTGTGTTGGGTACAAGGCACCTAGTTGAGCTGAAGAGAGACATAAGAAGCCCTGGTGCAGCTTTCAGAAGCAGAATTAGAGAATATGCATAACACTGTCCGCTGGGGGCTTCTGCCAGCCCTCCACAAGCATCTTCAGTTTTAAGTGTCAACAACTGACTTTTAACTCCAAAGAAAGAATACATAGTTTTAAATGAATAATGTGTGAAATATTGTGAACAATACATGATCATAGCTAATCCCTCATGCTGCCTAATGATCAGTTGTAAATGAGTGAACAGAGTGGAGAAGTATCTTCAGTTAGGCACAGGGAGATCAGTGGCTGTTTATTCACTAAATAAAACCTGCTATGCCTGTTCATGCAAAGAATTTTACTTTCTAGAATAGGCACAGATCTTGATTCCAGTCCAGTGGCATTAATTAATGTGAGTCCATCTATTTTTATCAAGATGTTCACATCCAGAATTTTTTTCTTCTTAAATTTTGTTTACCCATTTCTGAGGCAAAGGAAAAATATTACATGGAATATTCTTTGCAATCTAGTTTTACAAAGTTAGGGGGATAGATTTACACTGTGATGGAGATGTGAGAAGAAAGTTATGTTGTGCTTGTGTACACTTTATATCATCATCTTATTTCAGTGTCTCAGGTATTCCCCTCATAGCAGATATTATCCTATTCTGTAGATAAGGAAGCTGCAACTCAGACCTAGGTCCCTCTTCTTTGATCTTAAATACTTTCAGCCTCAGGGCTAGCAAGTGGAGAAGTCGAAAGAATAATCCAGGGTGGCTGGGTGCAGTGGTTCATACCTGTCATCCAAGTACTTTGGGAGGCCAAGGTGGGTGGATCACCTGAGGTCAGAAGTTCGAGACCAGCCTGACCAATATGGTGAAATCCCGTCTCTACTAAAAATACAAAAATTAGCTGAGCATGGTGGCAGGTGCCTGTAATCCCAGCTATTTGTGATGTTCAGGCAGGAGAATCACTTGAACCTGAGAAGCGAAGGTTGTAGTGAGCTAAGATTGTGCTATTGCACTCCAGCCTAGGCAACAGAGGGAGACTCCATCTCAAAAATCATCATCATCAGCATCATCATCATCATCATCCAGGTCTATCTCCTAAGTCCACATTCTTCCACCACACCTACTGTCCCAGTCCATTCTGACTACTATAACAAAATACTATAAACTGAGTGGCAGATAAACAATAGAAATGTATTTCTCACAGTCTTGGAGGCTGGGAATTCCACAGTCAGGGTGCTAACATAGTTGGGTTCTAGTGAGGGTCCTCTTCCTGGTTGCAGATTGCCAACTTCTCACTGTACCCTCATGTGGTGGAAGGGAAGAGCCAGTTCTCTGAGGTCTCTTTTGTAAGGACACAAATCTCAGTCATGGGCGTTCCACCCTCCTGATTTAATCACCTCCCAAAGGCCCCAATTCCTAATACCATCACCTTGAGGGTTAGGATTTCAACATATGAGTTTGAGGAGACACAAACATTCAGACCATTGCACCTGACTTCCTTCCTAGCTCTAAAGTACGTTCTTTCATTTGCTCATTGATATGAACCTATGCACACGCAGAGCCAAGGGTTTCTTTGCCAATATCCAGCCTTTCCAAAAAACTAGATGTACTTCAGAAAGGAGAAGATGAAAAAAAATTATGAGTAAATCCCTTGTTTCCTCTTGACATCAGATTTGTCTATTAAACCAGAGAGTTAACAGGGAGGGAAGGATGATTTTTATGGCAGTGAAACCACCTGCACTAGTGTGGTGGATACATGTCATTTTACATTTATCAAAACCCATAGAACGTTCAACACGAGAGTTAACTCTAATATAAGCTATGAACTTTGGTGATGCTGTGTCAATGTAGGTTCATCTATAACAACAAATGTGCCACTCCGGTGTGGGTTGTTGACAGTAGAGGGGACTGTAGGGGTCAGGGGAAGACAGGGATATGTGAGAACCCTCTGTACTTTCCATTCAATTTTGCCGTGAACCAAAAACTGCTCCAAAAAATAAAGTCTGTTTTAAAAAACACCCTGAGCTGTGCCAGATCAAGTGCTGCAAGAGTAGAGTGGCATTTCTTCCCTGTCTCTCTTTGTACTCTAGTTAGAAAGCAAAGCTTTTGGCTACAGCACCCTATCAGAAGCCAGAAATCCTCCTTCATTTCCAAATGACTTGACATAGCCTTTATCTTTTCTTCTCATTTAATTACTCTTCCTCTGCATTTGAGCCTTCATTTTACTGAGTCATTATGTTACCAATTCCTTAGAAGAAATCTCTTAACCCAAAATTGTAAGAAACCTTTCCCTCTTTCTACAAATGTTTGTGAAGGTTAATCAGTCATCACATGACTGTACACATTTCCTTGAAAACTACCATCAAGAAAATTCAGATTGGTAAACCTTATTTTGCAACCCATGAAGGAAAACACTGGTGTTTCTCTTCAGTGATCTGTTGCTTTGCCTCAATTCTTTGCTTCACTTTTTTTTGACAGGTACAGCAGATTTAGGGGAAGATAAGAAAAGACCCCGTCAGGTCCTCAAGCTTTGCCTTCCTCCTCATTCTTCACAGAATGTGTGTTTCTGTGCCTTGCCTCCTCACTGCCCGCCTCCTTTCTTGAAGAGATAAGAACCCTGTGAGATTGTTTGGGGTAAAATGGTTTATTTGCAATCTATTATTACAGAGTTGGGGGATAGATTTACACTGTGAGGGGTATGTGAGAAGAAAGTTATGTTGTGCTTGTATAACATGAAAGAGAAAAAAAATGCTTTTGAAAATTTTAGTTTGGAATACTAAAAAAAAAGTTTAATTCTTAGATGTGATACTTATGAAAATGTATAAAGATCTGTTTGTGAAGATTGAGGTCGGATTACAAGAAGAAAATGAAATGTTTTTTACTCATTATTTCATCATTGCTTCACCTCTAGCGATGCTATTATAAATAGAAAGTTGGAATAAGTAGTGAGGTTCAAAGTCTCTCAGGGCTCTGAGGGAAAATGGCTAATATAACTTATATGAAATGCTGGCCAGTAGGAGCAGCAGGAAAGTTGTAAAATCAAATTTATAGGCATTTAAGGACTTATATCTGGGAAGAGTCAGTAAAAGCAGAAATCAGGAGATAAAGGGAAAATATGCACCATCCTAGAAAATAAGGCGGCCCTTCCTCACAATTCACCACTTGCAAAGGTTTACTCTTTGCATTATGTAGCTGGTCGGTGACGGGAGAATAGGCATGAGAGATGGAGGTAATAAACGGCTCTGATGGTTTTCTAAACACTAGTTTATCTGCTAAAAAGCTATGACTTTAATATTGAATTAATGTATCAAAATATACCTACTTCAGCTGTTTGTAAGACATGCCTTATATGTATCTGAAAAATCACTAAATTAGACAAAGACGTAGCAAGGCCAAGGAAAGACCTATGTAAGGGAATTTATGCAAGATGGAGGGTTTCTTTAGAGAAATCTGTAGGACACTTCAGATTTCTCTTAACTAAAGGGTCTTCCAGTCTCAGATTTTTTGAACAGCATCATTGAGATATAAAAATTCACATACTGTATAATTCACGATTTAAAGTATACAATTTTATGATATTTAGTATTTTCACAAAGTTGTATAACCATCACCACAGTTGATTTTAGAACATTTTCATCACCCAAAAAGAAACCTCATACATTGCAGCCTTTACTCTCCAGCTGTCCCTTCTCTGTCCCCAACTCCCAGCCTAGGCAGCCGCTGATCTATCTTTAGACGCTATGGATTTGCCTGTTCTGGACATTTCCTATGGATGGAGTCTGACAGTATGTGGACCTCTGTGACTGGCTTTCTTCACTTACCATAATGTTTGCAAGGCTCAGTCTCCAATTTTATAGAAAATGTATCTTAACCTTCCTTGCTATATTTTTTATTCCTGATTTTTTTTCTCAACATCCTGGTTACCTTAATATACTCCTCCTCCTCCTCCTGCTACTAGTGCTACTACTATTACTACTAGTAGTAATTATTTCCCGAGGCCTTATCCTGTGCACTGTTCTGGGTGCTCTAATGGTCTTCTATTTGTGGATATAAATGAGGAAACAGGCACAGAGGCGTCAATGGTTTCTTCCCCTCTTAAACTTTGGCTTTCTCCCTATCACAGTATATATGATGAAACCCTGTTCGTCTTTTACTCTCTTCTTTTATGGATATCACTTGTACATTGAATTTTTTAGATTATCTGAATTTTTGCCTTCCTTGTTCAGTAAGAACCCTCTCCTTCCCTTAAGTCCATTAATTTAATTTGGTTGCTTTCTTGATTCTGCTGTCCTACATTATCTAAAACTACACTGTTAATTTTTTTAATCTCACATTTTTCACCCTAAGTTGATATTTAAATTTTTATCTGATGAATAAGGAGAAGGCCAGGGTCTAAGAATAAATGATGATTCTCAGAAGGCAGCCAAATCTGTATTCTTAAATTTCTCAAACTTAAGAAAATTGGACTGAACCAAGGATTGTCTTGAGGCAGTTTAAGGAAATGCTCCAGTGCCTCTTACCCTTTCCAGTATCTCAGATATGTATGAGAATCTGATAAGAGCTTGACCTGTCTCTCCAAAAATGTACACACATCCATTGTCCAAATATAGGCTCAAAGGGATCACAGATTTTCTGAAGCCCTGTACCCTAAGTCGAGTACCCCAATCTAGAAAGATAATTATGTAAAGTATAAAACAGAGATTTTCCAAAAGTATCTCTTGTACTTTTAAAATGCCTTAAGTATGAAAAGTGAGAGAAGGTCTCAACACTCCATTGCATATTCCCTCTTCCATGAGAAGGCCATATTATACTTCTGTGGGTACGACGACAGTAGATATGATTTGCTAGTCTTAAAGGGAGAGCTGGTGATTCAGTTATACCTATATACAGAGACTAGGCTAGTTATTAACTCGGGTTCTTTAATGGTTGGCTTGGTTCTGCCATGGGGACACCTAGGGGGTGCATGTCTGAGGATCACTCAAGCTAAAAATGTATATGTGTTTCCCAGTTGGAGTAGAACTTTCCCATAGACAGCAACTCTATTCATCCAGCTGGTTTCCTGCCTGCCCTTCTATAAATGCCAGTTCCTGATGTCGTGAATCATGTCATTTGAGCTGTTGCCCCTTACCCCTTAAGAATGTATTTTCTGAAGACAAGTCTGTGAGTTTTATAGCAAAGTGATCTACAAACATTAAACATAATCAAAGGAAATGAGGCCACCAAAATAGAGAACACTGCCCTCTGCTCAGATAACACAGTGAGGTATCTTCACCTGGTAATCTGATATTCTGGGCACCATACCCAATTAAAGATATACAAAAAGTCCAGGGGAGTGGTAAACACAGATGGCTGGACAGAAAGTGAGAGATGTGAGGATGCTAGTGAGGGGCATGTCTGAAATCTTGAAAAGCAGGAACAGCTTAGACGATGTGAACATGGAGTGCTTTGCATGTTCCAAATTACTTAAATGATGGTGGGCTCCCTGTGAAATGCAAAGACAGAGTTTAGAACAAAAATAAGAAGACAGCACCTCCTTCATGGTGCCTGAACTTAAGCCTCTGCCTCAAGTGGAGCCTTGAGTGATTCCTAATCCATTAGTTGCTGGGATGTGTCTAATGTCAGCAAGGTCAGCCAGGCCCTCCTATATATGCAGGGCCCTTTAAGCAGCAAAACACTGGACTATAGGGACTGCAAATCCAAAAGTTCCTCCATTTTCATGGTCTTTCTATCTAGAAGAAATTTCCCCCTTTTTCAAAGTGTTCCCATTCTTGCTTACTTTGGGAGCATATGGTGACATTGCCTTCTCCGTTGTCTACTTTACATGTGCATTGCATTTCCTTGAAATCCCTCCACCATACTCTGCTTGGACAGTTTCTTACTCACATTCTCACTACACCTGAGGGACACAGATTTGTAAGTGTAGTACCATTGTGAAAACCTGGTTTTGAATTTTATTTCTCCCTCTCTGCTCCTTCAAACAAATAGAAATGTATTATTCATATTCATATTATTTATCATATTCTCATCTTGTGTATAGTGCTCCAGCGGGGGCTTTTATTTGGTACTCTGTTCTGGGACAGTATATCCCATGATCATGTATTTCTGCTGGAAGTAATTATTCAAATGTTCAGGAACCCAGACCCGAACAGCAGGCCAGCAGAGTGGTCATTAGATGCCAGTAACCCTCCAGTCTGGGGGCCAGTAAGAATGAAAATGAAGCAGGATCAGAGAAATGAGAGCTGATATTTGTGTTTATAAAAGACCACACAGGGCCAGCCACGGTGGCTTACACCTGTAATCCTAGCACTTTGGGAGGCCAAGGCGGATGGATTACTTGGGGTCAGGAGTTCAAGAACAGCCTGGCCAACATAGCAAAACCCCATCTATATTAAAAGTACAAAAATTACCCTGATGTGATGGCACACACGTGTAATCTCAGATACTCAGGAGGCTGAGGCACGAGAATCGCTTGAACCCAAGAGGTGGAAGTTGCAGTGAGTCAAGATTGTGCCACTGCACTCCAGCCTGGGTGACAGAGCGAGATTCCATCTCAAAAACAAAAAACAAACAAAAAAACCACACAGTATGAATTTATTGTTCACAAAATAAATATCTACTTTTGGCACTATGCATTTTATCAATTTCTTCTAAAAACTTCTGTTTCCTTGCTCTCCATTCTATCTTGGTTATCTCTTCTTATATTTTTTGCTTTACATTGATCAGATATGCAGTATCTTCTCATATTTCAGATAAGCAATCTCCATTTGGCTGTGATCACTTCTATGCTATGATGATCTAAAATAATTAGAGAGAGATTATTCTTATTTTGTGCATATATGAAATTACAGTGAATATATAAAATTATTTGCTATCTAATACTATTGTACCACTGGTCTAATCTTTGGAAAAATAAGCCATTGGTGTGAGTGTGTGTAACATTTGTTTAAATAATGTCAGAGCCAAATTATAATGTTCCAGGCATAAGTATAGTATTCATGGAGCATTATAGCCTATTAATTGGCTTATTGGCCCGAGTCCTCCAGGGAGCGTCACAAATCTCCAGGGTGTCCTTGAATATGACTTTATACTTCAGCCAGATCACAGCTGTGAGTGCCAAAGCAACTGCTATGCATGTGTGTGTGTGGCAAAAAAATACTGTATTTAATGGGAAGAGTCCAAGCAAATGGCCTTATATATGCATTTCAGTTATATTCATCTTATATCTACCCAAAGTGATCTTCTAGCTTAGAAGGTTTTTATTTCTTCAGCTAATATTTATCAAGCACAAGTTAGTTATTTGTAATAGGAATGTAGCTGTGGACAGTCCAGAATAATCTCATGTACTAACAGAGCTTCCCTGCTGGGGAGGAAGGAACAGAATGAACAAGTAAATAAATAAACAAAATTTTCTCTGATAGTGGTGGTAAAAGTTATAAAGTCTTCATGGCAAAGCATAACTGGGTTGAGGGTTTGTGTGTGCTAGGCCCATCTGAAGAGGTGTCATTCAACCAAAGGTACAGCTGATGAGAAAGAACCTGCCATGGGTAGAGGAGTTCCAGGCAGAGGAACAGCCACTGGAAAGGCTCTGAGGCAGGAGCTACGCTGGTGTTTCTGAGTCAGGAAGAAACACTGCAGGGGAGCATTGCACGAGAGCTCAAAGAGCTAGGCACCACTGCTTAAACTTTTCTGGACCCTTTGGCAATGCAATGAAGTGCATAGATCTCTTCTCAGAATCGTATTCTTAATTGTGTAAGATAAAATATACAGGAATGCAAAGGAATCCAATTACACTAAAATACAGGTATCAAAATATTTAAAAGACACAGTTGTAATATAAAATGTAAATGCTTCTTTAACACGTTTTGTAGCAGGTCCAATAACTCACATTAAAGTAATGATATTTCAAGATCTTTGAAACAGTTGTAATGGGATATGAAATAGCCATATTTCTATTTCAGTGGGTGGCAAAGTCACAGGTACTGCTGATGCCACCTGGATTTTCTGCATAGCTCAATGGAATGTTCTGTTTCAATTAGAAGTTGTTAAAATAAACATATGATTTTCTTTTCCCCCACTCAAAATCATAGATTCTGTGAATCATGTCTGTGGACTCCAGGGTACAAACAGCTTGGCTAAACTGTGCAGGGCTTTGTAGGCCATGGTAAGGTGTTAGGCTAAGGGTGATGGGGAGCCTTTGGGAAATTTAAATTAGAGAAGTGTCGTGATTTGCTGCTTTATAGAAACTGGATTCTAGGATAACAGGAATGTAAGGGTAAGAAAGTAAAGAGACTATTACATGGTTTCATCTTTTAGGTAAAAAATGAAGAGGGTTTGGAAGGAAGTAGTGGTGACCAGGGAGAGCAATGCAAACATACTCAACATGTATTCTGGAAGAATTGACAGTATTTGCTAACTGACTGGATATAGGGGGTAGGGGAATGAAGAAAGGGAGAAATAAGGATGGGACTGAGGTTGTTTATGAGAACCACCGGGTGTGGGTGTTCCCACATGCTGGTGGGGGCCTACCACAGGGTGGTAGGGGCCACCCTGAGAGAGGAATCTGTTTGTGGGAGAGTTGGAATGGTGGATGGTAAATCTCATGTTCCATGGTGAAACTTGTAAAGTTTCTTATATTTATTGCACAAATGGAGACATATCAGTAAGCAGCTGGATACACAAGCATGAAGCCTTGAAAAGGATCAGCCTGAAATCCTTTAGTCAAGTCTGATGTTTTGAACTAAAATGAGAACTTAAGAGTTCTATAGCATTGCTCTGACAACAAGAGAAGCTGCTTCACCACTCTATCAAAGTCCCATCATCCTTACTCTGTTGAAGTATACTCCCATTTCTGACTCCACAAGAGAGCTAAAGAACTTCATAAAGTCACACAGCATTTGGGGGAACCAGAATGAGAGGCAACTGGAAGTGGTGACCTGTCCCCTGCCTCCAAGCCCATATCTTATCCCCAGCACGATACTGCTTCTCCAACTTTATCCATTGCAGAAGGGACCAACAATTGGGATCAAGATTTTATGTAGTGTGAAAGTAAGCGAAAAGAAAGAATTGAAAGAGCATTGGGCTGGAGGTTTCAAATACTGGCTCCTCACCATGTAACCTTGAACAAGGAACTTAACCTCACTGAGCCTTCATATCCTAATCCAAAATGGGAATAATAACAATACCTGGTATTATCAAAATCAGTAAAAACATCTGATACATCATAGTCACTCAGTACACATTTTTGGTTGAATTGGAGTTGTGTAACTTTTAAATGGACATTTGGTATGTACCCTTCTCAATTATTTCAAGGTAGTTTTCTTCTAGAAAAAAAATATAGTAATTGTGACTAAAATAGCACAAGGGATCTTGAATAATTTACCAAATTTCTCATGACTTCATGACGTATGGAAAAATAGATGTTCCCATGGTTACTTAACATCTTAGGAAAAAAAGCTTGAATCAAAACTACAGGTTTTTCATCTTGTAGCAACAAAACAATGTGTAGATATTTCTCTTGGAAACCTAAAAAGAGCAATATGTAAGAAATGCTATCTCTAGTCTAGAAGACGAAAAGCAATTAACTTGACAACTTGATGTTTATATGCCAACAAAGTTTCTCCTTTCCAATCAGTTTGACTAGTCTAACTAATACTGTAAGATCATTTCTGATCAGGCCTACTGGCATCTCAGATGTTTATTTATTCATTTTCTTTCTTTTTTTAATTAAGACTTCTTTTTATTTTAATTTAATTGTATTTATTTATTTGTTTGTTTTGAGATTAAGTTTTGCTCTTGTTGCCCAGGCTGGAGTACAATGGTGTGATCTCAGCTCACTGCAACCTCTGCCTCCTGGATTCAAGCAATTCTCCTGCCTCAGCCTCCCAAATAACTGGGATGACAGGCATGCGCCACCATGCCTAACTTTGTATTTTTAGTAGGGACAAGGTTTTACCATGTTGGTTAGGCTGGAACTGCTGACCTTAGGTCATCCACCTGCTTCGGCCTCCCAAAGTGCTAGGATTACAGGCATGAGCCACCACGCCCGGCCTATTCATTCATTTTTGTTAAACATCTACTATGTCCCAGCACTGTTCTTATATCAAGGCATATGAAAATAAACAAACAAAATTGAAGTGGGTAGCAATACATGGGCAGGTAAACAGACAACTAAAGAAATAGCATCATTTCAGAGAGTGTTGTGTGCTCTAGAAAATATAGCTCAGTAGGCCAGGTGCAGTGGCTCACACCTGTAATCCCAGCACATAGGGAGGCCAAGGCAGGCGATTCACGTCAGGAGTTCGAGACCAGCCTGGCTATCACAGTGAAACCCTGTCTCTACTAAAAATACAAAAAATTAGCCGGATATGGTGGTGGGTGCCTTTAATCCCAGCTACTCAGGATTAAAACAGAATCACTTGATGCAGGAGAATCACTTGAATGTGGGAGGTGGAGGTTTCAGTAAGCCGAGATCACACCATTGCACTCCAGCCTCGGTGACAGTGCGAGACTCTGTCTCAAAGAAAAAAAAAAGTGTGTGTGTATGTATGTATGTATATATAGCTGAGTAACAGTCACAGGTGCTCGGAGTGTTTTCCATGAGAAGATACTGTTTGAGTTGAGACCTTATATAATGAGATGCTAACAAAGAATATGTGCAAGGCTGAAAATGAAGGAAGAGGTAGCAAGAGACATGGTAACTGGTAGGAAGGGATGAGGTCAGGCCTTAATGGTACCAGGTAGAGAGATTGGACTTTATTATGACCATTGGAGAGTTTTGAGCAAAGAAGCAACCTAATTTGATTTATATTTCTAGAAGCTCACCCTGACTATTGTTTTGGGACTGGACAGTACAGTGGCCAGAGTGGAAGCAGGGAGGCTATTGCCTCCCAAGTAGGAGATGATGATGACCTAACCTGGGATGTCAGTAGTGGAGCAGAGAGAAGCAGCCAGACTCCAGGTGTATGTTGCAGGCAGTGTCAATAGGACTTACCATATCCTGGGCAAGTCCCTTTGCCCGGGAGGAAAGACACAGGATGACTAAGCGACAGGGGTGAATGGTCATTTACTGATATGGAGGAGACTTGGGGGAAAGAAGTTATGAGATGTGTGCTAATCAGGGTTCTGTTTTGGACAGATTAAGTTTGAGTTGTCTGTTAGTCATCTAAGCAGAGATGTTGACTGGGTCATTGAATGTGCACGTCTAGAGGTTTGGAGAAAGGCCAAGGCATGAGTAAATACTCTGTAAAGTTCTCCTTTGATGCATTGTTACAAGCCTGGTTTGATGGATAGCTGAAGCATGCATCTCCTTAGGTCCCCTGGAGTCAGAATTTCCTTCTATGTGTCTTCAGTTTTTCTGGAAACTCATTGACAGACTGGAGTTCAGGGATTGAAAACACTGGTAGGAGTTTGTTTTTCTTCTCTGCTTTGTTTCAAGCATGATTTTCAGGTTTCGTCTTCAATTTTAAATCATGCAAGAGACCTATCACTTACCTTCTGATCATTATACTTCCCCTTTCACATTCCAGCTCCCCAGATAAGCGAGACAATTTAGAGTAGAATGTGTTGGGTTTGCAGAATAAGACCCATCTCAAGTAAGGCAAGGTTAATAACTCTGCCAAGTGTCAGCTTAACTGGAGACTCGGGCAGATAAACCCAAGTGAGTAAACATTGTGAGACCATGCCTTCTCTTTTTTTTCTTCCAGCCCCATAAATTTATTATGGTTTCCTTTCTATCAGTTTCTTTCATTGTTGCGATGGTTTCTCATTAAGGAGATTCATGGGAAAGATTGTAATCGATCGGAGCTATTAGCCACCAGAGTGTAATCTGGTTCTAGTACAAACTGACCTGCACAGTGTCCTGTCTACCTTGGGGATTTAAGCTTATTAACTCAGAGCCTGGGAGGCAGAGTCTAAAGTCCTTTAACAACCGCACCTCTGGCACACCCTCTTCCCCACTAACCAGTAGGAGATTTAACATATCGACATTGTAATTAAATCCAAATCCCCACTTAACCCACCTTGAAAGTAGCCACTGGTGCCTGGCTTACCTTAGATGCACATTCACTGCCAGTGAATGATGCTGTGGCAAGGTAGTAGAGTGCTGCTTTTATCCCCTGTTCTGTCCCAGGCCCTTTAGTGCTGATTATGGTGAGATTTCTGGTTTGTTTGTTTATTTGTTGAACTTTTTTCCAAGGATTGATTAACCTCATGGTTCAGAAACAAGTTAAGTGATTAGAATGAGATCTCTACAGAAAAAAATAGGCAGCTCACTGCTGGGGCTTTGAACAGCATTATCTCTGTGTACTGCATGTTTTTTATGGAACCAGAGAACAAGAGGCAGGAAGGGTGCCCTGGGCTGCCCATAGAACCCCTGGCAGCTGTATGGGTGGGTCCACCAGGGAAAAGATGCCACAGAAATTACTAGTCTCAATCATTGACCTTGGCTTTTAAAATATAGCTAACCACCAAGTATAAGCTGAGGACTAAGGTCAAACTTAAGACTCTTTAAGAATGATATCTGAGCTGCAGATGCTGTCCACAAGTGGCAGGATAAATTAATTGGTATCTTACACCAGTGGAACTTCAATAAGTAAATATTCCTTCTTGTACTGATAAAAACAGTTAAGGTATAATCATTTTCCTCCCCTTCTATCCAGCTACTTCCTGACCCCATGCTTTACTAAGAATTATGATACAGCAGAATGGTTAGAAGCACAGTCTTTAGAGCTGGACTTCATGAACCAAAGGCATGACTAATCTTGTATAAGTTATTTGAATTCTCTGTGTCTCATTTCCTGTATCTATACAATGGCAGTGATAATGATATCACTTACTAAGATTATTGAGGAGTAAATGAATTATTAGATGTAGCATATAAGATAGTGCTTGGCATATAGTAGGGGCTGAAGAGACATAAGCTATTGTCATTCATTTAGCATGAGATGCCTGCTATGAGGCAGGCCCTGTGCTAGACACCAGTGATGTAAAGGTAAGTTTGAATGGGAAGACAGACACACAAACAAGCCTGCGTTCTGCCTCTTTCTGTTCTTTATTAATGGATAGGAGACAAGGATACTACTATAGACTAGATATAATAGTCAATGTATGTACCGCATAACTGATAAGAAAGGTAGAAGACCTAAGAGCCAAAAATGTAATAGAATAATAATCGGGGAGGTCAACCCCTTGTCTGTTATGAATTAAGTCACAATGCATGATAATGTAGCTGAGATTAAATACCCAAAATTGGACCTCGTCGTAGTTTGGTAAAAGAATTGACACAGACCAGAACAAGAGCCTAAGAAAGTTTTCTGAAACTGTAATAATCACATCCTGGCCAGCCAACTAAACATTCAGTTACCAGATGTACCCAATAAAACAGCAGGACTTAGCTGTGTCCCACCTAGCTGGAAAGCTGCAAAAACCTTGCATACACAGGCATGCACACACACAAATGCCATTTGGTACAAAAAAAATGTTAGTAGGAAAGCAAGGAAAAGAGGTGAGGCTGGTTTAAATCTCACCTCTGATACCCACTTGCTATCTATCCTGAGGTGAGTTATTAAACTTTCTGCTCCCTGGCATCTATATCTATGGAACAGGGATACCGTTATCACCTACTACATAGAACTGCTGTGAAGACTTAGTGAGATATTGCATAATAAACTCCAAACAGTAGCACTGAGCCTGCCCCAGACATCGCTCAGTAATAGCTGTTTTGCTGTGCACTAGCTAGACATCTGCCTCCCCTGGCTGCGTTGTCTGTCCCTCTCTCTCACTCTGTGTGTGTCTCTCTCTGTCTATATGTTTTGTACACAAGTAATATATACACATATATTTATACAAGGAATTCATGTTAATTGTACAAAACAAGAAAATAATATACAAAAAAATTTTTAAACCACTCATAATGCCACCACCAAGAATAGCCACTATTTTGCTAGGTATCCCTCTGGTCTTTATGTGACTACACTATGTGTGTGTAAATGTAAATGTCTGTCTCTGTGTAAATACGTCATACATATACAGGATCATACTATGCATTCTGTCCACTAGATTTTTTTCCTTCTCAGCAATATATTATGTCAGTAAATATAAAATGTACATTAGCATTTGAAATTACTATTAATATATGGCATTCTATGTTAAGCAAATTCTGTAATTTATTTAGACAGTTCTGTATTGCTAGAAATGTAAGCTGTAATCAAATTTTCTGTTATAAACTCTTCTTGTATTAATATTCTGTGTCGATATATCTGGATACTCAGCAGCTCTAACCATGGCTGAGGGTAGGTTTTTTTTTTCCTCAGTGATGATGGATGAATGCTACTGGTCTTGCTCACAAGCCTGCATTTGTATAAGTAATGCAGTAACACTTGGAGTTCTGCAGAAGACTCACAATTTAACATACTAGTACCATGTAAAGTATTCCATACCCAAGTTCAACCAGCAGCAAACAACACAAAGAGTAAGCTAAGTCCCCCAAAACTAGAGTTAAAAGGGTGCAGAATTTATCTTATTGGGTGATCATGGACACATAAATACAGAAGATCAAAGAACAATTAGAAAATAGGAAACTGGGAACAAGCAATCATAATCTCATTTGTCTTTGCACATTTATTTTGCATCAGACAGAGATAAACATTGATTCATAATTACCTTCTCCCCCGCTTCCCTATCTAAGTCATTTCATTGGGTAATGTCAAGAGCCACATAACTAAGTAAAGTACTAAATTAGTTTTAATAAAATGCATCCAGAATTCCCAAGCAAAAGAAAGGAAGCCTTTGCTAATGAGTTCAGTGTTTCTGTGCACATCGGTAGCATATGTGTTCAGGGCCTGCTATTCCAAAATGGAGGTACAGAGAAGAGTGCACCAGATGTCCTGTCTGCTTCCAGGGAAAACCGAAACTGTGAGAACTGGGTTGGTTTGCTATAATTTGGCCACCATTGTTTAGGAATCTGGATGTCTGAATGTCTTACAATTTTAATTTTTGAATATTTCACTAACATCTGCATAAGAGTAGAGAGATCTTGATCTTCTTCTCAGTTCAGCTTCTGAATCACCTGGAATCATCATTCAATCTTATTGAGCCTCTATAAAATTAAGATACAATAATGCCCTGTTTCTACACTCCACTTCATAGCGATATTCCCAGTGCTTAGGCAAGAATGTATTAATTAATAAGAGCTCTTTGAGTATCTTTGAAGCTGCTGAGATGTCTGAGGTGGCATGACAACACACAGCAGGATAATATCATTTGTACTTATTTTGGTATTTATATTAAATATTTATAATGCAGTATTTAAATTCTCAGCCAAGTCAGCTCCCCATTATCTATGTTTTGATATTTATTTGTGTCCATTTTTGAGGTGAAATTGACTTCTTTCAGCATCTCACCCTGTTTTTAAGGTGGATTGTCCCTAAAGGTGGAATGTTGGGGACTTAAGCAAACATTTGAGGAAGGGCACCTCCCAGAAAACTTTCTTTGGTGCCTTTTACCTCCTGCCTCTTTTGCTCACTCATTGGGGTTTTGCCAGGCCTTACATTGCCCTTTACTCAACTCATTTCCCTCTTTGCATCTTTTCTATTTTGTCCTTCCATCCTTGAACATGGCCTTCCCTTCCCTTTCCTGTCAGCCCCACCCATTCTTTTCTCACCCATCATGGTCCTTCCCTTCCTTCCAATGGGTTTGTAGGATTTGCTGTCCTGGCCACTTGGGCTGTCTCCTCGGAGCCCATGCTCCTGTTTGGCAAGCCAGCTATGTGGCACTGCTGGGCATGCATTAGCAGACAGACAAGGGTTGGCCCCTGTTTGTTGATAGGGATAAGATGGAAGACAGAGTGTGCCAGTGTCGCTCCTCACCCCAACCCCATTGTCTGTGTTTGACCCCACTCCTTCTCTGGACTCCTTGGCCTCTGTTGTTACTACATGGAACAGTGAGATGAGAATGTCAAATTATCTGTAGAGTGTTTCAATGCTAATCTGAAGAAAAGCTACCAGGCCTCATTACCCATGTGAACTGACATCAGAATGTGAGCACTGAATTAAATGGATTGAATGGATTATGGAAAGCATTATAGCAGGCATTCAGCAGGGACCTAAATGAGAGGACAGCCATCCTGTTTCCCTAACTGTAGAAATTCTCTTTAGTCTTTCAAAAAGCATGAGGTTTTTCCCATCCTTTTGGGGGCTGGTTCAGTCAAGATGGTAACATAATCAAGATGTCAGAGTTGGTCCTAAGTGAGGAGGTTCAGGATCCAAAAGCCAAGAGAGGGCATTAATGAGTTTATGGGGTCAGGTGAGTCTTATTCTGTGTTGGATGTCCCCAAGACCATCCTCCGGATCAATTATTCACTAAAAGAACTCACAGGACTCAGAAAAACTGTTGTACTCATGGTTATGGTTTACTACAGCAAAGGGATACAGATTTAAAGCAGAAAAGGGTGAAGGTGCCAGGAGAAACCAGGTACAAGAGTCCAGGTGTCCTTTCCCAGTGGAGTCAAACAAATGTGCTTAATTTTTTCCAGCAATGATTTGTGACAACATGTGCAAAGTATTGCCAATCTGGGGAAATTCATCTGAGTCTTAGTATTCAGGATTTTGACTGGGATCAGTCACGTAGACATGCAATATCTGCATAACTGACCTCAGCTACTCAAACTCCAGCCTCCCAGCACAAAAAAAGGTGTTCATCATAAATCACATTGTTGGTATAAACTATCTGATCATACTGGTGTTGTGGCCCAAGGTGTCTAGCATGCAAAATACTCTTATCAGGCAAAATATTGCTAGGACTCAGAGCTCATCTCTCAGGAGCTGGTCAAGAGCCAGTCCTAAAAACAGGCCTCTCTTGAGCAACCCAACCCTTCCCTGCACATATTCCCAGGGTCAAGACACTGGAAGGCTTTGGACACATGACTGAACTTCTCCTACCTCAGCAGTTACCTTCCAAGAATAACATTCTTCCTTCTACATGGGATCACTGTGATTCAGAATAGTAACGGCTAAACTATTTTCACAAGAAGTAGGTCATCTATAGCAAGGACACTATAAATTATTATTGTTGTGTGTATCGTATCATATTATTCAGGGGGTGGGGCATGGGATTGAGCCCTGAATGCTTCCTTGTTATCTCAGAACAAGTCGGAAATGCCTTTTTTCTGACTTCTGAAGGCAAAGCTTCTGAAGACAAAAATGACTTCAGAGCCGCATGCCTCCACTCCACACTGGTGTTTAACCTTCTCCCTTGCTCTTCTCTCTCTCCCTTTACCTGGCAGTGGCTGAGAAACCCTGGCCCCCAGCATGAGAAGCGGACTCTGTTTGGCGACATGGTGTGCTTCTTGTTTATAACACCCCTGGCCACCATCTCGGGCTGGCTGTGCCTGCGGGGCGCTGTGGACCACCTGCACTTTAGTAGTCGGCTGGAAGCCGTCGGACTCATTGCACTCACTGTCGCACTCTTCACTATTTACCTCTTTTGGACACTAGTAAGTATTGGCGATGGCTGGGGTTCAGGCTATTTGGAGTTGGCAGCCTCATAGCTGGCACAAGCCTTTCCTCTTCTCTGTAACATATCTCACGTACCCAGTAGAAAACAGACCTTTGAGGCTGAGTGTGGTGGCTCACACTTTTAATCCCAGCACTTTGGGAGGCCATGGAGGGTGGATTATCTGAGATCAGGAGTTCAAGACCAGACTGGAAAACATGGTGAAACCCTGTCTCTGCTAAAAATGCAAAAATTAGCTGGGCGTGGTGGTGTATGCCTATAATCCCAGCTACTCAGGAGGCTGAGGCAGGAGAATTACTTGAACGTGGGAGTCGGAGGTTGCAGTGAGCTGAAATTATGCCACTACACTCCAGCCTGGGCAACAGAGTGAGACTCTGTCTCAAAAAAAAAAAAAAAGAAAAGAAAAGAAAAAAACCAGACCTTTGAATGCTGTCAGGAGCATGTGATTTGGTTTATGACTACGTGTGTGTGTGCGTTTGTGTGTATATCTGCGCTGCTAAGGCAGATCACATAAAAGAAAAGCTCAGCTTCTGGGTGTCCATCAGTCAAAGACACACACACACCTTGGACGTTCCACCCTACTAGCAGTCTAGGACTCCATCTGTTATAAGGCATGGCATTTTCTTTCTCTTGTTTATGTTTCTCACTTTTGCTGGAACTATAGTATATTATGAATGATGCACTTGGCCACTGTTGCTGTCACTGCCTGCACAGATCATGAATCCTCCCTGTTGGTTATTTTCTTCTTATGTCCTGACATAGCCTAAAGTCTTTGTTGGATGTGGAGCCGCACTTTGCCTGATGATTATTCTATGTGTTGGGATATTGACTCTGCTGCCCATAAAAGCACTAATTTATCTAGCTGGGAAGCTGCCACCAAAGAAAGACCATTTCTCAATAACTGTTCTCACTGTATATGAGGAAGAATTTTTAAATATCCCCTTTTTCATTCTTTTAACTTTTAACTTCATGCAGTAAGTTGATTGCTCGAGTACCAGTTGACAGCACCCACAAAATGCAACATTTGATCTCTCTCTTTCTGCTTTCTTCTGGGAGCTGCAGGGAAGGACATCACTGTCTTCTAGAATATTTCAGAAGCTAGGCCCGCTGCTTCCTGGCATTACTCTCCTGTGCCTGCTCATTTCTAATCTGAGCACGTTCTATTGTTATTCAATATGTATTTCCTGCCTAAAGCATACCATTCCCATATCCCATAGCACAGTGTCAGCATGTGGAAAATGCTTCTAGCACTCACTTCCTCCCTTTATCTGTCTCCCAGACCCTGTTCCTCCAGCTGCCACTCCCAAGACCCTGTTCATTTCCCTCTTCTTTATCATATGGCTCTTCCAGCTCTGTACCTCCTCTCCAGTGAGAGTGTTCAGACAGTAAGCAGACACATTTCAGTTTCAGTAAAGAGGGAGTGTTCTAATACTAAGAATTTATCTTGAGTCTTATGGTTAACTTAAACATTCTGTTCCCAGGCTAATGAAGCCCCAAGCAAAACTATTATTGCCTCTTTTAAAAGTCTACGCTTCCAGCCAGGCACAGTGGCTCATGCCTGTAATTCCAGCACTTTGGGAGGCTGAGGCAGGTGAATCGCTTGAGGTCAGGAGTTCAAGACCAGCCTGGCCTACATGGCAAAACCCTGTCTCTACTAAAAATACAAAAGTTAGTTAGAAGTGGTGGTGCACGTCTGTAATCCTAGCTACTTGGGAGGCTAAGGCAGGAGAATTGCTTGAACCTGGAAGGCAGAGGTTGCAGTGAGCTGAGATGGCACCCCTGCACTCCAGCCTGGGTGACAGAGCAAGACTCCATCTCAAAAAAAAGTCTGTGCTTCCAAAGTGCATTCTGGTTCATTGTGAATCAAGCAGTGAAGCTGTCCCAGAAGCCTCTATTGTGATGGGAGAAGGGTTAGAAATAAGAAATGAAGGAGCCTAAGCAGGGCCATCTAACTCTTGGTCCATGGCACCACCTGGGAAAGTCATTTTGCTTCTGTGTCCTCCTCTGTCAAGTGGAAATAGCGGTAATGCCCATTCTGCCAAATTCCCCTGGTGTTATGAGATTTAAGTGAAAGTGTATATGGGAAAGTACTTTGGAGAATAATACAAGTTCTTGCCATGTTTAGAGGTTTTCTAGTCTGTCATTTTTTTTAGAAGAGTACCTATGATGAAGGATAGATGAAGTGAGCTTAAATGCTGGGCTTTCAAAACCAATTTAAGACCTTTGAAAATCCTGCTTTGTAAAACATACACTTACCTAACAAGAAAGAAAAAGGGCAACAGGTGACTGGAAGGGAAGAAAGAAAGGAAGAAAAGAAAGCATGCTATCTCGAGAAATAATGGATGTGACCTTGTTTCGTCTCCCATCTCAGGTGAAAGAAGGTTTGGGTGGAAAAGCTACCTAGACTAGGCTCTTTCAGGAAATGGTAACATACTTCATTCTTACAGGCAGTGCTGTACATGCATTTAGGATCCAAGGGCCTTGTGTTTAAACCCAAGGTTTAGCATCCTAATAATAGTAACTTCAAATAGGATACCTAACCTTTCTGTTCATCCTTCCTCTTATACAAAAATATACAGGAAACAATTGCTAACCCCTGGGCCAATGGATTATTGCAAACAGTAAGTAGATAACATCTAAGAACATACATGCAAGCACCTAGCAGAGTGTTGGCCCTACGTTCCTTCCTGCGGCTTCCCTGCTCCCCCAGCTTCCACCCTCCCACTGCCCTTTATAGCATGCAAAGTAGCAGGAGGGAAAGAAGGCATCTCTCCCCTTTGACTGGTGTGAGAAACGTGCTGTGGAGTCAGCTCAGCAATAGGTTACTGAATATAGAATAACTCCTTCCCAGATAAATGCTGTACTGAGCAGCCCTGGCAAGAGCCGTAATTCAGAAGCTGACAGCACTTGGAAACTGCCCTATGGCAGAAACCCATTGTAAACAAGCTGTCAAGCTTAAGGAGAATATGCTGTGAAAATGTCTTAGATAAACAAACACGGTGTCAGTCCAAGCCTTGCTCCTCAGAGGAGCCGTTCCTGGAAGGCCTCCCTGGTATTGTGAAGAAGGACAAGCTCTCACGCTGCTTGCTTCAGAGTGCCTTGGAGTTTCTCACGGGCACACATGGCCATGGAAGTCCACCCTTAGGGAGTCCCCTGCTGTGAAACCTGCTGTGTTTCAGAAGCACACCCAGGCCCCAGGAGGCCAGGGTGTAGGGGCCAGCTCCACCCTAAGAGCTCAGGGATAGGTGTCCCAGAAACATCACTGTGCATGTCACAAGTGATTTGAAGCCCATGGACAGACACAAAGAGAGCTGGATGAGAACTGAGTCCATATTAAACATGAAGAAATTGTTGGTAATGGACTTGGTATTAGCCCCAGTTTAGAGGCTGGAGGAGAATTGAGGCACCATGTACAGGAAGTCTTTCCACTCACTGCATCACAGATGCAGCCAGTGTCCAGCACAGAAGGGAATGCATGAGCAGCCCGGTTCCTCAAAGGCTGACTCCCAGTCCCATGTTTTGATTGTTTAAATTCTTCTTATAAATTCAGAGCCTCCAGTGGAACACTGTCCCAACAAGGCTCACTGTAGGGCTGCTTAAGACACATCTCCCACATGGCCTACAAGCAGCCTGAGGGTATTCAGCAGTATTTCCCCATGACCAATTCACTCCCATACTCCTTTCCCCAGTGCAGTCAGAGATAGTTAGGTGAGCTGGGCCCATTGCTGCGGAGGCAATTTGCCAAGGCCTGATCCCATCAATCTCCCTAAGTCATACCATCACTTCCAGAGAAAAAGGGCAAAATAAAACTATGTAATCAGATTTCCCGAAGCCTGCTGTGACTTTACGCACACCTTTGCCACTGCCACGGTCACCTCCCTAATGGGAAGAGGGATGCTAACATTTTCTAACCTTTCTCATAATATTCATGCGATCACAACTCTTTGTACAACAGACTTGCCCATGATAGGAGGTTAGTTAGATAAATAAATGCAGAAACTTCAGGAAGCCCATCCCATAAGGCATAGTATTTTTAGGATAGTAGCCCTTTATTTTCTTCCTCCTCTCTCCTAAACTCAAAAGTTTAAGAAATATCTCAGTGAAATTCCTAGCATTATTGTTATAGCATCTTTTTATTTTATGTTTTCTTTTTCCTCACTGCCTTATTCTTCCAAATTAGACCTTCTTTCTTTCCAATTATATTGCATTGCAGGGTTGCAGTGTCTTGGAGCATCTAAAGAAGTAGCATTAACCCAGGGCAATGCAAACCTGCAGTCTCCTTGGCATTGTGCTCAACTACCTTTATTTTCCCTGACAGAGGCATCTTCTTATGATGCTTTCTTCTTATTGATTGAATTTGCCTGCAGACTGTGGTGATTAACCACAATTAAAATAGATTAATGTGTAATAAGATCTCATCTGTTTGTCTACACAAGTGGGCTTAATTTTTAATTTCCTGGCCAAAGAACCAGGAGACCTGCTACGTCCCTGACTTTCTGTGTTCCTTGAAGCAGTGGGTCTCAGGCTTGAATGCACATGTGGATCACCTGGGGACCTTGTTAAAATGCACTTTCTAATTCCTTAGGTCTGGGTGGGCCCAAAATTCTGATATTCTAACAAGCTCCCAGGTGATGCAGCCTGCTGCTGATCCAGGACCATGCTGAGAGCAGAGCCTTAAAGAAAATAGCCCTATCTCTCTCTGTTTCTATTTTTTTCTGTTACCCTGTGTCTAAAGAGTGTCACAAAACTCTTTCTTATATTTAACACATGTAAAACAGCCCAAGAACACTAAAATGTATGCCCTGTGCTAGGTGTTTTATATGCATTACATCAAATATCATTGTTCACATCTTACAAACAAGGCAACTGAAGCTTGTTGACAGCTAATAACCTCCCCAAGTCACGCAACCACTAAGTAGAGGATGCAGATTCCAGCCTCATGTGCCTGGCTCTGGATCCTGCGGTCTGCACTCATAGCTACTTCTCTGATTACTAATGCCAAGTGTGCACAGCTCTCGGCATCATGGAAAAAGGGACTCTTGATTTGAAATCCAGCTTTCCCATAATGTCCCAGATTCCAGACTTCTTATTTGCCAAAGTTCCTTATTAGTATAATACTTGTCTGCATTCCACCTCTTTCCTGCCCTTGGCCCTGAACAGCTGGCTTCCCAGCCTGCCTCTCTTACATTCATGAGTAGCACCCAGCAGCAGCAGGACAGAATAGATACAAGAGAATCAAGCTTAAAAAAAACCAAGCTGATCCACTTTGGCATGTTTAGGGACTTTTGGAGGAAAGCACATCTGTGTGAGTTTAAAAGTGTGTATTTTCATACTCAGCTCTCTCTGGCACTCAGCCCATGGCATCTGCTTTCTAGCCTCAGAAATTTGAATGAGTGGCCTTGAATTTCATGATCCTGCCATGAAGACTAAAAAGCCCATTCTGATCAAGGGCCTGCACTTTCATCTACTTCCAGAAACTCCAGCTCAAGCCATCAGGTCAACCCACTTTCTGACCACCATAGACCTTTAGTGGTCAACACAACCCACCTACTCCCAGATGATTAAATAGCCCAGACCTGATTTGTCTCTGGAAGCTCATGGGCTCCTTCGTTTCCAGCACTTACCTAGACATCAGACTCTGAATGTTCTGGGCAGTCCATCAATGTTTTATGCCAGCCTCCTCCAAAACAAACTACAGGTTTAAGCATCTCATTCCAATGTATATACATAAAAAAGCAAGCACCTCGGCTTGGTGTGGTGGCTCACACCTGTAGTCACAGCCCTTTGGGAGACTGAGGCAGGCAGATCACTTGAGGCCAGGAGTTTGAAACCAGCCTGGCCAACATGGTGAAACCCTGTCTCTACTAAAAACAAAACTTTGGACGAACGATCCAAGATGGCTGATTGCTAACATCTCGGGATTGCAGCTCCCAGTGAAAGCACAGAGAACGAGAGGACGCCACACTTTCAGACAAATTTTGGTCGCTCACGGAGCAGAAGATTCCCAGTGGAGGAGCCCCACGGGTCGCCAGCGCAACTCTTGTGGCCGGCACAACGGTTTTGCCGGCACCTCAGCGCAGCAGCTCTTGGTGCAGAGTAAACGGGACTGGTTCCCCTTCTGACCGAGGTTTGGAGCTCCGGGAAGGCAGAGTCGCCTATTACGGACTCAAGAAGGAAGACAGACTGGAGATTCCAGGGCAGAAAAGCACCATCAGTCTTAAAGCCACTGTTTTGGCCGGCGCAGTGGGTTGCTCATATTTCGGCCCTGGGAGTTAACAACTTGGACGTCCACCCAGAGACCTAATTTGAAAGTTGGTAATTACAAAGACGACAGGTGGATAAATTTACAATGATGGGAAGAAACCAGCGTAAAAAGGCTGAGAATACTCAAAATAAGAACGCCTCTCCCTCTAAAGAGGATCACAGTTCCTCATCAACAAGGGAACAAGGCTTGATGGAGAACGAGTGCATCCCATTAACAGAATCAGGCTTCAGAAGATGGATAATAAGAAACTTCTGTGAGTTAAAAGAACATGTTGTAGCCCAATGTAAAGAAACTAAGAACTTTGAAAAAAGGTTTGACGAAATCCTAATGAGAATAGACAACTTAGAGAGGAATATAAATGAATTAATGGAACTGAAGAATACAATACAGGAACTCCGAGAAGTATGCACAGGTTTAAACACTCGAATTGTTCAAGCAGAAGAAAGGATATCAGAGGTCGAAGTCCAACTTAATGAAATAAAATGAGAAGACAAGATTAAAGATAAAAGGATAAAAAGGAATGAGCAAAGTCTCCAAGAAATGTGGGACTATGTGAAAAGACCAAATTTATGTTTGATAGGTGTACCTGAATGCGACGGAGAGAATGAATCCAAGCTGGAAAATATTCTTCAGGATATTATTCAGGAAAATTTTCCTAAACTAGCAAAGCAGGACAATATTCAACCCCAGGTAATACAGAGAACACCACAAAGATACTCCTCAAGAAGAACAACCCCAAGGCACATAATCGTTAGATTCACCAGGGTTGAAACGAAGGAGAAAATACTAAGGGCAGCCAGAGAGAAAGGTTAGGTTACCCACAAAGGAAAGCCTATCAGACTTACAGCAGATCTCTCAGCAGAAACCCTACAAGCCAGAAGAGAGTGGGGGCCAATATTCAACATCCTCAAAGAACAGAACTTTCAGCCCAGAATTTCATATCCAGCCAAACTAAGCTTCACAACTGAAGGAAAAATAAAATCTTTTATGAACAAGCAAGTACTCAGAGATTTTATTACCACCAGGCCTGCTTTACAAGAGCTTCTGAAAGAAGCATTACACACAGAAAGAAACAACCAGTATTAGCCTTTCTAAAAATATACCAAAAAGTAAAGAGCATCAACATAAAGAAGAATTTACATCAACGAATGGATAAAACAGCCAGTTAACATCAAATGGCAGTCATCCTGAATTTAAATCGACTAAATCCCCCAATCAAAAGATACAGCCAACACCCAACGGTATGCTACATCCAGACCCATTTCACATGCAAGGATACACAAAGACTCAAAACAAAGGGATGGAGAAAGATTTACCAACCAAATGGAGAGCAAAAATAAATAAATAAAAAGCAGGAGTTGCAATTCTCATATCTGGTAAAATAGATTTTAAAGCAACAAAGATATAGTGGTAAAAGGATCAATGCAACAACAAGAGCTAACGATCCCAACGCCCAGATACATAGAGACTTAGATTCAATGAGACAGAAAATTAATAAGGATATCAAGGACTCGAACTCAG
Organism: Callithrix jacchus; assembly: GCF_049354715.1. Classification (NCBI taxonomy): domain Eukaryota; kingdom Metazoa; phylum Chordata; class Mammalia; order Primates; family Cebidae; genus Callithrix; species Callithrix jacchus. The sequence continues at coordinate 82,143,130 of NC_133503.1, forward strand.
ATCCGGAACAAGTAAACTTAATAAACATTTATAGAGCTCTCCACTTTAAATACATAAAATATACATTCTTGTCAATACCACATCACACCTACTCATAGGTTTAAATGAAATATTGATTGGCCATTATTAATACCCATTTTTTTTAGAATAGAGCAACATTTCCGTTCTCCCTCTTTTTCTTCCTCTTTCTTCCTCTCCTTCATTCCTTTTTTTTTCTTTCCTTCTCTCAAAAAAAGAAACAAAGAAATCAACTTGTAGACCTCTAGATCCAGGTCGGCAATGTCTCTCTCATTGCCTGATTTCCTTCCTTCCCTTCTCTCCCTCCCTCCCTCCCTCCTTCCCTTCCCCCTTTCCTCCCTTCCTGCCTTCCTCCCTTCCTCCTTTCCTACAAAAAATAAAAAATATAAATAAATAAAAACTTTGCCAGACATAGTGGCACGTGCCTGTAATCCCAGATAATCAGGAGGCTGAGGCAAGGCACAAGAATCGCTTGAACCCAGGAGGCAGAGGTCGCAGTGAGCTAAGATCATGCCACTACACTCCAGCCTGGGTGACAGAGCAAGACTTTATCTAAAAAAAAAGAAAAAAGAGAAAGGCTTCAGTTTGAAGCAGTGTTGCAATCAGAAAATGTAGGATGCTGATTCACTCATCCAATTACTCAGCAAACTCTCTTGAGCAACTTCCTAAGTGCCAGGCCCTGGAACAGGTGCCGGCCATGCATAGATGAACACAACACATCCCTGCTCTCAAGATGCTCCTAGTGCAGGGGAAGGAAAAACATGGACAGTGCTGTTCAGGACACTCAGTGCCATGTGGGTAAGCTTGAGGCACAGTGGGCACCCAAGGGAGTCATGCCCCACCTAGCCTGAGACTCGAGAAGATTTATCAGGGGAGTTAGTGCCCATGCTGTGATTTCCTTACTGGAAGCTATACATGCTGGAGTTGGAGGCCATTACGAATCATCCATTGGGGCCACCGAGCAGTTATGCAGGTTGTCCACAGGACAGCACAAAGGGTGTGTCCTTCGTATCACAGGGTGAGTGAGATCCTTTGAGTTGTGCAGGGTCTAACTTGCAGGAAGGTACATAAAGTCCTAGCATCCCACTCATCTAACAGAGAAGAACCTAGGGACCTGATAGGCACATTGCCGAGGTCACACAGCTGGGCGAGGGCTGGCATTGTATTCACCACTAGTCCAAAAATAAATTCAAACTCAGAAAGAACTTCATTTTCCCATTCATATCCTGAATGTACCCAGTATGAGGAGGAACAGAGGAAGCCACCCATGCAACCTCTGCCCATGTGTCCACACACAGGGTGCTCTGTGGTTGGTGCCCAGTCTTCCAACACTCACTGTGTGCCAGAGCCATTGTGCCCAGGGTTCTTGCGCAGCTGTAGTGCTGCCAGCTCTCTGAAGCTCTTTCCAATGACATATTTGTTTCTTGCATTGATTATCCACTTCTGCTGACCTGAATTCTTTTCTCTTACTTTTCCTCTCTCACCCCCAGGTGTCATTTAGGTACCACTGTCGATTGTACAACGAGTGGCGTCGGACCAATCAGAGGGTGATTCTCCTCATTCCAAAGTCTGTCAATGTACCTTCTAACCAGCAGTCCTTGCTGGGCCTACATTCCGTCAAGAGGAACTCAAAGGAGACAATTGTTTGATGTTTGTGTGGGTGTTTGGTTGATTCACTGTTTGGGGTTTGGAAGGATCTGCACTGGGGTCATGCACTGAGCCACCCCCAAGCCCTTCCTTCAGCCTGTGGGTCTCAGAACATCCAGAGTGGGTTAGCACATCACCCCAAGCAACGACCCCTGCCAGAAGAAAGCAAATACTGTTTTACTTCAAATCATAGATGCTGCAATCATATGATATTTGCTAAGCTGCCAAACATGTTTATTTAGCAGATACTGTATGGAATTTTCTGAACACCTCTTTAACATATGAGGAAGGTTGTCCTGCTACGGATGCAATTCAATTCTTCCTTTTTTATTACTATTTCAAACATATATATATATATATATTAAACTTAGATGATAATCAAAATCAAAAAGCCAATGTAAAAACTGGTTTCTTGGTTTGGTTGGGTCTTATTTGAGTTAGTTTATTTGTTTCTCAGTTCCTCGTGTGGATTATTTGGGGTACTTGGTAGCCTGAGTGATCTTTTTCATCTCTTTCACGTCTGTTACTTAAGGAGACAGCATAACAGATGCAGAACAAGTCATATTTGAAGAATGTTTTGTACTAAACTTCATTTAATTATTCAGTTTTTAAAGGGAAAAAAGGGCATAGCAACTCTCCACACAGTGAGCTGTTTATTTAAATATTATTAAGAAGAAAATATGGTGAGAAGCTCACTCCTTTCAACTTCTTTGGTACTGACAGCTGATAGAAGCTATTTTCTAATAATAAATATCCAGTGTGTGAAAGACAAAACCCACTGATTGCAATACTCTTTTTTTAAATCATAAAACCTGTGAGGTTTCCCAAAGCAGGTTTTTTAAAAGGAAAAGAGGGAAAAGCAAAAAGGTTGGTGTTCTCACTCCCATCTCATTTAGTGCATGTCTTAATTCTGCATTCGTAATGAATTGGAGGATCATTAGACATTTCTAGGAACCCTAGACCTGTTTTGCATATCAATTAGCATTCCCATTGCTCTATTGAATTTCTAGCTTGACAGGTAGATGTGGCAAAAAAGCCTGTCCTAGCAGCCCTGCACTTATTGTAAGACCCCCTTTGTCTGATTTTTTAAAAAAGGAGCCACACACAGTGCCTTCCCCCAACCATGAGCCAATTCTGTCACAGGCCGAAATAGATTTTTTCTAAGGGTTTCGTGTCCCTCTTTTATCCGTCGCAGGGTAAAGGGTCTGATCCGCAGCCTTCATTGTGCGCGCGCCGAGGCGGGAGCGGAAGCCTTCTGAGGAGAGCGCTAGCTGGGGTTGACTCCCAAGGCCCCGGCTGTCCGCCCGCCCACATGCCGCGAGGAGGGGCGGAGCCCTGCTTCGGGAATGCTTAAAATATGGAATTCTAGAACACGACCCACATTCTGAGTATCACTCCATGCATCTGCCTTGTGCTCCCCAAGTGGGAAAACGAGAGGTGCAAAGGAACAGGCAGCGAGAAGGGTAGCGATTTTTGTCTGCAAACTGATGGAGCTGATGCAGGTGTCCCCTTTGTCGGCGGGCCCTCCTTTCACAGGCTGCCCCAGCGCTGCCCGGGGAGGGAAACAGCTGTACTGCTCTTCGCTGCAAAACTCAGATGTACTTTATGGCTTGTGACAATAGATTTCCTCCCCACCACGCTTCACTTGGACGCTTCAATTCCAGTAATATACGTCTCAGCCCTTCTGTTTACTCGGCCCTGCTCACCCCGCTGAGCTGTCGTTAGCTCCACCACCATCAACCGCTTCTTAATTGACCTTTTTAAAATGCTGGACACCACTGGCTGCACGCAGCTGCCACACATTAAATTTCCAGAGCAAAGAGTCCAATTTGGTAGCTGGTAAATTGCAGCCCTGTAATATACTTGATAAATGACGTCCACCCGGCCTTAGTCCCTGAGCTGTCAGGTGAACCTGTTGACACCTCTCAACTGAATGGCACAACATTCATGAGAGGACCATACCCCTTCTCCTCCCTGCTTCTTCCATGAATTAAGGAAGCGGCGGATTCCCGGGAGGATTTCCTGTCGAGGTAGTGTCTGCAGAGAATTCCTGCCGTCTTGATTCGTGAGATGAGATATAATGACACCATCAAAGGCAGCCAGGTCCCAGGCAGTTCAATGGGGACCCTCACTTAGGAACGGTTTGCACATTAATGCTGTGCCTGTGCCACACCTTTGTCTCATGTTTGCATCCCTGCCCTGTGAAGTAAAGCAGAGTCCAAGATAAAAAGAGTAGATTGCATGTGGGGTGGTGGGCAGGACACCCTTGGCAGCCAGGCACAGCATCAGTGCCTCCCTTCCCAGGTCACCAGCTTGGGACCTCCCTGTGAGGCTCTGCTCTCCTTTGGCATCAGGGCCCATGGGGGATTCTGAACTCGGAGGATATTTCATCCTCTCCAAGCCATGCCCTATGGAAAGGGCTCCACCTCCTGCAGGAAGGGGTGCGTTTTCTTAATGGGTGCGGAGGCACCCTGCAGCTTACCAGCGGCCTTGCTAGCCTGGTCCTCTTCTTGTGCTTCTTTCTTTTTGAAAGATCAAGAATGAAGAGGAAGAGATGAAGAGTGGGGGTCCTTTACCTAAAGGACGCTGGTGGTTCATTGCTTCTCTTGCACGGACTTTTTACAAAACTCCCTCTCTTCCACACTCCTTGCTGTGATTCTGTCCTAATCGTTTTTCTTGAGCATATCATGTAGAGACAAATGTGTGTCACAGTGAAGCTAGAGGGTGAATTAACAACTAAGACAAATCCAGCATGCTCTTTCCTGCCCTGCATGTGTGCTCATTCGGGGAAGGACGGAGGACATAGGGCATCGACACAAATTTTACAGCTCCTCAGAGAACTGAGCAGAGACATAGATGAGCTGTAAAATCCATTAAGGAAAAATAAACAGCACGATTTGGAAGTTACTTTGATGTGTCTTTCGTTGTCCTAGTCTCCCCTGCCCCGAGTGCCTCAGCCCTGCTGTGGATTGTCACTTTCAGGGGGCTATAACCACAGGCATTTCATTTTCAGTGAAAGCAACTCATCTGGGGCATGGAGGAGCCAAAGGAGAAAATGGAAGTGAAACAGCAGCCCAGCTGACCCAGCACTTGGGCAAGCAACCAGCTTCTGGTCCCACTTCCTCCTAAGTCCTTATTGTTCCCATAGGGCACTGACCCTTGCTGGGCTCTGGGTCGCACCTGCACGGTGCATCTTTCTCCCATATTTGAATCCCCTCAGCCTTGCCCGACACTCCACACAGCTTATGGAGCTGCCCACACTAGGAAATGATGCAAGACCCAAAGAACCTGAGTAGGAAAGCCAGCTAGGAAATGAATGCAGGAAATGCTTCCTTTCCACTTCAATCCAGAATGTTCCTAGAAGCTGCCTGAAAATCTAACACACAGCTTGTGGTCCCTGGTGCTAGATAAGAAATGTAAGAGTTGTGATTCTGATGCCTGAAGTAGAATGGGAGTTGAGCCAGCATGTGGGGACAAGGTTCGGGCTTATTTTAGGACAAGAAGTTAGGACCATGATGATCCTGGCTTCACATCATTCTTCCCAGACAAGTACATGAGGATCTGCTTTCTGGCAGACAGACCACGTGAAGCCTGGTGCTGCTGAGGTTGGAGTCATGAGAAGTTGGCACTATGGCTAGTGATGTCTGGGCAACTGCTAACTCTCTCAAAATGTGTCAGTTCTGCAGTAATACATGGGCTACAATCCACCCATTTTGTTGTTTTCTTTTTTTATTGGTGCCTTCCGATGAGACACCCTTTCTTTGGCTTCACAAAAGTCTCAGTGTCTAGGAATTGGCTTTAGGACATTCTGCCTTCCCCTTGCTTGCTGCAGTCATTCTGGGGTGATCCCGGCTCCTCTTCCCAACATGACAGAGTGGAAGAGAACCACCTATGGAGTAAGAGTACACGAAGGTTTTTTGTGTGGCTTTTTTTTTTTTTTTGAGACAGGGTCTCATTCTGTCACCCAGACTAGAGTGTAGAGGCACAATCTCAGCTCACTGCAACCTCTGCCTCCCAGGTTCAAGCAATTCTCCCACCTATGCCTCCCAAGTAGCTGGGATTACAAGTGCCCACCACCACACCTGGCTAATTTTTGTATTTTTAGTAGAGACAGCGTATCACCATGTTGGCCAGGCTGATCCCAAACTCCTGACCTCCAGTAATACATCTGCCTCAGCTTCTGAAAGTGCTGGGATTACAGGCGTGAGCCACCACGCCTGGCCAAGAACACGTGAGTTTGAATCCTGGCTCCACAATGTCTCAGCTACAGATTGCAGACAAGTGACCCCATCTATCTAAGCCTGGGTTTTTGCTTCTGTAAAATGGGGGTAGTGTTTACCTCATATAGTCCTTGTAAGAGTCACAGGCTTAGCTGCCTTTCACAAATGAACAGTGGTGCCTTTCCCTTTCTAACCTTCCACTCACTGTTGCTACCATCTAGGTTATTTTGCCCTAGCCAGGATTTCAAAAAACAATTTTAATAATCGATTTGAAAAGCCATAAACAAATTGTTTTAATTCTTATTCAAAAAGAAAAGGGATTAACATAAAATAATCAACAGACACCTATTGTGCACTGTGTTTGGGAATAAAAAGAATTGTTATGAGAACTTTCTAGAGGTTGAAATTACTGATTTGATTGAGATCTTTGAATTATGGGTATATTTTTGTTTTCCTTGCACTTCCTGATACTGAGACCTAGAGTTAATTGATAATTCGTTACAGATAAAAATTTGCTAGTTCTGGGTCTAGTGCTACAGAAAAAAACGAATATAGCCCATCAGTTGTCTGTGTTCCCAGAAATGAGACATCCGTGAGTCACTGAGCTCATATATCCAGTGCCTTCTTGAGGCGCTGAATTCTGTGCACAAAGACAACAGCAGGAGAGTTGGCTCAGGGAGCCCTGCTTCGTTTTGAGACAGTCTCTTTTTTGGAATATCCTTTTCATCCATCAATCAGGGCCGTAGTTTCCCCATCAAGGAAATGAATATATGAGTCCTATCAGAGGTTTTACCTTATCTGTGAACATTATGTGCAAGGAATTAAGTTAATCATACGTTTTTGGTCATGACACCATTTCTATTAGGTCCTTGTTCTTTTTTATTCCATAAATACATATACGGTACCAGGCCTTTCCCATCAGCCATGCACTATCCAGCACTTTGATGTTTTAATTTTTTTGGCTGTGGGTTGGGGGCGGACAAAGTCTTGCTCTCTCAGCCAGACTGGAGTACAGTGGTAAGATCTCAACTCACTACAAACTCCACCTCCCAGGTTCAAGCAATTCTCTTGCCTTCACCTCCCGAGTAGCTGGGATTACAGGCACACAACCACCACACCTAGCTAATTTTTGTATCTTTTTTTTTAGTAGAGGCAGGGTTTCACCATGTTGGTCAGGCTAGTCTCAAACTCCTGAACTCGAGATCCACCCACCTTGCCTCCCACAGTGCTGGGATTATAGGCGTGAGCCACCACTCCCGGCCCTATCCAATTACCTCCTGGCCAGGCCCAGTCGCTCACGTTTGTAATCCCAGTACTTTGGAAGGCTGAGGTAGGCAGATGGCTTGAGCCCAGGAGTTTGAGACCAGCCTCAGCAGCATGGTGAGACCCAGTCTCTACACAAAATACAAAATATTAGCCACATGTGTCGGTGTGTACCTGTGGTCCCAGCTACTCAGGAGGCTGAGGTGGGAGGATCACTTGCACCCAGGAGGTAGAGGCTGCAGTGAGCCGATACTGCACTACTGTACTTCCTGCCTGGACTACAGAGCAAGACCCTGTGTCAAAAGAGAAATAAAAAAGATTACCTTACTTAATCCTCATAACCTTACCTAGTGCCACGTAAAAGAACTTAGTGGTCCAAAACAACTACTTTATTGTATCTCATTATTCCACGAGTTGGTCTGGCCTCAGCTGGGCAGTGCCTCTGCCAGGTGTCTTTTACACAGTCTGATGGCACAGTGCTGCACCACGTGGACATGCATCTCCACGTGGCATCTGTTTCTAGGCCCCTTGAAACAGCTATGGCGGCCCAAGGCTCCTGCTTAAAACACTCGGCTGAGCAGCCCCAGAGCAGCACTTACTCCGTATCCTATTGGTCAAAGCAGTCACAGGCCCACCTCTTGTGGGAGGAGCTACATGCAGACAGGGAGGGGCAGAATTTTTTGGAGTCAGTCTTTGGCTATCAGTTACCCGCCCCTTTTTAGGGATAGGGACGCTTACCAGAGAGGTGGTTAATTGCCCAAGGTAACAGAGCCAGTAAGAGGCACAGCTGGGATTCAGACCCATGCAATCAGAGGATGGACTCAGCGGCTAGTTTTAAATATTTCCCTTTCATTTCTAATCTCCACTCCTATCCCCTTCCTTTCTCCATTAGGCACCCACTCTCTAATATGTTCGATATTATAAATTGAATATGTATGCATCTTTGCAAAACATAATTGTTTTGCGAGTATATGTCTTAATTTACATAAACGATATTACCACTCTTTTTTCACTGAACACTGGTTCTAAGATGCCTCCATGTTGCTGCGTGTGCTACCTCATTACTAATGGCTGCTTGAGATTCCATTTTACTTTTCCATTCCCTTAATGTTGCCTCCAGCTGCCTACCCAGCCAACGGTGCAGTGATGGACATCCTCGTACTCATCTGCGTATGAGCCTGTCAGAGAGCTTCAGTGCATCAGTATCCGTCAGTGGGAGTGCTGGGTTATAGGACGCTGCTATATTTAACTTGACTATTTTAGTATTGTTCTCCAGGAGTATTCCACTTTAGACACCCCTCCCTGCAGTGGTAGCTGAGTTTTCCCATCTCTCCATATCCTTTCCAACACAAGCTATTATTTGTTCCTTGTTGCCAATCTGATAATATAAATCTGTGTTTTGTTTTTATATTGCTTAGCTGTTCAAATTTACATTTCTCTTTTTTTTCCTGTTGAGTTCCCTATCGTTTCCTTTTTGGTCTCCCTAGTCAGTTTGATGTGTTCAAGTCATCTCTCATTTGTTCAACCCTCTCTTAATTTTGTCTATGGTATTCTTCATTGAACAGAAATCCTTAATTTTGACGTAGCGAATTGTGGAGTTTATTATGTAGTTTCTGCTATGGGTAGTCTTACTTAAATTTAAGAAGTCCTTTCTCATTCCCGAAGCACAAAGCTATTCTCTCATATTTTCTTACTTTAGCCTTAGTCTTATCTTTCGCCCTTAGACCTCTAATCTGTCTGGAGTTCACCTCTGTATATGGCATGATAGGGATCCAATGTTATCTCCCTAAAGTGGGCAGTTTTCCATCACCATCCACTAAACAATCTACCCTTTGTTCATCCATTTTTAGTGTCACCTGTATCACGTATCCAATTCCATATAAACATGGGTCTATTTTTGAGCACTCAATTTATGGCTTCAGTCTTTTTGTCTGTTCCTGCATTCTCTCACCATTTATCATACAGTAGCTTTTTTTTTTTTTAAGACAGAATTTCACTCTGTCTTGCCCAGGCTGGAGTGCAATGGCACGATCTTGGCTCACCGCAGCCTCCGTCTCCTGGGTTCAAGAGATCCTCCTGCCTCAGCCTCTGGAGTAGCTGGGACTACAGGCATCTGCCACCATGCCCAGCTAATTTTTGTGGTTTTAGTAGAGATTGGGTTTCTCTATGTTAGCCAGGCTGGCCTCAAACTCCTGACCTCAGGTGATCCACCCACCTCAGCCTCCCAGTACTGGGAATTCAAGCGCAAGCCACTGCAGACAACTTTCACCGTGGCTTTATAGCATGTCTCAGTACTTAGTGGAATGAGCAACTCCTCCCAACCCCTTAACAACTTCACACTTCTTTTTTTCAGAATTGATTTAGTTATTTGTGATCCAGCTTTTTATTCTTGTGTATAAATTTTATAATTGTTAAGTAGTTGAAAAGGTCTTAATGGAGTTTTTATTGGCATTGTAGTGAATGTATAATTCATTTCATTAAAATTGACATCTTTACAATGTTTAGTAATCCTATATAATGATCATAGCATATCACCAGGTATTCAGCTGCTTTCTGTGTCCTGTAATAGAGTTTTAATCTTTTCCAATAAAATTCTTCTGTGTTCTTTGTTAACTCGATTCCCAAATTTTATAGTTGGCAATGCTATTACAAACGATATCTATCTTCTATTGTATTTTCTAGTTGGTTAGTGCCAGTGTAGACATACACTGATTATGCTGTATCTTTGTCGAACTCTGTACGAGTCTCTGTTGGTCCTGACAGTTTGTTTCTATCCTGCCAGGTCTGCTCTGTCCTGTGTTAATGTAGAGGCCAGGTCCTCCACAATCCTTTCACTGCAGTCTTGCTAGCAGTTGTATTTGCTGGCTTTCCAGTCTTAAACAGTGTGTTCAATGTTTCTCTACCAGTGTGATATCTTTTACATTTTTCCTATATTCCTTTCTATTCTGATATTCTGTGAGTTTTAAAAATTCTTTTAAAGAACACTCAATGATAATTATGTATAATCAAAAACTGTTAATAATAAAACTACAATTATAATTAATTGTGTGTAATTCACACAACTTTCTCAATGTTGTGTGAATTCTATGTAATTATATATACAGCTTTTTTAATGAAAAAACTATTTTTCATCCACCAGTGTAGTATGACACATTAACATTGCACCATCCTTTCATTCCTGGATAAATCTTACTTTATAAAATGTTCTATATCTATCTATATTTGTATATGGAAAACCAAGAGTTCACAGTGGCACCACCAATTCCAATTCAATACCACAGAGGTGAGGTTTTTTTCTATTTCCATATTTATAATCCCCCACTGCTAACAGTGTGAAAACTTGACTTTCGTTGGCCTTGATTTACTTACCTGCTTCATCCATTCCTCTGCATGTAAGCCATCTCCCGTCTTCATAGCCATCCCCTCCCCAGCACAGGCCTCCTCACCGCTCTTGAGTGCCGATACCCAGACTACACTACCTCCCCACCCCGCTATGGGGACACCCTCCTCATCCCAGTCCAACTCTGGTGCACCCAATCAATGGATGTTCCCCACCTTCATTCAGCCTGCAGTTATCCTCTTCTTCATTTGATGTTTTCTTTCCATCCTCTTTAATATTTTTTGTCTAGCAGGGCTGGATTAGTGGTGTATTCACTAATCTTTTTGAAGAGTAAATTTAGAACTTTCTTAATCTTCTCTTTCTCTCACCCTCTTTTGTACTCTATCTCATCGATTTTAGCTTTATTTTTTCCTTTTTTCTTCTTTTAATTCACTCTTGCTTCAGTCTTTTTTTTTTTTAATCTTTGGATGAGTGATCTTTCTTTCTTCTCTTCCTTTCTTTCTTTCTTTCTTTCTTTCTTTCTTTCTTTCTTTCTTTCTTCTTTCTTTCTTTCTTTCTTCTTTTTTTTTTTTTGAGAGGGAGTCTCACTCAGTCACCCAGGCTGGAGTGCAATGTCATGATCTTGGCTCACTACAACCTCTGCCTCCCAGGTTCAAGAGATTCTCCTGCCTCCCAAGTGGCTGGGATTATAGGCACCCGCCACCATGCCCAGTCAATTTTTGTGTTTTTAGTAGAGACGGGGTTTCACCGTGTTGGCCAGGTTGGTCTCAAACTCCTAACCTCAGGTGATCCACCTGCCTAAGCCTCCCAAAGTGCTGGGATTACAGGCATGAGCCACCTCACTTGGCCTGGATGAGTGATTTAAAGCTATAAATTTTCTTCTAAGTACTACTTTATCTCCCACAATTTTTAAGGTTTTCTTTGTTTAAATTTGAGTTAGTATGTTTTTTAAGTTTCTCTTGTTTTCTTCTTTAACCCAAGAATCCTCTGGCTTTGGTAAGTGAGTTTCTTTAGCTTCCAGCAAATGAACAGAAGGGAAGATGTTATTCTTTTGTCCTTTAATTATTTTAATTATTACATTATCATCAAAGAACTATGATCCCTATGATGTAAATTATTTGAAAGTATGGCATTTTTGTGGCTTACTACAGGATTGGTTGTTGCAAATATATATGTATATGTGCTACATATATACGCATATGTACTACATATGCTACATATATGTCTCTATAAATAAATAAACTAGAGTTTATTGGGTAGTTTACATCTTCACTTTTTTCATGCTTATCTGTCAAATTCTGAGAGGAGCATATAACATGTTCTGGTTACAGCTGCTGATTTATTTCTCTCTCCCTTTGGTCCTGTCAGTAGCTGCTTTATATCTTTAAGGCTATATTGACAGGTTCATCTTTATTATTATATCTCTTGACATATGGTTTCTCTTACCGAAATATAATATCCTAATGTTCTACTTGTCCACTTTGATGTTTTAAAATTCTCTTTTGTCTGATATTAATATTAAATATTTCTACGACCTTTCTAACTCAGGAAGAGAAAACCAGACATCATATGTTCTCGCTGATATATGGGAGCTAATCTATGGGTACTCAAAGAGCTAATCTATGGGGACTTGGAGGGGACAGGTGGAAGTGGGGCAAGAGATAAAAGAATACAAATATGGCAGCACACTGCTGGGGTGACAGGTGCACCAAATCTCACATATCAACACTGAAGAACTTACGCATGTAACCGAATACCACCTGTACCCTAAGAACCTGTGGAAAAATAAAAAACAAAAGAGATAATAAAGGAATACTAAGGAAAAAAATTCATAAAGATTTCTATAACCTCTTAAATCTCCTATAGACAGCATACTGTTAAATATTATTTTTACAATTTAATTGGCAAATCTGTCTTTGGATTGATGTAAATCCACTTACATTTATTTTACTATCACGTTGGTGTTAATTCTATCACCTTTTTTCTTTTTTTTTGAAATGAGTCCCTCTGTCACCCAGGTTGGAGTGCAATGGTGTGCTCTTGGCTCACTGCAACCTCTGCCTCCCAGGTTCTAGCGATTCCCCTGCCTCAGCCTCCCAAGTAGCTGGGATTATAGGCACCTGCCACCACACCCAGCTAATTTTTGTATTTTTAGTTTAGACAGGCTTTCACCATATTAGCCAGGCTGGTCTCGAACTCCTGACCCCAAGTGATCCACCCATCTCAGCCTTCCAAAGTGCTGGGATTACAGGTGTAAGCCACCACACCCGGCCCACTACCACCTTTTATTATGTCTCATTATCATATTCTCTTGGGGATCTTGACTACCTTGGCTAGTGATGAGTATTCATGGTGAGAGATACTGAATCACTGGTGGGTCAGGAGGAAGGGCGGGGAACACACCGAGGGTGGGAGATCCTCTGGTGTTGTCATTTGGACCCAACCACTCCCCATTTGCCACACTTTAGCCTGTGACCTTGCCCTCAGGGAGCCTCCACATACCTCCATCCTGGCCTAAGTTCCAGCTCCCAGAATTGCAGTCAGCTCACCTTTGAAGAGGAGAAGGCTGGGGAAGAGGAAATTCCTCGAGGCCGGCAGATCTGCCCGCATGTATTTTGTATGCATCTATCCCAGTGTGCATGGAATGCAGCCCTAATCTTACCCCGCTGCCCAGGTGCCACCGGGCTGCTGCTGCTGCTATTTGTTGTTTTCTGGGGTGTGATGCTTCCATGGAGAAGCATTTCACAGCGGGGAGAAAAGGACGCTACTCTTCGCCCATACCTGTCCCCTAGGTGTGGGGTCCTGTTCTCCACCCTCACCTTCTGTAGTCGCTGACTTCCCTGTTTTGTTTTGTTCTCAGACTTCAACCATTATCTCACGTATTCAGCACTTGCAGGGGTGATTGGGGAAGGGGGCCAAAAGTCAGGGTAGGTTTGCCGTACTGTCTGCCATCAGCACTTCTCCAAAAGTCCTTCTTGGAATCCTGCAGTTGCCATGGGGACGGGCCATGAGAAAGAGACCAATAACCTTAGCTCTGATGCCTCGGCCCCATTCAGCCAATTTCTCTCTGCTTTGTAGAGTGGAGATCTGGGCCAGATGTCACTGGAAAACAAAGGATTGGACAGCTGAAAATGACAGCGTTGAAATTTGTTAGGAACCTTCTTATTCTAGGTAGCATCATCTGGCTCCCTGGTTCATGGGGAGTCCGTCTTTACCAAAGGCAGTGAAATGCTTGGTAGGAAAAAGCACAAGGGTCTGTTTTACATAAAAGTGACGCCCACACAGCTCTCCTGGCTTTCATCCGTTCCCCATTTCCAGAAAGGAGGCAGCTGTGACTTTCACCCAGCTGCAAATAAGTAACGCTCAGTAGACACATGAACTGTGTTTTACTCTCAGATAGGGCTTAAAGACTGCTGATGTTAGGAATTTTTTTAAGTCAGTCTTGAGATTTGTGAGAAAGAATGTGTGGAAGCCACTGTGAGGGCAGCTCCGCAGAACACCTGTCCCAGTGCAGCCCGTGAGTGCCAGGGAGGCCAGGCAGGCAGCGGGGCGGATTCGGTGAGGATGTCCCCAGCAAAGGGCCAGCTGCATGACTTTTACAGTGTAAGAACTGGAAGCGTGTTTTCCTGCCCTTTAAACAGTACACTCAGACAGGCTTTGGGCACTTGGCAATTCACTTTGCTAACTGGGTTTAAAATGTCACTGGGTTTTCTCCGTCATTGACCTTCCTTGTCACTCCCCCTCCCTCATAACTGCAGAGCTGAAACTCTATTAGATGCCTCTGGTTTGGCAGCTCAGGGTGCCCATAGCTCAGCCATGTCTGTAAGACGCCACATGGGCAGGTGCCCTGCTCACTCAAGGCTTGCCTCGGTAAGGGCCTCTCAGCCAGTAGGTGCCCAGAGAGACCAGGCCGACCTGGCGCAGATAAGAAAGTGAGTTAGGGAGAGTCTAGGGAAGCCATCTAAAACTGTCATCCAGGTATTGGTGGCTCTATTCTGCAGTCTGTGTGAGGGCTCAGGACTCAGTCCTCGTGGGCAACATCTTACAGCAAAATGAGCAGTCCTGAGTTAGGAGGTCTGCTATGTGAGGAGAGACTCCCCAAAGGCATACACCAATCTGGAAGGCGGGGTGTGGCTTCCCACCCCCGGCTCTCAGGACAGTACGCCAAGGTCGGGGGCCAGCTCTGGCGGGTCGACCTCTGCAGCTCCACAGTATCTTTGCATTGCGGGAGCTCTTAGGAGGAAGAGGAAAAAAATCTAACATTTGTTAGTAAATCTGCTTCATCCCAGATGAGAAGCACTAAGAATCAGACTCAGCCAAGGTCTGCAAAAGTCAAGGGACTTTAATTTTCTTGTTTGGGTTTTTTTTTTTTTTTAAATGACAAGATCTCACTCTATTGCCCAGGCTGGAGTGCAGTGGTGTGATCGCAACTCACTTGCTGTAGCCTCAACCTCCTGGGCTCAGGTGATCCTCCTACCTCAGCCTCCCGAGTAGCTGGCACTACAGGTGTACAACATAAAACCTGGCTAATTTTGTGTGTGTTATGTAGAGACTGGGTTTTTCCATGTTGCCCAGGTTGGTCTCAAACTCCTGAGCTCAAGCGATCTGCCCACCTCAGCCTCCTGAAATGCTAGGAGTACAAGTGTGAGCCACCATACCTGACCTCAAGGAACTTTCAAACATGCACCCCGATTGAGGAGGAATGGGTGGAATTTTTTGTAAAATGCACCTGGTAAGATATGCAGCAGCAGCTGATCATGCCCATGTGCAAGGCTTGGGTCACCACTATTTATGCAGGCAAGTCTTTAAAAACTGGGCACACCTATTGTGATGTAGCTACCATATTCTTACTAAAAAGAATCAGACATTTGGAGAAATGTCTAACTCTAGGTCAGAGACAGAATATGTATAAGGCAAACGTGGAACACTTTGTCATGCCAGAAAGCAAAGAAGGGTACTGTGGTCACGTCTAAAAGATACGGGTTGCATTAAGAAGGCTCCCCCTAGCCTAGGATGAAACAGTGCGCACATCAGAAAGAATAACAGCAGTGAGTTGTCACACATCATTTATGCTAAGATTCTGAGATTTATGATGACACTTTATAAAACCAACCTCACCAGTCACCTTTATTTAGGCACATCCTAAATAACTAAATCATTATTCTGATAACTGCCTTAAAAAAGAAAAATATCGACGGGGTGCAGTGGCTCACGCCTGTAATCCCAGCACTTTGGGAGGCCAAGGTGGGCGGATCACGAGGTCAGGAGTTGGAAACCAGCCTGGCCAACATGGTGAAACCCCATCTCCACTAAAAACACAAAAAAATTAGCCAGATGTGCTGGCGGATGCCTGTAATCCCAGCTACTTGTGAGGCTGAGGCAGGAGAATATCTTGAACCCAGGTGGTGGAAGTTGCAGTGAGCCAAGACCGCACCATTGCACTCCAGCCTGGGCAACTGAGCAAGACTCTGTATCAGAAAAAAAGAAAAGTTTCTTGTGTATACTATACCTTGGGATATAATTAAAGGGACGCCCTTCTTTGGAGAAGAATGACACCTAACAAGTATAGAAACAATAATAGAATCTATATGAAATCATCGATCTACCTAATGATTACTAACAGATGCTAGAATCATTAGCTGATGGGGAACATTAAAATAGAAGGATCAGGGCTGGGCAAGGTGGCTCACACCTGTAATCCCAGCACTTTGGGACGATGAAGTAGAAGGATCACTTGAGGCTGGGAGCTTGAGAGCAGCCTGGGCAACATAGAGAGACTCCGTTTTTACAAAAAACATTAGTCAAGCATGGTGGCACACACCTGTAGTCCCAGCTACTTGGGAGGCTGAGGCAGGAGGATTGCTTGAGCCTAGGAGTTCAAGGCTACAGTAAGCTATGATTGCTCCACTGCACTCCAGCCTGGAGGACAGAGACCAAAAAAAAAGAAGAAGGATAAGATCATTGACACCTAATCCCACAGATCAACCCTAACATCACGGAAAAGGGGAAAGCTTTTCGTGACAGGAAGTGGCCCCTGATATGCTGCCATAGGATGTGCCCAGAAACGCTCATGAGGTACTCTTGCCTCATCTGATCCTGAATCTGATCAAGTGCTGCTGTCTAACTATCCATTTACAGAAAGTAGAGAGATACATTGTTAAATGATGCCATAGCAGGGTCTCTCAATTGCAGTACTATTGACATTTTGGCCTGGATAATCCATTTAGAAGACTAAAATATATCAACTAATGTGATGTATGGACCTTGTTTGGATCCTCATTCAGATGAGTTAAATGTTTAAAAAAAAAAAAGACTATCAGGGAAATTTGAACACTGGATATATGATCATATTTGTCTCAGGTAGATAATAGAATAACAGTTATGCAATTTAAAAGTTCTGTCTCTTCAGAATATATACTGAAGTGTTTATGAAGAAGCTATGTGAGGTAATAGGGCGACGCTGGACAAGGGGTACAAAGTCTTAGTTGTAGTGGAGAAATAAGTCCTGCGGATCACTGGACAGCTATGGTGACTATGGCTAATAATAACGTACCATGTGCTGGGTGCTGTGGCTCACACCTGTAATCCCAGCACTTTGACAGGCCAGGGCAGGTAAATTGCCTGAGCTCAGGAATTTGAGACCAGCCTGGCCAACAGGGCAAAACCCCGTCTCTACTAAAAATACAAAAATTAGACAAGTGAGATGGCAGAAAAAGGGAAAAATAGAAGGATCAGGGTTGGGCAAGGTGGCTCACACTGGTAATCCCAGCACTTTGGGACTCAGGTGTGGTGGCACATTCCTGAAATCCCAGCTACTCAGGAGGCAAGACACAAGAATTGCTTGCACCTGGGAGGCGGAGGTTTCCGTGAGCCAAGATTGCACCACTGCATGCCAGCCTGGGTGATAGAGCAAGACCCTATCTCTAAAATAAAATAAAATAATGTACCGTGTACTTGAAAGTTGCTAAAAAGTAGATCTTAAATGTTTTTACCACAAGAAAGCTTGATGTAATTGGAGATGATCTAAGATGGCCAAAAAGGAACAGCTCTGGAGTGCAGTTCTGAGCGAGAATACAGATGGTGAGGGATCACCGCATTTCCAAAGGAATTTTTACTGCCCACAGACCAGGAGATTCCCAGGCAGAAAAGTGCCATGAGTCTCCAGCATGGCTGTTTCAGCCTGCACAGCAGGTCTCCACACAAAAACTCACACAAATCTGGGCGCCATTTCAACTGATGCCTGGAATGCCTGGTAGACAGTGCCACCCATTCAGCTGAAAAAAAGGGGGCTGAAATGGAGCCAGGTGATCTGGCTCAGTGGGTCCCATCCCCACAAAGACCAGCAATCTGAAACACTCTGGATTGAGAGTTTCACAGCAAGCACAGCTGGACCCGGGATGGTCCAGGTCTGTGGGGGAAGGGTGTCCGCCATTACTGAGGCAGTCTACCATTACTGAGGCAGAGCGCCATTACTGAGGCAGTTCTAACTATACCTCTATAAACAAAACCGCAAGGAAGTTCACACAGTAGCTGAGCAGATCCCATGACAGCTCAGCAGTGCTTCTGCTGGCAGACTGTGACTAGGCTACCTCCTCACTGGGCAGGGCATCTCTGAAAAAAGGCAGCAGCACACAGGAACTTATAAATAAAGCCCCACCTTCCCAGGACAGAGAACCTGGGGAAAAAAAAGGCAGTTATGAGTTCTGCTGCAGCAGACTTAAACATACCTGCCCAGCAGCTCTGAACAAACCAACGGAGCTCAGAGCTCCACACTTGAGCTCCTATAAGGGACAGACTGTTTCCTCAAGCAGTTCCCTGACCTCTGTTTATCCAAAGAGACACCTCATAAAGGAGAGCTCAGGCTGACATCTGGTGGGTATCCTTCTGGAATAAAGATAACAGAAGAAACTGGCAGCAACCCTTACTGTTTTGCAGCTGCTGCAGGTGATCCCCAGGCAAGCAGGGTCTGGAGTGGACCTGCAGCAGTCCTACAGCAGAGGGGCCTGACTGTTAGAAGGAAAATGAAAAAGCACACAGAAATAACTTCATCATCAACAACTGACATCCACTCAGAGACCCCATCTGAAAGTCACCAACTACAAAGACCACAGGTAGACAAATCCACAAAGATGGGAAGAAACCAGTGCAAAAAGGATGAAAACACCCAAAACCAGAATGCCTCTCCTCCTCTAAGGGATCATAACTCCTAACCAGCAAGGGAACAAGGCTGGATGGAGAATGGGTCTGATGAATTGGCAGAAACAGGCTTCAGAAAGTGGGTAATAGCAAACTTCTCTGAGCTGAAAGAACATGTTCTAACCCAATGCAAAGAAACTAAGAACCTTAAAAAAAGGTTTGATGAAATGCTAATAAGAATAAACAGCAGAAGAAAGTATATCAGAGATTGAAGATCAACTCAATGAAATAAAATGAGAAGACAAAATTAGAGAAAAAAAAGTGAAAAGAAATTAACACAGCCTTCAAGAAATATGGGATTATGTGAAAAGACCCAATCTATGTTTGATAAGTGTACCTGAATGTGACAGAGAGAATGAATCCAAGCTGGAAAACACTCTTCAGAATATTATCCATGAGAACTTCCCCAACCTAGCAGGGCAGGCCAATATTCAAGTCCAGTAAATACAGAGAACACCACAAAGATATTCCTCAAGAAGAGCAACTTCAAGACACATAATTGTCAGATTCACCAGGGTTGAAATGAAGGGAAAAATGCTAAGGGCAGCCAGAGAGAAAATTCGGGTTACCCACAAAGGGAAGCCCATCAGACTCAGACAGTGGATCTCTCAGCACAAACCCTACAAGCCAGAAGAGAGTGGGGCCAATATTCAACATCCTTAAAGAAAAGATCTTTCAACCTAGAATTTCATATCCAGCCAAATTAAGCTTCATAAGCGAAGGAAAAATAAATCTCTGAGTACTTTGCAAACAAGCAAGTACTCAGAGATTTTGTCACCACCAGGCCTGCCTTACAAGAACTCCTGAAAGAAGCACTAAACATAGAAAGGAACAACCAGTATCAACCACTAAAAAATGTACCAAATGGTAAAGAGCATCGACACAATGAAGAAACTACATCAACTAATGGGAAAAACAACCAGCTACCATCAAAATGGCAGGATCAAATCCACATATAACAATATTAACCTTAAATGTAAATGGGCTAAATGCCCCGATCAAAAGACACAGACTGGCAAATTGGATAAAAAGTCAAAACCCATTGGTGTGCTGTATCCAGGAAATCCATCTCACATGCAAGGACACATATAAGCTCAAAATAAAGGGATTGATGAAGATTTATCAAGCAAACGGAGAGCAAAAAAAAGCAGGAGTTGCAATCCTAGTCTCTGATAAAATAGACTTTAAACCAACAAAGATGAAAAGAGACAAAGAAGGGCATTACATAATGGTAAAAGGATCAATGCAACAAAAAGAGCTAACGATCCTAAATATATACACACCCAATACAGAAGCACCCAACTACATAAAGCAAGTTCTTAATGACCTACAAAGAAACTTAGACTCCCACACAATAATAGTGGGAGACTTTAACACTCCACTGTCACTATTAGACAGATCAATGAGACAGAAAATTAGCAAGGATATTCAGGACTTGAACTCAGATCTGGACCAAACAAACCTAATAGACATTTACAGAACTCTCCACCTCAAATCCATAGAATATACATTCTTCTCAGCACCACACCATACCTACTCTAAAATTGACCACATAATTGGAAATAAATCACTCCTCCGTAAATGCAAAAGAATGGAAATCATAACAAACAGTCTCTCAGACCACAGTGCAATCAAATTAGAACTCAGGAATAAGAAACTAACTCAGAACCGCACAACCTCATGGAAACTGAACAACTGGCTCTTGAATGTTGACTGGATAAACAATAAAATGAAGGCAGAAATAAAGATGTTCTTCGAAACCAACAAGAACAATGACACAGCATACCAGAATCTCTGGGACACATTTAAAGCAGTGTCTAGAGGAAAATTTATAGCAATAAATTTTAGATCTTTCCTTGCTTCCCACATGAAAAGCAAGGAAAGATCTAAAATCAATACCCATCATCAAAATGGAAAGAGATTGAGGAGCAAGATCAAAAAACCTGAAAAGCTAGCAGTAGACAAGAAATAACTATGATCAGAGCAGAACTAAAGAAGATAAAGACATAAAAGTTCCTTCAAAAAATCAATAAATCCAGGAGCTGGTTTTTTGAAAAGATCAACAAATAGACGGCTAGCCAGATTAATAAACAAGAAAAGGGAGATGGATCAAATAGATGCAATAAAAAACGATAAAGGGGATATCACCATTGACTCCACAGAAATAAAAGTACAATCAGAGATCACTGCAAACAACTCTATGCTCATAAACCAGTAAACCTGGAAAAAATGGATAAATTCCTGGACACTTACCCCCTCCCAAGCCTAAACCAGAAAGAAGTCGAAATCCTGAATAGACCAATAACAAGGGCTGAAGTTGAGGCAGCAATGAATAGCCTATCACCCCAAAAAAGCCCAGTTCCAGATGGGTTCACAGCTGAATTCTACCAGACATACAAAGAGGAGCTGGTACCATTCCTTCTGAAACTATTCCAAACAATACAAAAAGAGGGAATCCTTCCCAAATCATTTTATTAGACCAACATCATCCTGATACCAAAACCCGGCAGAAACTCAACAAAAAAAGAAAACTTCAAGCCAGTATCCATGATGAACATAGATGCAAAAATCTTCAATAAAATGCTGGCAAACTGATTGCAACAGCACATCAAAAAGCTTATCCATCACAATCAAGTAGGATTCATTCCATGGATGCAAGGCTGGTTCAACATATGCAAGTCTATAAACATGATCCATCACATAAACAGAAGCAAAGACAAAAACCATATGATTATGTCAATAGATGCAGAGAAGGCCTTTGACAAAATTCAACAGCCCTTTATGCTAAAAGCTCTGAATAAGCTAGGTATCAATGGAATGTATTTCAAAATAATAAAAGCTATTTACGACAAACCCACAGCCAATATCATACTGAATGGGCAAAAACTGGAAGCATTCCTTTTGAAATCCGGCACTAGACAAGGATGCCCTCTCTTACCGCTCTTATTCAATATAGTATTGGAAGTTCTAGCCTGAGCAATCAGGCAAGAAAAAGAAATAAAGGGTATTCAATTAGGAAAGGAGTCAAATTGTCTCTATTTGCAGACAACATGACTGTATATTTAGAAGACCCCATTGTCTCAGCCCAAAAACTCCTGAAACTGATAAGCAACTTCAGCAAAGTCTCAGGATACAAAATCAATGTGCAGAAATCACAAGCATTCCTATACACCAATAACAGACTTAAAGAGAGCCAAATCAAGAATGAACTGCCATTCACAATTGCTACAAAGAAAATAAAATACCTAGGAATACAATTAACAAAGGATGTAAAGGACCTCCTCAGGGAGAACTACAAACCACTGCTCAAGGAAATAAGAGAGGACACAAACAGATGGAAAACATTTCATGTTCATGATTAGAAAAAATCAATATTTGGAAAATGACCATACTGCCAAAGTAATTTATAGATTCAATGCTATCCCCATCAAACTATCTATGACCCTCTTTACAGAACTGGAAAAAATCACTTTAAATTTCATATGGAACCAAAAGAGAGCCCGCATAGCCAAGTGAATTCTAAGCAAAAAGAACAAAGCTGGAGGCATCACGCTACCTGACTTCAAACTATACTACAAGGCTATAGTTATCAAAACAGCATAGTACTGGTACCAAAACAGAGATATGGACCAATGGAACAGAACAGAGGCCTCAGAGGCAGCACCACACATCTACAACCATCTGATCTTTTTTTTTTTTTTTTGGAGGCAGAGTTTTGCTGTTGTTACCCAGACTGGAGTGCAATGGCACGATCTCGGCTCACCGCAACTTCCACCTCCTGGTTTCAAGCAATTCTCTTGCCTCAGCCTCCCGAGTAGCTGGGACTACAGGCACGCACCACCATGCCCAATAATTTTTGTATTGGCATAAAAAAATACAATAATTTTTGTATTTTTAGTAGCGATGGGGTTCATCTTGTTGACCAGGATGGTCTCAATCTCTTGACCTCATGATCCACCCGCCTCAGCCTCCCAAAGTGCTGGGATTATAGGTGTGAGCCACCGCACCTGGCCTCAACCATCTGATCTTTGACAAACCTGACAAAAGCAATGGGGAAAGGATTCCCTGTTTAATAAATGGTGTTGGGAAAACTGGCTAGCCATGGGCAGAAAGCAGAAACTAGACCCCTTCCTGACACCTTACACTAAAATTAACTCCAGATGGATTAAAGACTTAAACATAAGACCTAACACCATAAAAACCCTAGAAGAAAACCTAAGCAAAATGATTCAGGACATAGGCATAGGCAAAGACTTCATGACTAAAAAACCAAAAGCACTGGCAACAAAAGCCAAAATAAATAAATGGGATCTAATTAAACTCCAGAGCTTCTGCACAGCAAAAGAAACAATCATTAGAATGAACCGGCAACCAACAGAATGGGAAAGCATTTTTACAATCTACCCATCTAACAAAGGGCTAATATCCAGAATCTGCAAAGAACTAAAACAGATTTACAAGAAAAAAGAAACAAACCCATTCAAAAATGGGTGAAGGATACGAACAGACGCTTTTCAAAAGAAGACATATATGAGGCCAACAAACAAATGAAAAAATGCTCATCATCCCTGGTCATTAGAGAAATGCAAATCAGGGAGCCACGGTGGCTCCAGCCAGTTGTCCTGGCCCTTGAGGAGGCGAGGCTATGAGTTCAAGGCCAACCTGAGCAACATAAGAAGCTCTCATTGATTAAAAAGAGAAATGCAAATCAAAACCACATTGAGATACCATCTCATGACAGTTAGAATGGTGATCATTAAAAAATCTGGAGACAACAGATGCTGGAAAGGATGTGGAGAAATAGAAACACTTTTACACTGTGGGTGGGAGTGTAAATTAGTTCAACCATTGTGGAAGACAGTGTGGCGATTCCTCAAGGACCTAGAAATAGAAATTCCATTTGACTCAGCAATCCCATTACTGGGTATATACCCAAAGGATTATAAATCGTTCTATTATAAAGACACATGCACACATATGCTCATTGTGGCACTGTTTACAATAGCAAAGACCTGGAGCCAACCCAAATGCCCATCAATGATAGACTGGACAGGGAAAATGTAGCACACATACACCGTGGAATATTATGCAGCCATAAAAATGATGAGTTCGTGTCCCTTGTGGGGACATGGATGAACATGGAAACCATCATTCTCAGCAAACTGACACAAGAACAGAAAATCAAACATCGCATGTTCTCACTCATAGGTGGGTGTTGAACAATGAGAACACATGGACACCGGGAGGAGAGCACTACACACTGGAGACTGTTTCAGAGGACAAGGGGAGGGACAGTGAGGGGTAAGGAGTTGGGGAGGGATAACATGGGGAGAAATGCCAAATATAGGTGATGGGATAGAGGCAGCAAACCACATTGTCATGTACGTACCTATGCAACAATCGTGCATGTTCTTCACGTGTACCCCAGAACCTAAAGTGCAATCAAATATATATGTAAAAAAAAAAAAGCTTGATGTAATCACTTTACAATGTATACATTTGTCAAAACATCACATTTTACATCACAAATACATGTAATTTTTGTTATATCTTAATAAAGTGAAAGGGAGAAACAAGAATACTATGTGACATACACTGAATATGTAAATATTTAAAGATTATCTTTATTATATTCTGAAGAGTAAAATTGTATTACAAACTGAAAAAAAAAAAAGTCACACTATAATGCTATATCTGGGATTCACATTAAAATAATCCAGTGGATAACAGAGTAGAGGGTGGGAGCATGGGTGAAATAAGATTGCCGATATGTAGGTAATTGCTGAAGTCAGGTGATGAGCATCTGGTGTTCATTATACTACTCTCAGGGTTTTTTTTTTTTTGTTTTTTTGGTTTTTTTTTTGAGATGTAGTTTCACTCTTGTTGCCCAGGCTGGAATGCAATGGCATGATCTTGGCTCACCGCCACCTCTGCCTCCCAGGTTCAAGTTATTCTCCTGCCTCAGCCTCCTGAATAGCTGGGATTACAGGCATGTGCCCCCATGCCCAGCTAATTTTGTATTTTTAGTAAAGACAGGGTTTCTCCATATTGGTCAGGCTGGTCTCAAACTCCCAACCTCAGGTGATCCTCCAGCCTCAGCATCCCAAAGTGCTGGGATTACAGGTGTGAGCCACCACACCCAGCTACTCTCCAGTTTTATATGTTTAAGCTTTCCATTGTGAAGTTACTTATATTAAAAGAGAGAGAGAGAGCCTGGCACAGGCTCTCTCTAAAAAACTACGTGGTCTGCAGGGACAGGGAGCTGAGCAGAGGAGGGCCTGTAGCTCATAGGCTGTAGGCTCAAGGTTGGTCATTTTACATAGAGATGTTAAGTGTATAAAGTCAGATATAATCAGGAGAGTCCAGTAAGGCAGTGGGCTGACTGTGCAGTAATCATAGATAGGGGAAGGGAAGCGGAGGTCAGAGGAGAGGCCTCAGGCTCAGTGCCAAGAATGATGCCTTCGGTAACGGACAGAAGGGCTTCAGAGCATCCAGTTAAAAAAGAAAGCCCAGCCAGGCGCAGTGGCCCACGCCTGTAACCCCAGCACTTTGGGAGGCTAAGGTGGGCAGATCACCTGAGTTTGGGAGTTTGAGACCAACCTGACCAACATGGAGAAACCCGGTCTCTACTAAAAATACAAAATTAGCTAGGCGTGGTGGTGCACGCTTGTAATCCCAGCTACTCGGGAGGCCAAGGCAGGAGAATCACTGTAACCCAGGAGGCAGAAGTTGCGGTGAGCCGAGACTGTGCCATTGTACTCCAGCCTGGGCAACAAGAGTGAAACTCCATCTCAAAAAAAAAAAAAAGAAAACCCACACCCTGCTGAGATTGGAGGGTGCCGGCGAGGCTGTCACCCACCTGACAGTGCTATGGTGATGGAGACATACCACCACATGCTAGGAACAAAAAGAAGACAAATGTCAACCAGAGCCCCTAAAGCCTCAATTCTGCTGTCATAAAGTGTGTGGGTGCACTTGCACACGCATGGCTTGGTGTGAGGCAGGGGGTGCAGGTTCCGTGGTAAGAGGGATGATTCTCATTAGCTTGTTCTGATGCTCTGTTTGTGCACCACGAGGTTAATACAGGAAATATGAAAGGCGTTCAGACTGCCGGGAGCAGCTGCTCGTGGGCAGGTCAGCCCTGAGCAAAGCTTCCCCAGGTCCAGACCATGACTGTCCTGCCAGCTGTACACAGCACCCAAGTGTCAACTTCACTCTGATGGCTGACGGGGCCACTAGGACAGCACATCCTCTGCCATCCATCCCAACGCGGGACAAGGAGGGTGGCCCTTGTGTCACAGGGCAGAACAGAGACCTCTGCCATCCAAAGGACAAAGAAGGAAAAAAGCTCGTGAAACAAAGCCCTCTGTGGCTCAGGTGCAGAAAACCATCTAGACAGATGAGCAAAATGGGCTTCCTCTCCTAGGGCAATACTTACCATTTTAAATGGTTATTCTGACCCAGAAAATAACCCACTTGCCCCCCCATCCCACACACATACATCATACATACATAAACATTTAAAAACTCCTATGGCACAGACACAGTCACACACAGCACTAGAAGAATCCTGGGCCAGTTCAACTCTTGTCAGTATCAGCAAGTCTCAAAGTGAGCACTCTGTGATCCCCTCTTCCCTCTCCCACACCCCGATGACAGCTCCTTGTGGCTAAGTTCAGCGCCACGTAAGGAAGAAGTGCCTGCAACAAGCTTGCCTGAGGAGGAGAAACAGTAAGGCAGCAGGTATCAGAAGCAAGTCGCCCCCGGAAGAAGTCGGGAAGTGTCCACATGCCCCTCCGGGGTCAGGATTAGAGCTGAGAAAAGGACACGTTTGTCTCTACAACCCCCCAGTAGCTCTTCTGAACATGAGAGGGGTCACAAGCCCAGGCAGGGTCAATTTGTTAGGAAACAAATCAATGGATGGGCAGCACATATGCTCACATTTCCTGCCTCTCCCATCTCTTCTTGGAACTGAATGAGCCTCTTCAAACAGCAGCCTTCTGGAATCCTGTCAGTTTCCTCATTTCCCCCAGAGACAGTGTCACTGCGCACTAACTTGTTTCCCAATAATAACCATCCAAAGTCAAGCCGGGTGCAGTGGCTTCATGCCTATAATCCCAGCACTTTGGGAGGCTGAGGCAGGCAGATCACTTCAGGTCAGGAGTTCAAGACCAGCCTGGCCAACATGGTGAAACCCCATCTCTACTGAAAATACAAAAATTAGCCAGACATCATGGTGCACACCTGTAATCCCAGGATTACAGGAGGCTGAGGCCAGGAGAATCTCTTGAGCCCTGGAGGTGAAGATTGCAGTGAGCTGAGCTCGTGCCACTGCACCCTAGCCTGGGCGATAGAGTGAGACTCTGTCTCAAACAAAACAGAAAAGTCATTTGCCTCAGGTCAGCCATTTCCTAGAGTCTGTTGAAGAGCACACACAGAAAAACAAATTGCCTAAGAGCAAGGAGCCCTGGAGTACACCATTAAGAGGCTGATCTCATTACCCTAGTTTAGGATTCAGGTGCCAAGGATGACAAAAGGAACTGCCTTCCTTTATTTCACAATTCAGTGTTTCTCAACCTTCCACTATGCATTTTGGGAAAGAGTTGTCAAAACCCATAGTTATTTCTTCCAGCAACCTGGGTGGGGAAGGGAGGAAAGTCAATTTGGGCTCAGTCTCTCTGGCATGCCAGAGACTTTGGCCATTGGGGATACTTTAATCTCCTTTCCCAGCTGAGGCCTTAAACTATTTGTTTAAATGAAACTCTGAAACAAAACTACAGCTATCATCAAAAACAGGCAGGAGATCCTGTCATCTTGGTTCCATGGATCAAGAAGAGGCCGGTGTTCAGCATTTGTGCAGAGCACAGGCGTGCTTTTCCAGCAGTGGAGGACAGTCCCAATGCAGCGTGCAGCCCTGTGAGCTGGGGAAGGCAGACAGAGGTTGGCCAGCTGGCAGGAGCCAGATCTTCTTCGTGTTCGGGTCTCAGTAGGAAACCCAGAAGTGACCGCCAAACACGTTCAGAATTCGCCATTTCCCATTTGAGCACTGAGCACACGGGGGACCTCTACAGTCACAGTCATCTTCGATTTTAAACAACAGGGGCAAAGGTTCCAATGTGACCAACCTGTCACAAGTACTGACAGTATTCACAAATGCCTCCTTCCTGCCAGAAATGCAAAGGGACCCAACAGGCACCCGGCACCTCCACACGGTGTAGACAAGCCACGTGATGGAGTGTTTAAAGCAAAGGGAAGGGAAATCACAGCATTGAAAAATGATTTGGAACAAACAAGCATGACGGAGACTACTCGGGGGAAAGCTGACATTTGTCTAAAATGGAAAAATCCAAATGCACTTTCCAAAGCATCTAGGAGGGAATAGACATTGTCCCTCATATAATATTCAATTTTCAAAAGGAAAAAAGCAGATCTTGGCATTCATTTAACTTAGTGTTGCTTTTACTTGCCCAAACCAGGTATAGGGGTGGAACAGAACGTGAGTTATGATTCCCTCAGGTGAGGATCTCTCTTTGACAGCACTAGGCCCTCAAACTCCAAATTAACCAGGCACTCCCAGATTCTATCCCAAATGCCATCAGAGCAGGGAGAGCCAAGTCTCAGGGAACCTCAGGTGAACTCTGAATTCCACTCAGCTGGCTGAGTGATGCTCTTGGCACATGTCAGCATGCCGTTTCCACGAAAGCACTCTGGACTGACCTGGACCCTTGAATTTGGGTACCTGTGAGTACCCAGGACCACCCAGAGAGATCAGAGAAACAGACTGAGGCTACAGGACTGTGGCCCCGCTTCCCCCACTGTTCTGTCTGCAACGAAGTCGTGGCTCGAGACTGGATGGATTCTTCCAGGGCAAGAGCAAATGGCCTACCAGGACCACCCAGCTGTATCCCTTAGCTAATACTCTGACAGATCATGGCCAGTTTTTAATAAGCTCAAATCTTCTTAATGGGAAGTCAAAGAACTTGAACCTCCCCCTTAACTTCCCCAACCCTGGAGACCTCGTCATGACTGCGAAGGTGAGAACTGTCACCTTTGAAAGTCGGCCTCCTACCAGACAATTGTTTCCTAATGACCGTTTCCCGTAAGAGACCATGCCCCTGAAGCCTGCCTGCTGCGTGGTGCCTTCCTGTTTTTTGTTTTGTTTTGTTTTGCTTTTTGTTTTAGATGGAGTTTTGTTTGTTGCCCAGGCTGGAGTGCAGTGGTGCGATCTCAGTTCACAGCAACCTCTGCCTCCCGGGTTCAAGTGATTCTCCTTGAGCAGCTGGGATTACAGGCATGCACTAGCATGCCTGGCTAATTTTTGTATTTTTAGTAGAGACAGGGTTTCTCCATGTTGGTAAGGCTGGTCTCGAACTCCTGACCTCAGGTGATCCGCCTGCCTTGGATTCCCAAAGTGCTGGGATTACAGACGTGAGCTACCATGCCTGGCTGCTATTTATTCTTTCTACATGAAGTCTATCTATGGAGAAGTTCCAACTATGTGGGAAAGTACAAATTTGGGACATAACCCATGACTATACTTGAATTCTTTATCATTAAAAAAGTGTTTATCTCCTTTCCAATCAGAGCTGAATCAACAGTTCCAATAATTCCTGTTATTCACAGCCTCCCCTCCCTACCCCCACCAGGATAACTTGGGTGTACTTGCACACCCTCTGGGTCATTTTCAACACTTCCTAGATATAGTAACACATTGCATCACTGGGGCCCAAACTGCTTTCACCTACTTGCTGGGTGCTCTGTTTAGCTTACCTAATGGCGACTATCCCTCCAGAGGAGACTTTTGAATCAGAACACTAAACTACCTACCTGATGTCAGGGAAAATGCATCCTGAAACAGCCAGTTTAGGAAAGGTCAGTCTACCAAGGCTGTGGTTTCCTGCCTTACCTGAGAGCGTGTGATGGAATAGTGGGAGGAAGGCAGACTGAGCAAGCGCTGGAGCTGTGGCAAATGGAATCTCTTTCCTGCTCCTAAGTCCATCTTCACATGCTGAGAGGGGCAAATCAGCTAATATACAAGAAAGCACTTTCTAAACCTCACCGTGAAAACAATATTTATTACATTTGCCATTAATTTGAAGAACATTAGAAACAACAGAGATTTTAAATAGGGATTTGGGGATTATCCGACAGTTGGAATTGTTCCCATTCATTTGACAATGAATGGCACGGTTTCATTAGTAAACTGGCTATGTAAATTATTTTCTGACAGCCGCCTGGGATAGCAGAATAGGCATAGTCATCAAGGATAATAAACTGTGATCAGACTGAGTTCCTCAAGAAAAGAACTGGCTCTCTCACCTTGGTATTTATTCCTGATGCCTTGCTCGGCAGTGCCTAGCAAAACTAAATCTCCCAGTGAATAGCTGGTGAAGGAATGAACAAGTGAATAAATGACAACCTCTGGGCCTGTTACCCCATCTACAAAACAAGGGTAATACTAATCATGCAGCATTGTGAGCTATAAGGTAATGTCGGATGTGGCAACCCGAGCAGAGTGAACATCCATAAACATTTGCCCCCTTTCTTTTCACCCCATGTCCTCTTGATGTCTCTTATGCTACTTTTCTGCCCTCCTATGTGAGAGTGAAAGTGCCCCGTGTGTCAGAGACCAGCAGCTGCTAGTGTTTACTTCCTGCATGTCGGAGCAGCTCTGAGTTTCCAGACCCTGCCCCTGTGAACTTCTCCCACTGGGGTCCCCAGTGTTCCCCAGCTGTATGGTCTGGGTAAGGGCCCAGCTTCAGGTCCCCTCCAGGATTTCTGGTATGAGGTCAGCCTGAGTGACCCAAAGCATTCACCTCTAGCACCCACACCCTTCTATCTCCAGGGAAAAACCCCTCCCAGAAGGGTTGTGATGGTACACATTATATTTCCTGGTAACGAATGCAGCATCTCTCAAAGTGGAGCCCAGGCCCATTATTTCTTTTATGACATAGTATGAATGTTTTCAGCTCTTGAGATATATATGTGTGTGTGTGTGTGTGTGTGTGTGTGTGTGTGTGTGTGTATTGTAGAGTTCAAATGTCATAACAATTTTCCTCTCAGCAAGACAAACTTTTTTAAAAGAGAAATGATCTGATTTGGTAGCTGGGAAAATGGCTCATAGGAAAATTCTATGATCCCAGAAAGAGCTTGGGTTGAGTCCCTTCCTGGTGTCTGCTGGTTGGAGGAGGCAGCCTAACAAAAGAGTGAAAGCAGGCAGTGAAGAGGAAGGCTGGGTCGTGACCCGTCTTGGGAAGAGAATGAACTAACTGCCAGTGAGAAGTCATACTTCTCACTACATGGCAGTGTGAGAGGGAGGCTCCTTGGTTTAAATGTGGACAATGGAGAGAAAAACAAGTGTTCTGGGACTGTTTGTGAAACTAGATAAAAAAAACAGGTCATCTGAAGATCACTCTCAACCACTACATTAGGAAGCTAGAGAAACACATTGTTACAGACATTTGTGTCCCTCTGGTCACAGTGGACACCTTAGCACTTGTGGCTAAAGTTAAGTCAGGGGACTCAGAAGGGGCTGTGGAAACATCCACACGCATTCAACAGACCAAGCCAGACAACTGGAGAATAATTATCCAGACTGAGTCACAAAACACTGAGGAAAACCTCACACTAGCAATGGTACCTCCACCCTATCAGTTACACAGTGAGTCTGCCCCAAAGACAGATCCATGCAGAAAACCAGCAGATTCTACAGAGGGAGGATTAGGGCCATCCTAAGCCAAGTGGGTCACGAGATGAGACTCAAAAGGCAAGTGGGAAATTATTTGTCATAAAAAAAAATCAACACTAGTACCAAAGAAAATGACATACAAATGCAGAGAAATCTTCCGGTTCCACAGACTGCAGCTTATTTGGAGTAATACACAGCCAAAGTAAGTATTTTAAAAACCCAAAATGGAATAGGAGCGGCACTTCTCTAAAAGCAAACTTGGCTGGCATTTAAAGTGAGAATTCCGATTCAGATTGGTGGAGGAAGCACTCACATCATAAATCTGGGTGAATATGTGTTTTATTGTTATAAAGTAATTAAGCTACTGAGCAGGTTGTCTCCCTAAATTGAGAGGTGTGTTTTGTCTCTGGGGAAATGTCAGAAGAGGACAGGATTTACCGTGCTGTTAAAAGTGAAAGAAAATGCATTATTGTGGAAGTGAGGGGTAGGAGGAAGTAGGCAGTGAGGATTTCACACTCTGGGTCCAATGCATGGCTCCAGGGCAAACTGGTTACTGATCTGCCTCTAAGAATGTTCTCTGTCCTCACTCTGACCCTCCAGGACAGTAAAGCAGCGTTCACTTCCAGTACGGTTCCCCATTAATTCCTCTTCCCATTCAAGACTGCAAATGTGAAGCCCTCTCTCCAAGAACTTGAAATATGACTTCTGCGAGTTTTGCATGTATTTTGACACATATTTTCCTCAGTTTGGCTCTGAATGTCCCCTTCAGTAAGGCAGCCAAATAGAAGAAACACAAAATTCTAAATACTACCTCCTTCAGTCTTTTTTTGTGTGGGGGATTTTTCCCCCCCAATCTGGTAGACAGGGAAGAACAGTCAGAGTCCCAACTTCAGAATTCTGGGTTTTCCCATGTAAACATCACAGATACTTGAACCTTGCTTCAGGGACTCAGAAGTTTGAACCCCTAATAACATTTCCCTCTGGCAGCACCTTCTAAAATCCCATGTTGTTATTTCATGCAATGGAACTAAAAAGAAAAAAAATCTGCATTTTGTTTAGAAGCCAGTGATCCAGAAGGTATGGATTATTTAAAGATTCTTTTCAATTTCTCTCATTTTATCAAGTGTTTTGGCAAGAAAAGAAGGGGCATCCAAATAAATTTCTTTGTAATTTAAGATATGATGAAAAGGATGATGGGTAAGAGATTGAAACCCAAGAGGAACAGGATTTAGAATAATCATATCTCTTAAAAATATACACGGACACAGACACACTCTTGAATGACAGCAGATTAAACTGACATAGACACACCCTGCTTCCACTATTAGACTGAGAAAATAGAATAAAATTTGTGTTTTAATAGAGCTAAGCTTTAAAGAAAGAACAAGAAATGTCCAGGTGACACAAAGAACTCAAAATCTGGAACATAAACCTTAAGGGCCGGTAACTGGGGATAGGAAACGGCTTTGGGTCCTTGCAAGGGAGTGAACTTAGAAGACTGTTGAACAAAGCACAAAACCTTACATGCTCCCTGCAGGCTCACTCTGCCAGAGTACCGCCTGCCAGCCAGAGCAACGACTAATGCCGGGGGCGCTTTTCAGACAGGAGGAGGAAGCCACTTGAGAAAAACAGAACCACCATGCAGTGGATTTGTTACCATGAGGCAAGAAAGTGACCCAGAAATGGTCCTGGGACTCTGGCACAGGAAACTCCCAAACTCCTCGGTAGCAATACCATCGAAATCCAGGAATATGGATCATTCACAAAATAGCCCTTGCTAGAGATGGGCTCACAATCCTAAAAACTACATGAGGACGCAAACTACCATTAGGAGGGTCAACAGACACAGCTAACAGAGAACATCCCCTAAAACACAAGAAAACAGAATTGAGACTATAAAATACAGTTAAAACGATTCATAAAAAGAATAAAAACTATAATTAAAATTATAAAAAAAGAGACAAATTTGAGAAAGAATCAGACAACTTCAGAAACAAAAAATAAAGTCCAAAAAGCTCAATGGCTGCAACAAACCGATGAGACAGGGCTGAGAACAGAACAAGTGAGATAAATTACAAAAGACTTATTAGCTGAGAATATAGTGTGGAGAAATCTAAAATATATGAAACAGGACAGGTTCAACATAGGTATAAAAGAAACCCCAGAAGGAAAGAACAGGGAGTGGGGATGAGATAATACTCAACAAAATTAGAACATCCAAAATTTTCTTAATGAAGAACAGAGACCTGAACAAGAGGAATAAAAATAAATCTGTATCCAGGCGGGGTGGCACACGCCTGTAATCCCAGCTACTGAGGAAGCTGAGGCAGGAGAATTGCTTGAACCTGGGAGATGGAGGCTGCAGTGGGCCGAGATTGCAACAGTGCACTCCAGCATGGGCAACAAGAGTGAGACTCAGTCTCAAAAACAATAAATAAATAAAATAAAAATTCATATTTAAACAGAGGTGAAAACGGAACACTGAAGACAAAACACGGGAAAAATGTGAATCATGCTTGTTATAAAATAGTTAAGTAATCTAAAAATGTATATATATATTGTGTGCCTAATACATGAATGGAAGCATGCCCTCTGGCTCGCTCATGTTCTGTGGGAATGAGCTTAGGTGCAGCTCAGTTTCAGAAAACCTCAATTTAGTCCAAAGCTTGTCAGTCTAAACATACTCAGGAATCTACTACTGCCACACATCCAGGGTCCTGCATTTTGACTCTCAATTTTCCCAGCACACACACTATTCTACTGTCTTACAACTGCCATTTTTTTAAATGCCCAAATTAATTAAAGTGTTGGCTTTTATAACCTAATTTCTCCAGCAATAAAAGCACCTAGAATGCATTTTGATGGCAAGAACCCCATCTTGTGGCAGAGCGTTTCACAGCTGAGTTTGGCTGTATACTGTATTGCCATTCTCACTCTGAAGACAGATCTGCGTTGAGAAGTTATCATTTTATCTTCTTTACCAGACATTTATCTTGTGTCTGCGACAGCACCAAAGTATGCAGTAAATCTGTGGAGCACAGTAATTCTGGGGCTTTGTGAGTTATTTTCAAGTGAAAGCTGGTAGTCTTTGTGCAGCTTACTGCAGGAATATTTTAAGAGAAAAGCAAACACTGACTCTGGGTTAGCTTCTGAAATACTATCTGTTCATTTTAGGAAGAGTTCAGATACTGCACTTCTATAAGATGAACTCAACGAGAGCAATCAAGACAAAACCTCCCTAAATTCACATGAAATGACACCATAATTAACACCATACATAATAAAGCTACCCCACACAGAGCACACTTGTATTTCATAGCATTCATGTTATTCCCCTAATAGGTGGGTTTTTTTTTTTTTTTTTTTTTTTGAGACAGTCTTGCTCAGTCACCCAGGCTAGAGAGCAATGCAGTCTTGGCTCACTGCAACCTCTGCCTCCGAGGTTCAAGTGATTCTCCTGCCTCAGCCTCCAGAATTGATGGCATTACAGGCGTCCGCCACTATACCTGACTGATTTTTCTATTTTTAGTAGAGACAGGGTTTCACCATGTTGACCAGGCTGGTCTTAAACTCCTGACCTCATGAACCTCCCACTTTGGCCTTCCAAAGTGCTGGGATTACAGTCGTGAGCCACTGCGCCCAGCCTACGGTGGCTTTTAATCCATTTCTCTGCCCTTCCTATTTTCAAAGACAATAGAACTATATTCTAAAACAGTCTCCCCATTTTTTCTTTTACTAGGACCATCCGGCCTAGGCAACACGACAAAATCCTCTCTACGAATACAAAAAAATCAGCTGGATGTGGTGGTGCGTTCTCATAGTCCCAGCTACTTGGGAGGCAGAGCCCAGGAGGTCAAGGCCGCAGTGAGCTAAGACAGTGTCACTGCACTCTATCCTGGGCAACAGAGTAAGACTCTGCCTTAAAAAAAAAAAAAGAAGGAATGTCTTTCTCAATGTCTTTTTCTACCGTTCCTTTTTGGTTTTCCTAAAGAAATTTTGAAAGCCCTTATTTTTAACAAGCTAAAAAATGTAACAAAGCATTGAGCATAATGTCTGGCTTATAAACATTAGGTGCTATTATTGCTTTTATTGTTGTTATTAATGACAACTGAATACTGAAGTCCCCAAAATAGCTTGTTCATCTTCCTCAACTGGCAAAGCCTTAAAAAAAATCCAGTTCAAACAAGCCAAATTATATTTTTATCAAAAGCAAAACTGAAACAATACTTTTCTCCCCTCAAAATGTTTTTAAAGGGTTAAAAAGGACAGTAGAGATCAATATTAAAAGAGGTTTTTTATTTGTTAATGTCACATAAGAAATTTAAGCAAGTTACACTATCTTAAAAAACACAATGAATGCATTTTAATAGAGAAACCCTTCCCTCCCTATGCCTCCCTCCCTCCGCCCCCTCATGAATTAAGAATCTAAGAGAAGTAACCATAAAACCAAGTTTTGTGGAATCCATCGTCCAGAGTGCTTGCATGGTGATTAGGTTAATATTGCCTTCTTACAAAATTTCTTTTCTATTTAAAAAAAATTGTAAGCTTGATTGCTTATTACAAAAAAATTCAGTATAAAAGTTCAATATATTGAAAAATGTTTTCCCCCTCCCTCTCAGCACCATTATATATAGCAGAGAATAATGAAGAGCAGATTGCTAGTCTAGATGCAGCAATCTTCAAATTATACCGAGACACACAGTGGTTTATTTACCCTTCCCTCCTCATAAGAACTTTAAAAAAAGAAAAAACACACATACAAAAAAAGTCAAAAATTTTGAGGAACCCCTTCCAAACAGTACACAGTTATGTTCAGTGTCAATAATTCACATCTTGCAACAAAGTGTATGGACATGATTTCTTTTACAAAACTTTCAGCATCAAAAAGGAAATTAAGGCCATCAGATTTGCAGCTTAAAAATTCACATAAAGGAAATATAAAAATATTCTGTGCTTCTGAGAAGGCTCTGCACTGTATACAGGTTAAGGATTACCATACTTCTTAATTTTGAGGAAGAGAGTTGATGAAAATTTTACATAATTGCACAGCTTCTATTGGATGCTCTTGGGGTTCCCTGATGAGGAAAACAGAAGGAAAAATTAATACTAAAGAAAAAAAAAATCACAATATTCTAAAATAAGACAAAAACTTTTAACTACAGGGATACTACAAAACCATATTACCTAACTTCAAACGAGCCCTATATCATCTCTCACTCTTGTAATATTTTCTTTTTTCTCTTTTTTGTTTGTTTGTTTAAGACAGAGTCTCACTCTGTTGTCCAGGCTACAGTGCAGTGATGCGACCTTGGTTCACTGCAACCTCCACCTCCTGGGTTCATGAGATTCTCATGCCTCAGCCTCCTCAGTAGCTGCGACTACGGGCGTGCATCACACCACACCCAGCTAATTTTTGTATTTTTAGTAGAGGCAGGGTTTCACCATGTTAGCCAGGGTGGTCTTGAACTCCTGGTCTCAAGTGATCCACCCACTTTGTCCTCCCCAAAGTGCTGGGATTACAGGCATGAGCCACCGTGTCTGGCCTCTAACCTTCTTTTACGGACTTCTTTCTAGACTACCCCCAACAAATTCCAGAACGGTAATTGTCAACTCCGGCTACACATTCATATCCTAAAGAGTTTTTTTTAAAAATTCTGATCTAGGTCCCTTGATCAATCCAAATGAGAATTTCTCATTGTACTGGGAAATGATATCTATCTATATATAATTTTAACATAATTCTAATATGCAGCTCAATTTGAAAACCATTGTTCAAAAAAACAAAAAAAGGAAAACCATTGTTCAGTAACTTCCTTTGATAACTTAGGAAACAGGAGATCAGTGGATCAGCTTTAACAGCCACATCAGAGAATAAGGCTTGCTGGATCCTAAACTTACACATTCCAAGCCATTTGCACTGGATTTATCCTCCAAGGTGAAGTCAACATGGTTCCTCTATCCATTTCTTTATCACCCATTAATTTTGTAAAACCTCACAATATGACTTGTGACTCACCACTGATTGAACTAAAACAGGTTTTTTGAAGGTCACCAAAATACTTCTAATCAATTCAAAAGGCTATTGGATTCATCCTCAAATATTAAGTTCAAATACCTGTTCTGCCCTTCCATCTTCCCTTTTATGAACCTTGGTATCATTATTTTCTGTGATAAAAACCTCATACATCTTTATTTTTTTTCCTTCTCTCACCCTCAGGTTTAGTCACTAAGCCTTAATAAATCTCCTCAGTGTCTCTAGAATCGCCCCTCTAAAGTTAGACCCTCTGATTCAGCTTGGTTAGTGATACCTTATTTGTTTTATTTTATTTTATTTTGAGACAGACTTTCGCTCTTGTTGCCCAGGCTGGAGTGCAACGGACTATGCCAGTTTAATTCCAATCTTTCAACTTCAGTTATCTCTCACATAAACCCTACAAAATAACTGGATGAATAGATATGTTTGGTGCGTTAAGTCTTGATGCATCCTCTGTACTGAGCTAAAGATCACTATGAATTCTTTGTCATTCCTCCCAATAAGTGGAGACTGTTTTACCTACACCTTGAATAAGGACCAGCCTCATGACTTTGACTAAGAGAATGCTGTGGAAAGGACAAGGGGCCCATTCTTTAAGAAACCTGGTACTCTTCACTTACTCTATTAGACAATTGCCATGTTGTAAAGAAGCTTTGGCTAAACTCTTAAATCATAGAAATCCATACAGAAAGAGACCTAAAGGATATTCCAGCCCAGGCCAACCTCTGAGCTGAACGCAGCCTGCATGATTGAGTTCAGTCTGCAGCACATGGAACAGAAACACTGCCCAGCTGAGCCCAGTCAGACCACAGAATTATGGGAAGTAAGAAATTGCTGTTTTAAGCTGCTATGCTTTGGGGTGGTCTGTTGGTGAAGCAACAGATGATTGGAACATCCTCAGAACACCATCATCTGCCTTCTCTCCAATACCTAAATAATTGGCCATCCTTCAAATTAGTGGACAAGCATCATCTCCCAGAGTTCTTCTCAACTACTCTGCTGGCCTGGAGTACGTCCTCTAACATCTGACATGCTGTAACTCATGCTGAGCCACTTGTCTTGAGCCTTGAGTTATCTCTTACATAATTATTTCACTTCTAAGTAATTACAATGTTTCCCATTTAAGCACGGGAAAATGGAACGTGTGCTTGTTTCTTGTAAGCTAAGTTTAATGTATGTGTTTTAAAATATTCCTCCAAAATAAATGTTTGAGAAGGCATCCAGGAAAGAATTCATGCTACTGCATGCAACCCACCTCAAGTGGTTCTCAACCCTGAGGACTAAATACATGAGAGTGTTTATTTAGATCAGGACTAGGGCTAAATGCAGCAAAGCAGACTTAAGATCATAAATCTGGAGCCATAGAGACGAAGTCTTATCAGGATAAGGGTAGAGAATTTGATAAATGATTAGACCCAAACAGCTTGAGAATATAAAGGCTCATTAGTTATTAATAATTCCAACTTAATTATAACTAAAACCAAATTTGGAGTTTCTTTATTTCAAGGGCTCTCAAAAGCCCAACCATTAGCTAAAATCTATCTTGCAATTAGATAATGATTAGAAACTTAATATAGCAAGACTTTTGTTTCACTTTGAAGTTGAATATTACTTTGTTTTTTAAAAGTTTATATGCAGCTGCTTGCTCTAATTTAGTGATCTCAACTTTTAGTCACAGAACCCTACAGAGTAAATAAGTTTTGGGGCATAAAATCCAATCCATAGACATGTTTCACTGTAACACATAACAACATTAGAAAACAAAAGACAAAACTGAAATCTGGTAAAATGAGAAAAAGCATCAACATATTCATCCAGTATCCTAAAGTATCACACCTTGAATATCCCTTTGGGGAATACAAACCCACTTGTTAAATCACTGCTTTGGTTCATCAAGTGATAGGGGGAAAAACCCAACCACTCTCTTGGTCTTCATGTAATTCTGTTAATAAAATTTAAAATAAATATATTAAATAAATAAAATAATACCTGCTGGTGAAAAAGTTCTTCCTCAACAACCACTCCAGCTGCCTCTTCCTCCTCCTCCTCCTCTTCTTCAGGTATGGTTGTTTTAAAGACTGTACTTCTTTGAGCAACCTCCTAAAAACAATAGTAGTTTACTTTTAAATTAAAAAACACACTTAAAATCACCACGTGCATGGGAGAGGGACCTTTTCATTGCTTAAGAGACAGCTTTTCTGCTTATTATTATTACTATTATTCATTCTTTTTTTTTGGAGACAGAGTCTTGCTCTGTGGCCCAGGCTCGAGTATAGTGGAGTGATCTCGACTCACTGCAACCTTCACTTCCCAGGTTCAAATGATTCCTGTGGCTCAGCCACCCCGGTAGCAGGGATTACAGGCATGCACCACCACGTGTGGCTATTTTTTTTTTTTTTTTGTATTTTTAGTACAGACGGGTTTTGCCATGTTGGCCAGGCTGGTCTTGAATGCCTGGCCTCAAGTGATCCACCCACCTCATCCTCCCAAAGTGCTGGGATTACAGGCATGAGCCTCTGAACCTGGCCCCTGATTATTATTTTTATAAGGGTGGGGCGGGGGCAGCATATCAGTAACTTTTTTGTTATTGAACTGAAATTTCTGCATAATTAGTAGCAGTTCTTATACCTTCCATATTCCCTGCAGGGGAGGAAGTGCCATCCAATTTGAAATACCTGCTGAGAAGTTTCCACTGCTTTTTATCCTATTCTGTTACTAAGAATTCTGCAAATTATTTGGCATACTAAATTCTTTATGAAACTCAACATGAATTCAGCTTAAAGATCTTAGCTCCTGGCAAAGAGAAGGTGTTAAATAAATGCTGAATAAAATAAAGCTGGAAGCCAAGTGTGATCTCAGGGACCATCGGCAACAGGACCACCTGAGTGAGAAGAAAGGACAAGCTCCTTTCATTGCCTTTCAGCAACTGATACCTCTTGAACAAAACAAAATGAAGACAGATGAACATGATACACTATTTACCAATAACATACTAGTGAGGTTCCAATGTATTCTATACAGAAATAAGTGTGCTATCATTCACTAAAGGTATGACAGAAAGCAACTATTTCCACTTTCTACTAAAAAGCTCAAATACAGATTACTTTCCTGTGGAAAATGCCGACTTGGCACAAATGCAGCAGTGTTTTTGCTTAAGCACAAGGCTAACCTGATGATCTGGCAGCAAGCAAGTGAGGGTGTCTGTCCTCGAGAGTGCTGCAGAGCATATAATTTTATTCTGTACCCTGTCCTAAGGTCACTCAAGAAAGAGAATGCTACAAGGGAAGACACTAATATTACTTCAGTAAAAGCTTATCTAATGTATACCAGCTAATTTACAAAGGCAGAGAAAGAAAACCAAAGCCCAGTGTCACACAAATGAGCCTTCTATTTGAAATATGCTCAAGAATGTGTTTTGTAAATAAATTAAGGTGGTGGAACAGTATTTTGTGGGATTTTTTATTACTGTTTCTAGACCAAGAAAGATGGACCATTCTGAGTCTCTCAATTAGCCAATAACTTCAATGCTGTGAAATTGGTCTATCTTTACAAACAGAAAGTCATTTCACAAACACCAGTGTTTAAATTAGTAATAATAATTTTAAAATGTGATTCCTTAGATCAACCACCATTCAAAATATCAACTAGGAGACAGCAGCATATAAGGCAAAAAATAAATTCTTAAACAACTTTGAGAGTACCTATCTCTCCTCAACTCATCTTAAAATAAGGAAAGAGTCAAACAAAATATTCTATAACAAAACTACCACATTCCAGCTTCTAGATGTTTGTAGCAGGGTATGTATGTATCCCATATGCAAATGCTGGCTCTTAAGGTTCATGATGTAACTTAAGATATTAGCCTCAATGAGAACCTAGGAAAACAGCAACTTGCCCATCTTCATTATTATGAATTACCTTAACATATTTACTTTAAATGTAACCCTACTGTTAGGCACTTTTCATTTGAAAACATGTAAAAATCAATTAATCTAATACAGAAAGTCTGTAATGAAAAATGAGTGAGCTAATGTCTAAAACTCTAGGTAGAAAAATAACAAACAATAATTTAGAACCAAAAAGTTGTTGGGAAGCTTAGATCCAGGAAACTGTTATTAGTCAAGATGCTGCTAAATGAATGTGTTTCCCCCTAGTGTCCTAAAAGGTCCACATAAATGGTCTTACATGACAAGCTTTACTCTGTCTATAAAATGTAGTATTGGTCTGCCCCTGCTCAGAGCTTTGGCCACATGAAGGTGCACTGATCTGTGCAGTGGTGCCCAGAGCCAGCTGCACCTGCTGATGCTGCTCATCCATTCACAGCTCTGTGCTCAGTCATATAATGTTGGAAGCCTGACATCGGCCACAGTACACAGAAATCGGCAAATGCTACAAATCAGTGTGATCTTATATGGACAAGAGATGATTGTTTATATTTTATATATTATATCTCTACCTATATAAGTAACCATTTGCATATACAAAAGTTTCCATTATATCTATATTCTGAAAAGTCTGGACATACTGCTTTATTTTTTTCTTTCCCTCATAGGAAAATATCTTTTTTTTTTTTTTTCCATGGTGACATTTGCTGTTTTTAACCACCCAGTGCCCCTTCCTTCCTAAGAGCCCCCAGGTTTGGCTGGGTACCCGCCCTCCATGAAGCACAGGAGCCCACCACGATGTGGCTGCTAATTCCACACTCCTGACTCCAGAAACTGGTTTAGAGATGGGCCCATCTAGTGAGAGTGAAGCCCAGATGGGGCCTCACAGGGAATGTTTAGCTTCCCTCCATAATTCAAACACAGAATATTAGTTTATTTGATGGGCTGGACTGGCCTTTTTTTTTAAGACAGAGTTTCACTCTTGTTGCCCAGGCTGGAGTGTAATAGTGTGATCTTGGCTCACAGCAACCTCCACTTCCCAGGTTCAAGTGATTCTCCTACCTCAGCCTCCGTAGTAGCTAGGATTATAGGCATGCACCACCACACCCAGCTAATTTTTTGCATTTTTAGTAGAGACAGGTTTATCCATGTTGGTCAGGCTGGTCTCTAACTCCTGACCTCAGGTGATCCGCCCGCCCCAGGCTTCCAAAGTGCTGGGATTACAGGTTCGAGCCACCGTGCCCAGCACACTGTCTATTATTTTAACAGACTTCTACTGCCTTCTGCTTGGTAGGCTGTTCTGAGAGAGTTCCGTAAGAAATGAGGAGGAAAAGCAGTATGAATACAGGCCTTACTTCATCAGACAATTACTTTTGGCATGTATCCATTTAATTCTGTAAGACCATGTTTATTTGTCAGTAGTATCGGATCACATTAGCAAAAAATCTATAAACTCCACCATAAAGACCACTTTTTTGAAAGGTCACCTTCCCACAAAAAGCAAATAGAAAAGACGTACCTCTGGGAGCAGCTGGAAGCTATCCTGTGTCCCCGAGGGAGGCAACCAGAAGAGAGACAACAGACAGATCCCTGGGGACATGCTGTGAGCCACTGGATCAGGTTCACTATTTAAATTTTTTATTATGTGAGCCCAAAAAAATTTCCATTATTTCTAGCCAGTTTAATTGGGTTTTCTGACATTTTAATGCCCCAGCAAGAAGAAAAAATACATAAAAAAATAAGACTGACTAAGCCAGTTACCTACAATCTTCCTACAAAGTGATCTTTATGGCAGGTATGGTTTATAGATTGTTGCTTATCTGGTCCCTACTACAAATATGGTCTTACTGAATTAAATGAATAAATGCCAAAAGTAACTGTCTAATGAAATATGAACTGTATTCATAACACTTTCTCTCCTCATTTCTAACAGAACTCATTTAAAACAGAGCCTCGTAAGCAGAAGGTAGTAGAAGTTTGTTAAAAGAATGGATCAACCAACCAATCAAATAATAAATCTGTCATCAGTAATACTAGTAACACTGTCTCAACATGCATCCCATGTCATAATATCTGCTACTTTGTTCATGTCACTTTACCTATTGTGTGGACATTTAAACCTATTGCTGCAGTCCAAATAGCCTCCTATAACATTGTTTCTAACTTGGAACACACTTGCACACAGAAAAAGAAAGAGACATTTCTTTTTCAGACATTTCCAATTTCAAATGGCCCTGGGGGCACGGAACTACTAGCATGGAAAGCTTAAGAGTTGCAGTTAATTCCAGCACTAGGTGGCAGCACCTACAGCAGCTGGACAGGATTCCAAAGTGCTGAAGGCAAGAAGTGAGCAAGGGCTTCAGCACAAAAAAGCCGGCATTCTGACACCTGTGAATTATTGAAGGTACTTGTAAATATCCGCTACCCTGAGAAACTAGAAGGTGTTTGGAAGTAAATTCCCCAGATGCATCCAAAAATCTCACACAACTTTCAGAGGTCGACAGTGACAGAAAATCAAATGCCATTTCGTTTTCAGTCTCAGTCTGAGATCAAAGGCACTCGTCATTCAGCAATCAATTCCTTAGGGAAAGCATTTTAAACAACAGATGTTTACAGTGGGAACATGAAGGGAAGATGGCCAGAAACAGAACTTTTTATGCAGGCACCT
Organism: Callithrix jacchus; assembly: GCF_049354715.1. Lineage (NCBI taxonomy): Eukaryota > Metazoa > Chordata > Mammalia > Primates > Cebidae > Callithrix > Callithrix jacchus. The sequence continues at coordinate 82,187,088 of NC_133503.1, forward strand.
CAGACTCCTATAATGAATGCTGCTATTGTTTTATTTCTCTGAACATAAGTCTTGGTCCATGTGTGATTAAAAAAAAAAAAATGCATCCAGTAATGTTTCCTGAATTCCTGTTATGTGCCAAGCATGATGCCAGGATCTACCAGAACAGGGCTTTGCCCTCAGTGTGCTTCCTCTAGTGAGCGAGAACAACCTGACAGGCAGGTTAGAGACCTGCCCCTGGCACTAAGTGAGCAGATAAGGAACCCCTAAAGGGATGCTGTGATTTGACCCTCTGATGACTCCAGCTTTTGCAGACACTTTCCTCCTCTGGACTTCCTGACACAACACATCATTTTCCCCTGACTTCACTGACTGCATCTTCTATCTCCTTTGCTCTTATTCCTAATGTCAGTATTTTCTAGGGTTCGATTCTGGACCCTCTTCTGACAAACATTACACAGCAAGTCCTGTAACTTACTTCATTTATTTAAAACAGAGTCTGGCTCTGTCGCCCAGGCTGGAGTGCAGTGATGCAATCTCGGCTCACTGCAACCTAAACCTCTAGGATTCAAGCCATTCTCCTGTCTCAGCCTCCCAAGTAGCTGGGAATACAGGCACCCGCCACCATGCCCAGACAATTTTTCTGTTTTTAGTAGAAGCAAGGTTTCACCATGTTGGCCAGGCTGGTCTCGGCCTCCCAAAGTGCTGGGATTATAGGCATCAGCTACCATGCCCAGCCAGTCCTGTAACTTTAAATATCACCTAGGTGATAAGGACTCCCAAGTATCTCTAGCCTGGGCAGGGTTCAAATAAATATTCCAGTAGTCTTCTAGAAATCTCTACTTTGGTATCTAACTGGCATTGCAAACTTAATATGGCAAGAAAAGGTCTCTTGATTACTTTTCCAACCCTTCTCTCCACAAAGCCTGTTATTCCTCCTGCAATTTCCTCAGTAAATGGCACCAGGACCATCAGGCTACCCAAACAAACTAGAAGTCAACTTAATTCCCATCTCTCATCCCTCACATTTAACCTGATTAGTACATGCTATCAAATTACTTCTAAAATATCTCTTCCATTGGTTTGCTTCTCTTCTACCCACAGAACCACCTCAGTCTAAGTCACTCTCCTCAGTTGCTTTATCTCTGCCTGGTTTTGACCCCCCTATAATCCATACAACAGCACAATTTCTTTCTTCACTCTGTTTTCTTAGCATGTCACTCTCCCTAAAATCCCTCAAGTAGCCTCCCATTTGTGCTCACATTATGATCTATACTTCTCCTCAGAACCTTCGCAATCTGGCCCTGCTAACCGAGTCTCCCTCTCCCTTTCTCAGTGTTTGTTAGCCACAGTGGCCTCCTTTCCTTCAAAACACAGAAGGATTTCCTGCCTTAGGACCTTTGTACTTGCTGTCTCCTCTAACTGGGAATACTTTTTCTGTCCTCTCAATGGCTGGCTCTTTCTCACCTTTCAGGTTAATACTCGGGAGTCGCCTTGTCAAGGCCAACTTCTCTGACCACCCCCACCCTATCCTCTCCTTGGTGACTCTTTATGATACCACAGGGACTTCTTTTGTTGTTTTTTTTTGTTTTGTTTTGTTTTTGAGATGGAGTTTTGCACTTGTTGCCAAGGCTAAATGACATGATCTTAGCTCACTGCAACCTCAGCCTCCTGAGTTCAAGTGACTCTTCTGCCTCAACCTCCCAAGTAGCTGGGATGTACCCCCACACCTGGCTAATTTTTATATTTTTAGTAGAGACGAGGATTCACCATGTTGGCCAGGCTGGTCTCGAAATCCTGACTTCAGGTGATCTACCCGCCTTGACCTCCCAAAGTGCTGAGATTACAGGCATGAGCCACTGCACTGGGCCTGATATCACAATTTATCTCTCAGTTACATTTATCAGAAAGTCACTTTATCTTAATCCCTGGCTTGCTTACTCTCTTTAGAATACGGGCTCCATAATGCCAGAACCCATATGTGGCTTTTTTACTGCTTATTCCTAACACAAAGTGGCTGGCACACAGCAGCTGCTCAGGATTTTCTGCATAAATGAATAACCCTGCACTTGTAAATGTGGCTAGCTTCCCTACCGGGTTTGCCAGCCTAACATTCCTCCTTAAATCTCCTTTCAGCACCACTCAGACTGAAATGCATATCCAGTCACGTCGTAAGATACAAAACAGCAAAGCCTGCCAGCCTGGAAGCTGGGTGAAATGGTCAGAACCAGTAAGCATGTCGGAACAAGGAATAACCGATGGCTTCCTTGCAAGCCAGCTTACAGCTCTCATGGTAGACAAAGGATGGAAAAGCAGTATTACAACTAAAAGAAAAATGATAAGTGCAAACCATTCTGAACTCCCAACACAAGCTCATGCTTGTGGCAATTGCAACAAAGAAGGAACTCAAATCTAATCAGAGGCTCAGTGATGTTTTGTACAGCACCTGGATCAGGTGATTTGCTGGGGAAAAACAAGGAGGAAGCCATGCTTTACTACCTTCAAAGAACACTTTAGCTACTTTATTAGGAAGTAGTATTTCTAAGACTAGTATTGGTGGGAACACATGCAGTGTTTTACATGGTAGTGGGGAGGTAAGGTACTTTGACAAGAATTCTAAGACTGACACGCTGAAAATATATACTACAAGCAGATATACACTCCACAATCTTTAAACTCAGTTTCATGAACATTCTGAGAGTGAATAATGAGGTCAATAATGTAAGAATTTACTAGATAAATGTACTATGCCAGATACTATTCCAAACATTTCCCAAAGATTGTCTCATTCTTTGATTATCTCACTGATACTGTTTCATTAATATCCTTTTTTTTTTTGAGACTGAGTCTCACTCTGTTGCCAGACTGGTTTGCAGTGGGGAGTTCTCAGCTCACTGCAACCTCCGCCTCTCAGGTTCCAGTGATTCTCCTGCCTCAGCCTCCCAAGTAGCTGGGACTACAGGCATGTGCCACTACGCATGGCTAATTTTTGTATTTTTAGTAGAGATGGGGTTTCAACATGTTGGTCAGGTTGGTCTCAATCTCTTAACCTCATGATCTGCCTGCCTCGGCCTCCCAAAGTACTGGGATTACAGGCGTGAGCCACCACGTCCGGCCCATTTTTAAATAAGAAATCTAAGAGAGGTGAAATAACTTGCCCAAAATCACAAACCTAGTGTGCAGTGAAAAATAGAAACTGGACACAATCTGTTCTGAAGCCTGTGCTAATAACCAATACTCTATAATACACTCCCATTTATTCCTAAAATTTTAAAAAAGATTCAGTTCAATTTACTTAACAGTTTTGGTCTGTTTAAGCAATTAGTTATCGCACATTTCAATCTGATCTTGATTATACTTGCAACTTTCAAGTGAAATCAACATTGTGGTGGTGGTCCTGATAAACTAGCCTTACCTCTCCCTGAGAATTTTTCAATATAACCTTCACATCTTCACCAGTGCCCCAGGAGTTCTGGTTCTTCCAGATGAGGTCAGTGGGGGGGCTGGCTGTGACACCAGCGTTTGCAGCCCAAATCTATAAAAAACGAAGGACATCAGTACACCCAGAACCCACTCTCCCACATGCCAATTCAATACGATGAGACTCAAACACTTGATTCTAAAACTCTGAGAAATATGCCCAGCTACACAGTTCTATACATAGCTGTGTGGCCAGGAGAACTCACAGAGCTTCTCATGGCCCCAGCTTCCCCATCTGATAAGTGAATATAATGATACATAAAGCCCTGAAATGAAACTGTCTACACTCACATCCTAGTTCCTTTACACACCAGCTGACCCTGAGCAAGTTACCTTCAGTCATCCATAAAACAGCATAGAAATGACACCTGTAACAGGTGGGATTGTTGAAAACAGCAAGTGATTACCCACATACAGTGGCTGCCTAACTCAGTGAATGGTAGCCTCAGCATTACATTATTCTATGGGTTTTATGGGCCATCCATGTTAGAGCCTTCTGTGATCCCCCTCTAATAATGTCCTCCAGCTGCCTACAGATAGAACTAAAGAGATCTTCTGCAGCAGACAGCCTATCTAGAATAATCTTATGGAAACTGGTATGTCTATAAACAGAGAAAGTGTCACAATACCCTAGAGTATCTGAGACTGCATTCCAAAAAAAAAAAAAAAATGCTGGAAATGGATAAATCCCTCACTGTTCAAGGGAAAATATAATTGCTATTGAAATAGGCCAAACAGAGAAATAATTTTATTTTCCTTTTCATGGGCACAAAAATTCTTTTTATATATCTACTGGCAAAAGAGAATAAGCAGAGTGAAGAAAACTTGGCAGTCAGAAAGCCTAGGTTTGAATTCTGGACAAATCACTACACCTCTAGGAATCTCAATGCCTTTAGCTACAGGGATACTACTAGCCCTGATTTTTTAGAAAGATCATTTAAAAGCAAATAGAAAGAGAAAAGTTTGTAATCCATAAATTGTTATACAAATAAAAGATTTTATGGCCAGGCGCGGTGGCTCACGCATGTAATCCCAACACTCTGGATGGCCAAGGCGGGCAGATCATCTGAGGTCAAGAGTTTGTTCAAGTCCAGCCTGACCAACATGGTGAAACCCTGTCTCTACTAAAAATACAAAATTAGCCGGGCATGGCGGCACATGCCTGTAATCCCAGCTACTCAGGAGGCTGAGGCAGGAGAATCACTTGAACCTGGGAGGCAGAGGTTGCGGTGAGCGGAGATCATGCCACTGAACACCAGCATGGGCAACAAAATCGAAACTCTGTCTCAAAAAAACAAAAAAACAAAACCTTTATGACTACAAAAGGAAAGCTGAAGATGACAAAGACAAGTATATTTGTTTTGTTTGTTTGTTTTTTTATTGAGACAGAGTTTTGCTCTTGTTGCCCAGGCTGGAGTGCAATGGTGTGATCTCAGTTCACTGCAACCTCTGCCTCCAAGTTCAAGCAATTCTCCTGCCTCAGCCTCCTGAGTAGTTGAGGTTACAGGCATCCACCACCACACCTGGCTAATTTTGTGTTTTTAGTAGAGATGAAGTTTCTCCATGTTGGTCAGGCTGGTCTCAAACTCTCAATCTCAAGTATCCACCAGCTTTCAGCCTCCCGAAGTGCTGGGACTACAGGCGTGAGCCACCACACTCAGCCAACAAGCATATTTCAAAATGGGGCCGGGTGTAGTGGCTCCAGCCTGTAATCCTAGCACTACGGGAGGCCAAGGTGGGTGGATCACCTGAGCTAGGGAGTTTAAAACCAACCTGGGGAATATGGTGAAATCCCAACTCTATTAAAAAAAAAAAAAAGAAAGAAAAAAGCCGGGGTTGGAGGGGGGACGTGAGAAAAAAACAAGAGAAAAATCTATGAATTACTGATTTGGAGAGAGCCTTTACTTTTTAGATGTTCACCTGGAGCATTCAGATCTTTCATCAGCATTATAAATGGAAAGGAGCACAAGGTATTAATTGGGAGTAAACCAAAAAAAAGAACTGGATCTGGTCCAACATTTAGATTATGTGGAATGTTAGTGTTTTCCTGATTTTAAGCACTATTTCTCACTAGCCTATATGTAAATCATATAGCTGATTTAGTGTTACTAATAATCATCATAAAATGTCAGTATCCTTGCTGACTAATTTAACCTAAAATGAGTAAGTCCTATAGCCATGTCATTCAATATGGCAGCAAAATGTGGCTTCTGAGCACTTAAAATGTGGCTAGTCTGAAATAAATGTGCTGTGAGGATAAAATACAGACTAGATTTTGAAGACTTAGCTAAAAGAAAGAATGTAAAACTATCTAACTTTTTAGACTAATTACATGCTAAAGCAATAATATTTTAGATATACTGGGTTTAATAAAATATAGTCCTAAAATTCATGTCTTTCTCTTTTACTTCATTTTAATGTGGCTATAAGAAAATTTTAAATTACACATATGGTTCTCATATTTCTATTCTAGAGTTTTAAATTGATTTTTGCTTTTGCCTCTGCAATTTTACAGAAAAATCACTTATCACTACCATGTTCCAAAGAGCTGCTTATCACATTTAATGCCAGTTACTGAAGAAAAAAAAAAAAACACATTATTTTATATGATAATTGAGTTCTCCACTAGACCTCTAGAATCCATCTACTTAGTCCCTGAGGTAGTATACCCAGTAGAGAAAAGCAGATGATTGGCATAAGGCTTCCATATTACTTTAGATATAGAGAGCATACTCAATTCTGAATCCTTTGAACTAAAATGTCAGATTCTTTTTACCACATTATACAGCTTCCACAAGACATATAATTGGATTGAGCAATTTTCTCTCACTATAGTAATTACTAAAGAGAAGAAAGGATATTGTAGTTAGGAGAGCTGATCCATTTTTACCCATTATTACCAAATTAGCATCTGATATTTTCACAAAGTGGCATCATGCTCTCTAAATATACCTTTTTAAAGAGAAGTTTGAGCCTTTGATCTCCAACAGTAAGGTTTGTATCAACATAAAATTATAAACACATGTTTATAGTTTAGGTTAATACATGTTTAATATTTTTTAAAGAAGAATCTATAAAAGGAAAGAGACAGTCACTTCTATATTCTTTTAGGATGAAAAGAGTGACTTCTGCTGGGCGTGGTGGCTCACGCCTTTAATCCAGCACTTTGGGAGGCTGAGGTGGATGGATCACGAGGTCAAGAGATCAAGACCATCCTGGTCGACAAGGTGAAACCCCGTCTCTACTAAAAATACAAAAATTAGCTGGGCATGGTGATGTGCGCCTGTAGTCCCAGCTACTCGGGAGGCTAAGGCAGGAGAATTGCTTGAACCCAAGAGGCAGAGGTTGCGGTGAGCCGAGAACATGCCATTGCACTCCAGTCTGGGTAACAACAGCAAGACTCCGTCTCAAAAAAAAAAAAAAAAGAAAAGAGTGACTTCTTTAACATCTATATCAAAGTTAGCATATTCTACTGTTTGCTAAATCTACCTACTAAATAAAAGCAAAAGAATCTTTTGTTTACTCAATGAAACATATTTCTCTAAAAAGTAAGCTAACAATATTGCAGTAACTATTAAAGATGTAGTATTTCAGAACACACCAATAGAGAGCCATTTAGAAATCAAGACTCAGAATGTCACTGTCTTTCTCTGAATCTAGAACGTTAGATATTATGCAAAAACTGCACATAGATACTCTTGCTAACATATGACATTTCAAAGCAGTGATAATTTACGAGGGTGCCTATAATCCAAAGACTTTTGTTCAAAACTTAAGTTCTTAACCCAACCCCAAAGACAGCGAAGGGTGAAGTGGGGCCTAGATACCCAAATACTACCCAGATGATTCTGAAGCTTACCCAAGGCCGGAGATTGCTGTTTTAGACATATGTTAATGCACATATATTAATGCTATATTCTTAACAGATTTTTATGCCAAGCAGTGTCTCTTGAATGACATTGGGCTAGAAGTATCAGTCAGGTAATAGCTTTTATAGCTACTGGAATAGACAAGATAAAAATAATTCAAAGGTCAATTTTTCACTACTCTCAATAAGATGGAATTTTAAAAATCTTTTATAGCACTTGTAATATCCTAATAATACAAAAAGTGTTTTAACGGCAATTTCTAAAATGCTTCTCTTTTAGCCAAAAAACTTTTTGAGTTACTTTGTTAGTTAACAAAATGAAGTTAAATTAAATAATGACTAGATTAACTTACTGTAACAGTTTGGCCTGCCTTCAGCACGTATCTTGAGGTATATTTGTAACTGACTGATGTGTCTCCAATTTTTCTGATCATCTCCCAGCCTCCCATTGGTTGGTCCTATACACAGAAGAGGGGGGTAGTATTACTTCAAAGATACAGAAAGTTGTGGAATAATCAAATAAATTAATCCATACAGACAGTTAAAACTAAGACTGCTTTATGGCCATCTTCCCATGTTTCAGGTTTTCCTACTATAAAAAGAAAACATGATTTTGTCATTTAGTAAAACAGTAACTTCAACAATGAGTTAATTAGAAAGGTACTTAACTTTAAAGAGGACAGAACTGGAAGGAAAGGGTATAAACCAAATTAAATGGTCAAATTCACTGCTAGATAATGTGGGTCTTTCAAATTTACAATATTATCTAGCTGTCATAATCACAATTTTAAACATCAAGTATTGGACTACTTCAAGCTTTTAAAATATAGATACATAAGCTTAGAAACAGAAGAAAATCTGTCATTTTCCTTCTGCATCTGTCCCACTTCTGCCCATATTCAACTCTCTTACATGAAAACATAAGGGGCTCAAAAAAACAAAAAAAGGTCAATGTGGCTGGGCGCAGTGGCTCACACCTGTAATCCCAGCACTTTGGAAGGCCAAGGTGGGTGGATCACCTGAGGTCAGGAGTTGGAGACCAGCCTGGCCAACATGGTCAAATGCTGTGTAAAAATATAAAAATTAGCCAGACACAGTGGCTCATGCCTGTACTCCCAGCATTTCTTGGGAGGCTGAGACAGGCAAATCACGAGGTCAGGAGATCAAGACCATCCTGGCTAATATGCTGAAACCCTGTCTCTACTAAAAATACAAAAATTAGCTGGGCGTCGTGGTGGGCGCCTGTATTCCCAGCTTGCGCACAGCTGTAATCCCAGTTACTCAAGAGGCTGAGGCAGGAGAATCACTTGAGCCCGAAAGATAGAGGGTGCAGAGCCAAGATTAAGCCACTGCACACCAACCTGGAGTCATTAAGTTAATAAATGAAACAATATCCGCCATTTTCATCCAATTGCTCTAACTTCTTCACAAATCTGGCTAGGGCAGAGAATAATAATACTTTATCCTCAGAAAAACCACTATAATAAAAGGAACAGGCTTTTCAAAAAATCCCTGGCTCTCTAGAGAAGAGTTAATGTTTAAACTACTAAGGGCACCGCCTCTTCCTCCTATTTTAATTTTATTTTATGGATTTAAGTAAAAAAAATATTAAATCCTTATTCCATGAAGACTTAATGAATCCAAACAAAAACTAAGAAGCTTTCACAATTGCAAGATAGCCTGGAAATCTGCAAAGCCTTGCTAGAAAAAAATGGGTCTATTTTTTTTTTTACCTGTTCAGAAGTGTTCTTCAAGCGGATAAATTTCCCATCAACATCAATTTCTTCAATGCAAACATTCCCAGTGGCTGAGGCGGAATGAGAGATGCTAACACTGCTACTCGCCTCTGATTCTTCCACATCAACCCTCTTCCGCTTTCCTCTAGTCGTACGTACACTGCGACTTGAGGATGCTCGGGATACTGTCACACGGGAAGAAGGGCTTGGAGAGAGCTTCAACCTATATGGGAAAAATAAAACAACTTATTATTAGAACACATATGCCCTTCTTGCCTTTAAAAAAAGGGGGAGAGGGCTGGACACGGTGGCTCATGCCTGTAATCCCACAGCACTTTGGGAGGCCAAGGTGGGCAGATTGCTTGAGGTCAGTAGTTCAAGATCAGCCTGACCAACATGGTGAAACCCCATCTCTACTAAAAATAAAAAAAATTAGCTGGGCATGGTGGCGGGCGCCTGTAATACCAGTTACTCAGGAGGCTGAGGCAGAATTGCTTGAACCCCAGAGGCAGAGGTTGCAGTAAGCCAAGATCACACCACTGCACTCTAATTTGGATGACTATCTCAAAAAAACAAAACAAAACAAAAAAACATGGCCAGGCGCAATGGCTCACAACTGTAATCCCAACACTTTGGGAGGCTGAGACAGGCGGATCACTTGAGATGGAGTTCAAGACTAGCCTGGGCAACACAACAAAACTTTGTCTCTACAAAAAATACAAAAATTAGCCACGCATGGTGGCTCACACCTGTGGTCGCAGCTATTTGGGAAGCTGAGATAGAAAGATTGCTTGAGCCCAGGAGGCTAAAGTTGCAGTAAGCCAAGATTGTGCCAGTGCCCTCCAGCCTGAGCGACAGAGCAAGGCCCTGTCTCAAATAATAATAATAATAACATTCCACCCATGAATTTCTAAAGCAAAATGTTACTTACAATCTGTTAGCGAAAGCCAAAGTTTACCTTAAATAAGGTAAACATTTTTATAATAAGATACCCATCATCAATTTTCCTAAAAAAAAAAATCTGAATGTCTTCTCTAGAGATAGAAGTAATATAAGCATAATGCAAGAAGTCTAATAAACGGGTAGAAGAAGGTCATCTGATCTACCACCATCCACTACAGCCACTGTTACAGTTAGTATACTGTTTCCTCTTTGCATACCTGTATTTTCTTGTGATCACAATGGACATAATATTGCCTGACTTTTTATCCTAAATCAGGCACATTCCTTTTGGAACTCTTTTTGTTTTTTTGAAATAGAGTTTCGCTCTTGTTGTCCATGCCAGAGTACAGGGGCTATCTCGGCTCACTTCAACCTCTGCCTCCCAGTTTCAAGCAATTCTCCTACCTCAGCCTCCCAACTAGCTGGGATTACAGGCATGCATAGCCACACCTGGCTAATTTTGTATTTTTAGTAGAGACAGGGTTTCTCCATGTTGGTCAGGCTGGTCTTGAACTCTTGACCTTAGGTGATCCACTCACCTTGGCCTCCCAAAGTGCTGGGATTCCAAGCATGAACCACTCACTGCACCTGGCCCTTTTGGAACTCTTTTCTGCAAACAGGTATCGAAAAGATTTATACATTGACCAGATTTAAATTACATGTAAAGCCAGCCAGGTGTGGTGGCTCACGTCTGTCATCCCAACACTTTGGGTGGCCGAGGGGGTGAATCATTTGAAGTCAGGAGTTCGAGACCAGCCTGGCCAACATGGTAAAACCCCATCTCTACTAAAAATACAAAATTAGCCAGGTGTGGTGGCACGCACCTGTAATCCCAGATACCTGGGAGGCTGAGGCAGGAAAATTGCTTGACCCAGGAGGCAGAGGCTGCATTGAGCCAAGATGACACCACTGCACTCTAGTCTGGGCAACAGGGTAAGACCCTGTCTCAAAAAAATAAAACTAAAAAATAAATTATATGTAGAGTCTCTTTCAGCCAATTTGGTATTTCCAAATCACAAAAACATTTAAAATCTCAAAGGGACTATTCCATCCTGATGCAGTTCAGCATTTAAAGGAATAATAAAAAACTAAGAGTACTTGGGCAGCACTTTGTCTGTTAAGGTAAAAATATTATCTATGACTACCTCTATACCTAGGTGTTAGAGGAAATGACCGAGAAAATAATTAAAGTTCTTTTTAAAATGCTGCTATTTATTTTTCCTTAAATATAAAGGGTGAGGGGCAAAAAGTGGACCATAAGATAGGGTGAGACTTAAGTTCCTTACCTCTCTTCTTCTCCTTCTAAGAGTTTCCTATAAGCACTGATTTCCATATCCAGGGCTAATTTTACATCAAGAAGCTGTTCATAGTCATTCAGCTGTTGCTGCATCTGATCTCTTATTTCTGCCATCTCTCTCTCTTTGTCTGAGAGCATGCGACGAGAGTTGTCTTTTTCTTTAGCAAGTAAGTCCTCTAATTCTTGAATCCTTTCCAAACATGCTCTAGACTTAAGATACAAGGAAACACATTTACTTTCTAGGAACATTCCAACATTAGCACAAGGCAGCTATTTTAAACCATTTCCTAAACTGGAAAACAAGTACAATCCTATGGAATCTCTAACTCACTAGAACTGAAGAGATTTTAAGAAATTAAAGCCCGAAATTCCTCAAATACAAAATACAGACCTCAGGAACGTTTTGGCTAATAAAAGAATCAAAGATATATTCCCCAAATGTAAGTTCTGTAAATATACATATATTGTTTTCTGTACTGAGCCAAAAAAATTTTAAGCTGTGGTTTTGGTAAAGTCAAGTCTGGCTCCCTTACAAAGCCTTTACTTCCAAAAGTATAAATTAAATAAAGAACTTAAAAAGATATAAACACTGACTGACAAAATAAACCTAAGAGTGGGTAAAAGTATGTTTTAGCAGACTGCTGAGGAATATTCAGAAACCAAGGCAAAGGGACTCTGGTTATCATGTGGAAGGTACTACCTAATGTTCCTTTAGAATTGGTGGGCTATCTCATGTTCAGTTAGCACACAAAGGCCATACAATATTGGGCTGGGTGATTTGTAAAGTAACACTGTAAACATAGAAGCTGTATATTTGGTACTAAAAAATTTAAAAATCACACATCCTACACCAGAAAGTTCATCTTAGAAACCTTGTGGCTCACTGGGTAATTATTCTTCTGTGTTTCTCCATGACAGAATTCATCTTAGTAGCCTCAGAAAGTGACAATTAATTCAAAAAGACTGATGGATAGCTTAGGCCTCAGAATCACAAGTACCCGCAACAGAGCAGGAGAGGAAGGGCATCTAATGTGCAAAAACTAAATCTGGAAGGCTAGAGATAAAAAGGAACTACCCAGTACATAAAAACTATACTCTTGCTGGTTAAATTTACTTCTCACAGTAGTATAGGTTCAAAATTTTGAAACTGCATTAACATATACTTGGGCTGAACAGATAAGTAAATGGATGATAAAAACTAAGTTTCTTACTCTCAGACAGAAAAGTTATAGATATGTCAGAGAGGACACCAAAAATGAATCCTGTGGTACTAGATTCAAGTCAGAGACATCTGTATGAATTCATGTTTACCTTAATATAAACACAAATGATAAGACAGAAAAACAGTTATAAATATGTGTGTACACTTGGGTTAGCATACATAAAAATATTACCTACTTTTACTGGTGAGAGGGCTGAGAAGCAGTGACACCCCAGGACCAATGAGCAGACTCAGTGACCAGATCTTAATTTCTTTCTACATACCATTCTCCAATAACAAGAACCAAGGCTCCTTGGAGAAATGGATAATTCTAGGACTGGGACAGGGAAAACGCAAGATGGGCCTACAGCATGCTATAGTACCAGAAAGCAACAAAGTGCTCAAAAAGCAATGGGACACAGTGGCCAACCTGACAGAACTCCCAATGGCCAAAGGTGAAACAATGGCTTGGATTCAAGCCAAAAAAGTAAATACTGCAGTCTTAACTTACAACCCAAACTATAAAGTAAATGAGTCCATACTGACACAAACAAACAAACAAGGAATGGGCAAATCTTTACAAAAGAATGCCATTTAATAAATGTAGATCTCCCCTCAGAATGTGGTGCTTAAGTCCTGCCCTTCACCCTTGAGGGTGGGCTGAACTTAGTGACCTGCTTCCCATGAACAGTGTATGAAAAGGGAAAACTAGTGGTGCTGTTGACAGTGGAGAAACATGGTAAACCCTATCTTAAACCAAGCACCACCAGTGATGTCATTTAGATATCACCTATGCGCAATCCCGGATGTGATGTGACAAAACGGGCACCTAAAACCCCAAACCCCAGTCTAATCATGTGAAAAGTGCCAGAGAAATGCAAATTGGGGACAGTCTATATGATACCTGAACAATCCTACTCAAGACTCAAGCTCATAAAAAACAAGGAGAGCCCATGAAAATGTCACAGACCAGGGGAGGCATGTGGCACCTGGAATAGAAAGAGGATAATAAAAAAACCTGGTGAAATCCAAAGTCTGGAGTCTAGTGCACAGTAATATATCAATGTCAGTTTCTTAGTTTTCAAAAATACACTACGGTAACATAAGGATGCTAACAACAGGGAAAACTGGGTGAGGGAAAAACAGAACTGTCTATGCTACTTTGCCAACTTTTCTGTAAATCTAAAATTATGCCAAAATAACAAGGTTGTTTAAAAAATAATCAAGAGTCACTCTGAACCTATTCGGGGGTAGAGGGGATGCCTAGTTCACGTGCAAACAAAAAAAATTTTTAAAGAAAAAAAATGACAATCAATTAATTAAATTACAGAGTAGTATATGACTTGACATTTTATTTAGACAGGCACTCCTCTTAAGATATGTATTACAAAGGTAATCCCTGAACCTCAGAGAACTTGCATTTAACTGCGTTAGCAAATATCATGCTATAAATGGAGAAATCCATTTCCCCCCTACTATGTTCTTTGTATTTTCTTTTCTCCAAAAGAAAAAAAGTCATGTAAGTTCAAAACGCCTCCTTTCAATCTCTTTGTTTTATTTCATATATCGAGGTAGCAAACAAATGAGCAAAAAGGAGAGTTGATGAGAGATACAAACTACCCAAGATTCACAGATAACCTGAGCCCGATTCATAAACCCAATAATGTCTCTGACTGCCTTTGATGTTGCAGAGCTGTTTAAGAGGGAGAAGTCAAAATCTAGGTATAGAAGTTTTAAAGTTACCCTGAATCATTCTGTATTTTAAATAGAAATATTTAAATTCTATTTTCAGTTACTGCACTTACACTTGTGTAGTGAAATATAAGGAACACTAGGGGGAATAGGGGAGGGACAGCGGGGGGTGGGGAGTTGGGGAGAGATAGCATGGGGAGAAATGCCAGATATAGGTGAAGGGGAGGAAGGCAGCAAATCACACTGCCACGTGTGTACCTATGCAACTATCATGCATGTTCTTCACATGTACCCCAAAACCTAAAATGCAATTAAAAAAAAGAAATATAAGGAACACAGTATGAGAAGTTAGACCTAGATTCTCCTTTCTAATTCTGCCATTAACTACCTATGAGACTATAAGCAAGCTGTAATTAACCTCACTAAACCAGTTTCCACATAAGGAAAATGAAGAGATCTAACTAGATCACCTCTCAGATATTGCCTCTAACCCTAAATTTTATGACTTCTGATGATCTTGGGGTTTTTTTATTTTTTTATAGTATGTAATGTAATTGTATTGGTTTATTAAGACTAGCTGCAACAAGTCTCCAGAATCTGACACATTGTTTTTGTGTCAGAAAAACAAAAGTTAGAGGTGTTTTTAAGTACCATGCTATACTGTTCTCTAAGGCAAGCAAGCGCTAACCAACCAATTCATTTGGCCCCAAGTCAGAAATCTAGAAATGCCATAAACAATGTAAAATCTCTAATTCCAAAACATAACACTGCTACCATCTATATATTATTTAAATATATCTTCTAGAATCAGTATTTTAAAAGCCATGTAAATTTTAAGCGAAATCTAAGAAGTACTTCACCAACCTGAGTTATTTAACCAAAAGGAAATTCTTATGGCCCAATAGGTAGCATGATGAAACTGACATGACTCAGCAACAAACACTACTAAGATATACAATAGGGAAGTATTCAAAGAAGTAACATTTTTCTTTTTGATGATTTTTCTAAGGCTAAAATTTATCAACTAATAAAAATATTACTCAAAATATACTGTTTACCATAAAGTCTGTTATCAACAATGAATGGAGGAAAAGATTCACCCCCAGACAGAGAAATTAAAAACTATTTTGGCTAAAGGGGAATGCTCTTGTTCTATTTACTAATGAGTTAGCTCCTGGAAACCCCCAAATCCCTGCCTAACATTACTTAAAAACCACTAAGCTAAGGTCAACAAAAAAAATTGCAGCCAGGTGCGGTGGTTCACAGTTGTAATCCCAGCACTTTGGGAGGCCGAGGAAGGAAGATCACCTGAGGTCAGGAGTTCCAGACCAGCCTGGCTAACATAGTGAAACGCTGTTTCTACTAAAAGTAAGAAAAATTAGCCAGGCATGGTGGCGCACACCTGTAAACCCAGCTACTCAGGAGGCTGAGGCAGGAGAATCATTTGAACTCAGGAGGCAAAGGTTGCATGCCTCTGCACTCCAGCTTGGGCAACAAGAGCAAAATTCTATCTTGAAAAAAAAAAAAGAGAAAACTTGCAAAAATGGGAATGCAATTAACAGGCAAACAGGGAAATGGCTTGGATCTGGGTCAATAAGTTTCAGAGCCCATTGCTACTTAATAACACTAGACTACTCTCAGTTTCCTCATCCAAAGTACAATGAAGATCCACCCCAAGAGAATATCTGTACTAAGTAAATCAAACGGATTAAGCAGTAGCCAAAAAAATAATAATAAGAGTAGGAAAAAATAAAATTGAGAGACAGTAACTAGTATACAATTTACTATTAGTAAATGGAAAAGAGTAATAAATGCCAACTCAGCATATGAACAGAGAGGCCCATTTTTAGAAAAGTACCTGTTAAGACAGTGATATAATCGGAATGTTCGTGTTCCCATAAAGTTCATGTCTAAATCCTAACTCTCAAGGTGATGATATTAAGAGGTGGGGCTTTTGTGTGGTGATTAGATCATGAGAGGAAAGCCCTAGTGATTGGGATTCGTGCCCTTATAAAATAGGGCCAAGGGAGCTGATTCACCCTTCAACCATGTGAGCCCTCAGCAGGCAGATACCCAATCTGCCAGTGTCTTGATCTTGCACTTCCCAGCCTCTGAAACAGAAATAATTTCCAACGTTTCTGTTGCTTATAAGCTAGCAACTCAATAGCAGTTTGTTATAGCAGCCCAAAAGGACTAAGACAGATAGTGCAATGAAAAAAGATTATCTGTTAAATTTCTAAAAGTAAATCTTCTTTGAAGAGAATGAGGTATAAAAGAAAAACCGGGAACCAGTAGAGAAACCCATTTATCAGTCTGCAGCCTCTGGGCAAGTCATCGAACTCATCTAGATCTGTGGTTATACAGAATGAATTCAGAGGTGCTTCCAGCTCTACTGTTACAAGAAAATCTTCAAAACACTATCAGCACAAAATAGGTTTAAAATAATTTAAAAATTTGTGTTGTAAGTAACAAAGCACATGATAGGCAATGTAAGAGCTCCTATGTTAAATTCTTTTTTAACACCCCATTTTATGTGACTCATTTTCTGCTTTACTTAAAAGTTCCTGCAATAAATGTCATCAGTTTTATAATTAGAAACATATTTTACTAAAAATAATAAAGAGAAAAAGAAAGGAAGAAAAGCATCATCAAGAGTAAAGTAAAGTTTATTCTTATGTGGAAAATTCAGAACAAGATTTCCTCCTTTGAGGAAAACAGAAGCTGAAGTTATTTCCAAAATCATTAAGGAGACACATAAATTGCTAAATCACTCTGAATGCAATATATGAAGTATATGTACACTTTGTGTCCACACTGACATCACCCTAGGCTGAAAATGATCTGAAGTAGTGCAGCACCTGAAGCCCACCATCATGCCCTGGTAGGTAGCCAGTCAACACAGCCAGCAATAATGTCATTTGTCACTTAGGCGTACCAACAAATTAATGAGTCCCTAAATTCTTATCGGAATATGCAAATTAAGGCTACTTCCCTGGATCCTAATTATTATATACTTTAAGCATTAAAGAACTTGTCTGGAAACACAAAGCATTCTTCACCACCCACAAAGAAATTTTTGCATGTTTTTCTTCATTTTGGTTTTCAAATGATATAAAAAAGGAATGTGTTGAGAATAACTCTGTAGAGACGAGGCTATTAGAGAAGTCAAAAGACGTAGGTCCTAGGGTAAGTCCAGCGAATAAACTAGCAGGCTGCTTTCTCAAGGGCAAGTCCCTTAGCTCTGTGTAATCTACTAATTAGGAATAATAGTATCTGCTCAAAGAATGTTTATGCAATGCAAAATGAACTAATCTAGAAAAGTACTATGCAGACCAAAGCACAGGATAACATCATCCTGTGACAAACAGAGGGAGGAGGGACATCAGGCAAAGCAAAGCAGGTAGGTGCCCATGGTGAAGGTGGCCTTCAAGTCTAACTTCTTACAGAATGTTTACTTACCTCTTTCTGTAGATTAGAAAGCTGAGATGAAAGGCTCTCAATTCTCATGCGGCTTTCCATCAGTTCTTCCCTGGCACTGTTGACAGTAGAAGTATTCATCTCTGATGACAGCCTGGCATTCTCAAGCTAAAACAAGAAGCAAACCATAGTCAGTCTTATCTAGAGAACTGAAACAAACAAGGAAGCATGATTCACCTCAAGGTATTTCAAACCTAAGTCCTGCTGGTAACTGGTTGAAGAAACACAGGAAAAGCATCATGAAATTTGCTGACATGGTGTGAATGACCATAATTCTGTGTGACTTTTAGACTCATTTCCTAAATAATGAGTTTTAAGAATGGTAACATATCTAGACCTTTACCCGAAGTTTATTACTTCAATATTTCATCTATTAAACCTTTAATGTCTAAGAGAACACTGATAAGGAGATTGGGTAGTAGGAACTTGATTTGGTGATGTTTGTAAGAAAGCAAACATCATATATCCCTAACCCACCAAATTCAATACAGAATATAAAGCAACAAGCAGAAAACACTAGTTTATAGATTAGTTCAAACCAGATAGAAATATTTCCTTTCAGAGGCAAAAAAAATAGCTCCTCGAGTAAAATACAAATCCCGTAACACTACTGTGTATGTGTGTCTCAGGCACATGGTCCTGTGACTCCTCCCTGGCTCCCTTTGACGCCACAGTGTAACTGATCCTTACTTTAGTTCATTCACTGTCTAGCTCAATGCGTAATATTGGATAAATGTTATTCAACTGAAGTTACTGTTTATAATAAGATCTTTCACTAATTACCACTTCATAGAATAGGTAAGAAGCAACATGAACAGTTTAAGGCCATGCAATGAAAATTTTTAACAACTCTGACTCTAATATTCTAAGTCAACCTCAAAAAAATCTTTTTAATCAAATCATATAACATTTAAAACAAGGTAAAGTCATTTACCAGGAAAGCCTGTATTCGTTGGTGATTTTTATGAATTCTTGCATCATGCTAACGTAAGTGGGAAGTTTCTACAATTTTTTTTTCAGTGAATAATAGTGACAAAAGAATACCAGAAAGTTTTCATTTGGCCCTTGTACAAAAAACCCCAATGTGTAGTAGTCACAATCTGTGCACAGTGATGATGTGAAAGTGAGATCTAATGCAGCTGGACATTCATTTACTACAGAACGGATGTAGATGTCGGCATGTCAGTACTTGTTATTGGAAGATAGATATTTCACATGGCTTGGGTTCAGCTCTGGTGTAATACGAATGATCAATAGGACGAAAAGACAACTCCTTACCTCCAATAAAATTGGAACAACCCTACATTTTTCCAGTAATTTTTAGTAACATTTAGTTTATATGCACTTTAAAAAAAATCAGTTTTCTATATATTTCATGGAGGCTAGTGGAATCATTTTTAAAAAGAACAAGATAAACATCAAGCCATGTTCTTCACGGGATCTGTGAAGTAATGATTTTAAGAGTTCAAAAGAATCTTCTGAAGAGAGAGCTCACTTTGGCATGGTAAGTCTGCTCCAGCTCTTCCTTATACAGCCTCACTTGGGCGTCATGTTGCTCTCTCATCTCATGAAGGGCTTGAGCCAGCTTGTACTCGTACTCAATCTGACGCCCAGAATCCACCTCTACCAAGCGCGTTTCATGTTTCCTTCTGGTCTCATTAATCTCCTGGGGAAAAAAGAAATAAAAAACATAAAGCCAGGTTACTTACTGTGGCTGCACTGGTACAGATCTGAGTGACATCACAACCATCTGAAGTTTCACACACAAACCTCCGCCTGTTTGTCCTAAAGCAGTCATGTGAATAAACACTTTTTTGCCTCTTAGTTTTCAGTTGAGAAGATTTTTGAAATGAAACTAATGACAGAAGTCGTAGCATCTCAAGCCCTAGAAATTTTCTATTCCTTTTCAGGAGCATAGCTATTTATTTTTCTGAAGCCGAGGAAAGGCCTGGATGACCTACTAAACTACCATGCAATCAGGGGTTTAGACAGTAAACTATACTAAACACTAAGCAAAAATTATTTTTCTAAATTGTTTCATTGATAATCCCTCTTTAAAAAAAAAACAAAGCACATGGAAAGGTAAACTTACCAGTCATGATAAATTTAAGTAAAAATTTATGTGTAATGAAACTTTCCTTTTTCTTTCTTTGAGATGGAGTCTCACTCTGTCACTCACCCAGGCTGGAGTGCAAGGGCTTGATCTCAGCTCACTGCAACCTCCACCTCCCAGGTTCAAGCAATTCTCCTGTCTCAGCCTCCCTAGTAGCTGGGATTATAAGCACACACCACCATGCCTGGCTAATTTTTGTATTTTTAGTAGAGATGGGAGTTCCCCATCTTGGCCAGACTGGTCGCAAACTCCTAACTGCAGGTGATCCACCTGCCTTGGCCTCCCAAAGTGCTGGGATTACATGTGTGAGCCACCACACCCAGCCATAAAACTATTTTCTTAGACATGATAATAGGCAGAACAAGCTAATTTATATGATTTCGTTTAAAAGCTGGTATTAAACTATTATGTACATGGTATCAAGTGATACAGGATCTGATTAACAATATAAGTTGACTAACTCAAATATACATATGAAAAATTTACTACTAAAGAGTAGAAGTATCCCATAGTTTTGGGGTTTCATTTTTTTTTTTAAAGATGGGGTTTCACTATGATGGCCAGGCTGGTCTTGAACTCCTGACCTCAGGTGATCCACCCACCTCAGCCTCCCAATGTGCTAGGATTACAGGCGTGAGCCACCACGCACAGCCTCATTTTTTTTTTAAACCAGTTTTTAGCTGGTGTTCATGAATAACAGTGAGTACCTAGAACTGTGCCACTAATTAAAGGAAATCCTAAGAAGGTGCATTTCTTTACAGAGCTGTGTCATGCCACCCTTTGGGCCCTCTGCTGGAAAAGTAGAATCAAATCTCAAATAATGCTGGTCTTGAACTCCAGTCTTTTAATTGTATCTTCTAGTATTATAGAAATAGGACACTACTGTATCATACCTGTGTGAATGTAAAATATCTTGTACCTGCTTTATGATACGTAGTAGTGACTATGTTTTATCAGAGCTGTTTTCAGTGATGTTATTCTAGAATGTTTTCCTTCTAGATGATGATTCAGAAGCTAATTTTAAAAAATGGTGCCAGGTACCACAACAGTAACAGAACTTTGCAATTTTCTGGGGTTTTGTTTTTTACCTTCCCCCCCCTTTTTTAAAATGGAGTGTGCTGGATGTCCCTATAATTTTGTTCAGATGACTGCAGAACCTGGAAAAGCTGTTGCTGCTATTGATGCATAACATACTGCTATTATTGTTTTTTACATATATATGCATATATTTAATTTGAACTTCTGGAAACAGGTGTGCTGTCGACTTTGGAAAAAGTATCCCAGTTTACTGTGTTGAGTTGGCATTGTACAGAAATTAATAGCCATATTGGTCTAGAAACGTTAAACTTTATTTTTTTCCATTTGTACAGGGGTAACACATTGTATTAAATATTTAAGGTCTTATCTACACGGGTCTGATTACAGAAAGTAATAAAGTATTCTCTAAATTAAAAAGAAAAAAGAAAAAGTAGTTGTCATGATCCTTTACTCTGTTTTAAGGAACTATCTAAATACCATTAGAATGGAAGGCGGAGCACAGTGGCTCACACCTATAATCCTAGCACTTTGGGAGGCTGAAACAGGCAGATCACCCGAGAGCAGGAGTTCAAGACCAGCCTGGCCAACGTGGTGAAACCCCATCTCCACTAAAAAACAAAAATTAGCCAGGCATAATGGCAACTGTCTGCAATCCCAGCTACTGGGAAGGCTGAGACAGAAGAATTGCTTGAACCTGGGATGCAGTGAGCCAAGATCATGCCACTGCACTCCAGCCTGGACAGCTGAGTGACACTCAATCACAAAAAAAAAAAAAGAAAAAAGAAAAGAAAAGGGAAAAAAAAAATTAGAATGGCAATATCTAAAAAAGCCACAAGAGGGAAGTAGAACCCACCAAAGTTGCTGTTTGTGTATATTAGTGCATGTATTTTCCTGTGCATTTCTTCATCTTTCTCTTGGCCACTGCACAGGAGCATGAACTTGACAAAAATCAGAAAACCGAGTTTAAATTACAGTTCTGCTATCACCCTCCCAGAAATCACATCTATTTCATGAAGCAAATAATACCTAAATCATAAAAACAATGAAAAGAGCAACTACTAACGGTTTGCCCTTCCTTCATCTACCTCCTCCTTCCTCTTTTTCCTCCTTCCTTTTTCCCCCGAACTGTTCATAATAAGGAAGTTAGATATTATTACTGAACATATACCTCGATGTAAAAAAAAAAAAAAAATAGGCCAGCATAGTGGTTCACACCTGTAATCCCAGCACTTTGGGAGGCTGAGGCAGGTGGATCACTTGAGGCCAGGAGCTTGAGACCAGCCTGGCCAACATGGTGAGACTTACGAAAAAAATAACAACAACAACAACAAAAAATTAGCCAGTTGTGAGAGTGTGCATCTGTAATCCCAGCTATTTAATTGAGAAGCTGAGGCACAAGAATCGCTTGAACCCAGGAGGCACAGGTTGCAGTGAGCCAAGATCATAACACTGTACTCCAGCCTAGGCAACAGAGTGAGACTCTGTATCTTAAAAAAAAAAAAAAATTAATTCTTTTTTTTTTTGAGACAGAGTTTTGCTCTTGTTACCCAGGCTGGAGTGCAATGGTGCGATCTCGGCTCACCGCAACCTCTGCCTCCTGGGTTCAAGCAATTCTCCTGCCTCAGCCTCCCGAGTAGCTGGGACTATAGGCGCGCACCACCATGCCCTGCTAATTTTTGTATTTTCAGTAGAGACGGGGTTTCACCTTGTTGACCAGGATGGTCTCGATCTCTTGACCTCGTGATCCACCCACCTCGGCCTCCCAAAGTGCTGGGATTATAGGAGTGAGCCACTGCGTCTGGCCGCTGATTTTTATTTTTATTTTATTTTATTTTTTAAGTAAAACAGGCCGGGAGTGGTGGCTCACGCCTAAATCCGAGCACTCTGGGAGGCCGAGGCGAAAGGATCACTTGAGTTTAGAAATTTGAGACCAGACTGGCCAAAACGGTGAAACCCTGTCTCTACTATAAATACAAAACTTAGCTGGGTGGTGGTGCATGCCTATAGTTCCAGCTACCCCGGAGGCTGAGGCAGGAGAATCGCTTGAACCCAGGAGGTGAAGGTTGCAGTAAGCCAAGATGGTACCACTACACTCCAGTCTGGGCAACAGAGTAGGACTCTGTCTCCAAAAACAGTAAAAAAGAAATATTAAGAGGAATAACTTAAAATCCATTCTAAAAAAGGCAAAAGCCAAAAATTCAAAGATGGGACATAAACACTCTAAAATAAATAAATATATACACACACACATACACGTATATATACGTATACGTATATACACAGATTTTTTTGAGACGGAGTCTCACTCTGTCACCAGGCTGGAGTGCGGTGGCGAGATCTCGGCTCATTGCAACCTCCGCCTCCCGGGTTCAAGCAATTCTCCTGCCTCAGCCTCTAAAAATATTAAATGACTTTTTACTGATGTCATTTTTTTATGTAGAACCAGTGACCTGGCCGGGCACGGTGGCTCACGCCTGTAATCCCAGCACTTTGGGAGGCTGAGGCGGGTGGATCACGAGGTCAGGAGTTCGAGACCCGCCTGACCAACATGGTGAAATCTTGTCTCTATTAAAAAAAATCTTGTCTCTAATAAAAATTAGCTGGGCATGGTGGCACACGCCTGTAATCCCAGCTACTCAGGAGGCTGAGGCAGGAGAATTGCCTGAACCTGGGAGGTGGAGGTGGCAGTGAGCCAAGATTGTGCCACTGCACTCTTGCCTGGGCCACAGAGTGAGACTTCATCTCAAAATAAAAAAAGAAAAAGAACCAGTGACCTTACAAACAAAAAAATACCCTACTCCTGGTTCTCTACACACATCAGAAATAAGTCATGATAAATCACAATTTTTACAAAACAATACAGAAATATAAGTCAACGTCATATAAAACTATCTGGTTTGGCCGGGCATGGTGGCTCACACCTGTAATCCCAGCACTTTGGGAGGCCAAGGTGGGCAGATCACCAGAGGTCGACAGTTCGAGGCCAGCCTGTCCAGCATAGTGAAACCCCGTCTCTACTAAAAATACAAAAATTAGCCAGCATAGTGGCAGCCCCCTATAATCCCAGCTACTTGGGAAGCTAAGGCAGGAGAATCTCTTGAACCTGGGAGGTGGAGATTGCAGTGAGCCAAGATCCTGCCATTGCACTCCAGCCTGTGCAACAGAGTGAGATTTTGTTTAAAAAAAAAATCTGCTTTAACAAAGCAACACTTAGTAACAATTACATGACAGTTTGCAAAAAAAAAAAAAAAAAACTGTTTTAACAAAGTAACACTTATTAACAATTATATACAGTTTGCAAAGAGCTTTCACACACAGTATTTCACTTTGATATTCACCACTCCTTGAAGAAAAAAACAGCAGTATCAGTATGTCATTTTAAAGAAGAAACTGACACTAAGAGTTGTCCAAGATCTGACTGCTTGTCTGGTGCACCTTGCACTAATACCTATTTTGTTTAGACTGCCATTAAAAAAAAATCAGATTTCTATTGTTTTTCCTCCAACTAAAAAAATAATTTTTTAACTGCTACAATGAATTCCTACTTTTAAATTATTGTTAGTCACTGTTTTCAAAATTACACTGCTTCTACAAACATTAAGCCTAGCACATTAAGAGCATGTTCTCCCCCATGGGTTGATTCCAACCCTCTCCAATTTTCATGAAATATACATTCCCTTTTCTTCAATTTTATTACTTCCTTTGTTCAACAACAGTTTTGCCCCTACCCCTTGACCACAGCAGTTAAGGCCTGTAAGTGATATTTTAAGATTTACACGAGTGGGCCGGGCACAGTGGCTCACACCTATAATCCCAGCACTTTGGGAGGCAAAGGCAGGTGGATCACGAGGTCAGGAGATCAAGATCATCCTGGCTAACATGGTGAAACCCCATTACTAAAACTACAAAAAATAAGCCAGACATGGTGGCACGCACCTGTAGTCCCAGCTACTCAGGAGGCTGAGGCAAGAGAATCACTTGAACCCAGGAAGGGGAGGTTGAGATGAACTGAGATTGTGCCACTGTACTCCAGCCTGGGCGACAGAGCAAGACTCTGTCTTAAGGAAAAAAAAAAGACTTACACATATACCTATAAATGCTGTGAGTAGCCAGATCTCCAGATGTGAGCCATAGGAGAAGGCAAAAGTGACGGTATATAACTTCTGTGATTAGGTTACAGAAGACAATGTGGCTTCTGCCTTGGTAGCTGGTATCGTATGTTCTCGTTCATTCTCTCTCTCTATCTCTCTGTCATCACTGACTTTTAGCAGGGCCATATCATGAGCAGCCCTATGGAGAAGACCATGAGGTGAGGAACCGACACTTCCAGCCCTACAAATGAGCTCAGATGCCATTTCTCCAGCCCAGGTTAAAAGCAACCTCATGGGACCCAAAAACAGAACCACCCAGTTTAGCAGCTCTGATTCCTGACCTTCGGGAACTGAGAAATGAATACAAGTCCGTGGTTTCAGGTTGATGAACTTTGGAAGTAATTTGTTAGGCAGAAATAGATAACTAATGCCTAAACATATTGACAGTAATTAGCTGCTGTGACCAAGCCTTTATAGGTAAGATGAAGTGAAATCATATCTGTTTACAACAACAGCTTGAGTTCTCAAATGCAGTCCCTTAGGAGCAGTAGCTTGAATCATCTACTGCAAAATTTCTCCCTATCCCCAAACCTTATTATTTATTTATTTAATATAATTTTGTGGTAAAGAAATCATAAATAAAATATAATTATATGTAGAGCTATGACAAAGTCATTCTAGAACTCCCTCCATTCCTTTACAAAGTAAAATTATACATAGTTACCTCTTCATACATGTTTTTGCGAAACTCCAAGTCCTCAGTAAGGCTCTGACAACGATTCTCCAAATCCACTTTAAGTAAAGTTTCATCTGCTAACTGTTTTTTGGCAGCAGCTAAGGAGGCTTCCAACTATTACAAGGAAAAAGAATTGTTATAAAAATTACACAGCAATCATTTAATAATGAATTTAAGATACCTATGAATGAAATCAACTGTTACAATTCCTATACATTTATCAAAGTATAATTACTTCATTTTAACATTTATCACAGAACTGGGTGTCCATTTGCTGGTCTCACCCACAGAGTATCATACCAAATCAGCCATCAAACTGG
Organism: Callithrix jacchus; assembly: GCF_049354715.1. Classification (NCBI taxonomy): domain Eukaryota; kingdom Metazoa; phylum Chordata; class Mammalia; order Primates; family Cebidae; genus Callithrix; species Callithrix jacchus. The sequence continues at coordinate 82,213,058 of NC_133503.1, forward strand.
TAACTGGCAACAGGGAACAGAACAGAGATGTTACGACTCACTCACGTTTCAAAAATCAAACTAGTTATTTTAGCTAACCACTTTCATTTTTTCCTGTGTGCAGAGCAGCATCATGACGTCGCTTTTCTTACTTATTTCCTAACAAAATAGGCTTTGAGAGAAGAGACAGAATAAGTGTGCGTACAACAGGGAAGAAGGGGAGCCACAAGATCTGTACAATCCAGATATAATACCTGGGAGGTGATGATGTTTTGCATGTTACCTACACCTCAACACTTTTCTTCAAGTGAGTCACCAAAAAATATATTTTTAAAACTTCAAAAATAAAATAAATTTTAAAATTTAAATAAATAAAACTATGGCTTAAGGCAGATGAGGCAATTAGTCTACCATACATGGCTCAAGAGTAGGATTGACCTTACCTGGGCAATCTGATCCTTCAGATCCTCCAAATCTCCCTCTAAACTCTTTTTGTCACCAAGTGCAGTAGCAAGAGCTGCATCTTTAGAATTCAGTGCTGCTTCATATTCTCGAAGCTTAATCTGGGTGCCATTAAGATCAGATTCTTTCTTAGCATAGCTGGAAAAGATTTAAAAGGCATAAGACATCAAATCATACTCCTGACTTGAGGCCTTCTCCCTCTCTGCGGAAGGGACAAACAGAAGAAGTAAGTAGTTTAAATAAAGGCTGCCATCATCTACCAAAATTAAAGAAGCAATTCACAAGCATTGGATCTAGAGTTTTTGTTGGCTAACATTCTCTTTCAATGTCACATGACTACTAATGACTATGGGTCAAAGATGGCCATATAAAGACCAATATACCAGAATCCTACTTGTCCCTGAGGGGGATCACATGTCCCCTTTGTTCTATAAGGAGGCACACTAATACAGGATATTTTTGAAGAAATGAAAATTCATTATTTTCTAAATACAATGCATAGTATAAGCCAAAATGTACAGGAACTGTAAGTCAGGATATCATGCTAGGTGCAGTGGCTTACATCTGTAATCACAACATTTTGGGAGGCCAACAGGGGAGGACCGCTTTAGACCAGAAATTCAAGACTAGCCTAGGCAACATAGCAAGACACCATCTCTACCAATGAAAGAAAGAAAGAAAGGGGGGGGAGGGAGAGGGAGAGGGAGGAAGGAAGGGAGGGAGAAAAGAAAAAGGAAGGGAAGGGAAGGGGACAGGGGAGGAAAGGGGAGGGGACAGGAGAGGGAAGAGGGGAAAAGGGAGGGGGAGGGGAGGGGGAGGAGGGGAAAAGGGAGGAGGAGGGGAGGGGGAGGAGGGGAAATGGGAGGGGGAGGGGAGGGGGAGGAGGAGAGGGGAGGGGGAGGAGGAGAGGGGAGGGGAGGGGAGGCGAGGGGAGGCGAGGGGAGGCGAGGGGAGGCGAGAGGAGGCGAAGGAAAAAGGAAAGGAAAGGAAAAGAGGTCCCGGCACAGTGGCTCACGCCTGTAATCCCAGCACTTTGGGAGGCCGAGGAGGGTGGATCACGAAGTCAAGAGATTGAGACCATCCTGGTCAACATGGTGAAACCCCGTCTCTACTGAAAATACAACAAATTAGCTGGGCATGGTGGCGCGTGCCTATAATCCCAGCTACTCAGGAGGCTGAGGCAGGAGAATTGCCTGAACCCAGGAGGCGGAGGTTGCGGTGGGCCGAGATCACTCCATTGCACTCCAGCCTGGGTAACAAGAGCGAAACTCCATCTCAAAAAAAAAAAAAAGAAAAGAAAAAAGGGCCCAGCATGGTGGCACACACCTGTAGTCCCAGCTACTCAGGAGGCTCAGGCAGGGGCATTGCTTGAACCCAGGAGGTAGAGGCTGCAGTGAGCCATGATTGCACAACTGTACTGCAGCCTGGAAAGAAAAGAAAAAGAAAAAGAAAAAGAAAAAGAAAAGAAAAGAAAAGAAGAGGGGAGGGGAAATTAATAAGAACTAACTGACCACAACTTTGCAAGTACTTCCCATTTTGTTACACAGAGGTAACTTCAGATTTCTCTAATAAGTAACCGTCTCCTAATACTTTGCATAAAAATTATTTCAGTTTATACAGCTAACTACCAAAAAACTGAGGTTCAGGGCCCGGTGCAGTGGCTCACGCATGTAAACCAGCACTTTGGAAGGCCAAGGCAGGCAGATCACTTGAGGTCAGGAGTTCAAGACCAGCCTTGCCAATATGGTGAAACCTCGTCTCTGCCAAAAAATACAAAATCTTAAGCCAGGCATTGGTGGCACATGCCTATAGACCCAGCTACTCGGGAGGCTCAGGAAGGGGAACTGAGTGAACCCGAGAGGCAGAGGTTGCAGTGAGCCAAGATAGTACCACTGCACTCCATCCAGCCTGGGAGCCTGGGTGCCTGGGTGACAGTGAGACCTTGTCTCAAAAAAAAAAAAAAACACAAGCTGATGTTCAAATTGAAGTTTCTTTTTCTCTAAATATCACCTATTTTTTATTTTTTGAGACAGCATCTCACTCTGTCACCCAGGCTGGAGTATAGTGGGGTTATCATGGCTCACTGCCACCTCCGCCTCCTGGGTTCAAGTGATTCACATGCCCCAGCTTCCAGAGGAACTGGGATTACATGTGTGCATTACTAGGTCCAGCTAAATTTCTGTATTTGTAGTAGAGATGGGGTTTGCCTATGTTGGCCAGGCTGGTCTCGAACCCCTGGCCTCAAATGATCTGCCCACCTAAGCTTCCCAAAGTGCTGGGATTACAGGCATGAGCCACCACACCCAGCCTCTAAATATCACTTTTTATTAAATGGAGTTCTATATATAAAATTAAAGTTCCTTTGGATGTATTTAACCCAATAATTATATTTTAATGGGCAGTATTTTTCTTACCCAAATAATTATTAACATTAGTTACACAAAAAAATGCCTTAAAAACATCAAAATTATGGCCAGGCTCATGCCTGTAATCCCAATACTTTGAGAGGCCACGGTAAGTGGATCTCCTGAGGTCAGGAGTTTGAAACCAGCCTGGCCAAAATGGTGAAACCCCATCTCTACAAAAAATACAAAAATTAGCCAGGTGTGGTGGCATGCACCTGTAATCCCAGCTACTTGGGAGGCTGAGGCAAAAGAATCACTTGAACCTGGAAGGTGGAGGTTGCAGTAAGCCGAGATCAAACCACTGCAATCCATCCTGGGTGACAGAGTGAGACTCTGTCTCAAAATAACAATAATAATATCAAAATTATCAATACCTGTTCTTAAAACTGCTATTGTATTTTTCTTGGAGAAATAGGATTTTAAAAATAAACTAAAAAAAACACTACTGTAGAAAAGTACTTCTACTCATGTTTGTGGACTGGCTAAAGGAGGAATCTTTAGTTAATAAAAGTTCCAAAATAATCTTGTAATATTAAAATAAAGTGAAGAAATAAACTGGCCAAATGATGATCACATATGAAAAGATTTAATAGTGTTCACTTTTTACTCATCAGAAAAGCTCAGCAGTCATGTCACATGCTTAAATCTCATGCTTTAAAACACCACGAGATGGCAGGCTTTAACTGAAGACGTCCAGAAGAGGAAAACATGAACTGTTTAAAAAAAAAGAAAAGAATCCCATACCAATATAATTTACAGCCAAAATGCCTAGTTCACACAAGTGCTGGGTGTCTCCACAGGAATAGAATTGACACTTGTTAAGAAACCTCTATTGTATCCCACTATAAAATGACCAGAGGGGCTAGGATACATATCATAATACACTGACTGAAAATAAAACTATCTTTATTTTCATTTATTTATTAATAAATTTGGTTCGAGATGGAGTTTCGCTCTTGTTGCCCAGGCTGGAGTGCAATGGCTCGAACTCAGCTCACCGTAACCTCCACCTCCTGGGTTCAAGTGATTCTCCTGCCTCAGCCTCCTGAGTAATTGGGACTATCGGCATGTGCCACCACACCTGGCTAATTTTGAATTTTTAGTAGAGATAGGGTTTCTCCATGTTGGTCAGGCTGGCCTCAAACTCCTAGCCTTGAAATCCTGACCTTGAACTCCTGACCTCAGGTGATCCACCTGCCTCAGCCTCCCAAAGTGCTGGTATTACAGGTGTGAGCCACCACACTCAGCCTAAAACCATATTTTAAATGCAATATTACACAGTACTTACAAAAGCTACTTTCAAAATTAATTACTTAACAATTAAGAACATTAAATTTTAAAGCTCAGGTCATAATGTGGTATTTTTCAGTGTAATGCAGTCTCATGACAGAAGAAAGACCTGTGCTTTCCAGGGACCAAAATGGTACAGCAAGAATGATACCTCATAAAACAGCATGTCTATTTTCTAAGTTACTGTATGCTGCAACCTGTAAAATTGGCATATTTTATGCAGTATTGTTCTTGTTTATTTGACTTCACAGATGTAATAGGTAATACATGTAAATAGCTCAAAACTCAGAATGTCATGCTACCAAGTGAAAGATACTGTGCAACATCTTGTGGAGTGTAGAAAATACAAGAAGCCAAAAAATTAATCTAAGGCAGTACACCCAGATGACTAGAATATGGTGATTTCTTCAGTAAAAATAAAAACCAAAAAAGTTAAGGAGGATGGGGGATGAAGAGAGTATTTATTTGTGGTACCCTGAGGGCCACCCAATGACACCAGTGGAAATTTTATAGGAACTTTAATTTCAATCACGACTAATGCTTCTACTGTTCATTTTATGTCAAGTTCTTAGTTACGTAAAACAGTTGTTCTATGAAAATATAAATTGTTCTGTTATAAATATTTCTTGGCTCACATCTATAATCCTAGCACTTTGGGAGGGGAGACCAGCCTGGGCAACATGGTGAAACTCCATCTGTACCAAAAACACAAAAAATTAGCCAGATGTGGTAGTGCATGCCTATAGTCCCAGCTGCTAGAGGGGCTGAGACAGGAGAATCACTTGACCCCAGGAGGTCAAGGATGCACTCCATCCTGGTTGACAGAGTGAGACCCTACCTCCAAATACAAATATATATATATATATGATGTATATAATATGTATATAAAGTGAGTACCTATCTCCAAATATATATATAGAGAGAGAGATATTAAGAAATACATATGCGCCGGGCGTGGTGGCCCACGCCAGTAATCCTAGCACTTTGGGAGGCCGAGGTGGGTGGATCACCTGAGGTCAGAAGTTCAAGACCACCCTGGCCACATGGTGAAACCCCATCTTCAAAAAAAAAAAAAGAAATATACATATATTTCTTAAAGCTGTAACTTTGACATTACTGGAAAAATTAGGCAGATACAAATCAGAAGTTCAAAATGTGCTTAAAATTGCAAAGAAATGCTAACCTTTCACATCCAGGTTCAAAAGAAAAGAACAAACTCTTATTTGCTTACTTTAAAAAATGTATTTGGCTTTTTCCCCCTCTACTCAGAGAAGTAGATAAATAGGCTCCCAGAGAGCCTTAACGACAGGTTTTAAAAACACATGTAAATGGTCAGAAAGTTTTTTTTTTTTTTTTGAGACGGAGTTTTGCTCTGGTTACCCAGGCTGTAGTGGTGGGATCTCGGCTCACTGTAACCTCCACCTCCTGGGTTCAGGCAATTCTCCTGCCTCAGCCTCCTGAATAGCTGGGATTATAGGCACACGCCACCATGCCCAGTTAATTTTTTGTATTTTTAGTAGAGATGGGGTTTCACCATGTTGACCAGGATGGTCTCGATCTCTTGACCTCGTGATCCACCTGCCTCAGCCTCCCAAAGTGCTGGGATTACAGGCTTGAGCCACCGCGCCTGGCCCAGAAAGTTCTAGCAATCCAGAAAAATGAAAAGACACTCTCTCCAAAAGAAATAATAATCATTGGCCTGGTGCAGTGGCTCACGCTTGTAATCCCAGCACTTTGGGAGGCCGAGGTGGGTGGATCACAAGGTCAAGAGATCGAGACCAACCTGGTCTACATGGTGAAACCCCGTCTCTACTAAAAATACAAAAAAAATTAGCTGGGCATGGTGGTGCGTGCCTGTAATCCCAGCTACTCAGGAGCATTGCCTGAACCCAGGAGGCCAAGGTTGCGGTGAGCCGAGATTGCGCCATTGCACTCCAGCCTGGGTAATGAGAGCGAAACTCCTCTCAAAAGAAAAAAGAAAGAAAGAAAGAAAAGAAAAAATAATCATTTCTTGGGCTTAATGTTTCTTTTTTTTCCCCAGCCAGGCGCCTGAAATCCCAGCACTTTGGGAGGCCGAGGCGGATGGATCACAATGTCAGGATATCTAGTCCATCTTTGGCCAACATAGTGAAACCACGTCTCTATTAAACATACAAACAGTAGCCAGGCGTGGGGGCTCACGCCTGTAATCCCAGAACTTTGGGAGGCTAAAGTGGGCAGATCACAAGGTCAGGAGTTAGAGACCAGCCTGGCCAACATGGTGAAACCTCATCTCTACCAAAAATACAAAAATTCGCTGGGCATGGTGGCAGGCACCTGTAGTCCAGCTACTCAGGAGGCTGTGAGGCAGGAGAATCACTTGAACCCAGGAGGCTGAGGCTGTGGTGAGCTGAGATCACGCCATTGCGCTGCAGCCTGGGCAACAGAGCAAGACTCAGCCTCAAAAAAAAAGTAGTTGTGGTAGTACAATCCAATTGGTTAACACTTTCTGAATTGCTCCTAAACACCTTCACCACCATCAATACTACATACTCTGCTGCTTTTAATCATACTGGTTTTACGCCATACCACCAATTTGGCCCTGAATTGTTTTAAGATCATTTCCAACCCTGGATTCTGCACTGAACTTGGCTCTGGAACTCAGTGTCTGAACTTTACTTGGCCTCTGCATTAGTCCTTCTGTGAGGATGACTCTGTCTCCCACTCCTTGAGTGTCCTTCATTTGTCTAGGTATACCCTACTCTAGACTAGCCCTAACAATCAGAAAGTGGAGATTAGTCAGCACCATAAGAAGACAGGGCAAGGGGGAAAAAAAGGAGATTTTAAAAATGCATCCAGCCAGATGCAGTGGCTCATGTCTGTAATCCCAGCACTTTGGGAGGCCAAGATGGCAGACTGCTTGAGCCCAGGAGTTCAAAACTAGCCTAAGCAATATGGTGAAGCCCCATTACTACAAAGAATACAAAAATTAGCTGCGTGTGCTGGCCTGCACCTATAGTACCAGCTACTAGAGAGACTGAGGTGGGAGGATTGCTTGGGCCAGGGAGGTTAAGGCTGCCTCGAGCTGTGGTTGGGCCACTGTCATTCTGGACAACAAAGTGAGACCCTTATTGTAAAAAAAAAAATTTTTTTTTTTTTTGAGATGAAGTCTCACTCTGTCGCCCAGGCTGGAATGCAGTGGCACGATCTTGGCTCGCTGCAACCTCCGCCTGCCAGGTTCAGGCAATTCTCCTGCCTCAGCCTCCTGAGTAGCTGGGATTACAGGCGTGTGCCACCACGCCCAACTAATTTTTATATTTTCAGTAGAGACGGGGTTTCACCATGTTGGTCAGGCTGGTCTCAAACTCCTGACCTTGTTTTCCACCCGTCTCAGCCTCCCAAAGTGCTGGGATTACAGGCGTGAGCCACCACACCTGGCCTGTAAAAAAATTTATTAATTAAATAAGAAAAGAAAGAGGAATTAGTAAGTATATTCCAATCATACACACTTGAAACAAAATAAGATTGTCCACTTAAGAAACAAAGCGTTAGTGTAAAACAAATCATTAAGTAAAATTACAGGTACAAATACAACATAATCTGAAGCTCATACAGAATAGTTTTAATTAGGCAGGGTAATGGCAAATTATTGCCCATCTATTAACATTTTCTTGGTCAGTTTGTGGCAGTTCCTATCCCTAACATTTTATACTTCAGGCCCATTCTTATCCAGAAAAATAAGATGAAAGAGAAAAGCCATTTAGTTTTTCACCTGTAATCCGCTAACAAACAGAAATCATTCTATACAAAATTGTTATTTCTAATCAAAGCGACAAAACAAGGATTTTTAAATCCCTCAAAACAGACCCACTGTACATAGACAGTCAAGCCAATTAGGTCCAGCTGGCTAAGCTCTGTTCATGCTTTCATATACTGTAAGGTTCTTCTGAACAGCTGTCTCTGGTAGCAGCTGAACACCACTCAACACTAGTGCAGTATTCAAGTGACTATCACATAAATCTATGTCTAGGGATCTCTTCACACCCAGAGCTCAGCATCAATACGCCATGTCTTTTATTATCTAGCCATGCTCCAGATCTTTAGAGGAAAAAATAAATCTTATTTTCAATGTAAAGTAAAATATGCCCACATAAAAAACTTGTCCTAAAACTAGTTAATTTTATTTCATAACAGGCTCAAACAGCACATCAAACATGCATTTGCTCCAACAGCCACTCATCAGCTTCAACATTATCCACGTTATCCTCTGTTCCAAAGGCAAAGGATGTGATCCACAGTATTTTTCTCCTAAGGAAAATGAATGAACTGAAACGAAAACAAATATAACTTAATACACAAAAACTCAGCCAGGCACAGTGGCTCACTCTTGTAATCCCAGCACTTTGGGAGGCTGAGGTGGGCAGATCACCTGAGGTGAGGAGTTAAGAGACCAGCCTGGTCAACATAGTGAAACCCAATCTCTACTAAAAATACAAAAATTAGCTGGGCGTGGTGGGGAATGCCTGTAATCCTCAGCTGCTCAGGAGGCTGAGGCAGGAGAATCGCTTGAACCTTAGAGGCTGAGGTGGCAGTAAGCCAAGATCACACCACTACACTCTAGCCTGGGCAACAAAGCGAGACTCGAGCTCAAAAAAAATCCACAAAAACTCCAGAATGTCTTGTGATCACAATTTCTATTAACAAGGGTTTCCTCTGGCACATGCAAAAAGACTAAGAAGATGCTTCTGCATAACTCAAAAGCTGCACAGGATAGTTTCCAGTGCTAATAAAATTCTGCTACTCACTGAATAAACTAATCTGTCCATGAATTAGCAACAACCTAATCAGACTCAAGCAAGCTCTAGCTGAAATTCAGGAAAAGAAATTAGGAAAAATACTAAATGAGATTGAAACTGGACCACAAAACCACTTCTTTGAAACAAACGAACAAAAATTCACTGTAATATAACAGGCACAGGAGTGTGGAGAAGGCACTTACAGACTAAGTCTTAATAAAAATGACTGATTCACTTAAAAATAAAAACCAATAACCACTACTTTGTAACCTATTTACATTGTGCCAGGCACTGATCTGGGTGTAAAATATTTCGGAAACAGTGTTCCAATAACCATTCTCCAGTTTGTTGGGTGTCATGAGGCAGCTGTTCCTAAAGCAATCACAGTGATATCTTCCTGGTCCTGAATAGTAGCTATACACCATTTTTAAAAAACAGTTCACTAGTTTCATTGGTGACCTCATACATAAAAGCTCCCAAAGAAGGTCAGTTTTACAACAATATTCTAGGGATCATTACTGCTCCTCTAGCCCCTCTAAAAATCATTTCTGAGCACCTACATCTCATATTATTTCCCTTTCTGCTTAAAATCCCTAGTAGTTGGGCCGGGCACAGTGGCTCAAGCCTGTAATCCCAGCACTTTGGGAGGCCAAGGCGGGTGGATCACAAGGTCAAGAGATCGAGACCATCCTGGTCAACATGGTGAAACCCCGTCTCTACTAAAAAAAAAATACAAAAAACTAGCTGGGCATGGTGGCGTGTGCCTGTAATCCCAGCTACTCAGGAGGCTGAGGCAGGAGAATGGCCTGAACCCAGAAGGCGGAGGTTGCAGTGAGCTGAGATCGCACCATTGCACTCCAGCCTGGGTAACAAGAGCAAAACTCCGTCTCAAAATAAATAAATAAATAAAAGTAAAAAAGAGGGCCGGGCACGGTGGCTCACGCCTATAATCCCAGCACTTTGGGAGGCCGAGGCGGGTGGATCACAAGGTCAAGAGATCGAGACCATCCTGGTCAACATGGTGAAACCCCGTCTCTACTAAAAAAAAAATACAAAAAATTAGCTGGGCATGGTGGCACATGCCTGTAGTCCCAGCTACTCGGGAGGCTGAGGCAGGAGAATTGCTTGAACCCAGAAGGCGGAGGTAACGGTGAGCCGAGATTGTGCCATTGCACTCCAGTCTGGGTAACAAGAGCGAAACTCCGTCTCAAAAATAAATATATATATATATATATAAAATAAAAAAGAAAGTACCAAATCTATCAAATTTAGACAAAAACAATGCTATAGAGATATCAAAAGAATAGGTCAGGTGCAATGGCTCACATCTGTAAACCCAGCACTGTGGGAGGCAGAGACTTAAGGTCAGGAAGGAAGATCACTTGAGGTCAGGAATTCAAGACCAGCCTGACCAACATGGTGAAACCCCGTCTCTACTAAAAATACAAAAATTACCCCAGTGTCATAGTGGGCACTTACAATCCCAGCTGCTCAGGAGGCTGAGGCATGAGGTTACAGTGAGCTGAGATACCGCCACTGCACTCTAGTCTGGACAACAAGAGCAAACTCTGTCTCAAAAAAAGAGAGAGAGAAAGCGAGAGAGAGAATAAAAGAAGCTATTAGAAATTTATTTATTTATTTATTTATTTAGAGACAGAGTTTCACTCTCGTTACCCAGACTGGAGTGCAATGCCGTGATCTCGGCTCACCGCAACCTCTGCCTCCTGGGTTCAAGCAATTCCCCTGCCTCAGCCTCCCAAGTAGCTGGGACTACAGGGGCGCACCACCATGCCCAGCTAATTTTTGTATTTTTAGTAGAGACGGGGTTTCACCTTGTTGACCAGGATGGTCTCGATCTCTTGACCTCGTGATCCACTCACCTCGGCCTCCCAAAGTGCTGGGATTATAGGCGTGAGCCACCGCGCCCGGCCCTGCTATTAGAAATTTAAAATACAATAGCAAAAACTGGAAAGGAAAACTGGGAACATGTCTTAGTAGAGAAAGAATATACTTTTAAAAAAGGTAAGAAAACCAAAGGATTGGTGTAAGAGGTCCAACATTTGAGTAAGAGGAGTCTCATATGGTAATAAAAGGAGAAAATATCAATAAAATAATTCAACAAAATTGCCAAGAACTAAAGAACATAAATTTCCAAACCCAAAAACAACAACAACAACAACAACAAAACACAAATGACCAATGCAATGGATGAAAAGAGATTTACAACAAGGAATGACCTTGTGAAATTTTAGAACTGGATCAAAAGATTCTATAAGCCTTTTTTGAGACAAAGTCTCGCTCTTGTCCCCCAGGATGGCACGATCTTGGCTCACTGCTACCCCCACCTCCCCAGTTCAAGACATTCTCCTTTAAATTTTTCACTCATCATTACTTCTGCAGCAAATGAGAGCTAGAAAACAACATGCCTTCAAAAGTCTAAGAAAATAGCCTTTACAACCTAGAATTCTATACCCAAAGTATCAATCCTTATGCAATACAACTATAATGGAGAAAACACAAGGTACCCAAAGGTAATTCCTTATTCAATGAGATAAAATTAATTTTAAAAGATCCTAAACAATTTGATGTTTTAACAACTGGCATAGACTATCTCTATATAATTATATAAAAAAGTAAGTGAGTGGGGAAAAATACTATTTTTATAGGTGATCAAAAGGTGTGATAGGGAAAAAAACTACTCAGTACATTACTGAGTTCTGCTGGGGACCATGTTTATAAGTATTTCTGAGGTAACTTATGTGCTTTTGACAATTCTTAAATTCTGTTCAGATTAAAAATAACATAGCGGACCAGATGAGGTGGCTCCCGTCTGTAATCCCAGCACTTTGAGAGGCTGAGGCAGCCAAATCATCTGAGGTCCAGAGTTCGAGAGCAGCCTTTCCAACATGGTAAAACCTGGTCTCTACTAAAAATGCAAAAATTAGCAGGGCATGGTGGCGTATGCCTGTTAATCCCAGCTACTGGAGGGGCTGAAAGCACAAGAATCACTTGAACCCAGGAGGTGGAGGTTGTAGTGAGCAGAGATCATACCAGTACACTCTAGCCTGGGGAAAAGAGCATGACAATCTCAAAAAGAGTAACAGAGTATAGAAAAAATCATGTTGGAATAAATAGACCACTCAAAACCTACATACTCTGGGCCAGGTGCGGTGGCTCATGCCTATAATCCCAGCACTTTGGGAGAACGAGGTGGGCAGATCACAAGGTCTGGAGTTCAAGATCAGCCTGGCCAACATGAAGTCCTGTCTCTACTAAAAAAAAATACAACATTTAGCTGGGCATGGTCACACATGCCCGTAATTCCTGCTACTAGGGAGGCTGAGCAGGAGAATTGCTTAACCCAGACCCAGGAGGTGGAGGTTTCAGTGAGCCAAGATCACAATACTGCATACCAGCCTGGACTATAGAGCAAGACTGTCTCAAAAAAAAAAAAAAAAAAAAAAAGAATGACCAGGAGAGGTGGCTCACACCTATAATCCCAGGACTTTGGGAAGCCGAGGCGGTGGATCACTTACTTGAGGTCAGGAGTTCAAGACCAGCCTGGCCAACATGGTGAAACTCCATCTCTACTAAAAATAAAAAAAATAGCGGGACGTGGGGATGCGTGCCTATAGTCCCAGCTATTTGGGAGGCTGAGGCAGGAAAATCACTTGAACCTGAAAGGTAGGGAGGTGGAGGTTGCAGTGAGCCAGGCTGAGATTGTGCCACTGCACTCCAGCCTGGTGAAACTCCATCTCAAAAAAAAAAAACCTCTCCCCACAAAAAATTGGCCATCCATGGTGGCATGGTGGCATGTGTCTGTAGTCCCAGCTACTCCAGAGGCTGAGGTGGGAGGATCACTTGAGCCTAGAGGTCCAGGTTATAATGAACCATGCAGTGCTGCACTCCAGCCTGAGCAACTGAGTGAGACTTTGTCTCAAAAAACAAGTCTACTTCCCCTTCACTGCCAACATTCTTAAATAAGTGTTCTAAACTCATAACCTTTTTCCTCTCGTTCTCCCCTTAATTATGGCCAGTGGTTTCCTCTATTACCCAAAGGCTCTCCTCACAGTCATCACCTAAGGACCAAAGAAACCAATGACAACAGATACTTCTTAGACTTCATCAAACAAAAAACCCTTGTTCCATAATTCAACTCTCTTTTCTCACCTCTCTATTTTTTTTGCGGGGGGGCGGGGTGGGGGGAGCCTCCAGGCCCACCGCCAGCAATGGCCAGACGCACCAAGCCTGCCTGCCCGCCTGCCCTATTTCTCTATTTTTTTTTTTAAAGACATAGTGTCCCTCTGTCACCCAGGCTGAAGTGCAGAGGTACTATCTCAGCTCACTGCAACCTCCGCCTCCCAGGTTCAAGTGATTCTCCTGCCTCGGCCTCCACAGTTGAGATTACAGGTGTGCACCAGGCCTGGCTAATTATTGTATTTTTAGTAGAGACGGGGTTTCGCCATGTTGACCAGGCTGGTCTCAAACTCCTGGCCTCAAGTGATCCACCTCCCAAAATGATGGGATTACAAACATGAGCCACTGTGCCCAGCATCACCTCTCTATTACTTATCATCCCCATTGTGGGTTTTCCTTCCTCTACTCAGTCCTCATATGCACGTTTTCCATGTCTCTTGAGTACTTCAAATTGCCAACTGACATCACTACCTGAAAGTCTGGCAAACACCACTAGTTCACTGACTTAAGGTCCTCCAAACCTGTTCCTTATCCACCAATTTTGGTTAAGAACAATACTGTCTACCCAGGAACCCTGGGTTTTTTTTTTTTTTTTTTCCCATGCACTTTTAAAAATTAAAACTCTTTATTTAAACCTCTTAATAGCATCTTATCAATTTGGTGGCAGCAGCAGAAGCACTACCACAAGCATGGAAGCAGTTAACCTAGACTCTTTATTCTCCCTAGTCTCTTATGCTCAGCATCTCTTAAATCCACCTTCTCTCCTTTCTTCCACCTGCCTCGGTTCAAGGGCTGCCTTATTACTCCCCCAGTGTTCTTACTAGTGTTTGTACCTCTCCTCTTTTTGTCCCTCCACAGCATAGCCAAACTGATCATGTCACAATTCTGGCTGAAAATCTTGGGTCTACTTATTACTTAAAATGCAATCCCCTTCCACACCCCATATTAAATATATATATGGCTCTAGTAGGCCGGGCACAGTGGCTCACACCTATAATTCCAGCACTTTGGGAGGCTGAGGTGGGTGGATCACCTGAGGTCAGGAGTTTGCAACCACCCTGGCCAACATAGTAAAACCCCATCTCTACTAAAAATTATAGGTGGCGGGCACCTGTAATCCCAGCTACTTAGGAGGCTAAGGCAAGAGAATCATTTGAACCCGGGAGGCAGAGGTTGCAGTGAGCTGAGACCACACTATTGCACTCCAGCCTGGGCAACAAGAGGGAAACTCCGTCTCAAAAAAAAAAAATTATATATATATCCAGTTATATGAATTGACATTCAGGATAACTCACCCTCCTAAAATTTTCAATTTAGAAGCAAACCCCTACTTACCTCCCAATACTTAGCTCAGAGATCACCACCTCCCCAATTCCCCTGGGATGTCTTTCAAAATTCCATAAGGCTCCTAGCCTGCCTTAGGTAACAGTCCTTGTTTGTCCACAGCAACACCTGAATACTGGTATTACAGCACTTAATATATTTTATTAGTATACTGCACGTACAGTATCACAATCCTGTAGTGTTGGTTTTCTGTCTTCTCCACTAGACTATAAGTAACTTGATAATGGGAACTGAGTATCCCATCTCTCTATTCCCAGCATCTGGTTCAAGACCTGGCATATAGTACCTGTTTCAGAAAAATGTGTCTTGAATAAAAAATGAAAGAACACTCTATCATGAGTATTAAAGATTTATTTAGAGGTTTTAATTTCTTTTAAATTATTAAGTCATGGAATAAAGTGGGAAAGTAGCTTCTTAAGAAGAGAGGAAAAGAGGCCAGGTGAGGTGGCTCACACTTGTAATCCCAGTACTTTGGGAGGCTGCGGCGGGTGGATTGCCTGAGGTCAGGAGCTCAAAGCCAGCCTTGTCAACATGGTAAAACCCCATCTCTACTAAAAATACAAAATTTGCCAAGCGTGGTGGCACATGCCTGTAATCCCAGCTACTTGAGAGGCCGAGGCAGGAGAATTGCTTGAACCCCAGAGTCAGAGGTTGCGGTGAGCTGAGCTCGCACCATTGCACTCCAGCCTGGGCAACAAGAGCGAAACTCTATCTCAAAAAAAAAAAAAAAAAAAAAAAGAAGAAGAAGAGAGAAGAGAAAAAAGAGATCTCTTTCAGTAATTCATCTTTACCTTTTAGCAAATAAAGCCCTCAGCATTTCAAATAGGTGTTCCAACTACTGCACCCCACTGACAAATCCAAAATTACCTCACTGAGGGCTACAAACTATCAACATGAAAAATGCATCTAGTAGCATTTCCAAAAGTAGCACCCAAAGGAATCTGAAAATCAACTATCCTGTGTGAGACTTCAAGTATCTTGAACTCCTAACCTCGGGTGATCCACCCACCTCAGCCTCCCAAAGTGCTGGGATTACAGGCGTGAGCCACTGCGCCCGGCAAGCACCCGGCGAGACTCAAGTATCAACCACAAATAATGATGCTCTGTGAGCATGCTTCATGTCAATAAACCAGAATAATGCATGCAGAACACTGTTGTATGGATGAAATAAGGATATGTATATGAAAACCCTATCACAATGCTAGAAGTCAGGGCTACCATCCTTCCTAGCTCTTTCATTGCTCTCTGCTAAGTAATCCCAGGCAAAATACCTAACCTCTCTGAGCCTCAAGTTTCCTCACTCATCAGCAGTTATCCTAAACTTAAAAGACAATGTCTGTAAAGCAAGTGGTATAATGCCTGGCAAACAGAATAGGCAAAAAATAAACATCAGCTCTTTTTTTCCTGCATCTTCCCTCTCACCCCCACCCCATGGAGTCTTGCTCTGTCACTCAGGCAGGAGCACAGTGGTGTGATCTTGGCTCACTGAAACCTCTGCCTCCTGGGTTCAAGCAGTTCTCCTACCTCAGCCTCCTGAGTAAGCTGGGATTACAGGCGCCCACCACTACACCCAGCTAATTTTTGTATTTTTAGTAGAGACGGTGTTTCATCATGTTGGCCAGGCTAGTCTTGAACTCCTGACCTTGTGATCCACCCACCTCAGCCTCCCGAAGTGCCGGAATTACAGGCATGAACCACCTCGCCTGGCCTTTTCCTGCACCTTATACAAGTATTTTAATCTCTCTAGGTCAGTCACACTTTCTGTATCTACAAAATGAGTTGGGGATCCCAGACCCAATCTAGCAGTAAAAGTGATATAATTCTATCATCAATAAATACAAATGAAGTGAAGGTAAAAAAATAAAAAAGGACCAAGTAAGTAGAGTAACTCTAAGGCCTAACTTATCACCCAGGTACATGCCAAAATATCAACAGAAACCTAAGTATATAACCCAAACGTAGAATCTTGGTACTATTTTTACTTAATGAGCAGAACAATAAAAATAATCAAGAACTAGAAAGAACCTCCAGAAATTAACACTACAGACCTTCAAGCAGGAAATGGACATTCCTCTACTGCTGGTGGTACCAAAAATTGTAATTGTATCAATTTTTGAGTGGTTAATATTTAATTAGCAAATTAGAAGACATTTAACCAGCAATTTAACCAAAAGAAAAAACCTGATATTGTCAGCAAGAGAGAAGGCTCCTAGATAATCACGGCCATCTACAACCTCTGAGAAATTGGTTAGATTCAGTCCATGCAAAGCATATTTCCTTGGTCATAAGGAAATAAGTGGCCAATAAAGAACATCTTGATGTATGTTTAAAATGTGCTAAATGTTGGCCGGGCACGGTGGCTCACACCTCTAAACCCAGCACTTTGGGAGGCCGAGGCAGGCGGATCACGTGGTCAAGAGATCAAGACCATCCTGGCCAACATGGTGAAACCCCGTCTCTACTAAAAATATAAAAATTAACTGTGAGTGGTGGCGTGCGCCTGTAGACCCAGCAACTTGGGAGGCTGAGGCAGGAGAATCACTTGAACCTGGGAGGCAGAGGTTGCAGTGAGCTGAGATCACGCCACTGCACTCCAGCCTGGTGACAGAGTGAGACTCTGTCTCAAAAAAAAAAAATGTGCTAAATGATGATACAGTACACATTTATTGATATGTAAAGATTTCACAAAGTAGTGTTGCATGAGAAAACGTTATCTACTAATATTTATCATGAACCTATTTTTTGTTAATAAAATATGAAGGCCGGGCACAGTGGCTCATGCCTCTAATCCCACTACTTTGAGAGGCCGAGGCAGGCAAACTACCTGAGGTTGGGAGTTTGAGACCAGCCTGACCAACATGGAGAAACCCTGTCTCTACTAGAAACACAAAATTAGCTGGGCGTCGTGGCTTGTGCCTATAATCCCAGCTACTTGGGAGGCTGAGGCAGGAGAATAGATTGAACCTGGGAGGCAGAGGTTGCGGTGAACCAAGATCGTGCCATTGCATTCCAGCCTGGGCAAAAAACAGCGAAACTCCGTCTCCAAAACAAAAAACAAAAAAAATGATTTTAAAAACTTTCCTGGTCAGGTATGGCTGCTCACACCTGTAATCCCAACACTTTTGGGGGGTCTGAGGGGAGCAGATCACAAGGTCAGGTGCTGGAGACCAGTCTGGCCAACATAGTGAAACACCGTCTCTACTAAAAACAAAAAATTAGCCAGGTGTAGTGGTGTGCACCTAGAATCCCAGCTACTCAGGAGCCTTGAAGGAGGAGGATTGTGTGAACTCAGAAGGCGGAAGTTCCTGTGAGCCAAGATGGTGCCATTTTACTCCAGCACCAGCAATAGCGCAAGACTCCGCCTCAAAACAAGAACAAAATAAAACAAAGAAAACTTCCCTAATCCCAAAAATAATTGGGAACTTCAGCTATACAGGGTCAACCCAACCGATACCTGAGGCTCATTCTCACCATTTGTACATGAAAGAGACTTACGCTGATGGGAAAAAAATTAGCTGGGTATGGTGGTGTGTGCCTGTAATCCCAGCTACTCGGGAGGTCAATGCAGGAGAATCTCTTGAACCAGGGAGTGGGAAGTTGCAGTGAGCCGAAATCAAGCCACTGCACTCTAGCCAGGTAACAAGGCTAGACTCCATCTCAAAAAAAAGTCTAAAGGTTTCTAACTCAGACATATCAGAAGTGACACCATCTATACAAATGAAAGAATGAATATAGAGGCCGGGCACGGTGGCTCACGCCTGTGATCCCAGCACTTTGGGAGGCCGAGGTAGGTAGATCACGAGGTCAAGAGATAGAGACCATCCTGGTCAACATGGTGAAACCCCGTCTCTACTAAAAATACAAAAATTAGCTGGGCATGGTAGCGTGTGCCTATAATCCCAGCTACTCAGGAGGTTGAGGCAGGAGAACAGGAGAATTGCCCGAGCCCAGGAGGTGGAGGTTGCCATAAGCCGAGATCGCACCATTGCACTCCAACCTGGGTAATAAAAGCGAAACTCCATCTCAAAAAAAAAAAAAAAAACGAATGAATGTAACTAGCAACTATGTAAAGACGGTGGGGGGGGGGAGATTCATTGTATTTTAATAGTGCTTTATCTTTCATTCTGGGTGTTTACTTCCTTGAATCTGGATATATAAAATATTATGTAGTCTCATACCCTAAGTTAAATAACTCCAAAAGATCTTGCTTTACCAAACATCTTTTGAAAGCATGAGAAGGAAATGTCGTGACAGTTTAATTACTTGGAACCTGCTTCCTAGACATCAATTTTAGAGGTTTGGTCCTTCCAAGTCTTCCCTTGCAAATTAAAGTAATTTAACATAACTCTTTTATAAAAGAACTATAACTAGCAGTTTAACTACTTTTATAACCCTTATAAAGAAAACTGGTATTGGCCAGATGCAGTGGCTCATGCCTATAATCCCAGTACTTTGGGAGGCCGAGACAGGCAGATCACCTGAGGTCTAGAGTTTGAGTCCAGCCTGACCAACATGACAAAACCCTGTCTCTACTAAAAATACAAAATGAGCCGGGTATGGTAGCAGGCGCCTGTAATCCTCTCACTAGGAAGGCTAAGGCAGGAGAATCACTTGAACCCAGGAGGCGGAGGCTGCAGTGAGCTGAGACTGTGCCATTGCACTCTGGCCTGGGTGACAAAGCAAGACTCCCTTTCAAAAAAAAAAATGTTCAAGATAGAGAGCTACCCCAAACCCCACTGAGGGGTGTCATATACAGTACGTGCATCATATTACCATCTTAAATTGGAATCGCTTTTACTTCCAAAGTATATCTGGTCCCCAGGGTTTTACATAAAAGACAGGGGACCTGTATCATTGAAGGAAAACAAATGTCTGAATCCACAAAATCAGACAGTTAACACTTAACTTTCTGTTATATCTAGTTTTGCCATACAGTTAACAGTGAAATTCTGAAACAAGTCAATTTCTCTGTACTTTTGTTTAAAGTATTTAGTGAGGCTCGGCGCGGTGACTCAAGCCTGTAATCCCAGCACTTTGGGAGGCCAAGGCGTGTGGATCACAAGGTCAAGAGATTGAGACCATCCTGGTCAATAAGGTGAAACCCCGTCTCTACTAAAAATACAAAAATTAGCTGGGCATGGTGGTGCGCGCCTGTAGTCCCAGCAACTTGGGAGGCTGAGGCAGGAAAATTGCCTGAACCCAGAAGGCGGAGGTTGCATTGAGTCGAGATCGTGCCATTGCACTCCAATCTGGGTAACAACAGCGAAACTCCATCTCACAAAAAAAAAAAGAAAAAATAATAATAAAGTATTGAGTGATAGCATTCATCATCATTCTTGGAAACTGATCTCCCAGAAAAGTTTCCAGCAAAATATAGTTAGTTAGGCTTGGAATGAATCAGAGTAATTGTACCTTACATATAAGATCTGTTTTCCTATGGATTCAGAGACCACCTGCATGGAAACTGTTGCCAAATTCTCTCTAGACCAAGCATTTCCATGGTCTGTCTGTCTTTAAAAAATCTTGTGTGCTGAGGAACCAAAAAGAAACTAAGTAACTCGGAATCTATAATTCTCAAGACCATGTTTTGTTTTGTTTTGTTTTTGAGACCAACTCTGGCTCTGTCACCCAGGCTATAGTGCAGTGGCACCATCTTGGCTCAATGCAACCACCGCCTCCCAAGTTCAAGTGATTCTACTGTCTCTGCCTCCTGAGTAGCTGGGACTATAAACACTCGCCACCAAACCCAGCTCATTTTTGTATTTTTAGTAGAGATTATTTAGTAGAGTATTTAGTAGGCGTGGGATTACACGCCTGAGCCACCAGGCCTGAATTTGCTATCTTAATCTAAATTCACCTACATAAGGATTATACTTAATTATAAATACTCTGGTTCCAAAAAATATATTGCCAGGTACGGTGGCTCATGCCTGTTCCCAGCACTTTGGGAGGCCAAGGAGGTCACCTGAGGTCAGGAGATCAAAACCAGCCTGACCAACATGGCTTTTGTATTTTTAGTCTCTACTTGTATTTTAGTAGAGACTAAAAATACAAAAAATTAGCCAGATGTGGTGGTGGGTGCCTATAATCCCAGCTACTCAGGAGGCTGAGGCAGGAGAATTGCTTAAACCGAGACAGAGGTTGCAGTGAGCCGAGATCGTGCCATTGCATTCCAGCCTGGGTGACAAGAGCAAAACTCCATCTCGGGAAAAAAAAAAAAAAAAATTAAATAGAGACCAGGCATTACAGGTGTGTGGCTCACACCTGTAATCCCAGCACCTTAGGAGGCCAAGGCAGGTGGATCACTTGAGGTCAGGCGTTCAAGACCAGCCTGACCAACATAGTGAAACCCGGTCTCTACTAAAAATACAAAATTAGCTGGGTGTGGTAGCACATGCCTGTAATCCCAGCTACTTGGGAGGCTGAGGCAGGAGAATCACTTAAACACAGGAGGCAGAGGTTGCAGTGAGCCAACATTGTCCCACTGCACTCCAGCCTGGGCAACAACAGTGAAAAACTCCATCTCAAAAAAAAAAAAATAAATACATTAACAACACTGGATGCCAGAAGACAATGGAGCAAAATAATACTTTCCAAGTTCTGGAGAAGTGTTAACCTAGTATTCTATACCTAGCCCAACAGCCAATCAAGCATGAGACTAAATAAAGCTATTTTCAGACATATAGGACTCAGAAAGTTTACCTCCTGCCACCCTTTCCGAATAAATTACTTAAGGATTTTCTTCAATAAAATGTGAAGAAACCAAGGGAAAAGAAAATACGCTCAGGGTGGAGTACAGTGGAGTGATCTCAGTTCACTGCCATCTCCGCCTCCCCGGTTCAAGCTATTCTCCTGCCTCAGCCTCCCGAGTTGCTAGGACTACAGGCGCACACCACCACACCCAGCTAATTTTTGTATTTTTAGTAGAGTCGGGGTTTCACTGTGTTGGCCAGGATGGTCTCAATCTCTTGACTTTGTGATCCGCCTGCCTCAGCCTCCCAAAGTGCTGGGATAACAGGCGTGAGCCACCGTGCCCGGCCAATTTGTGTATTTTTAGTAGACACAGGGTTTTGTCATGTTGACCAGACTGTTCTCAAATTCCTGATTTGAGGTGATACCCACCTACCCCCCCACCCCACCTAGGCCTCTCAAAGTGTTTTGCAGGCATAAGCCACGGTGCCTGGCCAGGAAACTGTTTTTAATAAGTTACAAGACATCAGTACACAGCAAACCTTAAGCAAAGAGAACTCTAGGGAAGAAAGAATATTCATGTGATAGATATTATGATTTGATATCTTCAAGAAGTCTGCAAACACGCTGAGGGCAAATTTGTCTTAATCAACAAGAAAAAGGCAATTGAGGAATAAATCCATATAAGAAAAGTGATAAAATGTTGCATGTTTTGAGCAATTAATGGTATGTTACAGGAAAAAAATAGTACATCTAATCCTGACAATAGGAATATACATACAGTAGCACAGACCTAAGGAAAATATAATCCCAGAACACTACTTACCCTCAGAGAATATAGGTACTGTCAACCCCTCAGACAGCCTTCCTTAATCACACTAACCCTTCACTCTGCTTTATTTGTATTCCCCTAGCATTTGCTATTACCTAAACTGTATCACAAACATGACTTCATTGATTCTAATACACATTCTCATTTTTTAACCCCAGGCAGGCATTTTAGAATCCATACATTTTAACCAGCAGGCATTTTAGAATCCATACATTTACAACTACTGTCAGCCAGGTGGCAGCCTTGTTACTGTGTGAAAACCCTTCGGTGGGTAACTCCTAGAAATATTATAAAAGTGCCGGAATCACATCAGACTAGACAATCTTCATTTGCTTGCTGGTATGCAGCTCCCTCACTACACTCTCAGCAACACAGAACAGTAAGCATTTTAAAAATATATATATATTCATATCCTCTAACAGAACGGTGACTGCTACACAATAGATACGTGATCTGTGAGACTTTTTTAAGACAGTCTCACTCTGTCACCCAGGCTGGAGTGCAATGGGCCATGTGGCTCTCTGCAGCCTCTATCTCCTGGGTTTCAAGCGATTCTCCCGCCTCAGGCTCCCAAGTAGTTAGGATTACAGGCCCCCGCCACCAAGCCCAGCTAATTTTTGTATTTTTAGTAGAGATAGGGTTTTACCATGTTGGTCAGGCTGGTCTCAAACTCCTGACCTCAAGTGATCTGCTCGCCTAAACCTCCCAAAGTGCTGGGATTACAGGCGTAAGCCAACATGCCTCACCCTGTGTGACATTTTGACATCTAAGAAATCATGATATAATCCCATGCTATAATCCCAGCCCTTTGGGAGGCTGAGGCCGGTGGATCACAAGGTCAAGAGATAGAGACCATCCTAGTCAACATGGTGAAACCCCGTCTCTACTAAAAATACAAAACTTAGCTGGGCATGGTGGTGCACGCCTGTAGGTCCCAGCTACTCGGGAGGCTGAAGCGGGAGAATTGCTTGAACCCAGGAGGCAGAGATTGTGGTGAGCTGAGATCGTTCTGAGATATGCAGAACTCCAGCCTGGGTAACAAGAACGAAACTCCGTCTCAAAAAAAAAGAGAAATCATGATGGATCCAACAGGATGGATCCTACATAGTTGGTCCTGATGTTTTTTTGGGTTTTTTTTGAGACGGAGTTTCGCTCTTGTTACCCAGGCTGGAGTGCAATGGCACGATCTCGGCTCACCGCAACCTCCGCCTCCTGGGTTCAGGCAATTCTCCTGCCTCAGCCTCCTGAGTAGCTGGGATTACAGGCACGCGCCACCATGCCCAGCTAATTTTTTGTATTTTGAGTAGAGGCAGGGTTTCACCATGTTGACCAGGATGGCCTCTATCTCTTGACCTCATGATCCACCCGCCTCGGCCTCCCAAAGTGCTGGGATTACAGGCTTGAGCCACCGCGCCCGGCCGGTTCCTGATGTTTTTATCTTCTTAGTGGTATACATAATAGCAAGTCTTATAAGCAACGATATCTAAGATTTAAAGGAATTCAGTGGCAAAATAAAATGGAGAAACATGGAAATAATAGCATGAGTGAACTGACAGCTCATTTCAAAAGATGAACGGAAGGCTCAGTAAGTCGAAGAATCCGAAATAAAAGCTTAATATTATTTTCGAGTTGTAGAACGAAATATCCAAACAATTTTTTTAGAAGGGATAAATGGGATTACCTCCGGAAAGGGGTAGTGCAGTTATCATTTTTCACTATAACCAGTCTATACTATTTTATTCTTACCACATGCACATGTTTTTTTATAAACCGGAAATATGATAGGAGGGATAAGTAAAAATACACAAAATCACAGAGCCTTCAGACAGGGACATTCACACAGATACAGAAAGAGATCCAGGGGCAAAGAGTGTCAAAGTGAGAGAATAAGGTACCTCCAGATATTTTAACTGGCAGTGCTAATAGCAACCATGAATTCCAGACCCAAATTTTGCAAATCTCTAAAGCATGACATCACTACTTATTGCCTACTGATGACAGTTACATTTTGCTCATCAGAAAGTCAAAGTAAGGCAAGCAAAGGTCTGCAAGTGTATCCCTGTGCACTGGAATGAAAACTCACACTCGCTCAGGCGGAACAAATAATTTACAAGCTCTCCTTCGCTTAAACACTCAGCATTTACACAGCACCCTGTTACCTGCCCTGGTCTACTATGTGCACAATGGCAGACTAAGGGGTACTAAGCACGGTCCCTACCGGAAAAGCCGACTATACTATGAGGCAAAAGCTGGGCAGATGGGGCCGCTGCCTGAGGGGTAAGGGAACCGCAACTCGAAGAACAGTGGCCGTAACATGCACAAACCCAGCTTTCCTTCCCTGTGCAGAACCATCCGAGGGCCCGCGCCACTCCCTGAGACAGGACACCTTTCCCTGGAGAAAGCTAACCAGCTAGCAAACCTAACTTGCCGGGGGCGGGCTGGAGGCGCGCGGATCACGTTCGGCCTCTCCCTCCCGCCCAAAGCAGGCGCAGAACCATCGCAAAATGTCACAGGGCGAAGACTGAGCGCGCCAAAGCGGGATCCACCCCCAGGAGACGCAGATGCTCCGGGCAGGTCCCTCCCCCTCCTCCCTCAGCCCGCGCTAACTCATTCATTCTAGAGGCGGGCTGCCAGTCTTCCCCGGCCGGCCATCCCAGCACTGTAAATTCGCTAGACGCTTTGTCTCGCGCCGACCGGAAACCCCGGCGCGCACTCGAGCGCGCGCCCGCGCTCCAGCTCCCCGCACCTGGGGCCTGCGGGGCCGCCTCTCCGCGCGGTATCACTAGGTTCAAGGTGCGAAAGCGGACGCTCCTTCTCGGCAGCCCCAAGCGCGCACTTCGCACGTTCCAGAAGGCATCCAAAGCCTAGAAATGGGCATCACGGCCCCCCATCGCTACAGCTCGAGCACCCTCCTCGACCCCTGCCCCGCTATGAACTCTTTCTCCTTTCCGATGACCCAGACCCTGTCCCTTCTGAAGGATGCACGCATCCTGGCCTCCACACTCCCTCCCGAGGGCAGAACCCAGAGAGCTGGTCGCCCAGGCTGCGCCCCAGCCCCTCCTTGCGGGCGCTAACGCGGCCGACAGCGAGGACTCACTTGAGGAGCAGCTGGTCGTGCTCGGCCTTGCACTTGCCCAGCTCGATCTGCAGCTTGGCGCGCTCGCGGGCCGTGTCGTCAAGCGCGCGTCGCGCGTCGGCCAGCTCGGTCTCGTAGAGCGCCTTGAGGCCGGTGAGCTCGCGGCCGCGCACCTCTTCGCGCTCCGTCACCTGCAGCTGCAGCGCGCTGTTCTCTGTCTCCAGGCTGCGCACCTTGTCGATGTACACCGCCAGCCGGTCATTGAGCTCGCGCAGCTCCTCCTTCTCCTGGAGCCGCGACAGTCGCGTGGGGCTCAGCGGCGTGGTGGGGCCGCCAGTGCGGCTGCCGGTCCGCGGTGGCACGGGGGTCGCGGTCGCCATGGCAGGCGGCGGAGAGAGCGGGGCGGCGAGGCCGCGGGCGGGAGCGTGACAAGGAGGGGACGGCAGGGGGCGAAGCGGGAACCGAAGGCACAAACCGGCGACCTGCGCTCGTGTCCAGATGCCGGCGTTTGGAGGAACAGAGCACCTGGGGTGGCTGAAGCTCGGTTACAGCAAAGGGCAAAGGCCGGGGGGAACTATGAATCAATCGATCGATCGCGAAATGCCCTTTGTAAGAAAACACGTACACACACTCACACGCACGCGGGAAGATGCAAGGCGAGGGTGACTGGAGGCCAAGCAGGGTCCGCGCCGCCGCAGTCTCCTGCTCGCAGCACTTTGTTTCCTCTCAGGCTGCACGGAGCGGCGGGCGCGGGGAGGGGTGGCAGGGAGGGGCGGGCTGGAGGCGAGCCGCGGGAGGCGGAGGTGGCGCGGGCCGAGGCGCCGCACTCCCCAACATGGCTGGCGCGCCCGGCGCCTCCACGTGACCTCCATCGGCCAATGGGGAGCGAGCAGCGCGCTTCGGCGGCTCGGGGGCCGAGCCTGTAAATTTAAAATCTGGCCCTCGAGCAACCGTCCGCTCGGCACGCCTAGCTGGGCGGGGCAGGGACGGGACTCTGGGTGCTAATGAAGGACGCCCGGGACCGCCCATCCGCGCAGCCCTGGTCCCAGCGCCCTGCGGGCCCTCCCGCCGCCCCGCGGGGTCCCCTGGAGGGGCTGGGCCTCCGAATGGCGGGAAGAAGCCCGGAGGTTTCCGGGGCGGATCTGCGCCACTGCCCACACTCGGCGGTTCAGGGAAATTCAAATATAAACGTCCTTAAAAGCCACACGCGAAACTCTTAAGAGGCCGGAGCGACTGCGGGCGTGGTAGGTAACCGTATCCCCCGCCCCGCTGGAGGGCTCGGGAAACGGCCTGGAGGCCGGGCCGCTGTGGAATTACGTAATAGGCGCCTGAGTCCGAGGTTCAAAATGCACGGCTTGCAGGTTCCAAATACCAGCCTTTTTTCTTCTGTCCGATGGAAAAGTGTATCATGCACCTTCTTCCCATAAAATTGAGATCTGTGCGTCTTGAACCTGACAGATTAATTATCACAGAAAAACCAGCAACCCTAATTTTAAGTCATTTGCTACCGGTCTTGATGGGCTGTTCCTCATCCATTGGTTTCTTAGTAATTTAAGGATTTGTAAAATCAAAAACATCTCAGAAATGATACGATTAACATATGACGGTGAGTAGCTAGGAGCGCAAGCCGTTTCATACTGATTCCGTTAAAATCAGATGCATAAAAATCTGAACTTAAGAAAATTTAAGATGAATTTTTTTTTTTTTTTTTTTGCTTTTAAAAAGAGGCCCCCAAAATGTCTATGGCAGCTAGTTCTAACGGCTGAACCGAGCTTCAGCCACCCCAGGTGCTCTTCGAAAAGTTTCTAATTTTTAGGCTAATGTTTATTGGGACTGAGTGCCAGCACTAGGCTTTTCATTTCCTATCCACACAACCGCTCTGTGATGTGGGAAACTGGATTGTTTCTATTTGAAAAATCATCCGGGCGGAGGCAGTTGGCTCACGCCTGTAATCCCAGCACTTTTAGGAAGCCGAGGCGGGAGGATCACCTGAGTTCAGGAGTTCCAGACCATCCTGGCCAGTATGGTGAACCCCGGTTCCACAAAAATACAAAAATTAGCAGGGCATGATGGCGTGTGCTTGTAATACCAGCTATCTGGGAGGCTGAGGTGAAAGAATCGCTTAAACCCGGGAGGAGGAGGTTGCAGTGAGCCGAGATGGCACCATTGCACTCCAGCCTGGGTGACAGAGAGACTCCATATTTAAAAAGTTAAAAAGAAAAATAAATAAATAAAAGCAAACAAAAATTCATCCATGTCATAGATGCACTTTCTGTAGACTGCTCAGCAGGCGACAGACAGGACTGCGTTTGACAGGTGCCAGGGTTCTAATTGACTCAAGTCTGGCCCTTAAGTATACCCTAGATGGCCACCTCACTACCTATTAGAAACGCTTCTGTAATTATGGTTACTTACTTTAAAAATGGCAGAAATGGGGACCAGGATATTCTTTAACTATTAATCAAGTCATGTACATAGGAATTAGTGAAGAGCACCGGGAGCTGCATATTCATCCCAGATGAATTTCTGGCACTCTGAATGATGACATCTCCTTATTAATTGTTTTATTTCGTATCCGGTTTTCTGAAATACCTCCTCTCTTAACCTCGTTGAGAATTAAAGAATTGAAAAGCTTCGAGTATAAGAATTCAGGTAATCTTAAAAGGATCCTTAAAATCTAAATTACTGATGAGAAAACCAGCCAGGTGTGGTGGCTCATGCCTATAATCCCAGCACTCTGGGAGGCCGAGGCAGGCAGATCAATTGAGATCAGGAATTCAAGACCAGCCTGGTCAACATGGTGAAACCCAGTCTCTACTAAAAATACAAAAATTAATTGGGCAAGGTGGCACGCACCTGTAGTCCCAGCTACTCTGGACGCTGAGACTGGATAATCGCTTGAACCTCAGAGGCAGAGGTTGCAGTGAGCTGAGATCACGCCACTGCACTCCACCCTGGGTGACAGCGAGATCCTATCTTTAAAAAAAAAAAATAGCCGAGGCGGGTGAATCAGGAGGTCAAGAGATCAAGACCATCTTGGTCAACATGGTGAAACCCTGCCTCTACTAAAAATACAAAAAATTAGCTGGGCATGGTGGCGCGTGCCTGTAATCCCAGCTACTCAGGAGGCTAAGGCAGGAGAATTGCCTGAACCCAGGAGGCGGAGCCGAGATCATGCTATTGCACTCCAGCCTGGGTAACAAGAGTGAAACTCCATCTCAAAAAAAAAAACAATATATGCATGGTGTCAGACATATAACATGTGAAGGCTAAATAGTAACTCTTGTATCATAATAGTTACTTATAGTAATCATGTGTCAAAAGCAAAGAGAAAGAATAGAAAATCTTGAAGCCTTAGAATTAGGTAGTTGTGCCAAGCGCCATGACTCACGCCTATAATCCCAGTGCTTTGGGCGGCCGAGGCAGGAGGATCACGAGGTCAGGAGTTCAAAACCAGCCCGACAAACATGGTGAAACTGGTCTCTACTAAAAATACAAAAAGTAGCTGGGTGTGGTAGCAGGCACATGTAATCCCAGCTACTCAAGAGGCTGAGGCAGGAGAATCATTTGAACCTTGAGGCAGAGGTTGCAGTTAGCCAAGATCGTGCCACTGCACTCCAGCCTAGGTGACAGCAAGACTCCATCTCAAAAAAAAAAAGAATTAGGTAATTGTGGCCAGGCACACCCTTGTAATCCCAGCACTTTGGGAGGACAAGGCAGGTGGATCATTTGAAGCCAGGAGTTTGAGACCAGCCTGGCCAATATGGTGAAACCCTGTCTCTACTAAAAATACAAAAAATTAGCCTGGCTGGTGGCAGGCGCCTGTAATCCCAGCTACTCTGGAGGCTGAGGCAGAAGAATCTCTTGATTTGGGGAGGTAGAGGTTGCCGTGAGCCGAAATCACGCCATTGCAGTCCAGCCTGGGCAATAAGAGTGAAACTCTGTCTCAAAAGCAACCACCATAAAAACAAAGAAACAAAAAATTAGGCAATTGTGCACATTTTTGGTCTGGCATTTTACAAAATATACCCCTTCCTTATTCTCTAGGTTTTTCCCATACCTAATGCTGAACCTGGATTATGGCCTTCTGTATTCTCATTCTAAATTAGTCCAGCTCCCTTTATTCAAATAATTCCTGAAATCTTATCCCTCCAGAATTTTCCACAATGAATTAGAAGTAACAAATTTGTAAGTTTGGTGACAACATTTCTGCATTTACTAGGATAGTGGTGATTTCAAATATCCTCCTTTGTTCTTACTATACACCTTCACTTACTTGTCAGGGCGCATGTCCTGATTATTGGTTAGACCATGTATATCCCCACCAAGCCTTAACATGCCAATGCCGTCTTTTCCCTCATCTGTACTCCAGCAAATACACAACTACCTCACTACATGTAAAGAACTTAATTGACATTTGTGCTACTTTATGTATTTCATTTGTATCCAGGACAAAAATATAGGATACATAAGACATCTGGGGAGAAGAGGCCACTAGGATGGGGTGAGAAGGAAGGGGGAGGAGAGAGGCTGAAAGCTTAGCAGTAGCCCACTTTTGTCTCAGGAGAGGGGAATGACAGCCAGCAGGTAGTTGAGTATACATTGCAAACAAATAGGATAGCTAGGACTGTGACACAAAATGAAACAAAAATTGCTAAATGGTATCTCTTCAATATAAGTTTGCTGAATGGATGAATGAAGAAATAACTAAACACATGATCTTCTCCTGGAACAGGTTGTTTGACTAAATATATTTTACAAACTTGATACTTTTTCCAGTTATTTTTAAAGTGTAGGCTTCATGTTTTAGAAGGTTGAGTGACTATCCAGAATGTCTTCCAAGTCTGATTTTGATTTTTGTGTTAAAAAAAAGCTTTGGAGTTTTAAAGTATATTTACCATCTTTAAGAGGATTGTTCTTATAGCACAGCCACCTGAAGATCATACACTGCTCAAAATTGTTTTGCTGGGTGTTTTTGAGATGGAGTCTTGTTCTGTCACCCAGGCTAAAGTGTGATGGTACGATCTCGGCTCACTGCAGCCTCCACCTCCTGGGTTCATGCTATTCTGCCTCAGCCTCCTGAGTAGCTGTGATTACAGGCACGCACAACGACTCCTGGATAATTTTTGTATTCTTAGTAGAGATGAGATTTTACCATGTTTGCCAGGCTGGTCTTGAACTCCTGACTTCTTGTGATCCACTGCCTACCCCTCCCAAAGTGCTGGGATTAGAGGTGTGAGCCACCACTCCTGCCTACCTCTTTAATAGATAGGGGTTTTGAATTCTGAGAAGAACAAAAATTTTTAAATTTTTTTAAAAAAATAAGGGTGAATGGCCAAGTGCTGTGGCTCACACCTGTAATCCCAGTACTTTGAGAGGCCAGGCAAGCGGATCACCTGAGGTCAGGAGTTCAAGACAGCCTGGCCGATATGGTGAAACCCTGTCTCTACTAAAAATACAAAAATTAGCTGAGCATAGTGGTGAGCACCTATAATCCCAGCTACTCGGGAGACTGAGGCAGGAAAATCACTTGAACCCGGGAGGCAAAGGTTGCAGTGAGCCGAGATAACACCACTGTACTCCAGCCTGGACAGCAAGAGCAAAACTGTCTCAAAAAAAAAAGATATACTTTAAAGGATTAGGATACCTAATTATTTACTCACTCATTAATCTGTGCATTTATTCAACGAACATTTGTTGAACACTTACTACATGCCAAGCAAGGAATCACTAAGATACATGATCCCTCCTTGGAGAAGCTCAATGGTTCAGCTACGTGCAGGCAAACATGTATATAATAATTATGCCTCAAAGTGTGAAATACTAAACAGACATAAACAAAGTGGTGTAGGCATGTCAAGGATGGGGCAAGTTTCTGTGTGCAGGAGGAGGGAGCAGACAAGATGATCTCTGAGCCGGGCTTCTGAAAATATCAGCCTCCAGGAACTGGCAAATGGACTTAGAACCTTGTGGAGGGTTGTAAATAGCAACCCACAGCCCCGAGGGAGAATCAGAGGGAAACCCCAGACAGAATCTCTAATTCCTTTTGGTGTGCTTTTTATTTCAAACCACACCAAACAAGAGGTGCTTTAAACTAGGAATTTGTAAAGTGATAAGAGAAGTGTATCTTAGTCAATAATCTTAACTTAGGCCTGGTTTACATTAGTCAAGAAAAATGGAAAATTGAGAAAATTACCATATAATTTTAAAAAATTAAATTACTTAAGCCGTCATAACAGTTATGCCTGGCAGGCCAGACGCAATGGCTTACATCAGTAATCCCAACACTTTGGGAGGCCAAGGTGGCCATGTGATATGGTAAAAAGCTCTATAAAACTGCTTACTTCAATTATACTTTAACTTTCTGTTGAAACTGCTCTTTATAATTTAAATGTGAATAAGTAATTAAGGACTCTGATCACCACCCTACCCAGACAATGTGTAAAGGAATGCTAATCTTGACTTTTGTGAACCACTTAAGTAACAACCAGAATGTTAAAAAGTCCCCTGGCCCTCGGAGTGTCTGGAGCCTCTCACCCTCATCTTCACCCAGGAATCCACTGGAATGTCTGGAGCCCCTCACTCTCATCTCCGCCCAGCAGGTGATTTACAGAATCCACTGGTGCTCGGAATGTCTGAAGACCCTCATCCCCCACCCCTCCCCTTACCCTCACTCCCAAGGTGATTTTTACGGGAATAAAAGGTCTTGACACCCTCCTTTCGACGCCACAGGTTGGAGAGATACGAGTCCTCCGTGGTCGCCGACAATAAAGACCCTGCAATTTGGCATACTTTTGTCTTAGTGTTGACTTTCTATGCTCGGGCCAGTACAACAGGCAGATCACCTGAGGTCGGGAGTTCGAGACCAGCCTGACCAACATGGGGAAACCCCGTCTCTACTAAAAAAAAATACAAAATTAGCCAGGCATGGTGGCGCATGCCTGTAATCCCAGCTACTCAGGAGGCTGATGCAGGAGAATCGCTTGAACCCAGGAGGCGGAGGTTGCAGTGAGCTGAGATCATGCCATTGCACTCCAGCCTGGGCAACAAAAGCAAAACTCTGTCTCAAAACAAACAAACAAAAAATAGTTATGCCTTGTCTAAAGCAAAACAAAAATAGAAAACCAATGAAGCAGGAAATGATAGAGTACTTCCTATGTGCAAGGCACTGCACTGGCTGATTGAATTTTTTTTTTTTTTTTTTTTTTTCAGATTTAAAAAGAAATGAGGTCTTGCCATGTTGCTTAGGCTGATCTCCAACTCCTGGGCTCAGACAGTTGTCCCACCTTGGCTTCCAAAGAGCTGGGATTATAGGTGTGAGCCGCCATACCTGGCTTAGGAGGGTTTTTGCTGTTATTGTTCTTGTTTAAGTATAAGATATTATAAAATGTAGTTCCTTCCCTCAGTGAAGGTGATGTATTAGTTTTTTTGTGTGGAAATAAAATGTGTACATGTAAATAATAGAGTAAGCAGTGATGCCATAAATTACGAAGACCCAAGGGATTGATGACAAGTGTCAAATCACTGAAACTGCTGAAATTTAACGGAGGAACCGCTTCAGTTCCGGAAAACATGATAGAAGATTCTGCAAAAGGACAATTTGAACTGGACATGGAAGTAAGGGAAGATTCATTCAGTTAATGATTTGAACAACACAAATTAGCTTTATAAGTTTTTCAAGAATAAAACTATCACATAAAATTAGATGACTGTATTTTGCATGAAATATTTGTATTTATGTATGTTGAAAATTTATATTGATAACCGGGCAAGAATTATTCAGGATTTGGTTGCCCACATACTTGGAATTTAATGCTACAAAGTATATTGTGTTAAAGTCTCTGAAAAGAGATGACACTGAAAAGTAAATAGGGACCTCTCCAATTTACATATATATTGAGTACAGGAGCAACTGAAACTTTTATATATTGTTGATGATGGTGTAAAATAGAACAACCACTTAAGAAATTGTTTGACAGTTCTCCAGCCTGACCAACATGATGAAACTCCATCTCTACTAAAATACAAAAAAGAAATTGACAGTTTATAAAGTTAAAAATAGGTCCTGCAGTCCAGCAATTCCACTCCCAAGACAAATGAAAGCATATGTACACTAAAAGACTAGAACGAGAAGTTTATAGTAGCTTTACTCATAATAGCTAAAAGGGTTCAGGATATGCCACCCCAGAATATGTCACTTTGGCGTATTGATTATTTTGAGCTGAAGCCAATTGGAAATTATAGCAGATATAGAAAAGGCTCTCAGCCAGATGCAGTGGCTCACACTTGTAATCCTAGCACTTTGGGAGGCTGAGACAGCGGATCACGAGGTCAGGAGTTCAAGACCAGCCTGACCAACATGGTGAAACCCCATCTCTACTAAAAATACAAAAATTAGCCAGCCTCGGTGACTGACGTCTGTAATATTAGCTACTCTGGAGGTTGAGGCAGAGAAATGCTTGAACCTGGGAGGTGGAGGTTGCAGTGATTTCACTCTGAGGTTGCAGTGAGTTGGTGCCACAAAGAAATGTCTCAGGTCAGTTTAATTCTCAGGCCCAGCTACAGAACCTAAGAGTAGAGGAAATTTTTACTCCCTACATAGCTAAAACTGAAAAAGCTCCAAATGTTCATCAACAGGAGACTAGAAAAATAGATTGTGGTATAAGTACTATTTATCAATTTAAAAAAAGGAATGGCAGGTACTCCAACCACATGGGTGAATCTCATAAATGTTATATTGAGCAATAGAAGCCAGGTAATAAAGAATACATCCTGGCGGCTCCTTTCTCTTCCGGTCCTAGGAGCTTCGGGAACCGCAGCTTGGGTGCAGACATGGCCAAGTCCAAGAATCACACCACACACAACCAGTCCCGAAAATGGCACAGAAATGGTATCAAGAAACCCCGATCACAAAGATACGAGTCTCTTAAGGGGGTGGACCCCAAGTTCCTGAGGAACA
Source organism: Callithrix jacchus (assembly GCF_049354715.1). Classification (NCBI taxonomy): domain Eukaryota; kingdom Metazoa; phylum Chordata; class Mammalia; order Primates; family Cebidae; genus Callithrix; species Callithrix jacchus. Next base: position 82,247,067 of record NC_133503.1, read on the forward strand.
TACACTTTGCCAAGAAGCACAACAAGAAGGGCCTAAAGAAGATGCAGGCCAACAATGCCAAGGCCATGAGTGCACGTGCCGAGGCCATCAAGGCCCTCGTAAAGCCCAAGGAGGTTAAGCCCAAGATCCCAAAGGGTGTCAGCCGCAAGCTCGATCGACTTGCCTACATTGCCCACCCCAAGCTTGGGAAGCGTGCTCAGGCACGCATTGCCAAGGGGCTCAGGCTCTGCCAGCCAAAGGTCAAGGTCAAGGCCAAGGCCAAGGATCAAACCCAGTTTCAGTTCCAGCTCAGGCTCTCAAAGGTGCCCAGGCCCCTATAAAGGCTTCAGAATAGATATCTTTGTCTGCCAATGTGAGGACAGAAGGACTGGTGTAACTCCCCTGGGGCTGCCATCTGCATGGGGCTGGGGTCCTCCTGTGCTATTTGTACAAATAAACCTGAGGCAGGATTAGTTAGCCTCTGTCTATGATCCTGGGAAAAAAAAAAAAAAAAAAAGAATACATCCTGTAAGATTTATTTATATAAGTTTCAGAACAAGTAATTCTAATTTATGGTGAAAGAAATTGCTGGGCGCAGTGGCTCAAGCCTGTAATCCCAGCACTTTGGGAGGCCGAGGCAGGTGGATCACGAGGTCAAGAAATCGAGACCATCCTGGTCAACATGGTGAAACCCCGTCTCTACTAAAAATACAAAAAAATTAGCTGGGCATGGTGGTGCGTGCCTGTAATCCCAGCTACTCAGGAGGCTGAGGCAGGAGAATTGCCTGAACCCAGGAGGCGGAGGTTGCGGTGAGCTGAGATCACGCCATTGCACTCCAGCCTGGGTAACAAGAGCGAAACTCTGTCTCAAAAAAAAAAAAACCAGAAATCAGAACAGTGATTTCCTACAGCATTGAGAATTGATTAGAAGGAGTCATTGAGCAATTTCCTAAGCCAGACATGGTAGCTCACACCTGTAATTCCGGCACTTTGGGAGGCCAAGGTGGGAGGATGGCTTGAGCTCAGGAGTTCAAGACCAGCCTTGGCAATATGGTGAGACCCCCCCAACTCTATTGAAAAAAAAAAAAAAAGGCCAGGAGTGGTGGCTCACACCTGTAATCCCAGCATTTTGGAAGGCCAAGGTGGGTGGATCGCCTAAGGTCAGGAGTTCGAGACCAGCCTGGCCAACATAGTGAAACCCTGTCTCTACTAAAAATACAAAAATTAGTCACGCATAATAGTGGGCACTTATAATCTCAGCTACTCAGGAGGCTGAGGCTACAGAATCACTTGACCCCAAGAGGTAGAGGTTGCAATGAGCCAAGATCATGCCACTGCACTCCAGCTTAGCCGACAATAGCAAAACTGTCTCAAAAAAAATTAAAAAATAGGGCTAGGAGTAGTGGTTCACACCTGTAATCCCAGCACTTTGGGAAGCCAAGGCAGGCAGATCACCTGAGATTGGGAGTTTTCAAGACCAGCCTGACCAACATGGAAAAACACCATCTCTGCTAAAAATACAAAATTAGTTGGACGTGATGGCACTTGTCTGTAATCGCAGCTACTCAGGAGGCTGAGGCCGGAGAATTGCTTGAACACAGGAGGCAGAGGTTGCAGTAAGCTGAGATTGTGCCACTGCACTCTAGCCTGGGCAGAGCAAGACTTGGTCTCAAAAAAAAAAGAGAAAACTTTAGTAGTTACTGTGGCATTCATTTGGAAAAATCACCTCTGGTAATCTGAATCAACTTCTTCATAAGGTTTTCAGGAACCTATTGTCATTTATAAGATATTGGTTTCATTTCTCCAACCGTAACTTCTTAGTTACTTTCATTTACTGTATACTTCCTTTAACAGATTTAAGTTGGGTTGATCTCAAAGTGAAGGATGGAGAAACTAATTCTCTATTGTCACAAGGAAAAGGGAAGTCATGAAGTTACAGGGGTGAGTCCACCATTTTTATTTTTTAAATTACAGTGAATCAAAATATCTGCTTCACTACAGAGAATTAAGATGCCATTCTTCCTATGAACTACCATGGCAGTCATTTGGAACCCAACATGTTGCTTTTTAGTTTATCTTTTCAACTAAATCATGACTCTTTAAGGCAGCAGAATGTCCCTGGGGGACAATGCAATGGTGCTATGATGTCATCTTTCTGTCTGCCAGTGCCCATATGCAAGTAGAACCAATATAGAACAATGGAAGATCTAAGTACCCGGATCTTTCACCAGTTTCTCATTTCTCATAATGAATCTACCATATCAAAGAGATACTTGTGCATACTTCCTTTGAGTAAAACACCCTAATGGACATGAATTAAGAGATCCATACTTTTGAAACTTTTCAAAGCAATTCTTTATAATAATTATATGTGGAATATATAATTTCCTATTATTTGTCTGAAAATGCAAAATGGATCTATAATATTTATTTTAGTGAACATATATCTCTATTCATGTTACGATAGTATCAAATATAGCAAATAACATCAAATGTAAGACTTATTCTCTCTAAATACCACCTGACTATTTCAGTTTCAAGTTTACTGTGTGGTGTCACATGCTTCATCCACTGGTCATGACAACTGATGAAGAAACTGGAGGAAATCAACCACTTAATTAAAATGCATACTTTATAAATACTGTGTGTAGTGTGCTAAGCACTGAGAGAGAGAGCCATGGATGTAGCAGCTGCTTCAGATGGAATCTAGTTAACATTTGACATATTACTAGAGCTGAAAGATGTTCAGCTAAGGCCAGGTGTGGTGGCTCATGCCTGTAATCCCAACACTTTGAGAGGCCGAGGCAGGTGGTCAGGAGGTCAGGAGTTCAAGACCAGCCTGGCCAAGATGGTGAAACCTGGTCTCTACTAAAAATGCAAAAATTAGCCAGGCATGGTGGCAGGTGCCTGGCTGAGGCAGGAGAATTGCTTGCACCTAGGAGGCAGAGGTTGCAGTGAACCAAGATCACACAATTGCACTCCAGCCTGGGCAACAGAGTAAGACTCTGTCTCAAAAAAAACAAAGATGTTCAGCTAATAAGATACCTGCATCGCATATTAAGAGGCAAAACATGAATGTAACGGTTTGGGAATTTGGTAAAAGGAGGTTACAGAATTGAACATTAGGAACAGAATTATTGCTCTGTGCTAGATCCATACATCATCTCACTTCCCTTAGTCTTTCAAAGTCCAAAAATGATCTGAATATAGGAAAGTTAAGCCATTGAAAATCTGGACAGGGCATGGTGCCTCACACCTGTAATCCCAGCACTTTGGGAGGTTAAAGCAGGTGGATAATGAGGTCAGGAGTTCGAGGCCAGCCTAGCCAACCTGGTGAAACCCTGTCTCTACTAAAAGTACAAAAATTAGCTGGGCATGGGGGCGTGTGTCTATCATCCTAGCTACTCAGGAAACCAAGGTAGGAGAACTGCTTGAACCCAGAAGGTGGAGGTTGCAGGTTGCAGTGAGCTGAGATCAGCCACTGCACTCCAGACTAGGGGACAGACCAAAACTCTGTCTCAGAAAAAAAAAAAAAAAAAAAAAAACGTCTGGTTACAGATCTCATTCTACCCTTTGGGCTGGGAGCAAGAAAAGGTATGAAGACTGCTTTGGAGGTAGAGTGGGCTAATTTGACCAATCACTAGACAAATTAAACTGGGAGCTTTTGAGGGAATAATGAGGTTTTGGAGATCAGGTAAATAAAAGCAAGACAGCATAAGACAGTAGGACAAGCATACCCAAGTGCAAATCCTGCTCAGTCACTCTGTTTATGACCCCTAGCAAGTTACTTAACACCTGCAAACCTTCATTTTTTCATCTATAAAAAGCAGAGAAAGAACTACCTTATAGGGAGTTGAAATAATTGAAGATGTTAATGTATGCCAAGGCTATCTGATACATGGGTAGTACTCAGTAAATATCTACTCCTTTGTCTTCCTCTACAAAAATAGATATTAGGATCCTTGCTTCCCAATTTTGAAAGCAACTATTTAATTTAGCCCATAAAGTCTTTTTTTTTTTTTTTTTTTTTTGAGATGGAGTTTCGCTGTTGTAACCCTGACTGGAGTGCAATGGCACAATCTCGGCTCACCACAACCTCCGCCTCCTGGGTTCAAGCAATTCTCCTGCCTCAGCCTCCCAAGTAGCTGGGACTACAGGCGTGCACCACCATGCCCAGCTAATTTTTGTATTTTTAGTAGAGACGGGGTTTCACCATGTTGACCAGAATGGTCTCGATCTCTTGACCTCGTGATCCACCCTCCTCGGCCTCCCAAAGTGCTGGGATTACAGGAGTGAGCCACTGCGCCCGGCAGCCCATAAAGTCTTATATTAATACTGAAAAAATCAGTGCCTATTACACATTGCATTTTCAAAATGTTAACTGTTTTACTTTGCCATGCTCACTCATGTTTATCTTGACATGAAATCAATATTTACATAAATATTGAATAGTATATGTAGTGACTGACTTACTATAGCTTGATTCAATTTAACAAATTTTCAGTTACTATTATTATAGTCAGCCCCAGAGAAATTATTAAATGATCAAGACACAGAAACTAACAGGGTATGCAAGGAAAGACCTGCGTTGTTAGTAACCCAGCTTCTCTCCAAACACAAGAAGCTATGGCTTCAGTTTGGATTTCATAGCCAGTTGTATTGTTTTAGTGATTATTTCTTACATATCCAGAAACAGTTTGATTAGTTTGAATTGACTTTTGTAATAGAAAGAATAAATCACTTTCAGTTGATGTTGTGAAACTATTAACAGGCACCTAGTTATTGCAAAAAATGGAAGGAGGTAAGATCTATTTTTCTTAGATACACATAATATTTTAATCTAGATCTTCCCTTTGTATGTCCCTACACCACATCCACATTTTGAAGAGGAAGAAAAAAACGTGCTTTCTACATGACCACAAGATCAACCACTGCTGCCTGCTAGACAGAAAAAGGGCGGCATTAAGTGTGCAGCCATCTGCTTGTCACTGGTTCCTGGTGAGGCAAGAATAGCTAATTAGCACCCTCACCCCACCCCACTCTTGTCTCGTTGCCCCACCATCTGGCTGGTCTCCCCTTGCCACCAAGGCCAGCTTCTTCCTGCACCCTCTGGCTTGAGGAGGCCGGAGACATTTGCCTTCTTAGGAGGCAGCAAAAACAGCCTTCAGCAGCACCTTAAGCTATGAATTTCTGAAACTGAAAGAAGATTACACAAATTACCTCCTCTCTCCACCAGCAATGCTCTCTCCTTCACTTATCCCTGTTACCTTAACTAAAACAACTTCTCCTCTATCCAGGAAAATATCTCTGGAATCCAGTCTATTTTATAATTGACAGTTGTCTAATAATCAAAAGGTACCTAATTCCTACACTGAGTCTCTCTCATCAATTTTATTTAAGGATTTTGGGGCAGAAATGGGATGCAAAATTATTCAGTAAATGTAGTGTACTTCACCATACAGCCACAGGAAATGGTGAGAGGGGACGTTTAATTGGAAACAGTGACAGCTCAAATCCCTTACTCATTAAAGACATGTAGAATAAATAGGACATCAGCAAAGCAGACTAAGGTTTTGAGATTTCACAGGATAAACAGTGAACTTTCTAATGAGTAAACAAATACAGAGTAGCTATCACCAGACTGATTCTTCTATTTGCCTGAGAAATGATGCCATCTGGATAAACTGATGTTTGTTTCACTAAAAAAAAAATTTCTTGCTAACCTAGGATTCAGTTAAACACATATACACACACTTTTCCCTATATTTCTGTCTTGTTCTGACTTCTTTCTTCTCTTTTTCTATCTTATAGTGATACAAGCCATACACTTTAAAAAAGCTTAACAGTCCAGCTTAAAAGAGGAAAGGCAAGAGGAAAATAGAAAATAAATTTTGAAAATTTCAAAACTGTAAATATTAGCTTAGAATATGAATCCGATTAGAATCTTGGAGATAAGCTGTAGCTAAGCTTACTATGAAAATACTTGCCCCATAGTTATATTTCAAAAGCAACAATGTAAACTTGCAAAAGAAAACAAACTATAAAAAATTATGGGGTTTTAATATCAGAAATTTTACCTCACTAAAATAACCTGGTAGAAGAAATTGTCCAAGTGTATCTTTTGTATTTTAACAACAGAAGGAAAGAGAGGCCAACGAACTCTAGTTTAGAATATTTTTCTAAGTTACATGAAATAAAGCTGTGACCCAGATCTGAACAAAACACCAGATGCTTCCTACCTAGAGGAGACAGTTGCAATTTTTTTGGCTGCTGACCCTCCCATGTTTAAGGAATTCCTCACCATTTAAGTCTCAGTAAGAAACAGGGTCCCCCTCCCACTCTAGATGCTAAAAAGCCATCCACCAGATCAACTGCCTATTTCTTTTGCAGGCCTAGGTTTGGCCAATCAGGTGCACCAACTCCAGATTCTTTTTTTTTTTCTTTTTTTTTTGAGACATGATCTTCCTCTGTCACCCCGGCAGGACAGTGCAGTGGCATGATCTTGGCTTACTGCAACCTCCACACCATCCGGACCAGCTATTTTTTCGTATTTTTTTTCAGAGACAAGCATCTCATCATGTTACCTGGGCTGGCCTTGAACTGCTCAGCTCAAGCAATCCAGTCGCCTCGGCCTCCCAGTGCTGGGATTACAGGTGTGAGCCACCACTCCTGGCTCCAGATTTTGACTCTGGAGCCAGTCACTCTAAGCAATGGAAGAGAGGTGCATCCATTCTGGTAGCCACATCCTGTTTCAAAAGGCAGTCGGGACTGGAGGCGGTGACTCATACCTGTAATCTCAGCCCTTTGGGAGGCCGAGGTGGGTGGGTCACTTGAGGTCAGGAGTTCGAGACCAGCCTGACCAACATGGTGAAACCCTGTCTCTACTAAAAATTAAAAAAAAAATATATATATATATATATATATAAAAATATAAATTAACCAGGTGTGGTGGTATGTACCTGTAATCCCAGCTACTTGGGAGGCTGAGGCAGGAGAATTGCTTGAACCTGGGAGGCAGAAGTTGCAGTGAGCAGAGATCACGCCACTGTACTCCAACCTGGATGACAGAGCAAGCCTCTGTCTCTGGAAAAGAAAAAAAAAAGGCAATGGGGACAACAGCTATATCCTATGTGCTGGTGAGGGTGGCAGCTGGAGAGTCTCCTTCTCCTTGGCAGCAGCAATGACCTGCTTAGACATGTTATTAGACCCCACTATGTAGCCTCTTTTGACCTTGGACTTTTTCCCTCCTATGATTCTGTGAGCTACCCAAAATGTTTTCAGTACTGTCCTTTTCTGCTTATGCCAGAATCAGCTTCTATTACTGATTCTGAAGAACCCTAAGGGACACAGAGTCTCTGGAATAGTGACTTAGAATTAAAAAGAGAGGAACCAGGGCATGAAGTACAGTTTCTTTTTTTTTTTTTGAGATGGAGTTTCACTCTTGTTACCCAGGCTGGAATGCAATGGCGCAATCTTGGCTCACTGCAACCTCCGCCTCCTGGGTTCAGGCAATTCTCCTGCCTCAGCCTCCCGAGTAGCTGGGATTACAGGCGTGCACCACCATGCCCAGCTAATTTTTTGTGTTTTTAGTAGAGATGGGGTTTCACCATGTTGACCAGGATGGTCTCGATCTCTTGACCTCGTGATCCACCCGCCTCAGCCTCCCAAAGTCCTGGGATTACAGGTGTGAGCCACTGCACCCGGCGAAGTATGGTTTCTTAGAAGCTGTATACTACTCACAAAAGACATCTAGTTGAAAATAAGATCATTAATTTATGTGTGTATTTTTCCTTAATGTAAGTCAGGGAGGTGTATCCAGGAGGACCCATGGGGGAGCAGGGAGGCTACGGAGGACAGGCGGGATGGCAGCAGGAAAAGGAGAGGTGGGAGCACGTGGGAGAGGTGACTTTCACTGACAGTTGGGAAATAGTGAAGGGAAACCTCATCCTTTTCTTGAAGTCTAGGCCCCAAAACTCTTTTGAAAAATGCAGGGCTTTTATCTGAAGGCCTCTGGCCCATGTGCCTGCTGCCGTTTCCTCTGCCCCTGAGATCTCCAAAAGAGAAAGGAGCTCCAGCTATGCATTCTTGGGCTTGGAGAGGAGCAGAGCAGGATGGAGCTTGCAGGTCATGCCGGGAGTCACCACAAGGCTGTGACTGTCAGCTCAGGTACCAAGCTCAGGTAGCAGGGATTGTAAGGTTATTACAATGGTATGGTCTCAGCTCACCTGAGGTGGAAAGCCATGTGCAGAGAATGATGATATTAACCTCTTTTACAAACAAAACTCTTTTAGTCTAAGTCTAATTATAGTGCTCCCTTTGGCTATACATACACTAAAATTGGAATGATACAGAGAAGATTAGCATGATCCCTGTGCAAGTATAATGCAAATGTGTGAAGCTTCCATTTAAAAATAAAAAAATTAAAAAAGGAGGTGGGGTGCGGTAGCTCATGCCTTTAATCCCAGCACTTTGGACAGCCGAGGCAGGGGAATCATAAAGTCAAGAGATTGAAACTATCCTGGCCAACATGGTGAAACCCCATCTCTACCAAAAATACAAAAATTAGCTGGGTGTGGTGGCACATACCTGTAGTCCCAGCAACTTGGGAGGCTGAGACAGGAGAGTTGCTTGAACCCGGGAGAAGGAGGTTGCGGTGAGCCAAGATGGTGCCACTGCTCTCCAGCCTGGTGACAGAGCAAGAGTTCATCTCAAAAAAAAAAAAAAAGGCCAGGCGCGGTGGCTCACGCCTATAATCCCAGCACTTTGGGAGGCCGAGGTGGGTGGATCACGAGGTCAAGAAATCGAGACCATCCTGATCAACATGGTGAAACCCCGTCTCTACTAAAAATATAAAAATTAGCTGGGCATGGTGGCGTGCGCCTGTAGTCCCAGCTACTCGGGAGGCTGAGGCAGGAGAATTGCTTGAACCCAGGAGGCGGAGGTTGCCATGAGCCAAAATTGCGCCATTGCACTCCAGCCTGAGTAACAAGAGCGAAACTCCGTCTCAAAAAAAAAAGTTAGTAAAGAGCATATCATTTAATTTGATGATCACGATAGTATAGAAAATAAGCAAAACTTGCCTTAGCTGTAACATATGATTATAACATTAAAGTCTATGTGCGGTCGTTCTCTCTGAGAATTTCCCAATGTGTCCTCAGGAGTAGATCTTCTCAGCCTTGTTCCTGCTGTGTGGTTCTACCCTATCATCACGGCTCACTGGTCCAGAGATGGCCCCTAAGCCAGGAGGAAACAACTAGCTTCTCTTTTCCAGGAAGTAGACATTTTGACCAAGAAGTGCTTGAGGCAGCACTCTAAGGAGAAGGTCTCTGCATGTGTACACCTCACAGAGCTTTTCAGAGGTTCCCTGGCTTCTGTCCCCTTGAGCCTGGTCTCCCACTCTTCCCTGGATTCAGGGTTGATCTAGTATTATAGTAATGCCTCTACCCCTTGTTGTTTTTGTTTTTTGCTTAAGCTGTTTTTGATTTTAGTCCCTTGTGACCAGAGAATATTTAATTTATTATAATACAGCACAAATGTTATTATGATACAGCACAAATATTTAACATGATATTGTTTATTTATAATACAGCACATTGTGTATTTATAATACAGCACAAATATTTAATATGATATTTCAGTGTTAACACAGAATTTCTGGCTTAAGGTAAAATAAAGACGATATAGTCATCTTCCACTTCCCACTGTCCTTTCTGAAGTACAACAACTCCAAACAGCTACAGCTGATGTGTTTTAAATTATTTGAAGGTAAGTTAACACAGTGGTCTAGAAAATAATTTAAGGACTCTGGGGTGAAATACGAGGTCTGTTAACTTAAATGCGTTTTTTTTAGTTCTGGGTAGTTTTTGTGTTTTCTTTTTTTAAAGTAAAAATATGTTATACTTCCTTTCAGAATTCCATCACCACTTGGGAGATTATTTGTGAATCATCACTAAAGCCATTTAATTTCTTTTTTTTTTTTAACCCCTGGAAAATTAAAGCAATTAATTCAAAGCCATTTAATTTCTTACAACCAAATGAGAATCTTCTTCTGGTGTTAAGCATCAAATATGAAAGTTCTCACTGCCCTCCTCAGGAAGCAAAAGTCCTAAATCATTATATGGCAATGAAGGTACAAAAAAAATTAATTAATGAAACAGCAGGAATTAAAGCAGAACTGTTGCCAACACATACAGGCTGCAGTAGCAGCCACAAAATGTGTAGTGTCTATTCTGCCACATTCATTGAACTGGACTGCATTGAATCATAGACTCGGTTAACTCTGGAAGACCATAATAGGTGTTTATTGTTTAGTGTGGGGGTGGAAAACATTTTAAAATTTATAGTCTCTAATTCTTCTCAAGTTCAAATGAAACCAACAATTTTGGTTTTGTCTAACATTCAGGGTGTGTTTCTAATTAAACTGAAATCACAGTAAACACCTCCACTTTCTTCCTTGGGATCTCTAGCACGAAAATTAATTGGATGATTTTGCCCCTCCCACCCAAACCCTCTTCTGGAAGCAGCAATACTTACACTTGCTGTACCTGAAAATCCCCATTCAGGGCAGAGGCAGGTATTATGGCATTTGTCTGATCTACTGTGTGCCCAAAAAGAAATGGCCTGAAACTGGGGGTATATTGAGTAAGTTTGCCAGTGGTGATTTGGGTTAGAGTTCCTACCTGTAACTAACTAGAACTTCCTTTCATTGACTTCTACTCCTTCCCACCAGTTAATTAGTGGTTGTTTCTGTTGTTGTTTGTTTGTTTGAGACAGAGGGAGTCTTGCTCTGTTGCCCAGGCTGGAGTGCAGTGGTGTGATCTTGGCTCACTGCAACCTCTGCCTCCTGGGTTCAAGCGATTCCCCTGCCTTAGCCTCCCAAGTAGCTGGGATTACAGGCTCCCGCTACCATGCCTGGCCAATTTTTGTATTTTTAGTAGAGATGGGGTTTTACCATGTTGGCCAGGCTAGTCTTGAGCTCCTGATCTTGTGATCGACCCACCTCAGCCTCCCAAAGTGCTGGGATTACAGGCATGAGCCAGCAGCCTGGCCTGAAATGTCTTAGAAGACCACACCTTTCCTAGTTTAAATGCAAATTTCAAACATTTCTTAGAGGTTTCTTGGTTAAGTTCAGTGAATGAGTCTTACTGTTATTACAGGTAGTTAGGCTGGAGCCAGACAGGAGAGGGCTCTCCCCCATCCACTATGCATATTAGCAATTATGGAATTGCCTCTCTGAGAGTTATAATTTGGCAGCGCCCCAGGGAAAGGCCACTTTTGATGGTCCACACCTGTTAACATCAAAATGTAGGCCAGGAGAGGTGGCTCACTGCCTGTAATCCCAGCACTTTGGGAGGCAGAGGCAGGCAGATCACCTGAGATCAGGAGTTCAAGACCAGCCTGAGGAACACAGAGAAACTCCATCTCTACTAAAAATACAAGATTAGCTGGGCCTGGTGGCAGGAGACTGTAATTCCAGCTACTCAGAAGGCTAAGGCAGAAGAATTGCTTGAACCCGGGAGATAGAGGTTGCAGTGAGCCAAGATCGCGCCACTGCACCCCAGCCTGGGCAACAAAAGTGAAACTCCATCTCAAAAAAAAAAAAAAAAAAAAAAATTCAAAATGTTAATTGAATGCAAGCCCCAGGGAGGAGAAACTTCCTGGGAATGAATATTACGAGGCAAAAATGGCAAAATATGATCTTTCAGGTACACTCCACTGGAAAAAGGAAGAAAGTTTCAGATGGGCATATGCTTATAGCTTGCTGCGTGAGCTCAATTCCGAAGGGCAAAGAGGGCACTGCACATACGGGCAGCCCACCCTAAGGGAAGAATCATGGGAAAGAGGTGAGCTTATAAAAGTCCTAGTATTGCAAGGCCCACGCCTGTAATCCCAGCACCTTAGGAGGCCCAGGCGGGCGGATCACCTGAGGTCAGGAGTTTGAGACCAGCCTGACCAACATGGAGAAATGCTGTCTCTATTAAAAATGCAAAATTAGCCTGGTGTAGTGGCATATGCCTGTAATCCCAGCTACTCAGGAGACTGAGGCAGGAGAATTGCCTGAACCCAGGAGGTGGAGGTTATGGTGAGCCGAGATCACGCCATTGCACTCCAGCCTGGGTAAAAAGAGTGAAAGTCCATCTTAAAAAAAAAAAAGAAAGAAAGGAAAAAAAAAACCACAACCCACTAAAATCCCTGGGTTTTGTGCTTGGAGCCAAAGAAGTGGCCTTTGAAGCAAGTGCCACTGAAGGGAAATCCTGGTGGGCTGGGGATCTGGGGATGGGCCTCAGGTGAGAGGTAGAACCTACTCAGACTGTGAAGCCTGAGCCAGAGTCAGACACAACGACAAACCCCACCGCTTCCACCTACACAGGGTTCCTAAATAGTCACCATCCCCACTCTTTTCATTTGGATGATGAGTCAACTCAAAACTCTCATCAAAGCTGCCAGGCTTTTCTCCTCCTGCTGTTTTTACACCCAAGACAACATCTTCAAGGCACTGAAGGAGATCAGAGTGCCACCCCCACATATGCCACTTCCCCATAAAGATTATTTTCAGCTGAAGGCAATTAGGAAGCAGCATATGCAGGAAGAGCTCCGTGCAGTCCTCCCCCTTTTGGCCTAAACGCAGGGCATAAATTCCTCCTTGTAAAGGTGTTTTTCTCAGCCATACCAGAGAGGGGAAAATGATTCTTGTTTGCATAACAAGGGTTACTAAACAACACTTACCTACTATACATTTCCTGGTCACCTTCCTGCCATTTTCCTCTGTCTGATCACTTCTCCATTTATTGCTTTTCATTAAAATGGTATATGTAAGCCCTTGGATCTAACTACTTCTTTGGGTTTCCACTTAATTTCTGTGACATCCCATGCACATAAAAATATTAACATTAATAAATGCTATGATTTGAATATGTGTTCCCTCCCAAATTCATGTTGAAATTTAATTTTCAGTCCGGGTATGGTGGCTCATGCCTGTAATCCCAGTACTTTGGGAGGCCGAGGCAGGCGAACCACAAGGTCAGGAGATTGAGACTATCCTGGCCAAAGTGGTGAAACCCCGTCTCTACTAAAAATACAAAAATTAGCCGGATGTGGTCATGGGCGCCTGTAATCCCAGTTACTCGGGACACTGAGGTAGGAGAATCGCTTGAACCTGGGAAGTGGAGGTTGCAGTGAGTTGAGATTGTACTACTGCATTCCAGGCTGGGCGAAAGAGTGAAAGTCCATCTCAAAAACAAACAAACAAACAAACAAAAAGAAATATTTTTTGTCTATATATTATCCAGTTTCCAGTATTCTGCTCTAAGCAACAGAAAACAAAGACAATAAAGTAACATACACCTTTACTGCTGTTAATGTCTTTTGTCAATTTAATTTGCAGGCTCCAGTTACTAAACCTAAGAGGAAAGGTGGGTTTTTTTTCCCCTCTCTTACAACCTAATAGAAAAAAATTTTTAAAAAACAACTAAAACTTCAGCAATAAATGTGTGCTTGAAGAAGGAGTTACTGTTTTTGACAAGTGTTGGCTAAAGGGTTAACTCAGCATCTCCCCATCCCAGGAGTCTGTGTGGGAGGAGAGAGGAGAGGACTGATTACTTAAGTTCTCTCTCCACATAAGCTTTCACCCATCCTACTTCTGAAAATGACTCCTTATCTAGAACTTAAATGGCACAGGGTCTAATGGAATTTCATTATGAAATTTTTATTTTTTTAATATGAGAAGAAACAACAAACAAGTGCACCAAATGCCACTGAATTGTACACTTAAAAATGGCGATTGCCGGGCTCGGTGGCTAACGCCTGTAATCCCAGCACTTTGGGAGGCCGAGGCAGGTGGATCGCGAGGTCAAGAGATCGAGACCATCCTGGTCAACATGTTGAAACCCCATCTCTACTAAAAATACAAAAAATTAGCTGGGCGTGGTGGCTCGTGCCTGTAATCCCAGCTACTCAGGAGGCTGAGGCAGGAGAATTGCCTGAACCCAGGAGGCGGAGGTTGCGGTGAGCTGAGATCGTGCCATTGCACTCCAGCCTGGGTAACAAGAGTGAAACTCCGTCTCAAAAAAAAACAAAAAAACGGCAATGGTTCATTTCATTTCTGTGAATTTTACCTCAATTAAAAAAAAATGATGAAACTACCTTAATTTGGTGTCTCTGAAAATCATTCCTGGTCAGGGAATTTGTCCATCCTGTTTTGGGTTTGTAAAGGGCTGGATCGAAACTGAAAAGAATTTAGCCCGGTGAGGATGCCTTGGACACAAAATTCAAAGTGTGGTCCCAGCTCTGCTTCATCTTGGGGATCCTTTACTCTCTCTACACCTCCATTTCTGTTATGAAATGCCAGATTTGAATATCAGATCTCTCAGCCGTAAATTGTTTGATTTAGAATCAAGAGGTGATTTACATCTTTATTGTTATCTTTCAGTAGGGTTTCTCTTATGTTGTATTATTGCATAAGTCTGGAGACTGTGATCTGATATAAGCATTGAACCCCAAGCAAATCATTTTCACTGGGTGTCTCCTTACCTAGGTACTCATTCATTCAGAAGAATCAACCAAACAAACAAAAAACAAAAAGGTCAGGCACTGTGGCTCACACCTATAATTCCAGCACTTTCAGAGGCAGAAGTGGGTAGGCGGATCACCTGAGCTCCAGACCAACCTGGGCAACTTGGCAAAACCCTGTCTCTACACAATAAACAAAAATTAGTCGAATGTGGTGGTGCGTGCCTGTAGTCCCAGATACTGGAAAGGCCAAAGAGGAAGGATCCCTTGTAACTCCTGCAGCCCAGGAGTTACAGGCTGCAGTGAGCTACGATTGCACCACTGCATTGCAGCCTAAGTGACAGAGCGAGACCCTGTCTCAAAAACAACCAAACACAACACAAAATGAAAACAGTAACCATTTAACGTATTCCAAGACACAAGACTAAATAAAACCCAATTCTATCCCCAAGGAGTTTGCAGTCTACTGATCGTTACTTAACTACAGTTGGCCCTCCCTCTCTGTGAGTTCAGCATTCGTAAATTCAACCAACTAGGGATTGACGATAGTATCTGGAAAATGCTTTGGCATCGTGGGTCACAGCTGTAATCTCAGCATTTTGGGAGGCTAAGGCGGGTGGATGACTTGAGCCCAGGAGTTCAAGACCAGCCTGGGCAACACGGCAAAACTCCATTTCTACCAAAAATACAATAATTAGCCCAGAATGGTGGTACATGCCTGTAGTTCCAGCTACTCAGCTACTGCGAGGCTGAAGTGAATCCCTTGAGCCTCGGAGGTTGAGGCTGCAGTGAGCCGAGATCGTGTCACTGCACTCCAGCCCAACAAAGCCATTCTGTTTAAAAAAAAAAAAAATTGAAAACAATACTTGTCTGTTTTGAACATGTACAGATTTTTTTCTTATTCTTCTGTAAACAATGCAGCATAACAACCATTTATATAATATTTACATTGTATTAGGTATTATATGTAATCCAGAGATGATTTAAAGTATATGGGAAAATATGCAGAGATTATAAATATTTCATCATTTTGTGTCAGGGACTTCAGCAGCCTTGGATTTTGGTATTTCCGGGACTCCTAGAACCAGACCCCCAGAAATGCCAAGGGACAACTGTATTTCCATGAACACAAATCACCACACAGTCCAGGAAGGGCCTGGTTAGCAGTCAGGGCAAAGCGCTATAGGTCTCCAATAGCTCATGTAAATCGACTTAGCCCAGGGAGCTGGGAAAGGAGGTGAATCCGAGGATGGAGAAGCTGGGGAAGCAGTGGCCTGGCAGAGAACACAGGTAAAGGTCGGGTTAGGGCAGATAAGAAGGTGAGCTGGAGTCACAGCCTGAACAGACTCATAAACGTTCTCATTCCTATCACGAAGATGAGGAACTCAGGCCTGGGATCTGAAACATGTGGCTCCCCACAATCATACTTAAAAAGAGAAAAATAGAATTATCTTACACTGGAGAAAACTGGCAGATGCATCCTTATCCAGAGGTCAAACTTAAAATTACCAGATAAGAACAAATTGATGTAATGTGCTTACTGGATATAATGCCTGAGAATTATGTGAAGTTTCTGCCAAAAATACCTCATCTGAATTTAATCATAAGGCTCCAGGCAAACCCAAACTTGAAGGACATACTATAAAATAAATGAGCAGTATTTTTCAAAAAATATTAATGTCAGCCAGGTGTACTGGCTCATGCCTGTAATCACAGCACTTTGGGAAGCCAAGATGGGAGAACTGCTTAAGGCAGGGTGTTGGAGACCAGCCTGGGCAACATAGCAAGACCCCATCTCTACTAAAAAAAGAAATGAATGTCATGAAAGGAAAAAAAAAGGAATTGCTTGTTTCCAATTAAAGACAGCTAAAAAGACATATTCAGCCAGGTGCAGTGGCTCATGCCTGTAATCCCAGAACTTTGGGAGGCTGAGGTGGGCGGACCACAAGGTCAGGGGTTTGAGACCAGCCTGACCAACATGGTGAAACCCCGGTCTCTACTTAAAAATACAAAAATTAGCTGGGTGTGGTGGTGCACACTTGTAATCCCAGCTACTTAAGACGCTGAGGCAAAATTGCTCAAACCCAGGAATCGGAGGTTGTGGTAAGCTGAGAGTGCAGTGTTGCACTCCAGCCTGGGTGACAGAGTGAGACTCTGTCTCAAAGAAAAAAAGAAAGACATATTCAGTGAACACAATACATGATGTAGAATTTTCTTTTGACATAAAGAACATTATTTAATGATATTGTTATCAATGATAATTTCCTGACTTTCTGATTATGTAAGAGAATGTCCTTATCTTTAGGAATAGTAACTAAAGTATTAACAAGTAAGACATAAAAAAAATCAAAAAGGCTCGGCCGGGCGCGGTGGCTCACGTCTGTATTCCCAGCACTTTGGGAGGCTGTGGCGGGTGGATCACGAGGTCAAGAGATTGAGACCATCCTGGTCAACATGGTGAAACCCCATCTCTACTAAAAATACAAAAATTAGCTGGGCGTGGTGGCGTGCGCCTGTAGTCCCAGCTACTCGGGAGGCTGAGGCAGGAGAATTACTTTAACCCAGGAGGCAGAGGTTGCGGTGAGCCGAGATCGCGCCATTGCACTCCAGCCTGGGTAACAAGAGCGAAACTCTGTCTCAAAAAAAAAAAAAAAAAAAAAATATTAAAAAGGTTGGACATGGTGGCTCACACCTATATTTGAGCAGTTTGGGAGGCCAAGGTGAGAAGATTGCTTGAGGCCAGGAGTTGAAGATGAGCCGAGTCAATATAACAAGATCCCGACTCTGAAAACAAAAGAAAACAAAACAATTTTTTTTAGAAGGGTAAAAGGGACATCATATCCTCAACTTACTCTCAGTCAGAAAACATGTGTGTGCATATGTATACATGGAGGAAGAGAAAAAGGGATAAAACAAATATGATAGGTCAGGCATGGTGGCTCATGTCTGTAATCCCAACACTTTGGGAGGCTGAGGCAGGCCGATCACCTGAGGTCAGAAGTTCGAGACCAGCCCGGCCATCACAGTGAAACCCTGTCTCTACCAAAAATAAGAAAATTAGCTGGGTGTGGTGGCGGGCACCTGTAATCCCAGCTACTCTGGAGGCTGAGGCATGAGAATCACTTGATCCCAGGAGGCAGAAGTTGCAGTGAGCTGAGATTGTGTCATTGCACTCCAGCCTGGGTGACAAGAGCAAAACTCCACCTCAAAAAAAAAAAAAAAAAAATATATATATATATATATATATATATATATGAGATAAAATGTTAACATTTGGGGAATCTGAGTGAAGAATATTTGAGAATTCTTTGCTGCAATTTATTTGTGAGTCTGATATTATACCCAAATAAAAAGTATTTAAATAATTAGACCGTGTACAATGGCTGACACCTGTAATCCCAGCACTTTGGGAGGCTGAGGCAGGTGGATTGCCTGAGCTCAGGAGTTCATGACCAGCCTGGGCAACATGGTGAAACCCCGTCTCTACTAAAAATACAAAAATTAGCTGGGCATGGTGGCACTCACCTTTAGTCCCAGCTACTCAGCAGGTTGAGGCAGGAGATTCCCTTGAACCAGGGAGGTGGAGGTAGCAGTGAGCCGAGATCACGCCATTGCACTCCAGCCTGGGCAACAAGAGCAAAACTCTGTCTCAAAAAAAAAGAAAGAAAGAAAAAAGAAAAAGAAAAGAAAAATGAAGCTGGTCTGTATAGGGAAATGGGAAAGACTGGAACTTTGAAGATGACCACAAAAACCAGGGAAGAAATCTAAGGTTCTCTAATTGCTGTAGTAAATAAAGCTGTGCTCGTACTGTCGCTATCCCATCTGCCTTGACATTCTAGAAGACCAGTAATGAGAAAAGTAGAAATATGCAATATATCATGGTGGGTATTCTAAGGAAGCAGAGAAGCCTGGAGAAGAGTGTAGAATGCCTGGGGTCTAGGTGTCTATTTGTGACAAATAGAAAGCATCTATTTGTGTCTCTGGGCCATTATATCTGTGATTTGGTAAATTTGTGTGTCTGTGTCTAGGGTTGTCCACCTCTATGTACAATGACAAAGTATATGTAGTTTTATATATTTGTCAGAGCAAGTGGAGAGGCTGTGCGTGTATGTTTTTTTTTGTTTGTTTTTTTTTTTTTTAGACAGAGTCTTGCTCTGTCACCCAGGCTGGAGTGCAATGGCATGATCTCGACTCACTGCAATCTCTGCCTCCCATGTTCAAGAAATTCTCCTGCCTCAGCCTCCTGAGTAGCTGGGATTACAGGCATACGCCTGGCTAATTTTTGCATTTTTTTAAGTAGAGATGGGGTTTCACCATTTGGTCAGCCTGGTTTGGAACTCCTGACCTCATGATCCACCTGCCTTGGCCTCCCAAAGTGCTGGGATTACAGGCATGAGCCACTGCACACAGCAATGTGTGTATGTATTTTTAACCCTGGAATGCTTTCAGTTTATTTTCTTGTCTGATTTCCCAGAAAGCACATTCCTTAACACTTTAAATGAAACAGGTAAAAGCAGACATTCTTGTTTTGTTTCTGATCCTCAATATTAAAAATCCAATTTTTCTTCACCCAAAAAAGAGAATATTCCACTGTATCGATATGCCACGTTTTATTTGTTAGTGGACATTTGGACATTTTGGATGTCGGTTATTATAAGTAACACTGCTACATACATTCGCGTACATGTTTTTGTGTGGTCATTTGTTTTTGGTTCTCTTGGGTATACATCTAGGAGTGAAATTGCTGGGTCATGTGGTATATTCATTTACAAGAACTGCCATAACAAAATACCAAGACTAGGTGGCTTTAACAAGAGAAATGTATTTTCTCATCATTCTGGAGGCTAGAAGTTTGAGACCAAAGTGTCAACAGATTTGGTTTCTTCGAAGGCCATTCCCCTTGGCTTGCAGATGGCCACCTTCTTGCTCTGTCCTCACATCCATATGCACATGTCTGATGTCTCTCTAAGTATCCTAATCTCTTCATGTAAGGACATAAATCATATTGGATTAGATTTTATATGATCTAATGATCTATAATGAATTTATATAATCTCATTTTGCCTTAATTACTTATTTAAATTACATATTTCCAAATACAGTCACATACAGAGGTGCTGGTGGTTGGAACTTCAACATACGAATTTGGTGGCTATGCCGTAATTCAGCCCATAACACATAATAACCCTATGTTTTTTTGTTTTTATTTTTTGAGATGGAGTTTCACTGTTGTTGCCCAGGCTGGAGTGCAATGGTGCAATCTCAGCTCACTGCAACCTCCTCCTCTGAGGTTCAAGTGATTCTCATGCCTCAGCCTCCCAAGTAGCTGAGATTACAGGCATGCACCACCACACCTGGCTAATTTTGTATTTTTAGTAGAGATGGGGTTTCTCCATGTTGGTCAGGCTGGTCTTGAACTCCTGACCTCAGGTGATCCAGCTGCCTTGGCCTCCCAAAGTGCTGGGATTACAGGCGTGAGCCACCAAGCCTGGCAACCCTATGTTTAAATTGTTGAGAAACAGCCGAATTATTTTCCAACACAGCTGTGCCACATTACATTGCCACTCACAGTGTATGAAGGGTCTCATTTATCCACATCTTCAACAACTGTTGTTGTCTGTCTTTGCATTATCACTGTCTTAGTGGCATGAGAAGTGGTGTCTCCTGTTTTTGTCTTGCATTACCCTAGTGAATAACGACATTGAACATCTTTTCATGTGCTTATTGGCCATTTGTATGCCTTCATTGGAGAAATATCTATTAAAATCTTCTGTCCAGTTTTTAATTGAGTTGTCTTTTTGTTGGTGCATTGTAAGGGCTCTACATATGTTCTGTGTGCTAGATCCTTATCAGATAAAGGATTTGCAAATAGTTTCTTCCATTCTGTGGGTGGTCTTTTCACTTTCTTGATAGTGTCTATTATAGTACAAAAGCTTATCATATTGATGATGTACAATTGATCTATTTTTGTTATCTGTGTTTTGGGTGTCATACCTAAGAAACCACTACCTAAGCCAAGGAAGGTTATAAAAATTTGCACCCATGTTTTCTTCTAAAACTGTTATAGTTTTGGCTCTTCCCCTTAAACTTTGATTAATTTCAAGTTAATTTTTAAATATGATGTGAGTTAGGAATCCAATTTTTTTTTTTTAAGACAGAGTCTCACTGTCACCCAGTCTGCAGTGCAGTGGCACAATCTCAGCTTACAACCTCCACCTCCTGAGTTCAAGTGATTCTCCTGCCTCAGCTTCCCGAGTAGCTGGAACTACAGGCATGTGCCAGGAGACTGGCTAGTTTTTGTACTTTTAGCAGAGACAGGGGTTTCACCATGTTGGCCAGGCTGGTTTCCAACTCCTGACCTCAAGTGATCCACCCGCCTCAGCCTCCCAAAGGGCTGCAATTAATTACAGGCGTGAGCCATGGCGCCCGGCTGCTTATTTTTATTTTTATTTTTGAGAGGGAGACTCATTTTTGTTGCCCAGGCTGGAGTGCAATGGCTTAATCTTGGCTCACTACAGTTTCTGCTGGGTTCGAGCAATTCCTGTGCTTCGGCCTCCCAAGAATCTTGGGTTACAGGTGCACACCACCATGTCCAGCTAATTTTTTGTATTTTTAGTACAGACAGGGTTTCACCATGTTGCCCAGGCTGGTCTTGAACTCCTGAAGTCAGTCAATCCACCTGCCTCAGCCTCCCAAAGTGCTGGGATGACACAGGCATGAGCCACTGCACCTGGCCCAGAACTGCACTTTAGATTCCAAGGGCTCCACTTTTAGCAACCTTGAATTCTTTCCATTTTTGTTTTGCTTTGTTTTGTTTTTGAGATGGAGTCTCAGTCTGTCCCACAGGCTATAGCACAGTGTTGTGATCTCAGCTCACTAGAACCTCTGCCTTGTGTGTTCAAGTGATTCTCCCACCTCAGCCTCCTGAGTAGCTGGGACTACAGGCGTGCACCACCGCGCCCAGCTAATTTTTTATTTTTAGTTTCATCATGTTGGCCAGGATGGTCTCTATCTCTTGACCTCGTGATCTGCCGCCCCGGCCTCCCAAAGTGCTGGGATTACAGATGTGAGCCACCACACCTGGCCATTTGGGTGTGTGTGTGTGTGTGTGTGTGTGTGTGTGTATGTGTGTGTGTGTGTGTGTTTAGTAGAAATGGGGTTTCACCATGTTGGTCAGGCTGGTTTTCAACTCCAGACCTGAAATGATCCATCTACCTTGGCCTCCCAAAGTGCTGGGATTACAGGCATGAGCCACCATGCTCAGCCTGATTTTCTTTTCCCCCAGAGGGGCAAAAAAAAATTTCCTTTACAACAGAACATTCTATTTTAGAAAATACTCCAGCACTGATTCCATTCCTATGGCTTTTGTGCCTTCTCCCCTGGGTTCCTCCTGCCAGAGCAGACTGGCAGCAGGTGTGCACACTCCAGGCCCAAGATGTGGCCAAAGCACAGCTGGGTTTCTCTTGGGAGCAGTTAGGCATGTGGGTTTGTGTGCACCTGTGTGTATGCAAGGCCCTTCATAGTGCCTGACAAATCCAGTGCTGGGAAGAAAAAGGGGCCAGCAATGAGCTGAGGCGTTGGGGCCAGGGTCCAGTCCTCCAGCACTGTCACATTAAGATGCAGGATTCTGGCCTCCCAAGTACTTGGGAGGTATAATTCTTTTTTTTTTTTTCTGAGACGGAGTTTCATTCTTGTTACCCAGGCTGGAGTGCAATGGCGCAACCTCGGCTCACCGCAACCTCTGCCTCCTGGGTTCAGGCAATTCTCCTGCCTCAGCCTCCTGAGTAGCTGGGATTACAGGCTCGTGCCACCATGCCCAGCTGATTTTTTGTATCTTTCGTAGAGACAGGGTTTCACCATGTTGACCAGATGGTCTCGATCTCTTGACCTTGTGATCCACCTGCCTTGGCCTCCCAAAGTGCTGGGATTACAGGCTTGAGCCACGCGCCCGGCCATAGGGAGGTATAACTCTTAAGGCAGGAAGACAGGCATATTGTATTTAACAGTTTGTTGGCTTAACTCGTAACTTTTAAATATTTTGACATATGGTATGTGGGATCTCCATTTATCCTTCAGTCCTAAGCCCACTATTGTTATGGGTGGGTGCTTCACAGCATGTGAAAGAGTGTAATAACAGTTCTCTACTGGAAAGCAACCAATCTTGCTGGCTGAACCTGAAAGCACTTGTACCATGTAAAACATTTCTTTTCTTTTGCCATTGGGTTGCCTTTAGTACTCACAGGTATGTCATGAGCGGTCACCGTTTGCCATGAGAGAGACACTCTCCCTGGTCTCTTTTCTTTTCCCAGTTTCTACTCGTTTGGTCTTCCTTGTAAACCGCAGACTCCAACATGGTCACATGCACCACACAGTAAGGGCCCTTGACACTGCGGCCCCTGGGAGGATGTCAGGCCTGAACATTCAGGTCCATCTGCAGCATCTATAAGCAGAAAATAAACCTTTCTCTGGCTAAAATTGTTTGCCTTTGATGGCATAAGTTCTGGGGCCTTATGTTAAAAAATTAGGGGTAAAGGGGGTTACATAGGACAGAAAATCCCTTTCTTTCTTTCTTTTTTTTTTTTTTCTAAGACATGGTTTCTCCATGTTGGTCAGGCTGGTCTTGAACTCCCGACCTCAGGTGATCTGCCCGCCTTGGCCTCCAAAGTGCTTGGATTACAGGCGTGAGCCACCATGCCCAGCCGAAAATCCCTGTCTTTCACATTTGGTTATTAAAACTTAATAACTTTTTGTTATCTTTATGCAATTGATGTTTTATAAATACCTAGTGTCAAAAGAGTGAATGTTCAAGACAAATTGGGAAAAAACATTTGCAAGCTATGGATCCAACAGGGGACTGATACCCAGAATTTTTTTTTTTTTTTTTTTTTTTGAGATGGAGTTTCACTCTTGTTACCCAGGCTGGAGTGCAATGGCCTGATCTCGGCTCACCGCAACCTCCACCTCCTGGGTTCAAGCAATTCTTCTGCCTCAGCCTCCCGAGTAGCTGGGACTACAGGCACACGCCACCATGCCCAGCTAATTTTTGTATTTTTAGTAAAGACGGGGTTTCACCATGTTGACCAGGATGGTCTCGATCTCTTGACCTCGTGATCCACCCACCTCGGCCTCCCAAAGTGCTGGAATTATAGGCGTGAGCCACTGCGCCCAGCCAATTTTTTGTATTTTTTTAGTAGAGACGGGGTTTCACCATGTTGACCGGGATGGTCTCGATCTCTTGACCTCGTGATCCACCCGCCTCGGCCTCGCAAAGTGTTGGGATTACAGGCTTGAGCCACCACACCCAGCCAGGATACCCGGAATTTACAAAGGACTCAAACAACTCAACAACAAAAAATAAAACACCAAAAAAAAAATTAATTTAAAAATAAATTAAATCTGCAGGGCTCAGTGGCTCACACCTGTAACCCCAGCACTTTGGGAGGCCGAGGCGGGTGGATCACAAGGTCAGCAGTTTGAGACCAGCCTGGCCAACGTAGTGAAACCCCATCTCTATTAAAAGTACAAAAATTAGCCGGGCATGGTGGCGCATGCCTGTAGTCCCAGCTATTCGGATGGCTGAGGCAGGAGGATCCTCTGCTTCCTGGGTTCAACCGGTTCTCCTGCCTCAGCCTCCTGAGTAGCTAGGACTATAAGCATGTGCCACCAGGCCTACTAATTTTTTTTTTTTTGAGACAGAGTTTCGCTCTTGTTACCCAGACTGGAGTGCAATGGCACGATCCTGGCTCACCACCACCTCCGCCTCCTGGGTTCAAGCAATTCTCCTGCCTCAGCCTCCCGAGTAGCTGGGACTACAGGTGCGCACCACCGTGCCCAGCTAATTTTTGTACTTTTAATAGAGACGGGGTTTCACCATGGTGACCAGGATGATCTCGATCTCTTGACCTCGTGATCCACCTGCCTCGGCCTCCCAAAGTGCTGGGATTATAGGCGTGAACCACCGCGCCTGTCCTAAGCCTGCTAATTTTTTTGTATTTTTACTAGAGACAGGGTTTCACCACATTGGCCAGGCTGGTATCAAACTCCTGACCTTGAGATCCTCCCACCTCAGTCTCCCAAAGTGCTGGGATTACAGGCGTGAGCCACTGCACCCAGGCCGGTTGTTTCTCACTCTCTTCTCTTCTACTTTTCAAATCTCCTCTCCTAAAAATAAAAAATGAATTAAAAAGAAATTCCAGATAATCCCATTTAAAAGTAGGCAAGTGGGCAAGGGACATGAATAGACATTTTTTGAAAAAAAGATATACAAATGGCCAAGAAGCACATGAAAAAATGCTCAACAACACTAATCATCAGAAAAATAAAACTTTGGCTGGGTACAGTGGGTCATGCCTATAATCCCAGCACTTTGGGAGGCTGAAGGGGGTAGATCACCTGAGATCAGGCATTTGAGACCAGCCTGGCCAACATGGTGAAACCCTGTCTCTACTAAAAATATTTTTTTTTAAATTAGCCATGAATGGTGGTGGTGCACACCTATAATCCCAGCTACTCGGGAGGCTGAGGCAGGAGAGTCTCTTGAATCTGGGAGACAGAGGTTGCAGTGAGCCAAGATCATGCCGCTGCGCTCTAGCCTGGGTCAAAGGGCAAGATTCTGTCTCAAAAAAAAAAAAAAAAAAAGAAAAGAAAAACAAAAATTAAAACTGCAGTAAGATATCATCTTACACAAGTTAGAATGGCTATTATTAAAAAGACAGGGCAAGCCAGAGCAATCAGGCATGAAAAAGAAATAAAGTGTATTCAAATAGGAAAGGAGGAAGTCAAATTGTCTCTATTTACAGACGACATGAATGTATGTCTAGAAGACTCCATCGTCTCAACCCAAAATCTCCTGAAACTGATAAGCAACTTCAGTAAAGTCTCAGGATACAAAATCAATGTGCAAAAATCACAAGCATTCCTATACACCAATAACAGACTTAAAGAGAGCCAAATCAAGAACGAATTGCCATTCACAATTTCTACAAAGAGAATAAAATACCTAGGAATACAACTCACAAGGAACGTAAAGGACCTCTTCAAGGAGAACTACAAGCCACTGCTCAACGAAATAAGAGAGGACACAAACAGATGGAGAAACATTCCATGTTCATGGTTATGAAGAATCAATATTGTGAAAATGGCCATACTGCCCAAAGTAATTTACAGATTCAACGCTATCCCCATCAAGCTACCAATGACCTTCTTCACAGAACTGGAAAAAAAACACCTTAAACTTCATATGGAACCAAAAGAGAGCTCACTTAGCCAAGTCAATTCTAAGCAAAAAGAACAAAGCAGGAGGCATCACACTACCAGACTTCAAACTATACTACAGGGTACAGTAATCAAAACAGCATGGTACTGGTACCAAAACAGAGATATACACCAATGGAACAGAACAGAGGCCTCAGAGGCAACGCAGCATATCTACAACCATACAATCTTTGACAAACCTGACAAAAACAAGCAATGGGGAAAGGATTCCCTGTTTAATAAATAGTGTTGGGACAACTGGCTAGCCATGTGCAGAAAGCAGAAACTGGACCCCTTCCTGACACCTTACACTAAAATTAACTCCAGGTGGATTAAAGACTTAAACATGAGACCTAACACCATAAAAACCCTCGAAGAAAATCTAGGCAAAACCATTCAGGACATAGGCATAAGCAAGGACTTCATGACCAAAACACCAAAAGCATTGGCAACAAAAGCCAAAATAGACAAATCGGACCTAATCAAACTCCACAGCTTCTGCACGGCAAAAGAAACAGTCATTAGAGTGAATCAGCAACCAACAGAATGGGAAAAAATTTTTGCAGTTTACCCATCTGACAAAGGGCTGATATCCAGAATTTACAAAGAACTAAAACAGATTTACAAGAAAAAAACAAGCCCATTCAAAAGTGGGCGAAGGGTAAGAACAGACACTTTACAAAAGAAGACATACATGAGGCCAACAAACATGAAAAAATGCTAATCATCACTGGTCATTAGAGAGATGCAAATCAAAACCACATTGAGATACCATCTCACACCAGTTAGAATAGCGATCAATAAAAAATCTGGAGACAACAGATGCTGGAGAGGATGTGGAGAAATAGGAACACTTTTACACTGTTGGGAGTGTAAATTAGAGTTCAACCATTGTGGAAGACAGTGTGGCGATTCCTCAAGGACCTAGAAATAGAAATTTGACCCAGCAATCGCATTACTGGGTATATATCCAAAGGACTATAAATCATTCCATTATAAGGACACATGCACACGAATGTTCATTGCAGCACAGTTTACAATAGCAAAGACCTGGAACCAACCCAAATGCCCATCGATGATAGACTGGACAGGGAAAATGTAGCACAGATACACCCTGGAATATTATGCACCCATCAAAAACAATGAGTGTGTGTCCTTTGTCAGGACATGGATGAACCTGGAAACCATCATTCTCAGCAAACCGACACAAGAACAGAAAATCAAACACCGCATGTTCTCACTCATAGGTGGTGTTTGAACAATGAGAACACATGGAGGGAGGGGACACAGGGAGGGGAGATCCACACCCTGGGGTCTGTTGGGGGGAAATAGGGGAGGGACAGCAGGGGGTGGGGAGTTGGGAAGAGATACCATGGGGAGAAATGCCAGATATAGGTGAAGGGGAGGAAGGCAGCAAATCACGCTGCCATGTGTGTACCTATGCAACAATCTTGCATGTTCTTCATATGTACCCCAAAACCTAAAATGCAATTAAAAAAAAAAAGACAGGGCAGGCTCAGTGGTTCAAGCCTTCAATCCAGCACTTTGGGAAGATGAAGGGGGAGGAGCTCTTGATCCCAAGAGTTCTAGACCAGCCTGGGCAACATGGTGGAATCCTGTTTCTACAAAACATTAAAAATTAGCTGGGTGTGGTGACATACAAGACCTTGTTTATAAAATAAATAAGTAGATAGATAAATAAATAGAACAAAAATAACTGATGTGAGAATGCAGAGAAAAGGGAACACTTATGCATTCTAGGTGGGAATGGAAATTAGTTAAACCTCTATGAAAAATAGTATGGAGATTTCTCGAAGAATGAAAAATAGGACTATCATTTGACCCAGCGATTCCACTACTGGCCATCCACCCAAAGGAAAATAAATAATTGGCTGGGCACAGTGAGTGGCTCAAACCTATAATCCCAGCATTTTAGGAGCATGATGGGGGAGGATCCCTTGGCCCTAGAGTATGGACCAACCTGGGCAACATAGCAAGTCTTTCTCTTTCTTTCTCTCTCTCTCTCTCTCTCTCTCTCTCTCTCTCTATATATATATATATATATATATATATATATATATACACACACACACATATATATACACACACATACACACACGTATGCACACATATATGTATATATACACTCTATAAATATATGTATACACTCTATATATACTCTATAAATATATATATATGTATTTATAGAGTATTTTTAGTAGATATACATATGTGCTGGGCATGGTGGTGTTTGCCTGTAGTCCCAGCTACTTGAGAAGCTGAGGCAGGAGTATCGCTTGAGACCAGGAGTTTGGTGCTGCAGTGAGCTATGATGGCACCACTGTGCTCCAACTTGGGCAAGAGAGTCAGATCCTGTCAAAAAAAAAAAGAAAGAAAAGAGAGAGAGAGAGAGAGAGAGAGAGAAAAGATAAAAGAAATCACCATACCAAAAAGAAGATACCTGCACTCATATGTTTATTACAGCTTGAGCCTAGGGTTCAAGACCAGCCTGGGCAACAAAATGGGACTCTGTCTCCGTAAAAAATACAAAATTGGCCAGGCGTGGTGGCTCATGCCTGTAATCCCAGCACTTTTTGAGGCTGAGATGGGTGGATCACCTGAGGTCAGGAGTTCAAGACCAGCCTGGCCAATATGGTGAAACTCTGTCTCTACTAAAAATACAAAATTAGCCAGGTGTGCACACCTATAGTCCCAGCTATTCGGGAGGCTGAGGCAGGAGAATTGCCTGAACCCAGTAGGTGGAGATTGCAGTGAGCGGAGATTGCACTATTGCACTCCAACCTGGGCAACAAGAGTGGAACTCTGTCTCAAAATAATAAAATAAAAATAGGAAATTTAGCTGGGAATGGTGGCACACACCTGTAGTCTCAGCTACTTAGGATGCTGAGGCAGGAGGATCACTTGAGCAGAAGAAGTCAGGATACAAGGAAAGTCAAATACCATGTTCTCACTTATAAGTGGGAGCTAACCCCAGCTACTCAGGAAGCTGAGGCAGGAGAATTGCCTGAACCCAGGAGGCAGAGGTTGCAGTGAGCCGAGATCGCGCCATTGCACTCCAGCCAGGGTAACGAGCGAAACTCCATCTCAAAAAAATATATATATATATTAAAATAAAAAAATTAAAATTAAAAAAGTGGGAGCGAAATAATGTGTATACATGAACATAGAGTGTGGGATACTATACATTAGGGAGTTTGAAGAGTGGGAGGGTGGGAGGGGGAGAAAGGATGAGAAATAATACTTCATGGATACAGTTACACTATTCGGGTGATAGTTACATTAAAAGCCCAGACAGTATAACCATGTAGGAAAACCTCACTCGTATCCATTGAGTTTATACAAAAAAGAAAACGAAAGGGGTCTCTCTTCTCGGAGCCGCACGAGAGCAGAGTGCAAGGCTGCGACGGAGGGAGTCATGGCGAGACAAAACTTTAGAAAGTTTCTTCCACTCTGATCGAGTATTGGTTGAAAGAAGTGCTGCTGAAACTGTAACCAAAGGAGGCATTATGCTTCCAGAAAAATCTCAAGGGAAAGTATTGCAAGCAACAGTAGTCGTTGTTGGATCCGGTTCTAAAGGAAAGGGTGGAGAGATTGAACCAGTTAGCATGAAAGTTCAGGCTAAAGTTCTTCTCCCAGAATATGGAGGCACCAAAGTAGTTCTAGATGACAAGATTTTTTTTTTTTTTTTTCTAGACAGAGTTGCACTCTGTCGCCCAGGCTGGAGTGCAGTGATGCCCTCTCGAATCACGGCAACCTCCGCCTGCCAGGTTCAAGCGATTTTCCTGCCTCAGCCTCCCGAGTAGCTGGAATTACAGGCATGTGCCACCACACAGGCTAATTTTTTGTGTTTTTAGTAGAGATGGGGTTTCACCATGTTGGCCAGGCTAGTCTCCTACTCCTGAACTCATGATCCACCTGCCTTGGAGTGCTGATATTACAGACATGAACCATTGTGCCCGGCAACATTTATTTTATTTATTTATTTGTTTATTTTTGTAAGAGACGGAGTTTTGCTCTGTCGCCCAGGCTGGAGTGCAGTGGTGATCACGGCTCACTGCAGCCTCGACATCCTCAACTCAAGCAACATCCCACCTCAGCCTCCTAAGCACCTGGGACCACACAGGTGTGCACCATCATGCCCAGCCAACTTACTTTATTTTTTGTAGAGATGGGGGGTGGGGTGGTCTCTCTATGTTGCCCAGACTGGCCTTGAACTCTGGGGCCTCCTCCCACCTCAGCCTCTCAAAGTGCTGGGATTAGAGGCATTAGCCACCATGCCCAACTGTAAGCTTTTAAAGTTTATTTCATCTGCATATATTAAAAACCTTTCAGAATAGCATTTATCTCATTTTGAAAAAATAAAAGGTTTTTTGTTTGTTTTTGTTTTTTGAGAGGGAGTCTCCCTCTGTCACCAAGCTAGAGTGCAGTGGTGCCATCTTGGCTCACTGCAACCTTCGCCTCCTGGGTTCAAGCAATTCTCCTGCCTCAGTCTCCCCAGCAGCTGGGACTAAAGGCGCACACCACCACGTTCAGCTAATTTTTGTTTTTTTTTTGTTTTTGAGATAGAGTCTTGCTCTGTCGTCAGGTGCCAGGCTAAAGTGCAGTGGCTCAATTGTGGCTCACTGCAACCTCCACCTCCCGGGTTCAAGCAATTCTCCTGCCTCAGCCTCCCGAGTAGCTGGAACCACAGGCGCACACCACCACACGCAGCTAATTTTTGTATTTTTAGTAGAGACAGGGTTTCACCATGTTGGCCAGGCTGGTCTCAATCTCTTGACCTTGTGATTCACCTGCCTCAGCCTCCCAAAGTGCTGGGATTACAAATATATTAAAGTATTTTAAAGAAATCTACGTTAAATTTATTATTTTTGTGATTAACTGAAAAAAAAATTTTTTTTTTTGGCTTTTTAAAAAGGTGAAGTCTGAGTTAGTCATTCACAGAGAGCTTGAAAAGGTTAATTAGAAACAGCTGGAGGCAGGTAATGCCCTTCAACCCCTAAACAGCAACCATAGCAGAAGCTAAGCACCCTCTGGATCCCCCTTTGGGATGCAGCAGGGAATGGTCCTCTGAGTCAGCTTGAACTACAGATTCCTTCACTGGTAGCTACAGCTACTGTGTGTGGATCCACACCACCCAAGACAGCAGCATCCCAGAGACGTGTGACCAAAATGGTCAGAGTAAGTATGTGGCCTGAGGCAGGTATTAGGAGAAAGTGTAGAGGTGAAGGAGTCAGACCAACAGGGAAGATAAGAATGAGGAATATACGGCCGGGCCTGGTGGCTCAAGCCTGTAATCCCAGCACTTTGGGAGGCCAAGGTAGTGGATCACGAGGTCAAGAGATCGAGACCATCCTGGTCAACATGGTGAAACCCCGTCTCTACTAAAAATACAAAAAATTAACTGGGCATCGTGGCGCGTGCCTGTAATCCCAGCTACTCAGGAAGCTGAGGCAGAATTTCCTGAACCCAGGAGGCGGAGGTTGCGGTGAGCCGAGATCGTGCTATTGCACTCCAGCCTGGGTAACAAGAGGGAAACTCAGTCTCAAAAAAAAAAAAAAAAGAATGAGGAATATACAATTAGGGCAGAAGAAAAGGGTTTTGTATCAGTTTCAGAGGTTTTAGTCATTACCTAAAGGTGAGTTTTACATTCTACTTACAGAATGTTGCTTGGTCAGGCTAGATGCTTTGGAATATTTCAGAATGGAACACATTGGAGAGGATAAAAAAGTTTAAAGAGGGTTGATATCAATGTCACCAAACAAGATAGAACTGAGCAGAGACACGTGTCTGACCAACCCCTAGCCCCCTTCAAAAAATTGGACTCAACAATTTGAGAGAACACTTTGAGTCAGTGACACCTAATAAGTCTTAAAAATTGGTGTTTATATAGGTTGTTTTTTTTTTTTTTTGAGACAGAGCCTCAGGCTGGAGTGCAATGGCACGATCTTGGCTCACTGCAACCTCTGCCTTCTGGGTTCAAGCAATTCTCCTGCCTCTACCTCCTAAGTAGCTGGGATTACAGGCGTATGCCACCATACCTGGCTACGTTTTTGTATTTGTAGTAAAGACAGGGTTTCACCATGTTGGCCAGCCTGGTCATGAACTCCTGACCTCAGGTGATCCATCTGCCTTGGCCTCCCAAAGTTCTGGGGTTACGGGAGTGGGCCATCACACCTGGCCTCAGTGTTTATATAGTTTAAAACTCCTAAACTCAGCTTGACAGCTAATATACAGGATCAAAGTGGTCAAGAAACTGGATATCTGTTTTGGTTTTTGGTTTTGTTTTGTTTTTTTTTTTTTTGAGATGGAGTTTTGCTCTGTCATCAAGGCTGGAGTATAGTGGTGCTAATCACGGCTCACTGCAACCTCTGCCTCCCAGGATCAAAGGATTCTCCTGCCTCAGCCTCCCAAGTAGCTGGGATTACAGGCGCCTGCCACCATGCCTGGCTAATTTTTATATTTTTAGTGGAGACAGGGTTTCACCATGTGGGCCAGGCTGGCCTTGAACTAACGTCAGATGATCTGCCCGCCTTGGCCTCCCAAAGTGCTGGGATTACAGGGGTGAGCTGCAGTGCCCAGCCTCGGTATCTGCATTTAAAGGTAACTAATATAATACTTTTTGGCTGGATGAGGTGGCTCACGCCTGTAATCCCAGCACTTCAGGAGGCTCTGATGCAGGAGGATTGCTTGAGCTCAGGAGTTGGAGATAGCTGGAGCAACATAGCAAGGCCTCATCTCTACTAAAAATAAAAATAAAATAAAATAAAAATTTAGCTGAGCATGGCAGCACACATCTGTAGTTCCAGCTACTCAGGACACTGATGCAGGAGAATCACTTGGACCTGGGAGATGCAGGCTGTAGTGAGCCAAGATTGCCACTATACTCCAGCCTGAGAAACAGAAAGGACACCATCTCAAAAAAATAAAATAAATAAAAATAAACTAATATAATATTTTCATTCTTAAAAATATTTTAACTTTTCTTCATCACCATCCTTGATGTTATATGACATCCTTAAATTTTGAAAACTGAGCTGGGGCTGGGCGCGGTGGCTCACGCCTGTAATCCCAGCACTTTGGGAGGCCGAGGCGGGTGGATCATGAAGTCAAGAGATCGAGACCATCCTGGTCAGCATGGTGAAACCCGTCTCTACTAAAAATACAAAAAATTAGCTGGGCATGGTGGCATGTGCCTGTAGTCCCAGCTACTCAGGAGGCTGAGGCAGGAGAATTGCTTGAACCCAGGAGGCAGAGGTTGCGGTGAGCCGAGATCGCGCCATTGCACTCCAGCCTGGGTAACAAGAGCAAAACTGCATCTCAAATAATAATAATAATAATAATAATCGGCTGGGTGCGGTGGCTCACACCTGTAATCCCAGCATTTTGGTAGGCCGATGTGGGCATATCACCTGAGGTCAGCAGTTTGAGACTAGCCTGGCCAATGAGGTGAAACTGTCTCTACTAAACATGTAAAAATTAGCAGGGCATGGTGGCAGGCACCTGTAATTCCAGCTACTCAGGAGGCTGAGGCAGGAGAATCACTTAAACCCAGGAGGCAGAAGTTTCAGTGAGCCAAGATCATGCCATTGCACTCTAGCCTGGGTGAAAAGAGAGAAACTCTGTCTCAAAATAATAATAATAATGATAGAGCTAATTTACCTTTTATAATAGTACATATCTATGTAAAATACTCTGTAGGAAGAGAAGTGCTTTTTGTGTCTTAGTTTACATTCCAAATGCTTTTCCCGTTCAAATGGCTGTGCTACACTCTTCAGAAGAGACACATCTCAGTTGGTAAATGCATAGAGAAAGCAAACAGTGTCTTGAAGGCATGCCAAAACCTCCCAGGTATGTATCAGCCCTATCATTGACTGCTTTGACACTTTATTTTGGCAAATTGGAACTTGTATATTTTTATAATAAACAATGTAACTGTTTGTTTCTCAGCCACTTAAAGGGAGGTGAAATGGTCTCCTCCAGAAACTCAAAAGTCTGATCTGCAGAAACAAATTTACAGGATTGTCTTTTGTTCTGAAACAAAAGGAAGTAGGACCAACTCGGCAAATAGTGAGGGTCTACTATATAAACTATTACAGTTATGATATCCAGTGAAAATTCTAGAAGAATATTGGATAGGTTTCACATTTCTAAACAGTTGGAATCCTTTTAGTTTCTTAATCAAATCCACTTAACATGAGATCCTTAGGATATTCAAGAGAATTACCCAAAGGAAACAGAACAACAAAAGTAGGCTATTTAAGGTGTTGACTTAGTGACAATGTCAATTCCTCAGAATTCTTCAAAAATGAATTATTAATTTAAAGCATTAAAGACATATTATTTTTATGTTCTATGAATGTCCAGAGTGTCCAGAAAAGATGAGCAAACTACAGCTGGAATAGATAAAATTTGCTTTTGACACCAGGTGAACTTGTTAAAAAAAAAAAAAAAAAGATAAAAGTTGCAGTTTTACAATTTTTTTTTTTAATTAAAATGAAGTCTCTCTCTGTCGCCGAGGCTGGAATGCAGTGGCACGATCTTGGCTCACTGCAACCTCTGCCTCCCAGGTTCAAGCAATTCTTCTGCCTCAGCCTCCCGGGTAGCTGGGATTACAGGTGCGTGCCACCAGGTTTTGTTTTAAGGTATATACTTTTTAGACTCCAGTAGCCAAAAGATACTTTTATCTGATGGTTAAATGAATTTGCTTTAGAAAAAAAGTGATGAATCTGCCAGGAAACTTACTGTTTTTTTCTTAACAAGGTCAATTTTCAAAAATGCTAGAAACACAGAAAAAAACACAACAATGTGGAGGGAATCTTTTAGGTATTGCAGGTGGAACAAATGGCTCTCCCAGAAGTTACTTTTCTTTTCTTTTTCTTTTTCTTCTTCTTCTTCTTTTTTTTTTAATAAGATGGGGTTTCACCATGTTGGTCAGGCTGGCCTTGAACTCCCGACCTCAGGTGATCCCCCCACCTTGGCAGAGGTTACTTTTCATTGGGATGTATATCCCATTTTGGGTGATACCTCAGCAGAATAATGTTCTTAGCATCACTCAGGCAGGACTCTTACTGGCAGTAAACATTTCAGAAATACACATCTAAGCCAGCTTTGACCAGGAGCAAAGACAATACACTAATCCACTTGGACAGCTGAAAGGGTGAAGTTGGGTCAGAGATAAGTAGCCGGCTGAATTCTCATAGCTCACCTACCACCTGACAAGCCCAGGCACGGGGGTGTGCAGTTGGCACAGATGTTCTGGTTGAGCCGACTGAAGGCTTAACAACCCCATGATCCAAACTCTGTTACTGTAACTACACTTGCCCCTGATACTTCCTATTTGCCAAAAAGAATAAATTTTTGCCGGGCATGGTGGCTCACGCCTGTAATACTAGCACTTTGGGAGGCAGAGGTGGGTGGATCACCTGAGGTCAGGAGTTCAAGACCAGCCTGGCCATTATGGTGAAACTCCATCTTTAGAAAAAAATATAAACAAAATAAAAAAAAAAAGAGAGAGAGAATAAATTTTCTAAATTCATGCATAATAGCAGAAAATAAAATCCTCAGTGCTTTAAAATAATGTTGAGTTTCTTCTGGATTTTCTTTTTATATATTTATTTATTGCCATAATCTTCATGAACATATGGGTTTTCTTTTTTCTTTTTCTCATTTTTTTTTTTTTGAGACAGAGTTTTGCTCTTGTTGCTGAGGCTTGAGTGCAGTGGTGCAATCTCGGCTCACCACAACCTCCACCTCCCGGGTTCAAGCAATTCTTCTGCCTCAGCCTCCCAAGTAGCTGATATTACAAGCATGCGCTACCATGCTCAGCTAATTTTGTATTTTTAGTAGAGATGGGGTTTCTTTATGTTGGCCAGGCTGGTCTCGAACTCCCAACTTCAGGTGATCCGCCTGCCTTGAACGTCCCAAAGTGCTGGGATTATAGGTGTGAACCATCGCGCTGGATTTTTTTTTTTTTTTTTTTTGAGACAAAGTCTTGCTCTGTCTGCCAGGCTGAAGTGCAGTGGCGTAATCTCAGCTCATTGCAAACTCCGCCTCCAGGGTTCAAGTGATTATTCTGTCTCAGCCTCCTGAGTAGCTGGGACTACAGGTGCATGCCACCATGCCTGACTAATTTTTGTATTTTTAGTAGAGACGGAGTTTCACCATATTGGCCAGCTGGTCGCGAACTCCTGACCTTGTGATCCACCTGCCTCAGCCTCCCAAAGTGCTAGGATGACAGGCATGAGCCACTGAGCCCGGCCTTTCATTCAAGACAGAGTCTTGCTCTATCACCCACCCTGGAGTACCATGGTGCAATCTTGGCTCACTGCGATCTCCACCTCCGAAGTTCCATGCACCACTAATTTTTGTATTTTTAGTAGAAACCGGGTTTCACCATATTGGCGAGGCTGGTCTCGAACTCCTGACATCAGGTGATCCTCCTGCCTCTGCCTCCCAAAGTGTGGGATCAGAGGGCTGAGCCACTGCAGCTGGCTGACATGAGTTTTCAATTCATTTATTCATTAAGTATTTCTTGAGTGCCTCCTATGTACCAGGGTTTTTCTTATGGGTAAGCCAAACAGAGAAAAGAGAGCTGTCAACACTGGCCCTATTTGATTTCCTTTCAAGTGAACAAATTCCCAAGAGAGTCAGCAGTTTAGAGCTGATGGTTTTTTGTGGCACCTGCCAGCTGCAAGGAAATAAAAGAGTCACTGGCTGTAACATTTCAGAATCTGAATGGTGAAAGATGGAAGTAACAGCTTGGGTTCAGGAAAAAATGCAAGTATATGGACCAAAAACATAAAAAAGCCAAAATTATTTAGCTAGTTATGCAATATTTTAAGGTATAAATTAATATAAAAGAATAATTTAGATAGAACACTTTCGTGCTGTCAAAATAGTGTTACAGCTGGGTGTGGTGGCTTACACTTGTAATCCCAGCACTTTGGGAGGGTGAGGTGAGCAGATCACTTGAGGTCAGGAGTTTGAAACCAGCTTGACCAACATGGTGAAACCCTGTCTCTACTAAAAATACAAAAAATTACCTGGGTGTGGTGGTACATGCCTGTAATTGCAGCTTCTTGGGAGGCTGAGGCAGGAGAATCACTTTAATCCAGGAGGCAGAGGTTGCAGTGAGCCAAGATTGTGCCATTGCACTGCAGCCTGGGCAACAAAAATGAAACTCCATCTCAAAACATACACACACACACACACACACACACACACGTAATGGATTTGAAAGTTAAAATATTATGATTATGAAATAGTTTAATATCTTCTGTTTACTCTTTATCTCTAGTGTAGCAGCCAGCATGCTTTCTTTTAGAAATGACAGAAACTCAAAATAGTCTGAGCATAAAAAGAATTTATTGGCTTGTGTAACTGATAAATTCAGGGTGTGGCTGGTTTCAGGATGACAGATACAGGTTCTCAAATGAGCTCGTTAGGTCTTTCAACTTAGTTTTTTTCATTGTTCTGGATTTACTCTCTTCTCTGTAGGTGGGCTTTTTGCACTTGGCAGGGGAATTATCAGATAATATTCCGCAGTTAACCTCTACTCCACTTCCATAATGCAAAAAGCAAAGCACTTTCTCCTCCATCTCCAAATGTAAATCCTGGGCAAAACTCTATTGCCTCGACTTAGGATGCACCCCCTTCTCTGGAACACTTGCTAAAGTCAGATAAGCAAGACATTAAGATGTCTGGAATATCATGTGCCCACTACAAAGCAGGGTCCTGGTTTAGAAAACGCATCAAAATCACGCAATTGCATTGCGGTGAGACAGAAGCAGTTTCCCAAAGAAAGAAGAGCTTTGCAAACAAAGGCAAAAGACCCTCCTGAAGATTCCAATTCCAAGCTTTAAATCGTCCCCCTATTTTTTGTTTGTTTGTTTTTGAGACGGAAGTTTCGCTCTTGTTACCCAGGCTGGAGTGCGATGGCGCGATCTCGGCTCACCGCAACCTCCGCCTCCTGGGTTCAGGCAATTCTCCTGCCTCAGCCTCCTGAGTAGCTGGGATTACAGGCACGCCCCACCGTGCCCAGCTAATTTTTTTGTATTTTTAGTAGAGACGGGGTTTCACCATGTTGACCAGGATGGTCTCGATCTCTTGACCTCGTGATCCACCCTCCTCGGCCTCCCAAAGTGCTGGGATTACAGGCTTGAGCCACCACGCCCGGCCTGTTTGTTTCCTTGAGATGGAGTCTCGCTCTGTCACCCAGGCTGGAATTCAGTGACATAGTCTCAGCTCACTGCATCCTTCGCCTCCTGGGTTCAAGCAATTCTCTTGTCTCAGCCTCTTGAGAACTGGGATTACAGGCTCACACCACCACACCCGGCTAATTTTTGTATTTTTAGTAGAGATGAGGTTTTACCATATTGGTCAGGCTAATCTTGAACATCTGACCTCAGGTGATCCACGTGCCTCAGCCTCCTGTTCTTACTTTTTAGATTAGCTATGTTCCCCCGATCTTTTTTTTTTTTTTTTTAAACTGTGTCTCTCTGTCACTCAGGCTGGATGACAGTGGCATGATCTCAGTTCACTGCAAGTTCTGCCTCCTGGATTCAAGGGATTCTCCTGCTTCAGCCTCCAGAGTAGCTGGGATAACAGCCCGCTGCCGTGCCCAGCTAATTTTTTGTATGTTAGTAGAAACGAGGTTTCTCCATGTTGTCCAGGCTGGTCTTGAACTCCTGAGCTCAGGCAATCCACCCACCTCAGCCTCCCAAAGTTCTGGGATTACAGGTGTGAGCCACGGTGCCCGGCTTCTTCCCCCGAGTTTTTGAGTAATTTTGAGTATATTTCTAGCTCAGTGGTTTTTAAACATGAACGCTTGTCAGAATCATCTGGGCTGTTACAATGCCGATTGCTGGGACCCACCACAGAGCTTCTGATTCAGTAGGTCTGTTTCCAGGTGGTGCCAAGGCTGCTGCTGGTCTGAGGACTACATTTTGAAAACTACTGTTCTAGGATTTTATTTTTTTTAATTAACAAAGAACTTCTTACTCAAATGAACACCAGTCCTGGATAAATTTCACAGGTAATTGCTTTCAAATCTTCAAGGAACATGCCATGCTGATTAACTTTGTGGCCTTGGGCAAGCGACTTAACCACTCTTGTCAGTTTTTTTCTTGTCTAGATGGTAATAATAATACTTACATAGTTGTTGCAGAGATTGGATGAATTAATATATGTAACATACCTAGAAGAGTTCCTGGAACATAGTAGTTACAAATATTTGCAAGTATTTGATTTATCTTTTTTTTTTTTTTTTGAGATAGGGTCTGGCTCTGTTGCCCAGGCTGGAGCACAGTGGTGCAATCTCAGCTCACGGAAACCTTTACCTCCTGGGCTAAAGCCATCCTCCCACCTCAGCCTCCTGAGTAGCTGGGACTACAGGCACACACCACCATGCCCCACTAATTTTTTTATACTTTTTTTAATAGAGATGGGGTTTTGCCATGTTGCACAAACTATTCTTAAACTCTTAAGTCCAAGCAATCTGCCAGCCTCAGCCTCCCAAAGTGCTGGGATTATGAGCGTGAGCCACCATGCCCAGCCTGCAATTTTTTTTTTTAAACCTCTGCCTCCTGGGTTCCAACAATTCTTCTTCCTCAGCCTCCTGAGTAGCTAGGATTATAGGAATACACCACCACACCTGGGTAATTTTGTATTTTTAGTAGAGACAAGGTTTCTTCATGTTCATCAGGCTGGTCTTGAACTCCCGACCTCAGGTGATCTGCCTGCCTTGGCTTCTCAAAATGCTGGCATTACAGGCATGAGCCACTGCGTCTGGCTGCCTGCAAGTATTTAAACTGCTCCAGAGAATAGAGAGGGGGGAAAATCATCCAAACTATTTATAATGGAATCAATATGTAGATATTAAATCCTGAAAATGATTATACACACCAATCTCACTTATGAATTTTCCATGAAAAACCCTAAATATTAGCAAATAGAACGCAGCTGTACATTAAAAGAATACAGTAACACCACCAAATGAATTTTATTCTAAGAATGGGAAGATGGCTGAACATTAAGAAATCTATAAATATAGTTACTTTAGTAATCGATCTAATGCAAAAAATGATATTATTTCAAATGCTGAAAAGGTAATCAACATTGACTCCCGATAAAATTTTTAAGGAAAAATAGAATAAATGGGGAGTAGATGTTTGTGGTTTCTATTCTTGGCTGCTTAGCATCAGCACCCTATTCTGGGGTAGACAGTTTGTATGAATCTTGGTGGAATATGGGTTCCCACTGGAAAGCCAGGCACTTACTGTTCCTGACCCTGGGTGCCACAGTGCTGGCTCTGACCCAAACCTGGTCAACCAGAAACCCTTGCCTAGGACTCTGGAACACAGTATTTACAAATACAATGTCAGATTCCAAATACTGAGTCAGGAGCAGGAAATGCACAGAAGTAGGGTGGGTTAGAATCCGGCCTGGTGGTTGCAGTAGTACCAGTGTTCAGGGTCTGCGGGGGCAGCAAGAGCCATCTCAATCTTGACTCCTCCTGAGGCACATTTGGTTGAAGTCTGGCTTTTTTTCTTTTGGAAGAGATCAAATTTTATTTTATTTTTAAAAGATTAATATGGGCCACACATGGTGGCTCATGCCTCTAATCCTAGCACTTTTGGGAGGCTGAGGTGGGTGGATCACTTGAGGCCAGGAATTCGACACCAGCCTGGCCACCATGGTAAAACCCCATCCCTACTAAAAACACAAAAATTAGCCAGGTATGGTAGTGCGGGCCTGTAATCCCAGCTACTCGGGAGGCTGAGGCAGAAGAATCGCTTGAACCCAGCAGGTGGAGTTTGGAGGTAGCAATGGGTTGAGATTGCACCACTGCACTCCAGAGTGAGACTCCATCTCAAAAAAAAAAAAAAAATTAGTATGAATATATCTTGTAAAGGTGGAAAAAAGCATTCTAGGCAGAGGAAATAGAATGAATTAATTAGTAGGTTTATTGTGATCACCCAAGGTATAAAACTAGAAACAGTGTGTAGATGCTACAAGAAATCAAAGAAAATTGGCAATGCCATTATTAGCATTTAGACAGATAGAGGTTGGACTGGTGGCCACTTGGTAGAAATGTTAAAGTGAAGATTTGCATATCAGATGGGTACTTGGACAGGATGTACTCATGACATTTGCAAATATCTGATATCTTAATGGGTGCTTCCCAGTCCAGGGAACACACAAAACTCCCAAATGCCAGTAGAGTCTTACTCTGTTGCCCAGGTTGGAGTGCAATGATGTGAACTCTGCTCACTGAAACCTCTGCTTCCTGGGTTCAAGCCATTCTCCCACTTCAGCCTCCCGAGTAACTGGGATTACAGGTGTGTACACCATGCCTGGCTAATTTTAGGGGTTTTTTTTGTTTTTGTTTTTGTTTGTATTTTTAGTAGAGATAGGGTTTCTCCATGTTGGCCTGGCTAGTCTCAACTCTTGACCTCAGGTGATCTGCCCACCTTGGCCTCCCAAAGTGCTGGGATTATATATGTGAGCCACTGTGCCCAGCCTGAAATCAATAATTTTGATTAGAACAAGATGAATCTTGGCCAGGCGTGGTGGCTCAAGCCTGTAATCCCAGCACTTTGGGAGGCCAAGGCAGGTGGATCACGAGGTCAAGAGATTGAGACCATCTGGTCAACATGGTGAAACCCTGTCTCTACTAAAAATACAAAACATTAGCTGGGCATGGTGGCATGTGCCTGTAATCCCAGCTACTCAGGAGGCTGAGGCAGGAGAATTGCCTGAACCCAGGAGGCGGAGGTTGCGGTAAGCCGAGATTGCGCCGTTGCACTCCAGCCTGGGTAACAAGAGCGAAACTCCACCTCAAAAAAAAAAAAAAAAGAGATGAAGTTTTACCATGTTGGCTAAACTGATCTGAAACTCCTGGCCTCAAGTGATCCACCTTCCTTGGCCTCCCAAAGTGCTGGGATCACAGGCATGAGCCACCATACTTGGCCCTGACCTGATTTTATAGGTGTGTGTCTTGGCCAGACTCGGCGGCTCATGCCTGTAATCCCAGCAATTTGGGAAGCCCAGGCAGTTGGATCACCTGAGGTCAGGAGTTCAAGACCAGCCTGACTGACATGGCAAAACCCCATCTCTACTAAAAATACAAAATTAGCAAGGTGTGGTGCTACACACCTGTAATCCCAGCCACTTGGGAGGCTGACAGGAGAGTCACTTGAACCTGGGAGGCAGAGGTTGCAGTGAGCTGAGATGGCACCATTGCACTCCAGCTTGGGCAACAAGAGCAAAACTCTACGTTAAAAAAAAAAAAAAAAAGTGTGTGTCTCAGCCAAGTGTGGTGACTCACACCTGTAATCCTACCACTTCGGGAGGCTGAGGCAGGCAGATTGCTTGAGCTAAGGAATGTGAGATCAGCCTGGCAACATGGTTGCCAGGGCAAGACCCTGGCTGGAAAAAAAAAATTGTGTATCTCAAACCAAGAGGCAACATTATATTTAATGGGGAAATGCCAGAAACATTTCCACTATTGCCAGCAAATAAGACAACGGTGAGCTCCATGATCATCTCCCACAGGAGTCTACAGACTTTTTTCTTTTTTGTGGGGGGAAAATGTGGCAAGGAAAAACTTTTATTTCACTAAAACCTTGTGAAAACAAGCATGAGCAAAGTTGAGTGACCAGTAAAATGTCTGAATCAAATCAAGGAGAATTGACCATAAACCGAGTCAAAGGAGCTACAGCAGGGGAACTTGATAATATGTCTCAAAGAGTTCAACAAATGTTCATACCCTTGTCTCAGTGGTTTACTTCTGGGGATTCAGCCTAAGAAAATAATCAGGCTGAAACAAAGACTTGTGTGTAAAGGGAAGAAACTTTGCACCTGGCCTCAATAGAGGACAAGCAGTCTCTTAAGTAGGAAGCAGTTTTACTTTTCTTCTCCTTCTCCTACTTCCCTCACCATTTTCTCCCATTCCCTTCTTTCTTCTTCCTCCCCTTCCATTTCCTCTCCCACCACCCCACCCCTGCTTTTAATTTTTTTTTTTTTTTTTTTTTGAGACAGAGTCTCACTCTGTCACCCAGGCTGGAATGCACAATCGTGGCTCACTGCAACCTCCACCTTCCAGGTTCAAACAATTCTCCTGCCTCAGCCTCTCAAGTAGCTGGGGTTACAGGTACACACCACCACACCAGGCTAATTTTTGTATTTTTAGTAGAGACAGGGTTTCTCCATGTTGGCCAAGCTGTTCTCGACCTCCTGACCTCAGGTGATCCACCCACCTCAACCTCCCAAAGTGCTGGGATTACAGGCATGAGCCACTGCACCCAGCACCCAGCTTTTAATTTTATCATACTTTAATATGCTCTTTGGTTATAAGAAAGAAGTTCCTGGGCTAGTCGTGGGATAGGTTGGAGAAAAGGTAAGTGCCTCTGAATTATAAATGGGAATTTTCAGGTTGGGCTTTGAGGCGTCAAGTGGTGGAGGCCCTTGAACTCAGAATCAAGAGAGGACTGGAGAAAACCTTTCAGGATGAGAAGGTGGACCTCAATATCTTGAAAGCAACTGGGAGCTTTGGGCAAGGGATAAAGGAGAGCAAATTCCCTGTGGCTGAGAAAGATTCGTGAACTGGAGGGCCAGTGATGACTGATAAGCCCTGGTTTTTGTTTGTTTGTTTGTTTTCAAGCAAATAGTTCTAGTTTCCCCAGAATTTCCATGAAAATCTTTAGCACATAAAAGCTGAGAGATGGTGGTGTCTGGATCTGGTGCTCATGGTGGAGGTGAAAGTGGGGGAAATAGGCACACATAAAGAGCATCTAGAGAAGACCTGAAAACATGAGCAGAAGAAATTGATGCTGAGGTGACAGAGACCTTCCTGGAGAACTTCTGGAAGACTGCTGGACTATCTGAAGTTATGTGGCGTTGCAACGTATGTATTTTCTTAGGATACTGAAGAAAAAGGTAATCCAGAAAGCAAGGGAATTTAGGAACATTCCAATTACATTTGTGCAAGGGTGTTTAGGGCCGCATTATTTATATCCAGAGTATCTACCCTCAGTAGGACCTGAAACTCTATTACCAATTCAGAATCCTCCAACTCACTGTCTGCCCCAGCTGAGGGAGGCAGGAAGGCCCCTTCTGGCCTTCCCACTTTTCTCTCCAACCCTCAGCTCTCTCCTGGCCACGGGAGGGACTAGTGTTCATCTGTGGAAATTTCTCATCCATGTGTCCAAACTCCACCCACATTCCTGCCCACCCCTTGGACCCAGCAGCAAGCACACCAGTGGTGTGGCCCATTTTCAGAATAGACCAGGGAGGAGGCCCATGAAGGTCCAGTAAGTGAGCTTCTTATGGCAATTTGGCATAAGATTCCAGGGTATCCAGAGCATCCTTGAAGTGGAAACTGGACTATAGAGCCTTGAAAATGCTTTGCCTGGCTGGGCATGGTGGCTCATGTCTGCAATCCTAGCACTTTGGGAGGCCAAGTTGGGTGGATTGCCCGAGCTCAGGAGTTCAAGACCAGCCTGGGAAACACTGTGAAACCCCATCTCTATTAAAAAAAAAAAAAATTAGCCAGGTGTGGTGGTGCACGGCTGTAATCCCAGCTACTCGGGAGGCTGAGGCAAGAGAATTGTGTGAACCTGGCCGGTGAAGGGTTGCATTGAGCTGAGATAGCACCACTGCACTCTAGCCTGGACAACAGTACAAGACTGTTTCATTAAAAAAAAGAACGAAAGAGCTGGGCGAGGTGGCTCATTCCTGTAATCCCAGCACTTTGGGAGGCCGAGGCAGGTGGATCACGAGGTCAAGAGATCGAGACCATCCTGGTCAATATGGTGAAACCCCGTCTCTACTAAAAATACAAAAAAAATTAGCTGGGCATGGTGGCGCATGCCTGTAATCCTAGCTACTCTGGAGGCTGAGGCAGGAGAATTGCCTGAATCCAGGAGGCGGAGGTTGCGGTGAGCCGAGATTGCACCATCGCACTCCAGCCTGGGTAACAAGAGCAAAACTCCGTCTCAAAATAAATAAATAAATAAATAAAGGAATGAAAGAACAAAAAGAAAGAAAGAAAAAGAGAGAGAGAGAGAGAGAGAGAGAAAGAAAGAAGAAAGAAAGAAAGAAAAAGAAAGA
This sequence comes from Callithrix jacchus, assembly GCF_049354715.1. Lineage (NCBI taxonomy): Eukaryota > Metazoa > Chordata > Mammalia > Primates > Cebidae > Callithrix > Callithrix jacchus. The sequence continues at coordinate 82,291,938 of NC_133503.1, forward strand.
AAGAAAGAAAGAAAGAAAGAAAGAAAGAAAGAAAGAAAGAAAGAAAGAAAGAAAGAAAGAAGGAAAGAAAGAAAGAAAAGGAGAGAGAGAAGAAACTTTGTTCTTTGGGACAGGGCATGGACTTTGGGAGGAAATCTCATTCAAGTAATAGATCAAATCCAAAGAGCTTTCCCCGCCCACCCGCCCCAGACGGAGTTTCCCTCTTGTTACCCAGGCTGGAGTGCAATGGCATGATCTTGGCTCACCACAACCTCCGCCTCCTGGGTTCAGGCAATTCTCCTGCCTCAGCCTCCTGAGTAGCTGAGATTACAGGCACGTGCCACCATGCCCAGCTAATTTTTTGTATTTTTAGTAGAGACGGGGTTTCACCATGTTGACCAGGATGGTCTCGATCTCTTGATCTCATGATCCACCCATCTCGGCCTCCCAAAGTGCTGGGATTACAGGCTTGAGCCACCGTGCCTGGCCCAAAAGAGCTTTATAAAGATAACATTAGCCTTGCTTTCCCTGTGATTTCAGAAGTCTTGATAACGTACAAGAATATTTGAGGACACATATACTCAAATATACATGTCCCCCCATATGTCTTAGGGACATACATACTAGAATTTAGCTTGCTGTCGGGGGGACTGGCTGTGTGATTGGGTCTGTGAAATAAGGAGGACATTCAACAGGGGTGTCTGAAACTGGAGCTATGCAAACTGGAACTTAACTTGGAAACATGTCTGGTAGCTAAAAAAATAAAATGAAAACAAAAGTGAGCCTTAGTCACAATCAGTTAGTTAACCAACTGATGGGTTATACAACTCAGGACCTCCCAAGAGACCGTACCCAAATAAGGCAAATGCTCCATCACAACATGCCCAAATATAGTATACATCTAGCTGAAATCAATCAGGTAATTCCTTCACTTTGTTTCAGTGTTAGCTGCTTGTACTAGTGGAACAGACTTCTGCTTTTGAGTGATGCCCAATTCATAAATCTTTATTTGATCAAGTAAACTCTATTAAATTTAATTTGTCTAAAGGTTTTCTTTTAACAAATCTAAAAGGCTCTCCAACTAGAAGTTCAAGCCCTGTGAGTGACCAGAACACAGTAGGAAGTGCTCCTCCCTCTGGCTGCAGTGACAGCAGCATGGAGGTTCCTTCCTCTCTAAAGCAACCATCTCTGGATGTGGATGTCCCCAGGGCAGGAGCAAGGGGCATGATGACAATGAACTACACAGAGGCCAAGCATCTGAGTTTGGGCTCTAGAATGAGACATAAGCAAACAGAACTCCCCTTGAAACGAAGAAGTGCTTTGGGTGATTCCTAATATATTAGGAGAGATGGTCCAAGGGATATACACTGACCTTGCTGATAATCTGAGGATATTCAAGTGGAAGGCATTGCTTGCACCTCAAATTATCACATAAGATACCTCCTTTATTATTATTTTTGAGACAGTCTCACTCTGTTGCCCAGGCTGGAGTGCAGTGGTGTGATCTCGGCTCACTACAACCTCCACCTCCAGGGTTCAAGCAATTCTCATGCCTCAGCCTCCCAAGCAGTTAGGATTAAAGATGTGTGCCACCACACCCAGTTAATTTTTGTATTTTAATTTTTGTATTTTTGTCCATGTTGGCCAGACTGGTTTCAAACTCCTGACCTCAGGTGATCTGCCCTCCTTGGCCTCCCAAAGTGCTGGGATTACAGGTGTGAGCCACCATGCCTGGCCACCTCCATTGCATTTTGAGGAGACTAGAACATTTACTCTATTGCTCTGAAATCCTAAAATCTTCACATTGGACATTAGGTATGACTTTAAAAATCATCACATTAAAGTCATACCCTATGTTCAAATTTTCTTGCCAAGAGTCATCCAGCCTGTTTCAACAGATTTGGAGACCAGGATTCACTATTTTCTTAGCATCTCATTTTGTGTTTGAAAAACATTAATAAAATGATTTTTTTTTTTTGAGATGGAGTTTTGCTGTTGTTATCCAGACTTAATTTTTTATATTTTTAGTAGAGACGGGGTTTCACCATGTTGACCAGGATGGTCTCGATCTCTTTTTTTTTTTTTTTGAGACGGAGTTTTGCTCTTGTTACCCAGGCTGGAGTGCAATGGCGCGATCTCGGCTCACCGCGCAACCTCTGCCCCCTGGGTTCAGGCAATTCTCCTGCCTCAGCCTCCTGAGTAGCTGGGATTACAGGCACACGCCACCGTGCCCAGCTAATTTTTTGTAGTTTTTAGTAGAGATGGGGTTTCACCATGTTGACCAGGATGGTCTTGATTTGCCGACCTCGTGATCCACCCGCCTCGGCCTCCTAAAGTGCTGGGATTACAGGCGTGAGCCATCACGCCCGGCAATAAAAATGATATTTTGAAAATTAAACTTGGCTGGACATGGTGGCTCATGCTTGTACTCCTGGAACTTTGGGAGGCCAAGGAGAGTGGATCACTTGAGGTCAGGAGTTCAAGACCAGCCTGGCCAACATGGTCAAACCCTGTTTCTACTAAAAATACAAAAATTAGTCTGCGGTGATGGCACCTGCCTGTAATCCCAGCTACTTGGGAAGCTGAGGCATGAGAACAGCTTGAACCTGGGAGACAGAGGTTGCAGTGAGCTGAGATCCTGTCACTGCACTCCAACCTGGACAACAGAGTCCGTCTCTGAAAGAAAAAAAAAAAGAAAGAAAGAAAAAAGAAAATTAGATCTAAATTTATCTCCCTGCAATGTGCCGCCATTGGTCTAGGTTCTACATCCTGAGGCAATACAGGCTAAGTCTAGTCTGTTTTCCACAAAATACCCTTTACAAATGGAAAGGCAGCCAGCATAACTGAGATGTCTCTTTCAAAGCTCTTCAGGTTAGTTTCTTCAACTGTTCCTTGCTTGACATGTTTCAAGGCCCTTCACTCTCCTGATTTCTCTCCATGCGCATTTTGAAGTTGTATTTTTGGGAAATTTTTGTTTTTGTTTTTTGAGACAGGGTCTCACTATGTTGCCCAGGCTAGGCTGCAGTGGTATAATCTTGGCTCACTGCAATCTGCTTCCTGGGCTCAAGCAGTTCTCCAGCCTCAGCCTCCCAAGTAGCTGAGACTAGAGGTGCGAGCTGCCAATGCTGGCTAATTTTCTGTATTTTCATAGACAGGGTTTTGCCATGTTGCTCAGGCTGGTCTCGAACACCTGGGCTCAAAGCAATGTACCCTCCTCAACCTCCCAAAGAGCTGGGGTTACAGACATGAGCCACTGTGCCTGGCCTGAAGTTATATCTTTTAAAAAATAGTTAACCACACCCAGAATTAAATATCATGCTTCTCAGTAGGGAGAGAGTGACTATCATGTATATTTTTCTGTTAATACTGACAATATTATATTGGCCTTTATTTTCTTTTCTCTTTTCTTTCTTTTTTGGTGGAGACCTCAAAATGGGCGTAGTCTGATAGAACTGCTGGCTACATTCCCTAAATTATTTTCACATGAGGTATTGCTAAACCTGGCTTTTGCTTTGCTCAGGGCAGCTGATGTGTGCTAGTGAGACTCAAATGCCCTTAAGGAATAGTTCATTCAATATGAATAAATAGTGTTTCAATTCAAGACAATCTAATGTTTTTAATCACACATTGTATCTTTTTATAAAGGAATGATTAAGTATCTTAAGATGTCAGAGGGTGTGCCTGATTCTCTAAAGTTTTAATAAATATGCTTTGTTCTGCAAATGTGGAAGCAGCATAAAGGTTATAGGCATTTTTGATTTTCACATAAAACTTAGATTCAATTTCGGAGTATCTTTACCCTTTGAATTCCGAAGACTTGATGGAATATGAAACAAATGTAGTATTGAGTTTAAAGACTAATTTTTTCAAGACTGTCAGGGCAATTACTTTTTTTTTTTTTTTTTTTTGAGACAGAGTTTCACTCGAGTGCTATGGCATGATCTCGGCTCACTGGAACCTCCATCTCCCGGGTTCAAGCTATTCTCCCAAGTAGCTGGGATTACAGGCATTTGCCTCCACGCCCGGCTAATTTTTGTAGTTTTAGTAGAGATGGGGTTTCACCATGTTGAACAGGCTGGTCTCAGACTCCTGACCTCGGGTAATCTACCTGCGTTGGCCTCCCAAAGTATTGGGATTACAGGCGTGAGCCACCACACCCAGCCAGGAAATTACTTTTATCATCACAAAGACTAAGCCTTAAAATATAAAATGATAATTTACTTGTTAGTCTTTAAGAGTTTGAAAAAAGATTAACATTAAAGCAAGTGTTAGTGATGTTTAGAAAAATGTATAGGATGTTTCAAAGCACTAAATTGTTGCCCTATTGTCTAAGTTTGGCTTAGGTAAGCACTTGCAACCTCAGAAACCAATGCTCCACATTGAAAAGCATTTGATGTAAGATTACAATGCTTGGAATTGCCAGCGCTTGGATATATAGCAAACAATGAGGAATTTGTCAAGTTCTTATAAATATGTAAGTTTCTACAGTTTGTTTTTTTTATAAAAAAAACATATTTGGGTAATTAAAAGAAAATCTTACAATTAATTCAGCTGAAACTAGTTTGTTAGCCCAAAACAAATTACTTCATACTTCATCATTCTTTGGAATTAAAAATGTTCTAAATCACATTTGGACTCTAGCTGGTTGTAATCTTATCCAACATATAATGCTAAAAAAGGAAGAATAAGAAATATTTTCAGCCAACTTTGGTGGTTACATACTTGAAATATTTCATTTTTTTTTAGGTAAAGAAATGAATTTTTAGAAAAACAGTAATAAGAATAAAACTATTGATATAAAGTAGGCATTTCGTAAAAAGACAGTTTTACTCACTAGTGTGCAGATGGACGAGGCAGTACCTGGGACTGGCCCCTCCTATCCTTACCTGGAGGCCAGCGTCCTGGGTGGAATTTCTAAGGTAGAGTTTGCAGAGATTGGCAGTGTTTTGTGAAATGTGGGATGAAAAGTAAATGTGGCCCTCCTCCACCCTTTCCTGCCCTTATGTTCTGCTTTCTACTGATGGCCCAACCCCAGTTGTAATTGCAATGGAAGGTGTCTTCCCCTATAATGCTGCTCAGTGGGAGATGGCACCCAGCTTCTGTCTGGCCCAGTCTTGCTCAGGTGATAGCTATTAGGCTAGGTAAGGGTCAGCTAGCGTGCAGAGCTGCTGGGTTAGTGAGGTGGAAAAAGCTTTGCTGGGAAAGAAGGTTGTCGTTTCTGATAGACAAGCAATGTGTGGTATGCTAACTACTCAGTGAATGGGATAGGGGAGAGTTGCCAGACAAGGATAATCAGCAAGGCACCTCAGCAGAGCCGTGAACCACCCTCTCCTGCATGGAGACTGGACAGCCTCTGCAAACTGACCTCCACTGACACAAGGCTTCCCTGTTCCCGACCAACACCGATGCTCCTTCTCTACTCATGTCTTCCTGTGTGGTCTCTCCTCTCCATTCTTAGCTACAGTGGAATGTTAATTTGGTCTGGAGGAACAAGAAATACTGTAAATGTGTATCTGACTTTTCCTGTCTTCATCTAGACCAGTGCCTTTCTAACTCCAACATGCCAATAATGGAATCCTTTCCCTAAGCAAAGAATGACTCATCTCTAGCTCACTTTGAAGCTTTCTACAACCAATTAATTGACTTCAGAGAGAATGGCCATGAATAAACCTGTAATTAGTAAGAGGCAGAGGTTGCAGTGAACTGAGATTTCACCACAGCCCTCCAGCCTGGGCAACAGAGGGAGACTGTCTCAAAAACAAACAAAATACCAAAAAAACCTCATCTGGTGAAATTTTTTTCAAAGAAAAATAAGAGTTAAGGGAGAAGTAAATAATATCAGGAAGGAAAAACAGGATACAGCATGGAGAGTTTAAAAAATTCCAAAGATAGGGCCGGGCGCAGTGTCTCACGCCTATAATCCCAGCACTTTGGGAGGCCAAGGCGGGTGGATCACGAGGTCAAGAGATTGAGACCATCCTGGTCAACAAGGTGAAACCCTGTCTCTACTAAAAATACAAAAATTAGCTGGGCATGGTGGTGCGTGCCTGTAATCCCAGCTACTCAGGAGGCTGAGGCAGGAGAATTGCTTGAACCCAGGAGGTGGAGGTTGCGGTGAGCTGAGATCATGTCATTGCACTCCAGTCTGGGTAACAACAGAGAAACTCCGTCTCAAAAAAAAAAAAAAGAAAAGAATTATCACATCTTTGAGGCTTCATAAAACTCATCTGTAAAATTTTCTGGTCTTGATGCTTTCCCTGGGTATATTCTCAAATGTTGAGCCTGCTACTTCAACAATTACAAGTTTGTTTAATCAGGTTGAATGAGTTTATTTATTTATTATTATTATTTTTTTTTTGAGATGGAGTCTCATTCTGTTGCCCAGGCTGGAGTGCAGCAGCATAATCTCTGCTCACTGTAACCTTCACCAATTCTCCTGCCTCAGCCTCCCAAGTATCTGGGACTACAGGTGCATGCCACCACACCCTCCTAATTTTTTTATTTTTAGTAGAGATGGGGTTTCATCATGTTAGCCAGGATGGTCTCGATACGCTGACTTCGTGATCCCCCCTCCTTGGCTTCCCAAAGTGCTGGGATAATAGGCGTGAGCCACCTTGCCCCTATCCGAGTGACTTTATTAACTTGTATTATTCTAGAAAGTTAATCATTTAGCCCAAGTAATTGAATGTAATGGCATCAGTTGTCCATAGTTTTTTGTTGTTGTTGTTGTTGTTGTTGTTGTTTGAGATGGAGTTTCGCTCTTGTTACCCAGGCTGGAGTGCAACGGTGCGATCGCGGCTCACCGAAACCTCCGCCTCCTGAGTTCAAGCAATTCTCCTGCCTCAGCCTCCCGAGTAGCTGGGATTACAGGCACACACCACTATGCCCAGCTAATTTTTTGTATTTTTAGTAGAGACGGTGTTTCACCTTGTTGACCAGGATGGTCTCTCTTGACCTCATGATCCATAGGCCTCGGCCTCCCAAAGTGCTGGGATTATAGGCGTGAGCCACCGTGCCCGGCCAGATGTGATAATTCTTATCATCTACAAATGTTTCCAAATACTAGAGAAATAGAAAATTTACTCATTCTTATTATGATGCTTAATGTGTAATTTTGATATCAAAACTTGAGAAGGAAGTCATGAAAAAAGATTGTAGCTCATTATTTGTTATACACATAGAGACAAACATCCTAAATAAAACATCTGCAAATAGAATCCAGCAATATGTGACTAAGTAGAAATTATCCCGGGGATGTGGAGATGGCTTTAGATGAGAGAATCTATTAATGTAATATACTGCACTAACAAATCAAAGGACAACAACTTATTAATCGATATAGAAAGGGCATTAACAAATTTTGATATTTTCTCAAGATTAGCAACGAAAAAAAATATTAGTTAACTAAAAATCTGTTTCTTTTTTTTTTTTTTTTTTGAGACAGAGTTTCACTGTTGTTACCCAGACTGGAGTGCAATGGCACGATCTTCGCCTCCTGGGTTCAAGCAATTCTCTTGCCTCAGCCTCCCGAGTAGCTGGGACTACAGGCGTGTACCACCATGCCCAGCTAATTTTTGTATTTTTAGTAGAGACCGGGTTTCACCATGTTGACCAGGATGGTCTCGATCTCTTGACCTCGTGATCCACCCGCCTCAGCCTCCCAAAGTGCTGGGATTATAGGCGTGAGCCACCGCACCTGGCCTAAAATCTGTTTCTTAACCTGATAATAGTAATTGTGAAAAACCTACAGCGACTATCATACTTAATAGTGAAATAGTAGAAATATTCTTATAAATGCCTGGAATGAGAAAAGGATGTTTGCTATCACTGCTTCTATTCAACAGGAAATAAGATCCTAGCCTATGTGAGAAGTCAAGAAAAAAAAAGTATAAAAATTTAAAAGGGGCCGAGCATGGTGGCTCAGGCCCATAATCCCAGCACTTTGGGAGGCCAAGGTGGGTGGATCACAAAGTCAGGAGTTCAAGACCAGCCTGACCAACATGGTGAAACCCCATCTCTAAAAAAATAAATAAATAAAAACATAAAAGTTTAAAACAAATTCATCATTATATATAGAAAGTATAAAGGCCAGGCGCGGTGGCTCAAGCCTGTAATCCCAGCACTTTGGGAGGCCGAGGTGGGTGGATCACGAGGTCAAGAGATCGAGACAGTCCTGGTCAACATGGTGAAACCCGTCTCTACTAAAAATACAAAAAATTAGCTGGGCATGGTGGCATGTGCCTGTAATCCCAGCTACTCAGGAGGCTGAGGCAGGAGAATTGCCTGAACCCAGGAGGTGGAGGTTTCGGTGAGCCGAGATCGTGCCATTGCACTCCAGCCTGGGTAACAAGAGCGAAACTCCATCTCAAAAAAAAAAAAAAGAAAGTATAACTTTCCACATAGAATATTAAGAATATCTATGGGGGCTGGGTACAGTGGCTCACCCCTGTAATCTCAGCACTTTAGGAGGCCCAGGTGCACAGATGATGAGGTCAAGAGATCAAGACCATCCTGGCCAACATGGTGAAACCCCATCTCTACTAAAAATACAAAAATTATCTGGGTGTGGTGGCATGCACCTGTAGTCCTCGCACTTTGGGAGGCAGAGGTGGGTAGATCACCTAAGGCCAGAAATTCAAGACAAGCCTGGCTAACATGGTGAAACCCAGTCTCTACTAAAGTACAAAAGTTAGCCGGATGTTGCGGTGGGTGCCTGTAATCCCAGCTACTTGGGAGGCTGAGGCAGGAGAACTGCTTGAACCTGGGAGGTGGAGGTTGCAGTGAGCCACACCAAGACTAGTTGCAAAACATTTTCAGACTGGGGTTGTATTCATCATCTGGATGTCAGTTTATACAGTGAATGACCTCTCTTCTCCTTTGCTTCCTGAGCAAGGGAAAATAAAATATGAAAGAGATGGTATGTGGGAGGACTGCCAGAAAGAGAGCCAGGATTGTGACCCTGCCCCCACCTCATTCAAGTCCCCAGACAGTCAGTGCATCCAGGAAATGCCCATTAGCCTGAGAGTTTGTCATGAATTTTGAATAAGATAGATAGCAGACCACCAAGAACCAGATTGCTGCAGATTGGGAAGCACAGAGACAAGAACCTCCCAGGGACTGAACTGAATGCCACACACTGGGGATCACCGTGAAGATATCACCAAATCGGGTCAGGGGTCACCAATACTTGGTGAACTGAATGAAGTGAGGTGGCATGTTTCCTGTTCTCTTGGTGCACATAGAAAATGAAATGTAGCCGGGCTCAGTGGCTCTCACCTGTAATCCCAGCACTTTGGGAGGCTGAGGCAGGCAGATCACCTGAGATCGGGGGTTCAAGACCAGCCTGGGCAACATAGCAAAACCCCATCTCTACTAAAAATATAAAAATTAGCTGGGCATGTTGGTGCATGCCTATAATCCCAGTTACTTGGGAGGCTGAGGCACAAGAATTGCTTGAACCCAGGCTGCAGTAAGCCTAGATTGCACTACTACACTCCAGCTTGGGCAACAGAGTAAGACCCTGTCTCAAAAAAAAAAAAAAAAAAGGCAGGGCATAGTGGCTCATGCCTGTAATCCCTGCACTTTCGGAGGCTGAGGCAGGCAGATCACTTGAGGTCAGGACTTCAAGACCAGCCTGGCCAAAATGGTGAAACCCCGTCTCTACTAAAAATACAAAAATTACTTGGGTGTGGTGATGGGTCCCTGTAATCCCAGCTATTTGGTAGGCTGAGGCAAGAGAATCACTTGAATCCGGGAGGTGGAGGCTGCAGTGAGCCAAGGCTGTGCCATTGCACTCCAGCCTAGGCAACAAAAGCAAAACTCCATCTAAAAAACAATGAGATGGAAAGCCAGGTACAAAGGCACACATGTGTCATTCCAGTGATTTGGAAGGCTGAGGCAGGAGGATCGCTTGAGCCTAGAAGTTCAAGGTCAGCCTGGGCAACATAGAGAAACACTGTCAATTCAAAAGAAAAGAAAAAGTGAAATAGAAGAGTAGTTATCATCGACTAAGGAGAGGATTTCAGTCTCATCCAGTTGAATAAAGAGAAATCTACCCATTGTCCTTTCCTTACTGCCTGTTGTGAAGGATTCAATGCGCTGAGGCAGCAAGAGGGGAAGGTATAAAAGAAAAGATGTTGCTGTTTCCACTCCCTCCTGCTAGCCCCTCCTCCCGTACAGATTTGTGTTTTTTTTGAGGTGGAGTTTTGCTCTTGTCACTCAGGCTAGAGTGCAATGGCGAGATCTTGGCTCACTGTAACCTCCATCTCCCAGGTTCAAGTGATTCTCCTCCCTCAGCCTCCCAAGTAGCTGAGATTACAGGCACATGCCACCACACACAACACATTTTTGTAATTTTGGTAGAGACAGGGTTTCACTATGTTGGCCACGCTGGTCTCGAGCTACTGACCTCAGGTGATTCACCCACCTTGGCCTCCCAAACTTCTGGGATTACAGACATGAGCCACTGCACCCGGTCCACATATGCAGATTTCAAGCTGCAGGGTCAAACAAATCTACACAGGAGAATAAGGAAGATAGAATTAAATGGAGCTTGAGATTACCATCTTTAAAAACTGTTAAATATGAAAATGAAACAATTCTTATTGAAAGGAACTGAAAATTATAGAATCTGGGCATTATGTTGCTATCTAGCAGAAAACGAGGATTTTATATACTAAAATTGTAGGGATGCTGCATGGGAAGGAACTTTTTAAATTGTACTTTAGGTTCTGGGGTACATGTGCAGATCATGCAGGATTGTTGCATAGGTACACACATGGCAATGTGGTTTGCTGCATCCATCCCCCCATCACCTACATCTGGAATTTCTCCCCATGTTATCCCTCCCTGACCTCCCACTACCCTCCGCTGCCCCTCCCTTGGCCCCACCCCCAACAACAGACCCCAGTGTGTGATGCTCCCCTTTCTGTGTCCATGTGTTTTCATTGTTGAACACCCACCTATGAGTGAGAACATGTGATGTTTGATTTTCTGTTCTTGTGTCAGTTTGCTGAGAATAATGGTTTCCAGATTCATCCATGTCCCGACAGAGGACACGAACTCATCATTTTTTTATGGCTGCATAGTTTTCCATGGTGTATATGTGCCACATTTTCCTTGTCCAGTCTATTATCGATGGGCATTTGGGTTGGTTCCAGGTCTTGCTATTGTAAACAGTGCCACTATGAACATACGTGTGCGTGTGTCCTTATAATAGAATGATTTATAATCCTTTGGATATATACCCAGTATTGGGATTGCTGGGTCAAATGGAATTTCTATTTCTAGGTCCTTGAGGAATTGCCACACTGTCTTCCACAATGGTTGAACTAATTTACACTCCCACCAACAGTGTAAAAGTGTTTCTATTTCTCCACATCCTCTCCGGCATCTGTTGTCTCCAGATTTTTTAGTGATCGCCATTCTAACTGGCATGAGATGGTATGTCAATGTGGTTTTGATTTACATTTCCCTAATAATCAGTGATGATGAGCATTTTTTCCTATGTTTGTTGGCCTCATATATGTCTTCTTTTGAAAAATGTCTGTTCATATCCTTCTCCCAATTTTGGATGGGTTTGTTTGCCAGTATTTTATTGAAGATTTTTGCATCTATGTTCATCATGGATATTGGCCTGAAGTTTTCTTTTTTTGTTGAGTCTCTGACAGGCTTTGGTATCAGGATGATACTGGTCTCATAAAATGATTTGGGAAAGATTCCCTCTTTTTGCATTGTTTGAAATAGTTTCAGAAGGAGTGGTACCAGCTCCTCTTTTTTTTTTTTTTTTTGAGACGGAGTTTCCTCTTGTTACTCAGGCTGGAGTGCAATGACGCGATCTCGGCTCACCGCAACCTCCGCCTCCTGGGTTCTGGCAATTCTCTTGCCTCAGCCTCCTGAGTAGCTGGGATTACAGGCACGCACCACCATGCCCAGCTAAACCAGCTCCTCTTCACCCATCTGGTAGAATTCAGCTGTGAACCCCTCTGAACCTGGACTTTTTTTGTTTGGTAGGCTATTAATTGCTGCCTCAACTTCAGCCCTTGTTATTGGTCTATTCAGGATTTCAACTTCTTCCTGGTTTAGGCTTGGGAGGGTGCAAGTGTCCAGGAATTTATCCATTTCTTCCAGGTTTACTGGTTTATGTGCATAGAGTTGTTTGCAGTAATCTCTGATTGTAGTTTTATTTCTGTGGAGTCAGTGGTGATATCCCCTTTATCATTTTTTATTGCATTTATTTGATTCATCTCCCTTTTCTTTTTTATTAATCTGACTAGCGGTCTGTCTATTTGTTGATCTTTTCAAAAAACCAGCTCCTGTATTTATTGATTTTTTTGAAGGAATTTTTGTGTCTCTACCTCCTTCAGTTCTGCTCTGATCTTAGTTATTCCTTGTCTTCTGCTAGCTTTTGAGTTTTTTTGATCTTGCCCCTCTAGCTCTTTCAATTCTTCCCATATTTGTGGATTTGTCTATATGTGGTCTTTGTAGTTGGTGACTTTTTCAGATGGGATATCTCAGTGGATGTCCTTTTTGTTGATGTTGAAGCGATTTCTTTCTGCTTCTTAGTTTTCCTTCTAACAGTCAGGCTCCTCTGCTGCAGGACCTCTGGAGGTCCATTCCAGACCCCGCTTGCCTGGGGATCACTTGTAGGGGCTGCAGAACAGCACAGGATGCCTCTGGTTTCTTCCTCTGCTATCTTTGTCCCAGAAGGGTCTCCACCAGCTGTCGGCCTGAGCTCTCCCTTATGAGGTGTCTCTTTGGGTCTATGGGAATTGGGGAGTTGCTTGAGGAGGCAGTCTGTCCCTTATAGGAGCTCAAGTGCTGTGTTGGGAGCTCTGTTGTGCCGTGCAGAGTTCCTGGGCAGGTACCTTTAATTCTGCTGCAGCTGGACTCATAACCACCTCTTTTCCCAGGTGCTCTGTCTTAGGAAGGTCGGCTTTATTTATAAGTTCCTGTCATGCTGCTGCCTTTTTCCATAGATGCCCTGCCCCACACGGAGTAGTCTAGTCACAGTCTGCCAGCAGAGGTGTTGCTGAGCTGCCACAGGCTCTGCCCAGCTGCTGTGTGAACTGTCTCAGTAGTGGGGAATGCCCTTCCCTCCACTGAGCTGGACCATCCTAGGTCCAGCAGCACTGGCTGCAAAACTCTCAATCCAGAGCATTTCAGATTGCTTGTTTTGTGGGGGTGGTACCCACTGAGCCAGATTGCCTGGCTCTCTGTCTCAGCCCCCTACCTTTCAGTTGAATGGGTGGCTCTGTCTCCCAGGCGTTCCAGGAGCCAGTTGAAACAGCCGCCCAGACTTGTGTGAGTTTCTGTGCACCTACCTGGTACTGGCTGAAACTACAGTGCTGAAAACTCATGGTGCTTTTCGGCCATGGAATCTCCTGGTCTGTGAGCAATGAAAATTTGTTTGGAAATGTGGTAAGCACTCACCCTCGGCACTGTTCTCTCTGGGAACTGCACTCCAGAGCTGTTCCTATTCGGCCATCTTGGGAAACTTTTATATTAGAACCCTCTGTATTACTAACCTGGTAATAATTTTTTTTTTTTTGAGATGAAGTTTTGCTCTTGTTGCCTAGGCTGGAGTGCAATAGCACAATCTCAGTTTACCGCAACTTCCGCCTCCTGGTCAAGTGATTCTCCTGCCTCCTGAGTAACCAGAATTACAGGCGCATGCCACCATGCCTGGCTAATTTTGTACTTTTAGTAGAGACAGGGTTTCTCCATGTTGGTCAGGCTGGTCTTGAACTCCTGACCTCAGGTGATCCACCTGCCTTAGCCACCCAAAGTGCTGGGATTGCAAACATGAACCGCTGTACCCAGCTGCACTTTTTCTTTAACTCTGTATGTTGACCTTAAAATTCACATGGGAAGGACAAAATAAAAATCAAGATAAATTTAAAGAAGAAAAATTAGAATAAGGGACTTACCCTAATAGACATAGAACCTTTTATTAAAACTTGGAGTAATTAAAACAGCATGAAATGAAAACAGGGGATAGAAAAATAGTTTGGACGGCTGGGCGCAGTGGCTCATGCCGGTAATCCAGCACTTTGGCAGGCTGAGGTGGGTGGATCACGAGGTTAGGAGACTGAGACCATCCCAGCCAACATGGTGAAACCCAATCTCTACTAAAAAAAAAAAAAAAAAAAAAAAAAAAAAAATTAGCTGGGCATGGTGGCACAAGCCTGTAGTCCCAGCTACTTGGGAGGCTGAGGCAGGGGAATTGCTTGAACCTGAGAAGCAGAGGTTGCAGTGAGCCGAGATGGCGCCACTGAACTCCAGCCTGGCGACAGAGCAAGACTCTGTCTCAAAAAGAAGAAGAAGAAGAAAAAAAAATAGTTTTGAATATCGTACTTTAAAAAAACAGTCTGGATGCAGGTCTTACATATGTGGGAACTTAATATATCATAAAAGTAGTCTTACAAACAACTGGTCTATTTAGTATATGTGATGAACAAATGAGAGAAAAATATTCCAGAGGTTGAGATCATAGGCTTTAGCACAAATCTACTAAAGATTGACAGCTGACTCTGCTGCTTAACAGTTGGATGACTTCGGGCATGTTAATTAACGTATTTGTGCTTCTGTTGTGTGTGTGTGTGTGTGTGTGTGTGTGTGTGTGCTGTTGTTTATGAGACAGGGTCCCTCTTGTCACTCAGGCTGGAATGCAGTGGTACAATCTCGGCTAGCTATAACTCCGCCTCGGGCTTCAAGTGATTCTCATGCCTCAACCTCTCAAGTAGGTGGGATTACAGGCATGCGCCACCATGCCTAGCTAATTTTTGTATTTTTGGTATAGACAGGTTTTTACCATGTTTGCTAGTCTGTTCTAGAACTCCTGGCCTCAAGCAGTCGCCCACCGTGGCCTCTCAAAGTACTGGGATTACAGGCCTGAGCCACTGCACTGGGCCTGTTTCTCTCTCTTTTTTTTTTTTAACCTATAAGGGAGGCTAATGTTAGTATTTTATCATGAAGTTGTGATAATGTGATGGGTTAATAAAGGTAAATTATTAACCCCATCCCTACTAAAACTACAAAAATTAGGCGGGCGTGGTGGTACACACCTGTAGTTCCAGCTACTTGGAAGGCTAAGGCAGGAGAATCGCTCGAAGGCAGGAGGCAGAGGTTGCGGTGAACCTAGATTGAACCGCAGCACTCCAGCCTGGGCGACAGAGTGAGACTCCATCTCAAAAAAAAAAAAAAACATAAATCATTTTAAACAGAGAGTGGCATGCAGTACACGCAATAAATATTTACTATCTTTATTAGCTCTCTGTATCTCTGTGTGAGATTCCGATCTCAAACCCTACATAAAATATATATTCAGGTAGTTACTACAGCTAAATGAGCAGTTTGTACTTTAAAATGTTTAGAATAAAATTGGCTGGGCG
The DNA here is from genome assembly GCF_049354715.1 of Callithrix jacchus. Classification (NCBI taxonomy): domain Eukaryota; kingdom Metazoa; phylum Chordata; class Mammalia; order Primates; family Cebidae; genus Callithrix; species Callithrix jacchus. The sequence continues at coordinate 82,307,309 of NC_133503.1, forward strand.
CAGTGGCTCACACACTTCATCCCAGCACTTTGGGAGGCCAATGCGGGCAGATCACTTAAGGTCAGGAGTTCGAGACCAGCCTGGGCAAAATGGTGAAACCCAATCTCTACTAAAAACACAAAAATTAGCTGGGCTTTGTTGTGCGTGCCTGTAGTCCCAGCTATTCTACTTGGGAGGCTGAGGCAGGAGAATCACTTGAACCCGGGAGGTGGAGGTTGCAGTGAGCCAAGATCACACCACTGCACTGAGACAACGGAATGAGACTCCATCTCAAAAAAAAAAAAAGAAAAGAAAAGGAAATATGACATGTAGACAGGAAAAGATCTTAAAACCTTAAAGAAGGCACAAAGTGAAAAGAAAAATAATGAAAGAGTTTACTTATTTCGTTTATTTATTTATTTTTGAGATGGAGTTTCGCTCTTGTTACCCAGGCTGGAGTGCAATGGTGCTATCTCGGCTCACTGCAAACTCCGCCTCCTGGGTTCAAGCAATTCTCCTGCCTCAGCCTCCCAAGTAGCTGGGACTACAGGCGTGCACCATCATGTCCAGCCAATTTTTGTATTTTTAGTAGAGACAGGATTTCACCATGTTGACCAGGATGGTCTCGATCTCTTGATTTCATGATCCACCCACTTTGGCCTCCCAAAGTGCTGGGATTATAGGTATGAGCCACTACACCCGGCCAAGTTTACTTATTTTTTAAAGTTTGCTTAATAGAGAGAATCAAATACGAAGTTAAAAGACAAACCAGGGACTTAAAGAAAGTGTTGCAATACATCTTATAAAAGATTAATATCCAGAATATTTATATTGATAAGCAGTGACAAAAAAGACAAAAGATGAGCAAATAATAATAACAGGCAATTGTGAGGAGGGGAAACTTGAATGGACGGTATAGATGTGGAAAATGCTCACCATCATTAGCATTTGGAGAAGTGTATTTTAAAACCACAAGAATTCTACAACTTTTTATATTTTTAAATTATTTTTTATTTTTTTTTACAAATACTGACTGCCAGTGAAGGAAAATCGCGTAGAGGAATCTGATTTTTTTTTTTTTTTTTTTTTTTGAGACCGAGTTTCACTCTTGTTGCCCAGGCTGGAGTGCAATGGCTCCATCTTGGCTCACCACAACCTCTGCCTCCAGGGTTCAAGTGATTCTCCCGCTTCAGCCTCCCAAGTAGCTGGGACTATAGCCACCATGCCTGGCTAATTTTTTGTATTTTTAGTAGAGATGGAGTTTCTCCATGTTGGTCAGGCTGGTCTGGAAAAGTCCTGACCTCAGATGATCCTCCTGCCTCAGCCTCCCAAAGTACTGGGATTACAGGCGTGAGCTACCGCGCCCGGCCTTCTACATCTTAATAGCAAACCATTGCTATAGCATGCAAGTTTGTACTGTCCTCGCAAAAAAACTACTTATTTAAAACAAAAACAACAACACGGCGGGGCGCGGTGGCTCATGCCTGTAATTCTAGCACTTTGGGAGGCCGCAGTGGGCGGATCACTTGAGGTTGGAAGTTTAAGACCAGCCTGACCAACATGGAGAAATCCCGTTTCTACTAAAAAAAATACAAATTAGCTGGGCAAGGTGGGGCATGCCTGTAATCCCAGCTACTGGGCAGGTTGAAGCAAAAGAAATGCTTGAACCTGGAGGCGGAGGTTTCGGTGAACAGAGATCGTGCCATCGCACTCCAGCTGGGCAAGAGCGAAACTCCATCTAAAACAAAACAACCCCAAAGAAACAAAAACAATAAACACACACACACACACACACACACACACACACACTACAGATACCATTCCACATCAATCAGATGGACATGTGTTTTATAACACTAAGTATTGATGGTGATGTGGGAAATGGAAATTCTAGACAAAACTTTCCAGAATGCCGGCTAGGCACCGTGGCTCAAGCCTGTAATCCCAACACTTTGGGAGGCCGAGGCAGGCAGATCACCTGAGATCAGGAGTTTGAGACCAACCTGGTCAACATAGCAAATCCCTGTCTCTACTAAAAACACAAAAATTAGCTGGGCGTGGTGACAGGAACCTGTAATCCCATCTACTCAGTAGGCTGAGGCACAAGATTTGCTTGAACCCCAGGAGGCTGAGGCTGCAGTGAGCCAAGATCGCACCACTGCACTCCGGCTTGGGTGACAGAGTGAGGCTCTGTCTGGAAAAAAACAAACAAAATAAACAAACAAACAAAACAACTTTCCAGAATGTTTTCCCAGCCAGGCATGGTAGCTCACACCTGTAATCCTAGCAGTTTGGGAGGCTGAAGCAGGAGGATGCCTTGAGCCCAGGAGTTTGAGACCATCCTGGGCAACATAGTGAGAACTTATCTCTACAGAAAAAACAAAACCAACCCCCAAAACACCCAGAATGCTTCCCCATCTATAAATGTCAATTTAAATAATGTCCCTAGTTTAATTTTAAGACTGCATACAGGCAAAATCTCAATTTCTCAAATGGTGCCTTAAAGCTATTAAACCACTGCATGATTTCCAACAAAGTCCATTGACCTATCCCATAAATCAACTGGTTTTTCCAAAAGAACCACAATATTATGCTCTCTGGTACAAAATGAACTTTTTAATCTTTCATCAGAGAACAGACAGAAACTTTAGTTAATCACCATTCAAAGTTGTTTTCCTTATTCCAAACAAACTAAAAAAGATGTAAGTCTTGGTATTGCAGAAGAGCTCATGATAATAATTAAAACATATTAATTGCTACATGAAATGAATAAAAGAGATTGCCCTTGGGAGCCCATCCAAACACCACTTTATTCACAGAACCCAGGTGGTTGCTATGGTTTTAATGTATGTGTCCCTCCAAAATTCATACCTTGGAATCTAATACCCAATGCGATACAATTAAGAGGTGGCACCCTTTTGAGAAGTGATTAAGTCATGAGCTCTCCATCATCATGAACGGGATTAGTGCTATTATAAAAGAGATTGAACTGGGTGTGGTGGCTCACGCCTGTAATTCCAACACTTTGGGAGGCTGAGGCAGGTGGATCACCTGACGTCAGGAGTTCAAGACCAGCCTGGCCACCATGATGAAACCCTGTCTCTACTACTGAGGAGGCTGAGGAAAGAGAATCACTTGAACCAGGGAAGAGGAGGTTGTAGTGAGCCAAGATCATGCCATTGCACTGCAGCCTGGGTGACAGAGCAAGACTCCATCTCAAAACAAACAAACAAACAAAAAGAGGTTGAAGGGAGCTTCCCTAGTCCTTTATTGTTTATTTTGTTCTGTTCTTGTGGCTTGTTTTTGTTTTTTTTCTGATGGAGTCTCTCTCTGTTGCCCAAGCTGGAGTGCAGTGGTGTAATCTCAGTTCACTTCAACCTCTGCCTCTTGGGTTCAAGCGATTCTCCTGCCTCATCCTCCCAAGTAGCTGGGATTAGAGGCACCAGACACCATTCCCAGCTAATTTTTGTATTTTTAGTAGAGATGGGGTTTCACCATGTTGACCAGACTGGCCTTCCCTGGCCTCCCAAAGTGCTGGGATTATAGGCATGAGCCACCGCACTTGGCCCCTAGTTCCTTTTGCCATTCTGCCATGTGGAACAGCAACAAATTACCATATTGGAAGCAGAAACCAGATCCTCATCAGACATCAATTCTGCTGGCACCTTTATCTTAGACCTTCTAGCCCACAGAACTGTGAGCAATAAATTTGTGTTCTTTATAAATTACCCAGTTCCAAGTAATTTGTTATGGCAGCACATATGGACTAAGACAGTGGCCAACAGTACACCTTTAGGAATTGATTGAGAAATGAATGTGAAAGTTGTAAGTATAATAAAGTTGAAACTACTAAATATATCTAACAACATGCTACATAAAGAAACAGGAAGGGCCGGGCTCGGTGGCTCACACCTGTAATCCCAGCACTTTGGTAGGCCGAGGTGGGTGGATCACTTGAGGTCAGGAGTTCGAGACCAGCCTTACTGACCAATATGGTGAAACCCTGTCTCTGTAAAAAAAAGAAAAAAAAAAAAGAAAGAAACAGGAAGATTCTGCTCTTCCATGCTGAAACATGCTGGCTGTTGAGGGAAATGGCATTGACATGCGGTTTTGAAGTGAGGAACAAGATAAAACTATTTCTATGACTTCCATGGGTTCATCAATTAGAGTATCTCAATGATATATTCAAACTCATGTATGTCCTCAGTTAATCACTTCAGTTTAAAAATGGCAGAATATCTAGTGCTGAGGTGATCACATATCATAACTCATTAAGAGGAAAATCTGTAATGTAAATAATTTGGCCATCAAAATTTGTCTCTTTTCCCACGCTTAATTTTCTTCACCAGTCAGAGAATGAAATCAAGGTGGTGGCTGGGCGAGGTGGCTCACACCTATAATCCCAGCACTTTGGGAGGCCAAGGCAGGTAAATTACCTGAGGTTAGGAGTGCGAGACCAGCCTGACCAACATGGTGAAACCCTGTCTCTACTAAAAATACAAAAACTAGCCAGGCGTGGTGGTGTGTGCCTGTAATCCCAGCTACTCCAGAGGCTGAGGCAGGAGAATCACTTGAAAATGGGAGATAGAGGTTGCTGTGAGCCGAGATCACGCCATTGCACTCCAGCCCAGGCAACAAGAGCAAGACTCTGTGTGAAAAAAAGAAAAGAAAGTAATTTAGGCAGATTACTTGCTGCATTTTAAGACCACATTCTCATGCTCTAACTGACCATGAAAACGTATTTTTTTTGACAGCTAATTCTCTCAAGTTGTATATGTGGTCTGAAATTCAAAGTATAGAATCCATGTTTATTTGGCATATCAGCACTGGAGGTGTCTTCGATGAAAAAAATATCTTTATAATTTTGGTGTCCATGCCTTATATCAGTGTGGTCCCAAGTGTGATCTCTCTGGGGACTTGTGAGAAATGCAGATTCTTGGGCCTCACTCACCCCACTGGATCAGAAACTCTGCAAGTGAAGCCCAGCAATCTGTGTTTATGAAGACTTTCAGGTGATTCTGCTGTAAATATCCAAAACTAACATAGCTGTCCACCACTAGCTTTTTGGCAATAAGCTATAATTGTATAATACAGATATTTTCTTTAGTATAAATAGAGATTTATTTATTTATTTTAGATAGAGTCTCGGTCTATTGCCCAGGCTGGACTGCACTGGCTCAATCTCCACTCACTGCAACCTCTGCCTCCCGGGTTCAAGCAATTCTTCTGCCTCATCCTCTCAAGTAGCTGGGATTATAGGCACCTGCCACCATGCCTAGCTACTTTTTGTGTTTTTAGTAGAGATACGGTTTCACCATGTTGGCCAGGCTGGTCTTAAACACCTGACCTCAAGTGATCCACCCACCTCAGTCTCCCAAAATGCTGGCATTACAGGCATGAGCCACCACACCTGGCCAATTTTTCAATATTTTAATATGTAAATCAGTGGGCATGGCTACATTATAACAGTGCACCTCCAGCTGTAGTTCTGCATATGAATTCCTGGGAATCTTGTCAAAAATGCAGATTCTGATCCAGTATTTCTGGAGAGGGTGGAGATTCTGCAGGTCTAACAAGCTTCCAGGTGGAGCAGATTGCTGGCCCTTGGGCCGCACTTTAAGTAGCAGTGAGGCACTAAAAGATGTAAAGAAGGAGTCAGATCCTTGCAGCTACTTGTAATCAATAGAACTGGATTTAAGAGAAGATCAGAGGATATGCCATCCAAGAAAAATGAAATAGCATGGGGACAAATGTGATTTATGTTGGTAGATGGTAAAAGAAAAAAAAGGTAGGGATAATGTGCCTAGACAGTGTATTGGAGGAAATGAGAAGGTATGATATTGTTACAAATGAGCAACGGAATTGTGTTAATATAGCCTATTAGGGTTGTGAGATTTCCAAAAGTACTTTGCAGAACACTTTCATGGCATTACATAACTTCAACATTTCAACAAGTGACACAATGGGATGCCTATGATATGTCATCAGTGATAACATTTTTTAAGAGAGAAATAATGAATCACTACTAATAGCTCCTTTTCTAGTTTTTACATTTTTTAAAATTTGATTTTATTTTTTGAGATGGAGTCTTGCTCTGTTGCCCAGACTGGAGTACGGTGGTGCAATCTTGGCTCACTGCAACCTTCACCCCCGGGGTTTCAAGCAATTCTTCTGCCTCAGCCCTCCAAGTAGCTGGGATTACAGGAGTGCACCACCAAGCCTGGCTAATTTTTGTATTTTTAGTAAAGACAGGGTTTCACCATCTTGATCAGGCTGGTCTGGAACTCCTATCTGCCTGCCTCGGCCTCCCAAAGTGCTGGGATTACAGGCATGAGCCATTGCGCCGGCCTCCAGTTTATTTACTACCAATTTTTAGAACTGTAACCATATTCAGTAAATCAATTGTTTAGAGACAAATCTTCAATCCATTTGTGTTTCCTTATTCATAAATACCTCTTCCTAAATTACAGAGGTTTGGGGGGTAACTTGTAAAAAGCAACAACAAAGGCCGGGCATGGTGGCTCACACCTGCAATCCTAGCACTTCGGGAGGCCAAGGTGGGTGGATCACCTGAGGTCAGGAGTTCAAAAACCAGCCTGGCCATCACAGTGAAACCCCATCTTAAAACAAAAAACAAAAAAACAACAACAAAATGCTTTTTATTATTTAAATCTACCAAATTATCATTGATTTGTATTTGAAGTGGGTTCATTATGGTGGATCACTAGAAAGTTAAGCAACATGAGGCTAATTCTTCCTTGTGTGAGACACTTCCACACACTGCAGGAGGTCCAGCATTCCTAGTCCCCATCCATTCAATGCTAGTGTTGCATTCTCTAATTACTGTGAGGGATAAAAAGATCTCTATGAATTTCCAAATCATGCTTTAGGATGGGGTAGAACCCTGCTTACCATCACCATGTTAATCATCAACTACAGTAGACTAAACTCTAGATTTTAAAGTTTTGATGCAATTTCCAAACGTCTGACTTGAAAGCAGACATTTAATATATCAAAGCAGTAAATGCTTCACAATTGTCTCATAGTCTAAACGTTTCATGCAGAAAGGTCAGTACCTAGAAAAATCTGACATATTCACTTAGGGTTTATCACGAAAAACCACAGGTACTTGAATCACCAAAGAGCTGTGTCATTTCTTCACTTACTAACTGGAAATACAGGAACGACAGCCTCTATTCTTCTTACAACTTGTTTTACCCAAACATGGGCCTCTCTTACTCTCTTTTCTAAGCGCAACCTGAGGACACTTTGTTTAAATCTACACTTTGTTTAAATCATTTGCAGAAATGGGTAATATTTCTTCTGAAAGATGGAACCATATATTGTATCATAATTTTCATGCTTAATTAACCTATCCTGAATGAGGTAATTTCTGGGGACCATCTGTTCAGAGAATAACTGAACACTTCAGAGAAAATACACAAAAAGGGTCGTTGATGTGATAATTAAAACAATGAGACATACAAAAACATGTTTGGTCAATTTGGAAGTTCTCCTCACACACTTCTTTTACCATAACATCCATATAAAGTTATGTGATTGTGTGTGTATCGGGCCTTGTAATTTGCAAAATTACAGTGTTACCAATAAATCAATAAACTCTGGCTTATTTGTCCATGATAATAAATTTGACCCTGAAACCAAAATCTAGATGAATTAGTAGCATTAATAAATTAACTCTTCATAGCTTTAGTTATGAAATGGAAGTTTCAGATGTTAGGCAAATAAAATAAAATATCTTGTAATAAAAATCATACAGGAGGCTGGGCGCGGTGGCTCACGCTTGTAATCCTAGCACTTTGGGAGGCCAAAGCAGGTGGATCACCAGGTCAGGAGTTTAAGACCTGCCTGGCCAACACAGTGAAACCCTGTCTCTACTAAAAATACAAAAATTAGCTGAGTGTGGTGGCAGGTGCCTGTAATCCCAGTTACTTGGGAGGCTGAGGCAGGAGAATCGCTTTAAACCGGGAGGTGGAGGTTGCAGTGAGCCGAGATTGAGCCACTGTACTCTAGCCTGGGTGACAGAGCCAGACTCCATCTCAAAAAAAAAAAAAAAAATCATACTGGAATCTTTAAACAAATGTTTTGCTATTAAGAATTAAGTTAGCCGGGCGTGGTGGCTCAAGCCTGTAATCCCAGCACTTTGGGAGGCCGAGGCGGGTGGATCACGAGGTCAAGAGATCGAGACCATCCTGGTCAACATGGTGAAACCCCGTCTCTACTAAAAATACAAAAATTAGCTGGGCATGGTGGTGTGCACCTTTAGTCCAAGCAACTCGGGAGGCTGAGGCAGGAGAATTGCTTGAACCCAGGAGGGGGAGGTTGCGGTGAGCCGAGATCATGCCATTGCACTCCAGCCTGGGTAACAAGAGCGAAACTCCGTCTCAAAAAAAAAAAAAAAAAAAAAAGACGGGGTTTCACCATGTTGGCTTGGATGGTCTCCAACTCCTGAACTCAGGTAATCCACCCACCTCAGCCTCCCAAAGTGCTGGGATTATAGGCGTGAGCCACTGTGTGTGGCCCATTTATTTTTTCAGTGATACAGTTCAGGGAGATGATATAGTAAGTATGTGTACCTAGATACATGAATTTTTTACAACTTCATTACGGAAATTTTGAAATATGTATAAAAGTAGAGAGTATAGCACATTAAACCCCATGTGTTTGTTATCAGCTTCAACAATTACTATTATGATATCAATATTGTTTCATTTATCCCACCCACCACCCCTCTTTTTAGGTAGTTTTAAAAACAAATTTCAGACATTATATTATTTCATTCATAAATGCTTTAACATTTATTGCTAATAGATAAGAACTTCAAAATTATATGTAATACAATGAATGGTAATTTCTTGGTATCATCTACTACCCAGTTTATGTTTGAATTTCCCTGTTTGTCTTAAAAATATTCATTTGCGAGCTGGGTATGGTCGCTCATGTCTGTAATCCCAGCACTTTGGGAGACTGACGTGGGTAGGATCATGAGCTCAGGAGATCAAGATCATCCTGGCCAACATGGTGAAAACCCATCTCTACTAAAATACAAAAAATTAGCCTGGCATGGCGGCATTTATCTGTCATCCCAGCTACTCAGAAGACTGAGGCAAGGGAATTGATTGAACCTAGGAGGCAGAGGTTGCAGTGAGCCAAGATTGTGCCACTGCACTCCAGCCTGGCGACAGAGCCAGACTCCATCTCAAAAACAAACAAACCAAAAAAAGTTATTTGCAGTGGGGATTTAATTAATTTTTGTTTTGTTTTTCTGAGAGAGAAGGTCTCACTCTGTTGCCTCCCAGGTTCAAGTAATTCTCTGCCTCAGCCTCCCAAGTAGCTGGGACCACAGGTGTATGCCATTACGCTTGTAATTTTTAAATTTTTTGTAGAGATGGAGTCCCGCTTTGTTGCCCAGGCTGGTCCCAAACTCCTTCTGCCTTGGCCTGGAAGGCCAAGTGTTGGGATCACAGGCATGAGCCAGGTCGCCTGGTTTTCAGTGGGTTTTTTTTTTTTTTTTTTTGCCCAGGATTAAATAAATTTCACTATTTCCTTTGTCTCTTAAATCTTTTTAAATCTCATTTTTTTTGTTGAAGAATCTAGGTAATACGTGAATTATTAAACTTTATAAATAAGGAAGGAAAGGAGCACAAAGAAAAAAATACCAAATTCCTTTTAAAACATAGTGAGCCTGGGCACGGTGGCTAACACCTGCAATCCCAGAACTTTGGGAGGCCAAGTCAGGCAGATCACTTGAGGTCAAGAGTTCGAGACCAGCCTGGCTAACATGGTGAAACCCTGTCTCTACTAAATATACAAAAATTATCTGGGCATGGTGGCACATGCTGTAATCCAAGCTATTTGGAAGGCTGAGGAATTGCTTGAACTCAGGAGGCGGAGGTTGCAGTGAGCCTAGATTATGCTACTTTACTCTAGCCTCGGCAACAGAATGAAACTATCTCAAAGAAAAAAAAAAGTAAACAAAACATAATGGATTCAAGTTAGATGTAGCTAAGAATCTGTAGCTAAAATTAGACTGGGAGATAAAATATGACATTTAAAACAGCGTGGTAAATTGCTTCTCAAGGCACAGTCACTTGGGTTACTTCTCTTTCCTCTTCTGCCACCTGCGGGAGAATGGGGTCTTAAAGAAATAGAAAGACCCTAGGATTTCAACATGAAAAAAATATATATATTTGAAAGAAAAAAATGAAAAAAGATTAAAAATTTTTGAAAGAAAAAAATGTTAAAAAAAAAAAAAAAAAAAAGAGGAATAGAAAGGCCCTCTTGGATGAGACAGGGCCAGGATGTCAAACCAATGTCAGAGTAATCTATTTTTAAAAAACAGGGCTACCAGCCCCCAAAGACAATTTCAAAGGAGGGCTTTCAGTGCAGTCTTCTATAATTTCAGAGTAGAGTACTGCTTTCTTGCCCACCACACCCAGGCTATTCTATTTTCTTTTTCTTTTTTTATTGAGTTGAAGTTTCACTCGTCTCTCAGGCTGGAGTGCAATGGCGTGATTTTGGCTCACTGCAATCTCTGCCTCCCACATTCAAGTGATTCTCCTGACTTAGCCTCTTGAGTAGCTGGAATTACCGGCAGCTACCACCACACCTGGCTAATTTTGGGGGTTTTATTTGTTTTTGTTTTTTGAGATGGAGTTTCGCTGCTGTTACCCAGGCTGGAGTGCAATGGCACAATCTCAGCTCACCGCAACCTCCGCCTCCTGGGTTCAGGCAATTCTCCTGCCTCAGCCTCCCCAGTAGCTGGGATTACAGGCATGCGCCACTATACCCAGCTAATTTTTTGTATTTTTAGTAGAAACAGGGTTTCACCATGTTGACCAGGATGGTCTCAATCTCTTGACCTCGTGATCCACCCGCCTCGGCCTCCCAAAGTGCTGGGATTATAGGCATGAGCCACCACGCCCAGCCGAATTTTTGTATTTTTAATAGAGACAGGGTTTCATCATGTGGGCCACGCTGGTCTCAAACTCCTGACCTCAAGTGATCCACCCACCTTGGCCTCCCAAAGTGCTAGGACTGCAGGAATGAGCCACCATGCCTAGCCTCTATTTTATTTTTCAACAAACTTGAAGTTATTCTGCCCAGATCTGCTTCAGGGCTCAGAAACCCGTATCCCTGCTGTGGGGAATGTCAGTGGGTGAATCAAATGGAACCTTTCTCAAGGCCTTTTCAGAGGCAGCCCTAAGCCAGTGATGGGCTGCAGGGGTTGGGGGCACAAAGTCCTGTTTTTCTTACCTCAATTTGGCATGATGCTGAAGGACCATCACAACTCCAGAGCTCATCACAGAACTATAGATCAGGCTGAGGCCTCAGCTGCAACTGAATTGTGGATTTCTAAGGCCTTTGGTCCCAGGCAGCCCCAGGAAGGGAGCCCAGCTGGACAGGCAGCAGGACCCATGCCTCCCAGTGCCCAAGGACCAAGAGCAACAGGTGGACAGCCTTGATCAAGAAGTATTCTGAAAGATGGTCAGGCCAGGGTACTCCAAGGGTACATAGCTCTTCCCTCAATCCACCCCCCAGTAAATAAGCACAAAACCTGGCCACTGCAGTCTTAGCCCCCCAGGATTCCCTGACAGGCCATAGAGAACTCCCAGAGCCCTGGGGACAGCTGCACTGGTCCCACATTAAAAAAAGAAAAAATGCTGCCTTCCTCACTTTCCTGCAGGTGTTATCTTTGGAGAGCACTTCTCAATAAATCTGCTGCACTCATTTCTGTCTCAGAGTTTGATTCCCACAAACTCAAGCTAAAATACTTGGTTTAAAAAAAAAAAAAAAAAGAGTCGGGCCAGGCGCGGTGGCTCACGCCTATAATCCCAGCACTTTGGGAGGCCGAGGTGTGTGGATCACAAGGTCAAGAGATCGAGACCATCCTGGTCAACAAGGTGAAACCCCATCTCTACTAAAAATACAAAAATTAGCTGGACATGGTGGTGTGCGCCTGTAGTCCCAGCTACTCAGGAGGCTGAGGCAGGAGAATTGCTTGAACCCAGGAGGCGGAGGTTGCGGTGAGCCGTGCCATTGCACTCCAGTCTGGGTAACAACAGCAAGACTCCGTCTAAAAAAAATAAAAATAAAAAAATAAAAAATAAAGTCGGCCGGGCGTGGTGGCTCACTCCTATAATCCCAGCACTTTGGGAGGCTGAGGCGGGTGGATCATGAGGTCAAGAGATCGAGACCATCCTGGTCAGCAAGGTGAAACCCCATCTCTACTAAAAATACAAAAAAAACTAGGTAGGCATGGTGGTGCGCGCCTGTAGTCCCAGCTACTCCGGAGGCTGAGGCAGGAGAATTGCTTGAACCCAGAAGGCAGAGGTTGCGGTGAGCCAAGATCGTGCCATTGCACTCCAGTCTGGGTAACAACAACAAAACTCAGTCTCAAAAAAAAAAAAAAAAAGTCAGCTGGGTGCGGTGGCTCACGCTTGTAATCCTAGCACTTAGGGAGGATGAGTCAGGCAGACTGCCTGAGCTTGAGAGTTTGAGACCAGCCTGGGCAACACAGTGGAACCCCCATCTCTACTAAAATACAAAAAAATTTTAGCTGGGCCTGGTGGCAGGTGCCTATAGTCCCAGCTACTCAGGAGGCTGAGACAGGAGAATCGCTTGCATCCAGGAGGTGGAGGTTGCAGTGAGCCAAGATCGTGCCCTGCACTCCAGTGTGGGTGACAGAATGAGACTCCATCTCCAAAAAAACAAAAACTAAAATAAATTTTAAAAAACCAAAAGAAGTTTCCTTCCACTCTTATTTTCCAGCCACCCATTTTTTTTTCCAGAATCAATAATATTTATCAGTTTGCCATATATACTTGCAGAGATATTCCATGCAGTTACAAACATATATGCAGGGATTGTCTCTCTTTTTTTTTTTTACACAAATGATAGCTTACTACACAAATCACTCTGCACTTCACCTTTTTCTTTTAATCATATATCTTGCAAAGCTGCCTTATTATTTTTAATGGATGTTTATAACAGATGTCTCACAAGTTATTTGGCCATTACTCTATTATTGTTTATATTAAGTTGTTTTCAGTCTTTTGCTATTACATACCATATTACTACATACTATAATCTTGTCTATGTGTCTTTTTAGAAGTATGTGATCACATCTCTGACATACATAGCTAGAAGTAGAATTGGTTGGTCAGAGCATGTGCCTTTAAAATAATAATAGATGTTGTTGCCAAACTGCCCTCCCTGGAGGGTGATATATGAGAATACTATTTCCTTATACCCTAGTCAACCCCTGAGTTATTTGCCTTTTTTTCCCCTAAGGGTCAAAGCATGATAATCTTTTTGATCTTTATCAATCTCACAAGAAAGGAAATTGTCAGCAGAGAGCAGTTGCTCACTCCTATAATCCCAGCACTTTGGGCGCCACGGTGGGTGGATCACCTGAGGTCAGGAGTTCAAGACTAGCCTGACCAACATGGTGAAATCCTGTCTCTAATAAAAATACAGAAATTAGCCTGGCATGGTGGCATGTGCCTGTAATCCCAGCTACTCAAGAGGCTGAGGCAGGAGAATTGCTTGAACCTGGGAGGCCGAGGTTGGGGTGAGCCGAGATCGAACCACTGGACTCCAGCCTGGGTGACAGAGCAAGACTCCAACTCAAAAAATAAAAATAAAAAAGGAAATTGTCTAATTATACCTTTAACTTGCTCTTTTGAATGACATTGAATGTCATGTTTAAAAGGCATTCATAGTTGTTTTGTGTGTGTACATGCATAAACGATTTCTTCAAACCCATTGCTCATTGTTCCGTTGGGCTGCTGCTGTTGTTTCTTACCGATTTGTAGAAACTTTTTTTTTTTTGGGGGACGGAGTTTCACTCTAGTCACCCAGGCTAGAGTGCAGTGGTATTATCTCAGCTCACTGCAACCTCTGCCTCCCCCGTTCAAGTGATTCTTCTGCCTCAGCCTCCCGAGTAGCTGGGATTATAGGCATGTGCCACCACACCCAGCTAATTTTTGTATTTTTAGTAGAGACCATGTTGGTCAGGCTGGTCTCGAACTCCTGACCTCAGGTGATCCACCCGCCTCAGCCTCCCAAAGTGCTGGGATTATAGGCATCAGTCACCTTGCCCAGCCTTGGAACTGTTTATATATTAGGAAACTTAGTATTCTAATATGAACTACAACAATTTTTTCAGTTTGTCATCTTTATTTAGACTTGGCTTGTGGTAGTTTTTGCCAGGCTAATTTTTTAAATGTAGTTTAATATATAAACCTTCTATAGATTTGTATTATAAGGATACCAGGAGAAAAGGGCTTTGAGATTTGTTTTTGAACATAAACTCAATATTTTATTGTCTTCATAAAAGATGACACTTAGAACTGGATCACTTGGCCGTTTCTCTTCTTATCTCCTCCCAGTTCAAAATGTTTGCATCTTTTTTTTTTTTTTTTTTTTTGAGACGAAGTTTCGCTCTTGTTACCCAGGCTGGAGTGCAATGGCACGATCTTGGCTCATCGCAACCTCCGCCTCCTGGGTTCAAGCAATTCTCCTGCCTCAGCCTCCTGAGTAGCTGGAACTACAGGCGCGCACCACCATGCCCAGCTAATTTTTGTATTTTTAGTAGAGATGGGGTTTCACCTTGTTGACCAGGATGGTCTCGATCTCTTGACCTCGTGATCCACCCGCCTCGGCCTCCCAAAGTGCTGGGATTACAGGCGTGAGCCACCGCGCCTGGCCTGTTTGCGTCTTTTAATAGCCAGCATTCTCTTAGATCTGCAGCTGGGCTCAAAGCCTTAGCACAATCTTCTTTGTAGTTTTAGCCTTTTTCCAGAAAATCGGCTTAGTTTGCCCACCATAGCCACTCAGCTTCCTGTCATAACGCTGCTTTCCCTGGGCATACAGAGAAGCCTTGCCCTTCTTGTACTGTGTCACTTTGTGGGGTTGGTGCTGCCACACTTCTTACAGAAAGTCCGGTGGGTTTTTGGAACGTTCACCATGTTTGCGTGAGCACTAATGGCACGGAAAGCAGGGCTTTGAGATTAAATCTAAAGTGTGCTAGAAAGGACTATTCTTTTGTTTGTTTGTTTGTTTGTTTGTTTGTTTGTTTGTTTGTTTGTTTATTTCAAGACAGAGTCTCTGTTACTCAGGCTGGAGTGCAATGGTGTGATCTCAGTTCATTGCAACCTCCACCTCCTGGGTTCAAGAGAGTCTCCTGCCTCAGCCTCCCAAGTAGCTGGGATTACAGGTACACACCACCATACCCAGCTAATTTTTGTATTTTTAGTAGAGACAGGGTTTTGCTATGTTGGCCAGACTGGTTTCAAACTCCTGACCTTAATGATCCCCCTGCCTTGGCTTCCCAAAGTGCTAGGATTACAGACATGAGCCATCGCACCTGACCTAGAAAGGACTTTTTCAATGAAAATATTGAATAAGATTAGGACTGTTTTTAAGTTGTCACTGATAATATAATAATAATATGTCTTCCCTCCAACCTGCCTTCTAAAACTTGTTCCTCCCATAGTCTACCACATTGTGGTAAATGCCAACTTTATCCTTCTAGTTGATAAAGGATAACTGAAATTATCCTTGGCTCTTCTCTTTCTCTCACATCCTGTATTTTACCCATCAGCAGATCTTGTCAGTTCTACCTTTAAAATATCTCTAGAGTCTGACTTCTTTTCATAACCTTGCCTACCACCCTGGTCTAAGCTACCATCACAGATTATGGTAGAGGCTCCTAAAATGATTTTTCCTATTTCATTCATTCATTCATTTGGTGCCGATTTTTCTGTTTCTATCCGGGTCTTTCCACAGTTTACTCTCAAGAAGTCAGAGAGCTCCTCGACCCTTCCCTCAGATGGAGGTCTCGCTCTGTCGCTGAGGCTGGAGTGCAGTGATCCACCCACTTCAGCCTCCTTAAATGCTGAGATTTTAGGTACAAGCCACCATGCCTGGCCAAGAGCTCCTTTTAAAATACAATTCAGGCTGGGTGCAGTTCATGAGGAATTTTTCCCCATGACCCAGGCTGGGTGTGGTGGCTCACACCTGTAATCCCAGCACTTTGGGAGGCCAAGACAGGTGGATCACCTGAGGTTAGGAGTTCAAGACTAGCCTGGCCAACATGGTAAAAACCCATGTCTACTAAAAATACAAAAAAATAGGGGACATGGTGGCAGACACCTGTAATCTCAGCTACATAGGAGGCTGAGGCAGGAGAATCACTTGAACCTGGGAGGCAGAGCTTACATTGAACTGAGATCTTGCCACTGAACTCCAGCCTGGGCAACAAGAGTGAAACTTTGTCTCAAAAAAAAAAAAAAGAAAGAAAGGAAAAAGAATACAATCCACTCTGCTCAAAAGCCTGCAAAATCTTTCCATCTAACTTAGGGCAGAAGATGAAGCTCTCATAATGGCTTATGGCCCACTGAGATCCTCTGACTCGTCTCCCACCACACACTGCTCTCATTGTTATTTATTACTTGAACACAGCAAGCTCTGGCCCCTGGGCCTTTGCGCATCTCCTACCCCTCTCTGAAATTCTCTTCCCTTAGCAGCTGCAAGCTCATTCCTTCACCCCTTTCAGGATTTTTCTCAAATGTCACCTCTCAGTGGGATCCTCTGTAACCACCTTGTTCAAAATTTCACCTCCCCTCTAACCACTTTGGTACTCCCTATCCCCCTTTCCACTCTACTTCTCTCCACAGCTCACGTATCAAGTGACAACCTATATATGTTGCATATCAATTGATTGATTGATTGTCTTTCTCCCTTACTCCTGCGCTCAATTTAAGCTCCTTGAAGGCAGTAGTTTATTTCTGTTTTGACCATTTCTGTCCCTAGCCCTTGAACAGTGCCAGTCACAAAACTATGATCAAATGGATCTGGAATTGTACCCAAAGGATTTATTTATCTAATTCAATTCCACAAAAGAGTACTGAAAAATAGCTATGTGAATGGCTCTATGCTTAAAATAGTGAAGGTTGTGAAGAAAACCAAAACCAGACCTTACCCATATGGAAAAAGTTTCCAAGGAGAAAAGACATTGGAGATTCTCCTAAAAGCCGGAATAAAATTAGAGTAAAAAGGAAAGGCAGCCCTTTAAGGTAGAAAACATAAGATGAAGAAAGATACTTATGTAATTATGAAAGCTCAAGCTTTTCCAGGTAGTTCTCTTAGAACCATGTGTATGACATTGGTACTAAGAAATTAATGCTGGATGGCCAGGTGCTGTGGCTCATGCCTGTAATCCCAGCACTTTGGGAGGCCAAGGTGGGTGGGTCACTTGAGGTCAGGAGTTCAAGACCAGCCTGAACATGGTGAAGCTCTGTCTCTACTCAAAAAAAAAAAAAAAAAAAAAATTAGCCCAGCATGGTGGCACCTGCCTGTAATCCCAGCTACTCAGGAGGCTGAGGCAGGAGAATTGCTTGAACCTGGGAGGTGGAAGTTTCAGTGAGTCGAGATTGTGCCTCTGCTCTCCAGCCTGGGCAAGAGAATGAGATTTCATCTCAAAAAAGAAAGAAAGAAATTAATGCTGGAAAATTAAGCAAGCTAAAGCTTACTTTTAAAATATGCCAGGATAAGGTTATATTTAATTACATATGCAGTAGGGAACCATTGAGAAGAAATGAGCAGAAATAAATATGATGAGAAATAGGTTTAAAATGAATAGCCTACAAGCATGTCAAGATGCCTTGGGGCTAGAAAGGCTATCAGAGTCTCATGCTATGGTGTCAGTGAGAGAGCCTGAAATAAGTGGTGGCAATTTTAGAAAGGACTGATATGAAAACCCTGTGTACATTGACTAGACATAAGTTGGCAAGTGAATGGTTATAGAAGGTAAAAGAAGACAGAGGGCATGGAGATTTTAAGTCCAGGTGATACTAGTAGCATGTGCTAGATGCTATTGGTTCCTAATGGAACAGGTCTTAGATTCTCCAACACCTCTGTCTTAGTCTATTCACAGTGCTATGAAGAAATACCTGAGACTGGATAATTTATAAAGAAAGAGGTTATATTTGGTTCACAGTTCTGCAGGCTGTATAAGACGCATGGCACCAGCATCTGCTTCTAATGAGGGCCTCAGGAAGTTTCCACTCACCACAGAAGGCGGAAGGGATCAGGCATCACATGACATGAGAAAGGAAGCACAAGAGCGAGGGGAAGGTACCAGGCTCTTTTTAAGAGCCAGCTCTTGAGGGAACCTAGTAGAGCAAGAGAGAACTCACTCATTATTGTGAAGATGGCACCAAGCCATTCATGAGGGATTTGCCCCCATGACCCAAACACTAGGACCCACTCCAATATTGAGGATCAAATTTCAACCTGAGATTTGGAGAAAAATATCTAAACTATATTAATCTTCTCTAGTGGTTTGATGCATTTTTCTGTAATGAGATTTTGAAATCATTCCCCGGATCCTCAGCAGAGAAGGCCAGCAACACCCGAGGTCTCAGTTCTTAAGGAAATCACTGTTACTTTTTTTTTTTTTGATGAAGTCTGACTTGGTCACCCAGGCTGGAGTGCAGTGGAGCGATATTGGCTCACTGCAACCACCACCTCCAGGGTTCAAGTGATTCTCCTGCCTTAGCCTCCTGAGTACCCGGGATTTCAGGAATGCCCCACCATGCCCGGCTAGAGACGGGGTTTCACCATGTTGGTTAGGCTGGTGTTGAAATCCTGACCTTGTGATCCATCTGCCTCGGCCTCCCAAAGTGCTGGGATTACAGGCATGAGCCACCATGCCCAGCCTGTTCCTTTTATGCTAGTAATAGGAATACATAGATTAAGCACTGAAGAGCCAGGTTTGTGGTAAATTGAATGGAGCAAAATGCTTCACAAAGAGGGGGATGAGACGATCTGTCTTTTCTGTCCCTTTAAAGCCTTATGGGATGGCATTGCTCAAGCTGCAGCTGAGCCGTGGAATTTGACAAAAACGTGCATGGCTATTTGGCAAGGCATCATCCAACAGCTGAAACTGAATCTATAGCTGCTCCAGCCTCTGAGGATTGCTCATTGTCCTCACTTGTGGGAAAGTCAGCCCAATGGAAACATGCATTTTACACAATGGGTGAGATATAGGCAGCCCAGAAAAAGTCAGAGACCCAGATGCTTTCCAGTCCCTTCCCAGCCCCTTCCTTGCCTACACTCAGCCTAGATTTCTTTTTTCTTTTTTGAGATGGAGTTTTGCTCTCGTTGCCCAGGCTGGAGTGTAATGGTGCAATCTCAGCTAACCACAACCTCTGCCTCTCAGTTTCAATTGATTCTCCTGCCTCAGCCTCCTGAGTAGCTGGGATTACAGGCATGTACCACCACAGCTGGCTAATTTTGTATCTTTAGTAGAGACAGGGTTTCTCCATGTTGGTCAGGCTGGTCTCAAACTCCCAGCCTCAGGTGATCCGCCCGCCTCGGCCTCCCAAAATGCTGGGATTATAAGCATGAGCCACTGAGCCCAGCCCCTAGATTTATTACACAGGCATCAAGAGATTAGACAAACGCCTTGTCCTGTACAAAACAAACAAACAAACAAACCAAAAAAACCCATGTGGGGCCGGGCGCAATGGCTCACGCCTATAATCCCAGCACTTTGGAAGGCCAAGGTGGGTGGATCATGAGGTCAAGAAATCAAGACCATCCTGGTCAACAAGGTGAAATTCCATCTCTACTAAAATACAAAAATTAGCTGGGCATGGTGGTGCACCCCTGTAGTCCCAGCTACTCGGGAGGCTGAGGCAGGAGAATTGCCTGAACCCAGAAGGTGAAGGTTGCGGTGAGCCGAGATCGCGCCATTGCACTCCAGTCTGGGTAACAAGAGCGAAACTCCGTCTCAAAAAAAAAAAACAAACCATGTGATTCAGAGAAACAGAATGTTAGAAGACTTTACATTTACCAGGAAAACAGATTTTGGAAATTTTTCTTTAATAATCTTGTGCCTTCCAATGACTTTTTTAGGTTTGTCAATTTTCAAAAAATGATTGCTGAAACCAGAAAATAAGATTTTATTGGAACACAGCCATACCTATTTGCTTATAAAGGAATTAAAACTTCAGGCCAGTCTCGGTGACTCTACAGCTGTAATCCCAGCACTTTGGAAGACTGAGATGCGTGGATCACGAGGTCAGGAGTTCAAGATCAGCTTGGCCAAGATAGTGAAACCCTGTCTCTACTAAAAGTACAAAAATTAGCCGGGCATGGTGGCACATGCCTGTAATCCCAGCTACTTGGGAGGCTGAGGCAGAGAATTGCTTGAACCTGGAAGGTGGAGGTTGCAGTGAGCCAAGATCAGACCACTGCACTCCACCCTGGGCAACAGAGCCAGACTCCTTCTCAGAAAAATAAAAAAGGAATTAAAACTTCAACAGCTTGTAGCTTAACGTTGAATTCATTCTTGGCTTGGGCTACAGGTCACTGATGGTGGCCACGTACCCTGGAGTGTTTCTTGGTATTGCCAAACACAGCCATTTCCCAGTGGACTTCCTTGGCCCCATTTTCCACTGTGAAAGATAAATCACCCCCAATTACTGCCTTAATTGAATGGAATATTTGAGGTATTTGAGTCGGCATGATTATATCTAGCATCAAAAGCAAAGAACCTAGTGTCTTTGACTCATCTCCAAATGTTAAATTCCAAAAATAAAAGATACTCAGTGATTAAATAGTTTATTGTAAGTTAAGTTTACTGCAAAATTTAATGCACTGAAGTTCTGTGCTCCCACTCCTCCCAGCATATATAGAACTCTTGCTGTACATTTCTTGAAGAAATACACTATAGATAATTATTAAACATCAGAGCTAGAAAGGCTCTTAGAGGTTCCATTTTCCTCTCTAACATTTCATCTTACAGTTGATAAAACTGAGGCTCAGAGAGGTAAAGTTACATTTTACCACTAGGCAGAGTGGCTCATGCCTGTAATCCCAGCACCTTGGGAGGCCAAATCACCTGAGGTCAGGAGTTCGAGGTGCCTGGCCAATATAGTAAAACATGTCTCTACTAAAAATAACAAAATTAGCCTGGCCTGGTGGCAGGAGCCTGTAATCCCAACTACTTGGGAGGCTGAGACAAAAAAATTACTTGAACCCAGGAGGCGGAGATTGCAGTGAGCCAAGACCCCACCACTGCACTCCAGCCTCGGTGACAGAGCAAGATTCTGTTTAAAAAAAAAAAAGGTTACATTTTACCAAACCCTATAACAGGCTGAGAAGAATCTAGTTCCTCTCAGCCATGGGCTTTTGAGCTCTATCATGTTTACAATAGGATAGGTAAGCAATACTGTTAGCAGTATGATCTTTCTGCAGAATAACTCATAAACAATATAGTCATTTTTCAGAGGAAATGCACCAGAGAATCTGGATCAGAAGAAACCTTTGGAAACACACAGTTCAACTTTCTAGTACATCAGAAATTCCATTAGAGTTTGTAGGTAGAGGGTATACTAGTTAGATTAATACCCCTCTTGCTGCTGTAAGAAAACAACTTCTAAACCTCGGTGGCTAAACAAAACAAAAGTTTATTTCTCACTCACTTAACCATACAGATGTTCCTGACTGGTGGCAGCCTTCCATGTGGTGATTCAGGAACCCAGGCTCCTTTAATCTGATGGCTCCTCCAGCTGTAGGATTTCCTCTGCAGGCAGGATGAAGGGCAGAGAAAGAATAAGTAGAGAAAGCTTCTTAATCTTCTTAGTCTTGAGAGACTACATTTCATTTCCTCTCACATTCCACTGATGAGAACTATCCACATGGCCCTGTCAAGTGGCAAACAGGCTGGGAAATGCAGTTCATGGCTGGACACGGCCTGCGGGCACTGTGGAAGCAAGAGCACAAATGTTTGGTGAACACTTCCGGAAGCAAGGGGCTGGGCCTCTCCCCCTACATCCATCAGTCACTGGCCCAGATTATCTGTGGGGTGGGGAGCACGTTAATCTTTCAGTCATCTGTGGCTTAGGCAGCTCCCTTCAGCCAAATCCAAGTCTCTGGGGAGGAGCACATATGTAAACCATTAGCAGCCCATGCTGGCACATCAGCCTGTGTAGGGGGATTTACAAGGGCACCAATAGCATCTGCAACAGTCTACCGTTTGTACCATTCAGCTCCAAATGTTTCTTTTGTTAATGTCAGTCCATCTGGCTGCAGGTTGTCTGGAATTCTGGCTGGTGCAATTTCTGGGTCCGTATAAGAGAAAGACTAGCGGAACAATCTTAACAACCCCGACTGCTGCAGCTGGTCCCGAGGCTATAATAAATCCAGTGTTGCCCAGGATGAATTGTTGCTCTTTGCAGAATGAAAGGGGTCTGATCTAATCATTTTGCCACCAAGTAGCAGGTTGGTATTCTCAAGTGGCTGTACTGCCTGGAGGGCTCAATCTTGCTCTTTGCTCCTGTGGCTGGACACTCAGCAGCAACATAACTGGATCAGCATTGTTGAGAGGGAACCCATGCAGCTCAACTCACACATAACCCGAATTGCTGCCACCACAGCTACTCTGCTTATAGGCCACTGTGCAAGCACTGTTGTGGCTGAGGATAGAAGCTAGCCGGCATATCTACTACGTGACTTAGCTTGTTTAGAACCTTACTAGCAGTGCATGATCCCTGGTGGACATTAGCTGGCATTTCTTGCCCACTCCCATCAATCAACTCACAGGCTTCTCCAGGCATTCTTTTTTTTTTTTTTTTTTTTGAGACAGAGCCTTGCCCTGTCGCCCAGAGTGCAATGGTGCCATCTCAGCTCCCTGCAACCTCTGCCTCCTGGGTTCAAGCAATTCTCCTGCCTCAGACTCTCAAGGAGCTGGGATTACAGGTGCATGCCACCATGCCCAGCTAATTTTGTATTTTTACAAAATACAAAGTTAGAGTAGAGACAGGGTTTCACCATGTTGGCCAGGCTGGTCTCAAACTCCTAAACTCAGACCTTGCCCTCCCAAAGTGTTGGGATATCGTGAGCCACCATGCCAGAGCTGGTTTTTTGTTGTTATTGTTTGTTTGAGATGGAGTTTCGCTGTGTCACACAGGCTGGAGTGCAGTGGCAAAAATCTCAGCTCACTGCAAACTCCATCTCCTGGGTTCAAGTGATCCTCCTACCTCAGCCTCCTGAGTAACTGAGGATTACAGGCATGCACCACCACACTCAACTAATTTTTGTATTTTTAGTAAAGATGGGGTTTCACCATGTGGGCAAGGCTGGTCTCTCACCATTTTGGTGAGGCTGGTCTCAAACTCCTGACATCAAGGGATCTGTCCACCTTGGCCTCTCTCAAAATGCTGGGATTACAAGCATGAACCACTGCACCCGGCCCTAAAGCTGTTTTTTGAATAGTGTATAGTTCTGTTGCCAGTGGCATGGCCTTGCCCCAGAACCCTTCTCATTTGCCCTGAGATTCTCGTATTTGAGCTTTTCAAATATTTTAAATTGCATCTTTATCTACTACAGATATATCTACTACCTTAGAATCTCCTTGGTCATATAGCCCAAGTGGCAATGTTTCTTGCAGTGCAAACTAAATCTACTATAGAGCCTTTTTTAAATCTGAGTTTCATTTAAACTGGTAACTTTAAGGCTGGGTGTGGTGGCTCACACCTGTAATCTCAACACTTTGGGAGGCCAAGGTGGGCAGATCACCTGAGGTCAGGAGCTTGAGATGAGCCTGACCAACATGGTGAAACCCTGTCTCCACTAAAAGTACAAAAATTAGACAGGGATGTTGGTGTGAACCTGTAATCCCAGCTACTAGGGAAGCTGAGGCAGAAGAATCGCTTGAACCCAGGAGGTGGAGGTTGCGGTGAGCCAAGATTGCATCGTTGCATTCCAGCCTGGGTGACAAAAGCAAGACTCCATCTCAAAAAAAAGTAATAATAATATAAATAAATAAACTGGTAACCTTCATTATCATCTAATAAATGGATCAAAGAAGTGCTCCCTAAATGTGATATATACCTCCAATATGCATAGTGGCCTACCATTCTCTTTGCTTTTTTCTTAGTGGTAGGGAATGGAAGGCACAATAGCTTGTCCTTTGCCAGAGAGGACTTGTCCTGGCATGCCTCAGACACCGGACCCCTATGAACTTCACTAATGCATGCGCAGACTCCTTCAAGGGCTGGCTTGTCTTCTACCTTCTGAAGTGCATGTGTCTTATCAGCAATCCAGGGTCCTTCTTATCATGCTCACTTATCAATGTAACTGCTGAATGTGAAATTCCGTGGAATGGCCACATGATCTTGGTCCCTTTGGACTGCATTGTGATGGAGAATAGGGGCATTAACATAGTCCTGGCACAAAGTCATGAATTATTCAGTTACATTAATTTATATTTATATAGTTGCCAGTTCAATAGATACCCACTGCATATCAAAGTCTATGTTCATCTGTTCTAGTAAAAATACTACTTCCAGTCCAAGAGCTTTAATTGGGGCTACTATTTGTTGAGTTTCTGGTAGTCCATGTCATCTGGCACAATTCTTTGATTTTTACAGAAACCAAGTTATTGAATTAAATGAGGATATGTGAGAATCATTGTCTCCGAATCCCTTAATCTTTGAAGATGGTACTAATGTTTACTGTTCCACTAGGCTACAATATTGTTTTCATGATATTGCCATTTGTTGACTTCAGTGGTTTTATTTGTTTGTTTGTTTTTTGTTTTGAGACAAGGTCTCACTCTGTCACCCAAGCAGGAGTGCAGGGGCACAATCATGGCTCCCTTTAGCTTTGACATTTCTGGCTTAAGCAATCCTCCCACTTCAGCCTCCTGAGTAGCTGGGACTATAGGCATGCAGCAACACATCCAGCTAATTTTTGTATTTCTTTTTTTTTTTGAGACGGAGTTTTGCTCTTGTTACCCAGGCTGGAGCACAATGGCACGATCTCGGCTCACTGCAACCTCCGCCTCCTGGGTTCAGGCATTCTCCTGCCTCAGCCTCCGGAGTAGCTGGGATTATAGGCACGCGCCACTATGCCCAGCTAATTTTTTGTATTTTTAGTAGAGACAGGGTTTCACCATGTTGACCAGGATGGTCTCAATCTCTTGACCTCGTAATCCACCTGCCTCGGCCTCCCAAAGTGCTGGGATTACAGGCTTGAGCCACCGCGCCCGCCTAATTTTTGTGTTTTTTTTATAGAGATGGGGTTTCACCATCCCAGACTGGTCTCAAACTCCTGGGCTCAAGCAATCCTTCCACTTTGGCCTCACAAAATGCTGGAATTACAGGCATAAGCCATCGCACCCAGCCTATTTTCAGTTTTTAAACTTCTTATTTTGAAAGAATTACAGACTCACAAGAAGTTGAAAAAACAGTACCGTGGTCCTGCATGCCCAGGTTTCCCATTTTCTCCACACACTCAAATGCCAGAGCCATTCCACAATTTAACACAAATTTTTTTTTTTTTAAGACAGAGTTTCACTCTGTCACCAAGGCTGGAGTGTTGTGGTGTGATCTCAACTCATTGCAATCTGCCTTGAAGTGATTCTCCTGCCTTGGCCTCCCGGGTAGCTGAGATTACAGGCATGTGCCACCATGCCTGGCTAATTTTTGTATTTTTAGTAGAGACGAGGTTTCGCTACATTGGTCAGGCTGGTCTTGAACTCCTGACCTCAGGTGATCCACCCACATCGGCCTCCCAAACTGCTAGTTTAACACAACTTCTAACTACTCTTCATCCCCAGTAAACAAACTATAGGTGAACAATTTAGCAATTGCATCATCACAATAAATAAACGGGGTTCTCACTGCCATCTAGTGGACGAATGATTCAATGTCCAAATCTGAATCTAGTCCGTTTCTAGGCCTACTTCTGCACTACCTTTAGGTTATGTCCCCTGTGGGTAAAAACTGAAGCAAGAAATTCTTGCTTCGGTGATTTCAAGAAGAAATCTGGGAATAAGAAAAGTAGAAGACAGCAGGGGAAAATTTAGGCAAAGGTATGACTTCAGAAGTTTAGCCTCTGGCCGGGCACGGTGGCTCACACCTGTAATACCAGCACTTTAGGAGGCTGACACTGGCCGATCACTTGAGGTCAGGAGTTAAAGACCAGGCTGGGCAACATGCTGAAACCCTATCTCTAGTACAAATACAAAAATTAGCTGGGTATGGTGGTGCATGCCTGTAATCCCAACTACTTGGGAGGCTGAGGCAGGAGAATCACTTGAACCCAGGAGGCAGAGGTGGCATTGAGCTGAGGTCACACCACTACACTCCAATTTGGGCAACAGAGTGGTGAGACTCAGTCAAAAAAAGAAAAGCTAGTTTAGATTCCACCTGATCCCACAGCAAGCCCTTAACTGTTAATCGTACCACAGAAGTTGTCCCACCCAGAGCCAAGGAAGCTGCTATATCCCTTCATCAGTGAATCTTTGGCCCTGGCTCCCCAGCAGGAGAATGGAACCTCTCAGCCATCATCTCCAGGACCACTTCCAGGGGAGGAGGCTCCTCTCAGCCAACAACACTCCTCTGTGAAAGAACAATGGCCTGAGCCATTAGCAGCCAAGGCCCCTAGTAGCTGGAGGATGAATGCACAGCCTGGTGAGGAGATATGGGTAGGGCGCCCAGCAGCATCTGCTCTACCTTCCTGAGAAGATAACATTCAATTTAAAAACTGAACAATGTGGCCAGGTGCGGTGGCCCACACCTGTAATCCCAGCACTTTGGGAGGCTGAGACTTGAGGTCAGGAGTTGGAGACCAGCCTGGACAACAGAGTAAAACCCTGTCTCTACTAAAAATACAAAAATGAGCCAAGTGTGGTGGTGTGCACCTGTAATCCCAGCTACTCCAGAGGCTGAGGCACAAAGATTGCTTGAACATGGGAGACAGAAGTTGCAGTGAGCTGAGATCGCACCACCGCACTCCAGCCTGGGTGACAAGTGAGATTCTGCCTCAAAAAAAAAAAAAGAAGAAAAACTGAATGATGCCAGGCATGCTGGCTTATACCTGTAATCCCAGCGCTTTCGGAGGTTGAGGTGGGAGGATCACTTGGGCCTGGGAGGTCGAGGCTGCAATGACAGCCTGGGTGACAGAGTGAGACCCTGTCTCAAATTAATGCATAAATACATAATACGTAAATAACTGAATGTTAAGAAAGAGGCAGCCATGTGACAATCTCAGGAAGAGGCTGTTCTAAGATGGGGACAAACTCAAGCTATTTGAAGTACAGGACAAAGGTCAACATCAATGGAATGTAGTGAAACAGAGGAAACAGAGAGAAACTGGGCTTGTGAATCTTTTTTTTTTTTTTTTTTTTATGGGGGAAGGGGAGGTGCCGGGTGAGAGTCAGGGAACTTTTTTTTTTCTTTGAGACAGGAGTCTCACTACATTGTCCAGGCTGGTCTCCAACTCCTGGCTCAAGCAGTCTTCCTGCCTCAGCCTCCTCAGTAGCCGGGATGACAGGTGCATGCCCAGCTGTGGGTTTGTGAATCCAAGAGGGCGGTGTGAGATAATTGCAGTAGGTGGCTTTTATTCTGACTACTGCTTCCTTAGGGCACTTTATATCTCCAAAGCAGGTTGACAAAGTTATTCATTTTCTAAATAAATAAGTGATTCGGCCGGGCGCGGTGGCTCACACCTGTAATCCCAGCACTTTGGGACGCCGAGGTGGGCAGATCACAAGGTCAAGAGATCAAGACCATACTGGCCAACATAGTGAAACCCTGTCTCTACTAAAATATAAACAATTAGCTGGGCGTGGTGGCGCGCATCTGTAGTCCCAGCTGCTTGGGAGGCTGAGGCTGGAGAATTGCTTGAACCGGGGAGGTGGAGGTTGCAGTGAGAGGAGATCGCACCACTGCACTCCAGCCTGGCGCCTGGTGACAGAACGAGACTCTGTCTCAAAATAAAATAAATAAGTGATTCATGCTGGGAATTGCTTTTTTAATATGAGAAATGAGAGTCATAGTATTAATTTGATTTGTACTGAGACACGAAAGTTTGAGTTAGTGAGTTACATGATTAGACATGTCATTCCTACTTGGATTAAAAATACACACATAGTTCATAGCTTGTTCTAAATGTATCAGGTCTTAAATATTGCCACTCTCATGAATCTTTAGAAGATAACAAAGCAAGTCCAATCTTGACCTTGGGTTCATTGTCTATTCCCTCCTACTTGGGCTGTATTTAAGTGAGCCACTTCTGAAGGGGAAAACAGATTAGTCATACTAAATGTTTCATTCAAAAACTTCACCATAAAAGAAAGCTCCCTACATCTTACTACTTCTGCCACCACACCTTGATTTCTTTCATTTCTTTCTTTTTTTTTTTTTGAGACAAAGTTTTGCTCTTGTTGCCCAGGCTAGAGTTCAATGGTACAACCTCGGCTGACTGCAATCTTCGCCTCCTGGGTTCAAGTGATTCTCCTGCCTCAGCCTCCAGAGTAGCTAAGATTACAGGCACTTACCACCACGCCCAGCTAATTTTTTGTATTTTTAGTTGAGACAGTTTCACCATGTTGGGCAGGCTGGTCTTGAACTCCTGACCTCAGGTGATCCACTTGCCTCGGCCTCCCAAAGTGCTAGGATTACAGCTGTGAGCCACCGTGCCTGGCCGATTTCTTTTCCTCTCCGTATCACCATCTGTCTTTTTAGAAAAATGTTTTATTCCCTTTTATTTATTTTTTATTTTTTAAGATGGGGTTTCACCATGTTGGTCAGGCTGGTCTTGAACTCTCAACCTCAGGTGATCTGCCCGCCTCGGCCTTCCAGAGTGCTGGGATTACAGGCGTGGGCCACTGCACCCGGCCTATTTCCTTTTATTGAAGGTTAAAATAACTTTCTTCAATACTGCCTTCCTGACCTCCTTTATAAGGATAACTCCCAAGTGCAATTCAGCTCTTCTGCCACGGGTCCAACCTGTGTCCATGTGCCCAAGTCTCCATTGTGTACTTCATTTGCTTCAATATAAAATGTCACGAGCAGCCCTTATTCTCCATTCACGTGGCTTTGATGTGAATCTGGTACTTCTTACCTGGATGTGTTTCCAAACACGTGTCCTTTTCTCTTTGTTTCCAATTCATCCTTTGAACTACTACCAGATTAATTTTTGTCAAATCCTGTTCTGATCCGAAACATCCTTTCTAATCCACAGTAACCTATGTCAATCACTTTTTTGGGGGGGGGGGTTAAATTTTTTTTTTTTTTTTACAGAATGGATCACTTAGATTTCTTATCTAACAGTATCTTTTATTATTCTCCAACAGAAAACTTCTGGCCCAGGATGTTTTCACCTTCCCATAAATACAGTGTTTTGTTCTGTTTGTTCTTTTCTTCCTCATTGCCTCTATTCGTGCCTCTCATTGCCTCTGTTTTTCCTCATGTAGAAAGTCCACTGCAGTTTTCATTTCCTCAAATCCTTTTCTTTTTAACAGAGATGGGTTTTCACTATGTTGCCCAGGTTGGCCTTGAACACCTGGACTCAAGTGATCCTCCCACTTTGGCCTTCTGAGTACCTGGAACTAAAGGTATATGCCACCATGCCCAGCTCTAATCTCCTAAAATCCTGTGCCCTCGGCCAGGCATGGTGGCTCACGCCTGTAACCCCAGTACTTTGGGGGGCGGATCACGAGGTCAGGAGTTCGAGACTAGCCTGACCAACATGGTGAAACCCCCGTCTATGCTAAAAATACAAAAATTAGCTGGGCGGTGGCACATGCCTGCAATCCCTCCACTCAGGAGGCTGAGGCAGGAGAATCGCTTGCATTCGGGCGGCGGAAGTTACAGTGAGCCGAGATCGCGCCACTGCACTCCAGCCTGGGCCACCTTGTAGCGGCCTCCCGCGGTGTCCTCTGCAAGTGGGCTCCATGGCCTAGCGCCCCGTCCCTGCCACCCGTGATCGTGCGCCGAGGCCAGGAGGGGTCGCCGCCCAGGCCCCACCAGCCCGCAAGCCAGAGCATGGCGGTCATCCCCTCCAGCGGCTCGCTTGGGGCCACCCACGAGTACTGCCGGCGCCGCCTGGGTTCCACTTCCAGCAACAGCCCCTGCGAGTACCGAGTGCCCCACGGAAGCCATTCCCCACTCTCCGGCTATCCCCAAGGCTGACCCGGGTCACTGGTGGGGCAGCTTCTTTTTCGGGAAGTCCACCCTCGGGTTCCTGGCCACGGTACTGGAGTCTGCTGGGCACCCGGAGCCAACAACCCTGTTTCCCCGCCCACCAAGCCTAGCGCAGCATGACCACCTATGGCCTGGCTCAAGACGCCCCAAGAAAGCAGCCAGGTGGTCAGTCCAGCACAGCCAGCGCTGGGACCCCGTCCTGACCTGAGCGGTGACCACCAGCCCAAGATCTGCAGAGGCGCTAGGCCACCACAGCCCCTCCCGCACCCCCCCCACCCCCTACCCCTCACCCTGTAGATTAGCTGGGTGCAGCCTCCACATCCACACTGCAGACACGAAAAGGAGTGAGGGCCCCGCTCTCCACGGCCCAGCCTGGCCACAGCACTGAGGAGCTTTCCCCACACCTGCAACTGTGCACCTGGCACCAAGCGGAAAATAAACTCCAAGCAGCCACCAAAAAATAAATTGGAACCCACTCTGACTCTTTGGCCCACAAATGCTTCTCCCTCCTCTGACAGGTAGCACCAATCAGAGATTTCTTGCCTGGTAAACACTTAGGATAAAATGCACAGGCGATTGCTTGAAAAAACTATGGCACAACCATTATCTTTGTCTTCCAATACCTGAATGACAATGAACCTTCCTGTACTTGAAAATAATTCTTCAAGGCTGGGCGTGGTGGCTCACGCCTGAAATCCAAGCACTTTGGAGGCCAAGGTGGGTGGATGACTTGAGGTCAGGATTTCAAGACCAGCCTGACCAATATGGTAAAACCCCGTCTTAAAAAAAAAAAAAAAAAAAAAAAAGAAGAGAAAATAATTCCTCAATTCCCCAGAAAGACCAAAGGATGAACAAGTTTATAATCCTGACAAAAGAGGAAAGAAAGAAAGAAGGAAGGAAGAGAGGGAAGAAGGAAAGAAAGAAAAGGAAGGAGTTATCATTTTGAAGATATGAGGCCCCAATCTTTAGGAAAGTGACTCATGGATATAGAAAAGAGAAACTGTATTTAACAAAAACAAACTCACAGAGCTTATGATCTTGCAAAGCGCTGGTCTGGCCTGGCAGGGTGGATCATGCCTGTAATCCCAGCACTTTGGGAGGCCAAGGTGGGTGATTACCTGAGGCCATGAGTTCCAGACCAGCCTGGCCAACATGGTGAAACCCTGTCTCTACTAAAAATACAAAAAATTAGCTGAGTGTTTCATGTTTGTAGTCCCTGCTACTCCAGAGGCTGAGGGAGGAGAATTGCTTGAGCCCGGGATGCAGAGGTTGCAGTGAGCTGAGATCCTGTCACTACACTCCAGCCTGGGCAACAGAGTGAGACTCTGTCTAAATAAATAAAAAACCAAATAAATATATAAATAGTGCATTACACTGAGTGAGAAAAGCCAGTCTCAAAGGTTATATGCTATATAATTCCATTAATATTATGTTTCCAAAGTGGCAAAATTATAGTAATAAAAAACAGATCAGAAGTGGCCAGAGAGGACAGGAGTTGTGGTTTACACCTCTAATCCCAGAACTTTGGGAGGCCAAGGTGGGCAGATCACTTGAGGTTAGGAATTTGAGACCAGCCTGACCAACATGGTGAAACCCCATCTCTACTAAAAATGAAAAAAATTAGCTGGGCTTGGTAGCACACACCTGTAGTCCCAGCTACTTGGGAGGCTGAGACAGGAGTATCACTTGAACCCTGGGTGGTAGAGAGTGTAATGAACTGAGATTGTGCCACTGCACTCCAGCCCTGGTGACAGAGTAAGACTCTGTCTCAAAAAAAAAAAAAAAAAAAAAAAAGAGGCCGAGCACGGTGGCTCACGCCTGTAATCCCAGCACTTCAGTAGGCCAAGGCAGGTGGATCACGAGGTCAACAGATCAAGACCATCCTAGTCAACATGGTGAAACCCCGTCTCTACTAAAAATACAAAAAATCATCTGGGCATGGTGGCGCATGCCTGTAATCCCAGCTACTCAGGAGGCTGAGGCAGGAGAATTGCCTGAACCCAGGAGGCGGAGGTTGCGGTGAGCCGAGATGGCTCCATTGCACTCCAGCCTGGGTAACAAGAGCGAAACTCCATCTCAAAAATATATATATATATATAGAAGAAAGAAATGGCCAGAGGGTGTGACTGTCAAGGGGTAACACAAGGGAGTTTCTCTGTGGTAATGGAACGATTCTGTATGATGATGGTGGTGATGAGTACTTGAAGCTTCATTTGTGATAAAATTTCATAGTATGTGCCAAAGAGTGCATGTAAAAACCGGTGAAATTTAAATAAGTTTGATACCACTCTTCCCAAATTATTAGTATTTTACCAAAATCAGTTTCCTGGGTTGGACAGTTTACTATGGTTATGTAAGATATTATCACTGGGGGAAGCTGGGTGAAGGGTAAATAGGAAGTGTCTGCACTATTTTTACAACCTCTTGTGAGATTTTTTTTTTTTTCCAACAGGAGTTCTCATTCTGTCACTCAGACTGGAGTGCAGTGGTGTGATTATAGCTCACTGTAGCTTCAGCCTCCCAAGTAGCTAGGACGACAGACACACACCACCATACCCAACTAATTTAAAATTTGTTTAGAGATGAGGATCTCACTGTTGCCCAGGCTAGTCCAAATTCCTGGGCTCAAGTGATTCCTCTGCTTCAGTCCCAAATCACTGGGATTACACATGTGAGCCACCAACCCTGATAAATCTTAAATTATTTTAAAATATAATGATATTAAAGGGGTGGGTCATGGTGGTTCATGCCTGTAATCCCAGCACTTTGGGCGGCCAGTGTGGGCAGATCACGAGGTCAGGAGTTTGAGACCAGCCTGGCCAACATGGTAAAACCTCATCTCTACTAAAAATACAAAAATTAGCTAGGTGTGGTGGCGTGTGCCTGTAATTCCAACTACTGGAGTGGCTGAGGCAGGAGAATCACTTGAACTCGGGAGGCAGAGGTTGCAGTGAGCCGAGATTGCACCATTGCATGCCAGCCTGGGTGACAGAGCAAGACTCTATCTAAAAAATTTTAAAAAGTTATTAAGGAAAATAAGCGGTGTGTGTGTGTGTGTGTGTGTGTGTGTGTGTGTGTGTGTGTCCCCAAGGGAGACAGAGAGAGAGAGTTAAAAAATTCCAAAGACTCCAGACAGAGGGCAGTACATTTTTCTCCTTCTGGTGATCTTTAGGGAAAAAAAACAAAAACTGATTTCAAAGCCTTTGCTAATTCTTCATGCTGCTGATGGTAGAGACTAGGTCTAAATGGCTGTTTTGTTTTGCTAAGAAAAGCATCTAGAAGAATTTTCTTGGTGGTGCAAAGATCTGGAGGGCCCAAATTATCTACTTCATTGTGTGCAGGAGTCATATTTGAAAATTATTTTTGTGTTTGGGAAAATGTTTGCTGCTCTTAGATTGGATTTGAATTTCATCATTGCTGAAAATTATTGCTCATCTGGGCTTGGGGTGTGTGCGTGTGTGTGTGTGTGTGTGTGTGTGTGATTTGCCCAAGGCCTATCTATAGGAGACAAGAAGTCCCTAGAGAGAATAAAGAGTCATGCTTTTTCCTCACACTGACAGAGAACAAAGAGAATGCTTTCTTTTGTTAAATGCCTGTTTGTTTTCCATTTGAAAGATTGGAGCCTGGCCAACATGGTGAAATCCTGTCTCTATCAAAAAATACAAAAATTAGGCCAGGCATGGTAGCTCATGCCTGTAATCCTAGCACTTTGGGAGATGGAGGGGGGCAAATCACTTGAGATTAGGAGTTCAAGACCAGCCTGGCCAACATGGTGAAACCCTGTCTCTACTAAAAATATATACAAAGAAATTAGGCCAGGTATGGTGGTGCACCTATACTTGGTGTAGTAGGTGGTGTAATCCCAGCTACTCTGGAGGCTGAGGCAGGAAAATCACTTGAACCTGGGAGGTGGAGGTTGCAGTGAGTCAAGATCGCATCACTGCACTCCAGCCTGGGTGACAGAGTGAGACTCCATTTCAAAAAAGCAAAAAAACAAAGATTAACCAAGTGTGGTGGCACACGCCTATAGTCCCAGCTACTCAGAAGGCTGAAATGGGAGAATTGCTTGAACCCAGGAGGTGGAGGTTGCAGTGAGCTCAGACTGTGCCACTGCACTCCAGTGTGGACAACAGAGTGAGACCCTATCTCTCCCCAAAAAAATGGATTGCTCATTTTTTTCTTATTGATTTAAAGGAGTTTTTCATACATTCTGAATGGGAGACTTTGGATGTATGTATTCCGCATGTCTTCTATCAGTCTATGGCCTTCCTTTCACTCCCTTAATCTTATGATGAAGATAAGTTTTTAGTTTTAATCTATCTTTTATGGTTAGTGCTTCTCCATGAAGTCTAAACAATCTTTTTGCTAAGCTAAAAGTCTTTATATACCAGTTGCCTTGGCCCGGCATGGTGGCTCACGTCTGTAATCCTAGCACTTTGGGAGGCCAAGGCAGGTGGATCACTTGAGGCCAGGAATTCGAGACCAGACTGGGAAACATAGTGAAACCCCATCCTTGCTAAAAATACAAAAATTTGCTGGGCTTGGTGGTGCATCCCTGTAATCCCAGCTACTTGGAGGGCTGAGGCACAAGAATCACTTGAACCTGGGAGGTGGAGGCTGCAGTGAGCTGAGATCACACCACTGCACTCCAGCATGGGTGACAAAGTAAGATTCTGTCTCAAAAAAACAAAAACAGAAAACAGTTGCCTCGATTGACTCAGAATATATTCCCTATGATCTACCAGCCTCTGGGTCCAGTACTGAGGACTCAGCACTCTGTATTTGGTGGTGGAGAATGATTCTTCTCTCTGTTTCTAGACCATTCTCTTTTCAAAAGCTAGGCCTGAAAGCGTTTAGAAAGGAGCAGTAATCAAAATAATTGACACAGTGTCCAGCACTAGTATTCATCAGTCAGAATGAACACTGGTCATAAACAGCATGTATTAGTGAAATAGCAACATCATCAACCTGGCTTATAGGAAATGCAAGCTATTTACCTGTGATCAAATTTATTTAAATCTTCATCAGCTAAGTGGGCTGTGGCTGTGATTATTATAAACCAAAAAGTATCTGAGACAGGTCTCAATCAATTTAGAAGTCGATTCTGCCAAAGTTAAGGACATGCCTGGAAGAAATAAACATGAAATCACAGGAACAGTTTGTGGTCTGTGCCTTTCTCCAAAGATGATGTTGAGGACTTCAATATTTAAAGGGGAAAAATGGGCTGGAGGGGAGACGGGAAGGGTATGCTGGTCTACATGTTGCAAGAGAAAAGGAACAGGGAGGATAATATTCAATTATGTATTCATCTTGCTCTCAGTAAATTATAAGTCAGCACTTTACATAAGAGAAGGTGAACATAGGGTAGCTACCTATAGAGATATTTAACCTTTTATCTGTAGCTATCTGCTTAGGAACAAAAGGAAAGGCAACGTGTGTGTGTGTGTGTGTGTGTGTGTGTGTGTGTGTGTGTGTTTGAGACGGGGTCTGTCTCGCTCCATCACCTAGGCTGAGTGCAGTGGCATTATCTCGGCTCACTGCAACCTCCACCTCTTGGATTCAAGTGATTCTCCTGCCTCAACCTCATGAGTAGCAAGGATTACCACCCACCATGCAAGGTGTATACCACCCACCATGCCCAGCTAAAGGAAAGGCAACTTCTTTTTTCTTTTTTTAAAGACAGGGTCTCACTCTGTCACTCAGGCTAGAGTGCAGTGATGTGATCTTGGCTTACTGCAACCTTCACCTCCCGGGTTCAAGTGATTCTCCTGCCTCAGCCTCCTGAGTAGCTGGAATTATAGGGGCCTGCCATTGCACCTGGCTATTTTTATTTTTTTTCAGTAAAGATTGGGTTTCACTATGTTGGCCAGGCTGGTCTCAAACTCCTGACCTCAGGTGATCCACCCACCTCAGCCTCCCAAAGTGCTGGGATTACAGACATGAGCCACCACTCCCGGCTGAAAGGCAACTTCTTGAATGACTCAGCTTTCAACTTAGTTTTTTTCTTTTGGCAAAGTGAATTGATGTCCCAAGTTTTCATTTTCCTTTCATCACACTACCTTTGTGCAAATAAGGGTCTTTAAGGAAGTGCTGTATGTAGCCAGCTTCTTGCTAGCAGCACTTCCTACACACAAAAATAAAGAATGACATTTTCTTCCTTTCTTCCTGCTTTCCTTCCTTCCTTTCTGATGGAGTCTTGTTCTGTTGCCAGCCTAGAGTGCAATGGTGTGATCTTGGCTCACTGCAACCTCTGCCTCCAGGGTTCAAGCAATTCTCCTGTCTCAGCCTCCTGAGTAGCTGAGGTTCCAGGCCCATGACACCATGCCTGGCTAATTTTTGCATTTTTAGTAGAGATGGGGTTTCACTATGTTGGCCAGGCTGGTCTTGAACTCCTGACCTCAGGAGATCCACCCACTTCAGCCTCCCAAAGTATTGGGATTAAAGGTGTGAGCCACTGCCTATGAATGGCTTTTGAACAGGAAGATGAAGGGACCACAGGTGACTACGTCATTCAAGTAGCAGTGTACAGAATTAACTAAGCTGTCTTAATTTACTTATGAGAAAGGTGAGAGAGGAGGCAGGGGAGGCTGGGAGTGGTGACCCACGCCTGTAATCCCAACACTTTGGGAGGCGCAGGTGGGTAGATCATGAGGACAGGAGTTCGAGACCAGCCTGGCCAAGATGGTGAAAGCTCGTCTCTGCTAAAAATACAAAAATTAGCTGGGCGCAGTGGCGGGCGCTTGTAATCCCAGCTATTTGGGAGGCTGAGGCAGGACAATCGCTTGAACCCAGGAAGTAGAGGGAGGTTGCAGTGAGCTGAGATCACACCACTGCACTCTAGCCTAGGCGACAGAGCAAGACATAGTCTCAAAAAAAAAGAAAAAATAGAGAGGAGGCAGGGGACAAACTAAGAGGTAAGACATTTGGTGCACGGAGAGTAGTTCCCACAATGAAAATTAAAGAGGGGCAGCTATGCTAGGTATGGTAGCATGTGCCTGTAGTCACTGCTTGGAGGTTGCAGTGAGCTCAGATCACCCACTGCACTCCAGCCTGGGGGACAGAGTGAGACCCTGTCTCAAATAAACAAACAAAACCAAACAAAAAAACCCACCACCATCACCACAAAATAAAACAATATTGTGAATTAGCTATCAGTAGCCCCATTTTCAAGATGAGAAACTGAGGACGAGGCATGTGGTGTATGGAGCATGTGTGAAGTTGCACAGTAAGTAACAGAGTCAAAACAAATACTGGCCAGGCACAGTGGCTCGTGCCTGTAATCCCAACACTTTGGGAGGCCAAGGCAGGCAGATCACCTGAGGCCAGGAGTTTGAGGCCAGGAGTTTGAGACCAGCCTGTTCAACATGGTGAAACTTTGTCTCTACTGAAAACACAAAAACAAAAAACTAGCTAGGCATGGTTTTGCACACCTGTAATCCCAGCTACTTGAGAGGCTGAGGCAGGAGGCAGGGGTTGCAGTGAGCCAAGATCGCACCACTGCACTCCAGCCTGGGAGACAGAGGGAGACTCCATCTCAAAAACAAACAAACAAAACCAAGAAACCCTCAAATCCTGGTTCGTCTAACTCCAAAGTTCATGCTCTGAAGTACTGCACTAATGGCTTTTAGTTTGTCCCTGGAAAAATTAGGTTTTCCTGTTTAAATGTATTCTCTCTTGTTTTCTCTTTTTATACTTTCAAATTTTTACATATCAAGTATACTTTACTGGCTTAGTAAAGTGCTAGGTACTAATGAGAATAGTCCAAAGGGTATAAGTTCACATTTGTTGATAAAATACTCCACTTGAAAACCTGTTAGTTGGCCGGGCACGGTGGCTCACGCCTGTAATCCCAGCACTTTGGGAGGCTGAGGTGGACAGATCACGAGGTCAGGAGATAGAGACCATCCTGGCTAACAAGGTCTCTACTTAAAAAAAACAATACACACACACACACACTCAAAAGCTGGGTGTGGTGGCATGCACCTGTAGTCCCATCTACTCAGGAGGCTGAGGCAGGAGAATCCGTTGAACCCAGGAGGTGGAGGTTGCAGTGAGCACTGAGATACGGTCACTGCACTCCAGCCTGGGAGACAGAGTGAGACTCCGTCTCAAAAAAAAAAAAGAAAAGAAAACTTGTTAGTTACAGGGGCACTGATAGATGTTTATGTCTAACTTCTATAATATCATAATATCTCTAGGAAATATAATATCATATATCTAAATAAAATATCATATCTCTAAATAAAAAGTTTTCCTTTAGTTAAAAAAAAGCAAAACAAAACAAAAATCCCAAAACATCAAATTTGTTTTTTCTTAATCAATGAACACTGACCTCTTCTGGTCAGGAAGCAGAAGTATTAGGCAAATAACAAACGGAAAAATCAGGGTGGAAAAGTCAGGTTAAGAAGAAAATAGACTAGGAAATAGGTTTCACAGAAGACTTGACATTTATCTTGCATTTGGAACTCTATCAGGCAGAACAGAGGGAGGAGTGCATTCCACAAGGAGCAGTGTGTGCAAAGCAAAAATGTTTCCTTGTTTTCCGATGATAAAATACGTCTGCTGTATGTAATCCCAGCACTTTGGAAAGAGGCCGAGGCGGGTGGATCACGAGGTCAACAGATCGAGACCATCCTGGTCAACATGGTGAAACGCTGTCTCTACTAAAAATACAAAAAATTAGCTGGGCATGGTGGCGCGTGCCTGTAATCCCAGCTACTCAAGAGGCTGAGGCAAGAGAATTGCCTGAACCCAGGAGCTGGAGGTTGCCGTGAGCCGAGATCGCGCCATTGCACTCCAGCCTGGGTAACAAGAGCAAAACTCCGTCTCAAAAAAAAGAAAAAGTCTGCTGTAAATAATTTTTCTTTACTTTTTTTTTTTCTCTTTGAGACAAGGACTGTCACTCAGGCTGGAGTATAGTGGTGCAATCATGGCTCATTGCACCCTCAACTGCCCAGGCTCAGGTGATCCTCCCACTGCAGCCTCTAGAGTAGCTGGGAAGACAGCAGTACACCACCATGCCCAGGGAATTTTTGTATTTCTTGTAGAGACGGAGTTTTGTTATGTTGCCCAGGTTGGTCCTGAATTCCTGGGCTCAAGCAATCCCCTTGCTTTGGCCTTCCAAAGTGCTGGGATTACAGGTGTTAGCTACTGCCCAGCCCGGCCATGCTGTAGATAATTTTCTAAGGTACAAGGATGTAAATAAGAATCATGCAATACTCTGCCATGCAGAAATAATACTGGAAATATTTGGATGCACTGACTTCCAGCATTGTTTTCTGGTCATACATGTTATTTTTGTCCATAAAACTAGGTAAATCTAACTTAATCATTCAGTATTCTATCACACACATCTTCCCACATTCTAAAAAGAAGAAAAAGATGTTTTCTGATAGCCAGGCTTCTATCAGTAAATCATGTTAAAGTCACAGAAGACGTTTCACCGAGTATTTTTATATCAATCCCCATTTGCCAGGGCCTCCATGAATGCCCTGAGATTCACACAGCTTGGTGAGTGGGGGGTGCTGGCTAGATTCCAGCCACTGCTCACCTCCTCTACCACACTCCTCTTTGTGGAATACACTTACAGATCTGCTCTTGGTGACCCTCAGCCTGACAAGAAGCTAATTAGTTACTGTGAAATATGATCACCAGTATTCTGAGCATATAAAATTATACTCACTGGCATTTTTTTGCATCGAGACTAACCCATCCATCCAGCATAATATTCCTCTCTCTTGTGAGGACATTTACAATCTCAAACTAACAAACTGTGGAAGAGTTCGGTCTACTGAAAGGAGTAGACCAAAGGTATAACTTTTTTTTGAGACAGAATCTTGCTCCGTCACCCAGGCTGGAGTGCAGTGGGGCGATCTTGGCTCACTGCAATCTCTGCCTCCAGGGTTCAAGCGATTCTCCTGCCTCAGCCTCCTGAGTAGCTGGGATTACAGGCGAGTGCCGCACATCCAGCTAATTTTTGTATTTTTAGTAGAGATGGGGTTTCAACACGTTGGCCAGGACGGTCTCCATCTCCTGACCTCATGATCTGCCCAGCTTGGCCTCCCAAATTGCTGGGATTACAGGCGTGAGCCACTGTGCCCCACCTAGAATTTTTTTTAGAGGTATCTCACTCTGTTGCCCAGGCTGGGGTGCCGTTGTGCAGTCATAACTGACGGCAGCCTGAAACTTGAGCTCAACTCATCCTCCCGCTTAGCACCCTGAGCAGCTGGGATTACAGCACAAGCCACTCTGCCCAACTTAATTAGAATTTAAAAAAAAATTTTTTTTTTTTGAGACAGATTCTTGCTCTGTTGCCCAAGCTTGAGTGCAGTGGCAATCTCAGCTCACTGCAATCTCTGCCTCCCAGGCTCAAGCAATTCTCCTGGCTCAGCTTCCCAAGTAGCTGGGACTACACGTATCCACCATCATGCCCAACTAATATTTATATTTTTAGTAGAGACGGGGTTTCACCATGTTGGCCAGACTGGTCTTGAACTCCTAGCCTCAAGTGATCTGCCCTCCTTGGCCTCCCAAAGTGCTGGGATTATAAACTTGAGCCACCAAGCCCAACCTTAAACTCTTAATAACTTTAAATTTTAGGCTGGGCATGGTGGCTCACGCCTGTAGTCCAAGCACTTTGGGAAGCCAAGGCGAGTGGGTCACAAGGTCAGGAGTTCGAGACCAGACTGACCAACATGGTGAAACCCCATCTCTACTAAAAATACAAAAATTAGCTGGTCATGGTGGCGCACTCCTGTAATCCCAGCTACTCAGGAGGCTGAGACAGGAGAATTGCCTGAACCTGGGAGGTGGAGGTTGCAGTGAGCCAAGAAATTTTAGTGAAAACCTAGAAAGCAAGAAATATTGAATTGTCTGTCATAGTATTTTATATGCAAGAACCATTTTATAAGTTTTAGAAATATTTGCCCATAATGTATTTTTTTTTTTTTTTTTTGACAGAGTCTCTCTGTCTCTCAGGCTGGAGTGCAATGGCACCATCTTGGCTCACTGCAACCTCTACCTCCCAGATTCAAGCAATTTTCCTGCCTCAGCCTTCTGAGTAGCTGAGATTACAGGTGCCTGTTACCATGTCTGGCTAATAGTTTGTATTTTTAGTAGAGATGGGGTCTCACCATGTTGGCCAGGCTGGTCTTGAATTCCCATCCGCAGGTGATCCACCTGCCTTGGCCTCCTAAAGTGCTGGGATTACAGGCATGAGCCAATGCACCCAGCCAAGGGACAGTTTCTCACTTTGTTACCAGGCTGGAATGCAGCGATGCAATCACAGCTCACTGCAACCTCAAACTCCTGGGCCTCAGGCAATCCTCCTGCCTCAGCCTTACAAGCAGCTGAGACTATAGGTGCGTGTCACCACAATTGATTATTGATTGATTGATTGATTGTAGAGACAAGGTCTTCCTTTGTTGACCAGGCTGTAATTTTTTTTTTTGAGAGAAAGTCTCATTCTGTCCCAGCACCAGGCTGGAGTGCAGTAGCCCGATCTCGGCTCACTGCAACCTCCACCTCCCGGGTTCAAGCAATTCTCCTGCCTCAGCCTCCCGAGTAGCTAGGACTACAGGCACGTGCCACCACGCCCAGCTAATTTTTGTAATTTTGGTAGAGACTGGATTTCACCATATTGGCCAGGATGGTCTCCAACTCTGGACCTTGTGATCTGCCTGCCTTGGCCCCCAAAGTGCTGGGATTCCTGTCATGAACCACTGCACGCAGCCGAATAAGCCCATCTTAATGGCAAACCATCCATCCCTCCTGAGATGACAGTGAAGCAGGAAAGGCTGGGAAACAAACCTCTTGAACACTGAACTGGGAAGGAACTGGTGATTTATTCAGCCGGAAGCTGTGGTGGCATAGATGCCTAACAGTCAAGCTCCCCTAACGGAGAAAATCCTTGCCCTTTTAAAGGCTTACAACTCTAGAAATTACATGTGAAAGGGTTTTGATCCATGAAGTAGGCATGGGGTACATGACTTAGGTGGGTGTTTGCTCATGTTTAAGGAAAAATTCCTCCATACCATGCCAGCGATCCATGGGGGTGCAATTAAGGGTGGCGCCTGGGTCTGCCAGCCTGTACTTCTATTGAAATGCAATGTAGAAGTCTAGGGGGAAGGGATCCTTAGAAGCTTAAGAGGACTGAGGGTCTTTTTTCTCAGTAAAAGCCTTTTTGTCTCTTATGGTAAATTCTTTCCTGTGTAGAAATGTATATTTCTAGATTGAGTACTCTGGAGTCTACAGAAAGATTCTTAATAGACACAGAGTGCTGATAACGCTTCCTCTTAAAGATAAGTGGGTTAATTGGTTCAGGTCTATTTTAGAGGTAAGGTAGTATTAGAGGATTATAGGAAGTAAAAATCTATTTATCCTGAATAGCTTTTAGAAATTCAGGACTAACAGCTTTTTGTTCCTTAAATGTGATGCATAAAATAACTCCTCTGTGAGGTACACCCGGTTATTTCTCAAGTCTTGGACTGAATTGGGTGACAGATGGCATAGTTATAAAGTATAGCTCACAGTTTGTCTTTTCTCACATACCTTTACTTAGGCTTTAGTACTTGCCACATAAGAAGACAGAATTAGGCCGGCGTGGTGGCTCATGCCTGTAATCCCAGCACTTTGGGAGGCCCAGGAGGGTGAATCACAAGGTGAGTAGCTCGAGACCAGCCTGGCCAATATGGTGAAACCCTGTCTTTACTAAAAATACAAAAATTAGCTGGGCATGGTGGCAGGTACCTGTAATCCCTGCTACTTGGGAGCCCAAGGCAGCGGACTCTCTTGAACCCAGGAGGCAGAGGTTTCAGTGAGCCAAGAGACACTGCACTTCAGTTTGGGACACAGAGTGAGACTCTGTCTAAAAAAAGAAAAAAAAAGGCCGGGTGCGGTGGCTCACGCCTATAATCCCAGCACTTTGGGAGGCCGAGGCGGGTGGATCACAAGGTCAAGAGATCGAGACCATCCTGGTCAACAAGGTGAAACCCCGTCTCTACTTAAAATACAAAAATTAGCTGGGCATGGTGGTGCGCGCCTGTAGTCCCAGCTAATCAGGAGGCTGAGGCAGGAGAATTGCTTGAACCCAGGAGGTGGAGGTTGCGGTGAACTGAGATGGGGCCATTGCACTCCAGCCTGGGTAACAAGAGCGAAACTCCGTCTCAAAAAAAAAAAAAAAAGAAGACAGAATTAGTCTAGTATTTCTTCTCATTCTTTGGTCTGTACTTTATGTTCTCTAGAGAACTTGAATCTCTAGATGAACTTGAACATAGGGCTTCTCCTCTCTCATTTCTAGTCAGAGGGCCACCTACCCATGAGGGACAGGATGTCAGTATTTCTCATCATTCTTCCTACCTGCTTC
Organism: Callithrix jacchus; assembly: GCF_049354715.1. Lineage (NCBI taxonomy): Eukaryota > Metazoa > Chordata > Mammalia > Primates > Cebidae > Callithrix > Callithrix jacchus. The sequence goes on from NC_133503.1 coordinate 82,350,680, forward strand.
TCAGGCTAAGCACCAGGCAAGTGTGACCAAGAAGTGAGGACTCTCGTCTTCTACCCTGCCACAACCCATGGGATGGAAGCCCTCTACATTGGGCACAGAGCCACCAAGAATACTGAGGCTGCAGTTACATTTGCCCAGGTTGTGAGGTGGTGGTTCCATGCTGGGAGAAGCAAGAAGGCCCAATTACCCTATCCTCCTACTCCATCGAGTGCTCAGCTCCTGGAGTAGGGTGTCATGTGGAGAGATGTGTGCCTTTTAAAAATCATCCCAAGCTCCAGAGTCATGGCTTGGAGATTTTGCCTGAGAGGAGAAGAAGGCCATAACACACACAGCTCCTACTTTCTTCCCAGAGGAACTGACTTTTTTGAGAAAAAAAGGTGTGTGTTCTGACTGCTCCACCGACTGGCCATTCCCCCATTTCTTTTTTTTTTTGAGACGGAGTTTCCCCTTTGTTACCCAGGCTGGAGTGCAATGGCGCAATCTCGGCTCACCGCAACCTCCGCCTCCTGGGTTCAGGCAATTCTCCTGCCTCAGCCTCCTGAGTAGCTGGGATTACAGGCACGCGCCACCATGTCCAGCTAATTTTTTGTATTTTTAGTAGAGACGGGGTTTCACCATGTTGACCAGGTTGGTCCCGATCTCTTGACCTCATGATCCACCCGCCTCGGCCTCTCAAAGTGCTGGGATTACAGGCGTGAGCCACCGCGCCCGGCCCCATTCCCCTGTTTCTACCCCTCTCCTTGTATTTCCCTGTTCCCTGAGACACAACAATATTGAAATGAGTCCAATTAAGAACACTACAATGGCTTCTAAGTGTTCAAGAGAAAGGAAGCATCACACATCTTCCACTTTAAATCGATATTAGTCGGTTGTCACATTGCTATAAAGGAATACCTGAGATTGGGTAATTTATAACGAAAAGAGGTTACATGGGCTAATGGTTAGGCAGGCTGTAGAAGCATGGCGTCACCATTGCTTGGCTTTTGGGAAGGCCTCAGGAAGCTTTTACTCATGGTGGAAGGCAAAGTGGGAGCAGGCATATCACCCAGTGAAAGCAACAAGAGAAAGTTGAGGTGAGGGGAGATGCCACACACTTAAAGGACCACATCTTATGTGAACTCAGAGTGAAAGTTCACTTATCACTAAGGGGATGGCCCAAGCCATTCACGAGGGACCAGCCCCCATGAGCCAAACACCTCCCACCAGGCCCCACCTCCAAGACTGGGGATTACATTTCAACATAAGATTTGGACAGGGACATATAATCAAACTATATCAAAATTGAAAGCTAGAAATGGTTAAGCTTCGTGAAGAAATGTTGAAAGCCAAGATAGGCTAAAAAAAAAAAAAAAAAAAAGCCTTCTGCATCAAACAGCCAGGTTTTGAATGCAAAGGAAAATTTTTCAAGGAAATTAAAAAAGCTTCTCTGGGGAATACATGCATGATATTGATAAGTGAAACAGTCATATCGCTGACATGGGGAAAGTTTTAGTGATGCACATAGAAGATCAAACCAGCCACAAAATTTTCTTAAGCCAAAGCCTAATCCAGAGCAAGGCCCTAACACTCTGCAAGTCTATGAAAGCTGAAAGGTGAGGAAGCTGCAGAAGAAAAGTCTGAAGCTAGCAGAGGTTGGCTCATGAAATTTAAGAAGCTAAATTGAGGCTGGGTGTGGTGGCTCATGCCTGTAATTCCAGCACTTTGCGAGATCAAGGTGGGCGGATCATGAGGTCAGGAGATCAAGACCATCCTGGCCAACCTGATGAAACCCTGTCTCTACTAAAATACAAAAAATTAGCCCAGCGTGGTAGCACACGCCTGTAATCCCAGCTACTTGGGAGGCTGAGGCAGGGGAATTGCTTGAACCCGGGAGGCAGAGGTTGCAGTGAGCTGAGGTCGCACCACTGCCCTCCAGCCTGGTGACAGACTGAGACTGCATCTCGAAAAAAAAAAAAAGAAGCTGAGTCTATAAAATGTAGAATTGGAGAGCAGGCATCTCTGTCTTGTTGCTGATCTTAGGAGAAAATCATCCAGTCTTTCTTCACCATTAGTTATGATATTAGCTGTGGGTTTTTTTGTTTTGTTTTTTAATTTTTTGCTGTGGGTTTTTCATGGATGAGCTTTATCAGGTTGAAGAAGTTTCCTTTGGTTCCTAGTTTCTATCATGAAAGAACGTAAAATTTTAGATTTACATGCTTTTTCAGTGCCTACTGAGATCATCATGTGGCTTTGGTGTTTTATTTATTTATTTATTTATTTATTTGAGATAGAGTCTGTCACCCAGGCTGGAGTGCAATGGTGTGATCTTGGCTCACTGCAACCTCCACCTCCCGGGTTCAAGTGATTCTCCTGCCTCAGCCTTCCTAGCAGCTGGGATTATAAGTGCCTGCCACCACACCCAGCTAACTTTAGTATTTTTAGTAGAAACAAAGTTTCACCATGTTGGTCAGGCTGTTCTCCAACTCCTGACCTCAAGTGATCCACCTGCCTCGACCTCCCAAAGTGCTAGGATTACAGACGTGAGCCACAACACCTGGCCCTGCTTTCAATTCTTTTGAGTATATTCTGAGAAGTGGAATTGCTGAATCATATGGTAATTCTATGTTCAACTTTTTGAGGAACTGCCAGACTGTCTTATACAGTAGGCATATTTACATATGGTAGTTGTTATGTAGCCAAATTATGCAAATAAATTATTTACTGTAGGAAATTTGACACTTGGATGCTCTAAACCAATATAGAAAGGACATCTCTCTCAGTAAAATTGTATGATGTATCAAACCGTTGTATGCCAAACACCTCTAATTACCACAGTGATTAATTACCAGTATCCAGAACCTTAGGTACATGTGTGTTGGAGAGGTGGGTCAGAAAAGAGGAGGTTAGGCAGAATCAGCAAGTAGCAAAAATACTTCTACATTCTGCCAGGTGCGGTGGCTTGCACCTGTAATTCTAGCACTTCAGGTGGTCTAGGCTGGTGGATCACTTGAGCTCAGGAGTTTGAGACCAGCCTCGACAACATGACAAAACCTCATCTCTACAAAAAATACAAAAATTAGCAAGGCATGGTGGTGTGCATTTATAGTCCCAGCTGCTTGAGATGCAGAGATTGTAGTGAGCCCCTGGGTGACAGAGCAAGACTCTGTTTCAATAAATAAATAAACAAATAAATTCAACATCCTGCAACTCTGTTTCTATTTGGTTTATCTGACACTGAAGATCAGAGGGGATGAATAATAAAGATATAGTGAAGAGGACAGAAAGGTAGAGGAATGTGGTGAGGTTAGACAGTGGAACTGGACTAGTCTGCTGATTCTTATGTACTTAGTGTGAAATCAATGTCAGCAAGGCAGTTTTCCTTCCTCCTCCACGTCATCTCATACAATCTCAGAGTCTGTTTCCTTGATAAAGTTTGTAGAATCTATAAATTATATAACTGTCTTAAGACCTTTATATGGGGAGGGGGCGGTGGGGAGGGATAGCCTGGGGAGAAATGCCAAATGTGGGTGAAGGGGAGAAGAAAAGCAAAGCACACTGCCATGTGTGTACCTACGCAACTGTCTTGCATGCTCTGCTCATGTACCCCAAAACCTAAAATCCAATTAAAAAAAAAAAAGACCTTTATATGAATTGATCTTGCAGGTGAAATACAAATTTATAACGAACTTAAACATTTATCAGAGACAGTAAGAGAGAGAGCAGAGATTGAAGCATTTTATTTTTTTATTCTTCTTTCATCAGACTAGTTGTCTCCTGAAGCCATGGGAAATCACAGTGCTCTGGTATCTGGAGAGAGGTGAATGCAAAGGCATATCTGCAATTTTTATTTCTGGTGGGCCCTTTTTCAAGATGACTTTATGATCTTCCCCATGGCAAAGCCTTTCACTGTGATTCAAAAACAGAGAGTCTTCTAAAGGGCCAGTATGGATTCCACACATCTCTGCTTGCTAAGAGAAAAGAAAAATCTGCTGTGTATCACATCAAACATCATTTTCTTGTTAGATTAAGGAGGAAATTTCACCAGGAGCTGTGGCTCATGCCTGTAATCCCAGCACTTTGGGAGGCCAAGACAAGAAGATTGCTTTAGTGTAGGAGTTTGAGACCAGCCTGGGCAACATAGCAAGACCCCATCTATACAAAAAGTTAGAAAATTAGGCCGGGCGCGGCGGCTCACGCCTATAATCCCAGCACTTTGGGAGGCCGAGGCGGGTGGATCACGAGGTCAAGAGATCGAGACCATCCTGGTCAACATGGTGAAACCCCGTCTCTACTAAAAATACAAAAATTAGCTGGGCATGGTGGTGCGCGCCTGTAGTCCCAGCTACTCGGGAGGCTGAGGCAGGTGAATTGCTTGAACCCAGAAGGCGGAGGTTGCGGTGAGCCGAGATGGTGCCATTGCACTCCAGTCTGAGTAACAACAGCGAAATTCCGTCTCAAAAAAAAAGTTAAAAAAATTAGCTGGGTGTGGTGGCACGTGTCTGTGAGGCTAAGGCAAGAGAATCCCTTGAGCCTGGGAAATCAAGGCTTCAGTGAGCTATGATCACACCACTGCACTTCAGCCTGGGCAACAGACTGAGACCCTGTCCTCTCTCCAAAAAGCTAGTTTTTCTAACTAATCCTGTTGAGAAGGAAGCTCTGCTGAACAGAGGAACAGCTCCTTTTTTTTGAGACAGAGTTTCACTCTTGTTACCCAGGCTGGAGTGCAATGGCACGATCTCGGCTCACTGCAACCTCTGCCTCCTGGGTTCAAGGAATTCTCCTGCCTCAGCCTCCTGAGAAGCTGGGACTACAGGCATGCAACACCATGCCCAGCTAATTTTTGTGTTTTTAGTAGAGATGGGGTTTCACCATGTTGACCAGGATGGTCTCAATCTCTTGACCTTGTGATCCACCTGCCTCGGCCTCCCAAAGGCTGGGATTATAGGCGTGAGCCACTGCGCCCAGCCCAGAACATCCTTTTCTAAAAGCAATACTTTGTGAGTCAGTGTGATCTGACTACCAGAATGAGCCATACAGACTATAAAGACGACATATTTGGAGGCAGATTGTTGAACTTTAGCTTCCCTACTTAATGTGACCTTTTCAAGTCATTTACTCCCAGAAGACTCAGTTTTTTCTTTTTCTTTCTTTCTCTCTCTCTCTCTCGGTTTTTTAGATGGAGTTTCTCTCTTGTTGCCCAGGCTGTAGTACAATGGCACGATCTCAGCTCATCCTAACCTCTGCCTCCCAGGTTCAAGTGATTCTCCTGCCTCAGCCTCTGGAGTAGGTGGGATTACAGGAATGTGCCACCATGCCCAGATAATTTTTTTTTTTTTTTGTATTTTTAGTAGAGACGGGGTTTCTCCATGTTTGTCAGGCTGATCTCGAACTCTTGACCTCAGGTTACTGCCTGCCTCGAGCCTCCCAAAGTGCTGGGATTACAGGCATGAGCCACTGCGCCTGGCCAAATTTTTCAAATAAAAAATGGGAATATTAAAGGATTCTTTGAGTAGCAAATAAAATATATGTGAATGAAAAAGCTTGTCCTTTATATATGTATACACACACACACACACACACGTATGTGTGTGTGTGTGTGTGTATATATTTTTTCACAGACAGGGCCTCACTCTGTCACCCAGGCTGGAGTGCAGTGGTACAATCATAGCTCACTGCAGCCTGGAATTCCTAGGCTCAAGCAATCCTCCTGCCTCAGCCTTCCAAGTAGCTGAGACTACAGCACACACCATATTGCCTGGCTTTTTTTTTTTTTTTAATAGACAGGATCTCTCTACATTGCTCAGGCTGGTCTCAAACCATCCCCCTGTCTCAGCCTCCCAAAGCACGAGGATTAGAGGCATAAGCCATGGCATATAGCCTCTGTGCTGTATTTTTTAATGTTGTTAGATGGAGTTTTTACTACCCCCTAATGGAAAAATAAAAGGTGAGGATAAATAAAAGGAAGGAAAGCCTAAGTTAGCATTTACTCAGTGTGGGCACATTACTTCACTTAACTTACTTATTTAATTTTCATTGGTAGAAACACTGTCAACTAAATTGCAAAAGTAAAGTAGCTCTGAAAAATTATGCTGAATTATAGTTCTGAATGTAAGGTCAAGAATAAGTGTTTTGATGCAATCAAAACAAAGCTTTTCCTTCCTGATTTCAACTCATAAAGTTTATAACCTATAGTTGTAAACTAAAAAGTCAACACTGTTGCCATGCTGAAGCTACTTAGGGCACTGAAAATGACTTGATATGCCACTAAATTACATGAAATACAGACTAATATTAAGACTGTAATAAGTCTTAGTAAATATATTTATATATTTTTTTGAGACAGGGTTTTGCTCTTGTTGCCCAGGCTGGAGTGCAATGGCATGATCTCAGCTCACTGCAACCTCCACCTCCCAGGTTCAAGAGATTCTCCTGCCTCAGCCTTCTGAATAGCTGGGATTATAGGCATGCACCATCACGCTAAGTTTTGTATTTTTAGTAGAGATGGGGTTTCTCCATGTTGGTGAGGCTGGTCTTGAACTCCTGACCTCAGGTTATCCACCTGACTCGGCCTCCCAAAGTGCTGGGATTACAGGCATAATCTACTGCACCCGGCCCATTTTTATTTTTATCTTTGGGATGGAGTCTTGCTCTGTTGCCCAAGCTGGAGTGCAATGGTGTGATCTGGCTCACTGGTACCTCTGCCTCTGGGTTCAAGCAATTCTCCTGCCTCAGCCTCCCAAGTAACAGGGATTACAGGCAGGTGCCACCACGCCTGGCTAATTTTTTTTTTTTTTTTGTATTTTTAGTAGAAATGGGGTTTCTCCATATTGTTCAGGCTAGTTTCAAACTCCCAGCCTAGGTGATCCCCCAGCCTTGGCCTTCCAAAGTGCAGGGATTACAGATGTGAGCCATCATGTCCAGCTGGCAGAATATGTTCTTATTCAACATTAACTGCTTATCCATTTGAAGTTTGCAAATGAGTTATACAAACACATTTTTTCCTAGAAATCCTAACTTGAAATTTCCTCTGGTAGGCTGATTGTGACTTTTTATCTTATTCATTTTAATTTTTTAAATTAATTAATTTTTTGGAGACAGGGTCTTGCTCTGTCACCCAGGCTGGAGTGCAGTGCTTCAATCATGGCTCATTGAAGCTTCAACCTTCTGGGCTCAAGTGATTCTCCTCCTCAGCCTTCTGAGTAGCTGGGACTACAGGTGTATACTACCACACCTGGCTAATTTTATTTTATTTATTTTTTATGGAGACATGATCTCATTATGTTGCCCAGGCTGTATCCTATTCCTTAAAGAAACAACTTACCTTTTTACAAGTAAATGGTCAATCTGTATTTACATTTTTTTCCTTTTCTCTACTGTCACCTAGGCTGGAGTGCAGTGGCGTGATCTTGGCTCACTGCAACCTCCACCTCCTGGGTTCAAGAGATTCTTCTGCCTCAGCCTCCTGAGTAGCCGAGACTACATGTGTGCACCACCATGCCCGGCTACTTTTTTTGTATTTTTAGTAGAGATGGGGTTTCACCATATTGGCCAGGCTGGTCTCAAACTTCTGATCTGGTGATCCACCTGCCTCGGCCTCCCAAAGTGCTGAGATTACAGGCATGAGTCACTTTGCCTGGCCAGATTTTGGTCTCTTATAGAAAGTAAAAGTAAACAGTCAATCTGAATTTAGATTTTTTTTTTTTTTTTTTTTTTTTTTGAGACAGAGTCCCGCTCTGTCATCTAGGCTGGAGTGCAGTGGCATGATCTCAGCTCACTGCAACTTTTCTTCCAGGGTTCAAGTGATTCTCCTTCCTCAGCCTCCCAAGTAGCTTGGATTACAGGTATGTGCCACCATGCCTGGCTAATTTTTGTATTTTTAGTAGAGATGGGGTTTCACCATGTTGGCCAGGCTGGTCTTTTTTTTAAGACGGAGTTTCACTCTTGTTACCCAGGCTGGAGTGCAATGGCGCGATCTCGGCTCACCGCAACCTCTGCCTCCTGGGTTCAAGCAATTCTCCTGCCTCAGCCTCCCGAGTAGCTGTGACTACAGGCGCGCGCCACCATGCCCAGCTAATTTTTGTATTTTTAGTAGAGACGGGGTTGCACCTTGTTGACCAGGATGGTCTCGATCTCTTGACCTTGTGATCCACCCACCTTGGCCTCCCAAAGTGCTGGGATTATAGGCGTCAGCCACCGCGCCCGGCCAAGAAAATGTTTTAAAACAAGCCTATTGGAATCCCTGCTTTCAATTATTTTGAGCATATAGCTAGAATTGGAATTGCTGAATCATACGGTAATTCTATGTTTAAGTTTTTGAAGAATGGTCTCACTGTCTTCTACAGTGGCTGCACCATTTTACATATAGTAGTTTTCATGCTGTTTTAAAACTACTGACAGGAGCCAGGTGCAGTGATTTATGCCTGTAATCCTAGCACTTTGGGAGGCCAAGGTAGGAGGATCGCTTTAGCCCAGGAGACGCACCTGGATCACATAGAGAGATCTGATCTCTACAAAAAAATACAAAAACTACCTCGACATGGTAGCATGTGCCTGTAGTTCCCGCTGCTCAGGAGGCTGAGGTGGGAGGATCACCTGAGCCCAAGAGGTTGCTGCATCTGCAGTGAGTCATGATTGTATCATTGCACTCCTGTCTGGGTGACAGAGTGAGATCCTATCTCCAAATAAATAAATAAAATAAGTAGGTCCGGTGTGTTGGCTAACTCCTGTAATTCTAGAACTTTGGAAGGCTGAGGCAGTAGGACCACTTGAGCTCAGAAGTTCAAGACCAACCTGGAAAACAGTGAGACCTCATCTCTATTAAAAATCAGAAGACTAGCAAGGCGTGGTGATGTGCATCTGCAATTTCAGCTACTTGGAAGACTGAGGCAGGAGGATCACTTGAACTCAGCAGATTCAGTCTGCAGTGAGCTGTTATCATACCACTGCACTCCAGCCTGGAAGACAGAGCAATACCGTCTCCAAAAAGAAAAAAAGGAATAAATAAATAAACAAAACTACTGATTGAACAGGAGCACTGAATGGGCAAGTCGTTTATAAAACTAGCCAAACCATTTCCATTCCTATCTGAATATGTAGTACATATTGTATCGGGACTTCATTATCTCTTCTATTTCATAAAAAAATGCTCTGTAGTATACCTTTAATATTAATGGCATCTTCCGATGATAATTTAACAAGTGCAAGACAGCATGATGTGGAGTTTCTGAAATTCTTTGGTATATAATTAGGTAAAACAGATATTACTATTTAACATTTGTTTGCAAGTTTATGTGATAGCACATCAAAACAGTTTTTGTATAGTTATGTATGCCTATCATAGATATACCAAATATATATATATTTTTTTTATTTTTGTTTCTTGAGACAGAGTCTAACTCTGTTGTCCAGGCTGGAGTGCTGTGGTGCAATCTTGGCTCACTGAAACTTCTGCCACCTGGGTTCAAGCGATTCTCATGCCTCACCCTCCTGAGTAGCTGGGATTACAGGCGCCCACCACCATGCCCAGCTAATTTTCATATTTTAGTAGAGACGGGGTTTCACCATGTTGGCTAGGCTGGTTTGAAACTTCTGACCTCAAGTGATCCATCTGCCTTGGTCTCCCAAAGTGGTAGGATTATAGGCATGAGCCACCGCATACAGCCTAATTTTTTTTTTCTTATGTATACTTATGGGAAAATACCTTCAGATTCACATTCCTGAATATCATGTTTTCTTTCCAAGGCATAACATAACGTTTTGGGATCATCCCTTGCTTTAATGAAAATCGTGGCAAATGAATCTCTTCATACCTGACGATTAGGAAAGCAAGAAGAAAAGTTATCTTGTGAGCCAAATACAATCATTTTAGCATCACTGCAGGGACTGGAGGCAGTTGTGCATTCATGTTTGGTCCCCTGCAGCTGCAGGACAGATGGCTGTGCCACTGAAACTCAACTAAAAGATAATGAACCATTTAAATCCCTACGTACCACCAAGATCAAGTCAGGGGCAGGAATCTACACTTCTAACTGTATGCTGTCCTTTACAATTTGCCCACAATGTTTGTTTTAGTCTTTTTTTTTTTAAATGAGATGGAGTACACTGCCATGCCCAGCCAGGGTTTTGCCGTGTTGGTCAGGCTGGTCTTGAATTCCTGACCTCAAGTGATCCACGGCACACAGCCCATTTTAACCTGACTTTACGGGAGAAGGCAAGGCTCTTGGATTTCCCTCAGGCCTACCCACTGCCTCAAATAAATATCTGGCCAGCCACAGAAAACAGTAACTCTACTGGCTTCTGAATTTATGTTTGCTATACACTCAGGTCAGACTCGCTTTCCCTGCACACATATTTCCCTCTGGAACATAATGCTTTCTACATAGATACCAAAGGGGAACACAAAGTTATTATTCTTATCTATGAATCTCCCAGGTTGTGAAACAAGCAAACAAAATAACCCCAGACCCCGTAAATCCTCACTTATTAGCAGGTTTGTAGGGACTCTCATCAGAGCAGTTGTTGGTGATTTTAGGCAAAGTAGGGCAAGTATCTCTCCCTGAAGCCATTCCTGACAGCAATGGGTGGAATTCTCATCTAAAACTTTATTAACTCACTAGTCTATGGTGACAATGCTGCTCTGATGTAACAATGTTTTGCTAACTTCATAGTAACTCTCAGCAGTATATATTAAGAGTGTCCAGCTCACGGATATGGTGGTGGGCACCTCTAATCCCAGCTACTTGGGAGGCTGAGGCAGAAGAATTACTTGCACCTGAGGTGGAGGTTGCAGTGAGCCGAGATTGCGCCACTGCATTCCAGCCTGGCGACAGTGAGACTCTGTCTCGAAAGAAAAAAAAAAGTGCCCAGATCAGGGCTATTTTCAGGGCTTAAAAAAAAAATCCCCCTTCTGGCCCGGCATAGTGGCTCATGCCTGTAACCCTAGCACCTTGGGAGGATGAGGCAGGAGGATCACTTGAGCCCAGGAATTAGAGGTCAGCCTGGGCAACATAGAGAAATTTATTTTTCTCTACAAAAAATAAATTTGGCTGGGTGCAGTGGCTCACGCTTGTAATCCCAGCACTTTGGGAGGCTGATGTGGGTTGCTCACTTGAGGTCAGGAGTTCAAGACCAGCCTGGCCAAAATGGTAATACACCATCTCTACTAATAACACAAAAATTAGCCAGGCATGGTGGTACACTCCTGTAATCTCAGATGATTGCTTGAACCTGGGAAGTTGAGGTTGCGATGAACAGAGATGGTGCTACTGCACTCCAGCCTGGGCGACACAGCAAGGTTCCATCTCAAAAAAAAATAAATAAGGGCCAGGCGCGGTGGCTCAAGCCTGTAATCCCAGCACTTTGGGAGGCCAAGGTGGGTGGATCACGAGGTCAAGAGATCGAGACCATCCTGGTCAACATGGTGAAACCCTGTCTCTACTAAAAAAATGCAAAAAATTAGCTGGGCGTGGTGGCGCGTGCCTGTAATCCCAGCTACTCAGGAGGCTGAGGCAGGAGAATTGCTTGAACCTAGGAGGCGGAGGTTGCAGTGAGCTGAGATCGCGCCATTGCACTCCAGCCTGGGTAACAAGGGCGAAACTCCATCTCAAATAAATAAATAAATAAATAAATAAGCTGGGTGTGGCGTTGTGTACTTGTGGTCCCAGCTACTTGAGAGGCTGAGGCAGGAGGATCACTTGAACCAGGAGGTGGAAGCTGCAGTGAGCCAAGATCATGCCACTGCACTCCAGCCTGGGTGATAAAGACTCTGTCTCAAAAAAAAAGTAAAGTAGGAAGAAAAGTGCTTTGGGAGACTGAGACGGGTAGGTCACGAGGTCAAGAGATTAAGACCATCCTGGCCAATATTAAGACCATCTTGTCTCTACTAAAAATACAAAAATTAGCTGGGCATGGTGGCACGTGCCTGTAGTCCCAGCTACTCGTTAGGCTGAAGTGGAAGAATCGCTTGAACCTGGGAGGTGGAGGTTGCATGAGCTGAGATTGCGCCACTGCACTCCAGCCTGGCAACAGAGCGAGACTCCATCTCAAAAAAAAAAAAAAGAAAGAAAAAGAATTTAGTACACATGTCTTAAAAGAACACATGTGAAGGTCAGCAAGTACATGAAAAAATGCTCAACATCACTATATATGGCACAATTGATACATGTTGTATTTATTTTACCACCTATTACACGAAGCTCAAGAGTGTAAATCTGATTTGTTTAACCCAAACAAATCCAGCCTATTTTATCCCCTAGGATTTTTCATATTGCAGAATATTTTAGATTGTGAAAATGGATTTTAATAAAGGTTACCAGGGAAGATAAACACTTAACTACTAAAACAGAGAGGTGGAGGGTTATTAGTATAAATTCTACCTGCCAGCAAGTAGGAAAAATATTAATATTAGGCTAAGCAGGAAGGATTACTGCAAGATATGCTGGTTTGATGACAGCATAAGCTAAATGAATACATACCTGTGAACGGTTTGCACATCTTGATTTTGGATAGCCAGAAGGGTTCAGAAAAGTCAGTCATCTTAGATACATTTTTATTTTGTTTTTGGAGATAGAGTCTTGCTCTATTGCCCAGTCTGGAGTGCACTGACATGACCTTTGTTCACTGTAAACTCCGCCTCCTGGATTCAAGCAATTCTGTCTCGGCCTCCTGAGTAGCTGGAACCACAGGCACATGCTGCTATGCCCGGCTGATATTTTGTATTTCAGTAGAGACAGAGCTTCACTTTGTTGCCTAGGCTAGTCTTGAACTCCTGAGCTCAGGCAATCAACCCGTCTCAGTCTCCCAGTGTTAGAAGTACAGGCGTGAGCCACTGTGCCCAGCTGGTAAATTTTTAAAGAAGCTTAATAACTGTCCTTTCCTAAGCTGCTGCCAAGGTGCTTGGTCCTTTCGAGAAAGCTAAGGCCACATTATGATGAGGCCCTCACATCATCCAGCGATTCGCACCATGCCCAGCAGCACTAGCTTCACACATGCCCCTGCCATGGCCTTCGTCTCTGAGCTCACCTGCATCTACTCGGCCCTGATTCTGCATGATGATGAGGTGACAGTCACGGAGGATAAGATTAATGCCCTCATTAAAGCAGCTGGTGTAAATGTTGACGCTTTCTGACCTGGCATGTTTGCAAAGGCCCTGGCCAATGTCAACATTGGAAGCCCCATCTGCAATGAAAGGGCTGGTGGACCTGCACCAGCTGGAAGTCCTGCCCCCGCCCCCCTCTGCCCCCAATGCAGCTGCTTCAGTTGAGAAGAAAGTGGAAGCAAAGAAAGAAGAATCTGAGGAGTCTGGTGAGGACATGGGCGTTGGTCTTTTTGACTAAACCTCTTTTATACAATATTCTGGGATTATTCTAATGGTGCATACCTTAATTCCAGCTACTCTGGAGGCTGAGGCAGGAGAATCACTTGAACCCAGGAGGCAGAGGTTCCAGTGAACCAAAATCATGCCATTGTACCACAACCTGGGAAACAAGAGCAAAACTCTGTCTCAAAAAGAGAAAAAGCTATTGATAAAATGAACCAGGAAGGTGTGGGGAAAAAGACAATCTTGATGAAGATAAAGTAGTTTCAGGCATCAATGCCTTTTAAAAGCCATAACTTTCTCTAGAAAAATTGGCAATATTTACATTAGTATGTGGCATTTAAGTATTCAGAATAATTATCGCTCTTATGTACTATCTCTGAAATCACCTCCCATAAATTATCTTAGTTAGGGTCAATATCCAGTTACCTTTTAAAAATATTTTTCTTTTCTTGGTTAAAGCAATTTAATGAAAGAACATTTAAGATTTAAAAATAGTCACTTGAAGCTCATTAAGGACTGCCAAAAATCTAATTTTATTTTTGCATTCTTTATAAATAAAAAGCAAACGATAACCACTTTCCTTAGATCCAACTTCAATGACCATATTCTCAGAACTACTGAAAGACTTCAATTACATTAATTGTAAGGAATAGTTTGTAATTACTGAGTTTTACATTTTTGCTTAATATACAAAATTTCTGCTTAATATATTCGGTAAGCTAGTTAACTCTTGGAATGTCTAAACTACCTTTATTTTCTTCATTAAGAAAGGGTAATTTAAAACTTCATGCACATGTAACATTTTATTATTTTAGAGATGGAGTTTTGTTGTCACCCAGGCTGGAGTGCAGTGGCACAATCTTGGCTCACTGCAACCTTCGCATCCCGGGTTCAAGCAATTCTCCTGCCTCAGCCTCCTAAGTAGCTGAGATTATAGGCATGCACCACCATGCCTGGTTATTGTATTTTTAGTAGAGATGGGGTTTCACCAAATTAGCCAGGCTAGTTTTGAACTCCTGACCTCAAGTGATTCACCTGTCTCAACCTCCCAAAGTGCTGGGATTACAGGAATGAGCCACCGTGCCCAGCCTATGTGACCTTTTAAGGACTTAACTTCCTTAACATAAGGTAAAAGTCTTAGGCAGGCTGCCACTGGGAATGCTTCCTTTCTTTTTCCTTTTTAAATTAGAGACATGGTCTCACTATGTTGCCCATTTTGGTCTGGAACTCCTGGGTTGAAGCAATCTTCCTCTCTTGTCCTTTCAAAATGTTGGGATTTTTATCAAACTGTGCCATGGCGCCCAGTTTGAAAATTTTTTTAGTGTATGTGGTAATACACAGGAGATCACATTTAGTATATAACAAAATTAATTAAGAAGTCAAAAAACACGTTAAATTTAAGAACAAATAGGCTGGGCGTAGTGGCTCACGCCTGTAATCCCAGCACTTTGGGAGGATGAGGCCAGGAGTTCGAGATCAGCCTGGTCAACATGGCGAAAACAGTCTCTACTAAAAATACAAAAATTAGCTGGGCTTGGTGGTGCATGCCTGTGATCCCAGCTCTCAGGAGCCTAAGGCTCGTGATCACTTGAACCTGAGAGATGGAAGCTGCAGTAAGCCGAGACTGCCACTGCATTCTAGCCTAGGCGACAGATTGAGACTCTGACTTAAACAAAAAACAAAAAGAACAAATAATTATCTGAAAAACTTCTGACATTTACTTACTTCTGGACAAACAAATGAGTAGGAAGAACCATCAGTCCAAATATCTTAATTTTAGTCTTTTTTTGTGTGTGTGATGGAGTCTTGCTCTGTCACCCAGGCTGGATCTCAGCTAACTGCAATCTCTGCCTCCCAGTTTCAAGTGATTCTCCTGCCTCAGTCTCCCGAGTAGCTGGGATTATAGGCATGCATAATCACGCCCAGCTAATTTTTGTATTTTTAGTACAGATGGGGTTTCACCATGTTGGTCTAGCTGATCTTGAATTCCTGACCTCGGCCTCCCAAAGTGCTGAGATTACAGGTGTGAGCCACCAAGCCTGGCCAATTTTAGTCTTTATCCTTAAAATTGCCTGAGTTCTTAGAACACAGAAAAAGCAAATCTGAATGCACTTGTAACAGCTTAATAATTTATATGTCCTGTTATGATTTTCATGGACTGTTTTAAAGCCAAAGCATAATTCAATGCAGAGATAAACTTGAAAAAGCAAACAAACTTTTGAATAGTATGTTATGACCTAGATAAAACTGATTATCAACTATTAAGTCATAATAATTAGCACATGCAACAGATTAAGAAATTAAATCCTGTGCTATATACTCTTAAGTATTTTGTCAGACATGAGATACCTTTAAATGTTTCTATCAGTTGCATTCCTTTCCCCACATACTTTATTTAAAACAAGAAAACAATTATCTTTCCTCCAGATTCTCATGTTTTTCAGTGCAAAATGTTGCAATCTCAGTAAAAATGGTTTA
Source organism: Callithrix jacchus (assembly GCF_049354715.1). Classification (NCBI taxonomy): domain Eukaryota; kingdom Metazoa; phylum Chordata; class Mammalia; order Primates; family Cebidae; genus Callithrix; species Callithrix jacchus. The sequence continues at coordinate 82,366,455 of NC_133503.1, forward strand.
TTACAATGTTATTATAGAAAGGCTTAGTCCTCATACTGTTGAAAATGTACTTAAAAGATGTCCAAATCATGAGAATGATCAACTTCAATGGCTTCCTCTGCATCCAACTTGGCTTCTCCATGTCCTTCCTGTGACTCATCAAGAGATGCCAGGGCCTCATTTGTGTCACTTGCAAAAGTTTCTCGTGATGTATCATCATCTTCTTGAAAATTTAGACTTTTAATAGCTTGTTTCATCTTTTTCCCCAACACTTGTGTTCTCCTCTTCCTGGCAGCTTTTTTATTTTCATATTCCTTTTGATTTTCAATGTAGAAGATGTCCTATAATACAGGAACAACTTTAGTAAATAAGAACTACCATGTATTAAAAGTTTATTCCACGACTGGCCCATAAACAAATATTATTAGGCTCATTATTAAGATAAAGTTCAAGATATTAAGTACTCACTGCAAATAAAGATTGAAACCAATTTAAACCCAGCCTAGTGTTAGGTTTAGGGCCATGCTTATTCTACCATAACTTATCATCTCTACAGTTAAAACTTTCCTAAATGAAGGCTGGGCATGGTGGCTCATGCCTGTAATCCTAGCACTTTGGGAAGTCAAAAGTGGGTGGTTCACTTGAGGTCAGGAGTTGGAGACCAGCCTGGCCAACATGGTGAAATCTCGTCTCTACTAAAAGTACAAAAATTAGCTGGGCGTGGTGGCATATGCCTGTGGGTCTCAGCTACTCAGGAGGCTGAAGCAGAAGAACTGCTTGAATATGGGAGGTGGAGGTTGCAGTGAGCCGAGATTGCGCCACTGCACTCCAACCTGGGCCACAGAGTGAGGTTCTGTCTCAAAAAACAAAACAACACAACAACAACAACAAAAAAGCAAAAGTTTTGAAGCACTTTGGATTTTCAGATGAGATAATCTATCTGTAATAAAACAGAGAAGGTTCAAAGGTTTAAAAAAGAAGCCGGTGTAGCAGGACATACTTCTGGGACCCTATTATCTCCTGGGCAGGGACTCCTAAAAGCTGCAGCGAAGCCAGGCCCTGTTATATTCTTAAAGAATACAAATCCCAATCCCTTCTTGTATAAAAAGCATTATGGAAGATGGTGGGATAAAGGAGACCCTCTCCTAAAATTTAAGCTAAATCGTTATAAGTAGCACACAGAATTAGCAGAGGAAGGCATAAAGATCTTTGAAATGAAGGGGTAAGGGAAAACTTCAAAATATGAGTGTTTTGATGAAGAGAAATAATAAAAGTATTTGGTAAAGAGATGAGGAAGAATGAGGATGGAAAAGGAGGATACATACATGAGAAAAAAGTAAAAGAAAAACAAAGGTGAATTCAGAATATAATGAAGCTTGCTACCACTTACCAAGTGAGTACTTTTACACACTGGCATTTTGCTAAGGACTTTACACACAAATTAACTCATTTAATCCTCACAAAAACCTTATGAGATAGTCATGCTATCCTTGTTTTCAGATGTGGAAAATGAGGCAAAAAAAGAGAGGTTAACACGTGAAGGTATAAAATCTAAACTCATATATGATTTCTTCAACATTCTTCTTTTTTTTTTTAAGTTTTTTTTTTTTTTTTTTAGACGGAGTTTCGCTCTTGTTACCCAGGCTGGAGTGCAATGGCATGATCTCGGCTCACTGCAACCTCCGCCTTCTGGGTTCAAGCAATTCTCCTGCCTCAGCCTCCCGAGTAGCTGGGACTACAGGCACGCACCACCATGCCCAGCTAACTTTTGTATTTTTAGTAGAGACGGGATTTCACTTTGTTGACCAGGATGGTCTCGATCTCTTGACCTCGTGATCCACCCCCCTCGGCCTCCCAAAGTGCTGGGATTATAGGGATGAGCCACCGTGCCTGGCCTTTTTTAAAGTTTTTGATAGAGATGGGACTTTGCTCTGTCACTCAAGGTGTGGTGCAGTGGTATCATTATACCTCACTGCAGCCTCGAATTCCTGGACTAATCCTGAGCAATCTTCCTGCCTCAGCATCACAAGTAGCTGGTGATTTCTCTTCCTTTTTTTTTTGAGACGAAGTCTCACTCTGTTGCCCAGACTAGAGTGCAATAGTGAGCTCTTGGCTCACTGTAACCTCTGCCTCCCGGGTTCAAGTGATTCTCCTGTCCCAGCCTCCACAGTAGTTAAGATTACAGGCTTGTGCCACAATGGCCAGCTGATTTTTGTATTTTTAGTAGAGACGGGGTTTCACCATATTGGTCAGGTTGGTCTCAAACTCCTGACGTCATGATCTGCCCGCTTCAGCATCCAAAAATGCTGGGATTACAGGTGTAAGCCACCGTGCCTGGCCCTCCTCCATTTTTTTTTTTTCTTTTCTGTTTTTTATTCCTTTTGAGACAGAACCTGGCTTTGTCACCCAGGCTGGAGAGCAGTGGTCTGAGCTCAGCTCACTGCAATCTCTGCCTCCTAGGTTCAAGCAATTCTCATGCCTCAGCCTCCTGAGTAGCTGGGACTACAGGTGTGAGCTATCATACCCAACTAATTTTTGTATTTTTAGTAGAGATGGGTTTTTTCCATGTTGCCCAGGCTGGTCTCAAACTCCTGGCCTCAGGTGATCCACCTGCCTCAGCTTCCCAAAGTGCTGGAATTACTGGCGTGAGCCACTACACCCAGGCCAATATTCTTAAAATCTATCACACTGCCTTCACAAAAATTTGATGATTTGCATTTTTTTCTAAGAGTTCATTTACTTTTAACTTAAAGAATAAGAAGAAGCCGTAAGTAAAAGTATTTTTATTTTATATGGAAGCACATCCACGCATCTTGCTAAGAATTCTAGTAGTTTAAGGCTTGGTAACACTGGGTAAATTTTATGAAGCTACCCTTTTCTCTCCAGATATGGCAAGCCTTATTAAAAACAAAACAAACTTTGGCTGGGTGCTGTAACTCATGCTTGTAATCCTAGCAGTTTGGGAGGCGAAGGTGGGTGGATTGCTTGAGGTTAGGAGTTTGAGACCAGCCTGGACAATATAGTGAAACCCTATTTCTACTGGAAAAAAAAAAAAAAAAAAAAAATTAGCAGGGTATGGTGGCGGGTACCTGTAATCCCAGCTACTTGGGAGACTGAGACAGGAGAATCGCTTGAACTTAGGATGAGCAGAGATCTTGCCACTGGACTCCAGCCTGGGCAAAAGAGCTAGGCTTTGTCTCAAAAAATGAAAAATAAATAAAATAAAGTTCATTCCCATGAGTTATGAATTTAATAGTAGAAAGTGGGAAATGGTCCCAAAAATGTTGTTGTAACAACAACAAAAAAAATGTTGTTGCAACATGTTGTTAATATCTTTATCACAAATGCAGGGAGAAAATTTGAGGGAAAATTTTCCCTTCACCCATCTATACCTATACTTAAATCTCCAAGTTAAGGATCTGACTCTATAGTGTTTAGCTGAGCTTTATTTTTTTTCTTTGAACAAAGCAAATAAAGTTTTAACTAATGCTTTTTTTCCTTCAGAAAACTTTGTGTTTTCTAAAACAAAACTTAACTATGAGGTCATGTACCCAAATGGAATTTTAAAACAGGAAAACAAACCCTCTCAGTCAAGTTCTGGCTTCTAAGTTCTACATATGGTGACTGTTAGCAATACAGCAATTGAAAGAATAATTATAACATTGTCATTTGGGTGGCATCTGAAATAAATTACGTATAATAAAATTTCACTGGTCGGGCATAATGGCTCATGTCTGTAATCCCAGAACTTTGGAAGCCCCAGGCAGTAGGATTGCTTAAAGCCAGGAGTTTGAGACAAGACTGGGCAACATAGGAAGATCCTGTCTCTACAAAATATTTAAAAAAAGAAGTCGAGCATAATGGTATGTGCCTGTAGTCCCAGCTATTTGGGAGGCTGAGGCAAGAGGGTCACTTGAGCCCAGGAGTTTGAGGCTACAGTGAACTATGATAGTGCCATTGAACTCCTGCCTGAGTGACAACAGGAGACCCTATCTCTTCAAAACAAAACAAAACTGCCAGGTACAGTGGCTCACACCTGTAATCCCAGCGCTCTGAGAGGCCGAGGCAGGAACATCAGTTGACTCCCAGAGTTCAAGACCAGCCTGAGCAACACAGTCAGACCTGGGTGACAGAGTGAAACCATCTCTTTTTAAAAATAGTTTTTTGGCCAGTCGAGGTGGCTCACGCCTATAATCCCAGCACTTTGGGAGGCCGAGGAGGGTGGATCACCTGAGGTTAGGAGTTTGGGACCAGCCTGGCCAACATGGTGAAACTAAAAACACTAAAACTACAAAAATACAAAACTTAGCTGGCTGTGGTGGTCGCCTGTAATCCCAGCTACTCAAGAGGCTGAGGTGGGAGAATTGCTTGAACCTGAGAAGCACAGGATGCAGTGAGCCAAGATCGCACCGCTGCACTCCTGCCTGGGCAACAGAGCAAAACCCCGTCTCAAAAAAAAAAGTCCTTATAAGTCAACGTTTCCCTACTATTAGATATTCTAAATGTTTCTATTTTTTGTTATTATAATGCAAAGTTTCTGGTAGTTTAACATGAAAACCTTCTGGCATTAAAATAGTTTTACCCCAATGAGCTGGAGTAACTGAATTACAAAGATGCATTACAGTGAAAATAACCCCAAGGTGGGTTTGGAGTCAGAGTGTTCCTGTGATCCCAGGCATATAATTTTGACTATTCATTTGCATAACAAAGTAACATTCATGGTGATACAATGTGGTGAAGATTAAGTTACATAATATAAATCTTTGGTCCTGTGGGAGGCAGTCAGTAAATGTTACAGTATTTCTTCTCTCCTGCCTGTGAATACTGTTTGTTCAGGGTTTAGTTATTTAGAAGGTATCTTTTAAGTACATACTTTTTCAAGATTTGAGGGAGAGGAGAGAACATCAGAGTATAATCTTTGCTACCACTCAACAGTTGTGTTCCTAAGGAAACTTACATTATTACAAATCGTATTATTGAAAAGGTTGTTACAATGAGATGAAAACAGTCGTTACTAGAGATTTTAGATGTGCAATAACAATAACATATCCTACTGGAATGTCAATATAGCTGACTCTTTTACTTTTTAAATTTATTTTTATTTCTTTATTTTTTTGAGACGGAGTTTCGCTCTTGTTACCCAGGCTGGAGTGCAATGGTGCGATCTTGGCTCACCGCAACCTCCGCCTCCTAGGTTCAGGCAATTCTCCTCCCTCAGCCTCCTGAGTAGCTGGGATTACAGGCACACATCACCATGCCCGGCTAAGTTTTTGTATTTTTACTAGAGACAGGGTTTCACCATGTTGACCAGGATGGTCTTGATCTCTTGACCTCATGATCCACCCGCCTCAGCCTCCCAAAATGCTGGGATTATAGGCGTGAGCCACCAGGCCCAGCAGCTGACTCTTTTAAAATGACTGTTAAGTGAACAGCCAGAAAGCAAGGAAAAAGAAACCACACTGAGCAGATGCAAAATATGATTAACCGGACCAGCTCAAGGTAAGTGGCTTTTATTTATCTGTCATCATCAGCGTTACAACCAGTGTGGCTAAAAGACGCATTCCTATTACCTTTATCACCATTGTTATCATAAAGAAAACGCAAAGAAAAAACAAAACAAAAAAACATACAGAGCTACTCAAACATGTTGGCTGTGTTAGATGTGTACCACCTCTTTCCTATGCAAGAGGTTAGTTCTCAGTCTTTAGTATTTGCATAAATGCTAAGTGCAAATCATGTTCTCTGATTAACAAATTAAAAGATAACAAATTTTAAGTTTTGAAAAACCCATACTGTAGAAGAATGATAAAAGACATTCCTGGTAACAAAAAAGAAAAAAAAAATGATTTAAAATACTAAAGAGTCAACTTTCCAGTTGATAATACTGGAGACAGAATAATGAATGAAACAAAGCCACGAGGAGATAATCACCAGAATATAATAAAGTAACCCAACATTCTTCTTCTTTTTAAAAAGACATAGTCTCGCTCTGTTGCCTAGGCTGGAGTGCAGTGGCGTGATCTCGGCTCACGGCAACCTCTGCCTCCCAGGTTCAAGAGATTCTCCTGCGTCAGCCTCCCGAGTTGCAGGGATTATAGGCGCCTGCCACCAGGCCTGGCTAATTTTTGTATTTTAAGTAGAGTCAGGGTTTCACCATCTCGGCCAAGTTGGTCTTGAACTCCTCAACTCATGTGATCTGCTCACTTTGGCCTCCCAAAGTGCTAGAATTACAGACATGAGCCATTGCACCTGACTTAACCATCTTTAACTCTTCAAAATGTCTAAATCATGAAGGAAAATGGTGGGGTTAAAAAGAACAAAGGAGGGCTAGGTGAGGTGGCTAACACCTATAATCCTAGCACTTTGGGAGGCCAAGGTGGAAGGACTGCATGAACCCAGGAGTTGGAGAACAGCTTGGCCAACGTGGTGAAACTCCACCCCTACAAAAAATACAAAAATTAGCTGGCCATAGTGGAGCATGTCTGTGGTCCCAGCTACGTGGGTGGCTGAGGTAGGAGGGTTATCTAATACCAGGGAAGTCAAGACTGCAGTGAGCTGTGATGATGCACTCCAGCTCGGGCAATAGAGTAAGACTGTCTCCAAAAATAAAAATAATAATAATAAAAATAATTTTAAAAAAGAATAAAAGAGGTGATAACGCCGAGGTGGGTGGATCACGAGGTCAAGAGATTGAGACCATCCTGGTCAACATGGTGAAACCCCGTCTCTACTAAAAATACAAAAATTAGCTGGGCATGGTGGTGCGTGCCTATAGTCCCAGCTACTCAGGAGGCTGAGGCAGGAGAATTGCTTGAACCCAGAAGGCGGAGGTTGCGGTGAGCCGAGATCGTGCTATTGCACTCCAGTATGGGTAACAACAGAGAAATTCCATCTCAAAAAAAAAGAGGTGATACAACAAATGGAATATGGAAACCTATCCTGCTTAGGAGGAAAGTATATAAAATATATTATTGGCCAGGCACGGTGGCTCACTCCTGTAATCCCAGGACTTTGGGAGGCTAAGGTGGGTGGATCATGATATTAGGAGTTTACGACCAGCCTGGCCAAGATGGTGAAACCCCATCTCTACTAAAAACACAAAACTCAGCCAACCATGGTGGCAGGCGCCTTTAATTCCAGCTAGTCGGGAGGCTGAGGCAGAGAATCGCTTGAACCCAGGAGGCAGAGGTTGCAGTGAGCTGAGATCACACCACTGCACTTCAGCCTGGATGACAAAGTGACACTCCGCCTTGAAATAAATAAATAAACACACAAATAAATAAAAGGCACAAAGGTTACTTAGAATGAGACAATAACAAAATCAGTCCACTGAAGGCAGAGCACATAATGGATATTCATAGAAAATGAAGCTAGAGGCTGAGTAGAAGTCAAATTATGACAGTACTTAAGAGGTGAGGACATTATCATTACCTTAATTTGTTCTTCGCTGATACTAGGAGTGTTTTTCAAGAGATTCAGAAAAACTCCACCTGGTGTTCTTCTTCGACTACCATTCTACAAAAATAAACAGAAAAGTTAAACTGTATATACTCTTCTCATAAGTGGTCAAGGCATCTTTGAACAGACACACAACAAAGGGTATTGAAGGAATATGAGATCTGAAGTCCAGTCCTGATTCTGACCCTCATTTATAAAATGAAGGTCAAAGATAGTATCTGGCCTTTTTTAACTCTAAAATTCTGTGATTTAAAAAAATCTATATGGTAACAAAAAAAAGGCCACTTAGCTCAAATGACCTAACAAATGACTGGATTTTCTGTTTTTATCTGCCATCTGGCTAATTCAGTGAATTTTTTTTTTTTTTAAGATGGACTCTCGCTCTGACGCCCTGGCTGGAGGGCAGTGGTGCGATCTCAGCTCAATGCAACCTCTGTCTCTAGGTTCAAGCAATTCTTCTGCCTCAGCCTCCCAGCAGCTAGGACTACAGGTGCGTGTCACCATACCTGGCTAATTTTTTTGTTTTAGTAGAGATGGGGTTTCACTATGTTGGCCAGGCTGGTCTCAAAATCCTGACCTCAGCCTCCTGGCATTTTTTTTGTTTTTTTTTTTTGAAATGGAGTTTTACTTTTTTGTCCAGACTGGAGTAAAGTGGCACAATCTCGGCTCACTGCAACCTCTGCACGCCCCCCCCCCGCCCCGGGTTCAAGCAATTCTTCCTTAGCCTCCCGAGTACCTGGGATTATATGTGCTCACAACATGCCCAGCTAATTTTTGCGCCTGTAATCCCAGCTACTTGGGAGGATGAGGCACGACAATCAACTGAACCCGGGAGGCGGAGGTTGCAGTGAGCTGAGATCGAGCCATTTTTATGCTGCATCTCTATTTTTAGTAGGGATGGGGTTTCACCATGTTGGCCAGCCTGGTCTCAAACTCCTGACCTCGGGTTATCTGCCTACCTCAGCCTCCCAAAGGGCTAGGAAAACAGGTGTGAGCCACCTATCCCTGCATGAATATTCTATTAGATGTTAAAATACATCATAAAGTCTCAATAATTAAAACAGTGTGGTATCAAAATAAAACTAGAATGATCAGTGAAGCAAAATAGAAAACCTAGGAAAAAAAGGCCAAATATATATGGGTATTTAGTTTATGATATAGATACTATTTGAAGTTGGAGAAGATAAATATATTATTCAAGAATTGGTGTTTGAGGACGGGTGAGGTGGCTTATGCCTATAATCCCAGCACTTTGGAGGCCGAGGCAGATGGATCACCTGAGGTCAGGAGTTCGAGACCAGCCTGGTCAACATGGTGAAATACTGTCTCTATCAAAAATACAAAAATCAGCCAGGTGTGGTAGCACATGGCCGTAATCCCAGCTACTTTGGAGGCTAAGGCAGAGAATTGCTTGAACCCGGGAGGCGGAGGTTGCAGTGAGCTGATATTGTGCCACTGCACTCCAGCCTAGTTGACAAGAGCAAACCTCCATCACACACACACACACACACACACACACACACACAGAATTGGTGGTTGAGCTACTGGGTAGCCACCATGGAAAATACTAAGTTGGATTTATACCTCATGTCTTATACCAAGATATATTCCAAAGGGATCAAAGATTTAAATATATATAATAAATCACACACACACACACACACACACACACACACACACACACAGTGGCTTCTCACTAGTCATGGTAGTTTGTTTTATAAAGTTGATGTTAATATTAAAACATTACATCTGGAAAATACAGGGTTATGTTCCTGAAAGCTTCTGATAAACATTTTTGTCAACAGTTCAGAATATAACCTTGTATGTATCTTGGTTTAAAGACACCTTATTGTTGATTCATTAACATTGAATTCATGGCCAACAGCCTGTAACTCATGCCTAAATGAAGCTTATCTAACACATATTTTCTCTCTAAGGCATGTCACAGTCTTCTTGCTCTTAGAAACACTAGTCAGCACTACAGCACTACCCTTGGAGGGGCCATTTTAAACAGCAAAATCCTCGGGGAGCAAAAAAAAGCACAAAATGTGAAAAAGATGGCACTAAACAGACCTTGAAAAGGACACCTGTTTATAGTAAGGAAGCTGAAACAAGGCTGAGTGTTGTCTTGTTTGACCTCAGCTAAGCATGTGCATGTCGGACAACTCACTACAGAAAAAAGTAGCAAAACATCCAGTTACAAGAAAAAATAGGGCCAGGCACGGTGGCTCACGCCTATAATCCCAGCACTTTGGGAGGCCGAGGTAGGCGGACCACCCAAGGTTGGGAGTTTGAGACCACTCTGACCAACATGTAGAAACCCCATCTCTACTAAAAACACAAAAGTAGCAGGGCATGGTGGCACATGCTTGTAATCCCAGTTACTTGAGAGGCTGAGGCAGGAGAATTACTAGAACTCGGGAGGTGGAGGTTGCGGTGAGCCAAGATCACACCATTACACTCCAGCCTGAGCAATAAGAATGAAATTTTGTTTCAAAAAAGAAAAGAAAAAGAAAAAATAGGTAGGGTACAGTGGCTCACACCTGTAATCTCAGAGGCATATGGATTGCTTGAGCACCCAGGAGTTTGAGACCAGCCTGGACAACATGGTGAAACCCCGTTTCTACAAAATATACAAAAATTAGCTGGGCATGGTGGCTCAAGCCTATAGTCCCAGCTACTTGGGAGGCTGAGGTGGGAGGACTGCTTGAGCTGAGGAGGTCAGGGCTGCAATGACCTGTGATTGTGTCATTGCACTCCAACCAGGATGACAGAGACCCTGTTTCTTTTTTTTTATCAAAAAGAAAAAACAAAAAAAGGAAAGAAAAAAACCACCGTAATCCCATTACCCATAGTTAATTACTGTAATATTTTCACATATATAATCTTTTTACTTTTTTTTGACAGGGTCTCACTCTGTTGCCCAGGCTAAAGTGCAGTTGTGTGATCATGCCTCACTGCAGCTCGACCTCCTGGGCTCAAGGGATCCTCCCACCTTCTCAGCCTCCCAAGTAGCTGGGACTACAAGCATGTGCCACAATATCCAGCTAATTTTTGTATTTTTTTTGTAGAGATTAGGCTTCACCACGTCACCCAGGCTGGTCTCAGGATTAGAGGTGCGAGCCACCACACCTAGCCATCTTTTTACTTTTTTATATGCCACATATATTTGTAACCCCAACCCCAAATGGGATTCTGATGTGTAAATTGGTTTATATTTTTGAGACGGAGTTTTGTTCTTGTTGCCCAGGCTGGAGTGTAGTGGTGCAATCTCCGCTCACTGCAACCTCCCTGGTTCAAGTGATTCTCTAGCCTCAGCCTTCTGAGCAGCAAGGATTACATGGAAACACCACCACACCTGGCTAATTTTTGTATTTTTAGTAGAGATGGGTTTTACCATGTTGGCCAGGCTGGTCTCAACCTCCTGACCTCAGGCGATATGCCTGACTTAGCCTCCCAAAGTGATGAGGCATGAGCCACTGGGCCCGGTTTGTAATCTGTGTCTTTTCATTAAACGATCCATTATATATATCCTTCCATCTTCATGCTAATAGACTTTTGAGACTTTGGAGCTACTGTGAATTTTTGGATGTTGCTCTTTAAATTGGCTAAAAACCTTGGAGTCATACCTTGACTCTTCCTTTTCTTACATCCTCCATCTTATTCACTAGGAAATTCTGTTGGCTCTATCTTCCACATATACCCAGAATCTGACCACTTTTCCTTCATCCCACTGCTACCATGCTAGTCAGACCCACCTGGAATGGCTTTTCCTGCTTCTACTCTTACCCCCAATTCAGTCTATTCTCAAAACAGCAGCCAAAATGAAATGTATTTCTCATCTGTTCAAAACCCTCTAGGGGCCATTTCATTTAAAGTAAAAGGCAAATTCTTTCAGGTGGCAAACAGGTTCCTACTAGACCTGGCCCAATTACCTCTCTGACTTTACATCCTATTCAACTCTCTCATGCACTCTGCTCCTGCCACATTGGCCCCTTGTTCAGACAGGAACTACGCAGAGATCAGGGTGGAGAGAGCAGTCTTGCCAAATACAGGGTAAAAGCCTGTTGTTAAAATTTTGTCCATTATGGATTTTTTGCATTAATTTTGATTTTTGAAACTAATACATTCAAATAATATTCATTTTGATTATTGAGTTTTTAAGGCAATCTCAAATTTTGCACCTACAGCAAGTAAACTGCTCACTTCACCCTAGTTCTAGCCTTGCCGGGCATCCTTCACTTCTACAATGGCTGTTGCTTCTACTTGGTCTATTCTTCCTGCAGTAGTCATTGCTTCACCTCAAGTCTCTGTTCAAATGGCACCTTCTTAATAGTCTATCCAGACCACATTAGTTTAACTGCAACGTCCTCCTTTCCGCTACTCCCTATAGCTCCATTTGATTTCTTTCTTTTCCCACAGGATATATCACTGGGGTTTTTTTTTTTTTTTTTTTTTGGAGACAGGGTCTCACTCTGTCACCCAAGCTGGAGTGCAGTGGCATGATTTTGGCTTACTGCAGCCTTGACCTCTCAGGTTCAAGTGATCCTCCCACCTCAGCCTCCTGAATAGTTGGGACTAAATGCTTGTGCCAGCAAGCCAGCCATTTTTTTTTTTTTTTTTTTTTTTTTTGGTAGAAACAGGATTTCACCATGTTACCCAAGCTTGTCTCAAATTCCTGGGCTAAAGCAATCTACCCACCTTGGCCTCCCAAAGTGCTGGGATTACAAGTGTGCCTGGTCAATGTATCACGTTTTAACACACTTGAAGTTATATTTATTGTTTATAGACTGTCTTCCTCTCCCCCAAGCACAACATAAGCTCCCCTGTCCAGAACAGTGCCTGGCATGGAGAAAGCACTCAGTAACTATTCAGGGAAAGAACTCATCCAGGGCAGGGCGCGGTGGCTCACGCCTATAATCCCAGCACTTTGGGAGGCCGAGGCGGGTGGATCACGAGGTCAAGAGATCGAGACCATCCTGGTAAACAAGGTGAAACCCTGTCTCTACTAAAAAGACAAAAATTAGCTGGGCATGGTGGTACGCACCTGTAGTCCCAGCTACTTGGGAGGCTGAGGCAGGAGAATTGCTTGAACCCAGAGGTGGAGATTGCGGTGAGCCAAGATCATGCCATTGCACTCCAGTCTGGGTAACAACAGCAAAACTCCGTCTCAAAAAAAAAAAAAAGAACTCATCCAAAGAAAGCAAATTTGGGGGCCTGACATAGTACCTGTAATCCCAGCACTTTGGGAGGCCAAGGTGGGCAGATTGCTTGAGCTCACAGGTTCAAAACCAGCCTGGGCAACATGGTGAAACCCCGTCTCTACTAAAAACACAAAAAATTAGCCAAGCATGATGGCATGCACCTGCAGTCCCAGCTACTCAGAAGGCTGAGGTTGGGGATGGCTTGAGCCCAGGAGGTGGAGGTTACAGTAAGCTAAGATCGCGCCACTGCACTCCAGCCTGGGCAACAGAAAGTTAATTTGAACCTGTACCTTCCCAATATTTAGTAAATCTCCATTAGCTCACTGAAATATAAAATTTATTATAGTACTAAAATATTGATGAAATCTCTAATTTTGTGGTCAACTAAATGAAAATCAAAGTGCTTTAACAATGACACAAACAGGATAGCAGTACATTCATGATTATTATTTGTTTTGTTGCTAACCTCTGTTTTGACTTCTGTAATTTATGTTCACAGGCTATTTCCTCAGCCAATGCTATCAATCCTAACTGGGTTTTTTTCTCCCTATGTCTAAAGCACAATATTGATCTACTCCCTTGTGATGTTATACTATTCAGACTTATCAGTAACAAAAAACAAGGAAGTTGTTCAAACCTTCATCCTCACCCTGTGGTGAAAGCTGAGTTAAATGAGACATGCCAAACCCTTCTATAACTGCCAGTGCTCATGATCTGGCCTAACCAGAGGAGCTCTTTCTGCCATTCTGAAACAGTAAAGTGCTTCTCAAACTTTCCTCCCATTATTGCTCTCCCACCCCAGGACCCTTTTAAACCAAAAATAACACTTCTGCCTACCATTGCTAAGTGCTGGACACTGTGGTCAGTACTTTATATGCATTATCTCCTCTAACCCTTACAACGTAGGAATAATCCCCATTTTACAGCTGAGGAGACTGAAGCTAAAAGAAGTCAAACGACTTAGTCAAATTTCAACTAATATGTTGTAAATCCAGAAGTAAAAAAAGGTACCCAAACTCTAAAACCCATATTCTCAAGATCTGAGCTCCTAGTCTACCCTAGACACCGCTGTCTTAAAATTTCAACCCCTTGGACAGGCACAGTGGCTCACTCCTGTAATCCCAGCACTTTGGGAGGTCGAGGCAGGTGGATTACCTGGCCTAAGTTTAGGAGTTCGAGACCAGCCTGGCCAACATGGCAAAACCCCATCTCTACTAAAAATACAAATATATAAATATTAGCTGGCTGTGGTGGCACGTCTGTGATCCTAGCTACTCAGAAGACAGAGGCAGGAGAATTGCTGGAACCCAGGAGGCGGAGGTTGCAGTGATCCAAGATTATGCCACTGCACTCCAGCCTGGGTGACACAGTGAAACTCCTTAAAAACAACAACAACAACAAGAAAAAAACCCTACCTTTAATGAATCATGTAAGAAATGTTTTGGTGACTATACAGTAACAGGCTACGATTTATCTGGTTTTTTTTTTGGTAAGGAAAGTATTAAACGTAAAAACGACTGTACTAATTTTTTTTTTGAGATGGAGTTTTGTTCTTGTTCCCCAGGCTGGAGTGCAATGGTGTGACCTTGGCTCACTGCAACCTCCACCTCCCGGGTTCAAATGATTCTCCTGCCTCTGCCTCCCGAGGAGCTAGGATTACAGGTATGCGCCACCATGCCTGGCTAATTTTGTATTTTTAGTAGATACAGGGTTTCTCCATGTTGGTCAGGCTGGTCTCGAACTCCCAAACTCAGGTGATCCGCCCACTTTGGCAGCCCAAAGTGCTGGGATTACAGGTGTGAGCCACCGCACCCGGCCACTGATTTTTTTTTTTTTAACCCAGTCTTCATTATTGATAATGGTTTAAAAACTTCAAACTTGCTGTAATAATGAATAATAAATCAGAGATCCAACAAAGGCCAAGTTAAATTTGTAATCAAAAACAAAAACACAGGATAAACCATACAAAAAGAAAAACAGTTAAGCAATCTTACCATTATAAAGAGACCACCATTTTGTTCAACTTCAGCAGTTTCCATCAGAAGTTCAATTGCCTTTTTGTTCCCAATAATCCTCACTACTCGAGCTATCAGATCTTTCTTTGGTTCCTGTAACCTGATAAGAAACAAATAAGTCAAATTAACCTCTTTGTTTGTTGTACAAAGTTGAAGAAATCTACCTCATTCTCCAGCTTAACCCCCAGCTAGAATAAAAATCTGATTCTAGTAACACTTACTTTTCTAAAGCTTTAATATTTAATCTTGGAATCACTGACATGTAAATATTCCTAATCTTGGGTAACACAAGGAGAAGGTAACCTCAAGTTTCCATCTCAACTCTCATATTTGGCTTCTTTATTTGCCTTATTGGATTATAATAGATTTCAAAATAAATGTGCACATACAGCATGATGAATGCAGGACTAAATGCAAAAGAAGTAAAAACCAGTCCACTATTATCAAAGTAATGGACATATATGCTTTTAATTATTATGCCTAAAAGCTAGTCCCCTTAACTCAGAGATGTCTGGAGTTTTAAAATGGGATAGGATCTTTCCCTCATAGACTCCCTGCCTCAGGACAAAGAAATAGAAATAGCTAATATTTACTGATGGCTTATTATGATTATAGTAAGCACAATCCTAAGAACCTTACATGTACTACACCAGTTGATTCTCTGAAGTATGTTACAAGACAGGTACTATCGTTTGCATTTTGTCATTGAGAGGTTAGAAACATAGGTAGCCTAAGTAATTCTTCCAGTGTTAAAGCTCACACTTTCAAGAGATCGAGAATTCAGACCTGGCACCCTTTGTTTTTCCTCAAAAGGAGGCAGTGCCTTTTTATGGAAAAAGCAATAGACTTGGAACACAAGGATCAGGGTTTAGCTCCAGGTCTAACATTAATCTGTAAAATGAAAGTTTTAGTTTACAAAGTCTCTAAATTCCTTTCCAGCATTCAAATTCCAAACTTCCCCAGTATTTTAAAAATCAAGTACTGGTATTCAGATAGGCTTCCCGGAAAGTAAATACTTGTTTTCCTACCAGCTACATTACTCTTAAACCATATCTGTTTTCAAATTTGTGACATTGTTCCTTAGTGATTTAGAGCTAATGAAAATGTTAACTCAAAATCTGAACTTTTGATATGCTCAGAGTTAAAATACATGAATTGTAAATTTACCATACACCAAGCAATTCTACTTCTGGGTATGCACCCAAAAGAAATGAAAATATAGGCAGGCACGGTGGCTCATGCATGTATTCCCAGCACTTTGGGAGGCTAAGGCAGGTGGATCACCTGAGGTTAGGAGTTTGAGAACAGCCTGGTCAACATGGTGAAAACCCATCTCTACTAAAGATTAAAAACAACAACAACAACAACAACAAAAAGCCAAAAACACATTAAACGGGTGTGGTGGCAAATACCTATAATCCCAGCTACTCAGGGGGCTGAGACATGAGAATCGCTTGAACTCCAAAGCGGAGGCTGCAGTGAGCCAAGATTGCACCTGCACTCCAGCCTGGGCGACAGAGCAAAACTGTTTCAAAAATAGAAACAGAAAAATTCTCAAAAAGAGTCAGATGCAGTGGCTCACACCTATAATCCCTGCAATCTGGGAAGTTGAGGCAGGAGGACTGCTTGAGCCCAGGAGTTCAGCTTCAGTGAACTACGATTGTGCTACTGCACTCCAGCTGAGTGACCACAGCAAGATCATCTCTTAAAAAAAAAAAAAAATCTGTGAGCAGTGCAGTAGCTCATGCATATAATCCCAGAACTCTGGGAGGCCAATGTGGGAGGACTGCTTGAGCCCAAGAGTTTGACACCAGCATGGGCAACATAGTGAAACCCCTTCTAATTTTTTTTTTTTTTATCAGCCAGGCATGATGACCTGTGCCTGTAGTTGCATCTACTCAGGAGGCTGAGGTGGAAGGATCCTTCCAGCCCAAGAGTTCCAGGCTGCAGTGAGGTGTGAATGCAGCACTGCACTCCAGCTTGGGCAACAGAGTGAGATCCTGTCTCAAAAAAAAAAATAGTAAAATAAAATAAATTAGGCTGGCTCAGTGGCTCATACCTGTAATCCCAATACTTTGAGAGGCCAAGGCGGGTGGATCCCTTGAGCTCTGGAGTTCGAAAGTAGCATGGACAACATGGCAAGACCCTGCCTCTACTAAAAACACAAAGAATAGCTGGTCATGGTGGTATGTGCCTGTGGTTCCAGCTATTTAGGAGGCTGAGGTGAGAGAATCCCTGAGCCAGGAGGTTGCAGTGAGCAACTGCACTCCAGCCTCAGTGACAGAGCAAGACCCTGTCTCAAAAAAAAAAAAAAAAAAAAAGGCCGGGCACGGTGGCTCAAGCCTGTAATCCCAGCACTTTGGGAGGCCGAGGTGGGTGGATCACGAGGTCAAGAGATCGAGACCATCCTGGTCGACATGGTGAAACCCCGTCTCTACTAAAAATACAAAAAATTAGCTGGGCATGGTGGCGCGTGCCTGTAATCCCAGCTACTCAGGAGGCTGAGGCAGGAGAATTGCCTGAACCCAGGAGGCGGAGGTTGCAGTGAGCCGAGATCGCACCATTGCACTCCAGCCTGGGTAACAAGAGTGAAACTCTGTCTCAGGAAAGAAAAAAAGAAAAAAAAAAGATCATTAAAGTATTTGGCATCTATTTTACTTTATTTCCTATAAATAGAAACCATCCGGTCTAGTACTTATTTGTAATTCAAATGCTCACCTGAATGAAATTTCATCAGCCACTTTCTCTTGAGAATCTTCCTCTGTGATCTCGTATCGACCTTTGTAGTTCATTTCTGGTCTGTTCCCTAGCCTGTCTTTGACAGGTCGTTTCCTTTTGAGATGACCTTGCCCATTTTCCTCTTCCTTTGATCCCATTTTTTTGTCACCATGCATATATTCATCTAGTTCCTTGTCTAGTTCTTTTGTATGCTCTTGAGATTCCCTCCTAAGTTTCTTAGCAAGCAAATAATTGTAGGTTTCAGATTGTCTGCTTCTGTCAATAGTGCCCTCCATTCCCAAGATACCAAGTTCAGTGGCGACTGCATCTTGATTCTGTTCCTGCAGCACAGCACCCCATATGTTGTTAACCTTCTTTCCTCCAGCAACAGGTGGTTTTTGACTGCTCTGGCCAAACAGTAAAGGCTCTGGTTTGGGAGGGTTAAAACATTTTTGCCGTTTGCGTTTCCAAAGACAGCCATCATCATCTGAATCAGAAAAACTCTCTTCACTTGAATCCACATTTTCAACAGCTCGATAATGTGATACTGGTGTACATGCAGCTGCCGTGTTCTGGAAGGCCCTCATAGCACTGTCCCCGCCTAGCACTTTCTGCAAGAAATACAATCAATTTCACAAAACACACAAACTCCACCTACCTAATTTTTAAAAATTTAGAGATTCAACTGTGCCATTCCAAAATGGAACTGATCTTCAAAGACAAGTCTGAGACCAAACAGTCCCTACTTTTCTAAGTTCCACATGGATTTGCCAATTTAAAAGTCACAAATTCTTATGTTTACAATGCAGCACTTAGTTCTAAGATCTCTTTCCACAATACTACCAAAGCTCTTGTCACCTGTAAAAGATTTCAGACTTTTCAGTTATTGTCAGATGTTTAAAAATGACATACATAATAATTACTTTTTTTTTTTTTGAGACAGTTTTGTTCTGTGGCCCAGGCTAGAGTGCAGTGGAGCAATCATGGCTCACCGCAGCCTCAACCTCCCAGGCTCAAGTGATCCTCCCACCTCAGTCTCTTGAAGAAATTACAGGCAACCGTCACCATACACAGCTAATCATTTTTTGCATTTCTCGTAAAGATGGGGTCTTGCCAGGCTGGGCATGATACCTTTAAAACCCCAGAGTGTACAGCATTAAGTTTATTTACCAAGTCATGGGTCAATTTATGTAAAACAGCCTGAGACTGAAAAACAAAATACCTTGGTACTAATTTCCTAAGACATTTCTATGCAAAAGAAATCATCTTTGCTGGCCAGGCACAGTAGCTCATGCCTGTAACCCCAGCACTTTGGGAGGCAGAAGCAGGCAGATCACCAGGTCAGAAGATAAAGACCATCCTGGCCAACATGGTGAAACCCCGTGTCTACTAAAAATACAAAAATTCGCTGAGTGTGGTGGTGTGTGCCTGTAATCCCAGCTACTCAGAAAGCCAAGGCAGAGAATGGCTTGAACCCAGGAGGTGTAGGTTGCAGTGAGCTGAGATTGTGCCACTGCACTCCAGCCTGGTGACAGGGCAGACTCCATCTCAAAAAGAAAAAGAAAAAAAGAAAGAAAGAAATCACCTTTGCTTTTTGTATTATACACTAAACCAAGTATTTGCTAAACTTCTACTACACTAGAAATAGAGGTTAGAATGATCTATCTTCCTATCTTCAAATAATAATCAGAGTTAACACTTATCAGGCATTACAGTGTACAGTATGCTCCATAGAAGCCTTATAATAGGCCCAGCACGGGCTCATGCCTGTAATCCCAGCACTCTGGGAGGCCGAAGCAGGTGGATTACTTGATGTCAGGAGTTGGAAACCAGCCTGGCCAACATGGTGAAACCTGTCTCTACGGAAAATACAAAAATTAGCTGGGCTTGGTGGCAGCGCCTGCAGTCCCAACTATTTGGGAGGCTGAGGCAGGAGAATCACTTAAACCTGGGAGGCAGCGACTATGCTACTGCACTCCAGCCTGGGCAACAGAGGGAGACTCCATTTCAAAAAAAAAAAATCGTAAAAAAGCCCTATCAGTGGTACATCATGCCAGTTCCACAAATGGAGACAAAAAGCGGTGAGGCTAAATAAACCTGCTGTAGGTCACACACTGGTGGCACCAGGATTTGAACACATGTAGCCTGGCAACAAAGCTCTCTCAAAGAGAGTGCTACCTACCTAAGGCAGTCAAGACAAATTCCCGTTTAGAAAGCTGGGTAGCTGGGTCTGGCACGGTGGCTCACGCCCATGATACCAGAACTTTGGGAGGCCGAGGCAGGAGAATCACTTGAGGTCAGGAGTTCGAGACCAGCCGAGCCAACATGGTGAAACCTCGTGTCTACTAAAAATACAAAAATTAGCCTGGCGTGGCGGCAGGCGCCTGTAATCCCAGCTATTCGGGAGGCTGGGGCAGGAAAATCGCTTGAACCCGAGAGGCCGAGGTTGCAGTGAGCTGAGTTCGCACCACTCCCACTGCACTCCAGCCTGGGCGACAGAGGGAGACTCCATCTCACAACAACAAACAAACAAAAAATTAGCCGGGCGTGGTTACTACGCACGCCTGTAGTCCCAGCTACTTGGGAGGCTGAGGCTGGAGAATCGCTTGAACCCCAGAGGCGGAGGTTGCAGTGAGCCGAAATCGCATCACTGCACTCCAACACAGAGTGAGACTCCGTCTCAAACAAACAAACAAAACCAGGGAAGCTAATGCAAAAACCTATACCGTGGTACCTCATGACAAAGCTAGGTTCGGCGGAAAGATGGAAGACCAGGTCTCTGAGTAAGCGATAAACTTCATTCCTGGGTCTCAGTCTCCCTTCGGTCCAGGTAGAAAATGAGCATCACAGGCTATTTAGGGTCGATGTCCCCAGATGCTACATTTTTAGTAAAATCTACCCCTTTACAGTCACCTAGCGGCGCTAGGGAAGCCCTAAGTTTATGGGCGGAGGTGAGATGGCCCAGAGACCGCTGCGAGACCGCCGTAAGCCCGCCTCCAGGAGTCGCCAAGGTTCGCGCACCCCGCCTCGCAGCGAGCAGCCGGGTCGGGGTCCGCAAGCCTAACCGCTGCCGCCGCTACCCCCCGGCCTCCCAAACCCGGGCTCCGTGAGCCAGCCCGGGTGACGCCTGCTAGCCCTTCTACTGCCAATGACCCGGCAGCCCGGGCTCCTCGCTCCCACCACTCACCCTCACCCTCATCGCCGCCCGCGCGCTCCCCGGGGCCCGGGCTTCGCGCGCCCAGCCACGACCACCCACCCTCCCTTCACACTCACTGGCACTTGCAGCGGCCTGTCGCTGGGTGCGACCGTCATGTCGGAATCTGAGTCGGAAAGCTGCCCATCTTCCATGTCGCCGGCCTCCAACGCCATCTTCCCGCGGCGCGGCGCGGCGCGGCGCGGCGCGGTGCGGAGGTCTACGCGGCGACGGGTCAGGAGAGCACTTCCGGCGGGAAGGCCCGGCTGCGAGGTTGCTGGGGCGCCCCCGCGCGGAGGCCTGCCTGTCCCAGTGGCCTGAGGCGTCGCCATTGCACTGGAACTACGCCGGAAAAATGAATCCCTTGGGCCCTCAACACTTTTCTTCCAAACTTTATTTTCGTGCAAACATAAATATGTTACGAGTTGCGGTCGTCTGGGATTCCGCCTTTGGCCGTACATCCCTCGCCTGTATGCTCTGGACAAGCCTCCCCCTTTCCATTCTTGCTCCTCCACAATCCACTCTACGTATTGCTTCCAGTGAAGCTTTTCAAGCAGTATAGTCCGCCCTGTATTCACTCCCTATCCACAGACGGCGAACCTGCGGATGGGAAGGACCCACCGTGCACCGCCACGTAAAGTAAGGGGCTTGAGTATGGCGGATGTTGGTATCTGTGGGGGGGTCTTGAAAACAAAGACCTGCGGATACCGAGGGACGATTGTACCTTAGCTCGAATCTTCCAAGAGCGTCCCTCCCCAAAACAAGGACTGAGTTCTCAGCCTGGTAAACAAGGTCCTGTGATCTGGGCATCTGGCCACTGGTCCTGGTGCGTCCCCATGCCCAACCGCTGGCGTGCTGCTCCTTTATTCATTCCAAGCTAACGGCCTCTGCATTTGCTTTTCACTCGGCCTGGAATGCCCTTCCCTCAACCCACTCCATTCTTTAAAGGTTATCTTGGAACCGCCTTTGCAAAAATTTGTAACAGTGAGAACATTATAGCAGTGGGAGGGATCTGATCTAGCCAACCCCTATCTTGCTTTCAGCCTTCAAGCTGCCCCTAATTACTCCTGGACTTGGGCCGGTTGATTTAATTTTGGGAGACATTTAGTTTATTTATTTGTTTGTTTGTTTATTTATTTATTGAAACGGAGTTTCGCTCTTGTTACCCAGGCTGGAGTGCAATGGCGCGATCTCGGCTCACCGCAACCTCCGCCTCCTGGGTTCAGGCAATTCTCCTGCCTCAGCCTCCCGAGTAGCTGGGATTATAGGCACGCCCCACCGTGCCCAGCTAATTTTTTGTATTTTTAGTAGAGACGGAGTTTCACCATGTTGACCAGGATGGTCTTGATATTTTGACCTCGTGATCCACCCGCCTCAGCCTCCCAAAGTGCTGGGATTACAGGCGTGAGCCACCGAGCCCGGCGACGTTTAGTTTATAGTTTAAATGATAATAACCCGGGCCGGGCGCGGTGGCTCAAGCCTGTAATCCCAGCACTTTGGGAGGCCGAGGCGGGTGGATCACGAGGTCAAGATATTGAGACCATCCTGGTCAACATGGTGAAACCCCGTCTCTACTAAAAATACAAAAAATTAGCTGGGCACGGTGGCGCGTGCCTGTAATCCCAGCTACTCGGGAGGCTGAGGCAGGAGAATTGCCTGAACCCAGGAGGCGGAGGTTGCGGTGAGCCGAGATCATGCCATTGCACTCCAGCCTGGGTAACAAGAGCGAAACTCCGTCTCAAAAAAAAAAAAAAAAAATGATAATAACCCTTCCCCAAAAGTCAACCACCTTTGTAAAGCTAATAAGAGACCACCAGGGTAGAAGAATAGAGGAGGCTGAATTCTTTAAGGTGTAGACAAAAACCCTTGCCAGTCATCATCCCAGAGGTCACAAGGTATGCAACTTTCCCAGTTACTCTACCAGATGACGTCACTATTGCAGACCCTATGATTGATATTTTGAGATATCTTTTCAGAGAACCGTGAACCCACCAACCGCTTCTGTGGTCCCACACAGAAGCTGTTGAGCGGCTTGAGGACAATTTCCACACCCCTAAGATTGCTTCCCTAACCAATCAGCAGCAAGAACTCATTGCTTAGCCGCTCCGTCCCTTCCCCAAACTATCTTTGAAAAACACTAGTCCCTGAATTCTCCCAGATATTGATTTGAGTAATAATTCTGTCTCCCACGTGGCATGGCAGGCCTCCTATTGAATTTGCTTTCCTCTTATTGAATCAGAGTTTCGCTCTGTCTCCAGGCTGGAGTGCAGTGGCAAAACCTCGGCTCACTGCAGCCTCTGCCTCCTGGGTTCAAGAGATTCTCATGCCTCAGCCCCCCAAGTAGCTGGGATTACAAGCATGCACCACCACACCCTGCTAATTTTTGTATTTTTAGTAGAGATGGGGTTTGACCATGTTGGCCAGGCTGGTCTTGAACTCCTGACCACCCACTGAGGGAATGTGTTTTCTTTCCGGGTCCACAAGGGGACGTAATTTTAAGGGCAAGAACTTCCTAGTGCCGTGCCCCCCTCTCATCTCTCTTCATCCGGGAGATTTAACGGTTTTATGTTTGAATTTTGCGGGCGCGGGAAGAAACTGTCAATTACTCCAGCTGAAATTCTAAGGAACTCCTTTCATTGGCCCTGGGTCTTACAGGAGTTTTGAAAAAGGAGATAGAAGAAGGATGAAATCCCTATTTTCAATGTGAGCAGTTGCTGGTGCCTATTTTCCCAGAATTGGCTTATTGTTTTTTTGTTTTTGTTTTTGTTTTTGAGACAGGGTCTTGCTCTGTCGCCCAGGCTGGAGTGCAATGGTGCGATCTAGTGCTCTCCAACCTCCACCTCCCGGGTTCAAGCGATTCTCCTGGCTCAGCCTCTCAAGTAGGTGGGACTACAGATGTGCATCACCACACCTGGCTAATTTTTGTATTTTCAGTAGTCAGGGTTTCACATGTTGACCAGGCTGGTCTTAAATTTCTGATCACCCAAGTGATCCTCTTGCCTCAGCCTCCCAAAGTTTTGGGATTACAAGTATGAGGCACTGTGCTCGGCCAGCCAGAATCAGTTTAAAAGGATGACCATACTTCTTCTCTTCTTGACTTGAAGAGAGGGAAGCTAACACTCCTTGATAACACAATGTATTGCTCCTAAACGTTAGTGCATCTGTAAATGTGTTTTCATTTCATTGAGGTGAATGGAGAAGATGAGAAGGAAGAATGTGGTTTTGGGATATGTAGACAAAGAATCTTTTTGGCTGGTAGAAAGTGATGGGAATCAGTTCAAATGTCTGAGAATTAAAATTAGAAAAATTAGCACCGTGGTCCTGCGGGTAGATGGAAGACAGCAGCAAGGTTGTTGATAGAGAGTACCAATGTCAGACAGGCACTGCTACCCTTCAAGAGTGTTCTTCATTGGTTCATTTGTTCATACACTCATGTAAATGCGCATAAGCCTGGAACAATGCTAGGAACTGGAGCAATGCAGGCATGAGTCAGAGATGATCCTTGCCCTGACAACAGGAAGAAAACATAGTATTTACAAAAGAACGCATCATTCATGTATGCCTAGTACTAACTGCAGTTTCTGGTAGGTTCTTGATACATGCAGAGTGTTTGTTCAAATCATTTTTATTGTACGGGTGGAAAAGATAAAGCTCAGGCTTGAATGCAGAGATCAAAGGGGCCAGGAGCGGTGGGTCAAGCCTGTAATCTAAGCACTTTGGGAGACTAAGGTGGGTGGATCCCTTGAGTCAAGGGGGTCCAGACTAGCCTGGGCAACATGGGGGAACCCCGTCTCTACAAAAACCCCACAAAAATTAGCTAGGTGTGGTGGCATGCCTGTAGTTCCAGCTATTTGGGAGGTTGAGGTGGGAGAATCACTAGAGACCCGGAGGTTGAGTCTTCAGTGAGCCATGATTGTGCCACTGCACTCTAGCCTGGGTGACAGAGTGAGATCCTGTGCTTGCCCCCCCAATCCCCGTGAAAAAAAAAGAAAGGAAGGGTTTTACAGGTAGAATAGCAAGGGCACAGGCCCAGTGGGAGGAAAACACAGGATTTTTATGAAAACATAAAATGACTCTCTTTGGCTGCAGTGTGGAAGCCTACACTGCAAGGCAAGTAGTGACAAATAATATTTTGAAAAAGTGGGCTGGGCATGTTGGTTCACAGCTGTAATCCCAGCACTTCGGGAGGCAGAGGAGGGCAGATCACGAGGTCAGGAATTCAAGACCAGCATGGCCAACATGGTGAAACACCACCTCTACTAAAAATACCAAAATTAGCTAGATGTGGTGGTGCATGCCTGTAATCCCAGGTACTGGGGAGGCTGAAGCAGGAGAATTGCTTCAACCCAGGAAGTGGAGGTTGCAGTGAGAGGAGATTGCACCATTGCACTACAGCCTGGATGATAGAGTGAGACTTTGTCTCAAGAAAAAAGAGACGCTGGGTACGGTGGCTCACACCTGTAATCCCAGCATTTTGGGAGGCTGAGGCAGGTGGGTCACCTGAAGTTAGGAGTTCAAGACCAGCCTGGCTAACATGGTGAAACCCCGTTTCTACTAAAAATACAAAAAATTAGCCGGGCGT
This sequence comes from Callithrix jacchus, assembly GCF_049354715.1. Lineage (NCBI taxonomy): Eukaryota > Metazoa > Chordata > Mammalia > Primates > Cebidae > Callithrix > Callithrix jacchus. The sequence goes on from NC_133503.1 coordinate 82,391,604, forward strand.
GGTGGTGCTCGCCTGTAATCACAGCTATTTGGGAGGCTGAGGCAGGAGAATCGCTTGAACCCGGAGATGGAGGTTGCAGTGAAGGGAGATCTCGCCATTGCATTCCAGTTGAGCAATAAGAGGGGAACTCTGTCTTAAAAAAAAAAAAAAAAGAATATACCCAGGCAGGGTATTTATAAGGAAATGCAACAATCTAATATTTATCATTAATTAGAAAACTTTAATTTGTAATCTACCAAAACAGTGAAAACAAACACCCCTCCCCCCGCCCCCCCCAATACAAACCCTCCCTACTCCAGGGACCAGGGGCGTCAGCATCGCCAAGGAGCTGGTTAGGAATGCCGGCTCTCCAAACCCAGCCCAGACTTACTGAATCAGAATATGCATTTATCACGACTACCAGGTCATTACATGCATTTTACAGTTTCAGAACCCCAGCTCTCGCCCATTGTACGTCAGCGCCAATATTTTGCTGAAAACATGGCTCCTGGAGTCTTTCACCAGATGGCAGCAGCCCACTCCTCCCTACGGCACTCCCATTGTTCCAGGCAGTGTTCACCCGCAGGCTCCTCCGGAAGACCTGGGGCCGACGGGGCGGTGGGGGGGGTGGAGGGGGCGTGCCCCGTGGGAGGGGTCGGGTCTGCCCAATGGGTTCTCCCGGGTGCGGGGCGGGGCTCTATTTCAGCAGCTTTCCAGGCCTCAGGCTCACCCTGCGTTCTGGGCTCAGTATGTGGCGCCTCCCCCGCGCGCTGTGTGTGCAAGCCGTAAAGACCAGCAAGCTCCCCGGACCTTGGAGCAGGCCTGCCGCCTTCATGTCCACTCTCCTGATCAATCAGCCCCAGTATGCGTGGCTGAAAGAGCTGGGCCTCGGAGAGGAAAACGAGGGCGTGTATAATGGAAGCTGGGGAGGCCGGGGAGAGGTACGCGGGAGCCCGAGAAATCTCTGCAGCCGCCGGCGTTCGCTAGGGGAGGCCGACTCTACCCGACTCCCCGCTAGCCCTGGAGGCGGTTGTATGGGATGGGAGATTTTGAAGCGCCACAGTAAAAATTTTTGGGGAGAGGATGCCTTTAAAACAAAAATTTAGATTTTAGATCCTTGTGTACTTTGCAGAATCGACGTCATTTTGCAGTTGTGGGGGCTAAACTTCTTTCGCATATTTAAAACCTTATGGCAGAGGCCTGAGATCTGAATTGAGAAATGTGTCATACTCAGCAGTGCAACTGATCTTAATTTAGTTTCACTCTAGCTCTTCAGCTGTGACATGCAACGCAGGTAACGTTCTTCAGTGTAGTTTTAAGTTATCTTCCTTCCTGAATTCCTTGGGAGTTTGCAAGCTCGAACTTGCTGAAATTCTACCTTGTTTTCGTTGGGCTGTGAACGCCTTTGAGGACTGGTTTTCAGCATTTCTGCATTGCCCAGGGCTTAGCACCGCGCCTGACGCCCATTACTGCTCAATAAAATGTTTTATAGAATACAACGGAAAGGTAAGGTTATTATCGCCCAGATTTTTCTTTAGAAGAAAGATTTTTTTTTTTTATAGGAAGATGATATATAACAGTTAACAAACTTTGTTAGACGTTACATATTATGTAACTAACCTGCCTGGGCAGCGGGAACACGTCTTTCTTTTGGTTATCAGTGGCCGTAGGAGATGCAGATGATTTTAATTCCTCCCCAAACCTCGGTGTTTCATCCTGATTTCCTTGTGGTATCTGATCATTAGGCTCTTGACGGCCCTTTTAGCTGTGGCTTAATTTTCCCTTTCATTGTTGATCTGAGACCTCTCCAGTTGGTGTGGACCCAGGCTTTTCCCATGATTTTTCCGCCTTGGTCATTTCATCTCAGAGCAGAGGATCGGCAGAGTAAGGGAGAGAAGGAATAACTAAAACTAGTCAGTTTGGTCTGTTATTAACGGAAAAAGAGGCAAAATAACTGGTTACATTAAGGCTTTTGTTTATATACCTAATATTTAGACGTCAAGGGAGAGTTTTGCAGAAAGGTGGTTTCCAATGTTTAGGTCAGAAATGAAAGACAACCTCTTTAGGGTGGGGTTTATGTTGTAACAGAAGTTAACCTAAGGTTTTTGAGTTGGGATATTATATCATTTTTTTCTCTCTTGTTTTTCCTTCCCTCTATTTGGTCTATTCCCTTAGTTCTGAAGGGATTATGTTTTCTATACATGATCATCTTCCTTTTGTTTTAAGGTTATTACGACTTACTGTCCTGCTAACAACGAGCCTATAGCAAGAGTCCGTCAGGTAAGAGAGAGAGAGAGAGAGTTCAAATTACACACAAGGAGTTTGTGCTGGCTTTCTTTAGGGGCAGAAGCCAGTTAGGCAGGTCAAGAATAATACAAAATCGGCTGGGTGAGGTGGCTAACACCTGTAATACTAGCATTTTGGGAGGCTAAGGTGCTGGATTACGAGATCAGAAGTTCAAGACCAGCCTGGCCAACATGGTGAAACCCCATCTCCACTAAAAATACCAAAAAAAAAAAAAAAAATTTAGCCGATCATGGTGGCGCATGCCTGTAATTCCAGCTACTCAGTAGGCTGGGGCAGGAGAATTGCTTAAACTGGGACCCAGAAGGCAGAGGTTGTAGTGAGCCGAGATTGCACCACTGCACTTGAGCCAGGGCTACAGAGCGAGACTCATCTCCAAAAAAAAAAAAGAATAATACAGAGTCACAAATGCAGAGAATAATGTGTTTATTTTTATTTATTTATTTTTGAGACAGACTCTCGCTCTGTCTCCCAGGCTGGAGTGCAGTGGCATGATCTCAGCTCAATGCAACCTCCGGCTCCTGGGTTCAAGCGATTCTTTTACCTCACCCTCCCAAGTAGCTGTGATTACAGGTGCCTGCCACCATGCTCAGCTAAGTTTTGTATTTTTAGTAGAGACGGGGCTTCACCATATTGGCCAGGCTGGTCCCAAACTCCTGACATTGTGATCTGCCCGCCTTGGCCTCCCAAAGTGCTGGAATTACAGACATGAAACACCGCACCCAGCCCATTTTTGTATTTTTTAATAGAGATGGGGTTTCACCATGTTGGCCAGGATGGTCTCCATCTCGACTTAATGATCTGCCCGCCTCAAAGTGCTGGGATTACAAGTGTGAGCCACTGTACCCAGCTGTGTTTATTTTTCGTTTGACATTTAGGACTGTCAGGGAGACACTGTCCACTCTTGGGTGGGGAGCGTGAAAAAGAAAGAGCCGGTTGGGCGCGGTGGCCCACGCCTATAATCCCAGCACTTTGGGAGGCCGAGGCGGGTAGATCAGGAGGTCAAGAGATCAAGACCATTCTGGTCAACAAGGTGAAACCCCGTCTCTACTAAAAAATACAAAAGTTAGCTGGACATGGTGGTGTGCACCTGTAGTCCCAGCTACTTGGGAGGCTGAGGCAGGAGAATTGCTTGAACCCAGAAGGCGGAGGTTGCGGTGAGCCGAGATCTTGCCATTATTGCACTCCAGTCTGGGTAACAACAGCGAAACTCCGTCTCAAAAAGAAAAGAAAAAGAAAGAACCATAGGAAAGGTGAACCATTGAAAGACTAGGCAGGAGGCCATTTAAGGCAGTGTTTCTGAAGTACGTGATGATTTTGTAAGAATGAAGCTGATTTCTGAAGTCTGGATTGGAGCTCAAGGTTCTGCATTTCTAATATGCCTCACGTGTTCCCAGATGAAGCTAACAGATTTTGCTTTGAAAAGCAAGGTTTTAAAGCACAGTGGATTCCAACCTGTTTTATTGGGTTCTAGCTGGTTTTTGGAAGTGTAGACTGTGGGGATCATTCTCAGTTGTAAATATTAGGGAACCCTAGAGATTTTCCAATTCTTTCCCGAAAATATTTGTGTGTTCTAGAAGATCATCATCACTTCTCTTTAATTCCCCCTCTCTGTCCCCCTAATTCTTAATTTAGGCCAGTGTGGCAGACTATGAAGACACTGTAAAGAAAGCAAGAGAAGCATGGAAAATCTGGGCAGATGTAAGTATGGCCTTTGTTTCTAGAACTCAGAAGACGTCACTTTGCCTATTGTAAGCAATGAGATACATAAACATCTCGTAAGTAGGTCAGTGCCTCCTAGTTGAAACGTGAGTTCTTTGTGATATTGTACTAGGGCTCCTGCTGTCTTGGAAGCACGTGTGCCATATTTCTTTTTCTTCATCTTTGCCATATTTCTAGGATAGTGGCTTTTCTGTACTTGTCATTCATTGAATGGATAAATTTAAATGAATTAAAACTTTGTGCTCGTATAGTATAAACTTGAGCTGTGAACACTCTTTATTCTCCACTAGCATTACTTGAATTTATAATTAAATAGAAAAAGAATAGAAGATCTATGCTAGAAATATGTTTGCTCATCCTTTCTTCCCCTGCCAGATTGATCTGGGAATATCTCAGCAATAGGTCAGATTCCTGGTTAAAAGAGCAACAGCAGGCTGGACCCGGTGGCTCAGGCCTGTAATGCCAGCATTTTAGGAGGCTGAGGTAGGTGGATCACCTGACTGAGGTCAGGAGTTCGAGACCAGCCTGACCAACATGGTGAAACCCTGTCTCTAGTAAAAATACAAAAATTAGCTGGACATGGTGGCATGTGTAATCCCATCCTATTCAGGAGGCTGAGGGAGGAGAATTGCTTGTACTTGGGAGGTGGAGGTTGCAGTGAGCTGAGTGAGATAGCACCACCGCACTCCATCCAGCCAGGGTGACAGAGTGAGACTCTGTCTCAAAATAAAGAGCAGTGGCAGCATCCCTTTCTCAGGGCGAGGCTCATGTTCCTTGACAGTCTAATCAGGCTGTGAGGCAGAGTCAGCCTCCTTGGTCTCTGAGTCTCTACTCTTGGTTAAATGAGCAAATGTAGGAACTGTGAGTGGTGCTGGGCTGGCCACAGTGACTAGGTGGGGGCTAGGCTCCTGAGAAGGGGAGAGTAAAGGAGAACAGGAATAGCCTGATTTCCCAATCTTCCCACTACCCCATCCTTCATGTGCTTTGTCTTGTAAAAAGAACTCTTGGGGTTATGGTGAGGGTTAAATGAGTTAATCATTTAAAGTGCTTACTGGAGAGCCTGGCACAGGGAAAGCCTCGATACATTTGAATTAAAACCTGTACTGCTGAGCTGCAATATTTTCTGAGTCAATAATTGCAAGGGGGGTTGGGTGAGGATGGGGTGGGTTGCAGAGTAGCAGCCTATCCAAGAGAGCCCTGGGTTGGATAAAGCTTTTTTTTTTTTTATCAGCCAAGAGACGTCTTTGTGTAAAGCATGGAGCACATCTTTCCTCTACTTTAATTATGGATATCAGTAAGGCCGAGGATTCCATAATGCACAATCAAAAGTATCCTTGGGCAGAAAAATACCACTTCCACAAGTAAACAGTGTGCTAGGTAAAGTTCACCCTACCTGGATGGAGAATAGTGTCCAAAATGGTGTCCTTTATTGTATTAAAACTTAACTTGTATTTATTTTTGATCATAAAAGTAATAAATATTCCTTAAAAAAAGATTGATACTGTAAATAAGATGATCAAATTTAGTCCCCTTAACCCAACCTCTGCAAAGCAAAATGGTTATTAGGTTTAGGTTTTGGTGCATTCTTTCCAGTCTTTTATGTATTTATTTCATAGTTGTGATTATTATACATACATATATACACAGTGTGTGTAAAATTTTGTGACCTGTGATGATTGCATTGCATACCATCCTAAAGTTATTGTATTTTCTTTTTTTTTCCCCAAGACAGAATCTGGCTCTGTCACCCAGGCTGGAGTGCAGTGGCTCCATCTCAGCTCACTGTAACCTCTGTCTTCTGGGCTCAGGGGATCCTCCTATTTTAGCCTCCCACATAACTGGGATTACACAAGCGTACCACCACACATGGCTAGTTTTTTTGTATTTTTTTGTAGAGATGGGGTTTCACTATATTGCCCAGGGTGGTCTCAAACTCCTGAGTTCAAAGGATCTGCCCTCTTCAGCCTTCCAAAGTGCTGGATTACTGACTGACATGAACCACCGTGCCCAGCTGCATAATTTTTAAAATCGTTGTTTTCCTATATGTATATGCTTTTTTTTTTTTTTGAGATGGAGTGTCACTCTTTTGCCCAGGCTGGATGCAATGATGTGATCTTGGCTCACTGCAACCTCCACTTCCCAGGCTCAAGTGATTCTCCTGCCTCAGCCTTAAGAGTACCTGGGATTATAAGCATTCGCCACTATGACGGGCTGATTTTTTCTTTTTTGAGATGGAGTCTCGCTTTGTCCCCCAGGCTGGAGTGCAGTGGCACGATCTTGGTTCACTGCAACTTCTGCCACCAGGTTCAAGTGATTCTCTTGCCTCAGTCTCCCAAGTAGCTGGGACTACAGGCGTGTATCACCAGCCCTGGCTAATTTTTTTTTTTTTTGAGACCGGAGTTTTGCTGTTGTAACCCAGACTGGAGTGCAATGGCACCATCTCGGCTCACCACAACCTCCGCCTTCTGGGTTCAAGCAATTCTCCTGCCTCAGCCTCCTGAGTAGCTGGGACTACAGGTGCGCACCACCATGCCCAGCTAATTTTTGTATTTTTAGTAGAGACGGGGTTTCACCATGTTGACCAGGATGGTCTCGATCTCTTGACCTCGTGATCCACCCGCCTGGGCCTCCCAAAGTGCTAGGATTATAGGCGTGAGCCACCACACCCAGCTATTTTTGTATTTTTAATAGAAACAGGGTTTCACCATGCTGGCCAGATTGGTTGCAAACTGACCTCTCAATCTGCCCGTCTCAGCCTCCTGAAATGTTTGGATTACAGCATGAGCCACTGTGCCCAGCCTTCCTATCTGTACATATATATTTTTTAAAAAATTAATAGAATTTTATTTTTTAGAACAGTTTTATGTTTACAGAAAAATGAGAAGAAAGTACAGAATTCACATATACTCATTCCTCTTCTAAAGTTTCCTTTTTTTTTTTTTTTTTAAGACAGAAAATCCTCCTACCTCAGTCTCCTTAGTAACTAGGACTATAGGCATGTGCCTCCACACCTGGCTAAGTTTTGTATTTTTTGTAGAGATGAAGTTTTGCTATGTTGCCCAGGCTGGTCTTAAACTCCTGCTCAAGCGATTTGCCTACCTCAGCCCTACAAAGTGCTGGGATTTCAGGCATGAGCCACCAACCCTATTATTAACATTTTGTATTAGTATGCCGTATTTTGTTACAACTTATGAGCCAAAGTTGATGTGTTGTTATTAACTAAAGTACACAATTTACATGAAGTTTCACTCTTTGAATATACTGTTTTGAATACTACTGCAAGTTAACATTTTGACTAGAAGCGTCTATTATATGTGTTTGTTTATCCAGGGTAATTACAAACACATTGGAAAAAAAAAAAGTTCGTGTGAATTCAGAGTCTTGTCTTTTCCTGAACTTTTTTTTTTTTTTTTTGAGACTGAGTCTCACTCTGTCGTCCAGGCTGGTGTGCAGTGGCACGATCTTGGCTCACTGCAACCTACACTCCTAGGTTTAAGCAATTCTCCTGCCTCATCTTCCTGAGTAGCTGGGATGACAGGCATGCACTACTATGCCCAGCTAAATTTTTTTTTTTTTTTTAGAAGAGACAGAATTTCACCACATTGGCCAGGTTGGTCTTAAACTCCTGACCTCAGGTCATCTGCCTGCTTTTGCTTCCCAAAGTGCTGGGATTACAGGCATGAGCCACCTTACTGATTGATTAAAGATGAACTGATTTTTAAATCTGTCTTTGCCCTAGGGAGTGCCAGCTGACATTGGGATCTTTCTTAAATGTTGAGCTGTACTTTTTTTGTTGTTGCTGTTTTCATATTCAGGATTTCATTTGGCAGTCACCTCTTACCCCCCATGCCAGCCTCTGCACCTAATATCCTTTCTCATACTTCTGATTTTTAGACCTCCCAATAAATAGAATGGGGGTGCTAAGTGGGAACAGATTGCTTTCCTGGGTAATAGCAGAGTCAGCTGAGGATCCTACCTGTTTGATTTTGAGTTAGGTAATTGAGTTCAAGATTTAGGGAAGAGGCAGAGTTTTTCCTAATTGTGCTATGGGGCTACTGCCAATAGGGTAGGGACTTAGAGAGGCTCAATAAAAACAGACCAAAGCTGGACTCCCTTCTGGCCACAGGCTATCCCATCTCGATCCTCCCTCACGTGAGGCTTCTCTGCTTGGCCCTCATCCGTTTGGCTGACCTTGATTGTGTTAGGGTAAACCACTGTTTCATGTAGTTAATTTGAGTAAATTCTAGAATTTTTCTTTTTCTTTGTTTTTTGAGTCAGAGTTTTGCTCTTGTTGCCCAGGCTGGAGTGCAGTGGCATGATCTTGGCTCACAGCAACCTCCGACTCCCCAGTTCAAGCGATTCTCCTGCCTCAGCCTCTCAAGTAGCTGGGATTACAGGCACTTGCTACCAATTTAAAAAATATATTTTTAGTAGAGACAGGGTTTCACCATGTTGGCCAGGATGGTTTCAAACTCCTGACAACAATTGATCCAGCTGCCTCAGTCTCCCAAAGTGCTAGGATTACAGGAGTGAGCCACCGTGCCCAACCAATTCTAGAATTTTTCAGATGGAACATTTTTTTTAAGGGGAATGGAAACAAAGTGACACATATGGAAAGGTACTTGATAGAAATTGATTTCTTTCTCAGGAATGGACTTGCTGCTTTCTTCCATGAGCCAGTTTTAGTACAGAAAGCTGCTGATTCTGCCCCCTGCATCCCCAGGTGTCCTCATTTTCCCTCCCATCTCTGGTGAGAAAGAGATGGAATCTCTTTGTCCTTGAAGACAGGGAACTGTGGGTTTTTTTTTTTTTTTTTTTGAGACGGTTTCTTACTCTGTCACCCAGGCTGGAGTGCAGTGGTGCAATCTCGGCAAAATACAACTTCTGCCTCCTGGGTTCAAGTGATTCTCCTGCCTCAGCCTTCCGAGTAGCTGAGGTTACAGGCATCATGCCTGGCTAATTTTTGTATTTTTAGTAGAGACAGGGTCTCACCATGTTGGCCATCCTGGTCTCGAACTCCTGCTTTGGCCTCCCAAAGTGCTGGGAATATAGATGTGAGCCACCGCCCTTGGCCATAATTTTCCAAAACCATTTTCTCTTGCTTTTCAGCCTTTGCGTATGCTCTGAATTCCTCTAACCCTGTGCTTTTCCTCTACTTTGCCTACCTCTTCACTTGGGAAGCACCCATCATGCTTTAAGTCTTAGCCCTACTAAACTCTGAACTGGAAAAAGCCTACTTCAGGGTGTTCCTCTTGGGAAATCTAGCTCTTTTCACGGCATTTACCACGTTAGATTGTAATGGCCTGTTTCTTGCCTTTATCATCCCCATGGACTGTCAGCTCTGTAGAGGGCAAGAATTGTAACTGCCCCATTTGCAATACAATTTCCAGGGATTAGCACAGTATCTGGCACATAGAACGTGTGCAATAATTATTTGTTGAAAGTGACTGAATAAAACATGTCCAGAATGGGAGGTAAAAGACCATGTATAATGGCCATTCTGAGTTGAAATTAACCAACTTGACTAAACTTATGAATGTGCTGACTAAATTCAATTGAAACATCATTAAACCCACAGCATGTGCCAGGATATGTATAGGTCGTGTGCTGATGATTTAATGCTACAGGTTTTTGTTTCCTGTTTCCAAAAAAGTGCATGTGTTGTGAAAATGACAGACATTGCAAACATATAAATTGTGGATGAAAATCTGTTATAATTTCACTCCCCAGAAAAAAACCATTGTGAACAGCTTGGTATATGTTCCTCCAAATTTAAGCAAAAGTTTACTTACCATATGTGTTTTCTATTATCCTATTATAGCTTTCCAATGTTTTCCCATAAAAATCTACCTTATTCTATGGCTGTTCTATAATTAACCAATTATGTGCTGATGGACAGTTGGATGGTTCCTGTTTTTCTTTACTATTCATTCACTACAATGAATATCATTGTACCTATACTTGGGCACACTTACATATAAGCTCAGTTTCTGTAAGCGGAACTGCTTAGTCAAAGAGTAGAAATGTTTTAAATGTGAATAGATTGCAAAATGACCATCCAGAAAAGCTGTGCTAAGATGTGGTGATACACTTGGGGAGAAGAGAGAGCAAGGAAGAGCCTTGAGCCCACAGTCAAGCTCTGTGAGGCAAGTGTGAGCAGTGCTGTGATTAGGAGCAGTGGGAGTTAGGGGGAGGGTTTGATTGGCTCTTGCCTCAAGGAAGGTTCCTTCTTTTTTTTTTTTTTTTTTGAGACGGAGTCTCGCTTTTGTCACTCAGGCTGGAGTGCAACATCATGATCTCCGCTCCCTGCAATCTCTGCCTCTGGGGTTCAAGAGATTCTCCTGTCTCAGCCTCCTGAGTAGCTGGGATTACGGGTGCCCACCACCACATCTGGCTAATTTTTTAATTATTTTTATTTTTTTGAGATGGAGTTTCGCTCTTGTTACCCAGACTGGAGTGCAATGGTACCATCTCGGCTCACCACAACCTCTGCCTTCTGGGTTCAGGCAATTCTCGTGCCTCAGCCTCCTGAGTAGCTGGGATTACAGGCATGAGCCACCATGCCCAGCTAATTTTTTGTATTTTTTAGTAGAGACGGGGTTTCACCATGTTGACCAGGATGGTGTCGATCTCTTGACCTCGTGATCCACCCGCCTCGTCCTCCCAAAGTGCTGGGATTACAGGTGTGAGCCACCGCGCCCGGCCCTTGTTTCTTATTTTAACCCTGGTGCCTGGCCGTATCACAGTCTTGATGTGATCAAAAGTCTTCTTTGATGTGATTGCACTTTGTTCTTTTACAGCACACATCTAATACTGTATTAGAGACATGAATTTATGCTTTGAATCAGACACAAAAATTGCATTCTTTTCTTAGATTCCTGCTCCAAAACGAGGAGAAATAGTAAGACAGATTGGCAATGCCTTGCGGGAGAAGATCCAAGTACTAGGAAGCTTGGTAAAGTATATTTGTAGTATGTACATAATCCTTTGAGGGGAGAAAAAGGCTGTCATGCTTTTCTATTTATAAGATTGTGAGGTTTTTTTTTGTTTTGTTTTGTTTTGAGATTGAGTCTTGCTGTCACTCAGTCTGGAGTTCTGTGGTGCACTCTTTGCTCACTGTAGCCTCCATCTCCCAGGTTCCAGCAATTCCCCTGCCTCAGCCTCCCAAGTAGTTGGGATTACAGGTACACGCCACCATGCCTGGCTAATTTTTTGTATTTTTTTTTTTTTAATATGGAACGCTTCACGAATTTGCGTGTCATCCTTGCGCAGGGGCCATGCTAATCTTCTCTGTATCATTCCAATTTTAGTATATGTGCTGCCGAAGCAAGCACAATTTTTTGTATTTTTAAGTAGAGATGGGGTTTCACCATGTTGGCCAGGCTGGTCTTGAACTCCTAACCCCAGGTGATTGGTCCACCTCAGCCTCCCAAAGCACTGGGATTATAGGTGTGAGCCACTACACTTGGCCAGATGAGTTACTAAGAAAAGTATTTTGGCCAGGCGTGGTGGCTGACGCCTATAATCCCAGCACTTTGGGAGGCTGAGGCTGGTGGATCACGAGGTCAAGAGATTGAGACCATTCTGGTCAACATGGTGAAACCCCATCTCTACTAAAAATACAAAAATTAGCTGGGTATGGTGCTGTGCACCTGTAGTCCCAGCTACTCGGGAGGCTGAGGCAGGAGAATTGCTTGAACCCAGAAGGCGGAGGTTGCGGTGAGCCGAGATGGTGCCATTGCACTCCAGCCTGGGTAACAACAGCAAAACTCCATCTCAAAAAAAAAAAAAAATGAAAAGTATTTTGTTTTATTCATTCATTCATTCATTCATTTATTCATTCATTTATTTATTTATTTCAGACAAGGTATCACTCTCTCACCCAGGCTGGAGTTCAGTGGACAGATGAGTTTTTTTTAAAAGTAGTTTATATATATGTTTATTTATTTATGCATTTAGAGACTGAGTCTCACTCTGTCATCCAGGCTGGAGTGCAGTGGCCAGATGAGTTTTTAAGAAAAGTAGTTTACATATTTTGTTTATTTAGAGACAAAGTCTCACTCTGTCACCTAGGCTGGAATGCAGTGGCATGATCTTGGTTCACTACAACCTCTGCCTCCTCAGTTAAAGTGATTCTCCTGCCTCATCCTCCTGAGTAGCTGGGATTACAGGCTTGTGCCACCATGCCTGGCTAATTTTTGCATTTTTAGTAGAGACGGGGTTTTACCATGTTGGCCAGGCTGGTCTTGAACTCCCGATCAGGTGTTACACCCGCCAGGGTCTCCCAAAGTGCTGGGATTACAGGCATTAGCCACTGCACCTAGCTGTAGTTTATATATTTTTAAAATTCTTTCTTTAGGCTGGGTGTGATGGCGTGTGCCTGTAATCCCAGCTACTTGGGAGTTTGAAGCAGGAAAATCGCTTGAACCCAGGAGACGAGGTTGCAGTGAACCAAGATCGTGCCATTGTACTTCAGCCTGGGCAACAGAGTGAAACTTGGTCTCAAAAAAAAAAGAAAATTCTTGCTTTAGAAGAACGATTAACAAGATGGACAGGAAGAAGTGAAGACAATTCTTGTGTTTCAAAATTCTTTAGAAAAATAAGAACAGGCCAGGCATCATGGCTCATGCTTGTAATCCCAAGACTTTGGGAGGCTGAGGCAGGGGGATCACCTGAGTCAGCAGTTCGAGACCTGGCCAACATGGTGAAACCGTATCTCTACTGAAAATACAAAAAAAAAAAAATTAGCTGGACATGGTGGCAGGCGGCTGTAATCCCAGCTACTCGGGAGGCTGAGGCAGTGCTTGGACCCAGGAGTTGGAGGTTGCAGTGAACTGAGATCACGCCATTGCACTCCAGCTACGTGACAAGAGCAAAACTCTGTCTCAAAGAAACAAAAAAACCAAGAACAAAAAAACAGGCTGGGTGTGGTGGCTCAGGCCTGTAATCCTGAGAGGCTGAGGTGGGTGGATCACCTGAGGTCAGAAGTTTGAGACCAGCGTGGCTAACATGGTGATACCCTGTCTCTTAGCCAGGTGTGGTGTCACATGCCTGTAATCCCATCTACTCGGGAAGTTGAGACAGGAGAATCGCTTGAACCAGGAGGCAGAGGTTGCAGTGAGCCGAGATCTTTTCACTGCCTTCCAACCTGGGTGACAGAGATGAGACTCAGTCTCAAAAAAATAATAAAGATAGAAACAGACTTTCTTATAGCTGGGCGCGGTGGCTCAAGCCTGTAATCCCAGCACTTTGGGAGGCTGAGGCGGGTGGATCACGAGGTCAAGAGATCAAGACCATCCTGGTCAACATGGTGAAACCCCGTCTCTACTAAAAGAACAAAAAATCAGCTGGGCATGGTGGCATGTGCCCGTAATCCCAGCTACTCAGGAGGCTGAGGCAGGAGAATTGCCTGAACCCAGGAGGCGGAGCTTGCGGTGAGCCGAGATCGCACCATTGCACTCCAGCGTGGGTAACAAGAGCGAAACTCCATCTCAAAAAAAAAAAACAACAGACTTTCTTTAATGTATTACATCCACAAAATATGTTTTGCTTTCTCCTTTCATTTTTATTTTTTTTCTTTAATCATCTCAGTCTGATCCCCTTTCTTAATTTAATGTTTAAAATGTGAATTCTGTTGGAAAAATTCTGCTTGTCATTTTATATTTTTAGGTGTCTTTGGAGATGGGAAAAATCTTAGTGGAAGGTGTGGGAGAAGTTCAGGAGTATGTGGATATCTGTGACTATGCTGTTGGTTTATCACGGATGATTGGAGGACCTATCTTGCCTTCTGAAAGTAAGCAATGAAGTCAGTTAAGCTGAGTTTTGTACTCCAATATATAGAGCTCCAAAAAAATACTCTGGCTATGGACTGTGCAAAAGAGAAATTTCAAATGGCATAAATATGTGAAAATACCCTCAATCTTTCAAAGAAATGCAAATTAAAATAGATGAAAACATTAGATCAAGAACTTTTTTGTTTTAAAGATAAAACTTAATGTTAGCAAGTCCATGAGTAAGACACTTTTAACTCCTCTGTGAAACAACTTGGAAATATAGTCAATGAGCTGTAACTTTAAAGAGCTCAGTTTTAAGAATCTAAGTAAATAATCTGAAATAAGACAAGTTATGTGTAAAGAGGTGCATTGTGGCATCAATAAAAAACATTAGAAATGACCTAGGTGTCAAATCAAGGGGAAAAAAATCTAAGCCAATTTTGGTAGACTATTAGCAATACTAAAAGTAATGTTTGTGAATGTTGTCTTCCCCTAACCCCACACTTTTACAGGAAGGTTGTGTTTACTTGTGTTTAAATTATGATTTTTGAAGAGGCAATAGATTCAAACCAGAAAATTAGAAACAATAAAAGGGTAAAAGATGAAAAGTTTCTCTCCTACCCCTTGTGGCTAAGCCATAGTACCCCATGTAAGTAATTAATGCTTTTAATTTCTTGTGTGTCTTTTTAAATTTTTTGTAGGATCTTGTTATGTTGTTCAGGCTGGTCTCCATCTTCTGGACTCATGTGATTCGCCCTCCTCAGCCTCCTGAGTAGCTGGGATTACAGGCCTGAGTCACCTTGCTAGGCCCTTGTAGATTTTATTCACATACAGGCAAATATGTAGCAAGCTATACATTCTGTTTTATACTTTTGTATTCCATAATATATTTTAGAAGTTGTTTTTTTGGTTTGTTTTCTTTTTTTGAGACAGGATCTTCCTCTGTTGCCCAGGCTAGAGTGTAGTCGTATGATCACAGTTCACTGCATTTCAGTGTCCCCAGGATCAGGCGATTCTCCCACCTCAGCCTCCTGAGCGTCTGGGGCTGTGGGTGCATACCACCATGCCTGGCTGATTTCCTTTTTTTTTTTAATTTGTAGAGGTGGGATTCTGCAGTGTTGCCCGGGCTGGTCTTGAACTCCTGGGCTCAGGTGATCTACTTGCCTCAGCCTCCTGTAGTGTTAGAATTATAGGTGTGAACCACTATGCCTGGCTGGAAATTGTTTTCATATTCGTCTAGTAAGAGGCTTCCTTCATCTGTGTCTGTGGCTATTTTGTTATAAAGAGACTAATTTACTTAGTCACCTCCCAAATGATGTATGTGTAGGGTTGTTTTCAGTCTTTTGCTATTACAAGCTGTTCTGTAAGAACCAACTTTATTCTCTGAGGTTGTAACAATGAAGATAATAAGATGACAGCAAGAGTAAGAAACAGACAGTGAGGTTAAAAGTGTATGTGATTTGTGATGTTTGCACTGTGGATGGGGCAAAACACGTGACTGTGTGTTTGCGTTGGCAATGCTGGGATAGAAGTGTATGCTAAAGTGGTAGCAGTGGTTCTCTCTGTGGCAGAATTTTTAGTAGTGGATTTTCTTCTATTTTTCTGTATTTTCTAAAATTTCTATGATGGTTATTCAGTTACATTTATAATCAGGAAAGAAATAATTTTCAAAAAATCGTATTTTTCTCTCTTTCTTGGAATTTCGAGTAAATTCCCTACTTGTAGAAAGAGTTGGAGGAGTCTTTTTAATGCACAGTTCATGTCTTTAATTAGATATCTAACAATGATTCCCATTATCCAATAGTAATTTTATGTCACCGAACACTTTCAAGAGTTTTTTTCCAGCTACAAAATGTTAGTAAACCTCCAATTTGGGGACATGTACATGTGCAGGCAGGTAACTTATTTGAACCTACTATGATGCCTACCTGACAATTACAATAATTCTCAATTGCTTGCACATTTTTGCTTGTTTATTGAGACAGGATCTCTGTCACCCAGACTGGAGTGCTGTGGTGTTATTATGGCCCCTTGCAACCTGGACCTCCTGGACTCAAGCAATCTTTCCACTTCAGCCTCCTGAGTAGCTGGGACTATAGGCAACACACCACCATGCCCAGCTAATTTTAAAATTTTTCTTGTAGAGACGAGGTCGTATTATGTTGCCCAGGCTGGCCTAGACCTCCTTGATGCAAGTATCTGCCTGCCTTGGCCACCCAAAGTGTTGGGATTACAGGCATGAACCACGACACCTAGCTTGCACTTTTTTTTTTTAACTAGTTTACTCATCTATGTAGAGGCTTTGGGGTAACTTTGACTTTATTAATTCAGTAAATGCTTACTGAGCATCTATCAGGTGCTGGGTAATCTACTAGGTGATATTAGATCTGTAAGGCACAATCCCTGTTCTCAAGGGATTTATCAGTTTATAAATTAGACCTTAGAGTGGGAGATAAGTAAACAGGTGATTATATCCAGCATAATCCAGCATGGTAAGCAATATGAGGGAGTAGACGGTAGGATGGTTGGCATGTAGCTGGGAGCCCCTAACCTGGCTTTGTGAATGCTGTTGGGGTATGCCTCCAAGAGAAGGTTAGCGGAGGTAAGGTCCCAAGTGGGACAAAGAGGAAGAGGGGTGGAGGGCTGGGGTGGGAAGTTGTTTTAAACAAGGAAGTAACCTGTGTGAAAGCTGGGAGAGTGTGGCTTGTTTCAGGACCTCAGCAAGCTGGAGGGTACAATGGTAGGTCTGGTGGAGTAGACAGAGAACCTCAGGAAGGGACTTTTTCTGACGAGGAGGTTGGACTTTATTCTGAGGATAGCTATAGTAGGGAGCCAAACTCCAAAGCGTTATAAGCAAGGGGGTGACATCAGGGCAGAGAGGGGAGGGCAGGAGAGGAGGAGGCAGGCCCTGCCAGGAAGAGGCTGTGCCAGCACTTCATCTCTAAGGATTCGGGTGCCTAGACTAAGAAGGGCCTGGGAGTGAGGTGCTGCATCTAGTATGGTCCCTCATCCTAGCTAGCAGTGTGAGTGTGGCCAGAAAGATTGTTGGCTGGGACAGCTGCCTTTCCAGTTGATCTGTGTTTTTAACCAGGATTTGTCAACCACTGTATTCCTATGGTACGGCTCTGCACTGCTCCAGCTGCCTTTAATTAAAATAAGCCCCTTGTGGGATTATGGGTGACTTTAAAGTTTGTATTTAAAATATAATATTTTTGTTTTTCTTCTCGTCTCGTCTTGACTTATCTAATCTCGTCTCTTCCTTACTTTCTTTTCTTCTTTTTTTTTTCTTTTTTAGACAGAGTCTTACTCTGTTGTCCAGGCTGGAGTGCAGTGGTGCAATCACAGAACACTTCAGCCTCAACTTCTTGAGCTTAAGCAGTTCTCCCACTGCAGCCTCCCAAGTAGCTGAGACTACAGGCATACACCAATCACACCCAGCTATTTTTTTTTAAAGAGACGGGCTTTCACCATGTTGGCCAGGATGGTCTCAATCTCCTGACCTCGTGATCCACCTGTCTTGACCTCCCAAAGTGCTGTGATTACAGGCATGAGCCATCACGCCCAGTTTACACCCAGCTTATTATTTATTTATTTATTTATTTATTTATTTATTTATTTATTTTGAGATGGAGTTTTGCTGTTGTTACCCATACTGGAATGCAATGGCACTATCTCAACTCACTGCAACCTCCGCCTCCTGGGTTCAAGCAATTCTCCTGCCTCAGCCTCCCGAGTAGCTGGGACTATAGGTGCACACCACCATGCCCAGCTAATTTTTGTATTTTTAGGAGATACAGGGTTTCACCTTGTTGACCAGGATGGTCTCAATCTTTTGACCTCGTGATCCACCTGCCTCGGCCTCCCAAAGTGCTGTATTTATGTATTTTTCGTGGAGCCAGGAGTCTTGCCATGTTGATCCATCTCAAACTGAGCTCAAGTGATTCTCCCGTGCCAGTCACCTGAAGTGCTAGAGATTATAGGCATGACCCACTGCTCCCAGCTT
This sequence comes from Callithrix jacchus, assembly GCF_049354715.1. Classification (NCBI taxonomy): domain Eukaryota; kingdom Metazoa; phylum Chordata; class Mammalia; order Primates; family Cebidae; genus Callithrix; species Callithrix jacchus. The sequence continues at coordinate 82,409,385 of NC_133503.1, forward strand.
ATTTGTATTTTTAGTTTTCTGGTTGTTTTTTTTTTTCCAAACTGTATCCAGCTTTATTAAAGATACTTTCCATAAGCAATCATGGTATTTCAGGCAGGACATGGGCAGACAATCGTTAACAGTATACAACAACTTTCAAACTCCCTTCTTTGATGGACTACCAAAAATCAGAAAGCCACTATAAAACCCAATGAAGTCTTCATCTGATGCTCTGAACAGGGAAAGTTTAGAGTGAGGATTGACATTTCATATTTAGCATGTTGTTTAACAACTTTTCACAAGCCAACCCTGACTTTCAGGAAGTGAAATGAAAATGGCAGAATTTATCTGAAGATCCACAATCTGGAAACAGAATCACTGTTCTTTCAACAGGTGCCATCTCAGTGACATCACTGGCAAGTCCAGATTGCCTGACACACTGGTAACCAATGACTGGGGGTCAGGTCCCAACAGATGCCTGGGCTTAAGGGAGTTAAGTCTATGCTGAAAGACGGAAAGGAAGAAGAGGACATAAAAACGAATTTGTTTTTCCATACCACAAGGCTTTTGTGTGCCAAGGTGGCCATGTCTGTCAAAGTCAGGGAATCCTTCCTCCTGGGAGCCAAGAGGAAGTCTCTCAAAACTAGAAGGGAAAAGTGTTTCCCCACATCGGTCCAGCTTTGGAGACATTCTATTAGTGACATATGCCCTTTCCTCCAAAACAACAATGAAGTGTTCTGTGTGCTAACAACACAGCTTAAAAGGAAAAAAAAGTAAAACAAAATTCTGCATTTTTATAAAACTTGATAAAAAATAGTATTTCAAATTGTACAGTCACCAGAAGTACACAGTTATCAAAAATGCACACACTTCACTTGGCATCTCCAGCACCTTCGGCTTTCTGTGCCTGGTCTGTTTTGGCATCTCCATTTTCTGTGTATTCCCTTCCTTGCCAGCATCAGCTTTTCCCTTTTTCCCTTTGGGTACCGTCTCTCCCTTCTTTGCAGGTGCCTTTTTAGGCTTGGGCTCTGGCTTTGGAGGAGCAGGTTTAGCGGACTACCTCGAGGATCTTTTCTCCTTCACCTTGGCTTTATCTGCTTTAGCATCCCCTTCAGGCTTTCTCTTGGGCACGGTGGTGACAATAGCGGGACATCTGTGCTGGGCGTGGGATGCAGCGGCGCGTGGGCTTTGGTCACTCCGGGGGTTGTTCTCGCCTCTTCTTCTTCACACTGCTCCCGTATTTTTAGTTTTCTTATAGTGAATGTAAAGATTTGTGCAATTCATTCATTCAACATATATATAACTATTAGAACTCCCCCTTCCCATCTTCCACCAATAAATGAAACACCTTGTCTTGAATTCAGAGAAGGTGGCCCAGGGCTTCATCAGGCAATAGAGAATATGGAAGGCCAGGCACAGTGGCTCACCCCTGTAATCCCAGCATTTTGGGAGGCCAAGGCAGGCGGATCACTTGAGATCAGGAGTTTGAGACCAGCCTGGCCAACATGGTGAAACCCCTTCTCTACTAAAAATACAAAAAGTAGTGGCGTGTGGTGGCACATGCCGGTAATCCCAGCTACCCAGAAGGCTGGGGCTCCATAATTGCTTGAACTTGGGAGGTGCCCATGGAAGTGAGCTGAGATTGCCCCACTCCACTCCAGCCTGGGCAACACAGTGAGACTGACTCAAAACAAAGAGCGAACATAGGCCTATGCCCCTGTGCCCTGGTCATGTTCTGCCCTTTGTGATCATACCACCTAGGGCACCCATCAACTCTGGAAAGTGTCCTTGTCTCTCAGGTGCACTTATACTGCTCTGATCTATGCAGAGTTCCTATGAGGATCAGAGGCATAATGAATATCGTGATTTATAAGGTAGTTGCAGTAATAACCACTTTAGTTTTACATTTGTTAATGTACCAATATCCCACTATAAGGCGTCTGGAATCTTCTCTGATCTGCTGTACATTTGTTCTTATTAACCTGATGGGCATTAAATTAACATGCTTTGGCATGTTCCATCCTTTTCCTGTCCGCAGGACCTGGCCACGCTCTGATCGAGCAGTGGAATCCTGTAGGCCTGGTTGGAATCATCACGGCATTCAATTTCCCTGTGGCAGTGTATGGCTGGAACAACGCCATCGCCTTGATCTGTGGAAATGTCTGCCTCTGGTAAGACCCGCTCACTTTCCTATCTAGTAGTGAGTGATAAAATAGCCATTTCCAGATACTACTACCTCAACCTCTTGAGTAACTGGGATTATAGGTGTGCATCACCTGCCTTCTTCGATAAAACTTAATTAAAAAAATTTTTTTTGAGATGAAGTTTCACTCTTGTCACCCATTGCACTGGAATGTAATGGCACAGTATTAGCTCACTGCAACCTCCACCTCCCAGGTTCAAGCAATTTTCCTGCCTCAGCCTCCTGGGTAGCTGGGATTACAGGTATGTACCACCATGCTTGGCTAATTTTTTGTGTTTTTGTATTTTTAGTAGAAACAGGGTTTCACCATGTTGGCCAGGCTGGTTTCAAACTCCTGATCTCAGGTGATCACACATCTTGGCCTCCCAAAGTGTTGGGATTATAGGCATGAGCCACCGCGCCTGGCTAATAAAACTTTGAGAGTGAACTCCCAAGTAATTCTAGGCACTTGGTCAGTGTTCCTGTTGATGTCTTAAATTTTTCAACTCTACAAAATATTTGATAGTAAAAATGTCTGTATATTATAGATGGCAAACAGTTACTTGTTTTTTCCTTTTGTGTTCTGTGGAAGAAATTAAATAAGAAAAATCAGGACAATTGTCTTTGGCTCATTTTGCATGCATCTGTTCCACTAATTATTAATTCATTTTAAATGTGTGGTACTCAGTTGAATGTATTCAAAAACTAACTGTAAAATAGGACATATTTGAGAGGACTAATAATTTTGCACCATGTTGTGAAAGGAAACCCTGTTTAGCAGCATACTGATATTCATTATGCCTCTGATCCTCTAATCCAAAAAGGCTCATTGCATAGTTTTCCTCAGCTCTCTGAGTTTTCCAAGGAAAGTTTAGTTAATGCAGTATGTTGGTAGATTTCTGCTTCACTCAGTTCCCATAATTAGCTGAGGTTAACCTAATGATTCCTGTGATCAGTGCAGGAAGCTGATTCAGAATTGCTTGGTGCTATTTTATGTTATCAAAGTTTTGTTCCATAGGTCTCAAAGATACCAAGGTGAAGGACAGATTTCTGTTTCGGTTACTAGACTCATTTGTCGGTTGTCTAACTGGACAGAGCTTTTTCTCACAAATACTTTTGCTTCTGTTTCATAATAAAAGATATTTATGGTTTCCATCAACTAAGTTTTTTTTTTTAAACCTTTTTAAGGAAAGGAGCTCCAACAACTTCCCTGATTAGTGTGGCTGTCACAAAGTAAGTACGTGTGGCTTTCTTTTTCTTGAATATGGAATAATATTGAAAGGGTGATTGATAGGCCCTGACTTTTTAATCTGAGGTCAAAGAATCACATTTATTTAAGCATGGAATTTGGATAACCTCTTTTTCCTTTGCTTGTAGTATCATTTTTATATAGAGCGCTTTCAGTGCCATGTCATTTAATTTAATTTAACTCTTTGGAAACATGCCAGATATTGACATTTATTGAACTCTTACAGACATTGTTTTGTCACTTGGAAAATAAAACCATCTTCAGTGGGAAGGAAATATTTTTGCAATTCAGAAGCCATATTTTCTCACTATTCAACAAGTTAATGGTTTTGAGAAGATATATATACATTTTTTTTTTTTGAGATGGAGTCTTGCCCTGTCACCCAGGCTGGAATTCAGTGGCTCAGTCTTGGCTCACTGCAGCCTCTGTCTCCTGGGTTCCAGTGATTCTCCTGCCTCAGCCTCCTGGGTAGCTGGGATCACAGGCGCATACCATCATGCCTGGCTAATTTGTGTACCTTTAGTAGTGATGGGGTTTCACCATGTTGGCCAGGCTGGTCTCGAACTGCTGACCTCAGGTGATCCTCCTGCCTTGGCCTTCCCGAGTGCTGGGATTACAGGCGTGAGCCACCGTGCCTGGCTAAGAATAGATTTCTATCCAGCTAATACTTTTATTGCTTTTGCTTAATAGAGTGTTAATAAAACTGAATATTATACTTATCTCCTGATTCATCTAACACTAAAATGTTCATCTTTTGGTTAAAAAATTATCAGTGCTTTACTCATTTATATTTGAGAACCTGGTAGCTCTGATTAAGTCATCAAAGCAATGAGACTGATTTATTATTCTGGAATTTGGAGGATATATAGAGTTAGGGTGCCTCCCCATGTAGGATTAGGATGTACCTTTGATGTTGCATTGCGTGCATGGTCTGCATTTTGATTTCAGAGTTGTTAGTAGAGAGATTGGGGTGGAGTTTGTGGGTAAGAGGGCTCTTCATATTAGAAGATTATTATTATTTTTTAACAGAGTTTCGCTCTGTAACCAGGCTGGAGTGCAGTGGTGTGATCTTGGCTCACTACAACCTCTGACTCCCTGATTCAGGTGATACTCCTGCCTCAGTCTCCTGAGTAGCTAGGATTACAGGCGTGAGCCACCACACCCAGCAAATTTTTGTATTTGTAGTAAATATGAGGTTTCACCATGTTGGCCAGGATGGTCTTAATCTCCTGACTTCGTGATCCATCCGCCTCAGCCTCCCAAATCCTCCCTTGGATTACAAGTGTGAACCACCCCTCCTCCCCAGCCTAGAAGATTATTTAGAATAGTGCCTTAGGAATTGGAAAATGGGCTGGAAAAGAGCAAGGGTAGTATGTATTAATTTTTTAATTTTTAATTTTGAGACACAGTCTCTGTCACCCAGGCTGGAGTGCAGTGGGGCCATCTCAGCTTACTGTAGCTTCTTACTTCTGGGTTCAAGAGATTCTTGTGCCTTAGCCTACTGAGTAGCTGGGGTTACAGGCATGTGCCACCACTCCTGGCTAATTTTTCTTTTTTAAGACAGAGTCTTGCTCTGTCACCCAGGCTGTAATCTCAGCTCACTCCGACCTCTGCCTCCTGGTTCAAGGGATTCTCCTGCCTCAACCTCCCGAGTAGCTGGGGTTACAGGTGCATCTACCATACCTGGCTAACTTTTATAGACATGGGTTTTCACCATGTTGTCCATCCTGGTCTTGAACTACTGGCCTCAAGTTATCTGCCTGCCTTGGCCTTCCACAGTGCTGGGATTACAGGCGTGAGTCACTGCCCGGGCCTGAAAATAAACATTTGTTTTTTGAAAAACAGTAGAATAATTAATGTGGAAATAGTAAAATTGACTTAACAATTGTTAGGAAGTAGCTGGCTAAAATACTGTTCATTGTATTTTTTTGTATTTGCTTTAAGCCTTTTTTTTTTTTTTTTTTGCTTTAAATGGTTTGAAACCTGTAGGAGTTAAATATATGCTGGTTGATAGTTTTCACAGCATTGAAAATGTTATCTGCTTTTGTAATGGAAGATAATAAGTAAATGATGCCAAATTTTGCTGGAATTAACCAACGGTGATGCAGTGCCACAAGGAGGTCTTCATAAATTCAACTGAATGTTCAGATTCCTAAGATGAGCACAGCCCACATATGGTTCCTCTGTGTATTCAGAAGGATGTAGGACAGGAACATAGCTTGTCAGCGGTATGGCATCAGGTATTCCTCTTCAATCAGTGTTCTCGTCACAGTCACACAGGTACAAGGAAGTGAGAGCCACATTGCACAGGTGTAGGATTACCCTGGCTTAAAGCCCCACAGAAACCAAAATATCTTGTAACAATTGTAGCTTTCCGGGGCCACAGGGCCATTCAGTTACAAGTGTCACTGCACTCAGGAAAAGCCAGAAAGCATGGTATTCCCATTAATAGCTCACTGGTAGTTATCCCAGTTCAGATGCAAGTGACCAGGCAAGGGTCATTTTGACCATAGGCTGGTTGTCTAAGAAACATTGATGGCACGCTGACACTTATCAGGTAACTTGCATAACAGAGTTAGAGTTTAACCTAGAGTTAGATTCTCATGCCTCAGGGACAGAGGCTTGTTAACCTTTACCTATAGGCACAAAACAAAAGCCTTGCCCTTAAAGAGTGTACAGCCTACTTGTGCAGACAATATATATACCCAAAGTCTCTGGAAAGAATTGTGCAGCCTGAAACCTGGTCGTGAACATGAGAGCCGCAGTCCAGGATCCAATCAAGGATCACTGATTGGATCCTACACTGGAGGGAAGAAAACAGCTGTAAAGAGTATTTTGGGGGGCCGGGCGCGGTGGCTCAAGCCTGTAATCCCAGCACTTTGGGAGGCCGAGGCGGGTGGATCACGAGGTCAACAGATCGAGACCATCCTGGTCAACATGGTGAAACCCCGTCTCTACTAAAAATTACAAAAAATTAGCTGGGCATGGTGGTGCGTGCCTGTAATCCCAGCTACTCAGGAGGCTGAGGCAGGAGAATTGCCTGAACCCAGGGGGCGGAGGTTGCGGTGAGCCGAGATTGCGCCATTGCACTCCAGCCTGGGTAACAAGAGCGAAACTCCGTCTCAAAAAAAAAAAAAAAAAAAAAGAGTATTTTGGGGGAACTTACTTAGGTGTGATAATGGTATCTTTTCTATGAGAGGGAGTATGGAATTTGGGTCTTTTTGAAATTTAAACAAATTGGAAAGTAGCCAGTAAGTCAAGATGGTTGCTGAAAAGAACCTTTGCTCTATTGGTCCTCTGGAAACTCAAAATCAATGGAATTCTATTTCAGAGAAACCAGAATTATTTTAGTCTTTTTTTTTTACAACTCAAAATCAGATTTAAGTAGCATGTAACTGTATTTCTTATTTTAACACGGGAACAAAGTCTGCTTGTCCACAATTCTTTAGCCTGCAGGGTACTGATATTTTCTGACTGATGTGGTTTGGTGGGAACTAGCCCCAAGCTTCTTCAAGGTTCTACGTGGTGGCCGCAGCTCCCTCTTTTGTGTCTGTGGATTTATTTAGGTTTTGAGGATCCTTTCCCCTTTCCCAGTTTGTAGTTTACAACTTCTCTAACTCTGCTTTGCAGAGATGTGTTTAAATATATTTGCTGGTGGGGACTACCTCTAATTTCCTTTATCATTTTCATTTCCTTTCTTTTTTTGTTCTCTTTTTTTTGCAATTTTTTTCATTTCCTTTTTATTTTCCTTTTTAATCATTGTTTTAATAGATTTGTGAAAGACAAAAAAAAAAAAAAAAGGCCCAGTGATGATGAATCTGCTGTCTTGAACCAGATGTATTCTCATAGTTTGGCAGAAAATACTTGAAAACAATGATAAGTTGAGCTACATGAAAAATGCTTTATGTCTTCTATTTATGTTTTATGTTTTTTTCTTCTTCTCAAGATTTTTTTTTTTTTTTTTGAGATGGAATCTGGCTCTTTCTCCTAGGCTGGAGTGCAGTGGCATGATCTTGCTTCACTGCAACCTCCAACTCCCTGCCACCTTCCCCTCCTGGGTTTAAGCAATTCTCCTATCTCAGCCTCCTGAGTAGGTGAAATTACAGGCTCCCAGCATCATGCCCAGCTAATTTTTATATTTTTAATAGAGATGGGGTTTCACCATGTTGGCCAGATTGGTCTCGAACTCTGGAGCTCAACTAATCCACCTGCCTCGGCCTCCCAAAGGACTGAGATTACCAGGTATGAGCCACCACACCTGGCCTCAAGATTCTTTTAGGACAAAATAATAATAATAATGATAATTCTAATAGTTTTTAAAAAACATCATTTTCAATATGTGAGGAGAAATCCACCTCTGAATGTTTGAGGGCAGAGTCTGGTATAAGAGGATTCTTAATGTTAGAAGGCCATTTAGGAACAGTGACTTAGCAATTGAAAAGGGGGCTGAAAAAGCAAGAGAGTAGTATGTTTGAGGGATGTGAGAGAACGTTGAAAAAAGGAGAGTCAAGTGGTTGGAATTTATTCTTGTTTTTTAAAAAATGACTTAAATCAAATGATTGCTTCAATAATTGTTTTTTTCCTTTCTAGGATAATAGCCAAGGTTTTGGAGGACAACAGGCTGCCTGGGGCAATTTGTTCCTTGACTTGTGGTGGAGCAGATATTGGGTAGGTTACTAGGCTGAGAGCATCCTTCTGTTGAAGGACCTCAGGTTGACCAACTAGAATCATCTTTACTAGAATAGGAAACTCACTATAACCAAGGATATGAGAATGGTTTTCTGAAATCATCATTATTAAAACTTTGTTGGGTTCTTATTTTCTTAATATCTAAGCTCTATTGGAGGATGAATATGAATTGTCTTTCTAATTGCCTAGACGTACTATCTATAAGGTGTTTATATCCTGAAATAACAAACTGCTATAATGGTGGGCAGCCTGTGACTTCCTGACACTTGGTTTATCAAGGTGTTTACTTACAGAGAAAGCTATGGAATTGTACTCTGGGGTCTCACTGCCCGCCAAGAACCTAGCCTACTGTCTGAGTTTCTCAGCTGACAGAAAAAGGGAACCCTAGGAACACAGCTTCTTTTTAATAAAATTGTGTTTTTCCTTTTTAGTTGCCATATAATTCACAATGCACATACCATAACATTTCTTTTTTCAAGTGTACAATGTAGTGGTTTTTAGAATATTCAGAGTATTGCGCTGCTGTCACCATTATCTTATTCCAGAACATTTTGATCAGCCTAGAAAGAAATCCAATATCCATTGGCCATCTCTTCCCATTCCCCCTCCCCTCATGCCCTGACAGCTACTAAATACTTTTCTGTCTGTACGGATTTGCCTATTTGAGACACTTTGTATAAATGTAGTCATACAATATGCGGCCTTTTATGTCTTGCTGCTTTTACATGGCATGATATTAAGATGACATGGACTATAACTGCGCTGAACAGGGATGAAAGCTGAGGTTGTTCTTACCAGCTTAGACTTTCGTTAGGTGAGTTTTCTAGGAGTCAAGTCTTACAACCCACACTGGTGTGGCTAAAGTGTTAGTCTCTTCTTCCAACACTTTTAACGTACTATTGTACTTCCTGGCAATCTCAAAAAGGAGCAATACATTACTCTATTTTTCATATTGATGAGAACATTTTAGAAAATAAAGCTCCTACATGTGCAATGCAGAGTGAAATATTATCTAAGTGTCATGTAAAACATGAGTCTTTCGGCCTTTGACTGTATTTTTGCGTTCTGGGTGTCTAGTCCTTCATGTTGACCTTGCAATTGCTCAGATAATTATGGTAGTATGTACAGGAGCATGTTAAGTAGCAGCCACTTTGAGTATTAGTGCTCATGCTTGCTGGGTTGAACCTGGGAAGACTGACCTAGGTAATTGAGCCAAGCTGTTCAGCCCTACATTGGACTGATACTGTGGCTGCCCTACTTGGCTCACATTGGACCCTTTGAAGCATTGAACTTGGAACAAAGAGGATCAAATCAGTAGTGTCTGATCTGCATTCCTTAGAAGCAACTGGAAATCCTAGTATAGCCTTTATAAGTCAGCTTCCATGAGGAATACTTTAAGATAGAAGTCTCCAACCTTTTTGGCACCAGGTACTAGGACTGGTTTTGTGGAAGGCAATTTTTCCATGGCCCACAGCAAGGGGATGGTTTTAGGATGAAATCATCCCACCTTAGATCATCAGGCATTAGATTCTCATCAGGAGCACGCAATCCAGATCCCTTGCATGCGCAGTTGACAATAGGGTTCACCCTCCTATGAAAATGTAATGCTGCTGCTGATCTGACAGGAGGTGGAGCTCAGGCAGTAATGCCTACTGGCCCACCGACTTGCTCACCTTCTGCTGTGCAGCCTGGTTTCTAATAGGCCACAGACTGGTACTGGTCAGCATCCTGGGGCTTGGGGATCCCCTGCTTTAGGATATTTCCCTATAGGTTTTTAAGTCTTAATTTTAAATTTAATTTTAGTATTTTTTTTTTTTTTTGAGACATAGTTTCACTCTTGTTGTCCAGGCTGGAGTGCAATGGCACAATCTTGGCTTGCTGCAACCTCTGCCTTCTGGGTTCAAGTGATTCTCCTGCTTCAGCCTCCCAAGTAGCTGGGACTACAGGCACCTGTACCCATACCCGGCTAATTTTTTATATTTAGTAGAGATGGGCTTTCACCATTTTGGTGAGTCTGGTCTCAAACTCCTGACCTTCGTTGATCCACCTGCCTTGGCCTCCCCAAGTACTGGGATTACAGTTATGAGACACCGCGCCTGGCCAAGCTTTAATTTTTAATTATTTATTTATTTACTTTTTTTGAGACAAGGTCTCTTGTCACCTAGTCCGGGGTACACTGGCACGATCTAGGCTCACTGAAACCTCTGCCTCCCAGGTTCAAGTGATCCTTCCATCTCAGCCTCCAAGCAGCCTCCCAAGTAGCTGGGACTACAGGCGCATGCTAATGTTAGTATTTTTTAGTAGAGACGAGGTTTCACCATGTTGCCCAGGCTTGTCCTGCCCAAGTTTTAGTTCTTAAAAGGATTATACAGCAGTTAAAAGTCTGTAAAACTGGAATGCTCAGCAAGGAAATGCTAAGATCATAGCAGGAAAGACTTTCTTCTCTAATAGTTTCCTCTAAGTGATTTCTATTCAAACGCTCACAGCAGGTTAGCCTGTTCTGCCTTATTTATGAAAAATTTTTGTCCCTTTTCCTTGAAGACCTTCCATTGCTCCCCTGGGATAGACTTTCCTTTAGCTTTGAGGGACTGCTTTTCCAAGGGAACTTCAGTGCTGGGTACCATTTGTTGCCATTCCTGGGTTCTCTGCTTGGGTGACTGACCATGTCTGTTCCCCTGCAGCACAGCAATGGCCAAAGATGAACGAGTGAACCTGCTGTCCTTCACTGGGAGCACTCAGGTGGGAAAACAGGTGGCCCTGATGGTGCAGGAGAGGTTTGGTAAGTGTTGGTTTTCTAATGAGGATGTTAATTCTCTCAAATATGGAGGCGAAATCTAAAAGTTGAGTTTTTGCTTTCCCCTCAACCTTGTCCATGGAGACAGTGGTCTTGTTTATTTGAATATCTAAGTAAAAGAAAAGGGTACAGTTATTAGCATTTGAATGTTAGGGAGGTCCTAAATTTACATATTAAAATTTATTAAAGGAAATCATTTTCTCTGTAAATGGGTATAGTAAAATATTTATCAAATTCTACTGGTCCTGTTTGGCAAATTAAAGAAGAAAAATGTCATCATTTAAACAGGAGCACTGAATACAGAACTTACAGTGAGTATGGAATAAAAGGCTTAAATCCGCTCTTCTCTCATGCATATTTCATGGATACATGGTTAAAAAAGGCTGTATAGACATAGCTTCGTATACTGTACTGTGCTTTATGGATGACTTCCAAGGTTTTCAAGGATAATATTGGCTATGAATTTTTGGCTGTTGGGCTGAATTTTAGACTTTAACCCCAGCATGAGACGAGACTTCAGCCATTTAACTATGTAGGCATTGCCAACATACATTTTTGTACATCAATCTTGTGCTCTACAACCTTGCTGACCTAATAAAACAGGTCAGCAAGGTTGTAGAGCACAAGATTGATGTAGAAAAATCAATTGTTTTTCTATGCATTAACAATGAACAATCCAAAAATGAAATTCAGAAGACAATTCAATTTATAGTAACATCAAAAGGAATAAAACACTTAGGAATACATTGAACAAAGGAAGTCTAAGTCTGTCGCACAGAGCACTGCAAATCATCAAAATAAATTAAAGATGACCTAAATAAATGAATAGATATTCCCTTTTCGTTTTTTAGAAGATTGAATATTGTTAAGATAATCAATATGGCCCATGTGATCTACAGATTCAATGCAGGTCCTGTAAAAATTCCAGGTTTTTGTTTTGTAACAATTGACAAGTTAATCCTAAAATTCATATGATAATGCGAAGGACCCTAAAAAGCCAAAACAATCTTGAAAAAGAAAAAAATGGAAGGACTCTCACTTCTCAGTTAACAAATTTACTGCTAAACTGTGGTAATCAAGCCTGTGTGGCACCAGCATAAGGATAGACATAAAGATCAATGGAGTAGAATTGAAGGTCCAGAAATAAATCCTTGCATTTATGGTCAGTTGTGTCAAGGGTGACAAGATATTTCAATGGAGAAAGAGTAGACTTTTCAAAATGAAATATCATGCAGCCTTTTAAAATCTTTATTTTATTAATGTTTATTTATTTATTTTTCTGAGACATGGTCTGACTCTGCTGCCCAGCTGGGGTGTAGTGGGCATGATTATGGCTCACTACAACCTCAACCTCCTGGGCTCAAGCAGTTCCCACACCTCAGTCTTCCATTTAGATGGACCACCATGCCCAGCTGATTCTTGTACTTTTTTTGTTAGAGACAGGGTCTTGCCATGTTGCCCATGCTGGGCTCTAACTCCTGGGCTCAGATCTTCCCACCTTGGCCTCCCAAAGTGCTAGGATTTCAGGCATGAGCCACCAAGCCCGGCTTATTATGCAGCCTTAAAAAAAAATTCTATTACATGCTACAAGATGGTTGTACTTTGTACACATTATGGTAGGTGAAATAAGGTAGTCCCTAAAGGGTGAGTACTTATGACTCTACTCATATGAAACTTGTCAAAATCAATGAAATAGAGAGCAGGGTGGCTACAAAGGGCTGGGTGTAGGGGAAGGAGGGATTAGTGTTTACAGGGTATGGAGTTTCAGTTTTGCAAGATGCAAAAGTTCTAAAGATAGGCTGTACAATAATGTGAATGTACTTGACACTACTGAACTATGTACCATCTTAACCATTTTTAAGTAAATTTTACGTTGTTTGGATTTCCCCTCACAATTGAAAAGAGAGAAAGAAAGAAACCTATGGTCCATAAGGCCACCACAAAAGTCCTTCCTTACAATTTGATAGTGTCTTCCAGTCTTTTTTCTGGGCATTTATATTTAGTTGAGATTATATTATTTCCATTTTATTTTATTTTCTGGTGTCTTAATACCTTTCCCCTAAGTTATTAAGAGTCATGAAAAGAAAAATTACTCTGTAGTATTCCATCATGATGATCAAATTTTATTTAGCTGTTTCTCCAGTGTTGAATATATTTATTGATTATCTATTTAGGTCAGGACTCTTGATAGACATTACCAACTTATATTCTAGAAAAGTTATATAGCAGGCCATGAATACCATTTGTTTTTTTTCTTTTTTTTTTTTTTTTGAGACAGTCTTGCTCTGTCATTCAGGCTGGAGTGCAGTGGCGCAATCTCTGCTCACTGCAACCTCTGCCTCCTGGGTTCAAGTGATTCTTCTGCCTCAACTTTACAAGTAGCTGAAACTACAGGTGTGTACCACCACACTCAACTCATTTTTGTGTTTTTAGTAGAGATGGGGTTTCACTACGTTGGCCAGGCTGGTCTCGAACTCCTTACCTCTGGTGATTCGCCTGCCTCAGCCTCCAAAAGTGCTGGGATTACAGGCATGAGCCACTGTGCCTGGCCTTAGACATATGTTTTTTACTGATATTTTGAGCATAAATTTCCTTAAGTGCACTTTAAAATCAGCTTTCATGTGAATAACTTTTATTCATTTGTGATATCAGTAGCATATGTGACAATAGGAGAGTATGTTCTCATTTTCATTGCTCTGAAACAGGTAAGCATCAAGTGAATATATATATATATATATATATATTTTTTTTTTTTTTTTTTTTTTTTTGAGACCGAGTCTTGCTCTGTTGCCCAGGCCGGGGGCAGTGGCACGATCTCGGATCACTGCAATTCTTCTTCACCTATTGAGTTCAAGCAATTCTTCTGCCTCAGCATCCCGAGTAGCTGGGACTACAGGTGTGTATCACACCTGCCTAATTTTTGTATTTTTAGTAGAGACGGGGTTTCACCTTATCTCAAACTCCTGACCTTGTGATCCACCCACCTCGGCCTCCCAAAGTGCTAGTATTACAGGCATGAACCACTGTGCCTGGCCTCAAGTGAATATTCATTATGAAGACATGTGGCTGTTATTACCAAAACCCAGCAAATGCTACACCAACTCTAGTCTCTGCTGCAATCATTGAATTAACGACAGCTTGGTGGCTACAGCATAGCACTATGCTAGGTGTAAAGAAGAAAAGGAAGGAAACAGAAGCTTTTATGCCTGATGTCCGCTTCTCCTGCCTGCCTGGCTGCAAGTGATGTTTGGCAGAAGAGGAGGGATCTATACTTTCTACATCTCTCCATCAGGTGCTCTCTAACTGCACTCCTAACCACCAGCTCTCCCAAGAAAAGCAGCTATAAGTTAAGACTGGCAGATATATTTTTAAAATTATAATTCTACTGCTACTATTTAGCTAAGAACTAACTACTGCCTTGAGGAAGGAAAAAGGGAGAAAGCAGAGAAGACGAAATCTGCTAGGGACTAATGATATTGAGAATCTCTTCATGTCTTAATTGGCCATTTAAGATTTCTATTCAAATCCGGAGCCTGTTTTTAATTGGGTTGTCTTTTATATTCTTAAATTTTAAGGGTTCTTTGCGTATTCCATATACAAGTTCCTTATCCAATGACTTCCAAACATTTTCTGCCATTCTGTAGGTTGTTTTCACTTTTTCCTGATGTCCTTTGAAGCACAAAAGGCTCTAATTTTGATAAAATCTAATTTGTCTTTTAATTGTTGTTGCTTGTGCTTTAGTTATTGTTTCTAAGAAACCATCGCCTAACCTAAGGTCATGAAAGCTTATTCCTATTTTTTTTTCTAAGGGTTTTATAGTTTTCGCTCTTATATTTAGGTCTTTGATACATTTTGCGTGTCTTTGCATAGCAGATGTAGTAGTGGGGTCCGACTTCAGACTCGTGTGTGTCCCTCAAGAGTCCTGTCCTAACTAGATAATCAACAAATATATTCAACACTGAAGAAACAGCTAAATAAAATTTGGTATGTCATTATAATGGAATACTATGGAGTGATTTTTCTTTTCATAACTTAGGAGAAAGGTGTAAGACATCAGAAAATAACGGCAAATGAAATAATATAATCTCAACTAAATATAAATGCACAGACAAAAAATTAGAAGACACTATCAAATTCTAAGAGGGAGATTTGTCGTGGCCTTATGGGCCATAGGTTGCCTGTCTGCTCCCTCCCTTCCTCCCTTCCTCCCTCCCTCTCCAACTTCCTCCCTTCGTTCCTCCTCTTTCTCCTCCTTTTTATTCTTCCTCCCTCTCCCTTTCCCTCCTTCCTTCTGTCCACACTTTCTTCCTTCTTTCCTTCCTTCCTTCTGTTCCTCCCTCCATCCCTCCCTCCTTTCTTTCTTTCATATTTCCTTCCTTCCTTCCTCTCTTTCTTATTGTGAGGAGTCCGCACAACATAAAATTTACTTAATTATGGTTAAGATGGTACATAGTTCAGTAGTGTCAAGTACATTCACATTATTGTACAGCCTATCTTTAGACATTTTTCATCTTGCAAAACTGAAACTCCATACCCTGTAAACACTAATCCCTTCTTCCCCTATACCCAGCACTTGGTAGCTACCCTTCTCTTCGTTTCATTGATTTTGACATCTTCCATGTGAGTGGAATCATAAGTATTCGTCCTTTAGGAACTACCTTATTTCACTTACCATAATGTGTACAAAGTACAACCATCTCGTAGCATGTAATAGGATTTCATTTTTAAGGCTACATAATAAGCTGGGCATGGTGGCTCATGCCTGTAATCCTAGCACTTTGGGAGGCCAGGGCAGGAGGGATCTGAGCCCAGGAGTTTGAGCCCAGCATGGGCAACATGGCAAGACCGTGTCTCTGCCAAAAAAAGTACAAGAATGAGTTGGGCATGGTGGTCCAGCTACTTGGGAGGCTGAGGTGGGGAACTGCTTGAGCTTAGGAGGTTGAGGTTGCAGTAAGCCACGATTATGCCACCAAACCACAGTCTGGGCAGCAGAGTCAGACCCTGTCTCAGAAAAAATAAAAAATTAATAAAATGAAATAAGGCTGCATGATATTTTATCTATTATATTTATATACCACATTTATTTGACTAATTCATCAGCTGATGCACACTTGGGTTGCTGTCACCTTACGGCTATTGTGAATAATGCTACTATGAATATTGGTGTACAAATAAATATGGAGTCCCTGCTTATACACAGAAATGAAATTGCTTGATCATGTAGTAATTCATTCATTCATTTATTTGAGACAGTCTCATTCTGTTGGCCCAGGCTGGAGTGCAGTGGTGCAATCGCGGCTCACAGTTGTCTCAAATTCCTGGGCTTCAGCCTCCCGAGTAGCTGGGACTACAGGCAGGCACTACCATGCCCAGCTAATTTGTTTTAATTTTTGTAGAGACAGGGTCTTACCATGTTTGCTAGGTTCTGTTTAATTTTTTGGGGATAATTGCCATGCCGTTTTCTATAGTGACTGCCCCATTTTACTTTTTTTCTTAAGCAGTTTCAGACAAGATTGGACGCATTCAGGGTGGTTTGGTTTGCCTGTAGACTTTCTTGTACAGTTTCAAACCTAAAATTATAAGACCAACCTAAGGAATCCCCGTATACCCTAACTGCGTACATTTTGTTCCATTTGACTGATCATTTCTCTCTCTCCAGCAACATCTATGCATACACTTCAGCAACATCTATTCACACACACACACACACACACACACACACATTCTGTGAGTGCATATTATTGTTGAACTGTTTGGAGTAAGTTGAAGATGTTGCTTCCCTTTATTACTAAATATTTTGGTGTATTTCCTAAGATTGTGCACTTTCTCT
This sequence comes from Callithrix jacchus, assembly GCF_049354715.1. NCBI lineage: Eukaryota > Metazoa > Chordata > Mammalia > Primates > Cebidae > Callithrix > Callithrix jacchus. The sequence goes on from NC_133503.1 coordinate 82,426,108, forward strand.
TGCATAACCACAGTAGTTACCAAAATCAGGACATTTGATATTGATACAATAGGAATGCTACTTTAAACTGAGAAAATAAGTTGAAAAATAATTGGGATAGGGTGTAATTGAGATAGCTTTATGATTGGGATAGGCTCTATAAAATATTAATTGGACAGGCTGTATAATTTAACAGTTGGGGTTAGGCTATACAGCAGTGTGTAGTAAATACAGAATGAGCCATTCATTTGTATGTGTAATTTTTTTAAAGGGAGAAGTTTGTTGGAACTTGGAGGAAATAATGCTATTATTGGTAAGGCTGCCCTTTCGTTTTTGTTTGTTTTCTGTTCATAGTTTCTACAATCGCCATCCTGAATATATGGAACTTGTCTCATTTAGGATCTCATTTCTTCCATGTTGTGTATGCCTGAGACCTAGGTCCTGTGTTTAGGAATTTTACTGGGGAGATAGGATACAAGCTTGGTTTGAAGGCAGAGGTAACTAGGAAGGAAAGGTATTATGTTTAGAACATGTTACCTGGGATCTAGAACCTGTGAATAAGGCTTCCATTGCCATTGGAGTGTGGCATTATTTCTTATTTTTTCTTCTTCTGTTGGCTGAAAACTGGCTATATTTCTGTAGAATAACTTAAGTAACTCTTATGTGACTTGATCATTTCTTTAGATTTCAAAACATTATTTTTTCTTTAGTGGAATATTGAGTGCTTTTATATTGGGAAGAAACATGTCCTTAAGGCATTTTAAAAAATCACCTATAGGCTTAGAGACTACTTAATGCTCTTTTTCAGCTGTCTGAATTTGTCACGAAAATGCTTAGATATTTGTAGATGACACGCATAAGAAGTATTTGTAAGACATAAAAAGTAGATGGTGAGCCAGGAACGGTGGCTCACGCCTATAAACCCAGCACTTTGGGAGGCTAAGATGGGCGTATCATGATTTCAAGAGATCAATACCATCCGGGCCAACATAGTGAAACCCTGTCTCTACTAAAAATACAAAAAAATTAGCTGGGCGTGGTGGTGCACGCCTGTAGTCCCAGCTACTCGGGAGGCTGAGGCAGGTGAATTGCTTGAACGTAGGAGGCGGAGGTTTCAGTGAGCCGAAACTACGCCACTGCAGTCCAGCCTGGCGCCTGTCGACACAGCAAGACTCTGTCCCCCAAAAAAAAAAAAAAAAGTAGTAGATGGTGAAGGGTTTGTTCTGGATAAACTTTTTTTTTTTTTTGAGTTGGAGTCTCACTTTATCGCCCAGGCTGAAGTGCGATGGCATGATCTTGGCTCACTGCAACCTCCACCTTCCAGGTTCAAGCTATTCTCTTGCCTCAGCCTCCCAAGTAGCTGGGATTACAGGCACACGCCACCACACCTGGGTAATTTTTGTATTTTTAGTAGAGATGGGGTTTCACTAAGCTGACCAGGCTGGTCTTGAACTCCTGACCTTAGGTGATCCACCTGCCTTGGCCTCCCAAAGTGCTTGGATTACAGGCGTGAGCCACTGTGCCCAGCCTCTGGATGAACTTTTAAAGAGAGACTTCAGTAAAAAACAAAGTTTGCATTTAGTGAGCACTAGTGTCTGCCAGGTACTGTGTTCAGCTGTTTTATATGCATTATTTTATTTAATCCCTACAACAATCCTATGAAGTAAATACTGCTGTTAATCTAATTTGAAGGTTGTATTCTGAGACTTAAAATGATTACATACCTGAAGTAACAGGATAGCAAATGACAAATGCTACTACTTGTATCTCGGCAGCCAGACCTCAGAGCACAGCTCTTCCTTAACTGCCTACTACCATCCATTATGACCCTAGGCATTATTGCCCATTTTTTAGATGAGGAAACCGAGACTTCAAAAGTTAAAAAAGGCCGGGTGTGGTGGCTCACACCTGTAATCCCAGCACTTTGGAAGGCCAAGGAGAATGAATTTGAGACCAGCCTGGACAACATGGTGAAACCCAATCCCTAGAAAAAATACAAAAATTACCTAGGTGTGGTGGTGCGCACCTATAGTCCTAGCCACTGGGAGGCTGACGTGGGAAGATTGACTGAGCCCACAAGGTCAGTGCTACTCTCTCCAGCCTGGGCGACAGAGTGAGACCCCATCTCAAAAAAAAAAAAAAAAAAAGAATACACGAAAAAACCCCTAATAAATAAAAGATGAAGAGGCCAAAGGAGTGGGAACCTCAATTTACCCCTCTATAGCTGGGTAAAGATTACAGAGCTCATAGTCTTCCTTGGAAAAAGAGTGTGCCTTTCCCCCTGATGTGTGTATATGTCTCTGTGACGTTAATATGCTTACTGTACAACCATAGTTCTGACATTCTCTTACTGCACTTTATAGAAACATTGTTGGCTGGGCGTTGTGGCTCATGCCTGTAATCCCAGCACGTTGGGAGGCCAATGTGGGTAGATCACTTGAGGTCAGGAGTTTGAGACTGACCTGACCAACATGGTGAAACCCCATTTCTACCAAAATGACAAAAATTAGGTGAGCATATTGGCACATGCCTGTATTCCTAGCCACTCGGGAGGCTGAGGCAGGAGAATCGCTTGAATCTGGGAGTGGAAGGCTGTGGTGAGCTAAGATCACACCATTGTACTCCACCCTGGGTGACAAGAGTAAAACTCCATCTCAAGAAAAAAAGAAAGCAAACCCACATTGTTTTATACCAGCTAACAAATACCTGTCTACCTGTTTTACTTCACTGATGGGTGTGTTTGTGCTTTCCTAAGCCTTCGAAGATGCAGACCTCAATTTAGTTGTTCCATCAGCTCTCTTCGCTGCTGTGGGAACAGCTGGCCAGAGGTGTACCACTGCGAGGCGACTGGTGAGTATGTCTGCATAGGCCCGTGAGCTTGTCTTGCTCTTAAACACTACTTGTTAATGAGGTCTGCTGTTAGGGAGGTGTCAGCAATACTGCTATAACAACGTGCTCTCTAGATGCGGCTGACAAATATGTGGCCCAGTTGGCAGATGTTGTTAGTCAATCAGGGACTTTGGCTTTTTTCTACCCCAAGCTAATAGGGGTTCCACCACCAGTTGATTGGAGTTGGACTAGGAGATGAGAACTATTTTCAGTCCTATTCCCAGAACAATGTGGAAAAAGTCCAATGTAACTTAGAGAATAAAACAAGGTAAAAATGTTAAAAATTATTAAACTATTAGCTAAAAATAGAGTCTTGCTCTTTTGTAAAAACATTTTAAGTAGTAAAGCATTTTAGGCTGGGCACGGTGGCTCAAACACGTAATTCCAGCATTTTGGGAGGCCAAGGCAGGATGATTGCTTGAGCCCAGTAGTTCGAGACCAGCTTGGGCAACATAGCGATACCCTGTCTCTACAAAAAGTTAAAAAACATTAGCCAGGCATGATGGCTTATGCTTGTAGTCCCAGCCACATATACTTGGGAGGCTGAGGCAGGGGGACTGGTAGAGCCCAGGACAAGGAGGCTGCAATGAGCCGTGACTGCACCACTGTTCTCCAGCCCTGGAAACAGGCCAACATCCTGTCTCAACCAATCAATCAATAAACATTTTAATTTTTAGCCTGAAGTCTAGTCTTAGCTTTGACTTGAAATGACATGATTCATTGAAAAGCATATGATTCTGTATACCCGAGACTTCTCTATATACATATGTAGTCTGCATACATATATATAGAGACGACAGATTAACATTAAGTGTATATAAGGGGAGATACGGTTTAGCTTCAGTGTGGGATTTGGGAAGTTTAATCTCTATACTTAAGATTGAGCTGGATTTCAGTTTAGTATGTGTTACAACTTTGATTTTCATGACTTTATGGTACGAAAAGACTATACAATAACTCAGCAAGTTTTTTTTTTGTTTTTTGAGACAGAGTTTTTCTCTATCACCAGGCTGGAGTGTAGTGGTGCGATATTGCTCACTGTAACCTCCACCTCCTGGGTTCAAGTAATTCTCCTGCCTCAGCCTCCTGAGTAGCTGGGATTATAGGTGTGTACCACCATTCCTGGCTAATTTTTGTATTTTTAGTAGAGATGAGGTTTCACCATGTTGGCCAGGCTGGTCTTGAACTCCTAACCTCAGGAGTTCAAGGTGAATGATCCACCCACCTTGGCCTCCCAGAGTGCTGGGATTATAGGCAGGAGCTGCCATGCCCCGCCCTGACCAAGTTTTAGTTAGGTACAAAATTTGGCTGCATTTACAATTTAAAAAAATTATTTTTAGCTCTTTTGAACTTAAGCCAATTTTTATTGTTGAGTTTTCCTTTAGTAATAAAAAAGGACTTCAGTTGAATTATTAAGGAATTGGCTTTGGGCTTTTGCTCTGATTCACAATGAGTGTGAACAAATTCTTTATAAGACTGACATCTAAATTGATTCAAATAAGCTAAAAGATATACGAAATTTATCTTTACCGCCGGGCATGGTGGCTCATGAGGTCAAGGGATTGAGACCATCCTGGTCAACAAGGTGAAACCCTATCTCCACTAAAAATACAAAAAATTAGCTGGGCATCTTGGCGCGTGCCTGTAATCCCAGCTACTCAGGAGGCTGAGGCAGGAGAATTGCCTGAACCCAGGAGGCAAAGGTTTCGGTGAGCTGAGATTGCGCCATTGCACTCCAGCCCGGGTAAACAAGAGCAAAACTCCGTCTCAAAAAAAAAAAAAGAAATTTACCTTTCTCACACTTTTCTCTTTTTTTTTCTCTCGAGATGGAATCTTTCTCTGTTGGCAAGGGTACAGTGCAGTGGCATGATCTCAGCTCACCACAACCTTCACCTCCCAAGTTCAAGCAATTCTCCTGCCTCAGCCTCCCACGTAGCTGGGACTCCAGGTGCCCACCACCATGCCTGGCTAATTTTTGTATTTTTAGAAGAGACAAAATTTTGCCATGTTTACCAGGCTGGTCTGAAACTCCTGACCCCAGGTAATCTGCCTGCCTTGGCCTCCCAAAGTGCTGGGATTATAGGTGTCAGCCACTGTGCCCAGCCTCTCACAATTTTCTTCTTTTTTTTTTTTTTTTTTTGCCTCTCACAATTTTTATACTTTTTTCAGGTGTTTTGCACAAATGAAAATAAATCTTTATTTTTACGTAGCTGACAGTCTTAAAAAATTGGATACTATATTTGTAACGTTACAGTTTATTAAATTTGTTCATCATACACATTAAATTGCCATTAAAGATTATATTAAAGCTAAGAGAAAACGATGTACTCCAAATGGTTATACCCTTCATTACATGGTAAAATATGAATTGACATGAAAGCCAAATATTTCACTATTCAGCCAAGTTTTATTTTTTGTGTGTGTTTTGGAGCAAATATTAACAGATGTCCTTTATATTAGTGTTAAATATTAATAGATAATATTAGCCATTGTTCAAATAGATTTCCTTAGAGTTAGCAGCGTATATGTTTGTGTGTATACATATATATAAAAATTCCAATACTGTGGGCTGCTTCATGACTAGTTCTCGAAATGTCAATTCATTCATCACATGGAGACTATCTCAGAGAATAGATGGTTTGGCAAGTTCAGCTCTGCCACTAGGAGCATAGCATGGACCTCACAACTACCCAGAGAGTGCAAGGGTTATCCTCACCTAATTAAGGCCTCTTCTAGAGACCTTTGTGGCCTGGAGCTAAGTGTTTGTAGTTGCCAAGCACAGTTAGTTACCACTGTGCTCTGCATTCACTGAGACTTAGAGTTACAGTATGGGACAGATGTACTTGAGGCCTTCTTTAATGTATTTGTGAAGTTTAGCCAAATACATCCTTGGAAACTTGATAAAGACATGGCTTATGGACAGGGTGCAGTGGCTTATGCCTATAATCCCAGCACTTTGGGAGGCCGAGGTGGATGGATCACTGAGGTCAGGAGTTCCAGACCAACCTGGCCAACATGGCGAAAGCCCATCTCTACTAAAAATACAAAAAATTAGCCAGGCATGGTAGTGGGTGCCTGTAATCCCAGCCACTTGGAAGGCTGAGGTATGAGAATCACTTGAACCTGGGAGGTGGAGGTTGCAATGAAGTGAGATTGCACCACTGCACTTCTTTAGCTTGGGTGACAGAGTGAGACTCTGTCTCAAAAAAAACCACAAAAACAAAACATGGCTTATGATTTTATTCTAACATCTACCTAAAAGGAAATTTTAAACTTTATATAGTTAATATTAAAATGAGAAATAATATGATTATAAATAAAATGTGCTTTGATTTGCTTGTTTTTAGAGATTACCATATTTCAATAACTTTCAATAATATTATTCATTGTTTAAAATTGTGTACATTCATCGTACTGTGCCCTCAAATACCTCTTTTTTTGCTTAGTTTGTGCATGAAAGCATCCACGATGAGGTCGTAAACAGACTGAAAAAGGCCTATTCACAGATCCGAGTTGGGAACCCATGGGACTGTGAGTATCTCCTTCTGTTTTCCAAAGATCCGTTTTTGATAGCTGTTGTTTACAAATGTTTCTGATCTGAGTTTTGGAGTTTCTTTCCCTTCCCAGAGAGGCCTGAAGGCACATGGAACAGATTATTAGGCTTTGGGGTATCGTGTCTCCTCCTAGGTTTTGACTCTGGGTGCTTCATGTGGGCTGGTGAGTGAGACTAGGAGAGGTTATTTAGATGGGATGAGATTTAGTGAGCTTCTCTCTCATTACTATTACCCTAGTCCAAGCCAACCCTATCCCTCTTGTGGATGGCTTTAAGAGTCCCCTAACTGACCCTTCTGCATGTATTGCTACAGAGTGATTTTTAGATAATTCACTCTCCTGCATAAAATACTTCTCATTGCTTTTAGATTTGTTTTCGTTATTTTGGGATGTGGTTTTACTCTGCTGCTCAAGCTGGAATGCAGTGGTGTGATCTCAGCTCACTGCAACCTCTGTCTCTTGGGTTCAAGCAATTCTCCTGCCTTAGCCTCCTAAGTAGCTGTGATCACAGGTGTGTGTCACCATGCCCGACTGATTTTTCTATTTTTAGTGGAGACAGCGTTTCATTTTGTTGGGCAGGCTGGTCTCAAACTCCTGACCTGAAATGATCTGCCTCCCTTGGCCTCCCAAAGTGCTAGGATTACAGGTGTGAGCCATTGAGCCAGGCCTGCTTTTAGATTAAAACCTAGAGTATTGCTTCTTTTTCTCAGGCTCCCGATCCTTGATGGTCTGCTGTCTGCCTCCTGCCCTGCTTGCCTTCTCACCAGCCATCCTGTGACCATTTTCCCACTTGCTTTCAGAGTTCCATCCTCTCCAACCTCCTTTCAGTGTTTCAGCCGTGCCAGGCTCTGTCCTGCTGTGCTGTGCTGTCTCCTGGAAACATTCTTCACCCAGGGTGGAAATGGCTTTTCTAACATGCCTCCTCCTCATAGAGGCCTACCTACAGCTTCCTTCTTCCTCTGTCACTGGGTCACTGTCAGTGCTCTAGTCTCCAGCAGCCATAACATAGGACAGCATCATTCTCTTCCCCCTTGAATTATGCACCAATTGCTGACTGTGATGGTTCCTTAGAGAATGGTCACACTGTAATGAGTAAACTGATCCTATATTTTTGAGTACAGTGCTTTGATTAATTGATATCCATTCCTTTAAAGTAGAGATTGGCAAACAGACTTGGTCCTGCCTGTTTCTGTAAAGCAGGTTTCATGGCACATAGCCATACCTACTTATTTGCATGTAATTTGTGGCTGCTTTTGCACTACAATGACACAGTTGAGTATTGTGATGGAGACCACATACATCCTCCAAAGCATAAAATATTTACCATCTGGTTCTTTATGGAAAAAGAATGCTGACTTATGTTCTCAACTGAGAGCATATAGGAAAGGATTGGTCATTCATTGAGAAATCTGATCTAATAATAAAATGATGCCATAAAGAGCAAAATGATGAGCCAGCCTTCCTTTTCTCTCCCCAGCTAATGTTCTCTATGGGCCACTCCACACTAAACAGGCAGTGGGCATGTTTCTTGGAGCAGTGGAAGAAGCAAAGAAAGAAGGTGGCACAGTGGTCTATGGGGGCAAGGTAAGGGATGCTCTGAGATCAGTCTAACAGCTTTTTAACCTTTTTCCTTAGACACAAGCAGGGCTCTGGGCATATTGGGAAAGTGACCCCATTTGACATCCTTCTTTTCCTGTTTTTATTTTAAGTGGAAATACATGTTTTTGTTTGTTTTTTGCTTTTGAGGCAGAGTATCACTGTGTCACCCAAGCTGGAGTTCTGTGGCATGATCTCAGTTCACTGCAACTTCTGCTTCTCGGGTTCAAGTGATTCTCCTGCTTCAGCCTCCCAAGTGGCTGGATTACAGGCGCATGTCCCCATACCCAGCTAATTTTTGCATTTTTTGGTAGAGATGGCGTTTCCCATGTTAGCCAGGCTGGTCTCCAACTCCTGGCCTCAAGTGATCTACCCACCTTGCCCTCCCCATGTGTTGGTATTACAGGCATGAGCCACCACACATGACCCTGTTTGTTTTTGTGACAGGTTCTTCTTCTGCTGCCCATGCTGGAGTGCAGTGGTGCTTGATCTTGGATCACTGCAACCTCTGCCTCCTGCACTAAAGCAATCCTCCCACTTCAGCCTCCTTAGTAGCTGGGACTACAGGTGACATCACCACCCCTGACCACTGTTTCTATTTTTGGTAGAAATGGGGTTTTGCCATGTTGCCCAGGCTGGTCTTGAACTCCTGAACTCGGGTGATTCACCCACCTCAGCCTCCCAAAGTATTGGGATTACAGGCATGAGCCACCATGACTGGCCAGAAATACATGGTTTTGTTTGCTTGTTTGTTTTTTTGTGACTGAGTCTCACTATCTTGCCCAGACTGGAGTCCCGTGAGACATGATTCTCCTGTCTCAGCCTCCCAAGTAGTTGGGATTACAGGCTCCTGCCACCGCACCCAGCTAATTTTTGTACTTTTAGTAGAGAAGGTGTTTCACCATGTTGGCCAGGCTGGTCTGGAACTCCTCACCTCATGATCTGCCTGCCTTAGCCTCCCAAAGTGCTGGGATTACAGGTGTGAGCCACCACACCTGGCCAGAAATACATGTTTTAAAGAATGACAACAGTGCTTGCTTTGACAGCACATATACTAAAATTGGAATGTTACAGAGAAGATTAGCAGATGGCCTATGCACAAGGATGATATGCAAATTCATGAAGCATTCCATATTTTAAAAGCAACAGAAAAAAATGCATGGGACATTTCTGGAAGGACATAGAAGAAACTGAGTCATGGTTGCTTTTGAATTGGGTCCCTAAATATTTGTATGGAAAGGAGAATTCCTTTTCATAGCACAGTCGGAGACTTTGTATTCAGAGCAATTAGAATCTATTTATTGGTAATCTTAAAAAGTCATTAAGGCAAGGAATAAAAAAATACATACTGTAAGTATTAAAACAAATTAACACATATTGCTGGGTGCAGTAGCTTGCACCTGTAATCTCAGCAGTTTGGAGGCTGTGGTGGGAGAATTGCTTGAGGCCAGGAGTTTAAGACCCTCCTGGACATCATAGACCCTGTCTCTACCCAAAAAAAAAAAAGCCGAGTGGGGTTGCTTGCACGTGTAGTGCTAACTACTTGTGAGGCTGAGGTGGGAGGATCACTTGAGGCTGCAATGAGTCATGATGACATCATTGTACCGCAACGTGGGCAATAAAGCAAGACCCTGTCTCAAAAATCAAAAAACCAAATCAAAAACAACCCCACACATATAAAGATTTGTTTGTGGCCAGGCATGGTGGCTCACACCTGTAATCACAGCACTCTGGAAAGCTGAGACAGGTAGATCATTTGAGGTTAGGAGTTCAAGACCAGCCTTGCCAAAATGGTGAAACCTGGACTCTACCAAAAATACAAAAAAAAGAAAAAAATTAGATGGACGTGGTGGTGCATGCCTGTAGTCCCAGCTACTTGGGAGGCTTAGGTGGGAGGATGGCTTGAACCCGGGAGATGGAGGTTGTAGTGAACCAAGAGCAAGACTTTATCTCAAAAAAAAAGCAAACAAAACCAAAAGGACACTAGTCCTGTTGGATTAGGACCCCACCCATATGACCTTGTTTAACCTTCCTCCTTCAAGGGCCTATCTCCAAATATAGTCACACTGAATATTAGGGATTCCAGATGTCAATTTTGGGGGGAATACAATTCAATCTATAACACACAATAGATATTTAAATTATGTAAATATTAAAATAACCACTTGCAACAATGTTTGTTCAAGATAACGTGGTTGTGTCACATGGCATGGCTCTCCATCCCTGCCTGACTCCTTATTTACATTTTTCTCTAACCAACTAAGTTAGAATCAATACCAAGAAGAAAGAATCTTCATTCATGACAGGAAATTATTTTGGAGAAATAATTCACCTATAAATGATGCTAATTTTTTCTTTGTGAGTGTAGGCAAAGATTGTGTCCTCTGACCCCAAGTACTAGAAAACGAAATGCTTCCATTCTTTTTATTTCAATTCTCTGTTTTAGGTTATGGATCGCCCTGGAAATTATGTAGAACCGACAATTGTGACGGGTCTTGGCCATGATGCATCCATTGCACACACAGAGACTTTTGCTCCGATTCTCTATGTCTTTAAATTCAAGGTAAAAATGCAATCTGTTCTCTAGTCTAATGTTGAAATAAATAATAAGAGGAAATTGATGGTGAATTAAATATCACTTGATGAGCCTTTAAGAGGGTTTCAGAAAGTAATCTGAATAGTAGCTATATGAAGGTTCAGGATAAAATATGAGATAAACACTTTAAAACTCTATCCCATGCCAAGTTAGCTGCCTGGGAAACCAGATAGGGTAGTAGACTAGCATTGGAGTTTATGGAGTGTGTGGTCCTCATCTCCTATGTCATATTAATCCCAAGCTGTGTGGGCCATAAAGGCAGCTTCTCCTGAACCCTGGTACTGGACAGTTTGATAGTCTGAGTGCTGTGAACATGTCAGCAGACAAAATGAGAAGATGTGGGGGCTGGGTGTGGTGGCTCACACCTGTAATCCCAGCACTTTGAAAAGCTGAGGTGGGCGGATCACCTGAGGTTGGGAGTTTGAGACCAGAGTGGCTAATGTGGCGAAACCCTGTCTCTACTAAAAAATACAAAAATTAGCCAGGTGTGGCGGTGAGTGCCTGTAATCCCAGTTACCTGGGAGGCTGAGGCAGGAGCATTGCTTGACCCCGGGAGGGGGACGTTCCAGTAAGCCGAGATGCACCATTGCACTCCATTCTGGGTGACAGAGCGAGACTCCATCTCAAAAAAAAAAAAAAAGACCTGTGGTTATAAACTGCATCAGAGGACAGGCTGCAGAGTTTTATTTTATTTTCCCTGTTCTCATGTCTTGGTCTTAAACTGTGGAGGTTTTACTAGGTGAAGACACTGGACGCACACAGTGGCTCATGCTTGTAATCTCAGTGCTTTAGGAGGATCTCTTGAGGTCAAATGCTCAGGACCAGCCTGGCCAACACAGTAAGACCTGGTCTCTATAAAAAATGAAAAAATTGGCCGGGCCCAGTGGCTCATGCCTGTAATCCCAGAACTTTGGGAAGCCGAGGCAGACGGATCACCTGAGGTCGGGAGTTGGAGACCAGCCTGACCAACATGGAGAAACCCTGTCTGTACTAAAAATACCAAATTAGCCAAGCATTGTGGCATGTGGCTGTAATCCCAGGTACTCGGGAGGCTGAGGCAAGAGAATCTCTTGAAACCAGGAGGCAAAAATTGCAGTGAACCGAGATCATGCCATTGCACTCCAGCCCAGGCAACAAGAGCAAAACTCTGTCTTAAAAAAAAAAATTAGCCAGTTGTGATAGTGTGTGCCTGTAATCCTAGCTATTCGAGAGGCTAAGGTGGGATAATATCCTGTCTCTAAAACAAACAAACAAATAAAACTCCAAAAATCAACAGAGGTGAATGAATTAAAAGATCTAATGCCCTAGCTTAGGACAGGCCCTAGCCTTGCCAGTAAATATTTAGGATTAATTTTGATACTATAGAGATTTAATCAAGATTTGAATGTGCCATTATTAACAGTTAATGAATAGTGAGAATAGCATCTTGTTGCAATTACATGATTGCATTTCTTTATTTATTGCTTTAAATGACCTGTCATTGTTTCACATGTGGGGACTAAAGAATATAATTTTGTGTTTTGTAATGTGTTTGTGTACATTATGAGACTGCGTGAGCTCTTGAGCAAAGTAGCCTCTCTAGGCCTCAGTTGCCCTCTCTGTAAATTGGGAGATAGTAGAAAACCTGTGTTACAGGATGAGGATTAAATAACTAAATGCATGTTAAGTGCTTAGATGAGTTATTTAGTTATTTCCTCGAAGAGCTCACTAGATATTAGCTATTATATATAATAGATTGAATGAGAGGAAGAATGTGCTAATCTTTGTTTCTCAAATTATAATTATGGGAAAAAAATCCCAAAAGGTTTTACTTATTATCAATGATCTGAATTGTAAGAGTATACTGTTGACTCTTTGGTTTCCTTTTGTACACTAAAATTATACTGGTACATCTCAGGAAATGAGATTAATGTCAGTGAACTTTGACCTGAATACTGTAACATCTAACAGCTTCCAACGTCTCTCCTTTTAGAATGAAGAAGAGGTCTTTGCATGGAATAATGAAGTAAAACAGGGACTTTCAAGTAGCATCTTTACCAAAGATCTGGGCAGAATCTTCCGCTGGCTCGGGTACAACTTTGACTGTTTTGAAAATTTATATAAGTCTGATTTATGTGATGAGTGGACTTAAAAAACAACAGTATAGTTGAAAATCAGTTTTTCAGTATTGAAAGCCTATGAGCTTAGATTTAGATTTTTAATTTATTTTTGTTTGTTTTTAATTTCCTGTTCATTGTTCTCACCATGCCTTTCTTTTTACCAGACCTAAAGGATCAGACTGTGGCATTGTAAATGTCAACATTCCAACAAGTGGGGCTGAGATTGGAGGTGCCTTTGGTACGTAGAGAATAGAGTCTTGTTTTCCATGTTGGGCAGCAAAGAAAATCCAGTGGCAGCTTTTAGAAAAGTTTGACCAAGAAACTGAAACAGTCCTTATAGTCTGAAATAACCTTATGTGACCTAACATGCTGAGAAAGCTTTCATTCTGTATTCAAAGTTATCACATAGAGTCTTGCATCATCTCCTCAGAGGAAGCATCAGGTTGGAGAAGAGGCCTCAACCTGAAAGGTGGCATTTGTTTTCTGAGGAGAAGTTTCCAGACCCAAAAAAGGTTAAGAATCCCTGCTTCAAAGCCAGAAAATTTTACATGAAATATTGTTTTTTATTTGCAAAGTAGGCATATAAATGTTAAATGTACTCTTTTTCACTAGATAGAATACTGAATTGTTTCTTTCACTGGACCTGCTCCTGTCTCCTCTTAATAAGCCATGCATTATTACTGCTGAAACTTGGTAGTAGTTTTTCCTAAAAAGCTCTCCCTAACCATCATATATTAAGTATCACTTATTAAGAATGATCCTCAGTACAATAAAATAGATTGCTTGTTTTTTTGTTTTTTTTTTTTTTTTTAAATAAAGAAGCAGGCTAGGCATGGTGTCTCATGCCTGTAATCCTAGCACTTTGGGAGGTCAAGGCAGGTGGATCACCTCAGGTTGAGAGCTCAAGACCAGCCTGGCCAACATTGAGAAACCCCATCTCTACTAAAAATTCAAAAAAATTTAGCTGGATGTGGTGAAGCATGCCTTCACTTGGGAGGCTGAGGCAGGAGAATCACTTGAACCAGGGAGGCAAGAGGTTGTGGTGAGCTAAGATTGTGCCACTGCATGCCAGCCTGGGCAACAAGAGTGACACTCTGTCTGAAAAAATAAAATGAAAATAACGTGTAGAAGCAAAATAAACATGCATTAATACTTGTAAAAGTTTACATCATTAGCGGCATTATGTTATATTTTTAGACCATATACTACAATTACTGTTTGGTGCACGGACTTTGACAAAAGACTGTGTTTTCAAGTCACCTATTAACCCTGTGCAACACTGTGCAGTTGCCTAAATGCATGAGTGTCTATCTTCTCCTTGCACTAATTTAATTCCTGTTTCCAACCCAGGCCTGCTCTCTCCAATTGACTACTCCTTCTTCTTTTTTGAGTGGGGGCTTACTCTGTTGCTCATGCTAGTGTGCAGTGGCGTGATCATAGTTCACTGCAGCCTCCAGCTCCAAGGTTCAAGCAATCCTCTTGCTTCAGCCTCCTGAATAGCTGAGATGGCATGTGCCTCCACAGCCAGCTAATTAATTGTGTGTGTGTGTGTGTGTGTGTGTGGTAAAAACAGGCCCTTAGTATGCTGCTCTGGTTGGCCTCAAACTCCTGGGCTCAGGCCATCGTCCTGCCTTGGCCTCCCCAAGTGTTGAAATTACAGGCATGAGCCACTGCACTCAGTCAGTTGACTATTCTTCATTTAAGCTTTCATAGTTAATTTTAAAAGTTTTGGTGGCCAGTCATAGTGGTTTACGCCTGAAATCCCAGCACTTTGGGAGGCAGAGGTGGGCAGATTGCTTTACCTCAGGACCTCGAGACCAGCTTGGGCAACATGGCAAAAGCCCGTCTCTACAAAAAAATACAAAAATTAGCTAAGCATGGTGGTGTGTGCTTGTAGTCCCAGCTACTTGGGAGGCTGAGGTGGGAGGATCTCTTGGGTCTGGGAGGCAGGGTTTGCAGTGAGCCAAGATTGTGCCACTGCATTCAAGCCTGGGTAACGGATGGAGACCCTGTCTTCCTAAAAATAAAGTTTTGGACTGGGCTTGGTGGCTCATTCCTGTAACTGCTTAAGCCCAGGAGTTTGAGATGAACCTGGGCAACATAGTAGGAACCTGTCTCTACAAGAAATAAAAAAACCTAGCCAGGTGTGGGTGCACACCTGTACTCCCAGGTACTCGTCTGAGGTACGAGGCTTGCTTAATCCCAGGAGTGTGAGCCTGCAGTGAGCCATGATCCCACCACTACACTCTAACCTGGGTGACAGAGTAAAACGTGATCCTGTCTCTAAATAAATAAAAGTTTTGAAAAAGTCTTATAATGGAAAAAGTAGTTTTGCCCATACTTCTCCTCCTTTCTCAGAGGCCACACTGAGATTCTTTTTTCTAAAAGAAAAGGGTAAATTTACCTTTGAATTGATGTTAGTTTTTCTAAATAGTGTGCTTTCACTGCTATCTCCTTGACAGTTTTAGACATTATGTATTGACCCTTTATTATGATAAATGAAACTTTGCAAACTCTTCTCTTTCCCTATATACTCCCACTCTATAATACGATGTTATTACATGGGGGTGGGGTCCATAGGAAGCCAGGCACAAATTCCAAGAGTGTTCTCCCAGGGAAGTCACACAGGATGTGCTGAATTCCTCCAGCAATGAGTTGTGACAACACATGTGAATTGTTGTCTACCAGCAAAGCTCATTAGACTCAGGGCCTACAGCTTTTCTTGGGGGCTGGTCATGTAGACACCCTCTTCCTAGCACTTACCGAAATTCCAGACTCTCAGTAGAAAAGCAGGTATTTTTTTAAAAGCCACATTGTTTGTGCAAAAACAATTTAGACTCAGGGGGCTGCCCTTACCATTTAAGGAAAGTTCTATGTTATTGTAGAGAGCTGTTTACCAGCCAAATTTCCAGATGCCAGCAACCCTGCAAGGCAGCCTGCTCTACAGCAGGTCCTCTATATAATGATGAGAAAAAAACAAATAAAACAACCGATTCTCAGCCAGGGCCACTATCAGTGTGGAAGTTGCATGTTCTCCCTATGTCTGTGTGAGTCTGAGTATTCCAGTGTCCTCCCACATCCCAAAGCTGTGCACATTTGGTCAATCAGCATGTTGAAATAGTCCCAGTCTGAGTGAGTGTGGGGTGTGTGTGAGTGTACCGTGTTGAGGTGGTTTCTGCTTTGTACCTGAGCTGCTGGGATGGATTCCAGCTGCCCATGATCCTGAACTCAATAAGCAGGTTGGAAAAGAAATGAATGAATGAATACAAATAATTGTAAAATACACATGTGTAAAGTAAACAGTAATGTACAAATTCATAATGATAAGCATTGTATGAAAGTGCTCAGTGAGCCTGCTAGATTTGTTATTCAGTTTCTTTCTGATCTGTTTCCATTTCCTCTTAATTCCTTACATTTTATTTTCCCTCTTAATTCCTTTTTTCTGTTTGTTTTGGGCTGTCTTTCATTTATTTTTTGCAGTGGAGATACTGTGGGGTGAATGTAAATAATCGGGTAGCTCCGGTGTCATTTTGGTATCTTTTTTTCAGCAATAGCAACTAGGAGTCCACAAGGAAACTGCTCAAAAGCTGTATTATTTTGTATTTCTCTAGGAGGAGAAAAGCACACTGGTGGTGGCAGGGAGTCTGGCAGTGATGCCTGGAAACAGTACATGAGAAGGTCTACTTGGTAAGAAAAGGCTTTGGGAAGACGGGTTTGGGCTTAAAGCCTTTGGGAACGGGCTTTTACACTCTCCTGTTTTCTGTGCTGTCTTTGTTTTTTCCAGCATTCCACAGCTGTCTCCTCTGAATCTATTTGATACTATTTTTCCAGCCTTCTTGCCCTGCTTCAGCTAGTGCCCAGCACCCAACGATGAAATGGTCTCATGGGTGGTTTCTGTCCAGGAGCAGGACACGTGGGGTCAACAGTAGGAGAAAGTAGAAGAAGCTATTGTTTTCATTTTCTTCTTGGATGCACTCAGTACTCTTGCAGACTGTAGAAGCAGCAGAAAACAGAGGCAGGCAGGGCCCTGTAGGCCTGGCTAGCAGGCAGGGTAGTGAGGTACCAGCTCTCAGAATGGTGAGCACAGTCCTTCAAAGTGGATTAGCTCATTCACCCAGCATGTGCGGAGCTGGATAGGGAGCCTGCTGGGAGATTTTGACTAGCACTTGTTTCTTCTACTTTTTTATGGTCTCCCCCTACTCCCTCCTTGCCCACCTTGGGTAGAAATAGCTTTTATTTAACTGCATAAAAGAGTTTGTTGGGGAAGACCCATGGGGTGTTGTCTTGGAAAAAGAACACTGGGTTAGGAACCAAGAGACACCAGCCCAGCTCCATTTACTGCTGTCACTAGCTCTGGAACCTCAGGCAGGTGCTCAGCTTTGGTTCCCTAGAGCCTCTGCGACTGTGTTTATGCCAGGAATTTCAGAGGCGCTGTGCTGTTACCTGAGGCTTGTTTTATTTCAAACATGCAGGCTTTTTACCGGCTTCACATTCTTTGAAGTCAGTTATGTCTCTTTTTACTTTGCTTGTGCATTTGAAGGCTGGAAAGGCAAATTTTCAGCTGTGATTTTTCTGGAACCCATTTTAATAGAGATTATTTTCTTATGAGAAAGACCGGGTGACTAGTTAATAGAAAAGATTTTATTTCAAAATTATATTTTCTTTATGTATTTCTATCAAATGGGAATATCTGTGTTTTCTCTGATAATTCAATATAAGTTATTGAGAGACATATAGACGTAAGTTATAACTCCCACATTCTTGTGCCCTTCAAAAGAAAAACTATGAATAACATGTATGGGCCAGGCGTAGTGGTTCACTCTTGTAATCCCAGCTCTTTGGGAGGCTGTGGCAGGTGGATCGTTTGAGGTCCGGAGTTTGAGCCCAGCCTGGTCAACATGGTGAAACCTCGTCTCTGCTAAAAATACAAAAATTAGCCAAGGGTGGTGGCGTGCACCTGTAATCCCAGCTACTGGGGAGGCTGAGACAGGAGAATCAGTTGAGCCTGGGAGGCAGAGGTTGTGGCGAGCCAAGATCGCACCACTGCACTTTAGTCTGGGCGACAGAGTCAAACCCTGTCTCAAAAAAAAATGAATAAAAATTTAAAAAGATGACATATGTCTTTCCAGATTTTTATGTTTCTCTCTCTCTCTCTTTTTCTTTCATTAAATGGGATCCGTACTAACATTGTCTTTTATCTTAAAGGTTTTTCTTTAACAAGTTATAACTCGGAGATCTCACTTTATTAATATATACAGATCCACTACATTTTAAAAGTGGGCATGAAACTCTTCTGTTATGTGTGTACCATCATTAAATCTGT
The DNA here is from genome assembly GCF_049354715.1 of Callithrix jacchus. Taxonomy (NCBI): domain Eukaryota; kingdom Metazoa; phylum Chordata; class Mammalia; order Primates; family Cebidae; genus Callithrix; species Callithrix jacchus. Next base: position 82,444,142 of record NC_133503.1, read on the forward strand.
TCATTTTTTCACACTAGTACTATCAACTACAGTAAGGACCTTCCTTTGGCCCAAGGAATCAAGTTTCAGTAAAGATGTTTTCGATGACCATGGCTTAATTTGAGGTGCTCTGGCAGCTGTTTTTGAAGAAGACAAAGAAAATTAAAATTTTCCCTGAATAAGTACATCATTATGACTGTGACACTGACTAATCCTCCATGACTGCAAAGCCCTGATTAAATCAAGAGACTCATTTTTAAAGAATCAAAATAAAATTGTTACAACATAGCCATATTTACTAAAAGATGGGTTGGATGGATTTTTATTATGTTTTCTTTAAAGTTAATGATTATTTTGTAATTAGAAAACGTAGTACATATCAGGGTAGGAATTTGGGAAAATACTGACCAGAGGAGAAAACAAAAGACTTTGCGGGAGATAACAAGTGTCTCCTGAGCAAGCAGAGGGTCCGGGGGGTAAGTATTGCTTGACATTACCCACCTGTGGCAAGTATTGGATGTCGTGTGAATGAAAGGGAGATGCGTTCCCTTATATGCTTGAGATATAGTTCAGTATTCATGTGGAATAAGTTGCAGAGCTTCAAGTGACAACAGGCATTCATCACAGTCATGGCTTTTGCTCATGAAGACTGTGCCAACTTGGGAGAGATTAGTGGTGTAGAGATTTTGTTCCTGTGCAGAAGTCTGCCACCTACTGGAGGAGTCTTGAGGCCAAAACTGCCTGTGCAGAATTATAAGTGTATCTGGAGGCTGGGTGCAGTGGCTCATGCTTATAATCTCAGCACTTTGAGAGGCTGAAGTGGGTGGATCACTAGAGGCTAGGAGTTTGAGACCAGCTTGGCTGATATGGTGAAACCCTGTCTCTACCAAAAAATACAAAAATTAGCCAGGTGTGGTGCAACGTGCCTGTAATCCCAGCTACTCAGAAGGGTGCAGCAGGAGAATTGCCAGGAGGCCGAGGTTTCAGATTGTACTACTGCATTCCAGCCTGGGTGATATAGAGATCCTGTCTCAAAAAAAAAAAAATGTACATCTGGATTTTTTTTTTATACAACCCTAGACCATTTTCTTTAGCTACTAGGCTTCTACCGAGTTGTCGTTTCCGCACTGATGCCTCTTTTATAATACACTGCATTCTTATGTATAACAGGATCTGTTTCTAGCTGTGTATCCTGATTCAGTAATTGGCATATGTACGTGTGTATATAGATCGATGGAATGCCATTTCCACATGCAGACTGAGGGCAAGCTTATTACTTTTTCTATGACTACATCTGTCAGGTGTCCCCTCTTGTGTGGCTCTATAGGATTCCATTAGATAGTGGTGGTCACTGCACAGCTCTATAAATTAACTAAATGCTACTGGATTGCACATTTTAAAATGGTTAAAACTGTGAGTTTTATGTTGTATTTTGCAATCAGAGAAAAACATAAAGCAAATTAAACAATAAAAAGGGCAATTACTAACTCCAGGGAAAACATTTACTTCTTGTGATCTTTTAAATATCTTCTATTTAAATTGTTTTAGACTCCTACATTTAGTATTTATGTGACCTGCAGGAAGTAACCTAATCTCTTTGAACTTCATTTTCTTGTCTGTAATGTGGGTTATATCAGTGTGGTTTCCTTGTTGCAAGCTGCGGAGTATCAATTTGGTTTCTTTGCTGAAAGCTGCAGAGTATCAGTCTGGTTTCTTTGTTGCAAGCTGTGGAAACCAATTATGTCTTTAGCTGACATGGGATGTATGGGAAAGCCCAGATCCAATTTGCCCCTCCAGATCCACTGTCCCACATTTGCCTGCAGGGTGTCCTTGGGGCTGATCTCTGTGGTCTGTGTCATCTGGGCTTGCTTTATTCTCTGGCTTCTGATTGTGTTTGGCCAGTGGTAGAAAATCAGAGCAGAAAGAAAAAGTCAGAGTATTAATTTTTCCACTCCTTCCCTGCCAGCCCATGGTAGTTACTTTTTTTTTTTTAAATGTAACCAAAATGTGTTTATTGGAATAGTTAGTTTCCTATTCATCCTGATTCAGGGTACTTTTAGTGCTGCTTCCTCTAAGGAACATTCTTCTGTAAGCTTTGCTTGTCCTGTAGGCTGGGCTGACGGAGTAGAGCAGCCAACACTCAACAACTTTAGGCATGGTGAAAGAGCATGGTGACTTTGTAGCATCCTGGTCATTTCACATCCATGAAGAAGAAATCGGCTCATCACCAGGAGCTTCTCATGTTTTCTCTTCTGGAGAGGCATGAAGGAGACCCTTTGCTAGAGGCATCTCGCCGGAAAGCTTATTCTTTTTTCTGTGTCTACGTCTCCTGTTAGATGGTGCCTCTGCTGTGGCTCTGTGGATTCTGCTAACATCACTTCCTGTTTTTATCCTTTAGTCTGCAAGTAGAGATGGAATTCTGCTGACATTTCCTGGGTTTATCTCCTTACCTTTGGGGACCTAGCTAGATGGCAGGTAAAAATCAACTGTCTTGTAGAAATGCCACTGCTAGAATGAGTGAACTTCAATAGTTTTTAGGCTTTTTGTTTCTCAAAATTAAAACTGCAGGAAAGGACCAGGCAATTCACCTAGAATGGATCATTTACTTTTAAGGTAATTTACCTGCACCTTGGCCAGGGAAGAGCAAAACACCTGTATTAATAGTCCTAATGCTGAAATCAAGGACAGATAATTCCCCTAAAAGAAATTAGAGTTGTTATCGTGGGTAAGAAACATAGATGCTGCTAAGCTAAAACAGTAAATTTCCATTGTATGCGGATGCTAATAACATCTGTCTCACACCATTATTAGGATTAAAGAGCAAAATTATAAAAGTTAACACTGCCTGGTAGGTACCCTGGTAAGGGCTCAGTAAATGTTGGCTACTGTTATTAAGATGTTTTCCACATTTGTTTTCAGCTTTTATATTTTAATTATTTTCTTAAATAAAATTAAAAACATTTTCCAGGTTTTTAAAAAGAAAATTTCTTTGGAATTTTTTATTGGACTCAAATTTATAAGTTAGGAAAAACTCATGTATACTACTCAGGTCTTAAAAGCATCAATGATATGTATTTTGATCAAATTTTTATGGTTCCTAGCAAAATTCTATAGCTTATTTCAAGCAATGTCTTAACAAATTTTTAGTGTCTGTGTGTGTGTGTGTGTGTCTGTGTGTATTTTAAGAGTCTGTCACTTAGGCTGGAGTGAAGTGGTGCTGTCTTGGCTCACTGCAACCTCTGCCTCCTGGGTTCAAGTGATCCTCATGCCTCAGCTTGCCAAGTAGCTGGGATTACAGGTGCACACCACCATGCCTGGCTAATTACTGTATTTTTAGTAAAGACAAGGTTTTGCCATATTGGCCAAGCTGGTTTTGAACTCCTAGCCTCAAGTGATCTACCTACCTTGGCTTCCCAAAGCACTGGGATTACAGGTATGAGCCACTGTGCCCGGCCCAGTTGTTATGGAGAATGGGGTTCCCCATGTTATGCATTATTGCAGAGACCATTTACTCCCCAAGGTAGATTAGGTTTGAAAATAGAAACATAGAGCTGGAAGCAGTGGCTCACACCTGTAATCCCAGCACTTTGGGAGGCCGAGGTGGGTGGATCAATAACGAGGGAAAGAGATGGATACCATCCTGGCCACCATGGTGAAAACCTGTCCCTACTAAAACTACAAAAATTAGTGGGGCATGCTGGTGGGCACCTGTAGTCCCAGCTACTTGAAAGGCTGAGATAGGAGAATCACTTGAACCAGGGTGGTGGAGGTTACACTGAGCCTAGATCATGCCACTGAACTCCAGCCTGGGAACAGAGTGAGTCTCTGTCTCCAAAAGAAAAGAAAACATAAGAAACATAGATCCAACAACTATTCAATGTTTGCTGTTTGCTTGTTGAGATTCCTTACAGCCTGGCAATTCCAGGGTTCTGGAAATCTGGCCCACATTCAGATATTTGTCTTTACAGTGTTGGCCTATAGGTGTCACTGTTGGTCAAAGCAAACATCTCAGTTTAGTAGGAAAGTGAGTTGTGTGACTTTGTATCCAGGAGGTCACTATGGAAAAGTGTCTGCAGTCAACAGACCATGTCCCACATTTATGACCTGCTTTACTTTTTTTTTTTTTTTTTTTTGAGACGGAGTTTCACTCTTGTTACCCAGGCTGGAGTGCAATGGCACAATCTCGGCTCACTGCAACCTTCACCTCCTGGGTTCGGGCAATTCTCCTGCCTCAGCCTCCTGAGTAGCTGGGATTACAGGCATGCGCCACCATGTCCAGGTAATTTTTTTTGTATTTTTAGTAGAGACGGGGTTTCACCATGTTGACCGGGATGGTCTTGATCTCATGACCTTGTGATCCACCTGCCTTGGCCTCCCAAAGTGCTAGAATTACAGGCTTGAGCCACTGCGCCCCGCCGAGCTGCTTTACTTTTCCAGCACCTTTGGTAACTTGCCTTTCCTGCTGCCTATAGTTGCAGGTTTGTATCTTTCAAGTTAAAAATGTGGCCGGGGTGATGGCTCATCTCTGTAATCCCAACATCTGGGGAGGCTGAGGGAGGGTTGCTTGAGCCCAGAAATTTAAGACCAGCCTCGGCAACATAGTGAGATCCTGTCTTTAAATAAAAAATTTTTATTTTTTAAACTTCCATCCATTCTTCTTTTCCTGCAGTGAGCGTATGTGTGAGGTTATTCCACTTTGAACAACTCCATGGGTAATTTGTTTTATTTACACTTAACTGATGCTTATTCTGTTCCAGGCACTTTTCAAAGCACTTGGCAAATGTAAACCCACAGAATACTCATAACCCTAGAAAATAAATATTATGATCTTAAGTTTATTGATTTGGAAACTGAGGCATAGAGAGGTTAAGTAACTTCCCCAAATCACTCAGCTGATAAATGATGGGGCTGAGATTTGAATCCAAGTAGCCTGGCCTCAGAGTTAGTATTCTTATGAATGTGAATAGTGTCCCTGAAATAGCAGTACTCTTATTTGCCTGCCTTCCCTGCCTGACTCTCTTAATTGTTGACGTTTCTTTTCTTACGGTGTCTTTTATTGTGACATAATCACTAACTTGAAGAATCAAGTTGCAGGGACATAGACCTTTTTCTTCAAATTATTTGAGAATGTTGATCTGATTAACATTCCGTTATTCCCCAATGCTTTAGTGTATATTTCCCATAGACAATGACATTTTCCTGCATAACTACAACACAACCATAAAAATCAGGAAATTAGGACTGATGTGTGTCTTAGTCTATTTTCACACTGCTATAAAGAACTACCTGTGACTGAGTAATTTATGAGAAAAGAGGTTTAATTGACTCAGTTTCACAGGCCGTAAAGGAGGCCTGGCTGGGGAGGCCTCGGGAAACTTACAATCACGGTGGAAGGTGAAGAGAAGCAGGCATGGTCTTCTTGTGGCTGGAGCAGGAGGAAGACAGTGAGGGGGGAAAAGCTATGCACTTTTAAATAACCAGATCTTGAAAAGAATCTCTGTATGTGTGCAGATAGAGAGCCAAATTATATCAATGTATTACGAACATCTAATCCTCAGATTTCATTCAGCTTTTGCCCCTTGTCCCAGTACTGTCCTGTATATGGCAAAAGGATCCGTGTTGTCCTATCGCTTTAGTCTCTTTTAGTCTTCTCTTGACTTTCGTGACCTTCATGCTTTTGAAGTGACAGGCCACTTATTTCATAGATCGTCCCTCAACTTTGACATTTCCTCATAATTAGATTCAGACTGTGCATCTTAAGCAGTACAATCACAGAAGCAACACACAGTGTTCTCATCTGCATCCTATCACGCGGTATGTGATGTGATTTCCATTTGTCCACACCAATGATGTTAGCTTTCATTTCTTGATTAAGGTGGTGCCTGCCAGCGTTCTCCACTCTGAAGTATCTCTTTTATCCTTTGTAAAGTAATAGGACTTTGGGAATGGAGATACTATGAAACGATGTACATGTCCTACTCTCCATCAAACTTTCCATTTCATCACTTACTTGTATATACTTAAATTTTGCTATTTTCTCTAATGAGTTATAATCCATTTCTTACATTACTTATTTTGATGATCAAAATAAATTTTTATATCCCTGATTTGGCCAGCGGAACTCTCTTCAACATGGCTTCACTGTCCTTTTGACATGTTCCTGTCCTTCTCTGAGCATTTTCTTCCTTTTGGGCACAAGGTGTTCCAGGCTCAGTTTGTGCTTTTCCTGCCGGAGCCCTGGAATCAGCCATTTCTTCAAGGAGCCCAGGTCGTTTTTGGTAAAGTGTTGTGTTTAAAAGCCAGAATCTGGTGTAGGTATCCCTGTTGATTGGGAATGTCACTGCTTCCAGGCCCTTGCAGCAGGCAGACATGTACATCTCCATTTGTTTCTAAATCTGTTTATATGGGCAACCACGAATTCACATAAAAACTTCTGAATCCTATAAAACATCACAGCATTCTTTTAAATTTTTTTCCTTCTCAGTATCTGCAAGTCTTCTCTCTGATGAGGAACCTGCCTCACTACCCTTGATGCATTTGTTTGTAGATCACTCCCTATGTTTCGCTTATCCTCCATCCCTGGAGGACGCCCTCTTCATCTCTTTCCAGTTCCGGGCTGTGCTGGACTTGACCTCACATAAGTGAGGTCACCATCTAGTTCAGGCTCTGACACCCATGCACAGCTCCTCCAGGTGGGTGCACCATTCTTACCCATCTAATGTCTTCAGGGCTGAATTGTTTGCAAAGAGAAGAGGTAGAGAAAAAAGAACTGATCTTTCTTTAATTGCAGAAATCTGAGTCAGAATCAAAATAGTACTTGACTGCCCCATGTGTGCTGTTCAGGGGCAGGAAGGAGAGATACCTGGACTTAAGTTGGAAGAGTGGAATAGACGGGGTGGGCACAGGTCCCAGAGGTGGAGCACCTGCATACCAGGCACAGCTCTGTTTCTAAGAAACCAAATCACCTTAGAGAAGGAATTTGATCTCTTTGTGTCCCAACTCTTCCAATAATGAATTGGACCAAATCGAAATCAAAGACTGATGCCGCATGGCCAAAATTAGCCTGAGTGCTTATTTTGTTTGGGAGTCAACTTCCTTCCTTTTTTTTTGAGAGAGTTTCCCACTGTTGCCCAGGCTGGAGTACAGTGGTGTGATCATAGCTCACTGCAGCCTGAGCTGGGCTCAAGCAATCCTTCCACTTCAACCTCCCAAGTAGCTGATACCACAGGTACATGCCACCATGCCTGCTCAATTTTTATATATATTTTTTGTAAAGATAGGGTTTTCTCATGTTGCCTCAGCTGGTCTCGAAATCCAGAGCTCAAGCAATACCCCCACTTCAGCCTCCAAAGTGCTGGGAGTGGTGGTACTTCACAGAAGAGGGCAGTTCCCTTGCAAAGGCCCACCCTGAAGCTTGGAAGACCATGCCCTAAATGGGAACAAGCATTCCCGTTTTTGTGCTCAAATGTTGCCTTTTGGCCCACCATGCCCCCTATTTTATGTAAACCATAAACCTAAGATTTTATTTTTTTTTAAGATAAAGTTTCGCTGTTGTTACCCAGACTGGAGTGCAATGGCACGATCTCGGCTCACCGCAAACTCTGCCTCTTGGGTTCAAGCAATTCTCATGCCTTAGCCTCCCGAGTAGTTGGGACTACAGGTGTGCACCACGATGCCCAGCTGATTTTTGTATTTTTAGTAGAGACGGGGTTTCACCATGTTGACCAGGATGGTCTCGATCTCGAACTCGTGATCCACCCGCCTTGGCCTCCCAAAGTGCTGGCATTATAGGCGTGAACCACCGCGCCCGGCACACAAACCTCAGGTTCTATGAGCAGAATAGCAGAGAAGCATAAGAGCAGTGCAGCAGAGAAGGAGAGAAGGGAAGGACCACCCTAACTTTGAGAGGAGTTTGGCTGGGGATGGTCACAGAGGAGATCAGCTGTGGGACTGCCTAACTCCAAGGAAAGATCATCTTCCCGCTCCATCCCCTCGCCAGCTCCCCATCTATCCTGCTGAGAGATACCTCCATCAGGTAATAAAATCCCCCTCATTGATCATCCTTCAGTTTTTCCATGTGACCTGATTCTTCCTGGATGCTAGATAAGGACCCAGATACCAAGAGGGCACTGAGCTGGCTAACACATAAGCCACCTGCAATGGCAGAGCTAAAAGAGCACTGTAATATGCCCAGTGGGGCTTCAGGAGTTGCAGGCAACCCTCTGTGGATGCTACTGTGGGGTCGGAGCCCAAAAGCGCTTGCCCCAGCTCCTGCATGCTCCTCCTGTAAGGGGTTTGAATGCACAATGGCTGAAGTGATGAGCCCCACTGTCACACATCTGCAAGGGGTTCAGGGAACTATCACGTTTCAGGATTACAAGCGTTAGTCACCACACCAGGCCAGGAGACAACTTTCAAAAAAATCAAATTTAAATTTCTTTAGTTGGAGGCTATGCACTCCGATTAGCCCCAGGTGGGTGACAGCTCAGACCATCTTTCCCAACTACATACATTTCTCTCTCCCGGCTAAGTTACATTTCAAGCCTCTTCCAGCTCAAGGATTCAATGGCTTTATCCTTTAGGCACTGATGAATTAGGCACACCTCCAACAACTATCCCTTCTTGGCTAAGGACAGTCTGTCTACCTAGAAGAACAAAACAGTCTTAGACTTGCAGGCAGGGCCCTGGTATTGTTTATTATTTTAGCTGCCCTAACAGAGACCCCCAACAAATAAAAAATAAACAAGATAGTGTATCACTGAGCCAGGTAACAACATGAGTGCAGCTTGACTCCATGGTGTCTAGGCATTCAGCTCCTTCTATGTTGCTGTTCTGAGTCAAGGATGGCTCATTACCCTGTCCATGTGTCAGCTGGTCATTAGGGGTGGGACACCCCTTCCATTTCAGGGTGTGACCCAGGGGTGCGTCGCTTCCACTTACTTCACATTGGAAACACTTATCCACACAGCTAATACAGCCAAAAGAGAGGTTGAGAAGCAAGCATTTATTGTTGGGAGCCACATCCTCAGTCAAAAATTGGGTGTTCTATGATGTTGAGAGAGGACAGAATGGATACTGGGGGAAACTAGCAGCCTCTGCCACAGTATTTGTGAAAACATTCCTTTCCACCGTCTGGAATATCCTCTGTTGCATTCATTTTCATCTTCTTATGCTATCAGAGAGTTGCCAGTTAAGAATTCATTTAGGGGGCTAGGCGTAGTGGCTCACGCCTGTAATTTCAACACTTTGGGAGGCCGAGGCAGGTGGATCATGAGGTCAAGAAATCGAGACCATCCTGGACAACATGGTGAAACTCCATCTCTACTAAAAATACAAAAATTAGCTGGATGTGGTGGTGTGCGCCTATAGTCCCAGCTACTCAGGAGGCTGAGGCAGGAGAATTGTTTGAACCCCGGAGGCGGACGTTGCAGTGAGCCGAGATCTTGCCACTGTATTCCAGCCTGGTGCCTGGCGACAGAGTAAGACTCTACCTCAAAAAAAAAAAAAAAAAAAAAAGAGGAAAATATTTAGTTTCCACCACCATTCCTGGGAGCTCATCCCTATCCATCCCTGATCCCTTAGTAAAAAATAGAAGTCATCGGTGCCCAAAGGCAACCAGTCAGGAAAAATTTAAAAATTCTTAGGAAAAGGGTAGGAGTTGGAAGGGGTAAATTTGCACAAATGAGACAGATAGGATTGGCAAAAATAGAAAACACTGTGGGGAGCCAACAGGCAGTATGGAAGGAGTGGATGGAAAATATAGTGCTGAGAAAGGAGAAGTGGAACAAATGCGGAAGGCTGGTGCCGAGCGCCTGAGTTTCCTTCAGCATGGCCTCTTCTCCATTTGCTATGCTCTGGCTCAGTGGATTCCTAGTCTATGGCACCAGGGTTGTCAGGAGACCTGCATTTGATTCCCAACTCTCAGCCAGCAAACACTGGGAAAGCCACATCTCTTCTTTTTATTGTTTTTGAGATGGAGTCTCTCTCTCTCTCCAGGCTAGAGTGCGATGGTGTGATCTTGCCTCACTGCAGCCTCTGCCTTGTGGTTTCAAGTGATTCTTCCACCTCAGCCTCCTGGGTAGCTGGGATTACAGGCATGTGCCACCATGCCCAACTAATTTTTGTATTTTTAGTAGAGAAGGGGTTCACCATGTTGGCCTGGCTGTTCTCTAACTCCTGACCTCAGATGATCTCCCTGCTTAAGCCTCCCAGAGTGCTGGGACTACAGGCATGAGCCACTGTACCCAGCCCCAAAACATATTTTTAAGAAGTGACAAGACAAAGGAAAAGGAGCCGAGTCTCCAGAGGCAACAAATTGTGAGAAGACAAATATATGGGAATTCAATGATAATAAGGGGCTATTATAGTTTGTTTCATAGGTTCCTCTGGTGCGGTCTCCAGGCAGGTGGTCTAAAGTTGTCTCCAATGATTAACTTTTTTTCTTCCTGATAGAAAGGGGAGGAAGGAAATATTTGTAAATTTATGTCTACAAGGGGGAGGGCAGAGTGCTTTTCTTGTATCTGTTTATTTCAGTTGCCTTCAGTTCAAAATAATCCTTATGCCAAAATGATCCTTATGTCCTATTTTGAGGTGGCATATTTTGCCAGCCTACAGACCCAAGAACCTTTGCTGGAACGGATGGTTTTGGATTGCAGTGAGTTGGACCACTGTACAAGGACACCTCTTCTAGTTGAGTTTGAACTTCTGTTTTGAACTGGTGAACTCAAATTGTCCACTGAATATTTAATTCCTTGACTTTACACCTGTGAAAATCTCCTGAATGAAATGAGCTATTTTATCCTATTTAGTGGGTCACTGAGCATGCTTCTAACATGAAAACATGCAGCTGTGAGCTAGGAAGGTGAGCTGTGCTCACAATCTCAAAGAGAGCCAGGGAGAGAAGATTTACATGCACAGTATCCTGTGCCCTTTTTTGGGGACTAGAAGACACACTGCCTTAACTTTTCTGAGAATAGTATAAAAGAACACCAACTTGCTCCTATTTTGTACTGGAGAAGCTTAGAGAATCAGATGTTAGTCTTATACTACATCCTTCAGTATTACAGCTTTAATTTAAAAAAAAGAAAAATAACAGCTGGCACGGTGGCTCACACCTATAATCCCAACGCTTTGGGAGGATCGCTTAAGGTCAGGAGTTGGAGACTAGCTTGGGCAACATAGCAAGACCCTGTATCTACAAAAGGTAAACAAATTAGCCAGATGTGGTGGTACGTGCCTGTAGTCTCAGCTGCTTGGGAGGTGAGAGGATCACTTGAGCTCAGGAATTCAAGGTTGCAGTGAACTATGCCCAGGCTACAGTGTAGTGGGGCGATCTTGGCTCACTGCACTGCAACCTTCCCCTACTGGGTTCAAGCAATTCTCCTTCCTCAGCCTCCCGAATACCTGGAATTACAGGTGCACGCCACTATGCCTGGCTAATTTTTGTATTTTTAGTAGAGATAGGTTTCATCATGTTGGCTAGGCTGGTCTTGAACTCCTGACCTCAAGTGATCTGGCTGCCTTGGCCTCCTGAAGTGCTGGGATTATAGGTGAGAGCCATTGCACTTAGCCAGATTTTTATTACCTCGCTTAACTTGGCTCATATAAATATGAGCTTCCTTATTTGGAAGACATAAGATTGGAATGTTCCTTTATTTCTTTAAGTGGTGCTTTCCCATATACACTCACTGTCTAAACTATGCTTTTCTTACCTTCTTAGTCATAAAGGAACAGTAAAATTATATCTTTTTAAAAGGGGTGATAACTGTGGCTGGCTGTGGCGATGTGAGCAGAGAGTGAGGAGTTGGTGATCTATCTATGAACCAAGATAAACAAATTTGTGAGCCATGACTTCATGGAAAATTCTTTTTCTCTAATTTTAAGTGAGTCATATCTTTTTTTCCCTGATAGGAATTCTAATGAAGTATAGACAATCACGAAGTTGGGAACTTATCAATCTAGTTGGAGTCATGGGACATTAAAATAATGTTTTCTCTTCAATGCCCCTGGACCTTGAACTAGTAGGAAGCAAAAAGCAGAGGTTTCCATTAAGTTAGGCTACTTGGGGAATCTCCACTGACTTGGATAATGGAGGTTCAGCTGTCCATCACCTATTTGCAGAGTTCAAATTTTTGTTCTTCCCACTGAACCCCCAGATCAAAAGAACCATAAATTATGTTGTACCATATCAAACTGTCATTTTTAAAAAGTTTAAAAATGGTCAAATATTGGCAGTTTTTTATTTGTTTTAGGTTATACATGAGTTTTCAATTTTCATGATTTTTTGAAGAGTTAACATCTTAAAATGGCAAGCATGAATATCACCAGTAACAAAATGTTAAGTATAGAGCAATAGTTGAAAATTGATGTTTGGAAAATAATTTATATATAAGAACAGGAAGGCTTGGAGAGTTTAGTTGTTTGCCCACATACACACAGCTGGGAGCTAGAAGGGTCATAATGAGAACCTGGATCTGGCTGAACCTGAAACCCAGGCTGGAATGCAGTTGTATGATCATGGCTCACTGCAGCCTCGACCTTTCGGGCTTAAGTGATTCTCCTGCCTCAACCTCCAGAGTAGCTGAGATGACTACAGGCTTCTGCCAACACATCCAGAGAATGTGTTTTTACTTTTTGTAGAGATGAGGTCTCATTATGTTGCCTGGGCTGATCTCAAACTCCTGGGCTCAAGCAATCTTCCTGCCTTGGCCACTCAAAGTGTTAGGATTATAGGTGTGAGCCCCTGTGCCCAGCTTCAGAATGCTGTTAATCATCTTTTAAAAACATACAAATATCTGATTTTCTTACTATGAAACAGGGCATTTTAAAAAAAAAACCTAGAAATATAGGTAGGCAAAAGAAAAAAAATTTGGAGAATAAACAGGTATCACTTTTGTCCTCAGTCTAGAGGAGAAAGTCAATAAACAAGTAAATGAGCAAATATATTGACCACGAATTGAGATCTTTGAAACAAAATACCACTAAAGAGAGAGAAGGCTTTTGGAATATAGAATAATGGAGTGAGGGGGGTGTAGGGAATATCCTGACTTAGGCAGGGAGGTCAGCGAAGTCCTTCTTGAGGAGGTGACCTTTCAGCTGAAATGAGAATGGAAGTAGTGATGCAAGGAGCTGAGTGTCCAGGCAAGGGCCAGTCAGGGCAGTGTAAAGGATTAGAATGTGTCGTCTCAAAATACGCTGCTTTGGCATATTGATTATTTTGAGATGAAGACAGCTGAGAAACAGCTTATGCTGTCTGCCCTTCCCCTTTCTACCTAAAAGCAGAGCATAAAGTTCTCATAAGAAAAGTACCCTCCCTGTACCAGGGAAAAGAGTAAAACATTCTTATCACTGGAGATGGAGAGTTGACACTGAGATGACACTGGAGATGGAGAGCTGACACTGAGGTGAATCTATACAAACAAATCTTACTAAAATAACTTTGATCTTCCATTAATTTCCTTATATAGTCACTGTCCCACAATTCACTGCCTCTAGCCCAAGACTCTTTTTCCTTCATCATGCCACATCTCTACAATTTGTTGTCCTTTGTGAAAACGGTATATAAGCCCCTAGGTCTGACAGTCTTTTGGATTTTCACTTTTTTCTATGAAGCCTCCCATGTTATATAAAATTATTAAGATAAAATAAAATGTGTATACTTTTCCTCCTGAGAGTCTGTTTTTTGTCAGTTCAAGCTATAGGTTCCATACTCAGAACCTAAGTGGGGAGGGGAAAGTCTTCCCTCTTCTATACCAGGAAAGAAGTCAGCATATTGATTTCCAGGAGGCGGAAAAAGGAAGCTGATAGGGTGACTTGGAGTAGAACAGGAGATGTGGGTGTGTGCAGAACCCCTGCTATTGTAGGACTTTCTCCTTAGTTCAGCTAAAAATGGGGTTCTTGTCACATGACCATGAGAGATTAGGCTCACAGAGTTTGAATGGTGAGAAAAATGAAATTTATTGGGCAAAAAGGGAAAAGGGAAACAGGGACTTTAAGCAAAGAAAACGTCCTGCTAGTTGGCTTCCTGCCTCACAGACGGAATCCAAGTTCCACTCTGGAATAGGAGAGACCAGGCTTCTCCCACCTGTAAATAGTGTGAAATTCCTGAGGTTCCACCCCATATTCTCAGTGTGCAGGCTGGTTCAGGGTTCTGCCATGGGGCCCTTTTTACTTGACTGTCTAACTGCCAACCACTTTTCTAAGATTTGGAAGAGAGTTGAAACTCTGTCTTATGGGAACATTAATTATTAATGTAATTTTTAAAATGGAGGCCAGGCATGATGGCTCATGCCTGTAATCCTAGCACTTTGGGATGCTGAGGTGGGAGGATTGCTTGAGCTTAGGAGTTTAAAACAGCCTGTAGGCCCGGCGCGGTGGCTGGCTGGGCACGGTGGCTGAAGCCTGTAATCCCAGCACTTTCGGAAGCCGAGGCGGATGGATCACGAGGTCAAAAGGTCGAGACCATCCTGGTCAACATGGTGAAAAAACCCGGTCTCTACTAAAAATACAAAAAATTAGCTGGGTATGGTGGCGCATGCCTGTAATCCTGGCTATTCAGGAGGCTGAGGCAGGAGAATTGCCTGAACCCAGGAGGCAAAGGTAGTGGTGAGGCGAGATCACGCCATTGCACTCCAGCCTGAGTAACAAGAGCGAAACTCTGTCTTAAAAAAAAACAAAAACAAAAACAAAAAAAAACAGCCTGGAAAACATAGTGAGATCTTGTCTCTATTATTTCAAAGAAAAAATATTTTTTAATGGAATAATTCTAGGTAAATGGTGCTTTGTAACTTTTCTTAATTGCCAATATATGCATATTGGGTATTAAGTCTTTTTGATAGGTCAGGTGTCCTTACCAGCTAACCCGATTATAAATAAGATTGTTAAATAAACAATAACTTTTTTTTTTTTTTGAGAGAGAGAGTCTCTAGAGTAGAGTGTAGTGGTGTGATCTCAGCTCACTGCAACCTTTGCCTACTGATTTCAAATAATTCTCCTGCCTCCACCTCCAGAGTGGCTGGGGTTACAGGTGTGCGCCACCACACCTGGCTTTTTTTTTTTTTAGTAGAGGCAGGGTTTCACCATGTTGGTCGAGCTGGACTGGAACTCCTGACCTCAGGTGATCTGCTGGGTTTGGCTTCCCAAAGTGCTGGGATTACAGGCAGGAGCCACTGCACCTAGTCCAACAATAACTGTTTATTGCTAACTCGTCTCTTACTGCCTTTGCAAGACAGAACTAGACTTTCTATTTTTACTAACATGATGTAAATTAGAAAACAGAAAAACTGCCCCTTCCCTATATGTGCATCTTCAAAAGTAGTTCCCCTGGGACTGAGTAAAAAAATGCCAGAAATGGGCATTTCTGTGTCAGGAAAAGATTATTTCTTGTTACTGGCTTGTCTGCTGTTCTTTCTGAAGCCCTGGCAGAGGATAAAATCTAATTTGTACACAATGTTATTAATTAAACTGTGACACCTTAAAAATCAAATGTACTTACTCTTATTTTCTTCAGAATCTGACATAATATAGCTCAGTGTTTAGCCAGAATGATACTCTGGTTTCTCCAATCACTGATGTTAATGTGCCTCTCTGCCCTGCAGCTGGTGGATCAGGGGGATTTGGTAAGATACTTTGTTCTCTGCCTCACTGTATGTTCTTTTTGGTCATTATCACTGTTTTTAGTTGACAGTTTCTGAATGACCACAGGGAGTGCAGCTTGTTCCAGTGCTGAGAAAAGAGCTGCTTTTAGAGTTTTAACATTGAGAATCACAATTTCCTGTCCTGCTAAGTCAAACTTCGTAGGCTCAAGTGAAAAAATAATGGTTTGAGAATCAAGTACAGCAAGAATGCCTTGGCATATTTTCAGTGATGCTAATGATGGCCTTATCCAAGACAGAGTAAACAAACAGAATAAGCCAGGGACCACTTTAGACATGATGGGTAACTTTTCATGGTTTATATAGGTCTCAGAAAAATTCTTTTCAGATATGTGGTTATTTTTTTTTTTTTTTTTTTTTTGAGGCAAAGTTTCGCTCCTTACCCAGGCTGGAGTACAATGGCGCAATCTTGGCTCACCGCAACCTCCGCCTCCTGGGTTCAGGCAATTCTCCTGCCTCAGCCTCCTGAGCAGCTGAGATTACAAACACGCGCCACCATGCCCAGCTAATTTTTTGTATTTTTAGTAGAGACCAGGTTTCACTATGTTGACCAGGATGGTCTCGATCTCTTGACCTCATGATCCACCTGCCTCGGCCTCCCAAAGTGCTGGGATTACAGGCTTGAGCCACCGCGACCGGCCAAAGATTTTTTTTTTAAAAGCTTGGGTTAAGTGTAAGCAAATATATCTCCAGATTCTCACATACCCAATCTGAGAGAAATACCAACTCAATGCCCACCCAGCTTGAATTCCCTGCTTGATGCACTTACAGTGAAACCTAAGATCTGGGATGTGGCAGCCGGCTCTAGCTGCAGTTCCATAAGCCAGGAACATTCTATGATTGTGGGGTGTGTGTGCGCGCGCGTTTGTGTGTTGTCATTGTTGGTGGCCTTGCTATCCACTGCAAAATTACTCCAGTCTGAGATTTAGAAGATTTAAGACTGTTACACTGGGCAGTGGATTTTCTGAAATATAAAACAAGGAATCAAAGGAATGCAAATAGGCTGGCTGTAGCAGCTCACGCCTGTAATCCCAGCATTTTGGGAGGCTGAGGCAGGTGGATCACTTGAGGTCAGGAGTTCGAGACCAGCCTGGCCAACACGGTGAAACCCCAACTGTACAAAAAATATAAAAATTAGCTGGGTGTGGTGGCACATGCCTGTAACCCCAGTTACTCAGGAGGCTGAGGCAGGAGAATTGCTTGAACCCAGGAGGCAGAGGTTGCAGTGAGCCAAGTTCGCCCCACTGCCCTCCAGCCCTCAAGCCTGGGTGGCAGTGAGAGATTCAATCTTAAAAAAAAAAAAAAAAAAAAAGAAAGGAATACAAATAGGTATTGCTTATAATAGATTTTCTTTAAATAAACATGGTTGTCTGTCACATGTAGAGGGAGAAAGACACATGAAATGTATTTTGGGTAAGCAAGTCTGATGCAGAGAGAGAGGATGGGAAAACTGCCATATGTGATTCAGGATCTAGGGAGACTGAAAGTAAAAATAGGTGTTCTCGGGTGCAGCCTTTGAATAAACAAATGAAAGTCAGGGCTTAGATGTTCTCCACCAAATGGCTTCTAAAAGGATGGGAAACGTTATTTAATTACACTAACGTAGAAACAATGCTCACTGGCACAAGAGTAAAGTTGTCATTAAAAAAACAATCCTTGGGGCTGGACATAATGGTACATGCCTGTAATCCCAGCACTTTGGGAGGCCGAGGCAGGTAAATCACCTGAAATCAGGAGTTAAATATCAGCCTGACCAACAAGGAGAAACCCCGTCTCTACTGAAAATACAACATTAGCTGGGCATGGTGGCACATGCCTGTAATCCCAGCTACTTGTGGGACTGAGGCAAAAGAATCGCTTGAACACAGGAGGTGGCGGTTGCAGTGAGTCGAGATCTCGCCATTGCACTTCAGCCTGGGCAACAAGCGCAAAACTCCATCTAAAAAAAAAATACTTAAAAGTTTTCACTGGGCTTTGGAATATAAAACATTTAATACATTTACTCTCAGGAGATTAAGCAATTGAAAGTTTGGGCTCAAATGATAACTAATTTGTAATGATATCTTTGGTTCAGGGCAATGGATGCTAACTGGGCAGGTCCTGGCTTGAGAGAGAATTAGATGGTCACTGTGCTACTGGGGCTAACAGTTTCTGTGCTGCACTCATGAGCTGGGGCCAGAGGCAAGTGGTAGAAGGACCTCCTCCAGGCTCTGAGGCCTATTGAAAGGTCCTGGGCAGCCTGTACAGAGCTTTTGCTCCTAGGAATTTCAATTTTCTGGTCCCTTCTCTGAAAAGAAAACCTCTTCTGTGAATGTTTATCTTTAGGAGGCAAATTCACAATGTTAAGACGTTTCCAAGCCTAATAGGAAGTTCTCCCCTCCCCTGTATTATTTACCTGGTTTCTCATTTCAATTTTGGCCTCCCTTGGATCCAGATGGTGAAAATGCATTTCAGGTATTGTAAGATTTGAGGGGCCTGATGAGTAGAGTTTACTGATGTTGTGCTGTTAAAAAGAAATAATAATAATCTCAATTATCTCCCTGTTCTGAGTTCAGAAATCAGTCTAGGCTGGGTGTGGATAATGGCTGTAATCCCAGCACTTTAGGAGGCTGCAATGGGAGGATCACTTGAGGCCAAGAGTTCAAGACCAGCTTGGGCAAAATAGAGAAACTCCCATCTCTAAAAAAAACTGAAAAAAAAAAATTAGCCGGTCCTGGAGGCATGCACCTGTAGACCCCGCTACTTGAGAGGCTGAGGTGGGAGAATTTCTCTTGAGAAGCTGAGGTGGGAGGATTTTGCTTGAGCTGAGAAGTTCGAGGATGCAGTGAGCTACAATTGCGCCACTGCATTCCTGCCTGGATGTCAAAGAAAGGCCCCAATCTCTTTAAGTAAATGGGAAAGGCCCCATCTCTTTTAAGTAAATACATAAATACCTAGAAGTCAGCCTGGATAGGTAATTTTTTCAGAGTGCCTTGTAGTCTTACTAGATTTGTAAATTAATATAATTTTGGTCGGTGTAAAAACATTCACTGTTTTGATGGACGCCTATCCAAACTATTATATACTCTTTTCTTACACACTGTATACCAAGTGTAGCACTTTCTGAAGGACACTTCTGTGAAGTTCAGTTTCTGAAGGTGCAGAAGATGTGGGTTTAGACAGGACACAGCCTAGCAGTGGTCAGAAGTAAGGCTTCTGGAACCAAAGCGCCAAATTCTGGTTCTGCTATTGACTATCCTTGACTTTTGATTATGTTACTTTATTTCTCTGTGACTCAGTTTTTTTTCTAGAACTTTCCACACAGCAAATCCTTGTAATTTCTTAAATGATTAGAAAAATAGGAGTATCTTGAATTAAAATATGTAGCCTTTTGTTCTTGGTTCTTGAAGCAGCTCCAGAACACGTCCAGAGTGGTAAAGGTCAAAGGTGCTGTAGTGAATGCTTATAATTCCATGTTGCCTCCGCATCCATTTTGAATGCAGTCTAGCTTTCTTGTGCCCAAGGCAGGGCTCAGTCACCTGTGACGCAGTTTCCAGTTGTATATCATGTCCAAATGGCTCAAGCTGGTGGCCAGAGATAAGAACTTAGAGGCATCTCTCCTACCTAGCAGATTAGGGCTCCCCATTATCCCTCCTCTTCCTTTAAAGAGACCATTTAGACATTTGTCTGTCAAAGTTAAAGCGACCCAGACTCTGCCTTTATATACATTGCTGGTTGCCACCACCTTTTTTTCTCTTCTCTCTTCCTGTCTGTGCTCCCTAAGGCTTTCTTCCATGTGGCCTTCAGGAGTGCCACCCTAGAAACCCTGATTTATAGCTGGTCAGTTAGAAGCACAGGTCACAACCTGGGATTTGTCTTTGGCATCTGCAGTGGGGGCAGTCTTGTGGAACCCTCAACTTGTGGGTTCTAATGTAATCTCCAGTTAGATAAGACTTGGAATTGAATTGAATAAGACGACATCAAGCTGGTGTCCACTGCAGACTGCTGTCAGAAGCGTCGTGTTGACTATGTGAGAATAGTACAATACAGCTTGGTTTTTACACTTTACGTTTTTTTCTTTATATATATATATTTATTACATTTTAGGTTATGGGGGGGTACATGTGATACTTTCTCTGCCAATCTCCTTCAGCATGTTTGTGAACTACCTACAAGTTACCTATTAAGTGTAATATTTAGTTACTATCATTTCATATGATCTATGAAGACAATTTTACTCCCTTTGCAGCTGGTAAGCAAATTCCTTGAGGGAAGGGCTGCCTCTTTCAGGGATGCTATGCATGGACAAGCCCCATCAGGGATGAAGGTGGCCTCCAAGCTACAGGGCGCTGACTGCCTGGAAGAACTACCTGTGGTGCATGCTCAGGAAAGCTTACATGGTGTGGGTAACAACCTTGGCAACGGGCACTCTGAGAGATCAGGGTGAGGAGGAGGAAGAGCAGTGTAATAGTTGTGATAGCTCAAGGCTAAATGGAGGATGGTAAGTGCTCTCCCCAGGACCCTTCATATCACTACTCAATGTATACATTCATCTTTTGAAAACTGATGAAGATGGTGGTCTTCAGGTTACCAGCACCTAGACACAGAAGAGGCCACATGGGCACTAGAAGGATGTAGAAAGGGGCAATAAATGCTTTTTTCCTCTTTTTGAGACAGAGTCTCACTCTGTCACCCAGGCTGGAGTGCAGTGGTACAATCTCAGCTCACTGCAATCTCTTCCTCCCCAGTTCAAGCAATTCTCCTGCATCAGACTTCCAAGTAGCTGGAATTACAGACATACACCATCACACCCAGCAAAGTTTTCTATCTTTAGCAGAGAGAGGGTTTCACAATATTGGCCAGGCTGGTCTCGAACTCCTGGCCTTAAGTGATCTGCCTGCCTCAGCCTCTCAAAGTGATGTTCACAATGTGAACCACTGTGTACAGCTGAAACTTTCTTTTTGAGCAAAAACTTAATACTATGTGTGTGTGTGTGTGTGTGTGTGTGTGTGTGCGCGCGCGCGTGCGCACATATATATATGCCACATACAATTCCTCAATGAATTCCAAAATAAACATTATTATTCTATCATCTATACTAGGTTTTCTGATCATAATTTTCAACAAAATTAGAAATCAATAACAGAAAACAGTCATTACATATGGAGTATGAAAAAAATTAAAAACAACAACCACATTATCTATGAATCTCGCTTCTGGGTATATATTCAAAATAAATAAAATCAGTATGTTAAAGAGACATATGTGCCCTCATGTTTACTGCAGCACAATGGCCAAGATATGGGATAAACCTGTGTCCATCAATGGATGAATGGATAAAGGAAATGTGGTGTACATACATAACGGAGTATTATTCAGTCTTCGAAAATCCTGTCATTTGGAACGACATGAATGAATTTAGAGGATTTTATGTTAAGTGAAATAAACCAGACACAGAAAGACAAATATCACATTATTTCACTTATATATGGAGCCTAAAAAATGTCAAACTCATAGAAATAGAATAGAGCGGTGGTGACCAGAGGCTGGTGATATTGGGGATTGGGGAGATGATATGTTTTGGTTCTTCATCCCCACTCAAATCTCATGCTGAATGGTAATCCCCAGTGTTGGAAGAGGGGCCTGGTGGGAGGTGATTAAATCATAGGAGTGGACATCCCCGTTGCTGTTCTCATGACAGTGAATGACTTCTCCTGAGATCTGGTTGTTTAAAAGTATGTAGCATGTCACCTTTCTCTCTCTCTCCGGCTCCACCAAGTGAAGGTGTGCCTGCTTCCCCTTCGCTGTTCTGACATGACTGAAAATTTCCTGAGACTTTCCCAGCCATGCTTTCTCTACAGCCTGTGAAATGGTGAGTCAATTAAGTCTCCTTTCTCCAAATATTATGCCAGTCTCAGGTGGTTCTTTATAGCAATGTGAGAGTGAACTTATACAGGAGATACTGGCCAAAGGGCACAAAATTTTAATTATACAAGAGGAGTAAATTTAAGTGATCTATTGTACATTGTGGTGACTATAGTTAATAACAATCTACTGTATATTTAAAAATCTCTAAGATAGTAGACTTAAAGTGTTCTCACAAAGAGAAAAGTCACTGAGGTGATACATGTTAATTTTGCTTGATTTAGCTGTTCCACAATCTATACATATTTCAAAACATTGTTATATACCCTAAATATATACAATTTGTGGTTGTCAATTAAAAAATAAAGAATGAAGGAAATCTATAACAGAAGAATAGCTTAAAAATCCTATATGATGGAAATAAAATAATATTACTAAAGAAATCTTCAGCAGAATGAAGTGGTTCACGCCTGTAATCCCAGCACTTTGGGAGACTGAGGTGGGTGGATTGCTTGAAACCAGGAGTTTGAGACCAGCCTGGGTTACATGAAGAAACCTCTACTAAGTAGTAGAAATCGCTACTAAGGTTGCAGTGAGCAGAGATCATGCCACCAGACAACAGTGAGACTCCATCACAAGGTAAAAATAAAAAATAATAATATTTTTATGAACAGGAAAAAGTTTTATTTAAGAAAAAAATGGCCCGGTGTGGTGGTTCACTCCTGTAATCCCAGCACTTTGGGAGGCTGAGGCAGACAGATCCCCTAACATCAGGAGTTGGAGACCAGCCTGGTCAACATGGCAAAATCCCATCTTCACTGAAAATACAAAAATTAGCTGGGTGTGGTGGCACATGCCTGTAATTCCAGCTTCTCGGGAGGCTAAGGCAGGAAAATCGCTTGAATCTGGGAGGCAGAGGTTGCAGTAAGGTAAGACTGTGCCACTGTACTCCAGGTTGGGTGACAGAGTGAGATTCCGTCTCAAAAAAAAAAAGAAAATAAAAGCAAAGGATATTATTTTAAAGTCAAACAATTACGTAAATACAAAATATCCCTCAGCCTGAGGACATGAACGGTGCGCCCTTGTCTGTGTAGACACCTACCAGTCTTTTGGAACTGCTCCAGCTCCTCACTGCTCAGCTGCTTGATGGACGTCATCATCACTGCCTTAAAGGCTCTCTTCAGATGCTTCGCCAGGACCATGTGATCTGGTTCTGCCCTTAGCCGAATGCCGTCCTTATTTTTATCTGTAGACAGTGTAACTTTTTGAACATTCAATTCCTATACTTAGTGCACAAGAGAAAACAAAAATGAGAAATCAAAACCTATGTTCACAAAAACATATGTCCACAGTAACACTATTCCCATCAGCCAGAAGATAAGCACAGTTCAAGTGTCCATCAACCATGAATGGACAATACTGTAGACACATGCAATGAAATATTTAGCAATATGAAGGACTGAAGCACTCATACATGCTACAACATAAATTAATGTAAAACATTATGCTAGCTGAAATATGCCAGACATAAAAGTCACAAATTGTACAATTCCACTAATATGAAATGTCCAGAGAAGGCAAACCAGAGACAGCAAATAGGTTCATGGATGCCGGGAAGTGGTCAGGTATCGAGGGGAAAATGGTGTGTGAATGCTAATGAATACTGGGTTTCTTTCTGGGATGATGAAAATGTTCTAAAACTGTGGTGATGGTTGTACAATTCTATAAATACGCTTAAAAACCAGTGACTTGTATGGTAAGAAAAAAATGTCTCTTATGAAGATCTACCAAGACAGTTGAGCGTAACAGAAAAAGGACCCCAGAACGAGAAATACAAACTTCATCCCTCAGAGGTAACCTTTGTGCAATCCATTTCATAGTACCACGAGGGTAACTATCAACCAAGCAGATGAATCAGTTAAACAGAACCCTTCATGCTTCAGTCATGCTACTGAGGATTACTGATGCAGCAGGCATGGTGATGGCACAGTAGATGGGAAAATGAGATCTCACGAGAACATGAGTCTGAAGCAAATACTATGGAATGTTTAGTTTTGCCATGATATTTAGGCTACATAGTGACTGAAGTAATTTATTTAAGATGTTTTCAGTGGCGCACACCTGTAATCCCAGCACTTCAGAAGGCCGAGGTGGGAAAACTGCTTGAGCTCAATAGTTAGAGACTGCCCCGGATAACATGGTAAAACCCCATCTGTACAAACGCCTGTACTACTATGCCTAATCTCAGCTATTTAAGTGACTGAAGTGAAAGGTGTGCCCGAGCCTAGGAGATGGAGTTTGTAGTGAGCAAAGATTACATCACTGCACTCCAGCCTGGGTGACAGAATGAGACCCTGTCTCAAAAAAAAAAAAAACAAAAACAAGAACAAAAAAGACCTATTTTATGCATAACCACAGGCACTAATTTCAGAATTTACAATCTAACTTTTAGTTTCTAATATTTCTCTGGAATTCTCAAGCAACTGAAAACCAAATACAGAAATTAATATTTTCTATAGCAATGATTTTAAATATTACCTGTGAAAATAAACAATGAAATAAAAAAATATTCGTTTTCTACAATCATAAGGAAGATGAGGGAAAATGTTATTCTTTTTCTTTTTTTTTTTGAGACAGAGTTTCGCTGTTGCTACTCAGACTGCAGTGCAATGGCACGATCTTGGCTCACCGCAACCTCTGCCTCATGGGTTCAAGCGATTCTCCTGCCTCAGCCTCCCGAGTAGCTGGGACTACAGGCGCGCACCAGCATGCCCAGCTAATTTTTGTATTTTTAGTACAGATGGGGTTTCACCTTGTTGACCAGAATGGTCTCCATCTTTTGACCTCGTGATCCACCCGCCTCGGCCTCCCAAAGTGCTGGGATTATATGCGTGAGCCACTGTGCCCGACCCATGTTATTCGTTTTTTTAAAAATAATGGAATAAAGATGTTTAGGAAGACAACTGACACCATAATTTAAACTTTGACCCTAAAACTCCACTTCTGGTATCTACCCAATATCCATACAGTGATATATGCATATATGAATATACATAGCTTTTGTTTGTAATCGGAAACCTAAATTTCAAACAACAGGAGAGTAATTATATAAATCATGAAGCAGCCAGGAAGTGAGACTCCAGAAGAGACTGAGTGGAAAGAGGCTCACTACGCTAGTGCCTTGACTATTTATAACCAATGCGAGGGCACTCCTCACTTGTATAATTTGGAGGAACAAAGTTTCTTTTGTAGTTATCAAAAAGTACTTAAGAAGGCCAGGCGAAGTGGGGCTCATGCCTGTAATCCCAGCACTCTGGAAGGCAAAGGTAGGCAGATCACTTGAGGTCAGGAGTTTAAGAAAAGCCTGGCCAACATGGTAAAACCCCAACTCTACTAAAAATACAAAAGTTAAGGCCGGGCGCGGTGGCTCAAGCCTGTAATCCCAGCACTTTGGGAGGCCGAGGAGGGTGGATGACGAGGTGAAGAGATTGAGACCATCCTGGTCAACATGGTGAAACCCCGTCTCTACTAAAAATACAAAAAATTAGCTGGGCATAGTGGTGCGTGCCTGTAATCCCAGCTACTCAGGAGGCTGAGGCAGGAGAGTTGCCTAAACCCAGGAAGCGGAGGTTGTGGTGAGCCAAGATTGCGCCATTGCACTCCAGCGTGGGTAACAAGAGCGAAACTCTGTCTCAAAAAAAAAAAAAAAATGTTAGCTGGGTGTGGTGGCATTGCCTGTAGTCCCAGATACTTGGGAGGCTGAGATAGGAGTATCACTTGAACCTAGTAGGTGGGGGTTGTGATAATGCACCACTGCACTCCAGCCTGGTTGACAGAGTGAGAGAGACTGACTCAAAAAAGCAAATAAGAGTACTTCGGGGAAGAGATGTGAATAAAGATGATAGGTTATATGTAAAAAAAACTCATTGATTCTAGAACATTTTTAAAAGAATTACATCAAATTTATGTTGATCCCAAGAACAGTGTAAAATATCACATACTGTTAAATTTGTTATGAATATACTAATAAAAATAAATTATACAGTCAATGTGTGCTTTATTGAAGATTATTCATCAAAATAATTTTCTCAAAGTAAGTCTATCCGTACCCAAAACAGACAAGTCATCCATCTTACCTCAATGACACACATCTCCAAAGACGTGATATCTCTAAGAGCTTCTGGATCTTGATGGATAACCACAATTTCTTTCAAAGGATACTAGGAGAAAAAGAGAGGGGAAAGGTCACTCAGCAGCCCATCCTCTAAACTGCAGAAAAATGAATATTAAATGTTTATTTGAACCTCAAGCTCTAGACTAGTCAGGCTGGACTAGTACTGTCATTCACACCCTCACTGCAGAAAAGAAGAAAGGCCACTGCTGGAGGCTCTCTATATTAAGAAAACACGCCAGACTTAAATGTTTAGGTGGGTGCCACGTAAAATAGAAGTAAAATTTCAAACCTTTATGGGAATAGTGTTCCGGTCTCTGATCACTCATTCAACTTCAATCACAGACTGCATCCGAGATATTGCACTGTTTTCTTATCAACCAATTCTTCTCTGAATGGTAGAGGTAGGAATATGAAAGAGATTAGATTAAGAAGGAAAATTCAAGACATTAGGCATGCTTACATGAGGAAGAGGGTCAGGCTACAGAAGTGTGACCAGGCCATCCTGATGAGGCACTGTAAGAAGGGCAGTGCAGTGCCCGCCTGGGGGACAAACAGAAGGAGGCAGCAGCCTGAGCCTGCCTTAGCACCCGGCACCTCCCCAAGGGGCCCACACAGTGCATGCCCACACCCCAGATGCTGCAGCTCTACAACGGGGTTCCATACCAAGCATCCCTGCTACCATGTACCGATGTGGGCCCCATCATGCAGCCTGAGGAGCGGTTCGTGTCAGCTGGGGGCTAGGGTGGGAGGCAGGGCACAGAGTGAGCTGGAACAGGGAAATGTCTCCTCTCCCCCACATGCTTAAGCAACTCTCCCTTCTTAGCACAGGTAAGACATTTCTATTTGATTCCTACCGAACACGGGGAAGCATGAGGTAGTGGATGCTGAGAGTGTCTTTGTCTTGAAAAGAAACAGGGGCAATCAGCACCTTTAGATTCTGGCACATAATTCAGTGAGAAAAGGCACGTAGGGAGCCTGTATGAAGACACAGGACATCACGTCAGTCATATGCAGTCATCAACAACTGACCTCATTTATACTGAGAAACAACTAAACATGTTAGCAACACAGTAACATGCACTGAAATGGGCATGAGGTTACGAAACACGCCCCATGAATGAGAAATGGCCTCACAGCCCTGAAGCATAGCTGTAGGACTATAGACAGAAAAACCCAAAGCATCTCTAGAATTCTGAAGGATGTCTAAAACAGAAACAGGAGCACCTAATGAAATATCAGCCAAGTCAATATGCACAGAGGACTAACTGCCCCAAACCTCAGAAACCTCATCTGTAAACTGGGGAAAACACGCTCTCCTTCACGAGATGAAGGAGATGAGATCAGGTCTGGAGAGGATCAGGCACAGGACCTTGTACAAAGCACATTTTCCTTCAGTTAAGGAGTAAATGGGAGCCTTATAACATAGAGAGTAGCAGAAACAGGATAAAAAAAAAGTTGAAGGCTTTCCACTTTTATATTATTTAACTAATATTTGAACTGATAGGAACATATATCAAACAACTACTTGCATGTTTTCCTCTCAACGCTAAGTCAAAGTATTTTTTAATGAAATATTTGCTAGGACATGTATAAGCTAGAGAACATCCCCATTATTTGCAATTATGCCAATCCACATTAAGATGAGGTATGTCTTGCGTTGCACTGCAGATTCTCCTCCTCGAGCCAAAGGCCCTGACATACACTAGACTACCAGAGACTGGAAGAAAAAAATGCAGTATTTCTTAGTCCTTACTTAACATGTATAAGCTAATAAGATTTCTGAAAAAAAAAAAAAAAAAAAAAAAAAAACACTACAACTGTAAGCTGTTATAAAACGTCTACTTCTCTTTTTGGTGTAATAACAGAGAAAAGATATAAAAGAAGGAGGCCGCAGCAAGCAGGTACCGAAGGCAGCACGCAGGCCAAAGGGTACTAGAAAGAAGCCCCCCATCTTACCATAAGTCTACAAAGAGAAAGCAGAACACTAAACAAGGTTTCTAGGGCCATGACACAATCTTCCATCCCATTTTCACCCTAAAGAATAAAAAAGAAACATAAACTTTAAACTGCTAAAATAAGTGTTTCTCATTTAAAAAAAAAAAACAGTTGATTAAAAAGAGGCAACCCTCAAAGAGCATGCAGTACACAGACAGGGCACGAGGCAGAGTAGGAAGAAAGGGTCACGACCACAGGCTGACTAGGGTGGCCCCGCAAGGCAGTGCAGGAAACCTTGTCAGGATGTGCAGCTGCTGTCCCTCTAACCCCACCTGACGCAAGATGATAGGAAAGTAAAGTCTAACTGTAGGACCAAAAGGCTGAGGGCAGAATGGATCTACCCACAACATACAGAATAAGCTGCTAACTGAAAACTTTAAAGTGCCTTTAAATAAGATATTTTATGTTAAAAAGAAGTATGTACTGTGTATTAAAAAAAAAAAAAAACTAATTCATTGTATGAAAAACGAAGATAATGAAAAAATTTCAACCATGAATACCTTATCCAGAGATAACTACTGTACACATCTTAGCATATGTCCTGCATATGTGTGTGTGAGATACACCTGCACAAAAACGAAATAACAGTTGTGTTGCAGGGTTTTATTATTAATGCATTTTAAGCCATGACTCACTGGGTGCGGCAGCTCACGCCTGTAATACCAGTGCTTTCAGAGGCTGAGGTAGGTGGATCACATAAAGTCAGGAGTCCAAGGCCAGCCTAGCCAACATAATGAAACCTGTCTCTACTAAAAATACAAAAATTAGCTGGGCGTGGTGGCACACACTTGTAATCTCAGCTCCTCATAAGACTGAGGCAGGAGAATCATTTGAACCTGGGAGGTAGAGGTTGTAGTACGTTGAGATCCTGCCACTGCACTCCAGCCTGGGTGACAAGAGTGAAACTCTGTCTCAAAAAACAAAAAAAAACAAAAAAAAAAAAAAACCAAGACATGATGGGTGGTAGGAGCCTTTACTGGGCCTACAGTAAAGAGACTCCACTCTCCCTGTTATACATCATTGTTATTTATTTACCTTGCTGAAGCCCTGAGACCAGGACCTATGTGCTCTGTTCATCCTAAACCCACAACAATTACATAGTTCTGTTCACAGCCAAATAACCAACTCCCTTCTGGTAAAAGGAAGGTGGTATTCCTCTCAATATTAAAGCCATACCTGCCAATATTTTTATAAAATATTTGCATGGTTTTATTTAAAATGTTAACAAGTCTGCTCAGTTTGGTCCTGTTTCTGCCCCGACATTCTCCCTCCAATAGATGTATGTAATTGTGTTGTGAAAAAGAAATGCAAAATGACTTTTAGAATTTATAGATCCCTATGCCTCAAACGACAAATATACTTAAAATGCAATGTGAAATAAGAAGAAAAACACAGCTTCAAAAACAGAGCATCTGAAAATGTTCCTTTCCCTTTGGGCTATTCTCATACTTCTTCTATTCTCAAACTTCATGTGCTTTTTGCTTTTCTCAACGGCAGTCTGCACTTACCTTTTATCTTCTGCGGTTCATTCTAATGTACCAATTGGCGAGAATATGTACAAACTCCACAAGGCGAGGCACCACAGTGTAAAGCCTATGAGCTAAAAAATAAGACAAGTCAATCAGGCAGCAAGTGAGTACCAGGCACCTGGCGGGGAGAGGGCTGGATATAACAAAGAACGGGCCCACGTCTTCTATCCAAGGTCCTCCACTTACTAAGAACCAAAATGAAGCAATCATGTAACGACCATTTCTTGAGGATGTGCTACATGGCAGTCAAGGTATTTGGAAATGCACACAAAAAACTATCCTGTGAGCCACATGAGAATTCCAACTGGTCAGTGAAAAAAGCCAAAAACTCCAAGATGTGTGGAACAAAGTCCAAGGCTGCCCACTACATAAATGTAGAAAATACCGTTTACAGGGAGGTGTGCAATTTGACAGCATAAACATTGCCCTACTCCTTTCTATTGCAGTACATTCGACTGCAACTAAAAGACATACAAAAACTCAAAGCAGATGCTAAAAGCCATAGCATAGGCCAATGATTCTCAAACAAAGGCAACTTTGCTCTTCGAGGAACATGGGTCAACGTTTTAAGAAACAGTTTGCTTAACACAACTTGGTGGGTAGAACAGTGCTCCTGGAATCTAATGGGTAAACCCCGGAGATGGTGCTCAACATCTTATAATGCACAGCACAGCCCCACCACAGAGGATGATTTAGCCGAAACTGTCTATAGTGCTGCCGTTGAGAAACTGGCATAGGATATGAATAAAATATAACTTGCTTTCTAAGTATTAAAACGGTCAAGTAAAAACAGCGAAAGGGGTAGTGAAAGTCTTGAGGAATTAGGAGGATTTGAAGGGTTCCCTGAAAAACTCAGAGGTCAGACAGGAAAGAAAGGGTGTTTAGCCAGTCCTGTCTGAGGCTAGGCTTATTTTAAGGATTCGCATTCACCTCCCCTTTAAATTGATACTCTGTTGAATAAAAACAAACACCAAAAGACCAGCACTTAGAAACAAACACAATTTATGATCATGAAAAGAATCCAGGGAGTGTTCATGAGGCTTCTGGTCTAAGCTAAAGAGATGAGATTTGCAACGGGCATGCTCTCTGCTGCTGTTCACAAAGACCAGAATTCGGGTGCCAGTGGGCTGAGCCCCAGGCCAGAGTCTTTAGCTGGTCACACTTTTCTCGACAGGTGATTTCAGTGACTGAGGTCTGTCTAAATGATTCTAGGCTTCATGCCACCTTTTACCTTCCAGGAAGCTCAGGTTTTCTATATTCTGGTTTCAACTCTGAGGAAATAATGATCCGCACACACAATGAATGAACTAACATACGGGGGCGGCAGCAGCAGCAGCCACTACCCAGGCCACCACCACCCTGTGAGCCAGGTCCTCTCACACCCACAGTGCTACGAAGGGAGTGGAGGGCATGAAGCTGACAGACTGGCAGAGCTGGGACTTAAATATGACCCACACAACGTGGCTGCTGATCTCGTTTCCAGGCAGATGAGGCTCCAGTCATGGGGCACACTCTCCAGACCCAGCTTCATCAGGTTATGGCAGCTACTCCAAGCAACAATCCCCACATTTCCCACCAACTCGTGTCACTCAGGAGGGAAAAGCAGAGACAGCAGGGAGCAGTCTGGGCAGAGTGTGCTGGACTCCCAGTGCTGCCCTCCTCAGGGCAAAAATCAGCCTCACACTCACTTCCATCTTCATCCATGTCCATCTGAGCAACAGCTGGACTGTCATGATCCTTCTATATTTTTAACGAGGTGGATAAATCCATTAGGGCGACTGATTAACAGTCTTTCTGTGCTACACGGGGCAGTACTGCCTTTCTCAGGGAGTGGCGTGTGCCAGTATATAGGCTACTGGTGAATCCCAGGTGTGTGGCAGCCGCTGCTCTGCCCAGCAGCAGCAGGATCTGCAGGGTCCCGTGAGGATGGATTTGCCTTGCCCTCTTTTGTCCTCACTGTGACCCAGGGCCTCTGCCTGACCACTTTAACTGATTGTCTGAGGTGTCCCAGATGTCTCACCTGGACCTATGGTTGTAACTATCTGAAACCCTGAGGAACTCAATGTAGTTTTCAATCTCTATAAAATTACCTAACAAACTTACTGTTATTATTTAATAGAAATATAGCAATACGTCGATTTCATTATTCCTCTTTTGACTTTTCTAAGTTTTCTGGAAAAGATGAGGACTATTCAGTAATAGACCTAAAAATAGGTTATCAATGTCATAAGTACCTATTATCTGCCAGCTACTTTACGTAAATCATCTCTACTTAAGCCTTACAAACAGTACTGGGCATTTTGCAGATAAAGACACTGAAGGTCAAGATAGAATGAATGGGCTCACGCCTATAATCCCAGCACTTTAGGAGGCTGAGGCAGGTGGATCACAAGGTCAAGAGACCGAGACCATCCTGGTCAACGAGGTGAAACTCCGTCTCTACTAAAAATACAAAAATTAGCTGGGCATGGTGTTGTGTGCCTGTTAATCCCAGCTACTCGGGAGGGTGAGGCAGGAGAAGTGCTTGAACCCAGAAGGCGGAGGTTGCGGTGAGCCGAGATCCAGCCTGGGTAACAACAGCGAAACTCCGTCTCAAAAAAAAAAGGAAAAAAAAAAAAAAAGATAGAATGAATGAGTAGCATCTGATGGCACAATGGGGATGATTACAGTCAACAATTTCTCGTACATTTATAAACAACTAAAAGGGTATACTTGGGATGTTTAAAGCTACAATAAATGCTTGAGGTAATGGATACCACATTTACCCTGATTTGATTATTACACATTGTGTGCCTGTCTAAAAATATCTCATATACCCCATAAATATATATATGTACCCATAAAAATTTAAAAAAAAAGAAAGAAAGAAAAAGAAACTGATGGTCAGACTTTAGGCAACTCTCTGCATTTGGAACAAGTGGTACAGCTGGACGCTGAACCCACAGCTATTGAACTCCAAAGCTCTTCTGTGGAGGGTGGAGCTCGCCAAGATACCCGCTAAAGACAGAATTGCTCAGGGCTTTTTTCTTTTTTAAATAATGGAGTTTCAATCTTGACACCCAGGCAGTGGTGCAATCTCGAGTCACTGCAGCCTCCGCCTCCCAGGTTCAAGCGATTCTCCTGCCTCAGCCTCCTGAGTAGCTGGGACTACACATGCCCACCTACATGGGAAGCTAACTTTTTCTTTAATATATTTTTAGTAGAGACGGGATTTCACCAATGTTCGCCAGGCTACTCTGGGACTCCTAACCTCAGGTGATCTGCCTCAACCTCCCAAAATGCTGGGGATTACACAGGTGTGAGCCACAAGCCAGGTCAGAATTCCCCAGGGCCTTGAAACAAAGAGATCCCAACAATTAACAAGCCTCAACAAAACTACATTTGAGAGGTGAAAGGAAGTAATTATTTAATATTCTGTATCTTTCAATCTTTCCACTATGTTTATAGACAGATCATACCAAAAGGGCAGTTACAAAGAGAGTAGTTCTGGGAGGACAGACCAAGAGAGACTCACCTGCCATTTCAGTCTGAAAGAAGCCAATGAGAGACTGCATGAAGGACAAGATCCCACTGGTCTGTAATGTTAGGGCTTTTTCTAACCGTGTTCTCACTGTAGAGAAATTCTATTTCTTCTTCCTAGGAAGGAACAATCAGTTAAACACTTGCACATTGGGGTAAGCTACCATAGGGAAATAAACTCTTTAAATCACTTAAACAAAACCAAAAACAAAAATCCCAAAGCCCGCTGGCAATGTGAATTTCTGATTTTCAGCAATATTTTCAAGATAAACACCAACGTAGGACATTAGGTCCTCAATTATGTTTTTGAGTGAACCGAAGAGAGTTTAGGAAAACATTACTTCTCTGCACCAAACTATAGTAATTAAGAATTGAGAGATATTCTAAAACCTTGTCAGAAAGTCCACCGTTTAGTTACTTTAAACCTCAGGAAGGAAGGACAGTAAAACTGTCTAGGACTGAATGATTGTCCGCAAACTGAAAATGAGTACTGAGAAGTAACCGCCATACTAAAGCTGTTCGTGTTACCCGGAATGTTCTATCCCACCCTTTGCAAAATCCTCCTTGATCTTAAGTCCCTGCTCCACACACAAAACTCATGCCCTGCTTTGTTTCTCTGGCAGCAGCACAAGCAGGTTCTAGCACAGATATATTAGCTCCAGCATAGATATATCTGACATGGCTCTGTAGGTACAAAACTAAAATAAATGATGAAAGAGAATTTGAATACCAACAAGACAGGGAACCTCGAAAGAAAGGCAGAGGCAATTCACATCTAGCCTGGGGAGGACTTGGGACAGCCCCACAACACCCAACAGAGGTCCTCTTCCCCAAACAGACCTCTAGATTTAAAAACGCCTTTATTATCTAGAAAACTATTTGGGGAGTTGAAGATCAACAAGCATAC
Source organism: Callithrix jacchus (assembly GCF_049354715.1). Taxonomy (NCBI): domain Eukaryota; kingdom Metazoa; phylum Chordata; class Mammalia; order Primates; family Cebidae; genus Callithrix; species Callithrix jacchus. The sequence goes on from NC_133503.1 coordinate 82,477,742, forward strand.
CAACATAACACATAATTATAACAGAGATGTATTGTTAAAAACCTAACTATAAACCAAATCTAAGAATTCTGACTAATAGTATAGGAGGCGCTTACATGAAAAACAATAAATACACACAAGGCAAAGCACCGCTTTGTACCTGAGCGCATCAGCACCACACTTCTGGATAATGGAAACTGGATCTGGATAATTCTTTGTCCATTGGCTCATTTTTTGGCCCTCACTTGTAAAACAAAAGGGAGATGCCAATTAAGTCAATATCACAGATGACCTTGAAAGAAGGATACAAAGCATTTGCCAATAGGAATACAAAAGAGGAAATGGGAAGGAGTAACTTAGAAGTTAGTGTTAACAAGCCAGTCACAGTGCTTTGTGCCTATAATCCCAGCACTTTGGGAGGCTGAGGCACGTAGATCACCTGAGGTCAGGAGTTCGAGACCAGCCTGGCCAACATGGTCAAACCCCGTCTTTTACTAAAAACACAAAAATTAGCTGTGTGTGGTGGTACACACCTGTAATCCCCACTACCGGGGACGTTGTTTTGCTAAGTTTACCATGATTTTGCTTGAATTCCTCTCCATCAATCTTCTCAGCTAAGATCGAGTTGAGCTTCACAGGGGAAGAGGGCTGCACCTAAGAAGTCAGCTCTCAGAGGACAAAAGGCCTGAAAGCACCCAGACAGGCAGGCACTGCGGGGAGGTCGCTCTCCTCCCAGTGGCCACTGTGGAGGCATTTCATAGAAATGCTCAAGGACCGTTCATATTTAGAATTCACATCAAACCGAGAACTCATGAGGGATATTGGACAGGAGTTAGAAAACTAGTTTCTCATACAACTGGAGCAAGGAGGGGAGAACCCTGGGCTTGAGACTTGCAATCCACCGCCTTCCCTGCAGTGTGGCCCCAGTTATGTTGTTTTGCAACTCTCCCTCCATATCCAATTGTCTTAGGAAGGGGCAAATGCTTCATAAGTGCCAACAGGCAGTGTTTCAGGAAATCATCAGTGTGTACCCGTCCATCTGAAAGCATCTTCCCTTCCCGAAGCCCCTCCCATCAGTGCAGAATTACTGCAGCCCAGCAGGGAGTGACGTGTGTGTGTGTGTCAGGAGATTTTGTTGCTGTGCTCTGAGTACTCACTCCTCATCTCCTCTGACCAGTTTCCTAACACTCCTCCTGTGCACAGCACAGAACGCGAGTGCTCTTTCCTGCCATTTGGATGCTGATACATGGTCAGTGACTCTCAGTGTGAAAACGAGAATGAAGCAAGTTTTTTTTTTAAAGACCGGCTACAAAAATTCCCGTGCTGAGAACCACATGTGATGACACTGAATTCCAAAGAGCAAGGATGTATGATGAAGATGAGGCCAGCAGTGAGCTGAGAGAGGCCAGCCAGGATTCTCACATGCGCGGGGGTGCATGGGCATGGGGATGGGACATGGGTGGAGTGCATCCCGGCTTGTCTCAGAATGGATGTGGGTAGTAGATTCCTAACTCCTGGAGAAACCAGAGCTCTAGGAATTGTAGGCTGCTTTATGTTAGAAAAGAAAAAGATGGTGTTCTGTCCTCCTGTCCCTTACATCTGCGCCTACTGCTACTAAACCTGGAAGCTGAGAAGGGTATAATGGTGACTCCTGATTTCACGGCATGAAATCAGACTATTTCTTTATTTTGCGACGGTTGTGTTTGGTGGTGAAGCCAAGATTCACACTTCAGTCTCCTTACTGCAAGTTCTCACTCTCACGGGAAACTTAACAATAATGACTTAATATGCTACACTTTTTTGGGAAGAGTTACCAGATAAAGTTCAAGATCCCAGTGAGTGGTGAATAATACAGATAAAGGACAAAGGGGTTTTCTGTAAAAGCATACTCTAAATATCATATGAATCACAGCTGCAATAAAAACTAATCTACTGTTTATCTTGAATTCAAATTCCACTTGGCATTCCCTATTCATATTTGCTATATCCGGCCACTCTTCTTCCATGCATTTTTAATTTTAAAAAACAGTACAACATCTCATTCTAGCAATTTACCTACAGAAATAAAGACAGGAACCACATTACTACTGAGACAAACACAGTCACTGCAAACATCAGAATACTGGAACATATTAATATATTAACTTTCACCCAAAAAAACCAGAAAGCATTTGCAGACATCAAAAATAGCTTCATTATCCTTTTGTTTGTATAATATATCTCTGGAAAGATGAAAAACAATCAGAACACTCGTTTGTTACAGGAAAGAAAATGTTGTGGACAGGAAAAAAGTGGGAGGAAGACTGGTCACTGCCTATACCACTGTGCACAATTTGAATTTGGAACCATGCAAAAGAATTGCTTGATTAAATTAAAATCATTTAAAAGATAAAAAATAAACATTTAATACCAGCACAATATGCTGGGAAACAAAATGAAAGGCTTTCTGGCCGCATTGCCACTCTTTCCCAGACTGAGGCTTGCTAGTAAAGGGTTTCTGCCTGAACCAGGCAGAGGATCCATACATGGATCATCTGACAAACACAAGGGTTCTTAGGAAGTGTTCTAAATTGTGTTTAGGACGTATAGCCCCTAAACGTTGAGATTCATCAAGAGTGGGAAAGAGCCCAAGTGGGAAGGAGCATGGGTTGAGAAACACAAAAGTAGGTCTGTTGACAAAAAATGGAAGTAAAGGGGACATCAGGTTGAAACTTTGTGCTGTGAGCCAGAGAGGGACAACTTAAAAGTTGCCTAAAGAGGCGCACACAGTCTGTGCTGCTGCCCTCCGGCTGGAAGGGAACCGCAGTTCTTCCCTACTGGCTGGAGCCCTTCACAGAGTGTCCCCCACCCCCACCACTAACTGCTGCACTGCCCCTCCCCCTCTGCAGAATGTCTGGGGTCCTATGTTCTAAACCTATTTACTTTCAAATTCTGACTGATCAACCTGAACTCAGGAGAATCTGTTGAGGCAGGTCACTCTCTGAGTCCTGCTCTTGATTTTTCTCATTGTGGAAACCGTCAGATATCGGTGAACAGCACCCAGCCTGAGGAAATGGCTTCAGATGAAGGTAAGTATGTAGGGACAAGGGCATCATCCAAGTCTCTGCCATGTTTCAAATCCTTGGGAATTCAAGTTTTACACAGCCCCAGGGGACAGTTGGTAGGGCTGGTGTCGAGGAGGGAGGGAGATCTGGATGTCCCCAAAGACACCACACCTGGGGAGGGCCGTGCCACCCTGAGTCTGCGGTTAGGGAGGATGGCAACTTGAAGGTGGACCAAGATGCCTGGGGGAATACACCACATAGGGGAAAGGATGGAGTGGACGTATTGATTCTTTCCAGAGGGCGACAGGTCACGTCACCATGTGTTTGTAGAGAGTGGTGGGATCGTGCTGTGCTGGTGGCCCAGGGAGGATGACAAGCAAGCCTGTGAGCCCTGTGTTGTGTCTTCAGGAACCTTGAACGTGCCCTTCCATAGTGTTCAGGGGGATTTGGACTGGAGTTTTCTGGATCTTAGGGAGGAGTGGGGAGAAGTGGTCTCAGCCAGAAAACCGTTGGGTGTGTTGGCTGTGACAGAGCACGCACTGACAGCCTCCGGGTGGGTGAGGCTGGGGCTACTGTAACTGCCGAAGCCTCTCAGCTCCCTCCCCAGAGGTGGCTTCTCTGTCAGTTCAGGTAGCTGTTGGCTTTAACAGGAATGGAGGCAGTTGGGGAAGTTCAGGCAACACGGCCTGGGCTTCCCAGGTTGTTCTGAATTGTTTGTCCTTTAGTGGAAACTCAGGTCTTCAGACCCACTTCCTCTTGCCTGCCAGCTCATGGCCTGTCCTCTGCACTTTGTGTTACTGTAGAGAGGAAGAATTTACTTCTATTCCATGTCTACTACCTCACGAACACGGGACAGGTGTGGACTCTTGCTGGTCCTCGGTGGAAGGGTCTGGAAAGACTGGTTTCCTTTTCAGTGGAGAAAGGAAAGTAGTGCACAAATAGGAAGAGGGTCCTCTTATTATTATTACTGTTCAATTAGGATGTGTGTCCTGACTGATGAGGTGCATGTGCTGTATCCCTATCCCCCTTGACTGGAGACTGCATGAGGTCCTAGTGAACAGGGATGAGCTCCAGACAACTTTGCCACACCTGGCCTGTGGCCCAAGAACCTCTGGTTCTTGGTTGGTTACTATATTTAGTTACTGGGAGCTCAAAGGAAAAGGACCAGAGATGGGCTCGTTGTCCCATGACCTACTGTAACATGACCAGCAGTTGTGAAAATCCCTGGACACCTCCCCTGACAGCCCCACTGCTCACCGCTTGCTGGCTGTGCTCTAATCGTGTGCCGCTGTTGCTGGCTACCAAATGACAGTATCTCAGGCAACTCCACCACTGCTTCTCAGACCTGCTCCCTGGGAACAGAGCTTCCTGAGTGGCGGCCAGGACCACCGAGCACTGAGGAAAGTATAGTCTGACTCTGACCCATGTTTGGCACTTGCTGGGCCTGGTGCCAGCACAATCACTTGCACACTGGGTGTGATGCGTATGGATTATCTTCAGGGTTCACAGGGTGCTGGCTTGGGAGAGATTTCCGTCCACTGGTTTTCTTTCACTGTTTCTTTTTTAAGATGGAGTCTTCCTCTGTCACCACGCTAGAACTCAGTGGTGCAATCTTGGCTAACTGCCAGGCCCTCTAGTGAAGCGACCCTCCTGTGGAGGAGGAACAGAGCATGCGATGCACACTCAGGGACACTTGCAAGCTGCAGAGTTTCCCTGTCACACGCCCTCAGCTGTAGGACACCCCTCTGATTCCCCAGTGACTAGGGCGGACCTGGAGACCCCAGCTCATTCACCTCTTACCTTGTGTCTCCACAGCATGCCCAGTGCTGGAACCGGCTGTGACAGAGAACCCTGGTGCCTCCCTGCCAGTGTTCACGCCTCTGTCCTTCGCCACACCTGCTCCCAGCCCAGCACACGGGCCGCCCCTCATGACTACAGTGGTTCCTCCAGGCGGCCCTCCAGTGCTGTCTGCCTTCCCCAGGACCCCTCCCGTGGCAGGACAGGATGGCCGCGGCCCACATTGGACTGGGGCTTCAAACATCTTTGGCCAGATGACAGAAATGGGGCCTGTGAAGGCCCCTCAGGCACAGACCTCGGTCCAAACTCAGGCCCCCCTCATCTGGCAGGCTCCAGGTGCCGTCTGTGAGGGCGTCGCATGTCCACCTGCCCGACCCCTGGCAGCTGCCCCTGTGGTGCCCGCTATGGCTGCCCACATCATTGGGGGCACCCAGGCCTGTGAGGGAGGCTGGTCCCAGGGCCTTCCTCCTCCTCCAGCACCACCACCGGCTCCCCAGCTGGCCCCCACCATGGCCCCAGGGAATGCCTGTCCATGGCCACAAGGGGCTCATGGAGAGGGCAGCCAGGCCCCCTCCCAGGCCAACGCCCAACCGGACCACTCCTGCAACCCCAAGAGTGTGTATGACGACTTCCAACTCTGGCAGCGCTACAAGCCCCTGGCCCGGAGGCACCTTCCCCACAGTCCAGACACGGAAGCGCTTTCCTGTTTCTTCATGTGAGTGTCATCGGGGCACCGGAGCTCATCCTGCAGCTCACCCATAAAGAGGCTGCCGGATGGACGGGAGATCACGCTGTTCAGGGGATCTTGCGGAACGGTCTGGAAGGCGATGGGTTGAGCTATGGAAGGGCACATTTTCAGCAACATTAATCTGGCTGCCGCTCAGGACAGACTCTCAGGAGCCTCACCTCACCTGCCCCTCACTGTCCCATGAGTCCAGCCAATCCTTACAGGGCAGGTATTTGAAGCTTTGCCCTTGATCCCTTCTAGAAAAAGGGACAATGATGCTTCATTCAGAGGATGGTGTAGAGGTGACTTGAGCTCACATATGACGCATGTAGCACAGTGCCCAGCACATGCTGTGACACATTACATGACAGCTGTTATGATTACCACCCCCACTGCTATCATTATCAGAACTAGGCCATCTAGGACAATGCTCTCCAAAGCCACCGGCTCCAGTGATGGCTCTCAGTGCACCACGAGCCCAGCAGCCCAGGGCCGTAAACTGTGGTGACTGAGGCAGCAATGCCAGAATCAGAGAGTTTGTTGATTCAGTCCCAGTCCTGCATCTCTCCATCCTGCAGTGCCTCTGTGACCCCGTGTCCGCCCCACCGCCCCGCGATGAGCTAACCCGTACTCCACGGGAGCTTGAGCACATCCACCAGGCAACACACTGGCAACTCCCCTAGGCAAGTCCCCTGCCCAGAGCCCTGTAAGGAGGCCCCATCTTTGTCCCAAAAAATCTTGCCGCCCTGCATCCTGGAACTGGTTGTATTCTCCCTTGGAGCTCAGTCCCGGTGCACTGGGGACCCTGATTCTCACAATGCAGTCGCCACAGGCTCACAGGCTTGGCGTGGACTGGGCTTCGAGGCCGCTCTGCTTTGGTTCTGGTTTCTGCTCCTCTCCAGAACCCTGAGGCTGCATCCCCAAGGGCTGCCTTGCTCCAGAGTCCTCAGGAAGCTGGTTAAATGCTCAGTCCCGAGGCCCTAGAACCTGCACGTTAACCCTCCCTCCCCAGTCACTCTGTGTGTAAGCTGTCTCAGCCAGTTCGAGCTCTACCATAACAAATCCTATAGACTGGGTCATTAGGACACATTCACGTCTCCCAGTTCCGGAGACCAGAAGTCCCAGAACAAGGGGACAGCAGACTGGTGTACTAGCTGGACAGGGTTGCCTCTGGCTATGTCCTCTTGCGGCTGAGAGGGAGAGCCCTGGTGTCTCCTCCTGCCCTTATTGGGGCTCAGATGCCATGATGGGAACCCACCCTCATGACCCGTTCTAACCCTGATGAACTCCAAGAACTGAAATACCGGGGCTTAGGGCTTCAGCACAAGAATGCTGGGGACACTCACGTTCTACCCATAGTACTGAGTTCACTTGTCAACACTGTAACACTGAGGACTGGAGGGGCAGTTGCAGAGGCCAGCCTGTGGCTTGTGTTGATGATTGATCTTGGGGGCATATCCCACCCACGTGGGGGAGAACAGGACAGGGACAGATGGCAGGAAAGGTATGGGGGGGACGGACCGGGTGTTGGGACCAGGTGGGCTTGGGATGGAGGGTGGGCTTACGGACTGGGACTGACTGCACTGCCTTACAGCCCAGTTCTCAGATCCCTGGCCCAGCAGGAGCCCAGCATGACCCTGGAGGAGGGACTGCGGTGGGCCATGCGGGAATGGCAGTACACGAGCAACTTGGACCGGATGATCTACTATGAGATGGCGAGAAAGTGAGTCTAACCTGTAGGGGCAGAGCCCACATGGCAGGATGAGAGAGGGTGAGAGGCCCGGTGGCCGTGGTGACTTCTCAGCGTGAAGCATGAGAAGGGTGTGGACAAACACAGGCTCTCCTGGGCCCCGGGCTCCTTTAGGAAGCTGCTCCTCCGTCCTAGAGTGCTCTGGGGTCTCTATCCTGCCCTGGTGGGAAGCCACACCCTGCCTGGCCTGAGGCTAACCCCTGCCTGACACTAAGGGTCAGGGAGGGAGCAGCCAGCACTACAGCCCAAAGGAGATCACCGACAGCTGTGAGGATGGGGAGAAGGGGCGCTGGCAACTATAGACAGAGCGGGCTGCACTCTCCTGACAGCAGTGGCCAGAAGTCGGTTTTCACCCATCCTAGCCAGGAGTGAAGAAACCTGCGCTGGGTCAGGGGAGACCTGAGTCCAGGACACCATGAGATCCATCTCTGGCCTGCCTGCTTTTGCTCCTCGTAGTCCCCTCCTTTAAGACAGAAAGACAGCAGCCTCAGGAAAAAGGGGCCCTGTCTTTTGGGCCCAGCTTTTGCTTCCTCCTGACCAGGGGTCTCCCAGGCCTCATTTTCCTGGGTTATCCTTCAGCGATCCACAGTCCCAACCACAGGACTCCTGCATCTGGGCAACATCATGGACGCCTTCTACGAGAAACCCCACCCCTGGCCAGCTGAAGGCTGGAGTGGGGGTACCCGTGGTGCCCTCCTGGGCCTTGTAGCCCTCACTTAACTCAGAAAGCCCTGTGGATGCAATGGGCTTTGTAGGGGCCGGGTGAGGGAGGGAGAGCCCAGAACTCTGGGAGCAGTTCCCTCTGGGACTGGGGGATGGGCCCCAGGCAGGGCCTGGACAGCACGCCCGAGGCAGGCCATCCCATCTCTGCCATCGGCTGCTGCCTGGCCCTGGGGGAAGGGGGTCTGGACCCTCTCAGCACGGCCTGCATCTTCTTCACCCCAGGTTCCTGGAGTTTGAGGCTGAGGAGGAGATGCAGATTCAGAAGTCCCAGTGGATGAAGGGGCCCCAGTGCCTGCCTTCTCCAGCCCTACCAAGGCTTGAACCTCAGGGACCCTCAGCACCGGAGGTGGCTAAGGAGCCAGGTACGGCTTCCCACATTTCCACAGGAGCCACAGCAAAGTCCACAGGGGCCAAGGGAGGCCACTGTCCCCACACCCCATGCCTCCCTTCAAGAGAGAAATTTGTTCCAACAAGACAGCTCAGGGGAGCCGGGGGCTGGGAGGCCTGTGGTCATGAAGTGGGTATTCACCTGGTCACGTTTCCTAACTACTCTCTCCCCTCGCCATTCCAAAACTCAACAACCTGCCCAGGAAGCAGGGATGAGCGGGTAGAGTACTCAGCATATCAGTGACTTCCAGCTTCCTCCAAAATGATGCTGTCTCACAAGTGCCCCACCTATGGCGTCTCTTTCCGGGTTGCTGTGGTTCAGGTGGTCCTGACCCAGCTGGGACCCACTTCAGGTGGCTGAGCCCTGCCCTCCCCTGTGTGATGCAGGCAGGAGGAGCAGCCCTCACCATGCCCATCCTCCTCCCTCCCTGCCTCAGTGTACCTTCCCAGCAAGGCCGGCCCCAAGGCCCCGCCTGCCTGCCTGCCACCACCCAGGCCCCAGCAGCCAGTGGAGACCAAGGCCCACCTGCCACAACCCAGGCCCCAGCAGCCAGCGGAGACCAAGGCCCACCTGCCACCACCCAGGACCCAGCAGCCAGCGGAGACCAAGGCCCCTGAGGAGATACCCCCTGAAATGGTACAGGAGTGTGTGGACATCATGGAGGAGCTGATGGGGCCTCCCGCTGGGGCCACTAGGGAGCTCCAGGGACAGAGGAAAGAGGGCGAAGTGGAGCAGGAAGGGGACGGGATGCTTCTAGACCCAGGCATCCTGAGCTACGTCAACGATCTGTGTTCCCAGAAAGACTTCGTCACCAAGGTGGGCTGGCCTGAAGTGCTGGGGTCTGCAGAATTCCAGGGGGGTGGTACTCGCAGGTCCTTGGAATTAAGCTCTGTTCCTTAGCTACTCTGCAGTAGATGGGTGTCTGTGTCGCTGTCGATTTGAGGGTTTGTGTATGTGATTATGTCTGTGTCTTCGTATCTGCGACTGGTTACTCTGTGTTGGTGTGGGTGTGAGTGTGGAGGGTGTATGTTACTTGTGTCTAGTTTTCTGTGTCATATGTGGGTCTGTTTGTGTGTCTCTGTCAGCATGTGTGTATGCTACCAGGTCTGTGGTCTGTGTGTGGAGCTGGTGGTTGCCAGGACGTGAGACAGCTTCAGAAGGGTGAAGACGGGGCGCTCACAGCTTTCTGCATCTCCTCCAGGTGTGCTTGGCTCCACCTTACTCCCTGATCCAATTCCTGGAAGAACTGCTTTCCCCAGATCCACAGATGGCCTTCTTGGCCGTAAGCCAGGAGCTGGAGCAGGAGGAAGGACTTACCCTTGCCCAGGTAGAGCAAGGAGGGGAACCCAGGTACACTGGGGGCAGGAGGGAACCGGCACACAAGCCCCACCTGACTGCTTACCCGACCCTGCGGGGGGATGCTCGGCTTCTTGGGGGGCCACTCCGAGGTGGGGAGGTGCAGGTTCAGACGGAGCAGGATGGAGAGGAGCCAGGGAGGGGAATCAGGATGCAAACTGCAGCGAGGCCCAGCAAGATGCCCAGCAGAGCCACACCCTCTGTCTTTGACAGGAAGCCCAGCTGCCTCAGCCTTCCCTGCCTGCCTCCCAAGTGCCTTGGTCTCCACCACCCCGGACCCTGTTCACACTTGGGGCAGTGCCAGAAAATGCCCTGTTTCCTCCCACAGGTAGCAGAGAAGCACCTCCAATCCTCAAAGGAGGAACGGTGTGAGAGGGTAGCCCCTAGTCATGTCACCATCCAGCTGGACTCAATCTCTTCTAAGTCTGCAGTGGGCCAAGGAGCAGAGAGAGATGTCCCTGGCCTCCAACAAGGGGTCAGCATGGAAACCTGCCCAACCCAGACGGCTGCCCGGGACCCTCAGGGACAAGGCAGAGTGTGCATTGGGGTGGCCAAAAACCCTGTGGTGCTCTTGGAGAGGCTGGATTCTGGCAGGCTGAGGGCTGCCCAGACAGACTCTCCTCCCCAGGACCAGAGACCCACCTGCCCAGCTGTGGGGACCCAGGACACCTGGGGTCTCCCTGGGGCCTCTCCTGTCAAGGAGTCACGCAGGCTGTGTAAGGGGTCAAGTGAGGAGGAGAGGGAAATCCCTGGTATGGTTACCGTTGTGGGTACCAACTACAGGCTGAGGCCCTGGAAGCTGTCCCAGAGCCCTGTCCCTGCCTCGGGCTGTCTCAGTACAGAAGGGCGGAAACCCCAGGGAGCTCTTCAGTCCCAATCTGTGAAGAGAAGAGGCCTGAGCCCAGCACCGGCTCCCACCACCAAGTCCAAGAAGCGAGCTCTCTTCAGAGGCCCATCCCCTGCTGTTCAGACGCCCAAGGGGTCAAGTGAGGAGGAGAAGAAAATCCCTGGTATGGTTACTGTCGTGGGTACCAACTATAGGCTGCGGCCCTGGAAGCTGTCCCAGAGCCCTGTCCCTGCCTCGGGCCATCTCAGTACAGAAGGGCGGAAACCCCAGGGAGCTCTTCAGTCCCAATCTGTAAAGGGAAGAGGCCTGAGCCCAGCACCCGCTCCTACCACCAAGTCCAAGAAGCGAGCTCTCTGCAGAGACCCATCCCACGCTGTTCAGATGCCTCACCTAAGACCTGGGCTCAGAGTCTCTGGGGCACAATCCCTGGCTTGGGGGCTGGGTAACCCCTCACAGTCTGGAAAGAGAAAGGGTGACCCCTTGCTCTCTAAGAGGAAGAAAAAGCAGCATCGGAGCCAGTAGAGTCAGGGCAGACTCTGGTGCTGATCCCCACGGTGGGGCTCTCAACTCTCCGGCCCTCAGGGCATCAGGTGCCCCTGATCAAAGACTTCTCCCCCAGTGCTGACCTTGCTGGGCCTTAGCTTGATGGGGGACGGTGGGAAAGGGAAGGGTGGGAGGGAGGCTGAACTGGAAGGGAGGGCCTAGGGGTAGGCGGTGGGGAGCAATACCTTGGGGGTCTCCTGTGTAAATCTGAATAAACATAGTTGTGTTGGAAATGCTCTCCGGGCTGCTGCCTCTGTCCTCAGGGCTCTGCTGCTCAGTGGAGGGGGTCTGTAAAGGAGTGCAGAGGAACCGGGAGATGCCAGGCACTGGGGACCCACGGGGGCCAGCCCCACTGGTTCCTCCAGGTGTAGGTTGCCCCTTCAGATGCTCCAGGAACTGACAGATGCTGAGGAAACCCTCATCCCTCCCACCACTCACTCACAAGGCCCCGACTGCTTTAGTTATCAGCATCCCTGGAAAATCCTGGGATGTTGAGAGCTGGCTGGCTCTTGTTCTGCCCCGTGGGAGCTGAGGAGAAGGGAGCTGCCCGCAACATGGACGCGGGGAGAGGCGGTCACTCTTGCTTAACCCTCATCAGGAAGAGCTCAGGCCCTGGGCTGAGGGGAGATGTCGAGGCATCCATCCACATGGGTGTGTTTGGGATACAACGGTGAGTGGGGAGCAGGGGGAGTCCTTCTGCCGGTTTCTAGACAGGAAAGACTCTTGTCCAACTGGCGGAAGCAGATGCTCCTTGCAGTGGCCACAGGGACTGGCCTCAGGGGCACTTGGGGTCCTGCATGGAGCCCCCCACAGCTACGATTCCCTTCCCATATGATTAGTGAACTCTTGTGTGGAACTGATGCAGATACAGATTTGAACCCAAGATGTGGATGTTGCAGTGAGCCGTGATAGCACCATTGTACTCCACCCTGGGCAACAAGAGCAAAACTCCACCTCAAAAATAAAAATAAAAATAAATTAGCTGGGCTAATCCCAGCTGCTCCAGAGGTTGAGGCAGGATAATCACTTGAACCTGGGAGGCGGAGGTTGTGGTGAGCCAAGATGGAGCCACTGCACTCCAGCCTGGGCGGAAAGAGCAAAACTCCTACCAAAAAAAAAGAAAACAATAATTATCCAGGCATAGTGGCATGCTCCTGTAGTCTTAGCTACTTGGGAGGCTGAGGCAGGAGAATTGCTTGAACCCGGGAGATGGCCACCATCCCACCCAGCTAATTTTTCTGTATTATTTGTAAACATGGGGTTTCACTACATTGGCCGGGCTGGTCTCACAACTCCCGATCTCGGGCAATCCACCCACCTCAGCCTCCCAAAGTGCTGGGATTACAGGCGTGAGCCACCATGCTCAATACATCTCTTTCAATCAGCTTCTGCGCAGCAAAAGAAATAAACAGAGCAAAGAGACAACATGTTGAATGGGAAATGATGTGTGCAAACTATTCATGACGAAGGACTAAAATCCAGAACACGTAATGAGCTCAAATAACCAACAATCAATAACAACAAATAATCCCATTAAAAAATGAGCGAATGACATCAGAAACATGCAAATGGCCAACTGATAGATAAAAAAATGCTCACATCAGTGATCACCAGGTGCAAATCAAAACTACGAGATACCTACCACCTTACCACAGTTAGGATGTCTATTCTTAAAAATACAAACAGCAGATGCTGACATGATGCAGAGAAAAGGGAACTCTTACCCACTTAGGTGGGACTGGAAATTAGTAACGTCATTATGAAAACCACTATGGAGATTTCTCAAAACACTAAAAACGAAACTACTACATGATCCAGCAATTGCACCACTGGCTATTTAACCAACATAAAAGAAATCAGTATATCAAATCAGGATACACTCACATGGTTATCACTGCACTACTGACAACAGCAAAGGAAGCAACCCAAATATCCACCAATGAGCTGACAAGGAAAACGTGGCATATATACAAATGGAATGCTATTCAGCCAGAAACACGAAAGCACGTTGTTTGCAGCAACATGGATGAAGCTGGAGGTCATTATGTTAAGTGAAATAAGCAAGGTCAGCCATAGAAAGAAAAACATCACACATTCTCACAGACATGTGGGAGTTAAAATCAAATACGACAACAAAAAAAAGTTGACCTCATGGAAACAGAGAATACAATGACAGGTATCAGAGGCTGGGAAGGGATGGGGGTGAGGAAGAGAGGTTGGTTAATGGGTACAAACGTACAGTTAGAAACAGTACAGTTTACAGGACAGTGAACTCTATTGTTCTATAGCAGAGTACCATCACCATAGTTAGGCTGGAGTGCAACGGCGCAACGTATTTGCACTATGTTAGCAAATAGCTATTGTATATTTCAAAGTAGCTAAAAGAGAAGGCTAGAAATGTTACCAGCACACAGAGATGATAAATCTCGGCCAGGTACGGTAGCTCACGCCTGTAATCCCAGAACTTTGGGAGGCTGAGGCAGGCAGATCACCTGAGGTGATCTGGCCAACATGGTGAAACCCTGTCTCTACTAAAAATACAAAAATTAGCCCAGCATAGTGGTGTATGCCTCAATCCCTTTAAAAAAAAAAAAAAGGCTGCATGATGAATCAGGTATGCGGCTTTGGCCCAGTACGGAGTGGAGCTCAATTTCAACCCAGATGCTTCTGACTTGGAAGGCCATTCTTCCAAGCATCTTTTTTCTAGTATGTTAGATATACGTTCTGACTCCAGGTCCAACTCCAGAGACTACACTGTTTTCACAATACCATGTCTTCTAAACGGAAAAAAATACCTGCACAAAATAGTTGATTCTCTTCTTCCAATTTCTTTTCATTCAGGAAAAGGGAAAGAAAACACATTTAATGAAGCATCCTATAAATATAAACAAATACAGTGTTAAGATTTAGATGCTTTCTCAGTAAACATTATTTTAAATGATAAACCAAAAGAATGTATATCTAAGGGCTGGGCGCAGTGGCTCAAGCCTGTAGTCCAGCACTTTGGGAGGCCGAGGCGGGTGGATCACGAGGTCAAGAGACTGAGACCATCCTGGTCAACATGGTGAAACCCCGTCTCTACCAAAAATACAAAAAGTTAGCTTGGCATGGTGGCGCGTGCCTGTAATCCCAGCTACTCAGGAGGGTGAGGCAGGAGAATTGCCTGAACCCAGGAGGCGGAGGTTGCGGTGAGCCGAGATTGCGCCATTGCACTCCAGCCCGGGTAACAAGAGCGAAACTCCGTCTCAAAAAAAAAAAAAGACACCAATAATCAACAAACAAATGGCATTGCAATGGCTGTTTCAGGAAACATCCATTTACACTGTTTCTTGGATTTCAGGCATAAAAACATGACTGAAGACATATACCGGCCCTATTGCCTTGACAATTCATAACCATTGTTAACAGTTACCATTTCGCTACTCAGAAGATTATAAAGAAACTGATTTTTTTTAGCCTGGGGAGAAATGCCAAATGTGGGTGAAGGGGAGAAGAAAAGCAAAGCACACTGCCATGTGTGTACCTACGCAACTGTCTTGCATGCTCTGCTCATGTACCCCAAAACCTATAATCCAATAAAAAATTAAAAAAAAAAAAAAAGAAACTGATTTTGCGTAAGACTCTACGATCTACTACCTATAACTCTGACATACACATATCGTACAACCTTAATATATAATTATAAAATCTGATAACCAACGTTCTGTAAATTACCAGCTATTACAACATTTTGCTGTTTGCCTGTTAACCAAGCTGAGGTGGGGAAGGGGAAGTTGGAAGAAGCCTCATTTCACCTGCCCTTTCCAAAATTTCACTTCAAGAGTGTTCAAAAACTCAGTATGCCCTGGGATCAATCTCCAAGTTCGTCTAATTTTCACTGCTTAACAAAAGCGGTGTAGAAAGCAATTACTGTACCCTCCATCAATCTTTTCAGATTGCACAGAATTCCTTCCAGAAAATTCCAATAGAAAAAAAGACAGGTATTCCCGTTTTAGTATGTTTTTGTTTCTTTAGCTTCAAACAAAGCGCGCGCTAAGGGGCCGGCAGCGGCCAGAAAGTGGGGACAGGAGGATGGCGGCCATGTTGGCGCGGGGCGCCAAAGATGGAGTGACGGAGGACTACGGGCCGGCGAACAACGAGCGCGTGCCCACCCCGGGGCCCAGGCCCGCCCCACCCGGGTCCCCCCCGCGGCCCGCCGGCACGGGGCGCAGTGTGGGCGCCGCCCGACGGACAAAGCTGCACCGGGCTCCGCGCGGGCCGCGCTCACTTGCGCCCCTGGCCCACCCGCAACCCGCACCCCCTCAGGGGCCTGCAAGACCCACAGTCGCCCCGCACGAACCTTACCTACTAGCCGCTGATGCCGCCGTCCACAAGCCCGCGGTTTCCGCCGTCGCTCGTTCGCGCTCTCGCCGGCCCCAGCCGGAGCCAGAAGGCACCTCCCGGCCCCCGCTCCCTCACCGCGTACGCCACCGGCTCCCCAGCAGTCAGAGGAGCCGCGCACTGCGCCAGACTAAGTGCAACAGACGCGCCGGCGCACTGCGCCAGACCAACTCCAACAGACGCCCAGGCGCCGGGCGCCGACGGCCCACTACGCAGGCGCGATGGAGCGGGTAGGTGGGGCGGTGGAGCGGGGCGGGGCGCGGCAATGGAGGCGGTGGCTAAGGTGGGGCCGGAGCTCCGGACTTCCGGGTGCGCGCCGAGAATGGGCGTCGGCAGGCCTTCCGAGCCCTGCAGCCCGACGGGGAGCAAACTTCTACAGGCGGGCAGGCAGCCAGAGAAGGACTTCGTTTTCGCGCGGTAGTACTTACATGAAAGGACAGGGCCGGGCGCGGTGGCTCACGCCTGTAATCCCAGCACTTTGGGAGGCCGAGGCGGGTGGATCAGGAGGTCAAGAGATCGAGACCATCCTGGTCAACAAGGTGAAACCCCGTCTCTACTAAAAATACAAAAATTAGCTGGGCATGGTGGCGCGCGCCTGTAGTCCTAGCTACTCGGGAGGCTGAGGCAGGAGAATTGCTTGAATCCAGAAGGCGGAGATTGTGGTGAGCCGAGATCGTGCCATTGCCCTCCAGTCTGGGTAACAACAGCGAAACTCCATGTCAAAAAGAAAAAAAAAAAAAAAGAAAAGAAAAGAAAGAAAGAAAAAGAAAAGAAAGAAAGAGAAAGAAAGAAAGTGCAGTGGAGGAAATGCATATTTCTCATTCACCACCGTCCTCTCCTGAAGCAGTCAGCATAACCATTTAACACCAAGCAGTCCAGGAAATATTTTCACACCCTCCTGACTGCTGACTGGCTCTGATGACTGAACAAGTCCAATGTTGACAGAGAGGCAGACTGAATTTCTCCACCTTTTTTGGAAATGTGGGTATAAGTGATAGAGTCTTTGCTTTGTCTTCAATCTAAAATAACTCATTTAAATGTTTATCTTTCTGTTTTTTTTTTTTTTAAATGGAGTCTCACTCTGTCACCCAGGCTGGAGTGCAGGGGCAATCTCAGCTCACTGCAAGCTCCACTTCCAGGTTCAAGTAATCCTCCCATCTCAGCCTCCCTAGTAGCCAGACGACAGGTGTGTGCCACCACATATAATAATTTTTGTATTTTTAGTAGAGACGGGGTTTCACCATGTTGGCCAGGCTAGCTCAAACCCCTGACATTAGATGATCTTCCCACCTTGGCTTCCCAAAGTGCTGGGATTATAGGCATGAGCCAGTGCACTCAGCTTTTTTTTTGAGACAGGGTCTCACTCTGTCACCCAGGCTGGAGTGTAGTGGCATGATCATGGCTCACTGCAGCCTCAATGTCCTTGGCTCAAGCAATCTTCCTGCTTCAGCCTCCTGAGTAGCTGGGACTACAGGCATGTGTCACCATGCCTGGCAATATTCATGTTTTTTGTAGTGATGGCTTTTATCCATTTTGTCCAGGCCGACCTCTAACTCCTGGGCTCAAGTGATCCTCCTGCCTCAGCCTCCCAAAGTGCTGGGATTACAGGTGTGAGTCACTAAGCTCCACCCAAATGTTAATCCTTAAATAGAGAATAAATATGATTTTTACCAAGTTTTGGTCTGGATTCACCCACACAGATTACCCCTAAGGAAGGCTGACTCGACCGAGTACCTAGTGTGGCAACAGCAGGCACTGTCACTGAGCCCAGATATGGTGCCACTTGCCTGCAAATCAACAAGCCATGTGGTGGCAGGATGATTACATTGGACCTTTCCCCGCTGGGGAACGAAATGTGTCTTCTTTGGGACAGACCTGTGTTCTTGGTGTTGATCTGCCTTCCTTGTCTGTAATGTTTCTGCTTTACTCACTATCAATAGTGACTTCATCTACCACATCATATTGGTCCTAATCAGGAAAGTCATTTCACAGCAAAAGAAGTGGAGCAGTGGGCTTGTGCCTACTTGAATCCAACGCTTTTACCTTATTCTCTATTACCCCTAAGTGCCAGCTTAGGGCAGTGGCATGACTTCCTGAAGACTCTGTTAGGCCATCAGTTAGGAGACACACCCCAGACGCATGGATGTTCTATCTTAGAGGAAGCAGTAGGTGCTGTGAAGCAGAAACCCGTATTTGTGTGCTTCTTATTTAGCCAGAATATATGGATCCAGGAGTCAAGTTTAGAGGCATGAATGACTTCCCTCACTATTGATAGGGACAGGAGGCAGAGAAGTTCGGGGCAGAAAAGAGTGGGGTAGCTAGCGAGGGTAGATACCTACCCTTCACGCCTGGAACTGCGATCCAAAGTGAGAACTTTACATCCTTGTTTTCCTGCTCAAATACTGCCTTTTCCAAAACCACGCCTGCCCTGCCCCCATTGTGTACCCATGAAAACAGCAGGCTCCACTGGCAGAGAGCAGAGAAGGGGAGAAGAAAAGAAACCTCTGAACATCAGAGAGAAGCAGCCTGACTTCAGAGGGACAGCTTGGTGGCAGGGCAGGACTTTGGAGAAGAGTGGTCTGGAGATGGCTGGACTTCAGGGGAGGAATCCCTTCCCGCTCCATCCTCTTTCCCAGTTGAGTCACTGCCATCAGCAATCAAATCCTCTTCATTCACCTCCCTTCAATTTGTGTGACCTGATTTTTCCTGGACACCAAACAAGAGCTCGGGTGCCACAGGTGCCGATGCTAAAGGCTGTCACCCTGACTCTCTGTCCTCACTGGTGGAAAGCAACTGCCTCATGTGAAAAGTTAGAGGGCCCACCAAGCTGTTTAACGCTGAGGCCTCCCATGGATGGCAAAGCTAAAAGAGCGCACTATAATGCATGGCCTCTGGGGCTGTGGGCTTCATGAGTAGTCCTCCACTAGTCGTTGCCCTGGGCCTTGCATAAAGTTTTTCTGCTGTTGACACTCAGAAGCACTCCCCCTGGCTTTTGCACCCACTCACCTGCGTACTCCCCATCCCACGAAGGGTTGAGAGCTGTGGGCCGAGTAAGCGAGGCAAAGGGGTCAGGGAAGATTCCCTGTTTCACTATTACAACTAAAACCCATTTGCAGAATTCTTGCTTCCTATCTGTACAATTTTGAGCTTTGCTGGTTTGGAGGTTTTTGTTTTAAGGGAAGAATGCTTCTATGGGGGGACATAAAAGTTTCCACTGAATTGGAAGCTGAGACTTCCAAATATCCTTTCAGTTTACTTATGTCCTTGAACGAACAGACAACCAAATACTAGAAGAAGAAAAGAAAAGAAGAAAAGTAAGAAAGAAGAAGAGAAAGAAAAGAAGGGAGGGAGGGAAGGAAAGAAAAAGACAGGACCACTGAGAATCCATACTTTTCAGGAGTAAAGATTTGGGTCATCCTTATCAGGTAAAGAATCGTGACAAACTGAGCTTCTGTCTGAGGGCAAAGAAAAGATGAAATGAGTAATGAAAGAATAAAGATGGAAGAAGAAACTTGTATTTTGTGATGAGTTACAGAAAGGAGAATTATAGTGGCTATGCATATTTTCTTCTCTTGCTTTGTGTGTGTGTGTGTGTTTGTGCACGTGTGAGCACAGTCGTGTGTGTATGGTATATAGATTCTCAATGAATGTATGTTAGCGATTTTCTTCTTTTCTCTTTTCCTTCCCTTTCGTATTTTATACAAGTTTTGTTGATGGCTAATTTTACAATGTAGTCATTAGACGACAGCACGTTCAGATGGCATTATATCAAATCTGAAGAATAACTAATACAGCTGAGAGATGAATGGCATGAATTCCTTCCAGAGATGGACACAATGAATGTTGGGACTTTGCGTCTCTTCTTGAGGAAAAGGTGAGAATGTCTTTCTTCGTATGAAGGACAATAACATCTTGTTAGAAATACAGAGTTGTTTTTCTTTCTTTTCTCTTCTTTCATTCATTCTTTCTTTCTTTCTCCCTCCTTCCCTTCCTCCCTCCATCCTTCTCTTCTTTCCTTTCCACTTTTCTTTCTTTTCTTTTTTTCCTCACTCTGTTGCCCAGGCTGGAGTACACTGGCATGATCTTGGCTCACTGCAAACTCTGTCTTCTGGGTTCAAGTGATTCTCCAGCATCAGCTTCTTGAGTAGCTGGGATTACAGGCGCTGGCCACCACACCAAGCTAATTTTTTTGTATTTGTAGTAGAGACAGGGTTTCACCATGTTGGCCAGGCTGCTCTTGAACTCCTGTCTTCAGGTGACTTGCCCACCTCAGCCTCCCAAAGTGCTGGGATTACAGGCGTGAAGCACTTCATCCAGCCATGAGTTGTGTTTCTTGTTGCATGACAGCTCAAATATTTGCAGAAGGGTGTGTATGGACGCTGAATAGCCGAAGGGGTGGGTCATCGCCAGTTAACTAAGCTGTTATTATCTTTGCTTGAAGCCTGCCCTTCTACATTCCGTTTTGTGATGCTAATGTTGAATCTTCAAACTATATTCATTTTGCTGGTAGCTCTGTTAGATTCTGCCAATAAGGGGCATGAGAGAGAGAGAGAGAGAGAGAGAGAGAGAGAGAGAGAGAGAGAGAGAGAGAGAGAGAGAGAGAGAACCTGTGAGGCTGCAGCAGGCCTCTGTGAGGCTGGAGGGAAAGAAGAGGTTGCTTTTTCTTGTTCTCTCCCTAAGAACTTTTTGACTTCTTCCTGTTCTGGTGGGTTTGTCACCCTGACAATGGCAACTTATTTCTGAAAGCTGAATTTGCGACCCAGACTCTTCATGCTGCCTCTGCGACTTTAGCATCACCTGGCTGTGCCCCTTGAGAGGTCCGAGCTTCAGCTCCAGGAAGCCCCTCCACTGAGCTTCTAAACTTGTCATTTCAACCATTCCTCTCTCGTTCCCCCAAACCTAGATTTGCCACTTCCATGCTTTCTTAGTGTTCTATCCCCCTTTTCTGTTAGCAAGTTAACACTTTTCTACTTGATTCACAATTCTGGATGTTGAGTTTTCTGTGATGTGGGACTTCCATCTCCACTCAAGATGAAGTAACAGGTGCTGAATTTGACTACTTATCTGAAGCAACCAAAAAACCCAGACAAAATGTATGAAACAAATGGTGTTCAGGACACTGGAAATCAGCTAGTGAAGGACAGTGATGCCTGAGAGAAGGGAAATAGTGGAGATGATTGCCCAGCTTACTGTCTTGAGGGTTTTCAGGCTGCAGTGTAGGGAGGGGAACCCGTGCACAGCCCAGGGATCTCCTTGAGCTGCAGAAATGGAGCTGGGAGTTGGCCATGTGGTGGAGTTTGCAAATAGAACATCAGAAAGAACTTCTCTTTGAGAGACCTAAAGAGAATAAAAGTACAAGCCAAGGTCTGGGAGAAAATATTTGCAAATTGAATATCTGATAAAGGATATTCAAAGTCCAAAATATATAAAGAACTTTCAAAATTCTTTAGCCCAAAATATATAAAGAACTGTCAAAGCTCAATAATTAGGGTACAGTCCAGTAAAAATGGGCAAAAGATTTGAACAGACCCTTTACCAAAGAAGATATACAGGTAGCAAATAAGCCCACAAAGAGATGCTAAACATCAACGGTCTTTAGAAAAATGCAAATTAAAACTACAATGAGATACTAGAACACATATCATTATGTCTAGCATTTAAAAGACTGATCATAGCACATGTTGGGGAGGATGTAGAGGAACTGGTGTTCTCACCCTGCTTGTGGAAATGTTAAATGGTATACGTTGGAAAAAAGTTTTTTCTGAAGTGAAACATATACTTTTTTTTTTTTTTTTTTTTGGAGACGGAGAGTCTCCCTCTGTGCCTAGGCTGCAGTGCAGTGGCACGATTTCTTGGCTTACTGCAACCTCCGGCATCTGGGTTCAAGTGATTCTCATGCCTCAGCTTCTTGAGTGGCTGGGACTACAGGTGTGTGCCACCATGTCCTGCAAATTTTTGTATTTTTAGTAGAAACAGGGTTTCGCTGTGCTGGCCAGTCTGGTCTCAAACTCCTGGCTTCAAGCAATCTGCTCACCTCCGGCCTCCCAAAGTGCTGGGATTACAAGCGTGAGCTGCTGCGCCCAGCCTTGAAGTTAAACATGTACTTGTCATATGACCCAGCAACTCCACTCCCAGGAGAAATGAAAGTGCATGTCCTTACAAAGACTTAGGCCAAATGTTCACAGCAGCTTTATTGGTAACAACAGCAACAACCAAACTAGAAACAACTCCAATATCCATCTACAGGCAAATGGATAAACGGTCTGTGGTATATGCATACAATGGAATACTGTTGAGAATAAAAAGGAATAAACCATTGAAACATGCAGAACATGGATAAGTCTCAGAATGATTATGCTGACTGAAAGAATCCAGACCAATAAAGAGTACATATTGTATGGCTCCATCTATTATACAATTCTAGGAAATGCTAACTAACCTACAGAAAGCAGATCAGCAGTTGCTTAGAATGGAGAATGTAGGTAGGGGCACCAGCGGAATTGCAATGTGATTTCCTTAGAGGATATTTATTATCTTCATTGTGGTGATGGTTTCTCGAGTACACATGTACATCAAAACTTATAAAGTTGTATACATTAAATGTATGGTTTACTGTATGTAAATTATACATCAACAAAGGCGTTAAAAATGGAAAATAAATCAGAATGCTGTTAGGATGGTGCTGCTCGACGAAACTGTACAGATGTTTCTCTTAGAAGCCAAGAAATCTACTTCTCTCCTGCATCTATGGCCTTGAACTGAACTTTCACTAGAGTACTTTCAGCTTGGGGCAAAAAATATGTGGCTGAGTGTGGAGAAAGATTTTGTTACTTCCTCCTGTGGCCTATATGTGTGCAGAGAGGAAGAAATAGAGTTCACAGTCATAGTCCTCAAATGAAGAAGGAGTAAAGGAGTAATAGGGTCACAGCCGGGACAGGCCCCAAGAATAAATAGGCAAGAGCTTATATAGGCAGATAGGCATCCTTCTGTCCATAACATGCTTAGAATAGGTGCAGTGGTGGCAGAGCAGAGGGGTGTGCACTTCTCTGTATAACATGCCCTTTCACTTCCGTGTATCAGAAGACTTTTTACATTCAAGGTCGTTTTCAGAGAGAACAAAATGAAACGTCCTGGTAGCATTGATAAGGACATAAAAGGAATGGGTTGCATGGCTCATCAAGACCCATTGAGGCTGGGCGTTGTGGCTAATGCCTGTAATCTTAGCACTTTGGGAAGTTGAGGCGGGCAGATCACTTGAGGTCAGGAGTTCGAGACCAGCCTGGCCAAAATGGTGAAACCCTGTCTCTACTGAAAAAAGAAAAATGAGCAGGCATAAGTGGCAGGTGCCTGTAATCTTAGCTACTCAAGAGGCTGAGGCAGGAGAATCACTTGAACCTGGGAGGCGGAGGTTGCAGTGAGTCAGGATGGCACCACTGCACTCCAGCCTGTACGACAGAGTAAGACTCCGTCTAAAACAAAACCAAAACCAAAACAACAACAACAGACGATCCATTGAGACAGTGGGTTTGTCTGTGAGAAGCAAGGGCCATCTTCCCTTCCACTTTTCATTACCACATACTGCGATTGTTGGTATGGTGGATGCCTAGTGTGTGTAGACAGAAAAAAAGAGAGAGGCGCTACACAGAGTGGTTAGAAACAGATAAGAGAAACCACAAGAGATAAACAGAATCAGGTCTCCAGTTTTGGTTTTTTTTTTTTCAAGTTAGAAAAGGGCTTAGCATCTGGACAGAACAAAGAAGTATTGGAAATTCCGTGGTCAAAGATGCTTCATGTAATGACTGATTTTTTTTTTTTTTAAGGCAAGAATCTGGTAACGTGATAGTAACTAGCAGGGAGAGGTGTAAAAGAAACATATGAAAATGATATTATATCACTGGGCTCCTTTGTCAGTGTGTCAGGTTATTACCTCAAATGGCAGTATAACTATTATTGATGTGTAGAATTTTGCCTTTAAAAAAATGCTTGAGAGCAAAATCACCTGAGCTATTCATAACACATTAGCATCCATGTCCTTTAGATCACCAGAAACACACAAAAATAAGAAAGCATCACTTGAATTTGGTTACTGTTAGGATACACAAATCAAAATAGCATATAAGACAATTCATATTTAAGTCAAAAAAATTTTTTGGCCTGACTCTATGAATTTATGAAATTGTGTAAAGGCAAGGAAAAGGCATTTAAAAAATGTGTCTGGCCTGGGCGAGGTGGCACACGCTTGTAGGTGGATTGCTTGAGCCCAGGAGTTTGAGACCAGCCTGGGCAACATGGAGAAAAACTGTCCCTATTAAAAATACAAAAATATTTAGGTCTGGTGGTGTGCATCTGTAGTTTTAGCTACTTGGGAGGCTGAGGCAACAGGATGGCTTGGGAGGCAGAGGTTGCAGTGAGCTGAGATTGCGCCACTGTACTCCAGCCTGGGTGATGATAAAGTGAGACCCTGTCTGGAAAAAAAACACGTCTCTGAGTTGGTTTCAAGGAATTGCATAAATGAATACCTGGGAAATGCTTTGGAGTATTGTGGAGTATATATAGGAAGGCATCTTAAATGTTTACCAAGTTTGAGAGGTCAACAATAATAATAATAGCATTTTCAGTTCATGGAAGATTGGTAATTTCTGTTCACCAAAATAGCATGTATTTAATTATATTATAGATTAAAATATCAGAGTGCATGGAAATAGTACTAAAACTGGTAATCTTTTTAAGATTACACACGTTTTGGAGGGCAAAATATATGGTGGATTACTGTGGCCATTCAGCATCTGAAACCCCTACTTTAGGAGAATTCCCTACATTTATAACCTGGGTGGCAGAGGCATAAAAGTCCCAGATGCCTGCTTTCCCTTGCTTGGTAGTTAGTATGCAGGCATATAAACTGATTTCACCATTCGGATCTAGCTGCACCAGATTTTCACCTGGAAGCTAGTAAAGAAAAACAAAACAAATGGTGGTATCTGCAAAGCAAAAACAATAACCAAACCTAGGGATGATGGAGCTCTCTCTCACTTTGGATGAGCCAACTGTAATGGTTGTTGGGAAACAAAGTTCCAGGTAGAGAACTTGTAGCCAGGCTGTTGGGATGGCAGTTGTGAGTTCTGACTCCCTGCGGAGAACCACTACTCTTTTCAATTAACTTATCTAATTAGAAAAAAGCTAATCACTATTCAATATACAAAATCTGTAGAATATACAAAATCTGTAGAATCTGTATGTATGTGTGTATATACACACACATAGGTTTTGTTTTTAAAATTGGGATCATACCCTAGTTTTATGTCTTTTAATCCAGTTTTTGATCTTTTCTATGCTTTTCTTCGACCATGCAATTCTAAATAACTACATCATTTAACTATTCTTCTACTGAATATTTAGACTCTTGAATATTTTGCTGTCAGAAGTTTCAAAGAATACTCTTATAAATATACTTTACTATACCTCTAATTGTTGCTTTAGGATAAATTCGTAGATTGCAGATTACTAAAACTCAGTGAAATCTGAGTCCTTTTAATTCTCTTCATACAGTTATAAAATTGTTCCCCAGAGATAGCTGACCCACTCTTGAACCACCAATGTGTTTTGAATATAAAGCACTGGCACTGAACTTTAATAAAACTGCAATGTCAGACATGAAAATATTTTCAAAACTAATGACTATAGTAGCTGTTATGAGAGCATGCTACTGTCCTGACATGGCTATGTGCTTTAAAGACGTCATCACATCGATTGATTGAAGGAGTGAGTCAGGGTCTCGCTCTGTCACCCAGGCTAGAGTGTAATGGCATGATCATGGCTCACTGCAGCCTCGATCTCCCAGGCTTAAGCAATTCTCCTGGGTAGATGGGACTATAGGCATGCATCACCACACCTGGCTAATTTATTTTTATTTTTAGTGGAAATGGGATCTGGCTACATTGTCCAGGCCGATCTCAAACTCCTGAGCTCAAGCAATCCTCCCGCCTTGGCCTCCCAGAGTGCTGGGATTACAAGTATGAGCCACTGCACCTGGCCGACATTACCACACTGAATCCTCACACTGAAACTTTTTACTGGTACTTTCAACCTCATCAATAAAATGGGGTGACGTGGCCAAATATTTTGCTGAAGGTCACATAACTCATGAAATGTAGACTGAGGAATCAAGCATTGTCTTTTTTTTTTTTTTTGACTTGAAAGTTCATTTTATTTTCTCTAAACCATTGTAACCCAAGAACTTAAATCCTTTTATCAGTTTTGAAGTGAGTACTAGGGAGGAAGGAAGTATAAGTGAGTTGGAAGCAGTAGAGGTCAGATGGAGAAAGAGTTAAAAAGCTTAGTAAGTCTTGGTTAAAAGAATTTACGAACGGACAAAACACAGTGTTAGCAGGGTGTTTCAACCGATGAGTATTTATTCAAAGCCAGAGGTGCACCAGGCACAGCTGTCCACTAGGGTAACAGATACAAACCATGTAACCAATTCACTTATTAGCTTATCTGATTAAGTAAAATACATTTCATAGAAATGGTTATCAAATCTATTGCAGATAAAAACAGAATATTCTTTATACTTACAGGATCTTATAATACCCTAAACAATTATTAATAAAAACCAGCCAACCCATACAGTAAATAGCAAACCACCAGTTATTTTATTTTAGTCAGCAAAGGAGAAAAACATACAAATCTCATGCTGAAATAGATTTTAGCATTACTGAATGCTGAATACAGACATCCTGTTTCAAAACTACTAACATAATCCACTTACAATCTTAAAAATTCAGTGTTTTTTATCCTGCATTAAATCACTATGATATCTTTTGGCTCAAAAATTAGGTTTGGTTTCAAAAATAAGTTTAATTTAGTACTTCAGTCACATGCCTCACAGATTCTTGAACAGGACTGGGCAAGAATCAGTCCAATTAACTATTAGTTACAGCAAGAAAGCAAAACATAAACAGAATGTTTAATCCACCTTGCTTGATATTCTTACCAAAATTGAATTGAGAAATTAAGATACACAGGTGATTTAAACCAGAACATAACAGCAGAACTGAAAGAAAAGACAAAATGTAGATGTTACTTGTTTGAAGCAAAGCTGTCCATTTAGGGCCATGTATTGCCTTTTTGAGACTCATGACTAATTCCTGAAAAGACCACATTGAGTTTGTGGATATACGATGTATCCTTTAGTTTGAACGTCGTTATGAGGGATGTAAGGGTGAGGCAAGAGGGTTGGAAGGACTAAAAAGGCACAGGGTGGAGTGTTTGCTGATGCCATCATGGTAATTATCCAACAGAGAATCCGTTGGGGGCGCTTCCTGAGACCTCCAGAGATGGATCTATTTTCTTCAGGCAGCAGCAGCAGCAAAAACTTCCTCAGAGAGGCAAGGTCAACTTTTATTGCACAAGAACCAAAATTATTTCCCTCCCCCATTTTCTGAGCTGGAGACCTCCACATGCAATGTCTGGATTCTCATCCATTTGCGCCTCTGACCAGCAGAGCGCGCTCAAACAAAACGCCTCGGGATGCACTTTCTTCAAAGGGAAACATGAGGTATACTGATGGCTCAAGCAATCTGGTCAGTCACCATTCTCAAGCAGCTTCTGTAAGTTATTCTGTATCTTGAAATAAAAGAAAAGAACCTCCTATTATTAAATAGAATGCAGTATATTAAGGGCATATTTGCTATAGTCTATATGGTGTTCTAGATTATTTCACCTACACAAGGGTTAAATTTAGGTGAGGCAAATAGATGCTTTTTCATAAACTAGAACTGTTTGACAATCCACTTTTTCTTTGAGACGGGGCTGGCTCTGTCACCCAGGCTGGAGTGCGGTGACATGGTCATGGCTCACTTCAGCCCTGACTTCCTGAGCTCAAATCCTCCTCCCACCTCAGCCTCCCAAGTAGCTGGGCCTTCAGGTGTACACCATCATGCCTGGTTAATTTTTGTACTTTTTGTATAGACAAAGTTTCATCATGTTTCTCAGGCTGATGTAGAACTCCTGGGCTTAAGTGATCCTCCTGTGTTAGCCTCCCAAGGTATTGGGATTACAGGTGTGAGCCACCATGTATGGCTGACAATCCAATTTAAAATGAGAAAACAGAGGGCTTAAAAGAATGGTGGAAAGATGAAAATGTCAGTAGAGACTGAGATAAATGAGATGGAAGAAAAAGAACAAGGAACCGGCAACACCAGTGTGACCCAAATGCATTCGAAGACAATGGGAAATTGGGCTTTACAGAGCCCATTTGATGGTTTTAATCAGACAAATGCACATAATCATGTTGAACACTCCTGTTATTCCAATTATATATTATTGTTTTACATTTCCAAAAGGTTGTGGATTTCACAGGGACAGAGACCACTCATGCCAGATGTTTGGATCTTAAGATGGGTCCAATGCTAGACATCAAAAGTGTTCTCAGTAAATGACTATTGAATAAAGGCACTTTTAAGAATTCAGATCAAGAAATTCTCAACAACCAGCTCTGTGATGGGATCAAAAGAAAGAACATATTGTTTTGGAGGGGAACAGTCTGTGATGTACTATGGGTGTTCTCAGGTGAGGGAGGAGGAAGGGGATCCGATATGTAAGTGCCAGGAACGGCATGCCTGCTCCTGAGCCACGCAACACCACAGAGACATGCTTTGCCCCTGAAACTGAGGGTCACGGAGCCGAAGGAGCGGATGAATTATGTGGGTAGTAAGCGGTAGAACACGGATAAGAACAATGGTCTGACTCCAAAATTTATGCTCTCTCTGCTCTGCTGTTCCACCATTAATTTCACTTCCAGAAGTAAGAAAAATAAGTCTTCTTTCATTGCCTTCTTCCTCCACTTTCCTGCTTTGTTTCTTCCTCACCTATCCCTGAAGACCACGGATAAATGGACAAGCAGGAGTGGGAGGTAGAAAAAGGAATAAAAAAGAACCGACATCCAAAATGACACACACACAGAAAAGCCAAAAGTCAAACAAAGGAGGGAAATCAGCAATGTATAGAGGAAGACCCAAATGGCCAATAAATATATGAGATGTTCAGCCTCAGTCCTAATTAGGAAAATACAAGTAAAAACCATAATGAGATCCAACTTTACACTATCTGACTGGTAGTGGGAGGCCTGAGTGGGTTAGGATGGTGCCCGTGGGAAGAAACTTTGAGGAGACATTTGAAGACACAGTTCACTGCATTTGCCAACTAGTCAATCAGTGGCAGGTGAAAAGGAGGAGTTAAAAATGCTTCTTAGATTTCCAGTGAGGATGACTGAAAGAGCAGTGATGCCATGAACAGAAATAGGGAAGTTATAAGCAGAGAAAGATCATGAGGCTTAGACATCACCGGCCCCTGAAGACGAGAAGCAACTGCTGGTATGGAATATAAAGGGCTGAGCCACGTCTCAGACCTCCACAGCCTGGGGCTGCTATTTCACAGGCAGGCTGTGCTGTGCTAGTGCCCAACTGCCTCGGAGGAGAAGTGCAGACAAATCGAAAAGAGCACGGGTGTGGCCTGGTACCTCTTTTTTATTACTTAGATTCTTTTGAGCAATGTGTGCAACTTATAACTTTTTAGAACATCAGCATGTGCATTTTAACCCCAAATCCACTTTTTACCGAATCAGTTTCTCCTTTGAGACAAAGGTGGTTTACACTGGTGCTCCCGTAAGCCTCCCTGGCCTCCCTGCTAGGTTGTCTGAACCCTGCACAAGACCTGCAGCTGTTGGCCTGCTGTGAACAAGCCCTTCTGTTTTGAGTTCCCTGATTACAGAATGTGCTGTCCTGGCCAGGCCTGGCGGGAGAGTGGAAAGAAACACAAAAGAAGGCGGCAGGATCCCGTGTGTTTCTGATCCAAAGAAGATCATTGGTCTGTCAGAGTGAACAAAATTGAAAATACCATTCCATTCTCTGGGTTGCATGAAAGTCAAACGTTTGTAAGCATTTCCCTACCAAAAAAATGGTTTATCTTTAATTCTCAGAACCTAATGTTTTAGAAAGGAAAAGAAGCTAACCCATAGCTTCTCTAGGTTGATTTTGGATGTAAAGAACTTTCCACATAGAATGATTCAATATGAATCCTCTGACCTGACTTTGCTTAAAACATAAGTTTGGAAACTCCTTTGCTCTCAATACTTCAGCTGTTAAATACTAGATAACATTTAGTTTAGAAAAACGAAGATAATTTTACTCATTTGTATTTAATATGAAGAAATATGTCTTCCCAAGTAAGCATAACTACTATTATGTAAAGCTACCAAGCACTGGGGTGAGAGCAGTTCTAATTGAACACTGGATTCTTCACTCTAAACCTTTCCTGAAGGATTAGGGTAAGAACAAAGTAGTTAATCAGATAAAGGAGAAGAAAATAAGACATGTAAATCAGGTTGAACTTCTGGGAGATTTCTGGCATGACTATTTTCTTCTTCAGCTCACCCTCCTGCTCCCTTGTAAGAACACCACAAGCCAAGGACAGATTTGCCCTAGTTGTTTGGATTGTAGACGCTTCCAGGACAAGGTTCATCTGTGGCCTTATCAACAAGGCCTAAGGCTGAATTCTGAGGAACAGTGAAGCAGAGAGCTTCTAAGCACAATTTTGCAGCCCTGGTTTAGGTTCTAGATCTGCTGACTTTATTTATAGTTGTATATTTTATTTATATTTATATATTTTTATAAATATATTTAAAAAGTTATATAATTTATTTCTATTCATGTATTTTTCTTTTAATGCTCTCTCAGCAGAATCATATCTGCTGCTTTTCTAGGTGTGTCGCCTTGAGCAAGCTAATTTGAAACTTGGATTCTTCCCCTATTAGAGAGAGAACAATGCCGCCTATCTTCCTCGGTTCTGATAGGGCTTACACTCAATATTTTATGTATGGGAACAATCAGCCTGGGTGGAGTTGGGGCTGCACTTTCTGACCAAGTCAGTGGTTGGTCTGCAGTTCACTCCCTACCGTGTCCCTACACTGAGCCCCGATGTCAGTGGTCACTTACCGTTGGGCCCTGTGCTATAAAGTTAATAGCTATAAAGCTAATCAAGGAGGAAAACCAAAAACCCACAAGATGATGTACTCCAAGGAAAATGAGATTCAAACCTATTTATTTGTGGAAATAAAAAATATTCTTCCACATTTACTATGAAAACCCCTTGGCCAGGTTTGATCCTGTAGGTTTACTGTGGCACACTAATGGCATTTGAGTGTGTAATCCTTGACCTAACGAGGTCAAGGCAGTCAGTGGGCACTATGGTGACTGCCCCCATACACAGGAAAGAAATAGGTCACCTTTTCTAATTTCACTATGTTAGCTGTAAGCTCTTGACAGAGAACCTCCACATTGAATTGTACTTGTGACCTCAGGCCGGATGGTGCTGTCTGTCTGTAAGAAAAAAGAGAAAAAGTATTATGGACAGTGATGACAAGGAAAGAAGTGGAATGAACACATTTAAAATTTATTTGAACAGAAAATTGGTTTAGAATAGAAGAGAGTGAACATTTCATTTGTTAATATTAGACAAAGCCCTACAGTAGTCTGCAACTCCAGGCTAGATGTTTAGGGAACTGATTCCTAAAAGCTCATCTAGAAACCTCTTAAGTGGTATTTGTTTAAGTGGATATGGTGTGTTTTGGCTTCCAAACAAAAATCAGGCAATTATTTTCAAGCACGTGGTTTCTTAGAACCCTTTTATTAACCCCTATTATCCTCTCTATCTCCACTAGAGCATAAACTTACAAGAATCATTGTGCTTTTCAGTTATTTATACTAGAACTTTAAAAGTTTAGGAATGTCTTTATCTAGTTAATCAAATGTCCACTGAAATATGAGACTTTTGTAGTTCCTTCTTTGAGACTTATCATACAACTATAATTGCCTTTGTCTTTTAATCGGACAGATGTAATCAATGTTTACTGCCTGAATATTTATGGCATAGGCTCTTACTCTGGGGTCCACTGAAATCCTAAAGCAGCTAACACTGGAAAATCTGGAGCTGCACATATATTTTCTGGAAAGATGGTCTAAAGCTATTTTTCAGACTTTTGTGTTAAGGTTAAGAACCATGGTCTGTATTGTTTCTATATTTCTTGGTTGTGATTTGATTATATATATACACGTATGTGTATATCTTTACATTTACATATGTAAAGATACAGTATCATTCTGTTGCCTAGGCTGGAGGAGTGCAATGGCACAATCGTGGTTCACTGCAGCCTCATACTTCTGGGCAAAAGGGATCCTCCCGCCTCAGCCTCCCAAGTAGCTAGGGCTACACAGGTACGCGTCACTACGGCTGGCAATCATCTTACGCAGTATTATGGGTGTCCACAATGGAGATTAGCAGCCCCAACCGCTCCTCCAGGGTATTAATTCTATATCTCATATAGAAGGTCGAGATGATGAGTGCACAGACACTGGAAAGGGATGATAGAGAAACATTTTCATTAGCTTAATGGCCAGGATCTGATGTTCATAAAACAACTAGGGCCAATGTGGTAAACTCGAGGCAAGGCATTTTCCAAAATAACTTGGTAAAGAGACTTTAAAAACATCCTTTTTAAACTGGCTGATGCTTGTCATAAAACTTACAGCTAGAAGAGACTTAAAACCCTCTAGCCCAAGTCCCTCAATTTGTAGATAATGGCCATTCTAATAGCATTGGTCAGAGCCAGATCGAAGTTGGAGTACCAAGCCAGTGTACTGCTGACCTCTGCTAGAACAGCCTGGGCAGACAGTCCCCAGCCGTGTGCTCTGGTGACTCCCTGCTTTATCTGGAAACTAGACTGGGCATGTCTTCCTTGGTTGTGAGGAACAGCCTAGAACTGGGTCAGGCTATTCGCAGAAGAACAATTGGTTACAAACGAGAAGTTAAAAAAGTCAATGCCTACATTTTTGGTAAAGGGGATGAGGATAACATTTTCAAGTTGTGTTGGCCCCTATTTAGGGGACATGGGACAGATGGCAAAACAAAATTATAGCTACATGGAAGGAATAGGTTCTAGTGTTGAATACCACTGTGGAATGACTAAGTTAACAATGATAGAGTTTCAAATAGCTAGAAGGATACTGAAATTTCTCAACATGAAGAAATAATAAGGGTTATGGATATGCTAATTACCTGGATCTGATCGGTATACATTATGTGTATCAAAACATCACTATATACTCCATAAATACGTACAATGATTATATGTCAACTAAAAAAATAAAATAAATCACAAGGGTAAAGATGCTTCATAATTCACAGAGAAATTTCCCAACTAATGGTACCTACTCAGAACTTAGTCCTCTGCGGGGTTTGGCATAACCATGAAAATGTGACTTAAGCCTAAGGAAAAAAAGCTGCAGTAGGAGACAGAAACTGTCAAAGAAAAGATGTGGGTTACATTTCAGACAACTGAGATTTACAGTGGCTCTATGCAATGTGAAGAGATTATTCCTTTAGAGAATGGAATCATTTTCTTTTTTTTTTTTTTCAATATTTCTTTTTTTTTTTTTTAATTTTTTATTGGATTTTAGGTTTTGGGGTACATGAGCAGAGCATGCAAGACAGTTGCGTAGGTACACACATGGCAGTGTGCTTTGCTTTCCTTTTCCCCTTTACCCACGTTTGGCATTTCTCCCCAGGCTATCCCTCCTCACCTCCCCCTCCCACTGTCCCTCCCCTTTTCCCCCCTATAGACCCCAGTGTTTAGTACTCCCCTTTCTGTGTCCATGTGTTCTCATTTTTCATCACCCGCCTATGAGTGAGAATATGCGGTGTTTCAATTTCTGTTCTTGTGTCAGTTTGCTGAGGATGATGTTCTCCAGATTCATCCATGTCCCTACAAACGACACAAACTCATCATTTCTGATTGCTGCATAATATTCCACGGTGTATATGTGCCACATTTTTCCAATCCAGTCTATCATCAATGGGCATTTGGGTTGATTCCAGGTCTTTGCTATTGTAAACAGTGCTGCAATGAACATTCGTGTACATGTGTCCTTATAGTAGAACGATTTATAGTCTTTTGGATATATACCCAGTAATGGGATTGCTGGGTCAAATGAAATTTCTATTTCTAAGGCCTTGAGGAATCGCCACACTGTCTTCCACAATGGTTGAACTAATTTACACTCCCACCAACAGTGTAAAAGTGTTCCTTTTTCTCCACATCCTCTCCAGCATCTGTTGTCTCCAGACTTTTTAATGATCGCCATTCTAACTGGCGTGAGATGGTATCTCAATGTGGTTTTGATTTGCATCTCTCTGATGACCAGTGACGATGAGCATTTTTTCATATGATTGTTGGCCTCATATATGTCTTCTTTCGTAAAGTGTCTGTTCATATCCTTTGCCCACTTTTGAATGGGCTTGTTTGTTTTTTTCCTGTAAATCTGTTTGAGTTCTTTGTAAATTCTGGATATCAGCCCTTTGTCAGATGGGTAAACTGCGAAAATTTTTTCCCATTCTGTTGGTTGCCGATCCACTCTAGTGACTGTTTCTTTTGCCGTGCAGAAGCTGTGGAGTTTCATTAGGTCCCATTTGTCTATTTTGGCTTTTGTTGCCAATGCTTTTGGTGTTTTGTTCATGAAGTCCTTGCCTACTCCTATGTCCTGGATAGTTTTGCCTAGATTTCCTTCTAGGGTTTTTATGGTGCCAGGTCTTATGTTTAAGTCTTTAATCCATCTGGAGTTAATTTTAGTGTAAGGTGTCAGGAAGGGGTCCAGTTTCTGCTTTCTGCACGTGGCTAGCCAGTTTTCCCAACACCATTTGTTAAACAGGGAATCCTTTCCCCATTGCTTGTT
The DNA here is from genome assembly GCF_049354715.1 of Callithrix jacchus. Taxonomy (NCBI): domain Eukaryota; kingdom Metazoa; phylum Chordata; class Mammalia; order Primates; family Cebidae; genus Callithrix; species Callithrix jacchus. The sequence goes on from NC_133503.1 coordinate 82,512,058, forward strand.
TTTGTCAGGTTTATCAAAGATTGTATAGTTGTAGATATGTTGTGTTGCCTCCGGTGCCTCTGTTTTGTTCCATTGGTCTATATCTCTGTTTTGGTACCAGTACCATGCTGTTTTGATTACTGTAGCCTTGTAGTATAGTTTGAAATCCTGTAGTGTGATGCCCCCCGCTGTGTTCTTTTTGCTTAGAATTGACTTGGCTATGCGGGCTCTCTTTTGGTTCCATATGAAGTTCATGGTGGTTTTTTCCAGTTCTGTGAAGAAAGTCAATGGTAGCTTGATGGGGATAGCGTTGATTCTGTAAATTACTTTGGGCAGTATAGCCATTTTCACGATATTAATTATTCCTAACCATGAACATGGAATATTTCTCCATCTGTTTGTGTCCTCTCTGATTTCGTTGAGCAGTGGTTTGTAGTTCTCCTTGAAGAGGTCCCTTACGTTCCTTGTGAGTTGTATTCCAAGGTATTTTATTCTTTTTGTAGCAATTGTGAATGGCAGTTCGTTCTTGATTTGGCTTTCTTTAAGTCTGTTATTGGTGTAGACGAATGCTTGTGATTTTTGCACATTGATTTTATATCCTGAGACTTTGCTGAAGTTGCTTATCAGTTTCAGGAGTTTTTGGGCTGAGGCGATGGGGTCTTCTAGGTATACTATCATGTCGTCTGCAAATAGAGACAGTTTGGCTTTCACCTTTCCAATTTGAATACCCTTTATTTCTTTTTTCTTGCCTGATTGCTCTGGCTAGGAGTTCCAGTACTATATTGAATAGGAGTGGTGAAAGAGGGCATTCTTGTCTAGTGCCAGATTTTAAAGGGAATGCTTCCAGTTTTTGCCCATTCAGTATGATATTGGCTGTTGGTTTGTCATAAATAGCTTTTATTACTTTGAGATACATTCCATCGATACCGAGTTTATTGAGGGTTTTTAGCATAAAGGGCTGTTGAATTTTGTCAAATGCCTTCTCTGCGTCAATTGAGATAATCATGTGGTTTTTGTTTTTGGTTCTGTTTATATGGTGAATTATGTTGATAGACTTGCGTATGTTGAACCAGCCTTGCATCCCCGGGATGAATCCTACTTGATCATGATGAATAAGTTTTTTGATTTGCTGTTGCAATCGGCTTGCCAATATTTTATTGAAGATTTTTGCATCTATGTTCATCACGGATATTGGCCTGAAGTTTTATTTTCTTGTTCGGTCTCTGCCGGGTTTTGGTATCAGAATGATGTTGGTCTCGTAAAATGATTTGGGAAGGATTCCCTCTTTTTGGATTGTTTGAAATAGTTTTAGAAGGAATGGTACCAGCTCCTCTTTGTGTGTCTGGTAGAATTCGGCTGTGAACCCGTCTGGACCTGGACTTTTTTTGAGTGGTAGGCTCTTAATTGCTGCCTCGACTTCTGACCTTGTTATTGGTCTATTCATAGCTTCAGCTTCCTCCTGGTTTAAGCTTGGGAGGACACAGGAGTCCAGGAATTTATCCATTTCTTCCAGGTTTACTAGTTTATGTGCATAGAGTTGTTTGTAATATTCTCTGATGATGGTTTGAATTTCTGTGGAATCTGTGGTGATTTCCCCTTTATCATTTTTTATTGCATCTATTTGGTTGTTCTCTCTTTTCTTTTTAATCAATCTGGCTAGTGGTCTGTCTATTTTGTTGATCTTTTCAAAAAACCAGCTCTTGGATTTATTGATTTTTTTGAAGGGTTTTTCGTGTCTCAATCTCCTTCAGTTCAGCTCTGATCTTAGTTATTATCTTCTGCTGGGTTTTGAGTTTTTTTGATCTTGCTCCTCTAGCTCTTTCAATTTTGATGATAGGGTGTCAATTTTGGATCTCTCCATTCTCCTCATATGGGCACTTATTGCTATATACTTTCCTCTAGAGACTGCTTTAAATGTGTCCCAGAGGTTCTGGCACGTTGTGTCTTCGTTCTCATTGGTTTCGAAGAACTTCTTTATTTCTGTCTTCATTTCATTGTTTACCCAGTCAACATTCAAGAGCCGGTTGTTCAGTTTCCATGAAGCTGTGCGGTTCTGGTTTGGTTTCTGTATTCTGAGTTCTAACTTGATTGCACTATGGTCTGAGAGGCTGTTTGTTATGATTTCATTTGTTTTGCATTTGTTGAGCAGTGCTTTACTTCCAATTATGTGGTCAATTTTAGAGTAGGTGTGATGTGGTGCTGAGAAGAATGTGTATTCTGTGGATTTGGGGTGGAGAGTTCTGTAAATGTCTATCAGGTTTGCTTGCTCCAGGTCTGAGTTCAAGCCCTGGATATCCTTGTTGATTTTCTGTCTGGTTGATCTGTCTAATATTGACAGTAGAGTGTTAAAGTCTCCCAGTATTATTGTGTTGGAGTCTAAGTCTCTTTGTAAGTCATTAAGAACTTGCCTTATGTATCTGGGTGCTCCTGCATTGGGTCCATATATGTTCAGGATCGTTAGCTCTTCTTGTTGTATCGATCCTTTTACCATTATGTAATGGCCTTCTTTGTCTCTTTTGATCTTTGTTGCTTTAAAGTCTATTTTATCAGAGATGAGAATTGCAACTCCTGCTTTTTTTTTGCTCTCCATTTGCTTGGTAAATCTTCCTCCATCCCTTTATTTTGAGCCTTTGTGTATCCTTGCATGTGAGATGGGTTTCCTGGATACAGCACACTGAAGGGTTTTGGATTTTTATCCAATTTGCCATTCTGTGTCTTTTGATTGGTGCATTTAGTCCATTTACATTTAGGGTTAATATTGTTATGTGTGAATTTGATACTGCCATTTTGATGCTAAGTGGCTGTTTTGCCTGTTAGTTGTTGTAGATTCTTCATTATGTTGATGTTCTTTAGCATTTAGTGTGATTTTTGAATGGCTGGTACTGGTTGTTCCTTTGTATGTGTAGTGCCTCTTTTAGGAGCTCTTGTAAAGCAGGCCTGGTGGTGACAAAATCTCTGAGTACTTGCTTGTTCGCAAAGGATTTTATTTTTCCTTCACTTCTGAAGCTCAGTTTGGCTGGATATGAAATTCTGGGTTGAAAGTTCTTTTCTTTAAGAATGTTGAATATTGGCCCCCACTCTCTTCTGGCTTGTAGTGTTTCTGCCGAGAGATCTGCTGTGAGTCTGATGGGCTTCCCTTTGTGGGTGACCCGACCTTTCTCTCTGGCTGCCCTTAGTATTTTCTCCTTTATTTCAACCTTGTTGAATCTGACGATTATGTGCCTTGGGGTTGCACTTCTTGCGGAATATCTTTGCGGTGTTCTCTGTATTTCCTGCATTTGAGTGTTGGCCTGTCTTGCTAGGTGGGGGAAATTTTCCTGGATGATGTCCTGAAGAGTATTTTCCAGCTGGGATTCATTCTCTTCGTCCCCTTCTGGTACACCTATCAAACGTAGGTTAGGTCTTTTCACATAGTCCCACATTTCTTGGAGACTTTGTTCATTCCTTTTTGTCCTTTTTTCTCTAATCTTGGTTTCTCGTTTTATTTCATTGATGGTCTTCGACTTCAGATATTCTTTCTTCTGCTTGGTCAATTCGGCTATTGAAACTTATGCATGCTTCGCGAAGTTCTCGTATTGTGTTTTTCAGCTCCTTTAATTCATTCATATTCCTCTCTAAGTTATCCATTCTTGTTATCATTTCCTCATGTCTTTTTTCAAGTTCCTTAGTTTCTTTGCATTGATTTAATACATGTTCTTTTAGCTCACAAAAGTTTCTCATTATCCACCTTCTGAAGTCTAATTCCGTCATTTCGTCACAGTCATTGTCCGTCCAGCTTTGTTCTCCTGCTGGTGAGGAGTTTTGGTCCTTTCTAGGAGGCGAGGTGTTCTGGTTTCGGGTGTTTTCCTCCTTTTTTCACTGGTTTCTTCCCATCTTTGTGGATTTATCCCCTTGTTGTCTGTGTAGTTGCTGACTTTTCGACTGGGTCTCTGAGTGGACACCCAGATTGTTGATGATGAAGTATTTCTGTTACTTGGTTTTCCTTCTACCAGTCTAGCTCCTTCGCTGTACGACTGCTGAGGTCCACTCCAGGCCCTGCTTGTCTGGGGTGCACCTCTAGCAGCTGTGGCACAGCGAGGGATGCTACCAGTTTCTTTTTCTGCTATCTTTGTCCCAGGATGATGCCTGCCAAATGTCAGTCTTTTGGATATAGAGGGGTCAGGGAGCTGCTTGAGGAGACAGTCTGTACTTTATAGGAGCTCAATTGCTGAGCTGTGAGCTCTGTTGTTCATTCAGGGCTGTTAGGCTGCTATGTTTGATTCTGCTGCAACAGAGCTCATTAAAAAAACCATTTTTTTCTCAAATGCTCTGTGTTGGGGGGTTCGGGCTTTATATTTGGATGTCCGTTGAGGTGTCCTGCCCAGCTAGGAGGCAGACTAGCCACTGTTTGCCTGCCGAGGCTCCTCCCTGCTGTTGTGAGGTTCGCCCTATTGCTGCAGGCTCTGCTGTTCTGCTGTGGTCTCCGCCACGCCCTGCGGCAGAGTCTCTCTGTTGTAGCGGGTTGCCTCGGCAACGGCAGGCTGCGTCAGCAGTGGGCGTGTATCTCAGTAGGGACAGGTTGCCTCGGCAACAGCTGGCTGCATCAGCAGTGGGCGTGTATCTCAGTTGGGGCGGGTTGCCTCGGTAATGGTGGACACCCCTCCCCGACAGAGCGTCTCGGACCATCTGCTCGGGATTGTTTGAAATCGCGGTTTTGTTCATCCCACTGGGCTATCCCAAACGCTCTGTCCCTGCAATCCCCTGGGCTGGCCCACTGTCCAAGTCTCGTTTAGTCTCAAGTCCAGCCCTCTCAAGTCTCAGGTTGCCGGTTCAACAGGGCACCCGGACAAGCGCACCCTGTGGGGAGTGCTGGGTAGGGCCGGCCGCTGCCACCCCGGCTGCTGGCTTTGCCAGGCAGAGGTACTGCCTGTCGTCCCGCGTCTCCTTCATACTTGGGAATTTCCCCGTTCTGTGGGCAACAAAGGTCAGTCTGGAAATGCAGCTCCGACTCATCTCTCCGCGGATTCAACAAGAGCTCCAATCCTGGGTTGTTCCCACAGCTCCATCTTGAGTCCTCTCGGAATCATTTTCTTAAGTCATTCACGGTAAATTCACGTACTTACACAATTGCGTAGAATATAGGAATATGGTGAAGCATCAGACACTTCTGAGACTTGACTTTGTGTAAGATTCCAACAGTTTCGGACTGACCTGTTGGGTAGAAAACAAAAAGCAACTGTTTAAAACCATAACACTTCTTTGATCCAGCAATATCCCTGTGGGGTACTTGAGAGAGGTAATTATTCCCAGGTAAAAGAAATCAGAGAAAGTATCAACTGAAGCCTCCCAGCTGTGATTTTAACCAGGAGTTACAATTCCTTCCAACACATTTCACTGAATACATACCTCTCCATAGCGTTCTTGGTGTCAAGCATTGTGTTGGAGTCAATGGTAAACAATATAACGATATCCTTGCTCTCTTACCAGTATAGCTGGTTATTAGAATAAGTAGTAAGTAAGAAACTTGAGTTATACTGGAAAATTTTTTGCTTTTTTGAGACACTTTGTTTCCTAGGTGATGGAAGCGTGATCACAGCTCACTGCAGCCTTGAACTCCTGGACTCAAGCAATCCTCCTGCATCAGCCTCCCAAGAAGCTGGAACTACAAGTGTGTACCACACCCAGCTGATATTTAAATTTTTTGTAGAGATGGGGTCTTACTATGTTGCCCAGGTTGGTCTTGAAGTCCTTGGACTTAAGCAATCCTCCCACCTCGGCCTCCCAAAGTGTTGGGATTACAGTTCCAGAAATTTTTGAAACATAATCTCATGTATTCAGAATCATGGGGTGACCTCCATGAAAGCTGTTCACTTTTGTATACCTTACTGTAAGCATGGAACTGGGTACTGTCTGCTAAATGAATAAGTGAATTAATATGCAAAGACCTATAATACAAATGGAGGAAAGGGAATAGGAAAAGCAGTCATAAGGTGAAACACAGGGGCCCTTTAAAAGTTACAGATAGGCCCGGTATGGTGGCTTATGCCTGTAATCCCTGCACTTTGGGAGGCCAGGTGAGTGGTTCACTAGAGGTCAAGAGTTAGAGACCAGCCTGACCAACATGGTGAAACCCTGTCTCTACTAAAAATACAAAAAGTAGCCAGGCGTGGTGGCATGCACCTCTAATCCCAGCTACTGAGGAGACCGAGGCACGAGAATAGCTTGAACCCAAGAGGCGGAGGTTGCAGTGAGCCGAGATCGGGTCATTGCACTACAGCCTGGGTGACAGAGCAAGACTCTGTCTATTGAAAAAAAAATCGTTACAAATAGACATCTCCAACCCTTCTCAAAAAAAAACCCCCTAAAACCTTCATTCCTTACCGTGTGCAGGGAGACTCTTGGCTTTTCCTTCGGGTACTCTGTTCACGTGGGCATCTGCCCGAGTTGGCTTTGCTTCTCCCTTGGAGACATTCAGAACTGTTTGGAATTCTGTCACATGGAAATCTAAGCCAAAATGGAGCTGGGTAAGTTTTCTCTCCAATGTATTTAAAAACAGGATTAACCACCAAGTAAATCAATCCCTTAAATATGCATAATGGTCAAGAATATGAATGGATCTTCTCACAAGTTAGTTGTGGTGGCTGGGGGCTGAAATTGAATGCTTAAGCAAATAAGTAATAAAGTGGTTTAAGGATAGTCTTTCATTTTCCAACCAACTCACATGGATGATTCAGCTGTAACAACTGACAATATTATTGAAGAGGGAAGAAAATATTATGTTTCTCTCTCACCTCCCCAATATTAAGTCTATTTAAGAAACCTCTGTTAAATGTGCATAAAAACGTGCATTTTTCCTCCATTTGTATTATTAGGTCTTTGCATATTAAAGAAATGAATTTTTAACACACAGGCAATTCTTTTCCCTTGAATGCTCAAGGCACCCTTTCTACAGACCTCATTTCTGATTTTTAACTAGGGAAGACTATTTTTTTTTTTTTATGGGTCAGGGTGGGGATGTTTTGTGGGGAATTAAATTTTAGTCAAAACAATTTCCCAAACCTTGAGAGTTCTCAGATTCAGGAGTCTGAGAACCGGAACTGCTGTATCCTTCCATGTCTTGCATTCTTTGTTCAACCACTCCATCCAGATCTGAGAATTCATCCTTGAAATCCTGAAAGGAAATAGTGAAATGAAGACAGGCCGATTTTCCTTTAATAAACAGGCCTTTGTAACTCCCAGCCCTTTCACCTAGGCCTGACCTATAAAACACAGAATAGATAAAGGGATTACCCTGTCCTATTGGGATTTTCCCAACAGATCACTGAGTGGTTACTGAAACATTTTTGGCAGTTAAAATTCCGTCAACAAATATTGGCCAAGTTGTTTGAAACAACAAATGTCTAGAAAAAAACCCAGGATGCAGATGATTGAGAAGCTTCGAGTGTGAAGCTAAAGAGGTTTCATTTGCACTTCGTAAAGAGAAAAACTGATTACTATAGACATATACAATAGAAAAAAGCAGAGAGAAAGCTCTAAATCCAAGTTTAAGTATGTAGACAGAAATATTACTAAATTATAATTTTTTAAAAGTATTGGAAACAGAAAAGGAAAAATGGCTTTAGCAAATTAGACCCTAAAAGTAAAATTTAAGCTCTTTTTCTTCCCTCAACTAAATCAAAACAGGGTGAGTAATAGTACATTTACATTTTAGACCGATGATGGAGGAGTAAGGGAAAAAACACAGACATTCTACTTTGTATTCTATTGGTTCCCCAAAGTGCTTAAGAACTGAAGAGACAAATGGTGTCATTAAAATGTCCTGGCGAAGGTACAATTAGGCTGAGCTTGTAACTTAGTCAGCTGCCAAATGAAGAAGAGACTCATCTTGTAAGCAAATTACCAACCTTTCACCTCGAACTAGCTGCTGGCTGTTTTTTGTTCATCTCAACACTCATTTCAATTTCATACAAGCATTTATAGAAGGAACATTGAAAAGTCTTCAATTTAATGATTTCTTGAATGCCTATCTTGTATCAGGCAGTATACAAAGCTCCTTACATACATGATTGCATTTAATCTTCACAGCTACATCATGAAGCTGGCATTTTAATGGATGAAGAAACTTAGTCAAAGCAGTTAAAGAGCTTGCCTGATAATATAACCTGGCTGGGTGGAGCCCAGATTTTACATCAGGTTTGTTGGATTCCAAATCATATGTGTTACATTGTATTTTGTACTGCTTCCCACTACTGTTTTTCAAGGTAGATTTTTAAGACATTGAGATAAAATTCACATAACATAAAATCCACCATTTAAAATTATGTAATTCAGTGGTGTTTAGAATATTCACAATGTTGTGCACCCGTGACCACAATCTTATTCCGGAATATTTCCATCACCCCCAAAGAAAGCTCATACCCATTAGCAATCACTCTCAATTTCTCCCTCACCCCATTCTCTGGCAAGGAATAGTTTCCTTTCTGTCCTTATGGCTTGCCTGCTCTGGCCATTTCATATAAAGGGAATCATACAGTATGTGGCCTTTTGAGTCTGGCTTCTTTCACTTAGCATACTGCTTTCAAGGTCCATCTATATGGCAGCATGTATCAGTACTTCATTTCCTTTTTATGGCTGAATAATATCCCATTGTATAAATATACCACATTAAAAAAATCCATTAATCAGTTGATGGACATTAGGGTTTTTCCCACCTTTTGGATATTACGAGTAACACTATTAACATTATCGTACAAGTATTTGTGTGAACACGCTTTCAATCCCATTACTTATAAACTGCTCTCAAAAAAAGATTTGTTGGAGATATTCAAACCAGGAGTTCATATTGTTTCATTAAAGTTGAATATTTATCATCATTTGACATGATTGGAACTCTTTTGGGAAAACCTTATAACCATTATGGGTACAAATCTTATACAGAGGGAGCTACTTCCCACTGGAGATTTACTCTACAGTCTACAAAGTCTAAGAAAATCAATCAAACAATCTCTGTCACTTGGGCGTTATAGCTTTCTTTTCTTTCTTTCTTTCTTTTTTTTTTTTTTACAGTTAATTCTGAGCCTGTCTCGTCTTCTCTTCTAAGTTGTGAAGTCTCTGAAGGCAAGAAATAGTTTTAATTTTTCCTGGTATCCTATAGTGTGCACTAGCATGGTGCCCTGAACACAGAAAACATTTAGGATTTGTGGGATGACTCAGTCCTACCTCAAACAGAGTTGTGAATCCCTCTAAGCCAATATTGACAAGCAAACAGAGCAAGGCTTTATGCATGCCTTCACTCACCAAGATAGCCTACTAAGCGTTTATTTCCTTTTGTAGGACAACTCTTCAATTACTTGCAAAAAGTTTATGGCTACTGTGGTTTCCTCTTCTTCAAGACAGGTGTATCCTGTTTCTTCAATTGTGCCTCAAATATTTTGGTCCTAAGCTCTTCCCACACCTCAGTCATGGTGTAAGCACAAGTGTAATTGGGGGATATATTCCCTTTCTTTTTCATTTAGATAGTTTTGTATGCGACTTACCAGAGGCAGAGATGAAGGGCGGTCTTCTCAGAAACTGTTTTCAGTAGAAGATGGATTGGGACTATTACCAACACTTGTATTCTGAAATCATTGGAACAAAATGAAAAACCAGATCAACTATGAAACCATAAGAAATACAGAAGAGAGTAATTGAGGCTCAGGGACATCATACTCACTTCTAAGTGGCAACACACAGATCTTAGTAGTTTGTAAGTTGACAGCTGGGCGCGGTGGCTCACGCCTATAATCTTAGCACTTTGGGAGGCCGAGGCAGGTGGATCATGAGGTCAAGAGATCGAGACCATCCTGGTCAAAAAGGTGAAACCCCCTCTCTACTAAAAATGCAAAAATTAGCTGGGCACAGTGGTGCGTGCCTGTAGTCCCAGCTACTCGGGAGGCTGAGGCAGGAGAATTGTTTGAACCCAGAAGGCAGAGGTTGTGGTGAGCCGAGATTGTGCCATTGCACTCCAATCTGGGTAACAACAGCGAAACCCCATATAAAAAAATTAAAATAAAAAATAAAAAAATAAAAAGGTAGTTTGTAAGTTGAATCTCTGGAGAGCAAAGAGACAAATATGTACTGAAAAACAAAACAGAATAATTATGAAGAGATATTCCTGATGAGAAGTGAGTTCAGAGTTCAGAAAAGTATCTGTATACAGCTTTTCATTTTCAAGCAACGTAGACCTCTCTTTGGTCTATATTCTCATTCCTTTCACCCAAACATTCCATTTTTATTCAATTCCTGGAATAAGGTAAATGTATTCTCCCACAGAAGCAACAAAACCCTCAAACCCAGTTTAAGAGTAATAAATAAAGGCAGGGCAAAATGAAGACTCCAAAACCCTAACATTGGTGCCTCAAACAAGCCCAGAGAAGAAAAGGCCTGAACATTAAGAAAAGGCTGGTGACATTCACCAGATCCCCTGTAAAATCTCTCTCCCTCTGTTTTTGTTTTTAAGGGTATGTAACAATTCCCAAGGGTCTGCTTTCACTGCTCTGACCTAGATTTCCACTGAAAACTTCCCAGTGTCTCTCACAGGCTAGCTCTCTTTCATGCTACTTCCAGATTCTTCCTTGTACAAATATGGAGATTTTCTAGTGGAGACTTATAAGTGAGCTATGGGAAAGGAGTAAAATCAAAGCTAGACTAAACACGAGAAGACAAACGACATCAGGAAAAATGATTTTACCATAAACAATACATTCAGAAAATATAAAAACCTACTATTTTCTCCATCTATTTATGCCATAGAGTGTTTTCAGACCTCTTTTCCATGAGTTTGTGATTATCCTTCTCATTCACCAATGAGGGAACTTGACTTATTTCAAAGCAAGAACTGTATTCCAAAGTAATTAATATTGTGGGTTCTGGCATCAGGCAGATCCAGTTGCAAATGCTGGCTCTGACACGTACTAAGTGGGTGACATTGGGAAAATCGCTCAACCCTTCTAACTTTCAGTTATCTTAACAAGTCATCCATTACAGGGTGTTAGCATTGAACAAATGAGAAAACAAAAAAAAGCATTAGTGTATGCCTGACAAGAAGGAAATACTGATGCCTGTTGACTATTAGTATTAAAAAAAAATCACCAAATAGATTTTAACATATTTTCTAGCTTATCAGAATGGTCTCTTTCATCTTTCCTTTTTTCTTCTTCTCTCTATAGTTTTCTAGTATGGTTAGAAAGGAAATCTATTGCCAGTCATGGTGGTTCATGCCTGTAATCCCAGCACTTTGAGAGGCTGGGGAGGGAGGATCACTTGAGCCCAGGAGTTTGAGACCAGCCCTGAAAACATAGCAAGATTCCATCTCTATTAAAAAAAGAAAAAAAGAAAAAAACAGAAATGAAATCTACAGAATGTAGATTTTATGCTTCACAGAAATAATAGGTAAAAGATGTTTTAAAATTTCATGTGAAAAGTAACCAGACCACTCTCCTTTTCTTGCCAAGTTGAAATACACACCACTTTAGTGCAAATTTTTCTGATGTCTTAGGTAGCCCAACAGTCAATTCAGCTCTAGAATTTCTGTATAGGAGGTAGCTCAGGCAACCTGGTAGTAAAGAAGGTCTAAAAACGGATCCCACACCTGCAGTTGCAGAGCAGGTGCAAGTTGTATTTATCTGGAAGGGCTCTGGGGAGATATTGATTGAGGTTATGGAAAGGCTGGCTACCGCCACACCAGGGACTCCTCACTATCATCCTGCCTACCTCCCCCTGTCAGTAAAATAGTGGTTGTTGTTGCTCTTGTTCTTTATAAATATTTATTCCTTTTTTGAGACAGGGTCTTACTCAGTCACCCAGGCTGGGGTGCAGTGATGCTCGATCTCAGCTCACTGCAACCTCTGCCTCCCAGGCTCAAGCAATCCTCCCACCTCAGCCTCCTGAGTAGCTGAGACCACAGGTGTGTGCCACCACACCTGGTTAATTTTTGTATTTTTTGAAGAGACAGTTTTCGTCATGTTGCCCAGGCTGATACTGAACTCCTGAACTTAAGCCATCTGCCTGCCTGGGCCTCCCAAAGTGCTGGGATTACAGGTGTGAGCCACCATGTCTGGATCTGTTTTTTTTTTTCTTTTTCTTTGAGGCAGGGTCTTGCTCTGTTGCCCAGGCTGGAGTGTGGCGGCATAATCATGGCTCACTGCAGCCTTTACCTCCTGGGCCCAAGTGGTTCTCTACCTCAGCCTCCTGAGAAGCTGGGATCACAGGCATAACCCGCCATGTCCAACTAATTTTTGTATTTTTTGTAGCAACGGGGTTTCACCATATTGCCCAGGATAGTTCCCAACTCCTGGGGTCAAGCAATACTCCCACCTCAGCCCTCAGCCTCCCAAAGTGATGGGATTGTAGGCATGAGCCACCACGCCTGGCCTCCTTTTTTTTTTTTTTTTAAGACTATTAAAGACCTGAGTATATCAGTTTAGCCTGACCCAGCAGATGTTAGGGAAAAAGAAGTCAAGAAAGAATTTTATGTTTTTGACCTTGGTCAGGCAAGTATAATTAAGTCAGCAGGAAATTCGAAATTGGCAACACTTCTATGAGAATAAATCACCTCGTGAAGGGAAACAGCACTCCATGAATGCCTACAGGCTATGGTTTTTAAAACTAGTCACATAGAATTTTCCTGATTCACCACAGGAGATGAAGATATTTATGGTTTGGAGTCTTGGTCCTCGGCAAGAGGCCCCTCAGGCAGCAAAGCCCAGAGCAGGAGGACAAAGCAAAGGTGCCCTCACTCTGCTGCATACTCACCCTGTCTGTGACCGTTGCTATGATCAGGGCATTTGGCACTAGAAGAGCAGTTTTGGTTTTCTTTATTAGCGTTACTGAGAAAGCTGGAATAGAGATCTGAAACAGAATCACCATGTTAATGCCAGTTCAGACTTAACAGAACAGCACTTCAAATCTTCAATTAAAGGAAAAACAAAAAGGTAATCGGAAATCAAAATCAGCAGCAAGCTTTCACAGCCTCCATGAAGAAAAGTCAGTGTTAGAGTGGCAGGGATGTGTCACTGAAGCTCCTCCAAGTGGTGCTTACTAAGCCAGAGGATACATCTGAATCATCGATTCAGCTGAAGATCTTGGTGGGAAATCTTTCTTCAGACATGGAAATGGAATGCAAAATGTATATTCATTTTAAAGAGAAGCCCAAGGCTCTAACAAAATTTCAAGCTTGTGGTCATCTGCTTTGGGCTAACTTCCACATGCCCCACTCTTCTCTGTCTTTAGGTCATTGTTGAGGGGAAAAGGTTAAAAAGCACTAATAATAGGAACAACACTGGACAGAAAATCTGGGACCTGAATTCTTGGCTCAGTTATGTCACTACAGGTTGAGCATCCTTAATCTGAAAATCAGCTATCCAAACTACTCCAAATTTGCATGCTGATATTGGCGGTCAAAGGCAATGCTCATTGGAGCATTTCCGATTTTCGATTTTTGGATTAGGGATGCTTAGCCAGTGGTATGTCGGCAGACATTGCAAAATCTGAAATCCAGAACACTTCTGGTCCCAAGTATTTTGGATAGGGGATACTCAACCTGTATCTAAATGACCTACTCCACCTTGTAAGCTATCCATTGTAGACCTCAGTTTCTTGATTTATAAATTGGAGATAGTCTCATCTGCTTCTCAGGATTTTCTGTGGATTAAGTGAGATAAAATATGGAAAATGCCCAGTGATGAATAAAAATTTCATTTACCTCCTTACTGGTTTCACGAAATCAGGGTGTGTGAAATAAAAGTATTATAAATATTTTTTCAGGTTCAACAAAGAATAACAATGGTAACTATTAAAGCTACCATTATTGATACCTATTCACCAGATGAGAATTTAATTTAATTATAAAAATCCTACATAGTCAATATTATAGGAAATAAATTTATTTAGAGAGGTGCATGTCATACATATAAAAAGTTACAAAGATGGAACTCAAACCAATCAGTTTCAAAATGTGGGTTCTTTTCAATACAATGTGCTATAAGAATGTATCAAATGGCACAAAGCACAGAAGTTCATGATAATTTTGTTATATCTCTCCAACCAAGTTTGATCTCGAAGGAAAATGGATCGCATCACTTTAGTCCTTGAAAATAGAGTCACCCATAGCCATGGTACAAATGATCTAGGCTGGGCATGGTGGCTCATGCCCGTAATCCAAGCACTTTGGGAGGTGAAGGTGGGTGGACCACCTGAGGCCAGGAGTTCGAGACCAACCTGGCCAACATGGTGAAACTGCATCTCTACAAAAAAACAAAAAATGATCTGACTCCCTACTTCCCTAGGAACTCACACTCACTTGAACATCTACTGGAAAATGCCTCACATATTCTCAAAGAGTGGAGAAGAGATGTGCTTTATGTAAGTACTGCCAGCTTGAAGGAAGCAAAATGAGCTTTTAATTTTGAATATTTGCATTCACATCTGGGTTTATGAGATGGGATTATTTACTGCCCTCAATGATCTAGGCAGGAAGACTATGGAAGAATAAGGGCTAACCCAATTGAAACATTTTCTAAAAACTGTTTGCCAAAGAACTCCACTCACATTTTTCAAAAGCAGGAGGCATCCATAACTTATAAGGTGAGATAAATTTGAAAAAAAAGAATTTGAGATCTACTTAGATGATGTTAATAAAAAACGGGTCTAATTTAGTTTCTGAGCAGCAATACAAACATGCAGTGACAAAGAGCTATAAATTTAGATTTTTCATCATCTAAGGCATGGAACACCCTTAAAAAGGAGTTTTCAATCTATTGCTTCATGAGTATAGAAATACAACTAGATAACATTTGTAAAATAAAGCTTAAATCACTTATCAGTTTGAGCCTAGACAGAATGTGATACATGCATGTTAATATTGCTAACATATGAAAATACCAACAGGCTGACTAAAAAGATCCTGATTAAATTAAGGCTACATTTTATTCATATTGTTCCAGAGTGAATGATAATATTTTTCCAGGGCAATGGTAACATTTTTCCAGGGCAAATTGCTTTAGAAGGGGAACTTGATCAGAAAGTTCCCATTGTAGAGCAATTGTTTGGGTGTCTTGAGCTCATATTGGACCACATTGGACTGAAGTCCACTGGCAGTGAGGAAAGTCTGCAACATCTCCGAAGCCCAAGTCTCCTTTGACACCATTCTTAGAAGGGATGGAAGATACGAGTCACTATCATGGTTCTTATTCCCACACTCTGCTAATTTTCAATCTCCTGCCTCGGTAGGTTACACATTGTAAAAGCACTCTTGGTGGATCCATGTCTTCAAAAAACCAGGGTCACTCCTTCTAACTTCTTTTTATCAGTTCTCTCTTAGGTAGAAGTAGAACTTTAAAACCATTGCTAGAATCCTATTAGCTTGAAACCGCACTGACTGCCTTTGTGAATTCCCCAATCCCTTAACAAAGACTAACACTTTGTTCATCAGTGTCTTCAGTCCCTGCTGCTCTGCTCACAGATGTTGGCTCTCTGTGAATTTCTGAGAAGTGTATCACACTGATTGGTACTACACAATCCCCTTCCCCATTCCATGAAAAAGCCCTTTAATTCAGAAATGTAGAAATATATACAACACTGCTTCATATTGCTTTGTATTATACTGATTCAGATAATACTGTGAATCAAATAATGCTTATCTAAATATAACTCTATATGATAAAAATCAATATAAAAAGAAGATGTTTTACCTAAAGAATAGTATGCTAGTCTCTAGCTCCAACACCAACAAAATGGTCTTTATGCGATTGCTGCCAGTGGTTTTAGAGAGAATATTTAAATAAAGCACATCTACCACTCAAAACAAAAAGTTTTAGTCAGCTTCTTCATGAGTATGAAAGTTTCTTCTTCATAACCACGAATCAGAATGATTGACAACTCATTGAGGTCATGCAAACCCAAGAGGGTGTTTCTCGGACTCCTTATTCTGGAGGCCTGAATGAACTGTGATGTGACATCATAGCTCAAAGGTTAAAAAAAAAAGTCAGTGGGATAGAATTATCTTTCCTTCACAGGCCACAGTCCCACGGTCCCCAGTTTAGAGGGCAGTACCAATTCCTTTAGGCTGTTCTCCTTAATGCCTCAGGGTGTCATGTGTCTCTGCTTCCCCAAATCTGTGTTTAATAATAATGAAAAGCTGTGATATCAGAGTCCACTTGGGATTGAGGGTATCTAACTTCCCAGGCTAGGCCTTAACTGCTCTACTTCCTGCTTATTTTGTGCTGGGGAGGGTACAGCGGGAATGCTAATAAGTAGCTTATTTATAGGCCTTCTGTCCTAGACATCGCTGGTGATAACTGGTATAAATGTGGTACAAAAATGGATGTTTCTTAAAAGAAATCATTTTAGTTTAAATGTATACCTTTGAAAATCATGGCACACCCTCCATAGAAACAACTTTGAGTGTTCCCTGGTGACATCTTAGTAAAAAGGATTTAGGGTATCGTTATGGGTGAGATATAAACTTTCTCCCTCCTTTATTTATACATGTATACCTCATATATGGGTATATGTGTATATATGAGGTATATGTGTATAAGGAAAGGAGGGAGAAAGTTTAGAGAAAAAAGGAAAATTAGTGTCATCTGGAAGCATTTAGAACCTGTAGTATTTGGAACTAAAACAAAGGAAACTTGGCATAAAAACAGAATAACCATGATATAAATATCTATAAATATAGCTAAATTTAAGACAATTAATATTTACAATATCCAATAAAAGTATAGGGTTAGTGTCCTTCTTCTTTTTTTTTTTTTTTTTTAATTATACTAACCTTTGTGTCTTTTCCAAAGACCTTGGAATGAAAACAAATCCAGTTTTCTGATACAAAGAGCTTTCCTTGGTATAGTATTTATTTCTGTAGTGCACAGGTAAAGCCTAGGAGAATATACAGAGATATAGCATCATTTAGAATTTCCATTTAAAATTAAAACCGTGTATATATTTTAGTGACTCAAGGATGGGCAGAGATAATATATTCATACTCAAAAGTTCTATTGCCTCTTCTTCAGTCTTCTTTATGGGAAGAAAGCTATGGCGACCAGGTCATGGCAGGAACCCAGCATCTTGCCTTAACTTTTGCACATCAAGAGAGACTAGAATGGAATGTCAGGCCCCTTGAAGAACCAGTGCAGAGCCCAGTAAGTGTGTTTAACTTGCATACTGGGCAAGATATTTAGGTGACCATCACACCCTTCACAGTGGCATCAGCACATGTCTGTCCATGTCTAAGGATGTGAGTTTTCTTTTAGCCTTCTTCTAGTGACCTCTGTTGCCCCAGGCTTGTTATTCTAAATCTTAAAGCAATCTAACCATGTGTATTTCAGCAATAAACAAAGAAGGGAAGGGTATCATGGAACCATCTTGGGTGACTCCATACCCCATGGAGAAGTTTCTCTTTCTCCTCTCTGATCTTTTCACGCTGCCTGATGAAAGCTGACTGAAGCTGGTGTTATTGTTATGTCATGACTTTCAGAAACCTGATCCCCTGGGTGACTCAGTCCGTACACTATGCTCTCTTTCTTCCCCAGAACTAATTATCATCTTTTCAAATATGTAGCTAAAAAAGTCAAACGTCAGAACTTACTTTGCCTCAGTGGTTCCTCCGTTGGAACATTAAGAAACAACTTGTGAAAGTGCATATTGGCCTTGTACTACAATGAGAACAAAAGACAAGCATCACTACTCTCATTTTCTTGTGGAACATCACAAATTTTAGCTTCAATAACAAATTTCCCCTCCCTTAATAGTAACTTTAGGAATTCCTTCTCACTGATCTTACAGTCTCTGACACAAGCCTTCAGGAAAACATAGTGAAAATTAGGGCATACAACTTTCATTTTCTAACAAGCTTAATGCTTTGCTGGTTGGATATAATGATGCAGCTGCTGGTCAGCCTACTGCCAAGGTAACAGGGCTGGACAAGGATGTCCCTGATGAGAAATGGGATGAAATTCTAAGGAGTCTCATTAGGGAAGGTACTGAATCCCATGTCCTAAAGGTCCCAGTAAGTACTCTCAGAAGAGTACAGTGGTTAAAAGCTTTGCAATCACGTAAGGCTGAGTTGAAGTCTTGGCTGTAGTGGCTCTACTTCAGGGGATACCTCAGGCTCAAATGGGATAATATACCTAAAGGACCTATAGTCTAAGGCAACATATGGCCACTCTTCCTACTGTATCATTTTGTAAAGGCATTTCCCTAGCCAGTGACAGGAGTAGGATGCAGTAGGCTACTGTCAAGACAAATAGAATTTCATATGAAGACTTCACTCTCCAGGGCAGCAGGCGGACCAAGACTGTGAAATGTTGCAAATCACTTCATCTTCAAGGGATCTATTTTCACAACTGTGACAATAACAATGGATAGCCAGCAATTCGCAGCTTGTAAAACACTTTCACCTGCACCATGCAGCTATTAAGAGGTAGAACTGTTAGCTGAACATGATGGCTTGTGCCTACAGTCCTAGCTACTCAGGAGGCTGAGGTAGGATCTCTTTAGCCCAGGAGTTCAAGGCTACAGTGAGTTATGGGGTGGAACTGGGTATTCCCTCCACAGACTCAATCTGTCTCACAGGATGCTTCTGAAGGAAAATTCTTTTTTTTTTTCCAAAGGGAGTTTTGCTCTCGTTGTCCAGGTTGGAATGCAATGGTGTGATCTCAGCTCACTGCAACCTCTACCTCCCAAGTTCAAGCAATTCTCCTGCCTCAGCCTCCTGAGCAGCTGGAATTACAGGTATGCGCCACCACACCTGGCTAATTTTGTATTTTTAGTAGAGATGGGGTTTCTCCATGTTAGTCAGGCTGGTCTCAAACTCCTGACCTCAGGTTATCTGCCTGTCTTGGCCTCCCAAAGTGCTGGGATTACAGGCATGAGCCACCATGCCCGGCCTCAAGAAAAAATTCTTATAAGGAGAATGGGTAGGAGGTCCTGGATGCCTTATTATTCAAACCAAGAGTGGTCTCAATGTAAAAACTGGCCCTGTTTTGCCATAAAGTACTATAGACCAGGTCATCAAGATGATAGATGGTCCCTGCAAGTCAGCTCTTTTATAGATAAACACCTTATAGAAAGATACCTTGATTAAAGCTAGGTGTTCTGTGGGGCTTCACTGAGCTTTTGTTTTTAATGGCTACAGTGAGCAATGGATGCACACTTGATTTAAAATATGCTAGCCCATAAACTCTTCAAAAATGTCAGTGTAATAAAGGGCCAAAAAGGTAGTGGGGCTGATCTGAATTAAAAGGGATATAGCAGGGCTGAGTATGGTGGTTCATGCTTGTAATCCCAGCACTTTAGGACACCTAGGTGGGCGGATCACCTGAGGCCAGGGGTTTGAGACAGGCCTGGCCAACATGGCGACACCCTATCTGTACTAAAAATACAAAAATTAGATGGTGCACCTCTGTAATCCCAGCAACTCGGGTGGGTGAGGCATATGAGAATCACTTGAACATGGGAGGTGGAGGTTGCAGTGAGCTGAAATTGTGGTAAAAAGAGCAAGACTGTCTGGAATAAAAAAAAAAGAAAAAAAAAAGAAAAGATAGCAAATACATGCAGTATGTGACTCTTGATTGGATCCTGGAGAGGAAAAAAAAGCCTTTATAAAGGACATTTATTACTGGGACTACTATGGAAATTCAAAAGTGGATTTTATATTAATGATATTTTAATACATTTCATATTTAAATTTCTTGGGTTTGCTGATGGTTTTCGGTTTAGCTCTTAGGAGACACATGTTCAAGTATTTAGAGAAGTGAAGAATAAAAAAAAAAAAAAACCCAAACTCCTGGCCCCAGTACATGTATCGCACTCTCTGATGACATACAACTGGGCTTTGTTTCCTATCTGGGTACATTTTAGAGCAGAACCAAAATTAGTTCTGGAGGAGAATCCTTACCCTGTTCAAAGGTCTGACTCCTCCATGTGCAGTTGGCTGGCCTACTATTCAGGCAGGTGCCTTCTCATATTCTTCAATTTCAGTACAAGGATGTCACAACTCCCCTTGTCCTGCTAAGTACTGGATAAGCACATGACTCTGTGTTCGTTCCTGATCTCTGGGTATCTGTCAGAGTTCAGGGTCACAGCGTGGAACTCACTATCATGCAGTGTGCTAAAACATGAGTGTGGAATATAACACTGATGAAAAATGGACTGGAGGAACTGCTGCCTGTTTGTTCTTCTAAATTCTCCAAACTCTGTATTAGTCTTGACCAGCAGGAAGGTGCATACTTGGGTTCCTTCTTGTCACTGGCTTCAATAGTCCTGTTACCCTCTAAGACAAGACAAATTCCACTCTCAAATTACCTGGCTGGAAGAGGAAGACTTTTTCCTTTCAGTCTTAGGGTCATTTTTGCTTTCTGTTTTACAGTCGTTCTTATCACCTGCTAAAGAGGCACCATCAGAACTGGATTTTGACCTAAGGAAAGAAAGTCCAGGGTGTCTGTAAGATAATTTTTTTTCTCAAGGCAGAGTCTTGCTGTGTTGCCCAGGCTGAAGTGCAGCAGCACAATCATGGCTCACTGCAACGTCCCCATCCTGGACTCAAGTGATCCTCCCACTTCAGCCTCCCGAGTAGCTGGGACTACAGGTGCATGCCACTATGCCCAGCTAATTTTTTGTAGAGATGGGGTTTCACCATGTTGCCCAGGCTGGTCTTGAACTCCTGGACTTAAGCAATCCACCTGGCTTGGTTTCCCAAATTGTTGGGATTACAGGTTTGAGTCACCACACCCGGCCTATGAGATACATTTTTTATGCTACTCATTAATTTATTGTCATAAGTCTTGATTATGATACTATCTTCCAAGAAAACCTGACATTTGTTTTTCCTTTCTGGATATCAAAAATCATTCATGATACTCTGAGGGCATTTACACAGCACATACTTTAGGACACTGGAATGATTTCAGCAGGCTGTAATCAAAAACTGTAGAAATAGTAACTTATAGAGGGTGAAATAACAAGTTGTGAAAACAATCATGTCATTTTAAAAGTATTTTAATCAGTATTTAAAAAGGAGTACTTGAGGCAAATTACTAAACGGTATTTCAACTGTAGTTCAATCAAAGAGTATTTTTGTTTCAGAATTCCACTAATATTTAACAAGTATTAACTGAGTGGGGCATTGTGTTAAATGTCTTAGGGCCCATAAGACAGTCTTTATCCTTCTTTTCCTTTTTGTGATGGAGTTTTGTTTCCCAGGCTGGAGTGCAGTGGTGTGATCTCAGCTCACTGCCACTTCCACCTCCTGGGTTCAAGCAATTCTCCTGGCTTAGCCTCCCAAGTAGCTGGGATTACAGGCACCCATAATGCCTGGCTTATTTCTGCATTTTTAGTAGAGACAGGGTTTCTCCATGTTGGTCAGGTTGGTCTCGAACTCCTAACCTCAGGTGATCTGCCTGCCTCGTCCTCCCAAAGTGCTGGGATTACAGGTGTGGGCCACTGAGCCTGGCCTCACAGTCTTTATCCTTAAGGTGCCTGTGTACACACGCATCAAACGCTTTTTAAAATAGGTAGTACATGATTTAGTACCAAAACAATATATATTATAGGAGTTATAGGAAGATATGGTACCAATAAGTCTATAGGCTCCATTACAGGAGGTAAGAGAAGAGGAAAACAATGGAATAATGAGGACTTAAAACGCTGGGCCCAACAGGATAAGCAAGAATTGGGTATGAGGAAAAAAAGACAAAACATCTCAGATTGGGAATACAATAAAAGTGAAATCAGAATTAAAAACAAAACCAAAAAACATGTTTGAAGTCAAATCTTTCTTTTTGTTTCTTAATAATAACTGGCTTTTGCTTTATTGTGTAATTTACACAGGACAACCCTAAAACCCACACTTGGTTTTTCTCTTCTGCCTTCGTTATTCTTTCAATAGCTCCATCAACAGAGATTATTTCTCCAGCAACACCTGGTTTGATTGTCAACCAGGACACACAGGCCCTACAAGATCCCAGCCCTCCACCATGGTTGCCTGAGCCCTCCCATTTGACTGCACCCATGTCTGTCTGTGCTGGTGCTCTGCTCTGCTCCTGTCACCCCTGAGGCATCCTTAGTATAGGAATGCTAAAAAGGCTCCGAGCCTTTACTCAGATGGGTCAACTCTGAGTAAATACAACAGCTGCTAGGAGCCCCGGGCTGAGGACTGAGGCAGGCTGTATCTGGGTTCCATGTCAAAGAATGCTGTGATCCATTAGCAATGTCTGTCATGGCAACGCCCATTAGAAGAGGGTTTTGGGAACAGGCTCAAAAAGGGAAGGAGGGTTTTGGGAAAAGGCTCAGAGAGGAACAAAGCGTGTCTGTTCCATTCTTCCCCTAGGTGGCTGTTTTGCCAGCCAGGCTGCACTGTCTCAGTGGCCAGGTGGCTGAGGAGGAAGTCTCAAGGCCACAGAGTTGCGAGTGGCTTCTCTGGGGCCTGCAAGGAATAGCACAGGCCCCAAGTTACAGGAAGGTGCAAGGGCACCCATGCTGGGTCCTATGGGGTTTATATGGCAGGCCACCTGGCATTGTCAGCTCTTGACCCTTTGGAGTCCGTCTCATCTGGGAGAAGACAGCTGGCTGGCCTCAGTGCATTAGCTGTAACTCGGAGATAAAAACATTCACCTCTGGATAAACTTAGAAACGTTCCATCCAAATGAAAAGGGTGTATCTTCTATATATTGCCAAGAAACCTAAACTGAGGACAAGGACAATTTTACTTTAATCAAGTTCCAGAATGAGGGTGCACAGCTTCAAAGAGCAGTCTGCAGCAGAAGACGCAAGGCTGTGTGTAAAACCGTGTGTCTAGAATATACCAAAGGAAACACACACCACCCCAGCGTGGCCTTTGGCGAAACCTCGATGCTGCTCCATCCAGGGGGCAGGCAGCTACCTTGTCCAGCTGACTTTGGGAATGTCGTAATGCTCCGTGAGTGTGTCCAGCTGTCTGTTAAAGTCCTCCACTCTCTGCTTGTGGGTTTTGGATGCTTTCTTCAGGATCCTTTCCATTTGCTGCTTCTCCTGCATTTTCTCAAAGGCCGCCTGGGCCAGGGTCCGCTTGTCCAGGCTGTGCCGCTTCTTCTCCTCGTTCTTTTTGTTTGTTCCCATTGCTTCCAGGAGTTTCGCTTTGTCTTTGTCCTTCTTTTTCTTCTTCCGCTTAGTCACTCCAAGCTCTGCGATGCCTTTCAGCTTCAGGGGTCCCTTTTGGACCTGCCCCATGACACTCCCCAGTCAAGTCCTCCCTACACACCATCTCCTCATGCACAGCGTAGGTCTCGTCTTTGCCAGTTCTTTGCCCGTATAAGGTATTACAGAGTGTGTTCTCAATGAAGCCCACCTTGCCCTCCTGGAGATAGAAGGGTGGTGACAGTTGCACTGCAGAGGTAAGAGAGAGGTCAGTGACATGTCCTGTAGGTTAACTAAGAAAGCTCAGGCTACTCTGAGCTCCTACTCTGCCTGACTGCTAATCACAACCCCAAGACACAGGGTTTCTCAGAACTGCTGAGCTTTAGATGCTGCTTCACTTGCTACCCATCCTTCATAAGCGCCTCTTCTTTTTCTCAAACCTTTGCACACAGTCATCCTATTCCCTCTACTTCTTTCGTAGCAATAGATCACAACTCTCATATTCTACAAGAGGCAAATCCCACCAACACATGACTCATTCACTGGGACTTAGAAACTGTTCACTGACCAACCTACCCTTTCATGAACTGTCCCATCCGTTCTCCATCCATCTATCAATAACCTTTCTTCTCCACCCATCCTCCCATCCACTCACTCATCCATTCCTCCATCTACCTATCTTCCCACACATCCTCATTCATCTACTCACTTTCCACACATTTGCCCATCTAGCCAACCTTTCACCTATCTCTCCACCAAGTCCTTCATCACTCACTAACCTATCCTCCTCTACATCTACTGACACATTCACCCACTCCATCCTTCCACCCACCCACTCACCAATCCTTCTATCTACACATCTAACCAAACATCCATCTACCAACTCAAATACCACCCATCCATCCACCCATCTGTCCATCCATCCATCCATCCATCTATTCAACCATCCATTTACCCATCCATCCACTTATCCTTCCATCCATGCAGTCACCCATCCTCCAATCCACACATCCATTAATTCATCCATGCCATTTATCCATCCTTTTATCCATCAATTCATCCATCCATTTATCCATCTGTACATCCATCCATTTGCTAACCCAATCACTGATCTATTCACTCAGCTATTTGGCTATCCTGGTGCCAAGTGTCTTTTCTATGCTTAATGATATAGATAATTTTTAGTAAGAAGTGACAGATTAAGTGAAAGAATAAAAATATTTGGCCGGGCGTGGTGGCTCACGCCTGTAATCCAAGCACTTTGGAGGCCAAGACGGGCGGATCACCTGAGGTCGGGAGTTCAAGACTAGCCTGACCAACATGGGGAAACCCCGTCTTAAATAGATAAATAAAAATAAAAATATTTTAGATTAAGTGATATGAAGAATATAGAACAGGGAGATGTGATAGCAGGGGTTGCCTATTTTAGCTCACATGATTAAGTAAAACTCGTCGAGAAAAACCTGAATAGTAAATGTAAAGAAGTGACTCATGTAAAGTTTAGATTGACAAGCAAGCTAAAAAGAAAACAAAAAACACAGTAGCTAAAGGCCCCTTTAGAATGACCTTGAGATATTCAAGGAGTACCCAGGAGGCCCAAGAGGATGTGGTGGGGTAAGTGAAGGTTGAAGTAAAAGATGGGGTATGTCATGGATGCAGTGAAAGTTGGAGAAAAGAAAGGGTATAGTGGAGAATGGGGGTGTGAAGGGTGCAGTGGGGGGTGGGGGGTGTGAAGGGTATGGTGGGCGTGGGGGTGTGAAGGGTATGGTGGGCGTGGGGGTGTGAAGGGTGCAGTAGGGGGTGGGGCGTGTGAACGGTACAGTGGGAGATGGGGGATGTGAAGGGTGCAGTAGGGGTGGAGTGTGTGAAGGGTGCAGTGGGAGATGAGGCAGAGAAAGAGGAGAGCATCAACATCATGCAAAGCTAACTTATTCCTGAGATAGAGAATCTGAATTTTATTCTAGGCACAAATGAGAATTACTGTAAAATAGTGAACAGGGGAGAGACACGACTAACATTTAAAGTAACACTCTGACATCCAAGTGAGCCTAAAGTGGGGGCACAGAGGAATGGATGCTGGGTGACCAGTTCAGAAGCTACAGGCAAGAAGTGCGTGTCTGTCAGTGCCAGGCAGCACAGTGGTACCAGCCCAGGAGCACAGGTTGGGATATTAAAACAAGTATATGTTGCCTCCACCCTCAAGGCATAACCAGTTGTGTGTGTGTGAGTGCTGGGGGCCAGCCAGCAGATGATCAGGGAGAACCCCCTCCATCTGGTAGTCAAAAGCCATGCTCACTCAATGAAGACATATTCTATGAAAAACACACACAACACCAGTGTTGAGAAATACTAACCCTACACATAATTAAACACAGGTTCTTCCTTTTTCCCTTAACATCATACTACAGCATTTCCCTAAACTATAAACACTCCTTTCTTCAATAAACACTCTTGTGTATACACCTTTGCCTACATTTCTCTTCTACCCGTCTAACAATAAAAACACACACAACTCTCCTCCATCATTCAGTCCGTTAACAAGACTGTGAAGAAGATGAAAGACCCAGGTTAGGACAAGAGCAAAGTGAGGTTCAGAGAGGGTCAGCACCTCTGCGTCACAATCATTCTAACTGGGTCACGCAGCCTCAGAGTGCAGAGCCACCATGAGTGTTCTCTCCATTCTTCCCAAGCACCTTCCAAGCAAGGGATGATCCAAGTGCTTGGTGGTGACCTAGAATGGGCCCTCCCCCAAGCACGTTTTGGAGTTCAGTCATCTCAGACCCATGGCTGATTAAAACCTTTGAATGAAGAACCATGAAGACTCAACCCAGATTCTGGATTCTCAAAAATTAAAGATTCCCAGACTTCAGAGCCTGAGACTCAGGGAACTCTAAAGCTATGAAATCAGACACTTTCAGAACTAGAAGGGCCCCAGTGGGCCAGGTGCGGTGGCTCACGCCTGTAATCCCAGCACTTTGGGAGGCCGAGGCGGGCAGATCACGAGGTCAAGATGGAGACCATCCGGGCCAACATGGTGAAACCCCGTCTCTACTAAAAAGTACAAAAAATTAGCCGGGCATGGTGATGCATGCCTGTAGTCCCAGCTACTCGGGAGGCTGAAGCAGGAGAATTGCTTGAAACTGGAAAACAGAAGTTGCAGTAGCTGGGATCAAGCCACTGCACTCCAGCCTGGTAATAGAGCGAGATTCTGTTAAAAAAAAAAAAAGAAAAAGAAAAAGAAAGAAAAAGAAAAAGAGAAAAATTGAAGGGCCCCAGTGTGGTGGTCCTCAGCTTACAGGCCATAAAAATGAGGCACAGAGGGCCAAGTCCAGTGGCTTCCTCTTTGCCTAGTTAAGCCACCCTCCCTTCTTCCCTCCTGCCTCCCTCTCCCTCCCCTCCTTCATCTTCCCACCTCTCCCACACACCCCCAGTCTTCGGTGAGCATTCCCCAGCTGGTTATCCAACAGGACATGTTACTGGGCAGCTGCATGTCACGGGATGGGAGGCAGATGGGATCAATGTAGGAAGTGAAGTTCACAGGCAGGTGCAGCTGCAACATGGCAATGTCACTCCCAAAGGGGTGGAGCTTCTCAAAGTCTGGGTGGGTGATGATCTGGTGCACAGATATCTTCTGGGTGTGCTGGGTTTCGTGTTACAGTTGGGTGTTTGCCAACAGAACCTGATAGTTCTCCAGGGCCTGGGATTTGCTGGAGGAGGAAAGACCCATTTTTACCATCCTCCGGGAGTTCAGAGCAGCACCCTCTTCTTGCCACCACATGTAACTGCCCACACACCTCTGGGTCCTTCTCCCCTGACATGATTCCAGACAGCTTTGTATTCCCCTTTCTGACAGTCAAGAGCCCTCTTTTTTTTGAGACTGAGTTTCACTCTTGTTGCCCAGGCTGGAGTACAATGGCACGATCTTGGCTCACAGCAAACCCTGCCTCCCAGGTTCAAGTGATTCTCCTGCCTCAGCCTCCCAAGTAGCTGGAATTACAGGCATGCGCCACCACGCCCAGCTAATTTTTTGTATATTTAGTAGAGACGGTGTTTCTCCATGTTGGTCAGGCTGGTCTCGAACTCCCAACCTTAGGTGATGGGCCCGCCTCAGCCTCCCAAAGTGCTGGGATTATAGGTGTGAGCCACTGTGCCCTGCCATGGACCTCTTCATTTTTTGAGGCTAATGGATATTCTACTCACAACCTCAGGACATAGGGCTTCCCCAGCACACCCTTGAATCAGAGGAGCAGAGAATCCTAGGACCAGAAAAGTCCTGGACAGAGTCATCAAATCTACCTTTATTTTACACAAGAGGAGCTCTGGCTCAATTCTGGCTCCAGCCTGACCCTTCTGAAGGCTGCCTATGACCCGCTTCCTGGCCTAACCACCTTTTCTGCCCTCTCTCAGGGTGTCTTCCCCGCTGTTGTAAGCACTCATAAAGGATTTGTTCAATGTCCGGATGAATGCATGAACCTGAAGCGCTCCTTGTTCCTGAACACAACTGACGAAACTTCTGACCTTTGCCACCTTGTTCACACAGGTCAGCCACCAGGAAAGCCCTCGCCACACTCCTCCCCTTCTGGGAAGCCCCTGCAGCTCCTCATCCTCCCTCAAGGCTGTGGCATCTCTCCAGACGCCCCTGCCTCCGGTCAGCTCTTGTCACCCACTCTGCGCTTTCTCTCCTGCATCCTGCTTGTGGGAGCTTGTGTCTCACCTTCCCATAGAGACACCTTCACTTGGAGTCTTGCCACACCCTATGCCATAGAGGGTCTTGGGTGGTGTGGCACACAGGAGATGTCACAGCACCCAGTTGGAGTCTCAAAGCCACTAAGTGCCCAAGCTGACTCCCTACCTGGACTGTGATGCCTTCCTCTCCCTCTGGGTCCCTCCAACTGTTCAGAAGCTGGGCACTGAGTCAGGCTCAGGAGGGACAGAGGAGTTGCACCCTGACTGTCCATGACATTCTCCAGGGTCAGGGGGCCCCACTCTTCCCACCCATGCAGCCTGGCACAGCTCCTCCAGGCATAGAGTTTTACAGAAAAAAAGAATCGCCTGGCCGCTGGCTACATGCAGAGTCCCCAGTCCCTGCTGGAGTCTGACTCACAGGAGTGTGGTGGACACTGAAGAAAAGCACTGCTGGTGGTCGAGACAGGCACTGCCAATGCTCTCAGGCACGGCTGGGTTAAGCAGACAGATACAGGGGCCAGGGACCCCCCTGCCAGAGCTGAAGATGGAGGATCAGGAGGATCTGGGCAGATGGAGGATGCTCTGGGTGGAGAGTGGGGAGGACAGTCCTGGGAGAGGGGACCATGGGCCAAAGGCAGGCACCACATCAGTTTGGTGGCCGCAGACTGCCCCAGAGTGAAGCCCAGAGAAAGATAGAACCCACCTCAGACCCCAACCCTTGTCCCTTGCATCTTCCTCCCCACCAGCCCCTCTGCTGGGGGCACAGGGAAGGAGAACTCACTTGAGAAAGCAGTGGGCAGTTGACAGCAGCCAGCGGGAGTCGATGAGGACAACTCCGCAGAGGTGCAAGCCCCGGTAGAGAAGGCTGGTCTGCCATGGCCACTGGCCAGCTGCTGCGTCCCGGCCACCGCAGATCTTCCCCACCACCTGAGGCTTCCCATACACTGTGGAGACACCCCCGTCCACCTATTAGAGACACTAGTGGTGCCCATGAATGCCACCTGTGAGGCCTCTGCTCTCTTCACAATAGGTGACCTGGCCAAAATGACCGAGGGCTACCCCAGTGTCTGCCTTCTATGGCCACTACCAGGACCAGATGACAAAGCACAATTGAGCGGGCCAGGGGTCTGGCTGGAGGGGCAAGGCTGACCCAGGGTGGTCACAGCAGCTCATCCTTAACCGGACCTGCCGAGGAGGATGGGTGGGCTGGAACCCACCCAGCCCTGAGACTTTATTTCCCCACCAGAACACGTGTTGCCTACTTTGCAGATCAAAGAACTAAAGGTCTCAGAGGTGTCTAAGTGGCCGTGCCCTCTCCACCCCACCCCAGTACCCCAGGGAGAGAGACCTGCTGGCAGAAGTCTGTTGTGCTGTGTGACTTGGGAAAACCTGCTCCCCCTCTCTTGATTCCTGATGTTCTATTTTTAAAAGGTGAGGGGTGGGGCTGCTGTGGACAACCTTGGTTCTGAGACTCCTGCCCAGGAGGTGGAGCTGTGGGCCTGGACTCCTGAGAGGCAGTGTCCTCCTTTCTGGCCTGTGCTTCCAGGCCTCAAGAAGGGGACATGAGACCCCAGGGCCCACCCATTCTCGGCGCACAGCAGTCCTGGTGCTCTCTCCCTTCACCCAGCCCCAGCGCCAGGCCGTGGCACCCCATCCAGTTCCGTGGGCACCACACCCAGTCCTGGGACTGAGAGTGGGCATCCTGAACCCCTGACCCACCGTGCCTGATGCCGTCTCTGGGGCCACTTGGTTGGCAGCAGAGGGGAGACAGACAACGGATTCGGGTGACTTCCGGCCCTAGGCACACGGCCCAGAGCCCCGCCTCCTCTCCACCACCTCTGGCCGCAGCTCCCCCATGTCTCCCTGACCTCCACTTTTCCCGGACACTGCTCACCCCACCTGGTCTTGCCGAGACCTCGACCCCCTGCCCCCGTGGCCCAGGGGCCCGCCCAAATGCTCCCTGCGCCCTGCCCTCTGCCTCGGAGGCCCGCTCGGCCCCACACCCTCTGCTTCAAACGGACCTTGAGTTCTGACTGTGGGCTCCCAGCCCTCCTGCACCCCCGGGCTCTCTCTGGCCTCCCCCGGAGCCTGCGAAGCGCTAGGGGCGGCCTTTGGGCTCAGGAGCAGCAGCAGCAGCAGCAAACACCAGAGCATGGGGCCCGGCTGGGCTCTGGTCCATGGTGCCCCCACACGCAGCGCCTGACGCCAGGACAGGAGGAAGGGGAACTGGAGCCGACCCCGACCCCGCCCTGACAGGAGCGAAACAGGCGATGACTCCCGGCCCTGACTCCTGGGAAACAGGTCAGGACCTCGCCCTGACCCCAGCCTCAGGCAGGCACTCAACCCAGTCCCTAACCCCGTCAGGAGACAGTTCCCTAACCTCGCCCATGTCCAGCCCCTGATCCCGCCCTGACTCCTCCCATGTTCAGACCCTGACCTTGCCCTGTCTGCGCCCATGCCCAGCCCCTGACCCTACCCCCTGCCCTGACCCCTCCCATACCCAGCCCCTGACCCTGCTCTGTCCCTGCCCCTGACAGGTTCTCAACAGATGTGGCAGCCAAATGAATGAGGAAAGAAAAGGAGACTTAAGCTTAGAAAAATCGTAAAGGATATGAAAAGGTTAATTCGTGGAAACAGGAATTAAAAGACCCATACTTTGGTTCCTGAGCAAAGTAATGCTTAATCAAGCACTCGTGGTTAACTCTGTCTCCTAACACAGCTGCTAAAAGTAGATTCTGTATTCCCTCAGTCAGAGCCCTGTCAACTTAATCAGGACTCCACAGTGCCACTGGGAATTTTGGTTCATGAGAAGAGCTTATTTACTTCTAGCAGTGTCACTATCAGTTCAAGATAAAACCGAGGTGGGCAGACTGCCTGAGGCCGGGAGTTTGAGACCAGCTTGACCAACATGGAGAAACCCCTCAGGCGGATCATGAGGTCAGGAGATCGAGACCATCCTGGCTAACAGGGTGACACCCTGTCTCTACTAAAAATACAAAATTAGCTGGGCTAATTACATGCATGCCTGTAATCCCAGCTACTCCAGAGGCCGAGGCAGGAGAATCGCTTGAACCCAGGAGGCGGAGGTTTCCATGAGCTGAGATCGTGCCATTGCACTCCAGCCTGAAGAACAAGAGTGAAACTGTCTCAAACAAAAGGAGATTGGGGATGGGCGCTGTGGCTCACGCCTGTAATCCCAGCACTTTGGGAGGCAAAGGCAGGTAGATTACCTGAGGTCGGGAATTTGAGACCAGTCTGGCCAACATAGTGAAACCCTGTCTCTACTAAAAATGCAAAAAAATTAGCTTGACGTGGTGGCAGGCACCTGTCATCCCAGCTACTTGGGAGGCTGAGGCAGGAGAATCACTTGAACCGGGGAGACGGAGGTTGCAGTGAGCTGAGATTGCGCCATTGCACTCCAGCCTGGACAAAAGAGTAAAACTCCGTCTCAAGGAAAAATAAAATAAAATAAAATAAAAAAATAAAACATGCTCCTGATGGTGAAGCTCACACAACATAATACTTTTCCACAACCCACTCCAATTGCCTATCAGTTCTTTATCTACCCCCACAAAGCCCTTCCAGCTCTCCCTGAATGCTGCTCCAGGGTGGATACCCTTATAGGAGTCTTCTGGTCCTCTCTTAGATACTCATGTGCAGGTGGCCCGTCTGAGGAGGGCCTGTGTTGTTCAGTCTGGGCTGCAAGCTCCACCTCAAGCCTCTGCTTATAGTCTTGGTTATTTTCTCTCACAAGCCTGTTCTTGCTCATCAGACCTCCCGTGAAAAGCTCTGCTGAATGAGACAGCACATTGGTCTATTAAGAGAGAATGTAAATGACAGCTATCTCATTAGAAGAAGTGGGGCTGGGTGGCATGGCTCATGCCTGTAATCCCAGCACTTTGAGAGGCCAAGGAAAGAGAATCGCTTGAGCACAGGAGTTCAAGACCAGCCTGGGTGGGGAACATAGCAAGACCTCATCTCTACAAAAAACTTCAAAAATAAAAAACACTGTCATGCAGCTCAAGGTCATGCTGTGAAATGAAACAAACAAAAGTCTATCAGCAAATCTAAAGCCATCTTCTTTTAGAATTTAACACTTTACTATTATTACACATTATATATAACCCTTATGTATAAATGTTGCACTTTTTGCTGTTTTACTTTAGGATTTTCTCTTGCTGGTTATATGAGTCTGTTTTCACATTGCTATAAAGAACTGGGCATGGTGGCTCATGCCTGTAATGCTAGCACTTTGAGAGGTTGAGGCATGCAGACTGTCTGAGTTCAGGAGTTTGAAACCAGCCTGGGCAGCATGGTAAAACCCTGTCTCTACTAAAATACAAAAAGTTAGCTGGGCATGGTGGTGCGTGCCTGCAGTCCCAGCTACTCAGGAAGCTCAGCCATGAGAATTGCTTGAACCCAGGAGGTGGAGTTTGCAGTGAGCCAAGATTGTGCCACTGCACTCCAGCCTGGGCAACAGTGCAAGACCTTGTCTCAAGAAAAAGAAAAAACAAAACAACAAAAAAAGACTACCTGAGATTGGACAGTTTATTTAAAAAAGAAGTTTCATTGACTCACAGTTCCACCAGCTGTACAGGAGGCATGACTTGGGGGGCATGGCTCAGGAAATTTACAATCAAGGGTGAAGGTGAAGGGAAGCAAGCACATCTTCACATGGTGACAGGAGAGAGAAAGCAAAGAAGGAAGTGCTACACACTTGCAAACAACCAGTTCTTGGGAGAACTCACTATCACGAGAACAGCAAAGAGGAAATCCACCACCATGATCCAATTACCTCCCACCACGTCCCTCCTCCCCCAGCATTAGGGATTACAATTCTTTTTTTTTTTTAAGACATGGTTTCACCATATTAGTCAGGCTGGTCTCAAACTCCTGACAGGTGGGAAGGTGATCCACCCACCTCAGCCTCCCAAAGTGCTGGGATTACAGCCATGAGCCACCTTGCCCAACAGGGATTACAATTCAACAGGAGATTTAGATGGGGACACAGAACCAAACAGTATCACCGGTAAAAGGTCATCATATTCGGTCATTTCCTCCCATGTCAGCGGAACGTTTGCAATGTCTTTCCTTAGTGGCTATATGTTGTGGGTATTTATCGTGACTTCAGCAGTATTATCAACCTCTTATTTCATGGTATTTTCCTTCCCATTATCTCAACACTATAAACTCCTCCCACATTCTATATTAAAGGAAATTTATTTTTCTGTAGCCCAACCAACTTCCTTTATTTTTATTAGAGAAAAGTATATCTAAAATTTACCATTTTAATCCTTTTTTTTTTTTTGCTTTGTTACCCACACTTGAGTACAGTGGCATGATTATAGCTCACGGTAACCTCAAAAATGTCAAACTTCTGGACATAAGCAGTTTTCTCTGTCTCAGACCCCTGAGTATCTCGAATTACAGACACATGCCACCACAGCTGGTTAAGTTTGTCTTTTTTTCTTTTGCAGAGACAAGGTCTTGCTATGTTTCATAGGCTGGTCTCAAACTCCTGACCAAAAGCGATCCTCCTGCCTAAGCCTCCCAAAGTGCTGGAATTATAAGTGCGAGCCACTGAGTCAGCCTTTTTGTTGTGTCTTTTTCTGGTTTTGGTATCAGGGCAATATGAGACTCTTAGAATGAACCTGGATCCTCTTCTTTAATTTTTTTGAATAGTTTGGATAGGACTGGTATTAGATCTTCTTTAAATGTTTCATAGAATTCAGCAGTGAAGTTATCAGATCCTGGACTTTCCTTTGATGGGAGACTTTTTTAAAAAAATTACTGCTTCAATCTTGTTACTTGGTATAGGTCTATTTGAGTTTTGAATTTCTTTTTTGTCTCCCAGGCCAGAGTGCAGTGGTGTAATCTCGGCTCACTGCAACTTCAACCTCCCAAGGTTCAAGAAATTCTCCTGCCTCAGCCTCCCAAGTAGCTGGGATTACAGGCCTGTGTTACCACCCCTGGCTAATTTTTGTATTTTCAGTAGAGACAGTGTTTCACCATATTAGCCAGGATGGTCTCAATCTCCTGATCTAACAGTCCTCCCGACTTGGCCTCCCAAAGTGCTGGGATTACAGGTGTTAAGTCACCACACAGTTTTGAATTTCTTTATGGTTCAACCTTGGTAGGCTGTATAAGAATGTATCCATTTCTTATATGCTTTCCAATTTATTGGCATAGAGCTTCTTATAGCAGTCTCTAATGATCTTTGAATTTCTGGGGTATTCGTTGTAATGTCTCCTTTTTCTCTGTGATTTTATTTATTTGGATCTTCTCTTTTTTTTCCTAATCTGGCTAAAGGTTTGTAGATTTTGTCTTTCTTTTCAAAAATCCAACTTTTCATTTTTGTGATCTTGTATATTTTTTTGGTCTCAATTTTATTTCTGCTCTGATCTTTATTTCTGTTCTTCTACTAATTTTGGGTTTGATTTGCTCTTTACTTTTCTAGTTATTTGACAGATTCTCACTCTGTCACCCAGCCTGTGGAGGCACAATCTCAGCTTACTGCAACCTCTACCTCCCAGGCTCAAGTGATCCTCTCACCTCAGCCTCCCAAGTAGCTGAGACTACAGGTGTGCACCACCATGCCCGGCTAATTTTTGTAGAGACAGGGTTTCACCATGTTGCCCAGGCTGCTCTCAAACTCCTGAGTTCAAGCAATTCATCCCAACCTTGGCCTCCCACAGTGTTGGGATCACAGGCATGAGCAACCAGCCCTGGCCATGCTTTTCTAGTTCTTTAAGATGTTAGGTTAAGTTTTTCTCCTTTTTTGATGTAAGCATTTATTGCAATCAACTTTTCTCTTAGTACTCCTTTGGTAGTATACCATAGGTTTTGTTCCATTGTGTTTTCATTTTCATTTGTTTCAAGAAATTTTGTAATTTTCTTCTTAATTTCTTCATTGACCCAATGGTTGGTCAGTGGCATGTTGTCAAATTTCCATGTGTTTTTATACTTTCTTTTCTTCTTTTTTTTAGATGAGTCTCCCTCTGTTGCTCAGGCTGGGGTGCACTGGAATGATCTTGGCCATGATCAAGCCACTGCACTCCAGCTTGGACCCTGTAGTTAAAAAAAAAAAAGGTAAGGCATAGTGATTCATGCCTGTAATCACAGCAGTTTGGGAGGCCAAGGTGGGTGGATCACGAGGTCAGGAGTTCGAGACCAGCCTGGCCAACATGATGAAACCCTGTCTCTACTAAAAATACAAAAATTAGCGTGCCATGGTGGCATGTGTCTGTAATCCCAGCTAATCAGGAGGCTGAGGCATAAGAATCACTTGAAACTGGAAGGGGGAGGTTGCAGTAAGCCAAGACTGTGTCACTGCACTCCAACAGTGCCACACTTCATCTCAAAAAAAAGGTAACAGCAACACCGATTAGTGTAGCTGGAGATCCTGGAAACGTCTCAAATCTTTTCTAGGGATGTATCTTTTCTGGATTTGACTGTAATTTCCTAAAGAGGTTTGCCCCTGTTTCTTTTTAAGGACCTCATAATTTCTTGCTCCCCTTGTTATCTGTTTATGATACCAGATCCTACAGTGCTGTAACGAGGCTACAGCTCTCACATTTGTTCCAGTAGCCCCTAATTGTCCAAAGTATGACAGTGTTCCTGTCAGTGCTCTGAGTCACATAAACAGAAATCAGTCCCTTGGGCAGCACCACTGTAAGCCAGAACATTGGACATACATTTCACTCTACTCTTTCCCTCTTGAGAGAGAAGGTGCAAGTGGGAGATTTCTCCAGGTTGTGCTGCACTGTGCTTGGTACTGGGAGAACCTATGGTATGCAAATGTAATAGACTTTCTCACCTGCTTCAAATCAGCTCTTCTTGCTTTTACATTCACCTGGGAAACTGCAACTTTTTAACCGATTTCTGAAAAATCCCCACAAAGGCAATTTGGTCCCTATATTGTTAAGTGTCTCTACGAGAGCATGAGGGCCTGGGACTTATTATTTTGTGTGTTTTTTTTTTTTTTTTTTTTGAGACGGAGTTTTGCTCGTTACCCAGGCTGGAGTGCAATGGCGCTATCTCGGCTCACCACAACCTCTGCCTCCTGGGTTCAGGCAATTCTCCTGCCTCAGCCTCCTGAGTAGCTGGGATTACAGGCACACGCCACCATGCCCAACTAATTTTTTGTATTTTTAGTAGAGATGGGGTTTTACCATGTTAACCAGGATGGTCTTGATCTCTTGACCTTGTGATCCACCCGCCTCGGCCTCCCAAAGTGCTGGGATTACAGGCGTGAGCCACCGCGCCTGGCCTATTTTATGTTATTTTTGAGATGGAATCTTGTCCTGTCTCTCAGGCTGGAGTGGAGTGGCATGACCTCACCTCACTGCAACCTCCACCTCCCAGGCTCAAGCGATTCTCCTGCCTCAGCCTCCCAAGTAGCTGGGATTACAGGCACACACCCCCACGCTGGGCTAATTTTTTATTTTTAGCAGAGACCGGGTTTCACCATGTTGGGCAGGCTGTTCTCAAACTCCTGACTTCATGGTCTCCCCACCTCGGCCTCCCAAAGAATTGGGATTGCAGGCATGAGTCACCCACCACGCCCGGCAGGGCTTCGTATTAATATTTTCCCGTCTTGCTGATGTCACTCACTACTGTTTTTTGATCACTTTACTTCCTGGTACAAGATGTTCCAGATTTGTCTCGTATATTCCCAGCTCCAGCTCTAGAATCAGCCATTTTCTCCAGAGAAACCTAGTTCCATTCATGGGAGAATGGTTTTAGAAACCAAGATCTCAGTGGGGTTACCGTAGCTTGGTAGACTACATTTCCCAGTAACTCACTGAGAAAGAGTACATG
Organism: Callithrix jacchus; assembly: GCF_049354715.1. Classification (NCBI taxonomy): domain Eukaryota; kingdom Metazoa; phylum Chordata; class Mammalia; order Primates; family Cebidae; genus Callithrix; species Callithrix jacchus. The sequence continues at coordinate 82,548,670 of NC_133503.1, forward strand.
GGAGATAATTTTGAGACCTAACTCATGTCTGAAAATGCCTTTATAATACCTTTATACTTGTTTGATAATTTGGGTAGAATTTTAGTTAGAAAACTTTCCCCAAAGAATTGGAGAGATTCTCTTCTTGCTGTGTTGCTGTTGAGAAATCAAATCCTTACTAAATTGTTCTGTGCTCGCAGAGGTTGAAAAGAAAAATCCTTAATTGCTAATCTTTTGTACATCCCTTTTCCTTTTTTCTTTCTAGAAACTTAGTCTTCTCTTTATGTTCTGAAATTTCTGTTATGTGCCTTGGGAATGAGTCTATTTTCATGCATCGTGCTAGACATTTGAAGATATCTTTCAATCTGGCTATGTCACTAAGTTCTGTAAAATTTGTTTAATTATAATTTTCTGATCTTATTTTTCTTCTTTCTGGAACTCCTACAGTTTAGATATTGGAACTCCTGGACTCTAAATTATGTACAGTATCTCTTTTCTCCCACCTTTTATATTTATTGTCAATCTTTCTAGCATTTGGAAAATTTCAACACTCTTTTCCAATGATTGTTTTTCATTTCTAGTCTGTATTATATTAATAGAAACTTTTTTCTCCTCTGAGATTTTCATATTTTCTAGCATCCTGTTATTTTGTAGATGTGGTATCTTACTTACATCTCTAAGGATATTAACACATTTGGCAGGGGGACTTTTCTTCTCACTGCATCATTTGAGCCCTGAAAATTACTTTTGTTTTCTTTTGGTTTTGGACTAGAGGCTTTCATTAGATATCTGGTAATTCTAGATGGGAGTCTCATGAATAAGAGTTGGGGTCTAAAACACCAGAGTATGGGTGGGACTTCTCAACTTTGAAGTTAATTGTTGGAGTGAGCCCTTTTCCCCTGCAATACTTGGTGTCAATCTTTTATATTCCTTTGATACAGTGGACGGTATATATAAAGCTTGTTCCTAGTAAAGTACTGTGTAGAAAGGAATTTGGCCTTGCCCTTGGGATGTTATGCTACATAGGCATGCCTTTGTTTACCTGGGATCTTGGGTTATAATGAATAGCCCTGACAATATGATTAATGGCTGGGGTGGGACAAATCTATAGTCTTAAACGGTAGTGGGGTACAACATACCAGAAGTACCAACAATGTGATTTAGAGTAGAGGTTTTGGGTCATGCACTATCAGCTGACCTGGAGACTGTGATTAACCACATGGACAATTAATCATGCATATGTAAAGCAGCCCCAATAAACACTGGGTTCCTACGCTTGGATGAGCTTCCCTGGCTGGCAATACTCTGTGCACACTGTCACACATCGATGCCAGTAGAATAATGCTTTCTGACTCCATGGAGAAAGGACAAGAGCTGTGTTTCGTACTTCTGAGCTCTGCCCTCTCCATCTCTTCCTCTGGCTGATTTTGATCTTTAACATTTCCCTACAGTAATAACTGTAACCATGAATACAATAGTTTTCTTTGAGTTCTGTGAGTCTTTCCAGCAAATTATCTAACCAGAGGGTTGGTATTAGGACTCCTCCAGACTTGCAAGTATTCTTGTCTTCCATTCAGTCTGACTTCTACCAGTTACTTTTTACCTTCCAGATGCCAGCTGTGGGTGGGTGGGGGGGAATAAAGAGAGCTGCTCAGCAATGTAGAAATGGGAGACACCAAAAGGCTTCCCAGTATTCATGCCATCTTCCCTCTTTCTGTACCTCTTCTACCCTTCATCCCAGAGGTAATGGGCTGTGAATTCTCTAAGTTTATTAGTTTCTCCATTTAGAACTGGGGTTTCTTGGGTCTACCAAGTTAGTTAACACTGTTTATCTGCTTTCCAATTCCCCAAATTCTGGTTGTTTCCTCTATTTTGGAAATAACCTGAGGGTTTTTGTGTCAATGCATCTTCTGTAGCAGCCATGAAGATCTACCATTCAGATCTCCCTTCCAAAGGATCTGATGTGAGGACTGTAACTGGTACTTTCAGATCCATCAAGGCATTTGTGCCAAGACATCCTCCCCTTGGCCTCCTCCCATACACTGACTTCAGCAAGTCAGGCACAAAGCCAGGCTATTTCTGCCCAACTATGAACTCTACTAAAAGGAATCCTTGCCTGGGAACTCTCCATTGGCCTGACCAAGACTTCATCTCAGAGTTGCAGTGCAGTCTGTTTTTGCTAATCAATCTTCGTTTTCTCTTTTTACAGTGTCAGATCTACATCACAGTCTGAGGCTCTCTCAACCTATGCTTGGTCCATCCGTTTGTCCTTCATTTATGTTTCCTCTAATAAATTCTTGCACATCTAATTTTGTCATGTCATTTGCTTCTTTGAGGACTCAAATTATCATCCAGGATTTTGGAAAAAAGTTTTATCAGATGTTTAGTCCACCGTTTTAATACAGAAACCACCATGTTTTTATGTCCTTCAAAGATTACACATTTCAAGTTTCATTTAACTGTGGAAGAATGAATTACTTTCAACACATTTATATCTGAGTTTAATGTTGATTTACTGAGACTTAAAATATTCCATCAAATTACCCAGGAAACTCAGGGTGGCAGAAATATATAATATGTTCATTTCATCAAAAGGTCTCAAATTTTTTTCTAATAATTGATGATTTATTGGTTTTAAAAAAATCATTTTACTGACACAAAATAGTGATCAAAAGAAATTAGTTTACAAAAAGACTTCTAAAAATATTTTGAGAGGTGGGGCCTGTCTACTATATAAAACCCTTAATTTCTTAAATTTCCACTAGTTTATCATTTTTTTTCCAGAACAGTATTATTCACTTGGTATTTCAAACACATGTAAGAAGGAAATTACAGGTTTCCTCAACTCACATTTGGGCTGTCACTGATATGCTCAAGGGCAGTCCTGGCAGCATCACGCGGCTGTTACTGTCATTGTACCATCCGTATTCAGCACTCACTAGAAACAGGGTATAGGTGATAGTATCAACAGCAATAGCACTACAGGTAAATGATAAACAAAACAGAAACAAAACCAATCCCATAATCTCCAAGTTCACCTGGACTCTAACTTCTCTTGCAACTCTTTCAAAATCAAGGACAACAGCAACAACAAACAGACCTCTAGGGTGTTTAAAAAGATGCAGTGGCGCTGCAGAGCCAGGCTCTGCTCAAAGATGGCAGTGCCATCTTGTACACACCACCATCCATTATAACCGCCTTCCATCACTGGAATTGTTTATGTAACCAACTAGCATGCAGCATTGTAATCTTACAACCAATCATGTGGACAGTGAACAGCGGTCAACTTTGTCTTAAAAACAAACAAAAAACCCCAAAAGACCACACAATCCTGAAAATTTCCCAGCAGCACTCTCAGTCATCAGTATCTCAGGAACCCAACTTTTAAGAAAAAAATAGAGATTCAAAATCTACTTTCCTACTCCTCTGAGGACCATGTTTCAGGGTAAACTGGTGGTATTTCCCAGTGGCATGCCCACTTGACTGCATGCCCGCTCACTCATTTCTTTTCCTTCTCCACCACTTGGCCTCCGGCCTGAGAAAGGGGCCAGCAATAAGGAATGACAGACAGTAAGGCAATCTTACAATGTCAGAAAATGTATTTGGCTTTTTTTTTTCTTTTTAAAGTAAGTGCATACAAATACAGCGAGAAGCATTTCTGATTTGCCAAGTGCTCTAAAAAAGCAGTGCAAGTCACAGCCTACATAGAAGTCACAGCCTACATAGAATGGTAACTGTCACCAGGATAATAAAGCACAAAGATATGCTAATAACATTAACAAAAGAGAAAAATGCCTTTATAAGTACATAACTTTTATCGTCAAAAAAATATAAATACAATGTATTTAAAAAAATCAAAATTAGGACGGGCGTGGTGTCTCAAGCCTGTAATCCCAGCACTTCGGGAGGCTGAGGCGGGTGGATCACGAGGTCAAGAGATCGAGACCATCCTGGTCAACAAGGTGAAACCCCGTCTCTACTAAAAATACAAAAAATTAGCTGGGCATGGTGGCACGTGCCTGTAATCCCAGCTACTCAGGAGGCTGAGGCAGGAGAATTGCCTGAACCCAGGAGGCGGAGGTTGTGATGAGCCGAGATTGTGCCATTGCACTCCAGCCTGGGTAACAAGATCAAAACTCCGTCTCAAAAAAAAAAAAAAAAAAAAAATCAAAATTATACAGCCATGTTTATGAAGTCTATATTTCATTT